>NW_027641092.1:0-1379250 GCF_949752795.1 Hyperoodon ampullatus
ATTGTGATGACAGGGTTCATGGAGCATTGAGATGAAAAGGGACATGGAGCATTGTGATTACAGGTGTCTTGGAGCATTGTGATGACAAGGGCATGGAGCATTGTGAATGAGAAGGCCATGGAGCATTCTGATGACATGCGTCATGGAGCTTTGTGATGACAAGGGCATGGAGCATTTGTCTGAAAATTTTCATGGATTATTGTGATGAGAGTGGGCATGGAGCATTGTGATGACTAGGACACGGAACACTGTGATACATGGGTCATGGAGGATTGTAATGACAAGGTCATGGAGCATTGTGATGAGAAGGGCATCGAGCATTGTGATGACAAGAGTCATGGAGCTTTGTGATGACAAGGGCATGGAGCAATGTAATGAGAGGCTTCATGAAGCATTGTGATGACAAGGGCATGGAGCTTTGTGATGCCAAGGGTCATGGAGCTTTGTGATGACAAAGGTCATGGAGCATTTTGATGACAAGGGAGTGGTGCATTGTGATGATAACGGCATGCAGCATTGTGATGATAGGGGTCATGGAACATTGTGATGACAGGGGTGAGGGAGTATTGTGATGACTAGTGATGGAACACTGTGATATCAGTGGTGAGAAAGCATTTTCATGAGAAGTGCCTGGAGCATTGTGATGACAATATTTATGGAGCATTGTGATGACAAGGATGTGGAGCATTGTTATGACAAACGCATGGCACATTGTGATCACATCGGTCATGGAGCATTGTGCTGACAAGCTCATGGAGCATTGTGATGACAAGTGTCATGGAACATTGTGCTGACAAAGGCATGGAGCATTTTGATGCCAAGGGTCACAGAGCATTGTGATGAAAAGTTCATGGAGCATTGTGGTGACAAAATTCACAGAGACTTGTGATGATGATGTCATGGACCATTATGATGACAAAGACTTGAGGCATTGTGATGACTGGAGTCACGGAGCATTGTGATGACAGGTGTCATGGAGCATTGTGATGACAAGTGCATGGAGCATTGTGATGACAGGGGCATGGAGCATCGTTCTGAAAAATTTCATGGATTATTGTGATGACAGTGGGCATTGCACATTGTGATGACAAGGGCATGGAGCACTATGAAGGAAAGGTCTTGGAGTATTGTGAAGTCAGGTATCAGGGAGCATTGTGATGACCTATGTCATGGTGCATTGTGATGACAACGGCATGGAGCATTGTGATGACAAGTGTCATGGAGGATTGTGATGACAAAGGTAATGGAGCATTGTGATGACAATGGTCATGGAGCATTGTGATGAAAAGGGCATGGAGCATTGTGATGACAAGGACTTTTGAGAATTTTGATGACAAGTTCATGAAGCACTGTGATGAAAAGCACATGGAGCTTGCTATGACAGGGGTCATGGAGCATTGCGATGACAAGTGCATGGAGAATGTGATTACAAGAGCATGTAACATTGTGATTTGAAGTGTCATGGAGCATTGTGATGGCAAGACGGTGGAGCATTGTGATGAGAAGACCATGGATAATTGTGATGACGAGCGTCATGGAGAACTGTAATGACAAGGGGCCTGGAGCATTGTGATGACAGGTGTCATGGAGCATTGTGATGACAGGGGTCATGGAGAATTGTGATGACAAAGGTCATGGAGCATTCTGAAGACAAGCTTGTGGAGTATTGTGATGACAATGGCATGGAGAATTGTGATGAAAAAGGCATACAGCCTTTTCATGACAGGGTTCGAGAAGCATTCTGACGACAAGTGTCAGGGAGCATTGTGATGACAAGTGTATTGAGAACTGTGATGACAAAGGTCATGAAGCATTGTGATGACAAGGGCATGGAGTATTGTGATGACAGGCATCATGGAGCGTTGTGATGACCAGTGTTATGGAACAATGTGATCACAATTGTTTGGAGTACTGTGATGACAGATGTAATGGTTCATTTTGATATCAAGGAGCATGGATCATTGTGATGACAGGGGTCATGGAGCATTGTGATGAGAAGATCATGGAGCATTGAGCTGAAAATGTTCATGGAGCATTCTGATGAAAAGGGGCATGGAGCATTGTGATTACAGGTGTCTTGGAGCATTGTGATGACAAGGGCATGGATCATTGTGAATGAGAAGGCCATGGAGCATTCTGATTAAATATGTCATGGAGCTTTGTGATGACAAGGGCCTGGAGCATTTGTCTGAAAATTTTCATGGATTATTGTGATGAGAGTGGCCATGGAGCATTGTGATGACAAGGACACGGAACCCTGTGATACATGGGTCATGGAGGATTGTAATGACAAGGTCATGGAGCATTGTGATGAGAAGGGCATCGAGCATTGTGATGACAAGCGTCTTGGAGCTTTGTGATGACAAGGGCACGGAGAAATGTGATGAGAGGCTTCATTAAGCATTGTGATGACAATGGCATGGAGCATTGTGATGAAAAGGGCATGGAGCATTGTGATGAAAAAGGCATACAGCCTTTTCATGACAGGGTGCGAGAAGCATTCTGACGACAAGAGTCAGGGAGCATTGTGATGACAAGTGTATTGAGCATTGTGATGACAAAGTTCATGGAGCATTGTGATGATAAGGGCATGGAGTATTGTGATGACAGGCATCATAGAGCGTTGTGATGACAAGTGTTATGGAACAATGTGATCACAAGAGTTTGCAGCACTGTGATGACAGAGGTCATGGATCATTTTGATATCAAGGAGCATGGAGCATTGTGATGACAGGGGTCATGGAGTATTGTGATGAGATCATGGAGCATTGAGATGAAAATGTTCATGGAGTATTCTGATGAAAGGGCTCATAGAGCATTGTGATGGCAAGGTCCTGGAGCACTCTGATGAGAAGAGCATGGAGCCTTGTGATGAGAAGTCTCATGGAGCATTCTGATGAAAAGGGGCATGGATCATTGTGATGAGAAAGGCATGGAGCCTTGTCATGACAGGGTTCAAGGAGCATACTGATGGCAAGAGTCAGGGAGCATTGTGATGACAAGTGTATTGAGCATTGTGATGACAAATGTTATGGAGCATTGTGATGAGAAGACCATGGATAATTGTGATGACGAGCATCATGGGGCGTTGTGATGACAAGTGTTATGGAACATTGTGATCACAAGGGTTTGGAGCATTGTGATGACAGAGGTCATGGAGCATTTTGATTTCATTGTGATGACAATAGCATGAAGCATTATGATGATGGGCATGGTGCATTGTGATGACAGGGTTCATGGAGCATTGAGATGAAAAGGGACATGGAGCATTGTGATTACAGGTGTCCTGGAGCATTGTGATGACAAGGGCATGGAGCATTGTGAATGAGAATGCCATGGAGCATTCTGATGACATGCGTCATGGAGCTTTGTGATGACAAGGGCATGGAGCATTTGTCTGAAAATTTTCATGGATTATTGCGATGAGAGTGGGCATGGAGCATTGTGATGACAAGGACATGGAACACTGTGATACATGGGTCATGGAGGATTGTAATGACAAGGTCATCGAGCATTGTGATGTGAAGGGCATTGAGCATTGTGATGACAAGCGTCATGGAGCTGTGTGATGACCAGTGCAAGGAGCATAGTGATTACATGGGTATTGGAGCATTGCGATGAAAAGGGCATGGATCATTGTGAGGAAAAAGGCATGGAGCCTTGTCATGACAGTGTTCAAGGAGCATACTGACGGCAAGAGTCAGTGAGCATTTTGATGACAAGTGTATTGAGCATTGTGATGACAAATGCTATGGAGCATTGTGATGAGAAGACCATGGATAATTGTTATGACGAGTGTCATGGGGCGTTGTGATGACAAGTGTTATGGAACATTGTGATAACAAGGGTTTGGAGCATTGTGATGACAGAGGTCATGGAGCATTTTGATTTCATTGTGATGACAACAGCATGAAGCATTATGATGATGGGCCTGGTGAATTTTGATGACAGTATTCATGGAGCATTGAGATGAAAAGGGACATGGAGCATTGTGATTACAGGTGTCTTGAACCATTGTGATGACAAGGGCATGGAGCATTGTGAATGAGCAGGCCATGGAGCATTCTGATGACATGCGTCATGGAGCTTTGTGATGACAAGGGCATGGAGCATTTGTCTGAAAATTTTCATGTATTATTGTGATGAGAGTGGGCATGGAGCATTGTGATGACAAGGACACGGAACACTGTGATACATGGGTCATGGAGGATTGTAATGACAAGATCATGGAGCATTGTGAGGAGAAGGGCATCGAGCATTGTGATGACAAGCGTCATGGAGCTTTGTGATGACAAGGGCATGGAGCAATGTGATGAGAGGCTTCATGAAGCATTGTGATGACAATGGCATGGAGCATTGTGATGCCAAGTGTCATGGAGCTTTGTGATGACAAAGGTCATGGAGCATTTTGATGACAAGGGAGTGGTGCATTGTGATGATAACGGCATGTAGCATTGTGATGATAGGGATCATGGAACATTGTGATGACAGGGGTGAGGGAGTATTGTGATGACTAGTGATGGAACATTGTGATATCAGTGGTGAGAGAGCATTTTCATGAGAAGTGCATGGAGCATTGTGATGACAAGTGTCATGGAACATTTTGCTGACAAAGTCATGGAGCATTGTGATGCCAAGGGTCACAGAGCACTGTGATGAAAAGTTCATGGAGCATTTTGGTGACAAATGTCACAGAGACTTGTGATGATGATGGCATGGACCATTGTGATGACAAAGTCTTGAAGCATTGTGATGACTGGTGTCAAGGAGCACTGTGATGACAGGTGTCATGGAGCACTGTGATGACAAGTGCTTGGAGCATTGTGATGTCAGTGGCATGGAGTATCGGTCTGAAAAATTTCATGGATTGTTGAGATGACAGTGGGCATTGCACATTGTGACGACAAGGGCATGGAGCACTGTGAAGAAAAGGTCATGGAGTACTGTGAAGTCAGGTGTCAGGGAGCATTGTGATGACCTATGTCATGGTGCATTGTGATGACAATGGCATGGAACATTGTGATGACAAGTGTCATGGAGGATTGTGATGACAAAGGTAATGGAGCATTGTGATGACAAGCGCTTGGAGCACTGTGATGAGAAGTGTCATGGAGCATTGTGATGACAAGGGCATGGAGCATTGTGATGACCAAGGCCATTGTGAATTTTGATTCCAACGTCGTGAAACATTGTGATGACAAGCACATGTAACTTGCTATGACAGGTGTCATGGAGCATTGTGATGACAAGGACGTGGATAATTGTGATGACAAGGGACATGGAGCACTGTGATGACCAGGGCATTGAGCATTGTGATCACAAGACCGTGGAGCATTGTGATGAGAAGGTCATGGATAATTGGGATGACGAGCATCATGGAGCACTGTAATGACCAGGGAAATGGAGCATTTTGATGACAGGTGTCATGGATCATTGTGATGACAGGGGTCATGGAGCAATCCGATGACAAGCTTGTGGAGTATTGTGATGATACTAGCATGGAGCATTGTGATGAAAAGGGCATGGAGCATTGTGATGAAAAAGGCATGGAGCCTTTTCATTACAGGTTTCAAGGAGCATTCTGACGACAAGTGTCAGGGAGTATTGTGATGACAAATGTATTGATTATTTTGATGACAAATTTCATGCAGCATTGTGATGACAGGCATCATGAATCGTTGTGATGACAAGTGTTATGGAACATTGTGATAACAATGGTTTGGAGCATTGTGTTGACAGAGCTCATGGATCATTTTCATATCAAGAAGCATGGATCATTGTGATGACAAGGGCATGAAGCAATGTGAACCCAAGGTTCACCGAGGATTTTGATGACAATGGGAATGGAGTATTGTTATGACAAGCGCAAGGAGCATTGTGATGACAAGGGCATGGAACATTAATCTGACAAGTTTCATGGATTATTGTGATGACAGTAGGCATGGTGCATTGTGATGACAAGGGCATGGATCATTGTGATGACAAGTGTCATGGAGCAGTTTGATGACAAGAGTCCCGGATCATTGTGTTGTCAGGGGTCATGGAGGACTGTGATGACATTGGTCATGGAGCATTGTGATGACAGGGGTCAAGGAGCACTGTGATGAGAATGTCATGGAACACTGTGCTGAAAATATTCATGGAGTATTGTGATGACAGGAATCATGGAGAATTGTGATGACAAGAAAAAGGAGCATTGTGATGACAAGGTCCTGGAGCATTGTGATGAGAAAACCATGGAGCCTTGTGATGACATTCTCATGGAGCATTCTAATGAAAATGGGCAATGAGCATTGTGATTTCAGGTGTCGTGGAGCATTCTGATGACAAGGGAATGGTGCATTGTAATGAGAAAGCCTTGGAGCATTCTGAAGACATGCATCATGGAGCTTTGTGATGACAAGGGCATGGAGCATTGTGATTTCATGTGTATGGAGCCTTGTGATGAAAAGGGTCATGGAGCCTTGTGATGACAAGGCTGTGGATCATTGTGATGACTGGGATCATGGAGCATTGTTATGACAGGGGTAATGGAGCATTGTGATGACAAGGCCATGGGGCATTGGTCTGAAAAGTTTCATGGATTATTGTGATGAGAGTGGGCCTGGAGCATTGTGATGACCAGGGCCTGGAACACTGTGGTACAGAGTTCATGGAGGACTGTAATGACAAGGACATGGAGCATTGTTATGAGAAGGGCATCGAACATTGTGATGACAAGCGTCATGGAGATTTGTGATGACAAGGGCATGGAGCAATGTGATGAGAAGGTTCCTGGAGCATTGTGATGACAATGACATGGAGCATTGTGATACCAAGGGTCATTGAGCTTTGTGATGACAAAAGTTATGGAGCATTTTGATGACATGTGTTATGGAGCATTGTGAGGTCAGGGGTCATCGAGCACTGTGATGATAAGTGCATGTAATATTGTGGTGACAGGGCTCATGGAACATTGTGATGAGAAGGTTGAGGGACTATTGTGATGAGAAGTTATGGAACATTGTGATATCAGTGGTGACAGAGCATTTTGATGAGAAGTACATGGAGCATTGTGATGAAAAGCTGGTGGAGCATTGTGTTGACAAGCGCATGGAGCATTGTGATGACAAGTGTCTTTGCGTATTGTGCTGAGAAAGGCATGGAGCATTGTGATGACAAGGGTCATGGAGCATTGTGGTGACAGGTCACAGAGCCTTGTGATGACGAAGGCATTGACCATTGTGATGACAAAGTTCATGAAGCACTGTGATGAATGGAGTCACGGAGCATTGTGATGACAGCAGTCATGGAGCATTTTGATGGTAAATCCCTGAAGCATTGTGATGAAAAGGCCTTGGGTAATTGTGATGACGAGCATCATGGAGCACTGTACTGACAAGGGGCATTGAGCATTGTGATGACAGGTGTCAGGGAACATTGTGATGACAGAGGCCATGGAGCATTGTGATGACAAGGGCAAGGAGTATTGTGATGACAAGGGCTTGGAGCATTGTGATGACAAGTGTCATGGAGCATTGTGATGACAATGGCATGGAGCATTGTGATGACACCGTCATGGATTATTGTTAAGACAGGTGTCAGGGAGCACTGTGATGACATATGTCATGTTCCATTGTGATGCCAATGACATGGAGCATTGTGATGCCAAGTGTCATGGAGGATTGTGATGACAATGGTAAAGAAGCATTGTGATAACAAGGGCATGGATCATTGTGATGACAAGGGCCATTGAGAATTTTAATGACCAGGTCTTGAAACATTGTGATGACAAGCGCATGGAGCTTGCTATGACAGGGGTCCTGGAGCATTGTGATGACAAGTGCATGCAGAATTGTGATGACAAGAGCATATAACATTGTGAGAAGAAGTGTCAAGGAGCATTGTGATGACAAGGACGTGGAGAATTGTGATGACAAGGGACATGGAGCATTGAGATGACCAGGGCATGGAGCATTGTGATGGTAAAACCCTGAAGCATTGTGATGAGAAGACCTTGGGTAATTGTGATGATGAGCATCATGGAGCACTGTACTGACAAGGGGCATGGAGCATTGTGATGACAGGTGTCAGGGAATATTGTGATGACAGAGGTCATGGAGCATTTTGATGACAAGGGCTTGGAGCATTGTGATGACATTGGCATGCAGCATTGTGATGACAAGGGACATTGAGAATTTTTATAACAATGTCATGAAGCATTGTGATGACAAGCATAGGGAGCTTGCTATGACATGGGTCAGGGAGCATTGCGATGACAAGTGCATGGAGAATTGTGATGACAAGAGCATGTAACATTGTGATGAGAAGTGTCATCGAGCATTGTGATGACAAAGAGGTGGAGAATTGTGATGACAAGGGACATGGAACATTGTGATGACCAGGGCATGGAGCAATGTGATGGCAAGACAGTGGAAAATTGTGATGAGAAGGCCATGGATAATTGTGATGACGAGCATCATGGAGCATTATGATGACAAGAGCCGTGGAGCATTCTGACATAAGATATCACTTATGAAGGAAATGTAAACATGGCTACACATGAACAGAATTAGGAAAGAGAACAGAGTCTCACATTTAGAAAACGTACTTATGCCTGCTTAAGGGGAAAGGAGAGGTGGGGAGATGAACAAAACCAGAGTTTGATATTAGCACAGGTACCGTTGCATAATCCAAATACAGAATAGACAAGAGCTACTCCTTCCTCAGTGAATGGGACTCTACAGACCTATTCCCGCAGAGGAATATATCTGACTAGTAAAAATCTTAATACCTACATATTAATATGTCTCCGTAAGGGAATCAAGTGTGTCTAGACCGGCATAAACACGTCAGTGAAAATCAGCTCAACCTCATTATATAAATGAATTTCAAAAACAAAACAAAAAAACAGCGAAATTTTAAAACAATTCCTTCAGGTGTTCTGATGAAACCTGGAATGACCCCATCTAAAATGACAGCTGGATGAGACATAAGTCTCGACACTTGGGACTGAGAGGATTGGTGAGATTGGATGAGAAAATGCAAACCGTTTAAAGCAATAATGCATGCCACCAATTCCATGGGTCCCAACTTGACAGGTAAAAGGGACTATCACTACAGTTATAACATGTAAGGGAAACGCAGAGAATGGACACACTGTGAATACGAAAGGATTCTAAAACTCAACTAATAGTCCCTATCCTGGTGCTTCGGTTTGAGTTTCCAACTGCTTTACTATCAAGCTCCGAAATTGGAGAGACAGACCCTTTAACCTCCTGGTTCGCACAGGTTGCCAATTTGGCAGAGGATGAAAGGGAAGAGGGAGAACCAATTAGAGAGTAGCTGTTAGGCATTTGGACGGGCACATGTCACTCTAATTTCCCGTCAGGAAGAAAAATTAACCAAAGTCTCAGCCACCCGCCAGGAACCAGTATAGGTGCTCAACCAAAATTGTGGATTTGCTGTCAGCTTACAAAAAATGAGTTGAAAAATGGAGCTCTGGGGCACAGCAATTCACAAACTGTCAGTGTATTAAAGGACAACTCTCGTCCAAAAATCTGTTGAGGTTTGGCAATGAGGCGGACTTGAAAACGAGGCACAATAGCATGAAACAAATTTCAAGAGGTACTTTGGAATCGCCTTTTAAGCACAGCAAGAGGGGCTCATTGTCGACAATGATGCACTTGCCCAAAAATTGCATATGCGTTTTCTCGAGAATATATTCAGGAAAAAATGCATATGCCCTTTTTGGCCAAGCAAGCAAGCGGGCAATGCAAATCTGCACTACAAAGAAGTATCACTTCCCACCAGTCAAAAGGGATATCCGCAAAATGTGTAAAAACAAGAAAGGCAAGACTGGCCCTGGAGAACAGAGAGCCTAGTTATGCTGATGGGCACGATGTAAACTGTCACCAGCCTCTCAGTGCAATGTGTTCCCTAAAACAGGTAACAACAGAGCTACAGAGCCAAGGGCACTTCCAGTCTAGGGAATATACCTTGGGAAAACTGAAAATCAATAAGACAGAGCCACCCCAAAATTTAGGGCTGCACTGCTTACAAGAACATCAACTTGGGTACACCTGAAATATCCCAGGAAAGACAAAAATGGTTCAAGACATTATGGTACTTACGTACGTTGAAATATCCCTCAGCCATGAAATCAATGTCATAAGGCCAGTAGCAGCAAAATGAGTGGATTCAGGTACGATGATTCTAAGTGAAATAAGTCACAGAGAAAAAGTAACGTATCATAAGATATCACTTATGAAGGTACTGTAAATATGGCTACACATGAACTGAGTTAGGAAAGACAACAGTGTCTCACATTTAGAAAACACTCTTATGCCCGCCTAAGGGGGAAGGAGAGGTGGGGTGATGCATAAAACCAGAGTTTGATATTATTACAGGTACCGTTCCAAAAACCAACTACGGATTATACAAGTCCTACACATTCGTCAGTAAAACGGACACAAAACCCTATATTTCCCGCAGAGGAATATATCTGACTAGTAAGAATCTTAAAACCTATGTATTGATATGTCTCCGTAAGGGAATCAAGTGTGTCTAGACTGGCATAAACATGGCAGTGAGAATCAGCTCAAACCCACTATAAAAGGGAATTTCAAAAACCAAACAAAAAAATAGGGCAATTCTTTACAATTCTTTCAGGGTCTCTGATGAAACCTGGAATGACCCTATCTACAACGACACCTGGATGTGGCATAAGTCTGTACACTTGGGACTGAGAGGATTGGTGAGATTGGGTCAGCAAAAGCAGACCATTTAAAGCAATAATGCGTGGCACACATTCCAAGGATCCCAACTCTCCAGGTTGAAGGGAATATTACTACAGCTATAACATGTACGGGAAAGCAAGAGAATGGACACACTGTGAATATGAACGGTTTCTAAAACTCAGGTAATAATCCCTCTCCTAGTGTTTAGGTTTGAATTTCCAACTGCTTTACTATCAATTTCCCAGCTTTGAGAGACAACCCCTTTAACATCCTGGTTCTCCCAGTTTGAAAATTAGGCAGAGGATGAAAGGAAAGATGGAGAACCAATGAGAGAGTAGCTGTTAGGCATTTGAACGGGCACATGTCACTCTAATTTCCTGGACGGAAGAAGAATTAACGAAAGTCTCAGCCACGCGCCGGGAACCAGTATAGTTCCTGAACCAAAATTTGCACTTGCGGCCAGCTCACAAAAAATGAGTTGAACAATGGAGCTCAGAGGCACAGCAATTCACAAACTGGCAGAGTAATAAAGGACAACTATCTTCCAAAAATCTGTTGAGGGAAGGCAACGATGTGCACTTGAAAGCTAGCCAGAATAGCCGGTAACATATATGAAGAGGTACAATGGAATTGCCTTTACAGCACAGGAAGAGGGGCACAACTTCGACAATGATGCATTTGGCCAAAAAGGGCATAAGTGTTTTTTCCTGAATATATTCAGGAGAAAACTCATATGCCCTTTTTGGCCAAGCAAGCAAGCGGGCAATGCAAATCTGCACTACAAAGAATTATCAATTCCCACCGTTCAAAAGGGACATCTGCAAAATGTGTAAAAACCAGAAAGGCAAGACAGGCCCTGGAGAACAGGGAGCCTAGTTATGCTGATGGGCAGTCTGTAAATTGCCAACTGCCTCTCTGGAGGAGTGCATTGTGTTCCTTAAAACAAGTAAACAACAGAGCTACAGAGCCAAGGGTACTTCCAGTTTAGGGAATATACCTTTGGCATACTGAAAATCAATGAGACAGAGCCACTCCAAAATTTAGGGCTGCACTGCTTACAAGAACCTCAAACTGGGTACACCTTAAATTTCCCACGAAAGACAAAAATGGTTCAAGAAACTGTGTTACTTACGTACGATGGAATATCCCTCAGCCAAGAAATCAATGTCATAAGGCCACTAGCAGCAAAATGAGTGGATTCAGTTACGATGATTCTCAGCGAAATAAGTCACAAACATAAAGAAACTTTTCATAAGACATCACTTATGAAGGTACTGTAAACATGGCTACACATGAACTGAGTTAGGAAAGAGAACAGTCTCACGTTTAGAAAACACTCTTATGCCTGCTTAAGGGGAAAGGAGCGGAGGGATGATGCATAAAACCAGAGTTTGATATTCGTACAGCTACCGTTTCAAAAACCAAATATGGAATAGACAAGACCTACACCTTCCTCAGTGAAAGGGACTCAAAACCCCATATTTCCCTCAGAGTGATATATCTGACTAGTAAGAATCTTAAAACCTATGTATTGATATGTCTCCGTAAGGGAATGAAGTGGGTCTAGACTGGCATAAACATGGCATTGAGAATCAGCTCAAACCCACTATAAAAAGGAATATCAAAAACAAAACAAAAAAACAGGGAAATTCTTTACAATTCCTACAGGGGTTCTGATGAAACCTCGAATGACCCTCTCTACAAGGACAGCTGGATGTGGCATAAGCCTGGACACTTGGGACTGAGAGGTTTGGTGAGATTCAGTGAGCAAATGCAGACCATTTAAAGCAATAATGCGTGTCACACTTTCCAAGGGTCCCAGCTCTCCAGGTTGAAGGGAATATTACTACAGCTATAACATGTACGGGAAACCTAGAGAATGGACACACTGTGAATACAAAAGGTTTCTAAAACTCAAATAAGAGTCCCTCTTATGGTGTTCCGGTTTGAATTTCCAACCGCTTTATTATCAATCTCCCAACTTGGAGAGACATCCCCTTTAACCTCCTGGTTCTCACAGGTTGCCAAATTGGCAGAGAATGAAAGGGAAGAGGGAGAACCAATGAGAGAATAGCTGTTAGGCATTTGGACGGGCACATGTCACTCTAATTTCGTGGCAGGAAGAAGAATTAATCAAATTCTCAGCCACCCACTGAGAACCTCTATAGGTCCTGAACCAAAATTTTAGACTTGTGGTCAGCTCACAAAAAAAATAGTTGAAAAATGGAGCTCAGGGGCACAGCAATTCACAAACTGGCAGAGTACTAAAGGGCAAATATCGTCCAAAAATCTGTTGGGGGAAGGCAACGAGGTGGACCTGAATGCGAGCCGGAATAGCAGGAAACAGATTTCAAGAGGTACATTGGAATCGCCTTCAAAGCAAGGTAGAGGGGCACAACTTCAAAAATGATGCACTTGGCCAATAAGGGTTTATGCGTTTTCTATGTATATATTCAACAGAAAAAGCATACACCCTTTGTGGACAAGCAACAAGCCAGCAATGCAAATCTCCACAACAAAGAAGTATCACTTCCCACCGGTCAAAAGGGATATCCGCAAAATGTGTAAAAACCAGAAAGCCAAGACAGGCCCAAGGGAACAGGGAGCTTTTTATGATGATGGGCGGGATGTAAATTGCCAACTCCCTCTCTGGAGGAGTGCATTGTGTTCCCTAAAACAGGTAAAAACCAGAACAAAGGAGCCAAGGGCACTTTCAGTCTAGGGAATATACCTTGGGAAAACTGAAAATCAATAAGACAGAGCCACCCCAAATTTTAGGGCTGCACTGCTTACAAGAATCTCAACTTGGGTACTCCTTAAATATCCGATGAAAGACAAAAATGGTTCAAGAAATTCTGTTACTATAGTATGATGGAATATCCCTCAGACATGAAATCAATGTCATAAGGCCAGTAGCAGCAAAATGAGTGGATTCAGGTACGATGAATCTAAGTGAAATAAGTCACAGAGAAAAAGTAACTTATCATAAGATATCACTTATGAATGTCCTGTAAACATGGCTACACATGAACTGAGTTAGGAAAGACAACAGAGTCTCACATTTAGAAAATATTCTTATGCCTGCCTAAGAGGGAAGGAGAGGTGAGGTGATGCATAAAACCAGAGTTTGATATCAGTACAGGTACCGTTCCAAAAATCAAGTACGGTTTATACAAGTCCTACTCCTCCTTCAGGGAAAGGGACTCAAAACCCCATATTTCCCGCAGAGGAATATATCTGACTAGTAAGAATCTTAAAACCTATGTATTGATATGTCGCTGTAAGGGAATGAAGGGTGTCTAGACTGGCATAAACATGGCAGTGAGAATCAGCTCAAACCCACTATAAAAAGGAATTTCAAAAACCAAACAAAAAAATAGGGAAATTTTTTTACATTTGCTTCAGGGTCTCTGACGAAACCTGGAATGACCCTATCTACAACGACAGCTGGATGTGGCATAAGGATGGACACTGGAGACTGAGAGGATTTGTGAGATTGGGTCAACAAAAGCAGACCATTTAAAGCAATAATGCGTGGCACACATTCCAAGGATCCCAACTCTCCAGGTTGATGGGAATATTACTACAGCTATAACATGTACGGGAAAGCAAGAGAATGGACACACTGTGAATAGGAATGGTTTCTAAAACTCAACTAATAGTCCCTCTCCTGGTGCTTCGGTTTGAATTTCCAACTGCTTTACTATCAATCTCCCAACTTGGAGAGACAACCCATTTAACCTCCTGGTTCTCACAAGTTGCAAATTAGGCAGAGGATGAAAGGAAAGAAGGAGAACCAATGAGAGAGTAGCTGTTAGGCATTTGGATGGGCACATATCATTCTAATTTCCCGGCAGGAAGAAGAATTAACCAAAGTCTCAGCCACCCGCCTGGAACCAGTATAG
Source organism: Hyperoodon ampullatus (assembly GCF_949752795.1). Classification (NCBI taxonomy): domain Eukaryota; kingdom Metazoa; phylum Chordata; class Mammalia; order Artiodactyla; family Ziphiidae; genus Hyperoodon; species Hyperoodon ampullatus. Next base: position 14,624 of record NW_027641092.1, read on the forward strand.
ATCCTGAAGCAAAATTTTGTACTTGCGGTCAGCTCACAAAAAAATGAGTTGAAAAATGGAGCTCATAGGCACAGCAATTCACAAACTAGCAGAGTAATAAAGGGCAACTATCTTCCAAAAATCTGTTGAGGGAAGGTAACGAGGCGAAATTGAAAGGGAGGCAGAATAGCAGGAAACAGATTTCAAGAGGTACATTGGAATCGCCTTTAAAGCACAGGAAGAGGGGCACACTTTCGACCATGATGCACTTGCCCAAAAAGGGCGTATGCGTTTCCTCCTGAATATAATCAGGAGGAAACACATACGCCATTTTTGGCCAAGCAAGCAAGCGGGTAATGCAATTCTGCAGTACAAAGAAGTATCACTTCCCAGCGGTCAAAAGGGACATCTGCAAAATGTGTAAAAACCAGAAAGGCAAGACAGGCCCTGGAGAACAGGGAGCCTAGTTATGCTGATGGGCAGGATGTAAATTGCCAACCGCCTCTCTGGAGGAGTGCAATGCGTTCCCTAAAAAAATTAAACAACAGAGCTACAGAGCCAAGGGCACTTCCAGTGTAGGGAGTATACCTTGGGAAAATTGAAAATCAATAAGACAGAGCCACCGCAATATTTAGGGCTGAACTGTTTCCAGGAACCTCAACTTGGGTACACCTAAAATATCCCAGGAAAGACAAAATTGTTTCAAGAAATTTTGGTACTTACGTACGATGGATTATCCCTCAGCCATGAAATCAATGTCATAAGGCCAGTAGCAGCAAAATGAGTGGATTCAGGTATGATGATTCTAAGTGAAATAAGTCACAGAGAAAAAGAAACTTATCATAAGATATCACTTATGAAGGTCCTGTAAACATGGCTACACATGAACAGATTTAGGAAAGAGAAAAGAGCCTGTCATTTAGAAAACACTCTTATGCCTGCTTAAGGGGAAAGGAGAGGAGTGGTGATGCATAAAACCAGAGTTTGATATCCGTACAGGTACCATTCCAAAAACCAAATATGGAATAGACAAGACCTACACCTTCCTCAGTGAAAGGGACTCAAAACCGCATATTTCCCGCAGAGGAATATATCTGACTAGTAATAATGTTAAAACCTATATATTCATATGTCTCCATAAGGGAAACAAGTGTGTCTAGACTGGCATTAACATGGCAGTGAGAATCAGCTCAAACCCACTATAAAACGGAATTTCAAAAACAACCAAAAAAAAAAAAAAAAACCGGGAAATTCTTTACAATTCCTTCAGGGCCTCTGATGAAACCTGGAATGACCCTATCTACAACGACAGCTGGATGTGGCATAAGGCTGGACACTTGGGACTGAGAGGATTGGTGAGATTGGGTCAGCAAAAGCAGACCATTTAAAGCAATAATGCGTGGCACACATTCCAAGGATCCCAACTCTCCAGGTTGAAGGGAATATTACTACAGCTATAACAAGTAGGGGAAACCTAGAGAATGGACACACTGTGAATACGAAAAGTTTCTAAAACTCAACTAATAGTCCCCTTCCTGGTGCTCCGGTTTGACTTTCCAACTGATTTACTATCACTCTCCCAATTTGGAGAGACAGCCCCTTTAACCTCCTGGTTCGCACCGGTTGCCAATTTGGCAGAGGATTAAAGGGAAGAGGGAGAAACAATGAGAGAGTAGCTGTTAGGCATTTGGACGGGCACATGCCACTCTAATTTCTCGGCAGGAAGAAGAATTTAGCAAAGTCTCAGCCACGCACCGTGAACCAGTATAGGTCCTGAACCAAAATTTTGGACTTTGGTTCAGCTCACAAAAAACAAGTTGAAAATGGAGCTCAGGGGCAAAGCAATTCACAAACTGGCAGAGTAATAAAGGATAACTATCGTCCAAAAATCTATTGAGGAAAGGCAACGAGTCGGACATAAATGCGAGCGAGAATAGCAAGAAACAGATTTCAAGAGGTACATTGGAATAACCTTTAAAGCACAGGAAGAGTGGCACAACTTCGACAATAATGCACTTGGCCAAAAAGGGCGTATGTGTTTTCTCCTGAATATATTCAGGAGAAAAGGCATACGCCCTTTTTGGCCAAGCAAGCAAGCGGGCAATGCAAATCAGCACTACAAAGAAGTATCACTTCCCACATGTCAAAAGGAACATCCACAAAATGTGTAAAAACCAGAAAGGCAAGACAGGCCCTGGAGAACAGGGAGCCTAGTTATGCTGAAGGGCAGGATGTAAATTGCCAACTGCCTCTTTGGAGGAGTGCATTGTGTTCCCTAAAACAAGTAAACAACAGAGCTACAGAGCCAATGGCACTTCCATTCTAGGGAATATACCTTGGGAAAACTGAAAATCAATAAGACAGAGATACCCCAAAATTTATGGCTGCACTCTTTACAAAAACCTCAACTTGGGTACACCTTAAATATCCCAGGAAAGACAAAAATGGTTCAATAAATTGTGTTACTTATGTACGAAGGAATAGCCCTCAGCCATGAAATCTTTGTCATAAGGCCAGTAGCGGCAAAATGAGTGGATACAGGTACGATGATTCAAAGAGAAATAAGTCACAGAGAAAAAGAAACTTATCATAAGATATCACTTATGAAGGTCCAGTTAACATGGCTACACATGAACTGAGTTAGGAAAGAGAGCAGAGTCTCACATTTAGAAAAAACTCTTATGCCTGCTCAAGGTAGAAAGAGAGGTAGGGTGATGCATAAAACCAGAGTTTGATATTAGTACAGGTACTGTTCCAAAAACCAACCACGGAATAGTCAAGACCTACACCTCCTCAGTGAAAGGGACTCCAAACCCCATATTTCCCGCAGAGGAATATATCTGATTAGTAAGAATCTTAAAACCTATGTATTGATATGTCTCCGTAAGGGAGTCAAGTGTGTCTAGACTGGCATAAACATGGCAGTGAGAATCAGCTCAAACCCACTATAAAAAGGAATTTCAAAAACAAAACAAAAAAAAAGGGAAATTCTTTACAATTCCTTCAGGGGCCCTGATGAAACCTGGAATGACCCCATCTACAACGACAGCTAAATGAGACATAAGGCTGGACACTTGGGGCTGAGAGGACTTGTGAGATTGGGTGAGAAAATGCAGATCCTTTAAAGCAGTAATGCATGCCACCCATTCCATGGGTCCCAACTCTCCAGGTAGAAGGGAATATCAATACAGTTATAACATGTATGGGAATCCTAGAGAATGGACACCCTGTGATGGCAAAAGTTTTCTAAAAGGCTCCTAATTTTTCCTCTCCTTTTGCTCCAGTTTGGCATTCCAACTGCTTTACTATCAATCTGCCAACTTGGAGAGTCAGCCCGTATAAGGTATTGGTTCGCACAGTTTGCAAATTGTGCAGTGGATGAAAGGAAAGAGGGAGAACAAATCAGAGAGTAGCTGTAGGCATTTGGACGGACACATGTCACTCTAATTTCCTGTCCAAAAGGAATAATTAACCAAAGTGTCAGCCTGCACCCCCGGAACCAGTATAGGTCCTGTAGCAAAATTGTAGATTTGCGGTCAGCTCACAAAAACACGAGTTGAAAATTGGAGCTCAGGGGCACAGCAATTCACAAACCTGCAGAGTTATAAAGGACAACTCTCTTCCAAAAATCTGTTGAGGGAAGACAACGAAGCAGACTTGAAAATGAGGCCAAATTGCAGAAAACATATTTCAAGAGTTAAACTGGAATCGCCTTTAAAGCACAGGAAAAGCGTAACAACTTCGACAATGATGCACATGGCCAAAAAGGACGTATGCATTTTCTGCTGAATATATTCAGGAGAAAAGGCATACGCCCTTTCTGGCCAATCAAGCAACCCCGCAATACAAATCCACACTACAAAGAATTGTCACTTCCCACCGGTCAAAAGGGACATCCGAAAATCTGTAAAATCCAGAAAATAAAGACAGAGATGACAAGAGCATGTTGCAATGTGATCCCAGGGGTCATGGAGGATTGTGATGACAAGGCCATGTAGCATTGTGCTGACAAAGGCATGGAGCATTTTGATGACAAGGGTCAGGGAGCACTGTGATGACAATCCTCACGGAGTATTGTGATTACATGGATCATGGAGCATTGGGATGAAAAGGGCATGGATCATTGTGATGAAAAGGGTTATGGAGCATTTTGATGACAAGAGTCCCGGATCCCTGTGTTGTCAGGGGTCATGGAGGATTGTGATGACAGAGGTCATGGAGCATTGTGATGACAAGGGTCATGGAGAAGTGAGATGAGAAGTTCATGGATCTTTGGGCTGAAAATGTTCATGGAGTATTGTGAAGACAGGGGTCATGGAGCACTGTGATGACAAGGTCCTGGAGCACTGTGATGAGAAGACCATGGAGTCTTGTGATGACAAGTCTCATGGAGCATTCTGATGAAAAGGGGCATGGAGCATTGTGATTACAAGGGTCTTGGAGAATTGGGATGACAAGGGCATGGAGCATTTGGATGAGAAGACCATAGAACGTTCTGATGACATGCATCATGGAGCTTTGTGAAGACAAGGGCATGGATCATTGTGATTACAGGGGTCTTGGAGCATTGTGATGAAAAGGGCATGAATCACTGTGATGGAAAAGGCATGGAGACTTGTCATGACAGGGTTCAAGGAGCATACTGACGACATGTGTCAGCGAGCATTGTGATGACAAGTGTATTGAGCATTGTGATGACAAAGTTCATGGAGCATTGTGATGAGAAACCCCTGTAAAATTGTGATGACGAGCGTCATGGGTCGTTGTAATGACAAGTGTTATGGAACATTGTGATAACAACGGTTTGGAGCATTGTAATGACAGAGGTCATGGAGCATTTTGATTTCATTGTGATGACAATAGCAAGAAGCATTATGATGATGGGCATGGTGCATTGTGATGACAGGGTTCATGGAGCATTGAGATGAAAAGGGGCATGGAGCATTGTGATTAAAGTTGTCTTGGAGCATTGTGATGACAAGGGCATGGAGCATTGTGATGAGAAGGCAATGGAGCATTCTGATGACATGCATCATGTTGCATTGTGATGACAAGGACATGGAGCATTGTGATGACAGTGGCATGGAAAATTTGTCTAAGAAGTTTCATGGATTATTGTGATGACAGTGGGCATGGCACATTGTGATGACAAGGGCATGGAGCATTGTGATTACAAAGTCATGGATTATTGTGAAGACAGGTGACAGGGAGCTTTGTGATGACATATGTAACGGTCCATTGAGATGACATTGGCATGGAGCATTGTGAAGCCAAGTGTCATGGAGGATTGTGATGACAAAGGTAATGGAGCATTGTGATGACAAGGGCTTGGAGCATTGTGATGAGAAGAGTCATGGAGCATTGTGATGAAAGGGGCATGGAGCATTGTGATGACAACGGACATTGGGAATTTTGATGACAAGGTAAGAAGCATTTTGATGACAAAGGCATGGAGCTTGCTATGACAGGTGTCATGGGGCATTACGATGACAGATGAATGGAGAATTGTGATGACAAGAGCATGTAACATTTTGATGAGAAGTGTGATGGAGCATTGTGATGACAAGGGCACGGAACACTGAGATACATGGGTCATTGAGGATTATAATGACAAGGGCATGGAGCATTGTGATGAGAAGGGCATCGAGCATTGTAACAAGCATCATAGACCTTTGTTATCACAAGGGCATGGAGCAATGTGATGAGAGGCTTCATGGAGCATTGTGATGAGAAGACTATAGAGCCTTGTGATGACAAGTCTCATGGAGCATTCTGATGAAAAGGGTGATGGAGCATTGTGATTACATGGGTCTTGGAGCATTGTGATTACAAGGGCATGGAGAATTGTGAGAGAAGGCCAAGGAGCATTCTGATGACATGCGTCATGGAGCTTTGTGATGACCAGGGCAAAGAGCATTGTGATTACAGGGGTCTTGGAGCATTATGATGAAAAGACTCTGGATCATTGTGATGAAAAAGGCATGGAGCCTTGTCATGACAGGGTTCAATGAGCATACTTACGGAAAGAGTCAGGGAGCATTGTGATGACAAGTGTATTGAGCATTGTGATGACGAAGGTCATGGAGCATTGTGATGAGAAGACCATGGATAATTGTGATGACGAGCGTTATGGGGCATTGTGATGACAAGTGTTATGGAACATTGTGATCACAAGGGTTTGGAGCATTGTGATGACAGAGGTCATGTAGCATTTTGATTTCATTGAGATGAAAATAGCATGAAGCATTATGATGATGGGCATGGTGCATTGTGATGAGAGGGTTCAAGGAGCATTGAGATGAAAAGGGGCATCGAGCATTGTGATTACAGGTGTCTTGTAGCATTGGGATGGCAAGGGCATGGGGTATTGTGATGGCAATGGTCATGGAGCATTTTCATGACAAGTTTCCCGGATCATTGTGTTGTCAAGGGTCATGGAGCATTGTGATGACAGGGGCATGGAACATTGGTCTGACAATTTCATGGATTATTGTGATGACAGTGGGCATGGCGCCTTGTGATAACAAGGGAATGGAGCATTGTGATGACAAGGTCATGGATTATTGTGAAGACAGGTGTCAGGGAGCATTGTGATGACATATGTCAAGGTGCATTGTGATGACAATACCATGGAGCATTGTGATGCCAAGTGTCATGGAGGATTGTGATGACAAATGTAAAGGAGCATTGTTATGACAAGGGCTTGGATCATTGTGATGAGAAGTGTCATGGAACATTGTGATGACAAGGACATGGAGCATTGTGATGACAACGGCCATTGAGAATTTTGATGACAACGTCGTGAAGCATTGCGATGACAAGCACATGGAGATTGCTATGGCAGGGGTCATGGAGCATTGCGATGACAAGTGCATGGATAATTGTGATGACAAGAGCATGTAACATTGTGATGAGAAGTGTCATGGCGCATTGTGATGAGAGGGACGTGGAGAATTGTGATGACAAGGGACATGGAGCATTGTGATGACCAGGGCATTCAGCACTGTGATGGCAAGACCGTGGAACATTGTGATGAGAAGATCATGGGTAATTGTGATGACGAGCGTCATGGAGCACTGTAATGACAAGGGGAATGGAGCATTGTGATGAGAGGTGTCATGGATCATTTTGATGAGAGGGGTCATGGAGCCTTCTTATGACCAGCTTGTGGAGTATTGTGATGACACTGACATGGAGCATTGTGATGAAAAGGGCATGGAGCATTGTGATGAAAAAGGCATGGAGTCTTTTCATGACAGGTTTCAAGGAGCATTCTGACGACAAGTGTCAGGGAGCTTTGTGATGACAAGTGTATTGAGCATTGTGATGACAATGGTAATGGTGATTTGTGATGAGAAGGGCATCGAGCATTGTGATGACAAGTGTTATGGAGCTTTGTGATGACAAGGGCACGGAGCAATGTAATGATAGGTTTCATGGAGCATTGTGATGACAATGGCATGGAGCATTGTGATGCCAAGGGTCATGGAGCACTGTGATGACAAGCGTCACGGAGCATGGTGATTACAGGGGTCATGGAGCATTGGGATGGCAAGGTCATGGAGCATTTTGATGACAAGGGTAATGGAGCATTCAGATGACAAGTGTCCCGGATCATTGTGTTGTCACGGGTCATGGAGCGTTGTGATGACAGTGGTCATGGAGCATTTTGATGACAAGGGATTGGTACATTGTGACGATAAGGGCATGTAGCATTGTGATGACTGGGGTTATGGAACATTGTGATGACAGGGTTGAGGAAGTATTGTGATGAATAGTGATGGAACATTGTGAAATCAATGGTGAGAGAGCATTTTGATGAGAAGTGCATTGAGCATTGTGATTACAAGTTTTATGGAGCATTGTGATGACTAGGATGTGGAGCATTGTGATGACAAGTGCATGGCGCATTGTGATGACATGGGTCAAGGAGCATTGTGCTGAAAAGCGCATGGAGCATTGTGATGACATGTGTCATGGATCATTAAGCTGACAAAGGCATGGTGCATTTTGATGACAAGGGTCACAGAGCACTGTGATGAAAAGTTCATGGAGCATTGTGGTGACAAAGGTCACAGAGCCTTGTGTGACAGGGGCATGGACCATTGTGATGAGAAAGGTCATGAATCATTTTGATGACTGGAGTCACAGAGCATTGTGATGACAGGGGTCATGGAGCATTGAGATGAAAAGGGGCATGGAGCATTGTGATTACAGGGGTCTTGGACCAGTGTGATGACAAGGGCATGGAATATTCTGATGACATGCGTCATGGATCTTTGTGATGACAAAAGCATGGAACATTGTGATTACAAGGGTCTTGGAGCATTGTGATGACAAGGGTCATGGAACCTTGGATGAAAAGGCCGGGGAACATTGTGATGGCAGGTGTCATGGAGCATTGTTATGACAAGGGTCATGGAGCATTGCGATGACAAGTGCATGGAGAATTGTATTGACAAGAGCATGTAACATTTTGATGAGAAGTGTCATGGAGCACTGTGATGACAAGGACATGTAGAATTGTGATGACCAGTGCATGGAGCATTGTGATGGCAAGACCGTGGAGCATTGTGATGAGAAGACCATGGATAATTGTGATGATGAGCATCATGGAGCACTGTAATGACAAGGGGCATGGAGCATTGTGATGACAGGTGTCATGGATCATTGTGATGACAAGGGTCATGGACCATTCTGATGACAAGCTTGAGGAGTAATGTGATGACAATGGCATGGAGCATTGTGATGAAATGGGCATGGAGAATTGTGATGAAAAAGGCATGGAGCCTTTTCATGACAGTGTTCAAGGGGCATTCTCACGACAAGTGTCAGGGAGCATTGTGATGACAAGTGTATTGAGCATTGTGATGACAATGGTAATGGAGCATTGTGATGAGAAGGGCATCGAGCATTGTGATGACAAGTGTTATGGAGCTTTGTGATGACAAGGGCATTGAGCAATGTAATGATAGGTTTCATGGAGCATTGTGATGACAATGGCATGGAGCATTGTGATGCCAAGGGTCATGGAGCACTGAGATGACAAGCGTCATGGAGCATTCTGATTACAGGGGTCATGGAGCATTGGGATGAAAAGCGCATGGATCACTGTGATTTCAAGTGTCATGGAGCATTTTGATGACAAGAGTCCCGGATCATTGTGTTGTCAGGGGTCATGGAGCGCTGTGACGTCAGTGGTCATGGAGCATTGTGATGACAGTGGTAATGGAGCATTGTAATGGCAAGATCATGGAGCATTGTGATGAGAAGGCCATGGAGCATTCTGATGACATGCATCATGGAGCTTTGTGATGACAAGGGCATGGAGCATTGTGATTACTGGGGTCATGGAACATTGTGATGACAGTGGTGATGGAGTATTTTGATGACTAGTGATGGAACATTGTGATATTAGTGGTGAGAGAGCATTTTTATGAGAAGTGCATGGAGCATTGTGATAACAAGGTTTATGGAGCATTGTCATGACAAAGTTGTGGAGCATTGTGATGACAAACGCATGGCCCATTATGATGACATGAGTCATGGAGCATTGTGCTGAGAAGCGCATGGAGCATTGTGATGACAAGGGTCATGGAGCACTGTTCTGACAAAGGCATGGAGCATTGCGATGACAAGGGTCACGGAGCATTGTGATGAAAAGTTCATGGAGCATTGTGGTGACAAAGGTCACAGAGACTTGTGATGACGAGGGCATGGACCATTGTGATGACAAAGGTCATGAAGCATTGTGATGACTGGAGTCACGGAGCATCGTGATGACAGAGTTCATGGTGCATTGTGACGACAACGGCATGGAGCATTGTGATGACAAGGGCATGGAGCATTGTTATGACATATCCATTGCTTATTGTGAAGACAGGTGTCAGGGAGCATTGTGATGGCATATGTCATGGTCCATTGTGATGACAATGGAATGGAGCATTGTGATGCCAAGTGTCATGGAGGATTGTGATGACAAGAGCATGTATCATGGTGATCAGAAGTGTCATGGAGCATTGTGATGACAAGGGACATGGAGCATTGTGATGTCCAGGGCATGGAGCATTGTGATGGCATGTCCGTGGAGCATTGTGATGGCAAGACCATGGAGCATTTTGATGACGACTGTCATCGAGCACTGTAATGAAACGGGGCATGGAGAATAGTGATAACAAGTGTCATGGATCATTGTGATAACAAGGGTCATGGAGCATTCTGATGACAAGTTTCTAGAGTACTGTGATGACAATAGCATGGAGCATTGTGATGAAAAAGGCATGGTGCATTGTGATGAAGAAGTCATGGAACCCTTTCATGACAGGTTTCAAGGAGCATTCTGACGTCAAGTGTCAGGGAGCATTGTCATGACAAGTGTATTGAGCATTGTGATGACAATGGTCATGGAGCATTGTGATGACAGGCATCATGGAGCGTTGTGATGACAAGTGTTATGGAACATTGTGATCACAAGGGTTTGGAGCATTGTGATGACAGAGGTCATGGATCATTTTCATTTCAAATAGCATGGAGCATTGTCATGACATGGCATGAAGCAATGTAAACCCAAGGTTCATGGATGATTTTGATGACAATGGGAATAGAGTATTTTGATGACAAGTGCATGGAGCATTGTGATGACAATTTCATGTAGCATTTTGCTGACAAATGCATGGAGCATTTTGATGACAAGGGTAATGGAGCACTGTGATGAAAAGCGTCATGGAGCATTGTGATTACAGGTGTCATGGAGCATTGGGATGGCAAGGGAATGGATCATTGTGATGACAAGGGTCATGGAGCAGTTTGATGAAAAGGGTCCAGGATCATTGTGTTGTCAGTGGCCATGGAGCATTGTGATGACACTGGTCATGGAACATTGTGATGAGAAGGTCATAGATCATTGGGCTGAAAATGTTCATGGAGTTTTGTGATGGCAGGTGTCATGGAGCATTGTGTTGACAAGGGAATGGAACATTGTGATGACAAGGTCCTGGAGCATTGTGATGAGAAGGTCCTGGAGCATTGTGATGAGAAGCCCAGTGAGGCTTGTGATGAGAAGTCTCATGGAGCATTCTGATGAAAAGGTGCATGCAGCATTGTGATCACAGGGGTCTTAGAGCATTGTGAAGAAAAGGACATGGATCATTGTGATGAAAAAGGCATGGAGCCTTGTCATGACATGGTTCAAGTAGCATACTGACGACAAATGTCAGGGAGCATTGTGATGACAAGTGTATTGAACATTGTGATGAAAAATGTCATGGAACATTGTGATGAGAAGTGCATGGATAATTGTGATAACGAGCGTCATGGGGCGTTGTGATGACAAGTGTTATGGAGCATTGTGATCACAAGGGTTTGGAGCATTGTGATGACAGAGGTCATGTAGCATTTTGATTTCATTGTGATGACAATAGCGTGAAGCATTATGCTGATGGGCATGGTTCGTTGTGATGACAAGGTTCATGGAGCATTGAGATGAAAATTGGCATGGAGCATTGTGATTACTTGGGTCATGGAGCCTTGTGATGACAATGCCGTGAAACATTGTGATGACAGGAGAGAGGGAATATTGTGATGACTAGTGTTGGAAAATTATGATATTAGTGGTGAGACAGCATTTTGAGGTGAAGTGCATGGAGCTTTGTGATGACAAGTTTTACGGAGCATTGTGATGATAATGTTGGGGAGCACTGTGATGACAAGCGCATGGCACACTGTGATGACATGGGTCATGGAGCATTGTGCTGACAAGGGCATGTAGCATTGTGATGACAATTGTCATGGAGCACTGTGCTGACAAAGGCATGGAGAATTGTGATGACATGGCTCACAGAGCATTGGGATCAAATGTTCATGGAGCATAGTGGTGAAAAAGTTCACAGAGCCTTGTGATGATGAGGGCATGGACCATTGTGATGACAAAGGTCATGAAGCATTGTGATGACTGGAGTCATGGAGCATTGTGATGACAAGGTTGGGGAGCATTGTGATGACAGGGGCATGGAGCAATGTGATGACAGGGGCATGGAACATTGGGCTGAAAAGTTTCATGGATTATTGAGATGACATTGGGCATAGAGCATTGTGATTACAAGGGCATGGAGCATTGTGGTGACAAAGGTCACAGAGCCTTGTGTGACGAGGGCATGGACCACTGTGATGACAAGGGTCATGAAGCATTGTGATGACTGGAGTCATGGAGCATTGTGATGACAGTGGTCATAGAGCATTGTGATGACAAGGGCATGGAACTTTGTGATGACAGGGTCATGGAACATTGGGCTGACAAGTTTCATAGATTATTCTGATGACAGTGGGCATGGCGCATTGTGATGACAAGGGCATGGAACATTGTGATGACAAGGTCATGGAGTATTGTGAAGACAGGTGTCAGGGAGCATTGTGATGACATGTCATTGTCCATTGTGATGACAATGGCATCGAGCATTGTGATATCAAGTGTCATGGAGGATTGTGATGACAAAGGTAATGGAGCATTTTGATGACAAGGGCTTGGAACATTGTGATGTCAAGGGCCATTGAGAATTTTGATGACAATGTAATGAAGCATTGTGATGACAAACGCATGGAGCTTGCTATGACAGGGGTCATAGAGCATTGCGATGACAAATGCATGGAGAATTGATGAAAAGATCATATAACATTGTGATGAGAAGTGTCCTGGTGCATTGTGATGACAAGGATTTGGAGAATTGTAATGACATGGGACATGGAGCATTGTGATGAACAGGGCATGGAGAAATGTGATGGCAAGACCGTGGAGCATTGTGATGAAAAGACCATGGATAATTATGATGAAGAGCGTCATGGATCACTGTAATGACAAAGGGCATGGAGCATTGTGATGACAGGTGTCATGGATCATTGTGATGAGAGGGGTCATGGAGCATTGTGATGACAAGGGTCAATGAGCATTGTGATGAGAAGGTCATGGAGCATTGGGCTGAAAATGTTCATGGAGTAATTTGATGACAGGGGTCATGGAGACTTGGATGACAAGGCCGTGGAACATTGTGATGGCAGGGGTCATGGAGCATTATTATGACAGGGGTAATGGAGCATTGTGATGACTAAGGCACGTAACACTGTGATACATGTGTCATAGAGGATTATAATGGCAAGGTCATGGAGCATTGTGATGAGAAGAGTATCGAGCATTGCGATGACAAGCGTCATGGAGCATTGTGGTGACAAGGGCATGGGGCAATGAGATGGGAGGTTTCATGGAGCATTGTGATGAAATGGCAAGGAGCATTGTGATGCCAAGGGTCATGGAGCTTTGTGATGACAAAAGTCATGGAGCATTTCAATGACAAGGTCGTGGTGCATTGTGATGAGAAGGGCAGGGAGCATTGTGATGACAGGGTCATGGAGCAAATTGATGAAAAGTGTCATGGAACATTTTGATGACAGGGGTTATGGAACATTGTGATATCAGGGTTAATGGAGCATTTTGATGAAAAGGGTCATGGAGCATTCTGATGAAAAGGTGCATGGAGCATTGTGATTACAGGGGTTTGGAAGAATTGTGATGACAAGGGCATGGAGCATTGTGATGAGAAGCAATGGAGCATTTTGATGACATGCGTCATGGAGCCTTTTGATGACCAGGACATGGTGCATTTTGATTACAGGGGTCTTGAAACATTGTGATGAAAAAGGAATGGATCATTGTGATGAAAAATGCATGGAGCCTTGTCATGACAGGTTTCAAGCAGCATACTGATGACAACTGTCAGGGAGCATTGAGATGATAAGTGTATTGAGCATTGTGATGACGAAGATCATGGAGCATTGTGATGAGAAGACCATGGATAATTGTGATGACCAGCCTCATGGGACATTGTGACGACAAGTGTTATGGAACACTGTGATCAGAAGGGTTTGGAGCATTTTGATGACAGAGTTCATTGAGCATTTTGATTTCATTGTGATGACAATAGCATGAAATATTATGGTGATGGGCACGGTGCATTGTGATGACAGGGTTCATGGAGAATTGTTATGAGAGCGGTAATGGAGCATTGTGATGACAAGGCCATGGGGCATTGGTCTGAAATGTTTCATGGATTATTGTGATGAGAGTGGGCCTGGCGCATTGTGATGACAAGGGCCCAGAACACTGTGGTACAGGGTTCATGGAGGACTGTAATGACAAGGGCATGGAGCATTGTTATGAGAAGGGCATCGAGCATTGTGATGACAAGCGTCATGGAGATTTGTGATGACAAAGGTCATGGAGCATTTTGATGACATGGGTTATGGAGCATGGTGAGGTAAGGGGTCATGGAGCATTGTGACGAAAAAGGTCAGGGAGCATTTTGATGACATGGGTTATGGAGAATTGTGATGTCAGGGGTCATGGAGCACTGTGATGATAAGGGCATGTAGTATTGTGATGACAGCGTTCATGGAACATTGTGATGACAAGGATGAGGGCGTATTGTGATGACTAGTGATGGAACATTGTGATATCAGTGGTGACAGAGCATTTTGATGAGAAGTGCATGGAGCATTGTGATGACAAGCTGGTGGAGAATTTTGCTGACAAGCGCATGGAGCATTGTGATGACAAGTGTCATTGAGTTTTGTGCTGAGAAAGGCATGGAGCATTGTGATGAAAAGTTCATGGTGCATTGTGGTTACACAGGTCACAGAGCCTTGTGATGACGAGGGCATTGACCATTGTGATGACAAATATCATGAAGCATTGTGATGAATGGAGTCACGGAGCATTGTGATGACAGGGGCATGGAGCATTGGTCTCACAAATTTCATGGATTATTGTGATGACAGGGGGCATGGTGCATTATGATGAAAAGAGCATGGAACATTGTGTTGACAACGTCATGGACTATAGTGAAGACAGGTGTCAGGGATCATTGTGATGACATATGTCATGGTCCATTGTGATGCCAATAACATGGAGCATTGTGATGACACGTGTCATGGACGATTGTGATGACAAAGGTAAAGGAGCATTTTGATGATCAGGGCATGGATCAATGTGATGGCAAGACTGTGGAGTATTGTGATGAGAAGACAATGGATAATTGTGATGAAGAGCATCATAGAGCATTATGATGACAAGAGCCATGGATCATTCTGACATAAGATATCACTTATGAAGGAAATGTAAACATGGCTACATATGAACTGAATTAGGAAAGAGAACAGTGTCTCTCATTGAGAAAACATACTTATGCCTGCTTAAGGGGAAAGAGAGGTGGGGAGATGTACAAAACCAGAGTTTGATATTAGCACAGGTACCGTTCCATAATCCAAATACAGAATAGACAAGACCTACTCCTTCCTCAGTGAAAGGGACTGAACACCCATATTCCCCGCAGAGGAATATATCAGAGTAGCAAGAATCTGAAAACCTATGTATCGATATGTCTCTGAAAGGGAATCAAGTGTGTCTAGACTGGCATAAACATGGCCGTGAGAATAAACTCAAAACCACTATAAAAAGGAATTTCAAAAACAAAACAAAAAAAACTGGGAAATTCTTTACAATTCCTTCAGGGGCTCGGATGAAACCTGGAATGACCCTATCTACAACGACAGCTGGATATGGCATAAGGCTGGACACTTGGGACTGAGAGAATTGGTGAAATTCGGTGAGCAAATGCAGACCCTTTAAAGCAATAACGTGTGGCACACATTCCAAGGTTCCAAACTATCCAGGTTGAAGGGAATATTACTACAGCTATAACATGTACGGGAAACCTAGAGAATGGACACAATGTGAATACGAAAGGTTTCTAAAACTCAACAAATAGTCCCTCTCCTGGTGCTCCGGTTTGACTTTCAAACTGCTTTACTATCAATCTCCCAACTTGGAAAGACAGCCCCTTTAACCTCCTGATTCGCACAGGTTGCCAATTTGGCAGAGGATGAAAGGGAAGAGGGAGAACCAATGAGAGAGTAGCGGTTAGGGATTTGGACGGGCATATGCCACTCAAATTTCCGGGCAGGAAGAAGAATTAACCAAAGTCTCAGCCACCCGCAAGGAACAAGTATAGGTCCTGAAACAAAATTTTGGACTTGCGGTCAGCTCAAAAAAATCGAGTTGAAAAATGGAGCTTTTTGGCACAACAAAGCACAAACTGTCAGAGTAATAAAGGACAAAAATCGTCCAAAAATCTGTTGAGGGAAGGCAACGAGGGAGACGTCAAAGCGAGACAGAATAGCAGGAAACAGATTTCAAGAGGTACATTGGAATCGGCTTTAAAGCACAGGAAGAGGGGCTCAATTTTGACAATGATGTACTTGGCCAGAAAGGGCGTATGTGTTTTCTGCTGAATATATTCAGGAGAAAACGCATACGCCCTTTTTTCCAAGCAAGCAAGCGGGCAATGCATATCTACACTACAATGAAGTATCACTTCCCACTGGTCAAAAGAGACATCCGCAAAATGTGTAAAAACCAGAAAGGCAATACAGGCCCTGGAGAAAAGGGAGCCTAGTTATGCTGGTGGGCAGGATGTAAATTGCCAACTGCCTCTCTGGAGGACTGCATTGTGTTCCCTAAAACAAGTAAACAACAGAGCTACAGAGCCAAGGACACTTCCAGTCTAGGGAATATACCTTGGTAAAACTGAAAATCAATAAGACAGAGCCACCCCAAAATTTAGTGCTGCACTGCTAACAAGAACCTCAACTTGGATACACATTAAATATCCCAGGAAAGACAAAACTGGTTCAAGAATTTGTGTTAGTTACGTACGATGGAATATCAGTCAGCCATGAAATCAATGTCATAAGGCCAGTAGCAGCAAAATGAGTGGATTCAGATACGACGATTCTAAGTGAAATAAGTTACAGAGAAAAAGAAACTTATCATAAGATATCACTTATGAAGGTCGTGTAAACATGGCTACACATGAACTGATTCAGGAAAGAGAACAGAGTCTCACATTTAGAAAACACTCTTATGCCTGCTTAAGGGGGAAGGAGAGGTGGGGTGATGCATAAAACCAGAGTTTGATATTAGTACATGTACCGTTCCAAAAACCAACTATGGAATAGAAATGACCTATACTTTCCTCAGTGAAAGGGACTCAAAACTCCATATTTCCCGAAGAGGTATATATCTGACTAGTAAGAAACTTAAAACCTATGTATTGATATGTTTCCGTAAGGGAATGAAGTGTGTCTTGACTGCCATAAACATGGCAGTGAGAATCAGCTCAAACCCACTATAAAAAGAAATTTCAAAAACAAAACAATAAAACAGAGAAATTCTTTACAATTCCTTCAGGGTCTCTGATGAAACCTGGAATGACCCTATCTACAATGACAGCTGGATGTGGCATAAGGCTGGACACTTGGGACTGAGAGGATTGGTGAGATTCGGTGAGCAAATGCACACCATTTAAAGCAATAATGAGTGGCACACATTCCAAGGGTCCCAACTCTCCAGGGTGAAGGGAATATTACTACAGCTATAACATGTACGGGAAACCTAGAGAATGGACACACTGTGAATACGAAATCTTTCTAAATCTCAACTAGTAGTCCCTCTCCTGGGGCTCCAGTTTGACTTTCCAACTGCTTTACTATCAATCTCCCTACATGGAGACACAGCCCCTTTAACCTCCTGGTTCGCCCAGGATGCCAATTTGACAGAGGATGAAAGGGAAGAGGGAGAACCAATGAGAGAGTAGCTGTTAGGCATTTGGACGGGCACATGTCACTCTAATTTCCCGGCAGGAAGAAGAATTAACCAAAGTCTCAGCCACCCGCCGGGAACAAGTAGAGTTCCTGAACCAAAATTTTGGACTTGCGGTCAGCTGACAAGAAACGAGTAGAAAAATGGAGCTCAGGGGCACAGCAATTCACAAAGTGGCAGAGTAATAAAGGACAACTATCGTACAAAAATCTGTTGAGTGAAGGCAACGAGGCGAACTTCAAAGCGAGCCAGAATAGCAGGAAACAGATTTAAAGAGGTACATTGGTATCGTCTTTAAAGCACAGGAAGAGGGGCACAACTTCGAAACTGAAGCACTTGGCCAAAAAGGGTGTATGCGTTTTCTCCTGAATATATTCAGGAGAAAACGCATACACCCTTTTTGGCCAAGCAAGGAAGCGGGCAATGCAAATCGGCACTACAAAGAAGTATCACTTCCCACCGGTCAAAAGGGACATCCGCAAAATGTTTAAAAACCAGAAAGACAAGAATGGCCCTGGAGAACAGGGAGCCTAGATATGCTGATGGGCAGGATGTAAATTGCCAAGTGCCTCTCTGGAGGAGTGCATTGTGTTCCCTAAATCAAAGAAACAACAGAGCTACAGAGCCAGGGTCAATTTCAGTCTAGCAGAGATACCTTGGGAAAACTGAAAATCAATAAGACAGATTCACCACAAAATTTAGGGCTGCACAGCTTACAAGAACCTCAACTTGGATCCACCTTAAATATCCCATGAAAGACAAAAATGGTTCAAGAAATTGTGGTACTTACGTACGATGGAATATACCTCAGCCACGAAATCAATGTCATAAGGCCAGTAGCAGCAAAATGATTGGATTCAGGTACGATGAATCTAAGTTAAATAAGTCACAGAGAAAAAGAAAATTATCATAAGATATCACTTATGAAGGTCCTGTAAACATGGCTACACATGAACTGAGTTAGGAAAGAGAACAGTCTCACATTTAGAAAACACTCTTATGCCTGCTTAAGGGGGAAGGAGAGGTGGAGTGATGCATAAAACCAGAGTTTGATATTAGTGCAGGTACCGTTCCAAAAACCAACTACGGATTAGAAAAGACCTACACCTTCTTCAGTGAAAGGGACTCCAAACACCATATTTCCCACAGAGGAATATATCTGATTAGTAATAATCTTAAAAACTATGTATTGATATGTCTCCACAAGGGAATCAAGAGTGTGTAGACTGGCATAAACTTGGCAGTGAGAATCAGCTCAAACCCACTATAAAAAGGAATTTCAAAAACAAAACAAAAAACAGGGAAATTCTTTACAATTCCTTCACGGGCTCTGATGAAACCTGGAATGACCCTATCTACAATGACAGCTGGATGTGGCATAAGGCTGGACACTTGGGATTGAGAGGATTGCTGAGATTCGGTGAACAAATGCAGACAACTTAAAGCAATAATGCGTGTCACACATTCCAAGAATCCCAACTCTCCAGGTTGAAGGGAATATTACTACAGCTATAAAATGTACGGGAAACCTAGAGAATGGACACACTGTGAATACGAAAGGTTTCTAAAACTCAATTAATAATCCCTCACCTGGTGCTCTGGTGTGACTTTCCAACTGCTTTACTATCAATCTCCCAACTTGTTTAGACAGCCCCTTTAACCTCCTGGTTCGCACAGGTTGCCTATTTGGCAGAGGCTGAAAGGGAAGAGGTAGAACCAATGAGAGAGTAGCTGTTAGGCATTTGGACGGGCATATGTCACTCTAATTTCCCGGAAGGAAGAAGAATTAACCAAAGTCTCAGCCACCCGCCGGGAACAAGTATAGGTCCTGAACCAAAATTGTGGACTTGTGGTCAGCTCACAAAAAACTAGTTGAAAAATGGAGCTCAGAGGCACAGCAATTCACACACTGGCAGAGTAATAAAGGACAACTATCATCCAAAAATCTGTTGAGGGAAGGCAACTAGGCGGACTTGAAAGCTAGCCAGAATAGTAGGAAACAGATTTGAAGAGGTACATTGGAATCGCCTTTAAAACACCAGAAGAGGGGCACAACTTCGACAATGATGCACTTGGCCAAAAAGGGCGTAAGCATTTTCTCCTGAATATATTCAGGAGAAAACGAATACGCCCTTTTTGGCCAAGCAAGCAACCAGGCAATGCAAATCTGCACTACAAAGAAGTATCACTTCCCACCGGACAAAAGGGACATCCGCAAAATCTGTAAAAACCAGAAAGACAAGACAGGCCCTGAAGAACAGGGAGCCTAGTTATGCTGATGGGCAGGATGTAAATTGTCAAGTGCCTCTGTGGAGGAGTGCATTGTGTTCCCTAAAACAAGTAAACAACAGAGCTACAGAGCCAAAGGCACTTCCAGTCTAGAGAAGATACCTTGGGAAAATTGAAAATTAATAAGACAGAGCCACCCCAAAATTCAGGGCTGCACTGCTTACAAGAACCTCAACTTGGGTGCACCTTAAATATCCCAGGAAAGACAAAAATGGTTCAAGAAATTGTGGTACTTACGTACGATGGAATATCCCTCAGCCACGAAATCAATGTCATAAGGCCAGTAGCAGCAAAATGAGTGGATTCAGGTACGATGATTCTAAGTGAAATAAGTCACAGAGAAAAAGAAACTTATCATAAGATATCACTTATGAAGGTCTTGTAAACATGGCTACACATGAACTGAGTTAGGAAAGACAACAGTCTCACATTTAGAAAACACTCTTATGCCTGTTTAAGAGGTAAGGAGAGGTGGAGTGATGCATAAAACCAGAGTTTGATATTAGTACATGTACCGTTCCAAAAACCAACTATGGAATAGAAAAGACCTACACTTTCCTCAGTGAAAGGGACTCAAAACCCCATATTTCCCGCAGAGGTATATATCTGACTAGTAAGAAACTTAAAACCTATGTATTGATATGTCTCCATAAGGGAATGAAGTGTGTCTTGACTGACATAAACATGGCAGTGAGAATCAGCTCAAACCCAATATAAAAAGGAATTTCAAATACAAAACAAAAAAACTGGGAAATTCTTTACAATTCCTTCAAGGGCTCTGATGAAACCTGGAATGACCCTTTCTAAAAAGACAGCTGGATGTGGCATAAGGCTGGACACTTGGGACTGAGAGTATTGGTGAGATTCGGTGAGCAAATGCATACCATTTAAAGCAATAACGTGTGGCACACATTCCAAGGGTCCCAACTCTACAGATTGAAGGGAATATTACTACAGCTATAACATGTATGGGAAACCTAGAGAATGGACACACTGTGAATACGAAAGGTTTCTAAAATTCAACTAATAATCCCTCACCTGGTGCTCCAGTGTGACTTTCCAACTGCTTTACTATCAATCTCCCAACTTGTTTAGACAGCCCCTTTAACCTCCTGGTTCGCACAGGTTGCCTATTTGGCAGAGGCTGAAAGGGAAGAGGTAGAACCAATGAGAGAGTAGCTGTTAGGCATTTGGACGGGCATATGTCACTCTAATTTCCCGGCAGGAAGAAGAATTAACCAAAGTCTCAGCCACCCGCCGGGAACAAGTATAGGTCCTGAACCAAAATTGTTTTCTTGTGGTCAGCTCACAAAAAACTAGTTGAAAAATGGAGCTCAGAGGCACAGCATTTCACACACTGGCAGAGTAATAAAGGACAAAAATCGTCCAAAAATCTGTTGAGGGAAGGCAACGAGGGAGACTTCAAAGCGAGCCAGAGTAGCAGGAAACAGATTTCAAGAGGTACATTGGAATCGCCTTTAAAGCACAGGAAGAGGGGCACAACTTTGACAATGATGTACTTGGCCAGAAAGGGCGTATGTGTTTTCTGCTGAATATATTCATGAGAAAACGCATATGCCCTTTTTTCCAAGCAAGCAAGCGGGCAATGCAAATCTACACTACAATGAAGTATCACTTCCCACCGGTCAAAAGGGACATCCGCAAAATGTGTAAAAACCAGAAAGGCAAGACAGGCCCTGGAGAAAAGGGAGCCTAGTTATGCTGGGGGGCAGGATGTAAATTGCCAACTGCCTCTCTGGAGGAGTGCATTGTGTTCCCTAAAACAAGTAAACAACAGAGCTACAGAGCCAAGGGCACTTCCAGTCTAGGGAATATACCTTGGTAAAACTGAAAATCAATAAGAAAGAGCCACCCCAAAATTTAGGGCTGAACTGCTTACAAGAACCTCAACTTGGGTACACATTAAATATCCCAGGAAAGACAAAAATGGTTCAAGACATTGTGGTACTTACGTACGATGGAATATCCCTCAGCCACGAAATCAATGTCATAAGGCCAGTAGCAGCAAAATGAGTGGATTCAGGTACGATGATTCTAAGTGAAATAAGTCACAGAGAAAAAGAAACTTATCATAAGATATCACTTATGAAGGTCCTGTAAACATGGCTACACATGAACTGAGTTATGAAAGAGAACAGTCTCACATTTAGAA
This sequence comes from Hyperoodon ampullatus, assembly GCF_949752795.1. Classification (NCBI taxonomy): domain Eukaryota; kingdom Metazoa; phylum Chordata; class Mammalia; order Artiodactyla; family Ziphiidae; genus Hyperoodon; species Hyperoodon ampullatus. Next base: position 36,769 of record NW_027641092.1, read on the forward strand.
AACACTCTTATGCCTGCTTAAGGGGGAAGGAGAGTTGGAGTGATGCATAAAATCAGAGTTTGATATTAGTACATGTACCGTTCCAAAAACCAACTATGGAATAGAAAAGACCTACACTTTCCTCAGTGAAAGGGACTCAGCACCCCATATTTCCCGCAGAGGTATATATCTGATTAGTAAGAAACTTAAAACCTATGTATTGATATGTCTCCGTAAGTGAATGAAGTGTGTCTTGACTGACATAAACATGGCAGTGAGAATCATCTCAAACCCAATATAAAAAGGAATTTCAAATACAAAACAAAAAAACTGGGAAATTCTTTACAATTCCTTCAGGGGCTCTAATGAAACCTGGAATGACCCTTTCTACAATGACAGCTGGATTTGGCATAAGGCTCGACACTTGGGACTGAGAGTATTGGTGAGATCCGGTGAGCAAATGCATACCATTTAAAGCAATAACGTGTGGCACATATTCAAAGGGTCCCAACTCTACAGATTGAAGGGAATATTACTACAGCTATAACATGTATGGGAAACCTAGAGAATGGACACACTGTGAATACGAAAGGTTTCTAAAATTCAACTAATAATCCCTCACCTGGTGCTCCAGTGTGATTTTCCAACTGCTTTACTATCAATCACCCAACTTGTTTAGACAGCCCCTTTAACCTCCTGGTTCGCACAGGTTGCCAATTTGGCAGAGGCTGAAAGGGAAGAGGTAGAACCAATGAGAGAGTAGCTGTTAGGCATTTGGACGGGCACATGTTACTCTAATTTCCCGGAAGGAAGAAGAATTAACCAAAGCCTCAGCCACCCGCCGGGAACCAGTATAGGTCCTGAATCAAAATTATGGACTTGCGGTCAGCTCAGAAAAAAACGAGTTGAAAAATGGAGCTTAGGGGCACAGCAAAGCACAAACTGTCAGAGAAGTAAAGGACAACAATCGTCCAAATATCTGTTGAGGGAAGGCAACGAGGCAGACTTCAAAGCGATCCAGAATATCAGGAAACAGATTTCAAGAGGTACATTGGAATTGCCTTTAAAGCACAGGAAGAGGGGCACAACTTCGACAATGATGCACTTGGCCAAAAAGGGTGTATGTGTTTTCTGCTGAATATATTCAGGGGAAAACGCATATGACCTTTTTGGCCAAGCAAGCAAGCGGGCAATGCAAATCTCAACTACAATGAAGTATCATTTCCCAGCGGTCAAAAGGGACATCCGCAAAATGTGTAAAAGCCAGAAAGGCAAGACAGGCAATGGAGAACTGGGAGCCTAGTTATGCTGATGGGCAGGATGTAAATTGCCAACAGCCTCTCTGGAGGAGTGCATTGTGTTCCCTAAAAAAAGGAAACAACAGAGCTAGAGAGCCAAGGGCACTTCCAGTCTAGGGAATATACCTTGGAAAAACTGAAAATCAATAAGATAGAGCCACACCAAAATTTTGGGCTGCACTGCTTACAAGAACCTGAACTTGGGTACACCTTAAATATCCCAGGAAAGACAAAAATGGTTCCATAAATTGTGGTATTTACATACGATGTAATATCCCTCAGCCATGAAATCAATGTCATAAGGCCAGTAGCAGCAAAATGAGTGGATTCAGGTACGATGATTCTAAGTGAAATAAGTCACACAGAAAAATAAATTTATCATAAGATATCACTTATGAAGGTCCTCTAAACATGGCTACACATGAACTGAGTTAGGAAAGAGAACAGAGCCTTACATTTAGAAAACACTCTTGCTCCTGCTTAAGGGGGTAGGAGAGGTGGTGTGATGCATAAAACCAGAGTTTGATATTAGTACAGGTACCGTTCCAAAAACCAAATACGGAATAGACAAGACCTACACTTTCCTCAGTGAAAGGGACTCAAAACCCCATATTTCCCACAGAGGAATATATCTGAATGATAAGAATCTTAAAACCTATGTATTGATATGTCTCCGTAAGGGAAACATGTTTGTCTTGACTGCCATAAACATGGCAGTGAGAATCAGCTCAAACCCACTATAAAAAGGTATTTCAAAAACAAAACAAAAAAAACAGAGAAATTCTTTACAATTCCTTCAGGGGCTCTGATGAAACCTGGAATGACCCTATCTACAATGACAGCTGGATGAGGCATAAGGCTGGACACTTGGGACTGAGAGGATTGGTGAGATTCGGTGAGCAATTGCAGACTATTTAAAGCAATAAAGTGTGGCACACATACCAAGGGTCCCAACTCTCCAGGTTGAAGGGTATATTACTACAGCTATAACAAGTATGGCAAACCTAGAGAATGGACACACTGTGAATATGAAAGGTTTCTAAAACTCAACTAATAGTCGCTCTCCCGGTGCTCCGGTTTGACTTTCCAACTCCTTTACTATCAATCTCCCAACAAGGAAAGACAGCCCCTTTAACCTCCTTGTTGACACACGTTGCCATTTTGGCAGAGGATGAAAGGGAAGAGGGAGAACCAATGAGAGAGTAGCTGTTAGGCATATGGACGGGCACATGTCACTCTAATTTCCCGGAAGGAAGAAGAATTAACCAAAGTCTCAGCCACCCGACGGGAACCAGTATAGGTCTTGAACCAAAATTTGGACTTGCGGTCAACTCACAAAAAACGAGTTGAAAAATGGAGCTTAGGGGCACAGCAATGCACAAACTGTCAGAGAAGTAAAGGACAACAATCGTCCAAAAATCTGTGGAGGGAATGCAACGAGGCGGATTTGAAAACGAGCCAGAATAGCAGGAAACAGATTTCAAGAGGTACATTGCAATCACCTTTAAAGCACAGGAAGAGGGCCACAACTTCTACAATGATGCACTTGGCCAGAAAGGGCGTATGTGTTTTCTCCTGAATATATTAAGGAGAAAACGCATACGTCCTTTTTGGCCAAGCAAGCAAGCGGGCAACGCAAATCTGAACTACAATGAAGTAGCACTTCCCACCGGTAAAAAGGGACATCCGCAAAATGTGTAAAAACCAAAAAGGCAAGACAGGCCCTGGAGAACAGGGAGCCTAGTTATGCTGATGGGCAGGATGTAAATTGCCAACTGCCTCTCTGGAGGAGTGCATTGTGTTCCCTAAAACAAGGAAACAACAGAGCAACAGAGCCAAGGGCACTTCCAGTCTAGGGAATATACCTTGGGAATACTGAAAATCAATAAGACAGAGCCACCGCAAAATTTAGTGCTGCACTGCTTACAAGAACCTCAAATTTGGTACACCTTAAATATCCTAGGAAAGACAAAAATGGTTCAAGAAATTGTGTTACTTACGTACGATGGAATATCCCTCAGCCATGAAATCAATGTTATAAGGCCAGTAGCAGCAAAATGAGTGGATTCAGGTACGATGATTCTAAGTGAAATAAGTCACACAGAAAAAGAAACTTATCAAAAGATATCACTTATGAAGGTCCTGTAAACATGGCTACACATGAACTGAGTTAGGAAAGAGAACAGAGTCTCACATTTAGAAAACACTCTTATGCCTGCTTAATGGGGAAGGAGAGGTGGGGTGATGCATAAAACCAGAGTTTGATATTAGTACAGTTACCGTTCCAAAAACCAAATACTGAATAGACAGGACCTACACTTTCCTCAGTGAAATGGACTCAAAACCCCATATTTCTTGAAGAGGAATATATCTGACTAGTAAGAATCTTAAAACCTATGTATTGATAAGTCTCTATGATGATGGGCATGGTTCATTGTGATTACAGAGTTCATGGAGCATTGAGATGAAAAGTGGCATGGAGCATTTGGATTACAGTTGTCTTAGAGCATTGTGATGACAAGGGCATGGAGCATTGTGATGAGAAGGCCATGGAGCAGATTGATGACATGCGTCATGCAGCTTTGTGATGACAATAGCACGGAGCATTGTGATTACAGGGTTCTTGGAGCATTGTGATGACAAGGGTCATGGAGCCTTGTGATGACAAGGCCGTGGAACATTGTCATGACAGGGGTGAGGGAGTATTCTGATGACTAGTGATGGAACATTTTGATATCAATGGTGAGAGAGCATTTTGATGAGAAGTACATGGAGCATTGTGATGACAAGTTTTATGGAGCATTCTGATGACAAGTTTGTGGAAAATTTTGAGAACAAGCACATTGAGCATTGTGATAACAAGGGTCATGGAGCACTCTGCTGACAAAGGCATGGAACATTGTGATGGCAAGGGTCACAGAGCATTGTGAATGAAAAGTTCATGGAGCATTATGGTGACAAGTTTCCAGAGCCCTGTGATGACGAGGGCGTGGACCATTTTGATGCCAAAGGTCATGAAGCATTGTGATGACTGGAATCATGGAGCATTGTGATGACAAGGGCATGGAGCATTGTGATGACAGGGGCATGGAGCATTGGTCTGACAAGTTTCATGGATTATTGAGATGACAGTGGGCATGGCGCATTGTGATGACAAGGGCATGCAGGATTGTTATGAGAAGGTCATGGATTACTGTTCAGAGAGGTGTCAGGGAGCATTGTGATGATATATGTCTTGGTGCATTGTGATGACAATGGCATGGAGCATTGTGAAGCCAAGTGTAATGGAGGATTGTGATGACAAAGGTAATGGAGCATTGTGATGACAAGGGCTTGGAGCTTTTTGATGACAATGGTCATGGAGCACTGTGATGACAAGGGCATGGAGCACTGTGATGACAACGGCCATTGAGAATTTTGATGACAATGTCGTGAAGCACTGTGATGAAAAGCACTTGGAGCTTGCTATGACAGGGTTCATGGAGCATTGTGATGACAAGTGCATGGAGAATTGTGATGACAAGATCATGTAACATTGTGATGAGAAGTGTCATGGAGCATTGTGATGGCAAGACCGTGGAGCACTGTGATGAGAAGACCATGGATATTTGGGATGTCGAGCGTCATGCAGCACTGTAATGACGAGGGGCATGGAGCATTGTGATGACAAGGGTCTGGGAGCATTCTGATGACAAGCTTGTGGAGTAATGTGATGACAATGGCATGTAGCATTGTGATGAAAAGGGCATGGAGCATTGTGATGTAAAAGGCATGGAGGCTTTTCATGACAGCGTTCAAGGAGCATTCTGACGACAAGTGTCAGGGAGCATTGTGATGACAAGTGTATTGAGCATTGTGATGACAAAGTTCATGGAGCATTGTGATGAAAAGGGCATGGAGTATTGTGATGACAGGTATCATGGAGCGTTGTGATGACAAGTGTTGTGGAACAATGTGATCACAAAGGTTTGGAGCATTGTGGTGACAGAGGTCATGGATCATTTTGATTTCCAGGAGCAGGGAGCATTGTGATGACAGGGATCATGGAGAATTGTGATGAGAAGATCATGGAGCATTGGGCTGTAAATATTCATGGAGTATTGTGATGACAGGGGTCTGGGAGGACTGTGATAACAAGGGCATGGAACATTGTGATGAGAAGGCCATGGAGCATTCTGATGACATGTGTCATGGATGTTTGTGATGAAAAGCGGAATGGAGCATTGTGATTACAGGGGTCTTTGAGCATTGTGATGAAAAGGGCATGGATCATTGTGATGAAAAAGGCATGGAGCCTTGTCAGGGCAGGGTTAAAGGAGCATACTCTCGACAAATATCAGGGAGCATTGTGATGACAATTGTATTGAGCATTGTGATGACAAATTTCTTGGAGCATTGTGATGAGAAGACCATGGTTAACTGTGATGAGGAGCGTCATGGGGCATTGTGATGACAAGTGTTATGGAACATTCTGATCACAAGTGTTTGAAGCATTGTGATGAGAGAAGTCATGGAGCATATTGATTTCATTGTGATGACAATAGCATGAATCATTATGATGATGGGCATGGTTCATGGGATGACAGGGTTCTTGGAGCATTGAGATTAAAAGGGGCATGGAGCATTGTGATCACATGGGTCTTGGATCATTGTGATGACAAGGGCATGGAGCATAGTGAATGAGAAGTCCACGGAGCATTCTGATGACATGCGTCATGGAGCTTTCTGATGACAATTGCATGGAGCGTTGTCATTGCAGGGTCTTGGAGCATTGTGATGAAAAGGGTCATGGAGTCTTGTGATGACAAGGCTGTGGATCCTTGTGATGGCAGGTGTCATGGAGCATTGTTATGACAGGGGGAATGGAGCATTGTGATGACAAGGGCATGGAGCATTGGTCTGAAATGTTTCATGGATTATTGTGATGAGAGTGGGCATGGAGCATTGCGATGACAAGCGTCATGGAGCTTTGTGATGACAACGGCATGGAGCAAAGTGATGAGAGGGTTCATGGAGCATTGTGATGACAATGGCATGGAGCTTTGTGATGCCCAGGGTTATGGAGCTTTGTGATGACAAATGTCATGGAGCATTCTGATGACAAGGGTGACGTGCATTGTGATGAGAAGGGCAGGGGGCATTGTGATGACAGGGTTATTGAGTAATTTGCTGAAAAGAGTCATGGAACATTTTGATTACAGTGGTTATGGAATATTGTGATTTCAGGGGTCATGGAGCTTTGTGATGAAAAGTGTCATGGAGCATTTTGATGACAGGGGTTATGGAATATTGTGATGTCAGGGGTCATCGAACCTTGTGATGATAAGTGCATGTAGCATTTTAATGACAGGGGTCATGGAACATTGTGATGACAGGGGTGATGGAGTATTGGAATGAATAGTGATGGAACATTGTGATATCAGTGGTGAGAGAGCATTTTGATGAGAAGTGCATGGAGCGCTGTAATGGCAAGGTTTAAGCAGCATTGTGATGAAAAGGATGTGGAGCATTGTGATGACAGGCACATGGCGCGTTGTGATGACGTGGGTCATGGATTATTGTGCTGAGAAGTGCATGGAGCATTGTGATGACAAGGGTCATGGAGCATTGTGCTGAGAAAGGCATAGAGAATTGTGATGACAAGGGTCACAGAGCATTGTGATGAAAAGTTCATGGAGCATTGTGGTGACAAAGGTCACAGAGACTTGTGATGACGAGGGCATGGACCATTTTGATGAGAAAGGTCATGAAGCATTGTGATGACTGGAGTCACAGAGCATTGTGATGACAGGGGTCATGGAGCATTGTGATGACAAGGGCATGGAGCATTATGATGACAGGGGCATGGAACAATGGTCTTACAAGTTTCATGGATTATTGTGATGACAGTGGGCATGGTGCATTGTGATGACAAGTGCATGGAGCATTCTGATGACAATGTTATGCAGTATTATGAAGACAGGTGTCAGGGAGCTTTGTGAAGACCTAAGTCATGGCCCATTTTGATGACAATGGCATGGAGCATTGTGATTCCAAGTGTCATGGAGGATTGTGATGACAAAGGTAATGGAGCATTGTGATGACAAGGGCTTGGAGCATTGTGATGACAAAGGTCATGGAGCACTGTGCTGACAAGGGCATGGAGCATTGTGATGACAAGGTTCATGGAGAATTGTGCTGAGAAAGGCATGGAGCATTGTGATGACAAGTGTCAAAAGCATTTTGATGAAAAGTTCATGGAGCATTGTGGTGACAAATGTCATAGAGCCTTGTGATGACGATGGCATGGACCATTGTGATGACCAAGTTCATGAAGCATTTTGATGACTGAAGTCATGGATCATTGAGATGACAATGACATAGAGCATTGTGATGACAAGGGCATGGAGCACTGTGATGACAACGTCATGCAGAATTTTGAAGACAGGTGTCAGGGAGCATTGTGATGACCTATGTCATGGACAATTGTGATGACAATGGCATGGAGCTTTGTAATGCCAAGTGTCATGGAGGATTGTGATGACAAAGGTAATGGAGCATTGTGATGACAAGGGCTTGGAGCTTTGTGATGACAAGGGCCATTGACAATTTTGATGACAAATTCGTGAAGCATTGTGATGACAAGCGCATGAAGCTTGCTATGACAGTGGTCATGGAGCATTGCAATGACAAGGGCATGGAGAATTTTGATGAAAAGAGCATGTAAAATTGTGATGAGATGTGTCAAAGAGCATTATGATGACAAGGACGTGGAGAATACTGATGACCAGGGCATGGAGCATAGTGATGGCAAGACTGGGGAGCATTGTGATGTGTAGACCATATATAATTGTGATGACGGGCATCATGGAGCACTGTAGTGACAAGGGGCATGGAGCATTGTGATAACTTGTGTCATGGATCACTGTGATGACAGGGGTCATGGAGCATTGTGATGACAAGGTTCATGGAGCATTCGGACAACAAGCTTGTGGAGTATTATGATGACAATTGCATGGAGCATTGTGATGAAAAGGCCATTGAGCTTTGTGATGACAAGGGCAAGGAGCAATGTGATGAGAGTGTTCATGGAGCATTGTGATGACAATGGCATGGAGTATTTTGATGCCAAGGGTCATGGAGCTTTGTGATGACAAAGGTCATGGAGCATTTTGATGACAAGTGCATGGTGCATTGTGATGAGAAGGGCAGGGAGCATTGTGATGACAGGGTCATGGAACAATTTGATGAAAAGGGTCAGGGAACATTTTGATGACAGGGGTCATGGAACATTGTGATGTCAGTGGTCATGGAGCATTGTGATGATAAGGGCATGTAGCATTTTGATGACAGGGGTCATGGAACATTGTGATGACAGGGGTGAGGGAGTATTGTGATGACTAGTGATGGAACATTGTGATATCAGTGGTGAGAGAGCATTTAGATGAGAAGTGCATGGAGCATTGTGATAAAAATGTTTATGGAGCATTTTGATGACAAGGTTGTGGAGCATTGTGATGACAAGTGCATGGCACATTGTGATGACATGTGTCTCGGAGATTTATGTTGAGAAGAACATGGAGCATTGTGATGACAAGGGTCATGGAGCATTGTGCTGACAAAGGCATGGAGCATTGTGATGAGAAGTGTTACAGAGCATTGTGATGACGAGGGGATGGACCATTGTGTTGACAAAGGTCATAAAGCATTGTGATGACTGGAGTCAAGGAACATTATGATGTGAGGGGCAATGGAGCATTGTGATTACAAGGGCATGGAGCATTGTAATGACAGGGGCATGGAGCATTGGTCTGACAAGTTTCATGGATTATTGCTATGACAGTGGGCATGGAGCATTGTGATGACAGAGTTCATGGATCATTTTCATTTCAAGGACCATGGCGCATTGTGATGACAAGGGCATCAAGCAATGTGAACCCAAGTTTCATCGAGGATTTTGATGACAATGGGAATGGAGCATTGTGATGACAAGTTCATGAAGCATTTTGCTGACAAATGCATGGAACATTTTGATGACAAGGGTTATGGAGCACTGTGATGACAAGCGTCACTGAACATTGTGATTACAGGGGTCATGGAGCATTGTGATAACAAGGGCATGGATCATTGTGATGACAAGGGTCATGGAGCATTTTGATGACAAGGGTCCCGGATCATTGTGTTGTCAGGGATGATGGATCGTTGTGATGACTGTGGTCATGGAGCATTGTGATGACAGGGGTCATGGATCATTGTGATGACAAGGGCATGGTGCATTGTGATTACAGGGTCTTGGAGCATTGTGATGACAAGTGTCATGGAGTCTTGTGATGAAAAGGCCGTGGAACCTTGTGATGCCAGGGCTCATGGAGCATTGTTATGACAGGAGTAATGGAGCATTGTGATGACAAGGGCATGGAGCATTGGTCTGAAAAGTTTCATGGATTATTGTGATGAGAGTGTGCATGGAGCATTATGATGACAAGGGCAAGGTACACTTAGATACATGGGTCATGGAGCATTGTGATGACAAGGGCATGGAGCATTCTGATGAAAAAGTGCATGGAGCTTTGAGATTACAGGGGTTTTGAAGCAATGTGATTACAAGGGCATGGAGCATTGTGATGAGAGATTTCATTGAGCATTGTGATGACAATTGCATGGAGCATTGTGATGCCAAGGGTCATGGAGCTTTGTGATGACAAAGGTCATGTAGCATTTTGATGACAAGGGAGTGGTACATTGTGACGATAAGGACATGTAGCATTGTGATGACTGGGGTCATGGAACATTGTGATGAAAAGGGTGAGGGAGTATTGTGATGATTAGTGATGGAACATTGTAATATCAGTGGTGAGAGAACATTTTCTTGAGAAGTGCATGGAGTATTGTGATGACAAGTTTTATGGTGCATTGTGATGACAAAGATGTGAAGCATTGTGTTGACAAGCGCATGACACCTTGTGATGACATTGGTCATGGAGCAGTGTGCTGACAAGCTCATGGAGCATTGTGATGACAAGTGTATTGAGCATTGTGATGAGAAATGTCATGGAGCATTGTGATGAGAAGACCATTGATAATTGTGATGACGAGCGTAATGGGGCGTTGTGATGACAACTGTTATGGAACATTGTGATCACAAGGGTTTGGAACATTGTGATAACAGAGGTCATGGAGCATTTTGATTTCATTGTGATGAAAATAGCATGAAGCATTATGATGATGGGCATGGATCACTGTGATGACAGGGTTCATGGAGCATTGTGATGAAAAGGGGCAAGGAGCATTGTGATTAAAGGGATCTTGGAGCATTGTGATGAGAAGGTCATGGAGCATTGGGCTGAAAATATTCATGGAGTATTGTGATGGCAGGGGTTATGGAGCATTGTGATGACAAGAGTCATGGAGCTCTGTGATGAAAAGTGTCATGGAGCATTCTGATTACAGGGGTCATGGAGCATTGGGATGACAGGGTTCATGGGGCATTGTTCTGATAAATTTCTTGGATTACTGTGATGACAGTGGGCATGGCGCATTGTGATAAAAAGGGCATGAAGCATTGTTATGACAAGGTCATAAGTTATTGTGAAGACAGCTGTCAGGGAGCATTGTGGTGACATATGTCATGATCCATTGTGATGACAATGGCATGGAGCACTGTGATGCCAAGTGTCATGGAGAAATGTGATGACAAATATAATGGAGCATTGTGATGACAAGGGCTTTGAGCCTTGTGATGACAAGGGTTATGGAGCTTTGTGATGACAAGGAAATGGATCATTGTGATGACAAGTGTCATGGAGCATTTTGATGACAAGAGTCCAGAATCATTGTGTTGTCAGGGGTCATGGATCGTTGTGATGACAGTGGTCATGGAGCATAGTGATGACTGTGTTCATGGGGCATTGTGAAGAGAAGTTCATGGAGCATTGGGCTGTAAATATTCATGGAGTATTGTGATGACACGGGTCATGGAGCATTATGATGACAAGGGAATGGAGCATTGTGATGAAAAGGGCATGGAGCATGTTGATGAGAAGGCAATGGAGCATTTTGAATACATGCTTCATTAAGCATTGTGATGACAAGGGCATGGAGCATTGTGATCACAGGGGTCTTGGAGGATTGTGATGAAAAGTGCAAGGATTATTGTGATGAAAAATGCATGGAGCCTTGTCATGACAGGTTTCAAGGAGCATATTGACGACCATTGTCAGGAAGCATTGTGATGACAAGTTTATTGAGCACTGTGATGACAATGGTCATGGAGCATTGTGATGACAAGGGCTTTTGAGAATTTTGATGACAAGTTCGTGAAGCACTGTGATGAAAATCACATGAGGCTTGCTATGACAGGGGTCATGGAGCATTGCGATGACAAGTGCATGGAGAATGTGATTACAAGAGCATGTAACATTGTGATTTCAAGGGTCATGGAGCATTGTGATTGCAAGACGGTGGAACATTGTGATTAGAAGACCATGGATAATTGTGATGACGAGCGTCATGGAGCACTGTAATGACAAGGGGCATGGAGAATTGTGATGACAGGTGTCATGGAGCTTTGTGATGACAGGGGTCATGGAGCATTGTGATGTCAAGGGTCATGGAGCATTCTGATGACAAGCTTGTGGAGTATTGTGATGACAATGGCATGGAGCATTGTGATGAAAAGGGCATGGAGCATTGTGTTGAAAAAGGCATAGAGCCTTTCCATGACAGGGTTCGAGAAGCATTCTGACGACAAGTGTCAGGGAGCATTGTGATGACAAGTGTATTGAGCATTGTGATGACAAGGGCATGGAGTATTGTGATGACAGGCATCATGGAGCGTTGTGATGACAAGTGTTATGGAACAATGTGATCACAAGTGTTTGGAGCACTGTGATGACAGAGGTCATGGATCATTTTGATATCAAGGAGCATGGAGCATAGTGATGACAGTGGTCATGGAGCATTGTGATGTGAAGATCATGGAGCTTTGAGCTGAAAATGTTCATGGAGTATTCTGATGAAATGGGTCATGGAGCATTGTGATGACAAGGTCCTGGAGCATTGTGATGAGAAGACCATGGAGCCTTGTGATGAGAAGTTTCATGGAGCATTCTGATGAAAAGGGGCATGGAGCATTGTGATTACAGGGGTCTTGGAGCATTGTGATGAAAAGGGCATGGGGCATTGTGAGAGATGTCTAAGGAGCATTCTGATGACATTCGTCATGGAGCTTTCTGATGACCAGGGCATGGAACATTGTGATTACAGGGGTCTTGGAGCATTGTGATGAAAAAGGCATGGATCATTATCATGAAAAACGTATGGAGCCTTGTCATGACAGGGTTCAAGGAGCATACTGATGACAAGTGTCAGGGAGCATTGTGATGACAAGTGTATTGAGCACTGTGATGACAAAGGTCATGGAACATTGTGATGAGAAGTGCATGTATAATTGTGATGACGAGACTCATGGGGCATTGAGATGACAAGTGTTATGGAGCATTGTGAGCACAAGGGTTGGGAGCATTGTGATGACAGAGGTCATGGAGCATTTTGATTTCATTGTGATGACAATAGCATGAAGCATTATGATGATGGGCATGGTTCGTTTTGATGACAGGGTTCATGGTGCATTGAGATGAAAAGGGGTATGGAGCATTGTGATTACTCGGGTCATGGAGCCTTGTGATGACAAGGCCGTGTAACATTGTGATGACAGGGGTGAGGGAGTATTGTGATGACTAGTGATGGAAAATTGAGATATTAGTAGTGAGAGAGCATTTTGATTCGAAGTGCATGGAGCTTTCTGATGACAATGTTTATGGAGCATTGTGATGACAATTTTGGGGAGCATTGTGATGACAAGTGCATGGCACACTGTGATGACATGGGTCATGGAGCATTGTTCTGACAAGCGCATGGAGCATTGTGATAACAAGGTTCATGGAGCATTGTGCTGACAAAGGCATGTAGCGTTGTTATGACAAGGCTCAGAGAGCATTGGGATGAAAAGATCATGGAGAATTGTGGTGACAAAGTTCACAGAGCCTTGTGATGACGAGGGCATGGATCATTGCGATGAAAAATGTCATGAAGTATTGTGATGACTGGAGTCACAGAGCATTGTGATGACAAGGGAATGGAGCATTGTGATGACAGCGGCATGGAACATTGGTCTGGCAAGTTTCATGGATTATTGTGATGACAGTCGGCATGGCACATTGTGATGACAAGGGCATGGAGCATAGTGATGACAAGGTCATGGAGTATTGTGAAGACAGGTGTCAGGGTTCATTGTGATGGCATATGTCATGTTCCATTGTGATGACAATGGCATGGAGAATTGTGATGCCAATTGTCATGGACGATTGTGACGTCAAAGGTAATGGAGCATTGTGATGACAAGGGCTTGGAGCATTGTGATGGCAATGGTCATGGAGCATTGTGATGAAAAGGGCATGGAGCATTGTGATGACAAGGGCTTTTGAGAATTTTGATGACAAGTTCTTGAAGCACTGTGATGAAAAGCACATGAGGCTTGCTATGACAGGGGTCATGGAGCATTGCGATGACAAGTGCATTGAGAATGTGATTACAAGAGCATGTAACATTGTGATTTCAAGGGTCATGGAGCATTGTGATTGCAAGACGGTGGAACATTGTGATTAGAAGACCATGGATAATTGTGATGACGAGCGTCATGGAGAACTGTAATGACAAGGGGCATGGAGAATTGTGATGACAGGTGTCATGGAGCTTTGTGATGACAGGGGTCATGGAGTATTGTGATGACAAGGGTCATGGAGCATTCTGAGGACAAGCTTGTGGAGTATTGTGATGACAATGGCTTGGAGCATTGTGATGAAAAGGGCATGGAGCATTGTGATGAAAAAGGCATAGAGCCTTTCCATGACAGGGTTCGCGAAGCATTCTGACGACAAGTGTCAGGGAGCATTGTGATGACAAGAGTATTGAGCATTGTGATGACAAAGTCATGGAGCATTGTGATAACAAGGGCGTGGATTATTGTGATGACAGGCATCATGGAGCGTTGTGATGACAAGTGTTATGGAACAATGTGATCACAAGGGTTTGGAGCATGTGATGACAGAGGTCATGGATCATTTTGATATCAAGGAGCATGGAGCATTGTGATGACAGGGGTCATGGAACATTGTAATGAGAAGATCATGGAGCATTGAGCTGAAAATGTTCATGGAGTATTCTGATGACAAGGTCCTGGAGCACTCTGATGAGAAGACCATGGAGCCTTTTGATGAGAAGTCTCATGGAGCATTCTGATGAAAAGGGTCATGGAGCATTGTGATTACAGGGGTCTTGGAGCATTGTGATTACAAGGGCATGGAGCATTGTGAGAGATGTCCAAGGAGCATTCTGATGACATGTGTCATGGAGCTTTGTGATGACCAGGGCAAGGAGCATTGTGATTACAGGGTCTTGGAGCATTGTGATGAAAAAGGCATGGATCATTGTAATGAAAAAGGCATGGAGCCTTGTCATGACAGTGTTCAAGGAGCATACTGATGGAAAGAGTCAGGGAGCATTGTGATGACAAGTGTATTGAGCATTGAGATGACAAAGGTCATGGAACATTGTGATGAGAAGACCATGGATAATTGTGAAGACGAGCGTCATGGGGCGTTGTGATGACAAGTTTTATGGAACATTGTGATCACAAGGGTTTGGAGCATTGTGATGACAGAGGTCATGGAGCATTTTTATTTCATTGTGATGACAATAGCATGAAGCATTATGATGATGGGCATGGTGCAGTGTGATGACAATGTTCATGGATCATTGAGATGAAAAGGGACATGGAGCATTGTGATTACAGGTGTCTTGGAGCATTGTGATGGCAAGGGCATGGAGCATTGTGATGACATGCGTCATGGAGCTTTGTGATGACAAGGGCATGGAGCATTTGTCTGAAAATTTTCATGGATTATTGTGATGAGAGTGGGCATGGAGCATTGTGATGAAAAGGACACGGAACACTGTGATACATGGGTTATGGAGGATTGTAATGACAAGGTCATGGAGCATTGTGATGAGAAAGGCATCGAGCATTGTGATGACAAGCGTCATGGAGCTTTGCGATGAGAAGGGCATGGAGCAATGTGATAAGAGGCTTCATGAAGCATTGTGATGACAATGGCATGGAGCATTGTGATGCCAAGGGTCATGGAGCTTTGTGATGACAAAGGTCATGGAGCATTTTGATGACAAGGGAGTGGTGCATTGTGATGATAACGGCATGTAGCATTGTGATGATAGGGGTCATGGAACACTGTGATGACAGGCGTGAAGGAGTATGGTGATGACTAGTGATGGAACATTGTGATATCAGTGGTGAGAGAGCATTTTCATGAGAAGTACATGGAGCATTGTGATGCCAAGGGTCACAGAGCATTGTGATGAAATGTTCATGGTGCATTGTGGTGACAAAGGTCACAGAGACTTGTGATGATGAGGGCATGGACCATTCTGATGACAAAGTCTTGAAGCATTGTGATGACTGGAGACACGGAGCATTGTGATGACAGGTGTCATGGAGCATTGTGATGACAAGTGCATGGATCATTGTGATGACAGGGGCATGGAGCATCGGTCTGAAAAAATTCATGGATTATTGTGATGACAGTGGGCATTGCACATTGTGATGACAAGGGCAGGGAGCACTGTGAAGAAAAGGTTATGGAGTATTGTGATGTCAGGTGTCAGGGACCATTGTGATGACCTATGTCATGGTGCATTGTGATGACAACGGCATGGAGCATTGTGATGACAAGTGTCATGGATGATTGTGATGACAAATGTAATGGAGCATTTTGATGACAATGGTCATGGAACATTGTGATGAAAAGGGCATGGAGCACTGTGATGACAAGGGCTTTTGAGAATTTTGATGAAAAGTTCGTGAAGCACTCTGATGAAAATCACATGGAGCTTGCTATGACAGGGGTCATGGAGCATTGCGATGACAAGTTCATGGAGAATGTGATTACAAGAGCATGTAACATTGTGATTTGAAGTGTCATGGAGCATTGTGATGGCAAGACGGTGGAGCATTGTGATGAGAAGACCATGGATAATTGTGATGACGAGCGTCATGCAGAACTGTAATGACAAGGGGCCTGGAGTATTGTGATGACAGGAGTCATGGAGAACTGTGATGACATGTGTCATGGAGCATTCTGATGACAAGCTTGTGGAGTATTGTGATGACAATGGCGTGGAGCATTGTGATGACAATAGCATGGAGCATTGTGATGAAAAAGGCATACAGCCTCTTCATGACAGGGTTCGAGAAGCATTCTGACGACAAGTGTCAGGGAGCATTGTGATGACAAGTGTATTGAGCATTGTGATGACAAATGTCATGGAGCATTGTGATGCCAAGGGCATGGAGTATTGTGATGACAGGCATCATGGAGCATTGTGATGACAAGTGTTATGGAACAATGTGATCACAAGGGTTTGGAGCACTGTGATGACAGAGGTCATGGATCATTTTGATATCAAGGAGCATGGAGCATAGTGATGACAGGGGTCATGGAGCATTGTGATGGGAAGATCATGGAGCATTGAGCTGAATATGTTCATGGAGTATTCTGATGAAAGGGGTCATGGAGCATTGTGATGACAAGGTCCTGGAGCATTGTGATGAGAAGACCATGGAGCCTTGTGATGAGAAGTCTCATGGAGCATTCTGATGAAAAGGGGCATGGAGCATTGTGATTACAGGGGTCTTGGAGCATTGTGATGAAAAGGGCATGGAGCATTGTTATGACAAGGGCTTTTGAGAATTTTGATGACAAGTTCGTGAAACACTGTGATGAAAAGAAAATGGAGCTTGCTATGACAGGTGTCATGGAGCATTGTGATGACATGGACGTAGAGAAATGTGATGACAATGGACATGGAGCACTGTGATGACCAGGGCATTGAGCATTGTGATCACAAGACCGTGGAGCATTGTGATGAGAAGGTCATGGATAATTGTGATGACGAGCGTCATGGAGCACTGTAATGACAAGGGAAATGGAGCATTTTGATGACAGGTGTCATGGATCATTGTGATGACAGGGGTCATGGAGCATTCTGATGACAAGCTTGCGGAGTATTGTGATGACACTGTCATGGAGCATTGTGATGAAAAGGGCATGGAGCATTGTTATGAAAAATGAATGGAGCCTTTTCATTACAGGGTTCAAGGAGCATTCTCACGATAAGTGTCAGGGAGCATTGTGTTGACAATTGTATTTAGCATTGTGATGACAAAGTTCATGCAGCATTGTAATGACAGGCATCATGGAGCGTTGTGATGACAAGTCTTATGGAACATTGTGATCACAAGGGTTTGTAGCATTGTGATGACAGAGGTCATGGATCATTTTGATATCAAGGAGCATGGAGCATTGTAATGACAAGGGCATGAAGAAATGTGAACCCAAGGTTCACCGAGGATTTTGATGACAATGGGAATGGAGTATTGTGATGACAAGCGCATGGAGCATTGTGATGACAATGTCATGAAGCATTTTGCTGACAAAGGCATGGAGCATTTTGATGACAAGTGTCATGGAGCACTGTGATGACAAGCGTCAGGGAGCATTGTGATTACAGGGTTCATGGAGCATTGGGATGGCAAGGGCATGGATCATAGTGATGACAAGTGTCATGGAGCATTTTGATGACAAGCATCCCGGATCATTGTGTTGTCAGGGGTCATGGAGCATTGTGATGACAGTGGTAATGGAGCATTGTGATGACAGGGTTCATGGAGCATTGTTATGAGAAGGTCACCGAGCATTGGGCTAAAAATGTTCATGAAGTATTGTGAAGGCGGGGGTCATGGAGCATTGTGATGACAAGGGAATGGAGCATTGTGGTAAGTAGGTACTGAAGCATTGTGATTAGAAAACATTGGAGCCTTGTATTGACGAGTCTCATGGAGCATTCTGATGAAAAGGGGCCTGGAGAATTGTGATTACATGTGTCTTGGAACATTGTGAAGAAAATGGCATGGATCATTGTGATGAAAAAGGCATGGAGCCTTCTCATGACAGGGATCAAGGAGCATAATGACGACAAGTGTCAGGGAGCATTGTGATGACAAAGGTCATGGAGCATTGTGATGAGAAGACCATGGATAATTGTGATGACGAGCATCATGGGGTCTTGTGATGGCAAGTTTTATGAAACACTGTGATCTCAAGGGTTTGGAATATTGTCATGACATAGGTCATGGAGCATTTTGATTTCATTGTAATGAAAATAGCATGAAACATTATGATGATGGGCATGGTTCATTGTGATGACAGGGTTCATGGAGCACAGAGATGAAAAGGGGCATGGAGCATTGTGATTACAGGGGTCTTGGAGCATTGTGATGAGAAGGTCATGGAGCATTGGGCTGAAAAGGTTCATGGAGAATTGTGATTACAGGGGTCATGGAACACTATGATGACAGGGGTCATGGAGCATTGTGATGACAAGTGTCACGGAACATTCTGATTAAAGGTGTCATGGAGCATTGGGATGACAAGGGCATGGATCATTGTGATGGCAAGTGTCATGGAGATTTTTGATGACAAGATTCCCGGATCATTGTGTTGTGAGGGGTCATGGAGCGCGGGGATGACAGTGGTCATGGAGCATTGTGATGACAGGGGTCATGGTGCATTGTGGTGAGAAGGTCATGGATCATTGGGCTGAAAATATACATGGAGCATTGTGATGAAAAGGGCATGGATCATTGTGATGAAAAATGCATGGAGCCTTGTCATGACAGGGTACAAGGAGCACACTGAGGACAAGTGTCAGCGAGCATTGAGATGACAAGTGTATTGAGCATTGTGATGATAAAGGTCATGGAGCATTGTGATGAGAAGGCCATGGATAACTGTGTTGACGAGCGTAATGGGACGTTGTGATGCCAAGTGTTATGGAAAATTGTGATCAAAAGGGTTTGGGGCATTTTGGTGACAGAGGTCATGGAACATTTTGATTTCATTGTGATGACAATAGCATGAAGCATTATGATGATGGGCATGGTGCATTGTGATGACAGGGTTCTTGCAGCATTGAGATGAAAAGTGGCATGGAACATTGTGATGACAAATGTCACGAAGCATTGTGATGACTGGAGTCACGGAGCATTGTGATGACAGGGGTCATGGAGCATTGTCATGACAAGGGCATGGAGCATTGGGATGAAAGGGGCAGGAAGCATTGGTCTGACATGTTTCATGGATTATTGTGATGACAGAGGGCATGGCACATTGTGATAACTAGCACATAGAGCATTGTGATGACAATGTCATTGATTATTGTGAAGAAAGGTGTCAGGGAGTATTGTGGTGACATATGTCACGGTGAATTGTGATGACAATGGCATTGAGCATTGTGATGACAAGTCTCATGGAGAAATGTGATGACAAAGGTAATGGAGCATTGTGATGACAAGGGCTTGGAGCATTGTGATTACAGGGGTCTTGGAGCATTGTGAGGAAAAGGGCATGGATCATTGTGATGAAAAATGCATGGAGCCTTGTCATGACAGGGTTCAAGGAGCATACTGACGACAAGTGTCAGCGAGCATTTTGATGACAAGTGTATTGAGCATTGTGATGACAAGTGTATTGAGCATTGTGATGACAAGGTCATGGAGTATTGAGAAGACAGGTGTCAGGGAGCATTGTGATGACATATGTCATGTTCCATTGCGATGACAATGGCATGGGGCACTGTGATGACAAGTGTCATGGAGGATTGTGATGACAAAGATAATGGGCATTATGATTAGGGCTTGGAACATTATGATGACAAGGGGCATTGAGAATTTTGATGAGGAGGTCGTGAAGCATTGTGATGACAAGGTCCTGGAGCATTGTGATGAGAAGACCATGGAGCCTTGTGATGACAAGTCTCATGGAGCACACTGATGACAAGGGTCATGGAGCATTGTGATTACAGTGGTCTTGGAGCACTGTGATGACAAGGCCGTGGAACATTGTCATGACAGAGGTGAGGGAGTATTGTAATGACTAATGATGGAACATTTTGATATCAGTGGTGAAAGAGCATTTTGATGAGAAGTGCATGGAGCTTTGTGATGACAATGTTTACGAAGCATTGTGATGATAAGGTTGTGGAACATTGTGATGACAAACGCATGGCACATTGTGATGACATGGGTCATGGAGCATTGTTCTGACAAGCACATGGCACATTGTGATGACATGGGTCATGGAGCATTGTTCTAACAAGCGCATGGAGTTTTGTGATGCCATTGTCATGGAGCACTCTGCTGACAAAGGCATGGAGCATTGTGATGACAAGGGTCACAGAGCATTGTGATGAAAAGTTCATGGAGCATTATGGTGACAAATTTCAAATAGCACTGTGATGAGGAGGGCATGGACCATTGTGATGACAAAGGTCATGAAGCAATGTGATGACTGGAGTCACCCAGCACTGTGATGACAAAGGCATGGAGCATTGTGATGATAGGGGCATGGAGCATTGGTCTGACAAGTTTCATGGATTAATGTGATGATAGTGGGCATGGCACATTGTGATGACAAGGACATGGAGCATTGTTATGACCAGGTCATGAGTACTGTGAAGAGAGGTGTCAGGGAGCATTGTGATGACATATGTCATGGTGCATTGTGATGACAATGGCATGGAGCATTGTGAAACCAAGTGTCATGGAGGATTGTGATGAAAACGGTAATGGAGCATTGTGATGACAAGGGCCATTGAGAATTGTGATAAAAAGTTCGTGAAGCACGGTGATGAAAAGCACATGGAGCTTGCTATGACAGGGGTCATGGAGCATTGCGATGACAAGTGCATGGAGAATTGTGATGACAAGAGCATGTAACATTGTGATGAGAAGTGTCATGGAGCATTGTGATGGCAAGACCGTGGAGCACTGTGATGAGAAGACCATGGATAATTGTGATAACGAGCGTCATCGAGCATTGTGATGACAAGGGCCATTGAGAATTTTGATGCCAACGTCGTGAAGCATTTTGATGACAAGCACACGGAGCTTGCTAGGACAGGGGACATGGAGCATTGCGATGAAAAGTGCATGGATAATTGTGATGACAGGGGTCATGGAGCATTGTGATGAAAAGGGCATGGAGCGTTGTGATGGAAAAGACATGGAGCTCTTCATGACAGGGTTCAAGGAGTATTCTGACGACAAGTGTCAGTGAGCATTGTGATGACAAGTGTATTGTGCATTGTGATGACAAAGTTCATGGAGCATTGTGATGACATGGGCATTGAGTATTATGATGACAGGTATCATGGAGCGTTGCAATGACAAGTGTTGTGGAACAATGTGATCACAAGGGTTTGGAGCATTGTGATGATAGAGGTCAGGGATCATTCTGATTTCAAGGAGCATGGAGCATTGTAATGAAAGGGGTCATGGAGCATTGTGATGAGAATATCATAGAGAATTGGGCTGAAAATATTCATGGAGTATTGTGATGACAGGGTTCTTGGAGCATTGTGATAACACGGGCATGGAGAATTGTGATTAGAAGGCCATAGTGCATTCTGATGACATGCGTCATGGAGGTTTGTGATGATAAGGGCAAGGATAATTGTGATTACAGGGGTCTTGGAGCATTGTGATGAAAAGGGCATGGCTCCTTGTCATGACAGGGTTCAAGGAGCATACGGATGACAAGTGTCTGGGAGCATTGTGATGACAAGTGTATTGAGCATTGTTTTAACAAAGTTCATGGAGCATTGTGATGAGAAGACCATGGATAACTGTGATGAGGAGCGTCATGGGGCATTGTGATGACAAGTGTTATGGAACATTGTGATCATAAGGGTTTGGAGCATTGTGATGACAGAGGTCATGTAGCATTTTGATTTCATTTTGATGACAAAAGCATGAAGCATTATGATGATGGGCATGATGCATTGTGATGACAGGGTTCATGGAGCATTGAGATGAAAAGGGGAATGGAGCATTGTGATTACAGTTGTCTTGAAGCATTGTGATGACAAGGGAATGTAGTATTGTGAATGAAAAGGACACGGAGCATTCTGATGACATGCGCCATGGAGATTTGTGATGACAAGTGTATGGAGCATTGTGATTACAGTGTCTTGGAGCATTGTGATCAAAAGGGTCATGGAGTCTTGTGATGACAAGGCCGTGGAACCTTGTGATGGCAGGTGTCATGGAGCATTGTTATGACAGGGGTAATGGAGCACTGTGATGACTAGGGCATCAGCATTGGTCTGAAGAGTTTCATGGATTATTGTGATGAGAGTGGGCATGGAGCATTGTGATGACAAGTTCACGGAACACTGTGTTACATGGGTCATGGAGGATTGTAATGACAAGGGCATGGAGCATTGTGATGAGAAGGGCATCGAGCACTGGTATCACAAGCGTCATGGAGCTTTGTGATGACAAGTGCATGGAGCAATTTGATGAGAGGGTTCATGGAGCATTGTGATGACAATGGCATGGAGCATTGTGATGCCAAAGGTTATGGAACTTTGTGATGACAAATGTCATGGAGCAATTTGATGACAAGGGCATGGAGCATTGTGATTAGAAGGGCAGGGAGCATTGTGATTACAGGGTCATTGAGAAATTTGATGAAAAGGGTCATGGAACATTTTGATTAGAGGGGTTATAGAATATTGTGATGTCAGGGCTCATGGAGCAGTGTGATGAAAAGGGTCATGGAGCATTTTGATGACAGGGGTTATGGAATATTGTGATGTCACCAGTCATCGAACATTGTGATGATAAGTGCATGTAGCATTTTGATGACAGGGGTAATGGAACATTGTGATGACAGGGGTGATGGAGTATTGGGATGACTAGTGATGGAACATTGTGATATCAGTGGTGAGAGAGCATTTTGATGAGAAGTGCATGGAGCACTGTGATGACAAGTTTTATGGAGCATTGTGATGACGAGGATGTGGAGCATTGTGATGACAAGTACATGGTGCATTGTGATGACATGGGTCATGCAGCATTGTGCTGATAAGCACATGGAGCATTGTGATGACAAGAGTCATGGAGAATTGTGATGAAAAGTTCATGGAGCATTGTGTTGACAGGAGCATGGAACATTGGTCTTACATGTTTCATGGATTATTGCGATGACAATGGGAATGGTGCATTGTGATGACAAGGGCATGGAGCATTGTGTTGACAAGGTCATGCAGTATTTGAAGACAGGTGTCTGGGAGCATTTTGAAGACATAAGTCATGGCCCATTGTGATGACAATGCCATGGAGCGTTGTGATGCTAAGTGTCATGGAGGTTTGTGATGATAAAGGTAATGGAGCTTTGTGATGACCAGGGCTTGGAGCCTTGTGTTGAAAAGGGTCATGGAGCACTGTGCTGAAAAGGGCATGGAGCATTGTGATGACAATGGTCATGGAACATTGTACTGAGAAAGAATTGGAGCATTGTGATGACAACGGTCCCAGACCATTTTCATGAAAATTTCATGGAGCACTGTGGTGACAAATGTCACAGAGCATTGTGAAGACGGGGCATGGACCATTGTGATGACAAAGGTCATGAAGCATTGTGATGACTGGAGTCATGGAGCATTGTGATGACAGGGGTCATGGATCATTGTGATGACAAGTGTCCTGCAGCATTTTGATGACAGGGGTCCCGGATCATTGTGTTGTCTGGTGTCATGGAGTGTTGTGATGACAGTGGTCATGAAGCATTGTGATGACAGGGGTCATAGTTCATTGTGATGACAGGGGTCATGGAGCATTGTGATCAGAAGTTCATGGAGCATTTGTCTGACAGTATTCATTGAGTATTGTGATGGCAGGGGTCATGGAGCATTGTGATGACAAGGTCCTGGAGCACTGTGAGGAGAAGACCACGGAGCCTTGTGATGACAAGTATCATGGAGCATTCTGATGAAAAGGTTCATGAAGCATTGTGATTACATGGGTCTTGGAGCATTGTGAAGAATAGGGCATGGATGATTGTGATGAAAGAGCATGGAGCCTTGTCATGAGAGGGTTCAAGGAGCATACTAACGACAAGTGTCAGGGAGCATTGTGATGACAAGTGTATTGAGCATTGTGATGACAAAGGTCATGGAGCATTGTGATTAGAAGACCTTGCATAATTGTGATGATGAGCGTCATGGGCAGTTGTGATGACAAGTGTTATGGAACACTGTGAACACAAGGGTTTGTAGCATTATGATGACAGAGTTTATGGTGCAATCTGATTTCATTGTGATGACAATAGCATGAAGCATTATGATGATGGGCATGGTTCATTGTGATGACAGAGTTCATGCAGCATTTTGATGAAAAGTGCATGGAGCATTGTGATGAGAAAGCCACGGAGATGTCTGATGACATGCGTCATGGTGCTTTGTGATGACAAGAGCATGGAGCAGTGTGATTACAGGGGTCTTGGAGCATTGTGATGACAAGGGTCATGGAGCCTTGTGATGACAAGGCCGTGGAACATTGTCATGACAGGGATGTGGGAGTATTGTAATGACTAGTGACGGAACATTTTGATATCTGTGGTGAAAGAGCATTTTAATGAGAAGTGCATGGAGCTTTGTGATGACAAGGTTTATGGAGCATTGGGATGACAAAGATGTGGAACATTGTGATGACAAGCGCATGGCATATTGTGATGACATGGGTCATGGAGCATTGTGCTGACAAGCGAATGGAGCATTGTGATGACAAGGGTCATGGAGCACTCTGCTGACAAAGGCATGGAGCATTGTGATGACAAGAGTCACAGAGCATTGTGATGATAAGTTCATGGAGCATTATGGTGACAAAGTTCACAGAGCCCTGTGATTACGAGGGCATGGACCATTGTGATGACAAAGGTCAAGTATAAGTGTGATGACTGGAGTCACGGAGCATTGTGATGACAAGGGCATGGAGCATTGTTATGACCAGGTCATGGATTATTGTGAAGACAGGTATCAGGGAGCATTGTGATGACATATGTCCTGGTGCATTGTGATGACAATGTCATGGAGCATTGTGAAGCAAAGTGTCATGGAGGATTGTTATGACAAAGGTAATGGAGCATTGTGATGACAAGGGCTTGGAGCACTGTGGTGACAAGGGTCATTGAGAATATTGATGACAAGGTCGTGAAGCATTGTTATGAAAAGCACATGGAGCTTGCTATGACAGGGGTCATGGAGCATTGCGATGACAAGTGCATGGAGCATTGTGATTACAGGGGTCTTTGAGCATTGTGATGACAATGGCATGGAGCATTGTGATGCCAAGGGTTATGGAGCTATGTGATGACAAATGTCATGGAGCATTTTGATGACAAGGACATGGTGCATTGTGATGAGAAGGGCAGGGAGCATTGCGATGACAGGGTCATGGAGCAATTTGATGAAAGGTGTCATGGAACATTTTGATTACATGTGTTATAGAATATTGTGATGTCAGGGGTCATGGAGCAGTGTGATGAAAAGGATCCTGGAGCATTGTGATGACAAGGGTCGCAGAGCATGGTGATGAAAAGTTCATGGAGCATTGTGGTGACAAATGTCAAAGAGACTTGTGATGACGAGGGCATGGACCATTGTGATGAGAAATGTCATGAAGCATTGTGATGACAGGTGTCACGGTGCATTATGATGACGGGTCATGGAACATTGTGATGACAAGGGCAAGGAGCATTTTGATGACAGGGGCATGGATAATTCGTCTTACAAGTTTCATGCATTATTGCGATGAGAGTGGGAATGGCGCATTGTGATGACAAGGGCATGGATCATTTTGATGACAAGGTCATGCAGTATTTGAAGACAGGTGTCTGGGAGCATTTTGAAGACATAAGTCATGGCCCATTGTGATGACAATGCCATGGAGCGTTGTGATGCCAAGTGTCATGGAGGTTTGTGATGACTAAGGTAATGGAGCATTGTGATGATAAGGGCTTGGAGCCTTGGGATGACAAGGATCATAGCGCACTGTGCTGACAATGGCATGGAGCATTGTGATGACAATGGTCATGGAGCACTGTACTGAGAAAGGCTTGGAGCATTGTGATGACAACGGTCACAGAACATTATGATGAAAATTTCATGGAGCATTGTGGTGACAAATATCACAGAGCCTTGTGAAAACGAGGGCATGGACCATTGTGATTACAAAGGTCATGAAGCATTGTGATGACTGGAGTCATGGAGCATTGTGTTGACAGGGCTCATGGAGCATTGTGATGGCAAGGGCATGGATCATTGTGATGACAAGTGTCATGGAGCATTTTGATGACAAGTGTCCTGGATCATTGTGTTGTCTGGTGTCATGGAGCGTTGTGACGACAGGGGTCATGGAGCATTGTGATGATAGGGGTCATGGAGCATTGTGATCAGAAGTTCATAGAGCATTGGACTGACAGTATTCATTGAGTATTGTGATAGCATGGGTCATGGAGCATTGTGATGACAATGGAATGGAGCATTGTGATGACAAGGTCCTGGAGCATTGTGAGGAGAAGACCATGGAGCCTTGTGATGACAAGTATCATGGAGCATTCTGATGAAAAGGGGCATGGAGCATTGTGATTACATGGGTCTTGGAGCATTGTGAAGAATAGGGCATGGATGATTGTGATGAAAGAGCATGGAGCCTTGTCATGAGAGGGTTCAAGGAGCATACTAACGACAAGTGTCAGGGAGCATTGTGATGACAAGTGTATTGAGCATTGTGATGACAAAGGTCATGGAGCATTGTGATGAGAAGACCTTGCATAATTGTGATGATGAGCGTCATGGGGAGTTGTGATGACAAGTGTTATGGAACATTGTGAACACAATGGTTTGGAGCATTGTGATGACAGAGGTTATGGTGCATTTTGATTTCATTGTGATGACAATAGCATGAAGCATTATGATGATGGGCATGGTTCATTGTGATGACAGAGTTCATGGAGCATTGTGATGAAAAGGGCATGGAGCATTGTGATGAGAAGGCCATGGAGCTGTCTGATGACATGCGTCATGGTGCTTTGTGATGACAAGAGCATGGAGCAGTGTGATTACAGGGGTCTTGGAGCATTGTGATGACAAGGGTCATGGAGCCTTGTGATGACAAGGCCGTGGAACATTGTCATGACAGGGGTGTGGGAGTATTGTAATGACTAGTGACGGAACATTTTGATATCTGTGGTGAAAGAGCATTTTAATGAGAAGTGCATGGAGCTTTGTGATGACAAGGATTATGGAGCATTGGGATGAGAAAGATGTGGAACATTGTGATGACAAGCGCATGGCATATTGTGATGACATGGGTCATGGAGCATTGTGCTGACAAGCGCTGGAGCATTGTGATGACAAGGGACACGGAGCACTCTGCTGACAAAGGCATGGAGCATTGTGATGACTAGGGTCAGAGAGCATTGTGATGATAAGTTCATGGAGCATTATGGTGACAAAGTTCACAGAGCCCTGTGATTACGAGGGCATGGACCACTGTGATGACAAAGGTCAAGAAGCAGTGTGATGACTGGAGTCATGAAGCATTGTGATGACAAGGGCATGGGGCATTGTGATGAGAGGGGCATGGAGCATTGGTCTGAGAAGTATCATGGATTATTGTGATGAAAGTGTGCATGTCGCATTGTGATGAAAAGGGCATGGAACATTGTTATGACCAGGTCATGGATTATTGTGAAGACAGGTATCAGGGAGTATTGTTATGGCATATGTCCTGGTGCATTGTGATGACAATGTCATGGAGCATTGTGAAGCCAAGAGTCATGGAGGATTGTGATGACAAAGGTAATGGAGCATTGTGATGACAAGGGCTTGGAGCATTGTGATTAGAGGGGTCTTTGAGCACTGTGATGACAAGGGCATTGAGCATGGTGATGACAATGCCATTGAGCATTCTGATGACATGCGTCCTGGAGATTTGTGATGACAAGCACATGGAGCATTGTGATTACAGGGGTCTTGGAGCATTGTGATGAAAAGTTCATGGATCATTGTGAGGAAAAGGCAAAGAGCCTTGTCATGACAGGTTTCAAGTAGCATACTGAAGACAAGTGTCAGCGAGCATTGTGATGACAAGTGTATTGAGCATTGTGTTGACAAAACTCATGGAGCATTTTGATGAGGAGACCATGGATAATTGTGATGACGAGCGTCATGGCGCATTGTGATAACAAGGGTTATGGAACATTGTGATCAGAAGGGTTTGGAGCATTGTGATGACAGATGTCATGGAGCATTTTGATTTCTTTGTGATGGCAATAGCATGAAGCATTGTGATGATTGCCATGGTGCATTTTGATGACAGAGTTCATGGAGAATTGAGATGAAAAGGGGTATTTAGCATTGTGATTACAGGGGTCTTGGAGCATTGTGATGACAATGTTCATGGAGCCTTGTGATGACAAGGCCATGGAACATTGTGATGGCAGGGGTAATGGAGCATTGTTATGACAGGGGTAATGGAGCATTTTGATGACAAGGGCATGGAGCATTGGTTTGAAATTTTCATGTATTATTGTGATGAGTGTGGGCATGGAGCATTGTGATGACAAGGGCATGGAACACGGTGATACATGGGTCATGGAGGATTGTAATGACAAGGCATGGATCATTGTGATGAGAAAGGCATCGAGCATTGTGATGACAAGCGTCATGGAGATTTGGGATGACAAGTGCATGGAGTAATGTGATGAGATATTTCATGGAGCATTGTGATGACAATGGAATGGAGCATTGTGATGCCAAGGGTCATGGAGGTTTGTGATGATAAATGTAATGGAGCATTTTGATGACAAGGGCGTGGTGCATTGTGATGAGTAGGGAAGGGAGCAATCTGATGACAGGTTCATGGAACAATTTGATGGAAAGAGTCAGGGAATATTTTGATGACAGGGGTTATGGAACATTGTGATGTCAGTGGTCATGGAGCATTGTGATGATAAGTGCATGTAGCATTTTGATGACAGAGGTCATGGAACATTGTGATGACAGTGTTGAGGGAGTATTGTGATGACTGGTGATGGAACATTGTGATATCAGTGGTGAGAGAGCATTTAGATGAGAAGTGCATGGAGCATTGTGATAAAAAGTTTTATGGAGCATTGTGATGACAAGGTTGTGGAGCATTGTGATGACAAGTGCATGGCACATTGTGATGACATGTGTCTTGGAGCATTGTGCAGACAAGCACATGGAGCATTGTGATGACAAGGGTCATGGAGCATTGTGCTGACAATGGCATGGAGCATTGTGATAACAAGTGTTACAGGGCATTGCGATGACGAGGGAATTAACCATTGTGATGAAAAAGTTCATAAAGCATTGTGATGGCTGGAGTCACGGAGCATTATGATGTGAGGGGTCATGGAGCATTGTGATTACAAGGGCATGGAGCATTGTGATGACAGGGGCATGGATCATTGGTCTGACAATTTTCATGAATTATTGCTATGAGAGTGGACAGGGCACATTGTGATGACAAGGGCATGGAACATAGTTATGACAAGGTCATGTAGTATTGTGAAGACAGGTGTCAAGGAGCACTGTGATGACATATGTCATGGTGCATTGTGATGACAATGGCATGGAGCATTGTGATGCCAAGTGTCATGGAGGATTGTGATTACAAATGTAATGGAGCCTTGTGATGCCAAGTGTCATGGAGGATTGTGATGACAAAGGTAATGGAGCATTGTGATGACAATTTCTTTTAGAATTGTGAAGAAAAGTGTCATGGAGCATTGTGATGACAAGGACATGGAGCATTGTGATGACAAGGGCCATTGAGAATTTTGATGCAAACGTCGTGCAGCATTGTGATGACAAGCGCAACGGAGCTTGCTATGACAGGGGACATGGAGCATTGCTATGAAAAGGGCAAGGAGAACTGTGATGACAAGACCACGTAACATTGTGATGAGAAGTGTCATGGAGTATTGTGATGACAAGGACGTGGAGAATTGTGATGACAAGGGACATGGAGCATTGTGATGACCAGGGCATGGAGCATAGTGATGGCAAGACCGTGGAGCAGTGTGATGAGAAGGCCATGGATAATTGTGATGACGAGAGTCATGGAGCACTGTAATGACAAGGAGCATGGAGCATTGTGATGACAGGTGTCATGGATCATTGTGATGACAGGGGTCAGGGAGCATTGTGATGACATGGGTCATGGAGCATTCTGATGACAAGCTTGTGGAGTTTTGTGATGACAATGGCCTGGAGCATAGTGATGAAAAGGGCATGGAGCATTTTGATGAAAAAGGCATGGAGCCTTTTCATGACAGGTTTCAAGGAGCATTCTGACGACAAGTGTCAGGGAGCATTGTGATGACAAGGGCATGGAGCATGGTGATGCGAAGCCATGGAGACTTCTGATGATATGGGTCATGGAGCTTTGTGATGACAAGGGCACGGAGCATTGTGATTACAGGGGTCTTGGAGCATTGTGATGAAAAGTGCATGGATCATTGTGATGAAAAAGGCATGGAACCTTGTCATGACAGGGTTCAAGGAGCATACTGAGGACAAGGGTCAGAGAGCATTGAGCTGACAAGTGTATTGATCATTGTGATGACAAAGGTCATGGAGCATTGTGATGAGAAGACCATGGATAATTGTGATGAGGAGCGTCATGGGGAATTGTGATGACAAGTGTTATGGTACATTGTGATCACAATGGTTTGGACACTGAGATGCCAGAGGTCATGGAGAATTTTGATGATATGCATCATGGAGCTTTGTGATGACAAGTGCATGGAGCATTGCGAATACAGTGTTCTTGGAGAATTGTGATGACAAGGGTCATGGAGCCTTGTGATGATGAGGCCGTGGAACATTGTGATGGCAGGGGTCATGGAGCATTGTTTTGACACGGGTAATGGAGCCTTTTGATGACAAGTGCATGGAGCATTGATGTGACAAGTTTTATGGATTATTGTGATGAGAGTGGGCATGGAGCATTGTGATGACAAGGGCACAGAACACGGTGATACATGGACCATGGAACATTGTAATGACAAGGTCCCGCAGCATTGTGATGAGAATGGCATCGAGCAGTGTGATGACAAGCGTCATGGATCTTTGTGATGACAAGGGCATGGAGCAATGTGATGAGAGGGTTCATGGAGCATTGTGATGACAATGGCATGGAGCATTGTGATGCCAAGGGTCATGGAGCACTGGGATGACAAGCGTCAGGGAACATTCTGATTACAGGGGTCATGGAGAATTGGGGTGACAAGCGCATGGATCATTGTGATGACAAGTGTCATGGAGCATTTTGATGACACGTGTCCCAGATCATTGTGCTGTCAGGGGTCATGGAGCGCTCTGTTGACAGTGGTCATGGAGCATTGTGATGACAGGGGTAATGGAGCATTGTGATGGAAAGGGCATGAAGCATTGTGATGAGAAGGCCATGGAGCATTCTGATGACATGCATCATGGAGCTTTGTGATGACAACGGCATGGAGCATTGTGATTACAAGGGTCATGGAACATTGTAATGACAGGGGTGAGGAGTATACTGATGACTAGTGATGGAACATTGTGATATCAATTGTGAGAGAGCATTTTGATGAGAAGTGCATGGTGCATTGTGATGACAAGGTTTATGGAGCACTGTGATGACAAGGTTGTGGAGCATTGTGATGACAAGCGCATGACATATTGTGATGACATGGGTCATGGAGCATTGTGCTGAGAAGCGCATGGTGCTTTGTGATGACAAGGGTCATGGAGCATTGTGATGAAAAGTCCATGGAGCATTGTGGTGAGAAAGGTCACAGAGACTTCTGATGACCAGGGCATGGACCACTGTGATGTCAAAGTTCATGAAGCATTGTGATGTGTGGAGTCAGGGAGCAATGTGATGACAGGGTTCATGGTGCATTGTGATGACAACGGCATGGAGCACTGTGATGATAGGGGCATGGAAAATTGGTCTGACAACTTTCATGGATTATTGTGATGAGTGTAGGCATGGTGCATTGTGAAGACAAGGGCATGGAGCATTGTGATGACAAGGACATGGAATATTGTGAAGACAGGTGTCAGGGAGCATGGTGATGACATATGTCATGGTCCATTGTGATGACAATGGCATGGAGGATTGTGATGACAAGAGCATGTAACATGGTGATGAGAAGTGTCATGGAGCATTGTGATGACAAGGGACATGGAGCATTGTGATGTCCAGGGCATGGAGCATTGTGATGGCAAGACCGTGGAGCATTGTGATGGCAAGACCATGGAGCATTTTTATGACGAGTGTCATCGAGCACTGTAATGACACGTGGCATGGAGAATTGTGATGACAGGTGTCATGGATCATTGTGATGACAAGGGACATGGAGCATTCTGATGACAAGCTTCTGGAGTATTGTGCAGACAAAGGCAAGGAGCATTGTGATGACGAGTTTCACAAAGCCTTGTGACGAAATGTTCATGGAGCACTGTGGTGACAAAGGTCACTGAGCCTTGGGATGACGAGGGCATGGCCCATTGTGATGACAGAGGTCATGGATCATTGTGATTTCAAGGAGCATGGAGAATTGTAATGATAGGGGTAATGGAGCATTGTGAAGAGAAGTTCATGGAGCATTGGGCTGAAAATGTTCTTGGAGTATTGTTATGAAATGGGTCATGGAGCATTGTGATGACAAGGGAATGGAGCATTGTGATGACAAGGTCCTGGAGCATTGTGATGAGAAGACCATGGAGCCTTGTGATGACAAGTCTCATGGAGCATTCTGATGAAAAGGAGCATGGATCATTATGATGACAGTGGTATTGAAGCATTGAGATGACAAGGTCATGGAGCATAGTGATGAGAAGGCCATGGAGCATTCTAATGACATGC
The DNA here is from genome assembly GCF_949752795.1 of Hyperoodon ampullatus. Lineage (NCBI taxonomy): Eukaryota > Metazoa > Chordata > Mammalia > Artiodactyla > Ziphiidae > Hyperoodon > Hyperoodon ampullatus. The sequence goes on from NW_027641092.1 coordinate 69,943, forward strand.
ATAATGGAGCTTTGTGATGACAAGGGCAAGGAGCATTGAGATTAGAGTGGTCTTGGAGCATTGTGATGAAAAGGGCATGGGTCATTGTGATGAAAAATGCATGGATCCTTGTCATGAAAGGGTTGAAGGAGCATTCTGACGACAAGTGTCATGGAGCATTGTGATGATAAGTGTATTGAGCATTGTGATGACAAAGATCATGGAGCATAGTGATGAGAAAACCATGGATAATTGTGATGACCAGAGTCATGGGGCATTGTGATGACAAGTGTTATGGAACATTGTGATCACAAGGGTTTGGAGCATTGTGATGACAAAGGTCATGGAGCATTTTAATTTCATTGTAATGACAATAGTATGAAGCATTTTGATGATGGGCATGGTGCATTGTTATGACAGGGTTCATGGAGCATTGAGATGAAAAGGGGCAGGGAGCATTGTCATTACAGGAGTCTTGGAGCATTGTGATGACAAAGGTATGGAGCATCGTGAATGAGAAGGCCATGGAGCATTCTGATTACATGTGTCATGGATCTTTGTGAGGCATGTGTATGGAGAATTGTGATTACATTGTCTTGGAGCATTGTGATGAAAAGTGTCATGGAGTCTTGTGATGACAAGGTTGTGGAACCTTGTGTGGGCAGGTGTCATGGAGCAGTGTTATGACAGTGGTAATGGTGCGTTGTGATTACAAGGGCATGGTGAATTGGCCTGAAAAGTTTCATGGATTATTGTGATGACAAGGGCACGGAACACTTTGATACATGTGTCATGGTGGATTGTAATGACAAGGGCATGAAGCATTGTGATGAGAAGGGCATCAAGCATTGGGGTCACAAGCGTCATGGAGCTTTGTGATGACAAGGGCATGGAGCAATATGATGAGAGGCATCATGGAGCATTGTGATGACAATGGCATGGAGCATTGTGATGCTAAGCGTCATGGAGCTTTGTGATGACAAAGGTCATGGAGCATTTTGATGACAAGGTCGAGGTGCGTTGTGATGAGAAGGGCAGGGAGCATTGTGATAACAGGGTCATAGAGCAATTTGATGAAAAATGTCATGGAATATTTTGATGAGAGAGGTTATGGAAATTTGTGGTGTCAGGGGTCATGGAGCATTGTGATGAAAAGGGTATTGGAGTATTTTGATGACAGGGTTTATGGAACATTGTGATGTGAAGGGTCATGGAGCATTTAATGATAAGTGCATGTAGCATTGTGATGATAGGGGTCATGGAACATTGTGATGACAGGGGTGAGGGAGTATTGTGGAGACTAGTGATGGAACATTGTGATATCAGTGGTGAGAGAGCATTTTGATGAGAAGTGCATGGAGCATTGTGATGCCACGGTTTATGGAGCATTGTGGTGACAAGGATGTGGAGCATTGTGATGACATGGGTCAAAAAGCATTGTGCTGAAAAGCGCATGGAACATTGTGATGACAAGTGTCATGGATCATTGTGCTGACAAAGGCATGGTGCATTTTGATGACAAGGGTCACAGAGCATTGTGATGAATATTTCAGGGAGCATTGTGGTGACAAAAGTCACAGAGCCTTCTGTGACAAGGGCATGGACCATTGTGATGACAAAGGTCATGAAGCATTTTGATGACTGGAGTCACGGAGCATTGAATGACAGGGGTCATGGAGCATTGTGATGACAGGTTTCATGGGGCATTATGATGAGAAGGTCATGGAGCATTGGGCTGAAAATGTTCATCGAGTATTGTGATGACAGGGCTCATGTGGCATTTTTATGACAAGGGAATGGAGCATTGTGATGAAAAGGGCATGGAGCATGGTGATGAGAAGGCCATGGAGCATTCTGAAGTCATGTGTCATGAAGCTTTGTGATGACAAGGGCATGGAGCATTGTGATTACAGGGGTCTTGGAGCATTGTGAGGAAAAGGGCATGGATCATTGTGATTAAAAAGGCATGGAGCCCTGTCATGACAGGGTTCAAGGAGCATACTGATGACAAGTGTCAGGGAGCATTGTGATGACAAGTGTATTGAGCATTGTGATGACAAAGTTCATGGAGTATTGTGAATAGAAGACCATGGATAATTGTGATGATGAGCGTCATGGGGCGTTGTGATGACAAGTGTTATGGAACATTGTGATCACAAGGGTTTGGAGCATTCTGATGACAGAGGTCATGGAGCATATTGATTTCATTTTGATGACAATTGCATGAAGCATTATGATGATGGGCATGGTGCATTGTGATGACACGGTTCATGGAGCATTGAGATGAAAAGGTGCATGGAGCATTGTGATTACAGGGGTCTTGGAGCATTGTGATGATGAGGGCATGGAGCATCGTAAATTAGAAGGCCATGGAGCATTCTGATGACATGTGTCATGGAGCTTTGTGAAGACAAGTGTATGGAGAATTGTGATTAAAGTGTCTTGGAACATTTTGATGACCAGTATCATATAGTCTTGTGATGACAAGGCCGTGGAACATTGTGATGGCAAGGGTCATGGAGCATTGTTATGACAGGGGTAATGGAGCATTGTGATGACAAGGGCATGGAGCACTTGTGTGAAATATTTCATGGATTATTATGATGAGAGTGGGCATGAAGCATTGTGATTACAAGGGCACAGAACACTTTGATACATGGGTCATGGAGAATGGTAATGACAACGGCACAGAACACTTTGATTCATGGGTCATGGAGGATTGTAATGACAAGGGCATGGAACATTGTCATGAGAAAGGCATCGAGCATTGGGATCACAAGCATCATGGTGTTTTGTGATGACAACGGCATGGAGCAATGGGATGAGAGGCTTCATGGAGCATTGTGATGACTATGGCATGGAGCATTGTGATGCCAAGGGTCATGGAGCTTTGTGATGACAAAGGTCATGGAGCATTTTGATGACGAGGTCGTGGTGCGTTGTGATGAGAAGTGCAGCGAGCATTGTGATAATAGATTCATGTTGCAATTTGATGAAAAATGTCATGGAACATTTTGATGAGAGAAGTTATGGAAAATTGTGATGACAGGGGTCATGGAGCATTGAGATGAAATGGGTAATGTAGCATTTTGATGACAGGGGTTATGGAACATTGTGATGGCATGGGTCATGGAGCATTTTGATGATAAGTGCATGTAGCATTGTGATGATAGGGGTCATGGAATATTGAGATGACAGCGGTGAGGGAATATTGTGAAGACTAGTGATGGAATATTGTGATACCAGTGGTGAGAGGGCATTTTGATGAGAAGTGCATGGAACATTGTGATTAAAAGGTTTATGGAGCATTGTGATGACTATGATGTGGGGCATTGTGATGACAAGCGCATGGTACATTGTGATGCCATGGGTCAAGGAGCATTGTGATGACAAGCGCATGGAGCATTGTGATGACAAGTTTCATGGATCATTGTGCTGACAAATGCATGGTGCATTGTGATGACAAGGGTCACAGAGCATTGTGATGAAATGTTCATGGAGCATTGTGGTGACAAATGACACAGAGCCTTGTGTTACAAGGGCATGGACCATTCTGATGACAAAAGTCATGAAGCATTGTGATGACTGGAGTCACGGAGCATTGTGATGACAGGGGTCATGGAGCATTGTGATGACAGGATTCATGGGGCATTGTGATGAGTAGGTCATGGAGCATTGGGCTGAAAATATTCAAGGAGTATTGTGATGACAGGGGTCATGGGGCAATTTGATGACCAGGGAAAGGAGCATTGTGATGAAAAGGGCATGGAGCATGGTGATGAGAAGGCCATGGAGCATTCTGAAGACATATGTCATGAAGCTTTGTGATGACAAGGGCATGGAGCATTGTGATTACAGGGGTCTTGGAGCATTGTGATGAAAAGGGCATGAATCATTGTGATGGAATAGGCATGGAGCCTTGTCATGACAGGGTTCAAGGAGCATACTGACGACAAGTGTCAGGGAGCATTGTGATGACAAGTGTACTGAGCATTGTGATGACAAAGGTCATGGAGCATTGTGATGAGAAACCCCTTTAAAATTGTGATGACGAGCGTCATGGGGCGTTGTGATGACAAGTGTTATGGAACATTGTGATAACAACGGTTTGGAGCATTGTGATGACAGGGGTCATGGAGCATTTTGATTTCATTGTGATGACAATAGCAAGAAGCATTATGATGATGGGCATGGTGAATTGTGATGACATGGTTCATGGAGCATTGAGATGAAAAGGGGCATGGAGCATTGTGATTAAAGTGGTCTGGGAGCATTGTGATGACAAGGTCATGGAGCATTGTGATGAGAAGGCAATGGAGCATTCTGATGACATGCGTCATGGAGCTTTGTGATGACAAGGACATGGAGCATTGTGATGACAGTGACATGGAAAATTGGTCTAACAAGTTTCATGGATTATTGTGATGACAGTGGGCATGGCGCATAGTGATGACAAGGGCATGGAGCATTGTGATTACAAGGTCATGGATTATTGTGAAGACAGGTGACAGGAAGCGTTGTGATGACATATGTCACGGTCTATTGAGATGACAATGGCATGGAGCATTGTGATGACAGGGGCATGGAGCATTGTGATGACAACGGACATTGGGTATTTTGATGACAAGGTATGAAGCATTTTGATGACAAAGGCATGGAGCTTGCTACGACAGGTGTCATGGGGCATTGCGATGACAGATGTATTGAGAATTGTGATGACAAGAGCATGTAACATTTTGATGAGAAGTGTCATGGAGCATTGTGATGAGAGTGGGCCTGGAACATTGTGATGACAAGGGCACGGAGCACTGTGATACATGGGTCATTGAGGATTGTAATGACAAGGGCATGGAGAATTGTTATGAGAAGGGCATCGAGCATTGTAACAAGCATCATGGACCTTTGTTATGACAAGGGCATGGAGCAATTTGATGAGAGGCTTCATGGAGCATTGTGATGAGAAGACCATGGAGTCTTGTGATGACAAGTCTCATGGAGCATTCTGATGAAAATGGGCATGAAGCATTGTGATTACATGGGTCTTGGAGCATTGTGATTACCAGGGCATGGAAAATTGTGAGAGAAGGCCAAGGAGCATTCTGATGACATGCGTCATGGAGCTTTGTGATGACCAGGGCAAAGAGCACTGTGATTACAGGGGTCTTGGAGCATTATGATGAAAAGGCTCTGGATCATTGTGATGAAAAAGGCATGGAGCCTTGTCATGACAGGGTTCAAGGAGCATACTGATTGAAAGAGTCAGGAAGCATTGTGATGACAAGTGTATTGAGCATTGTGATGACGAATGTCATGGAGCATTGTGATGAGAAGACCATGGATAATTGTGATGACGAGCGTTATGCGGCATTGTGATGACAAGTGTTATGGAACAATGTGATCACAAGGGTTTGGAGCATTGTGATGACAGCGGTCATGTAGCATTTTGATTTCATTGTGATGACAATAGCATGAAGCATTATGATGATGGGCATGGTGCATTGTGATGAGAGGGTTCAAGGAGCATTGAGATGAAAAGGGGCATGGAGCATTGTGATTACAGGTGTCTTGTATCATTGGGATGGCAAGGGCATGGAGTATTGTGATGGCAATGGTCATGGAGCATTTTCATGACAAGAGTCCCAGATCATTGTGTTGTCATGGGTCATGGAGCATTGTGATGACAGGGGCATGGAACATTGGTCTGAGAAGTTTCATGGATTATTGTGATGACAGTGGGCATGGCGCCTTGTGATGACAATGTCATGGATTATTGTGAAGACAGGTGTCAGGGAGCATTGTGATGACATATGTCAAGGTGCATTGTGATGACAATGGCATGGAGCATTGTGATGCCAAGTGTCATGGAGGATTGTGATGACAAATGTAATGGAGCATTGTGATGACAAGGTCTTGGAGTATTGTGATGAGAAGTGTCATGGAACATTGTGATGACAAGGGCATGGAGCATTGTGATGAAAACGGCCATTGAGAATTTTGATGACAACGTCCTGAAGCATTGCGATGACAAGCACATGGAGATTGCTATGACAGGGGTCATGGAGCATTGCGATGACAAGTGCATGGATAATTGTGATGACAAGAGCATGTAACATTGTGATGAGAAGTGTCATGGCGCATTGTGATGAGAGGGACGTGGAGAATTGTGATGACAAGGGACATGGAGCATTGTGATGACCAGGGCATTCAGCGTTGTGATGGCAAGACCGTGGAACATTGTGATGAGAAGATCATGGGTAATTGTGATGACGAGCATCATGGAGCACTGTAATGACAAGGGGAATGGAGCATAGTGATGACAGGTGTCATGGATCATTTTAATGAGAGGGGTCATAGAGCCTTCTTATGACCAGCTTGTGGAGTATTGTGATGACACTGACATGGATCATTGTGATGAAAAGGGCATGGAGCATTGTGATGAAAAAGGCATGGAGTCTTTTCATGACAGGTTTCAAGGAGCATTCTGACGACAAGTGTCAGGGAGCATTGTGATGACAAGTGTATTGAGCATTGTGATGACAAAGTTCATGCAGCATTGTGATGACAGGCATCATGGAGCGTTGTGATGACAAGGGTTATGGAACATTGTGATCACAAGGGTTTGGGGCATTGTGATGAGAGAGGGCATGGAACATTTTCATTTCAACGACCATGGAGCATTGTGATGACAAGGGCATGAAGCAATGTGAACCCAAGATTCATCGAGGATTTTGATGACAATCGGAATGGAGTACTGTGATGACAAGCACATGGAGCATTGTGATGACAAGGTCATGTAGCATTTTGCTGACAAATGCACGGAACATTTTGATGACAAGGGTCATGGAGCACTGTGATGACAAGCGTCACGGAGCATGGTGATTACAGGGGTTATGGAGCATTGGGATGGCAAGGGCATGGATCATTTTGATGACAAGGGTAATGGAGCATTCAGATGACAAGTGTCCCGGATCATTGTGTTGTCACGGGTCATGGAGCGTTGTGATGACAGTGGTCATGGAGCATTTTGATGACAAGGGATTGGTACATTGTGACGATAAGGGCATGTAGCATTGTGATGACTGGGGTTATGGAACATTGTGATGACAGGGTTGAGGGAGTATTGTGATGAATAGTGATGGAACATTGTGAAATCAATGGTGAGAGAGCATTTTGATGAGAAGTGCATTGAGCATTGTGATTACAAGTTTTATGGAGCATTGTGATGACTAGGATGTGGAGCATTGTGATGACAAGTGCATGGCACATTGTGATGACATGGGTCAAGGAGCATTGTGCTGAAAAGCGCGTGGAGCATTTTGATGACATGTGTCATGGATCATTGTGCTGACAAAGGCATGGTGCATTGTGATGACAAGGGTCACAGAGCACTGTGATGAAAAGTTCATGGAGCATTGTGGTGACAAAGGTCACAGAGCCTTGTGTGACAGGGGCATGGACCATTGTGATGAGAAAGGTCATGAATTATTTTTATGACTGGGGTCACAGAGCATTGTGATGACAGGGGTCATGGAGCATTGAGATGAAAAGGGGCATGGAGCATTGTGATTACATGGGTCTTGGACCATTGTGATGACAAGGGCATGGAGTATTCTGATGACATGCGTCATGGATCTTTGTGATGACAAAGGCATGGAACATTGTGATTATAAGGGTCTTGGAGCATTGTGATGACAAGGGTCATGGAGCCTTGGATGAAAAGGCCGGGGAACATTGTGATGGCAGGGATCATGGAGCATTGTTATGACAAGGGTCATGGAGCACTGCTATGACAAGTGCATGGAGAATTGTATTGACAAGAGCATGTAACATTTTGATGAGAAGTGTCATGGAGCACTGTGATGACAAGGACATGTAGAATTGTGATGACCAGGGCATGGAGCATTGTGATGGCAAGACCGTGGAGCATTGTGATGAAAAGACCATGGATAATTGTGATGATGAGCATCATGGAGCACTGTAATGACAAGGGGCATGGAGCACTGCTATGACAAGTGCATGGAGAATTGTATTGACAAGAGCATGTAACATTTTGATGAGAAGTGTCATGGAGCACTGTGATGACAAGGACATATAGAATTGTGATGACCAGGGCATGGAGCATTGTGATGGCAAGACCGTGGAGCATTGTGATGAAAAGACCATGGATAATTGTGATGATGAGCATCATGGAGCACTGTAATGACAAGGGGCATGGAGCACTGCTATGACAAGTGCATGGAGAATTGTATTGACAAGAGCATGTAACATTTTGATGAGAAGTGTCATGGAGCACTGTGATGACAAGGACATGTAGAATTGTGATGACCAGGGCATGGAGCATTGTGATGGCAAGACCGTGGAGCATTGTGATGAGAAGACCATGGATAATTGTGATGATGAGCATCATGGAGCACTGTAATGACAAGGGGCATGGAGCATTGTGATGACAGGTGTCATGGATCATTGTGATGACAAGGGTCATGGACCATTCTGATGACAAGCTTGAGGAGTAATGTGATGACAATGGCATGGAGCATTGTGATGAAATGGGCATGGAGCATTGTGATGAAAAAGGCATGGAGCCTTTTCATGACAGTGTTCAAGGAGCATTCTGACGACAAGTGTCAGGGAGCATTGTGATGACAAGTGTATTGAGCATTGTGATGACAATGGTAAAGGAGCATTGTGATGAGAAGGGCATCGAGCATTGTGATGACAAGTGTTATGGAGCTTTGTGATGACAAGGGCATGGAGCAATGTAATGATAGGTTTCATGGAGCATTGTGATGACAATGGCATGGAGCATTGTGATGCCAAGGGTCATGGAGCACTGAGATGACAACCGTCACGGAGTATTCTGATTACAGGGGTCATGGAGCATTGGGATGAAAAGCGCATGGATCACTGTGATTTCAAGTGTCATGGAGCATTTTGACGACAAGAGTCCCGGATCATTGTGTTGTCAGGGTTCATGGAGCGCTGTGACATCAGTGGTCATGGAGCATTGTGATGACAGTGGTAATGGAGCACTGTAATGGCAAGGTCATGGAGCATTGTGATGAGAAGGCCATGGAGCATTCTGATGACATGCATCATGGAGCTTTGTGATGACAAGGGCATGGAGCATTGTGATTACTGGGGTCATGGAACATTGTGATGACTGGTGATGGAGTATTGTGATGACTAGTGATGGAACATTGTGATATTAGTGGTGAGAGAGCATTATGATGAAAAGTGAATGGAGCATTGTGATGACAAGGTTTATGGAGCATTGTGATGACAAAGTTGTGGAGCATTGTGATAACAAGCGCATGGCCCATTATGATGACATGGCTCATGGAGCATTGTGCTGAGAAGCGCATGGAGCATTGTGATGACAAGGGTCATGGAGCACTGTTCTCACAAAGGCATGGAGCATTGTGATGACAAGGGTCACGGAGCATTGTGATGAAAAGTTCATGGAGCATTGTGGTGAAAAAGGTCACAGAGACTTGTGATGACGAGGGCATGGACCATTGTGATGACAAAGGTCATGAAGCATTGTGATGACTGGAGTCACGGAGCATTGTGATGACAGAGTTCATGGTGCATTGTGACGACAACGGCATGGAGCATTGTGATGACAAGGGCATGGAGCATTGTTATGACATGTTCATGGCTTATTGTGAAGACAGGTGTCAGGGAGCATTGTGATGGCATATGTCATGGTCCATTGTGATGACAATGACATGGAGCATTGTGATGCCAAGTGTCATGGAGGATTGTGATGACAAGAGCATGTATCATGGTGATCAGAAGTGTCATGGAATATTGTGATGACAAGGGACATGGAGCATTGTGATGTCCAGGGCATGGAGCATTGTGATGGCATGTCCGTGGAGCATTGTGATGGCAAGACCATGGAGCATTTTGATGACGAGTGTCATCGAGCACTGTAATGACACGGGGCATGGAGAATGGTGATGACAAGTGTCATGGATCATTGTGATAACAATGGTCATGGAGCATTCTGATGACAAGTTTCTGGAGTATTGTGATGACAATAACATGGAGCATTGTGATGAAAAAGGCATGGTGCGTTGTGATGAAAAAGGCATGGAACCTTTTCATGACAGGTTTCAAGGAGCATTCTGACGTCAAGTGTCAAGGAGCATTGTCATGACAAGTGTATTGAGCATTGTGATGACAATGGTCATGGAGCATTGTGATGACAGGCATCATGGAGCGTTGTGATGACAAGTGTTATGGAACATTGTGATCACAAGGGTTTGGAGCATTGTGATGACAGAGGTCATGGATCATTTTAGTTTCAAGTAGCATGGAGCGTTGTCATGACATGGCATGAAGCAATGTGAACCCAAGGTTCATGGAGGATTTTGATGACAATGGGAATAGAGTATTTTGATGACAAGTGCATGGAGCATTGTGATGACAAGGTCATGTAGCATTTTGCTGATAAATGCATGGAGCATTTTGATGACAAGTGTAATGGAGCACTGTGATGAAAAGTGTCACGGAGCATTGTGATTACAGGTGTCATGGAGCATTGGGATGGCAAGGGAATGGATCATTGTGATGACAAGGGTCATGGAGCAGTTTGATGAAAAGAGTCCAGGATCATTGTGTTGTCAGTGGCCATGGAGTGTTGTGATGACAGTGGTCATGGAACATTGTGATGAGAAGGTCATAGATCATTGGGCTGAAAATGTTCATGGAGTTTTGTGATGGCAGGGGTCATGGAGCATTGTGTTGACAAGGGAATGGAACATTGTGATGACAAGGTCCTGGAGCATTGTGATGAGAAGGTCCTGGAGCATTATGATGAGAAGCCCACTGAGCCTTGTGATGAGAAGTCTCATGGAGAATTCTGATGAAAAGGTGCATGCAGCATTGTGATCACAGGGGTCTTAGAGCATTGTGAAGAAAAGGACATGGATCATTGTGATGAAAAAGGCATGGAGCCTTGTCATGACAGGGTTCAAGGAGCATACTGACGACAAGTGTCAGGGAGCATTGTGATGACAAGTGTATTGTACATTGTGATGAAAAAGGTCATCGGACATTTTGATGAGAAGTGCATGGATAATTGTGAAACGATCGTCATGGGGCGTTGTGATGACAAGTGTTATGGAGCATTGTGATCACAAAAGTTTGGAGCATTGTGATTACAGAGGTCATGTAGCATTTTGATTTCATTGTGATGACAATAGCGTGAAGCATTATGCTGATGGGCATGGTTCGTTGTGATGACAAGGTTCATGGAGCATTGAGATGAAAATTGGCCTGGAACAATGTTATTACTTAGGTCATGGAGCCTTGTGATGACAATGCCGTGAAACATTGTGATGACAGGAGAGAGGGAATATTGTGATGACTAGTGTTGGAAAATTATGATATTAGTGGTGAGACAGCATTTTGATGTGAAATTCATGGAGCTTTGTGATGACAAGTTTTACGGAGCATTGTGATGACAAGGTTGGGGAGCACTGTGATGACAAGCGCATGGCACACTTTGATGACATGGGTCATGGAGCATTGTGCTGACAAGGGCATGTAGCCTTGTGATGAAAAATGTCATGGAACATTGTGCTGACAAAGGCATGGAACATTGTGATGACAAGTGTCATTGAGTGTTGTGCTGAGAAAGGCATGGAGCATTGTGATGAAAAGTTCATGGTGCATTGTGTTTACACAGGTCACAGAGCCTTGTGATGACGAGGGCATTGACCATTGTGATGACAAATATCATGAAACATTGTGATGAATGGAGTCACGGAGCATTGTGATGACAGGGGCATGGAGCATTGGTCTCAAAAATTTCATGGATTATTGTGATGACAGTGGGCATGGTGCATTGTGATGAAAAGAGCATGGAACATTGTGATGACAACGTCATGGACTATAGTGAAGACAGGTGTCAGGGAGCATTGTGATGACATATGACATGGTCCATTGCGATTCCAATAACATGTAGTATTGTGATGACACGTCTCATGGACTATTGTGATGACAAAGGTAAAGGAGCATTGTGATGATCAGGGCATGGAGCAATGTGATGGCAAGACTGTGGAGCATTGTGATGAGAAGATCCTGGATAATTGTGATGAAGAGCATCATAGAGCATTATGATGACAAGAGCCATGGAGCATTCTGACATAAGATATCACTTATGAAGGAAATGTAAACATGCCTACATATGAACTGAATTAGGAAAGAGAACAGTGTCTCACATTTAGAAAACATACTTATGCCTGCTTAAGGGGAAAGAGAGGGGGGGAGATGTACAAAACCAGAGTTTGATATTAGCTCAGGTACCGTTCCATAATCCAAATACAGAATAGAGAAGACCTACTCCTTCCTCAGTGAACGGGATTGAACACCCATATTCCCCGCAGAGGAATATATCAGAGTAGTAAGAATCTTAAAACCTATGTATCGATATGTCTCTGAAAGGGAATCAAGTGTGTGTAGACTGGCATAAACATGGCAGTGAGAATAAGCTTAAAACCACTATAAAAAGGAATTTCAAAAACAAAACAAAAAAACAGGGTAATTCTTTACAATTCCTTCAGGGGCTCTGATGAAACCTGGAATTACCCTATATACAATGACAGCTGGGTGTGGCATAAGGCTGGACACTTGGGACTGAGAGGATTGGTGAGATTCGGTGAGCAAATGCAGACCCTTTAAAGCAATAACGCGTGGCACACATTCCAAGGTTCCAAACTATCCAGGTTGAAGGGAATATTACTACAGCTATAACATGTACGGGAAACATAGAAAATGGACACACTGTGAATACGAAAGGTTTCTAAAACTCAAATAATAGTCCCTCTCTGGGTGCTCCGGTTTGACTTTCCAACTGCTTTACTATCAATCTCCCAACTTGGAAAGACAGCCCCTTTAACCTCCTGGTTCGCACAGGTTGCCAATTTGGCAGAGGATGAAAGGGAACAGGGAGAACCAATGAGAGAGTAGCTGTTAGGCATTTGGACGGGCATATGTCACTCTAATTTCCAGGGAGGAAGAAGAATTAACCAAAGTCTCAGCCACCCGCCGGGAACCAGTATAGGTCCTGAACCAAAATTTTGGACTTGCGGTCAGCACACAAAAAACGAGTTGAAAAATGGAGCTTAGGGGCACAACAAAGCACAAACTGTCAGGGTAATAAAGGACAAAAATGGTCCAAAAATCTGTTGAGGGAAGGCAACGAGGGAGACTTCAAAGTGAGACAGAATAGCAGGAAACAGATTTCAAGAGGTACATTGGAATCGTATTTAAAGCACAGGAAGAGGGGCACAACTTCGACAATGATGTACTTGGCCAGAAAGGGCGTATGTGTTTTCTCCTGCATATATTCAGGAGAAAACACATACGCCCTTTTTGGCAAAGCAAGCAAGCTGCCAATGCAAATCTAGACTACAATGAAGTATCACTTCCCACCGGTCAAAAGGGACATCCGCAAATGTGTAAAAACCAGAAAGGCAAGACAGGTCCTGGAGAAAAGGGAGCCTAGTTATGCTGGTGGGCAAGATGTAAACTGCCAACTGCCTCTCTGGAGGACTGCATTGTGTTCCCTAAATCAAGGAAACAACAGAGCAACAGAGCCAAGGGCACTTCCAGTCTAGGGAATATACCTTGGTGAAATTGAAAATCAATAAGACAGAGCCACCATAAAATTTAGGGCTGCACTGTTTACAAGAACCTCAACTTGGGTACACCAGAAATATCCCAAGAAAGACAAAAATGGTTCAAGAAATTTTGGTACTTACGTACGATGGAATATCCGTCAGCCATTAAATCAATGTTATAAGGCCAGTAGCAGCAAAATGAGTGGATTCAGATACGATGATTCTAAGTGTAATAAGTCACAGAGAAAAAGAAACTTATCATAAGATATCACTTATGAAGGACCTGTAAACATGGCTACACATGAACTGAGTTAGGAAAGAGAACAGAGTCTCACGTTTAGAAAACACTCTTATGCCTGCTTAAGGGGGAAGGAGAGGAGGGGTGATGCATAAAACCAGAGTTTGATATCAGTACATGTACCGTTCCAAAAACCAACTATGGAATAGAAAAGACCTATACTTTCCTCAGTGAAAGGGAATCAAAACCCCATATTTCCCGCAGAGGTATATATCAGACTAGTAAGAAACTTAAAACCTATGTATTGATATGTCTCCGTAAGGGAATGAAGTGTGTCTTGACTGCCATAAACATGGCAGTGAGAATCAGCTCAAACACACTATAAAAAGGAATTTCAAAAACAAAACAATAAAACAGAGAAATTCTTTACAATTCCTTCAGGGGCTCTGATGAAACCTGAAATGACCCTATCTACAATGACAGCTGGATTTGGCATAAGGCTGGACACTTGGGACTGAGAGGATTGGTGAGATTCGGTGAGCAAATGCAGACTATTTAAAGCAATAATGTGTGGCACACATTCCAAGGGTCCCAACTCTCCAGGTTGCAGGGAATATTACTCAAGCTATAACATGTACGGGAAACATAGAGAATGGACACACTGTGAATATGAAAGTTTTCTAAACCTCAACTAATAGTCCCTCTCCTGCTGCTCCAGTTTGACTTTCCAACAGCTTTACTATCAATCTACCAACTTGGAGAGACAGCCCCTTTAACCTCCTGGTTCGAACAGGTTGCCAATTTGGCAGAGGATGAAAGGGAAGAGGGAGAACCAATGAGAGAGTAGCTGTTAGGCATTTGGACGGGCACATGTCACTCTAATTTCCCGGCAGGAAGAAGAATTAAACAAAGTCTCAGTGACCCACCGGGAACCAGTATAGGTGCTGAACCAAAATTTAGGACTTGCGGTCAGCTCACAAAAAACGAGTTGAAAAATGGAGCTCAGGGGTACAGCAATTCACAAACTGTCAGAGTAATAAAGGAAAACAATCGTCCCAATATCTGTTGAGGGAAGGCAACGAGGCAGACTTCAAAGCGAGCCAGAATAGCAGGAAGCAGATTTCAAGAGGTACATTGGAATCACCTTTAAAGCACAGGAAGAGGGGCACAACTTCTACAATGATGCACTTGGCCAAAAAGGCTGTATACGTTTCTTCCTGAATATAATCAGGAGGAAACGCATACGTCCTTTTTGGCCAAGCAAGCAAGCGGACAATGCAAATCTCAACTACAATGAAGTATCATTTCCCAGCGGTCAAAAGGAACATCCGCAAAATGTGTAAAAGCCAGAAAGGCAAGACAGGCAATGGAGAACAGGGAGCCTAGATATGCTGATGGGCAGGATGTAAATTGCCAACTGCCTCTCTGGAGCAGTGCATTGTGTTCCCTAAAACAAGGAAACAACAGAGCTACAGAGCGAAGGGCACTTCCAGTCTAGGGAATATACCTTGGGAAAACTGAAAATCAATAAGATAGAGCCACCCCAAAATTTAGGGCTGCAATGCTTAAAAGAAACTCAACTTGGGTACACCTTAAATATCTCAGGAAAGACAAAAATGGTTCAAGAAATTGTGTTACTTACATACGATGGAATATCAGTCAGCCATGAAATCAATGTCATAAGGCAAGTAGCATCAAAATGAGTGGATTCAGGTATGATGATTCTACGTGAAATAAGTCACAGAGAAAAAGAAACCTATCATAAGATATCACTTATGAAGGTCCTGTAAACATGGCTACGCATGAACTGAGTTAGGAAACAGAACAGAGTGTCACATTTAGCAAACACTCTTATGCCTGCTTAAGGGGGAAGGAGAGGTGGGGTGATGCATAATACCAGAGTTTGATATTAGTACATGAACCGTTCCAAAAACCAACTACGGAATAGAAAAGACCTACACTTTCCTCAGTGAAAGGGACTCAAAACCCCATATTTCCCGCAGAGGTATATATCTGACTAGTAAGAAACTTAAAACCTATGTATTGATATGTCTCCATAAGGGAATGAAGTGTTTCTTGACTACCAAAAACATGGCAGTGAGAATCAGCTCAAACACACTATAAAAATAATTTCAAAAACAAAACAAAAAAACAGAGAAATTCTTTACAATTCCTTCAGGGGCTCTGATGAAACCTGGAATGACACTATCTACAATGATAGCTGGATGCGGCATAAGGCTGGACACTTGGGACTGAGAGGATTGGTGAGATTCGGTGAGCAAATGCAGACCATTTAAAGCAATAATGCGTGGCACACATTCCAAGGGTCCCAACTCTGCAGGTTGAAGGGAATATTACTACAGCTATAACATGTACCAGAACCCTACAGAATGGACACACTGTGAATATGAAAGGTTTCTAAAACTCAACTAATAGTCCCTCTCCTGGAGCTCCTGTTTGACTTTCCAACTGCTTTACTATCAATCTCCCAACATGGCGAGACAGCCCCTTTAACCTCCTGGTTCGCACAGGTTGCCAATTTGGCAGAGGATGAAAGGGAAGAGGGAGAACCAATGAGAGAGTAGCTGTTAGGCATTTGGATGAGCACATGTCACTCTAATTTCCCGGAAGGAAGAAGAATTAACCAAAGTCTCAGCCACCCGCCGGGAACCAGTATAGGTCCTGAACCAAAATTTTGGACTTGCGGTCAGCTCACAAAAAACGAGTTGAAAAATGTATCTTAGGGGCAAGACAATGCACAAACTGTCAGAGAAATAAAGGACAACAATCGTCCAAAAATCTTTTGAGGGAAGGAAACGAGGCAGACTTGAAATTGAGCCAGAATAGCAGGAAACAGATTTCAAGAGGTACATTGGAATCGCCTTTAAAGCACAGGAACAGGGGCACAACTTCAACAATGATGCACTTGGCCAGCAATGCCGTATGTGTTTTCTCCTGAATATATTAAGGAGAAAACGCGTAGGTCCTTTTTGGCCAGGCAAGCAAGCGGGCAACGGAAATCAGAACTACAATGACGTATCACTTCCCACCGGTCAAAAGGGACATCCGCAAAATGTGTAAAAACCAGAAAGGCAAGACAGGCCCTGTAGAACAGGGAGCGTAGTTATGATGATGGGCAGGATGTAAATTGCCAACTGCCTCTCTGGAGGAGTGCATTGTTTTCCCTAAAACAAGGAAACAACAGAGCTACAGAGCCAAGGGCCCTTCCAGTCTAGGGAATATACCTTGGGAAAACTGAAAATCAATAAGACAGAGCCACCACAAAATTTAGGGCTGCACTGCTTACAAGAACCTCAACTTGGGTACACCTGAAATATCCCAGGAAAGACAAAAATGGTTCAAGAAATTGTGTTACTTACGTACGATGGAATATCAGTCAGCCATGAAATCAATGTCATAAGGCCAGTAGCAGCAATATGAGTGTACTCTGGTACGATGATTCTAAGTGAAATAAGTCACAGAGAAAAAGAAACTTATCATAAGATATCACTTATGAAGTTCCTGTAAACATGGCTACATATGAACTGAGTTAGGAAAGAGAACAGAGTCTAACATTTAGAAAAGAGTCTTATGCCTGCTTAAGGGGGAAGGAGAGGTTGGGTGATGCATAAAACCAGAGTTTGATATTAGTACAGGTACCGTTCAAAAACCAAATACGGAATAGACAAGACATACACTTTCCTCAGTGAAAGGGACTCAAAACCCCATATTGCCCGCAGAGGAATATATCTGACTGATAAGAATCTTAAAACCTATGTATTGATATGTCTCCGTAAGGGAATCAAGTTTGTCTAGACTGGCATAAACATGGCAGTGAGAATCACTTCAAACCCACTATAAAAAGGTATTTCGAAAACAAAACAAAAAAACAGGGAAATTTTTTACAATTCCTTCAGGGGCTCTGATGAAACCTGGAATGACCCTATCTACAACGACAGCTGGATGTGGCATAAGGCTGGACACTTGGGACTGAGAGGATTAGTGAGATTCGGTGAGCAAATGCAGACCCTTTAAAGCAATAACACGTGGCACACATTCCAAGGTTCCCAACTCTCCAGGTTGAAGGGAATATTACTACATCTATAACATGTACGGAAAACCTAGAGAATGGACACACTGTGAATACGAAAGGTTTCTAAAACTCAACTAATAATCACTCTCCTGGTGGTCCGGTTTGACTTTTGAACTGCTTTACTATCAATCTACCAGCTTGGAGAGACAGCCCCTTTAACCTCCTGGATCTCACAGGTGGCCAATTTTGTAGAGGATGAAAGGGAAGAGGGAGAACCCATGAGAGAGTAGCTGTTAGGCATTTGGACGGGCACATGTCATTCTAATTTCCCGGCAGGAAGAAGAATTAATTAAAGACTCAGACGCCCGCCGGGAACCAGTATAGGTCCTGAACCAAAATTTTGGACTTGCGGTCAGCTCACAAAAAAACGAGTTGAAAAATGGAGCCTAGGGGCACAGCAATGCACAAACTGGCAAAGTAGTAAAGGACAACAATCGTCTGAAAATCTGTTGAGGGAAGGCAACGAGGCAGACTCGAAAGCGAGCCAGAATTGCAGGAAACAGATTTCAAGAGGTACATTGGAATCGCCTTTAAAGCACAGGAATAGGGGCACAACTTCGACAATGATGCACTTGGCCAAAAATGGCTTATGCCTTTTCTCCTGAATATATTCAGGAGAAAACGCATAAGCGCTTTTTGGCCAAGCAATCAAGCGGGAAATGCAAATCTACACTACAATGAAGTATCACTTCCCACTGGTCAAAAGGGACATCCGCAAAAGGTGTAAAATCCAGAAAGGCAAGATAGGCCCTGGAGAACAGGGAGCCTAGTTATGCTGATGGACAGGATGTAAATTGCCAACTGCCTCTCTGGAGGAGTGCACTGTGTTCCCTAAAACAAGGAAACAACAGAGCTACAGAGCCAAGGGCACTACCAGTCTAGGGAGTATACCTTGGGAAAACTGAAAATAAGACACAGCCACCGCAAAATTTAGGGCTGCACTGCTTACAAGAACCTCAACTTGGGTACACCTTAAATATCCCAGGAAAGACAAAAATGATTCAAGAAATTGTGTTACTTACATACGATGGAATATCAGTCAGCCATGAAATCAATGTCATAAGGCCAGTAGCAGCAAAATGAGTGGATTCAGTTACGATGATTCTAAGTGAAATAAGTTACAGAGAAAAAGAAACTTATCATAAGATATCAATTATGAAGGTCCTGTAAACATGGCTACACATGAACTGAGTTAGGAAAGAGAACAGAGTCTCACATTTAGAAAACACACTTATGCCTGCTTAACGGGGAAGGAGAGGTAGGGTGATGCATAAAACCAGAGTTTGATATTAGTACAGCTACCGTTCCAATAACCAACTACGGAATAGAAAATACCTACACTTTCCTCAGTGAAAGGGTCTCAAAACGCCATATTTCCCGCAGAGGAATATATCTGACTGGTAAGAATCTTAAAACCTATGTATTAGATATGTCTCCTTTAGGGAATCCAGTTTGTCTAGACTGGCATAAACATGGCAGTGAGAATCAGTTCAAACCCACTATAAAAAGGAATTTCAAAAACAAAACAAAAAAACAGGGAAATTCTTTACAATTCCTTCAGGGGCTCTGATGAAACCTGGAATGACCCTATCTACAACGACAGCTGAATGTGGCAAAAGGCTGGACACTTGGGACTGAGAGGATTTGTGAGATTCGGTGAGCAAATGCAGACCCTTTAAAGCAATAACGAGTGGCCCACATTCCAAGGGTCCCAATTCTCCAGGTTGAAGGGAATATTATTACAGCAATAACATGTACGGGAACCCTAGAGAATGGACATACTGTAAATATGAAAGATTTCTAAAACTCAACTAATAAGCCCTCTCCTGGTGCTCCGGTTTGACTTTCCAACAGATTTACTACCGATATCCCAACTTGGAAAGACAGCCGCTCTAACCTCCTGGGTCTCACACGTTGCCAATTTGGCAGAGGATTAAAGGGAAGAGGGAGAACCAATGAGAGAGTAGCTGTTACGCATTTGGATGGGCACATGTCACTCTAATTTCCCGGCATGAAGAAGAATTAACCAAAGTCACAGCCACCCGCCGGGAACCAGTATAGGTGTTGAACCAAAATTTGGACTTGCGGTCAACTCACAAAAAACGAGTTGAAAAATGGAGCTTAGGGGCACAGCAATGCACAAACTGTCAGAGAAGTAAAGGACAACAATCGTCCAAAAATCTGTTGAGGGAATGCAACGAGGTGGACTTGAAAGCGAGCCAGAATAGCAGGAAACAGATTTCAAGAGGTACATTGCAATCACCTTTAAAGCACAGGAAGAGGGCCACAACTTCAACAATGATGCACTTGGCCAGAAATCGCGTATGTGTTTTCTCCTGAATATATTAAGGAGAAAACGCATACGTCCCTTTTGGCCAAGCAAGCAAGCGGGCAATGCAAATCTGAACTACAATGAAGTATCACTTCCCACCGGTCAAAAGGGACATCCGTAAAGTGTGTAAAAACCAGAAAGGCAAGACAGGCCCTGGAGAACAGGGAGCCTAGTTATGCTGATGGGCAGGATGTAAATTGCCAAATCCCACTCTGGAGGAGTGCACTGTGTTCCATAAAGCAAGGAAACAACGTAACAACAGAGCCATGGGCACTTCCAGTCTAGGGAATATACCTTGGGAATACTGAAAATCAATAAGACAGAGCCACCTCAAAATTTAGTGCTGCACTGCTTACAAGAACCTCAAATTGGGTACACCTTAAATATCCTAGGAAAGACAAAAATGGTTCAAGAAATTGTGTTACTTACGTACGATGGAATATCCCTCAGCCATGAAATCAATGTTATAAGGCCAGTAGCAGCAAAATGAGTGGATTCAGGTACGATGATTCTAAGTGAAATAAGTCACAGAGAAAAAGAAACTTATCATAAGATATCACTTATGAAGGTCCTGTAAACATGGCTACACATGAACTGAGTTAGGAAAGAGGACAGAGTCTCACATTTAGAAAACACTCTTATGCCTGCTTAACGGGGAAGGAGAGGTGGGGTGATGCATAAAACCAGAGTTTGATATTAGTACAGTTACCGTTCCAAAACCCAATTACTGAATAGACAAGACCTACACTTTCCTCAGTGAAATGGACTCAAAACCCCATATTTCTCGCAGAGGAATATATTTGACTAGTAAGAATCTTAATACCTATGTATTGTTAAGTCTCCATGATGATGGGCATGGTTCATTGTGATTACAGAGTTCATGGAGCATTGAGATGAAAAGTGGCATGGAGCATTTTGATTACAGTTGTCTTGGAGCATTGTGATGACAAGGGTCATGAAGCCTTGTGATGACAAGGCCGTGGAACAGTGTCATGACAGGGGTGAGGGAGTATTCTGATGACTAGTGATGGAACATTTTGTTATCCGTGGTGAGAGAGCATTTTGATGAGAAGAACATGGAGCATTGTGATGACAAGTTTTATGGAGGATTCTGATGACAAGTTTGCGGAAAATTTTGATAACAAGCGCATGGAGCATTGTGATAACAAGGGTCATGGAGCACTCTGCTGACAAAGGCATGCAGCATTGTGACGGCAAGGGTCACAGAGCATTGTGAATGAAAAGTTCATGGAGCATTATGGTGACAAATTTCAAAGAGCCCTGTGATGACGAGGGCATGGACCATTTTGATGCCAAAGGTCATGAAGCATTGTGATGACTGGAATCACGGAGCCTTGTGATGACAAGGGCATGGAGCATTGTGATGACAGGGGCATGGAGCATTGGTCTGACAAGTTTCATGGATTATTGAGATGACAGTGGGCATGGCACATTGTGATTACAAGGGCATGCAGCATTGTTATGAGAAGGTCATGGAGTACTGTGCAGACAGGTGTCAGGGAGCATTGTGATGACATATGTCTTGGTGCATTGTGATGACAATGGCATGGAGCATTGCGAAGCCAAGTGTCATGGAGGATTGTGATGACAAAGGTAATGGAGCATTGTGATGACAAGGGCTTGGAGCTTTTTGATGACAAACGTCACGGAGCACTGTGATGACAAGGACATGGAGCACTGTGATGACAACGGCCATTGAGAATTTTGATGACAATGTCGTGAAGCACTGTGATGAAAAGCACTTGGAGCTTGCTATGACAGGGGTCATGGAGCATTGCGATGACAAGTGCATGGAGAATTGTGATGACAAGATCATGTAACATTGTGATGA
Organism: Hyperoodon ampullatus; assembly: GCF_949752795.1. Taxonomy (NCBI): domain Eukaryota; kingdom Metazoa; phylum Chordata; class Mammalia; order Artiodactyla; family Ziphiidae; genus Hyperoodon; species Hyperoodon ampullatus. The sequence continues at coordinate 92,068 of NW_027641092.1, forward strand.
GAAGTGTCATGGAGCATTGTGATGGCAGGACCGTGGAGCACTATGATGAGAAGACCATGGATAATTGTGATGTCGAGCGTCATGCAGCACTGTAATGACAAGGGGCATGGAGCATTGTGATGACAAGTGTCGTGGAGCATTCTGATGACAAGCTTGTGGAGTAATGTGATGACAATGGCATGGAGCATTGTGATGAAAAGGGCATGGAGCATTGTGATGTAAAAAGCATGGAGGCTTTTCATGACAGCGTTCAAGGAGCATTCTGACGACAAGTGTCAGGGAGCATTGTGATGACAAGTGTATTGAGCATTGTGATGACAATGGTCATAGAGCATTGTGATGACACGGGCATGGAGCATTGTGATGAAAAGGGCATGGAGCATTGTGATGTAAAAAGCATGGAGGCTTTTCATGACAGCGTTCAAGGAGCATTCTGACGACAAGTGTCAGGGAGCATTGTGATGGCAAGTGTATTGAGCGTTGTGATGACAATGGTCATGGAGCATTGTGATGACACGGGCATGGAGTATTGTGATGAGAGGCATCATGGAGCGTTGTGATGACAAGTGTTGTGGAACAATGTGATCACAAGTGTTTGGAGCATTGTGATGACAGAGGTCATGGATCATTTTGATTTCAAGGAGCACGGAGCGTTGTGATGACAGGGATCATGGAGAATTGTGATGAGAAGATCATGGAACATTGGGCTGAAAATATTCATGGAGTATTTTGATGACAGGGGTCTTGGAGCACTGTGATAACAAGGGCATGGAGCATTGTGATGAGAAGGCCATGGAGCATTCTGATGACTTGTGTCATGGATGTTTGTGATGAAAAGGGGAATGGAGCATTGTGATTACAGGGGTCTTTGGGCATTGTGATGAAAAGGGCATGGATCATTGTGATGAAAAAGTCATGGAGCCTTGTCAGGGCAGGGTTCAAGGAGCATACTCTCGACAAATGTCAGGGAGCATTGTGATGACAAGTTTATAGAGCATTGTGATGACAAAGTTCATGGAGCATTGTGATGAGAAGACCATGGTTAACTGTGATGAGGAGCGTCATGGGGCATTGTGATGACAAGAGTTATGGAACATTGTGATCACAAGTGTTTGGAGCATTGTGATGACAGAATTCATGGAGCATATTGATTTCATTGTGATGAGAATAGCATGAATCATTATGATGATGGGCATGGTGCATGGGATGACAGGGTTCTTGGAGCATTGAGATTAAAAGGGGCATGGAGCATTGTGATTACAGGGGTCTTGGAGCATTGTGATGACAAGGGCATGGAGCATAGTGAATGAGAAGTCCACGGAGCATTCTGATGACCTGCGTCATGGAGCTTTCTGATGACAATTGCATGGAGCATTGTGATTACAGGGTCTTGGAGCATTGTGATGAAAAGGATCATGGAGTCTTCTGATGACAAGGCTGTGGATCCTTGTGATGGCAGGTGTCATGGAGCATTGTTATGACGGGGGAATGGAGCATTGTGATGACAAGCGTCATGGAGCTTTGTGATGACAACAGCATGGAGCAATGTGATGAGAGGGTTCATGGAGCATTGTGATGACAATGGCATGGAGCATTGTGATGCCCAGGTTTATGGAGCTTTGTGATGACAAATGTCATGGAGCATTCTGATGACTAGGGTGACGTGCATTGTGATGAGAAGGGGAGGGAGCATTGTGATGACAGGGTCATTGAGTAATTTGCTGAAAAGGGTCATGGAACATTTTGATTACAGTGGTTATGGAATATTGTGATTTCAGGGGTCATGGAGCTTTGTGATGAAAAATGTCATGGAGCATTTTGATGACAGGGGTTATGGAATATTGTGATGTCAGGGGTCATCGAACCTTGTGATGATAAGTGCATGTAGCATTTTAATGACAGGGGTCATGGAACATTGTGATGACAGGGGTGATGGAGTATTGGAATGAATAGTGATGGAACATTGTGATATCAGTGGTGAGAGAGCATTTTGATGAGAAGTGCATGGAGCGCTGTAAAGACAAGGTTTAAGCAGCATTGTGATGAAAAGGATGTGGAGCATTGTGATGACAGGCACATGGCGCGTTGTGATGACGTGGGTCATGGAGTATTGTGCTGAGAAGCGCATGGAGCATTGTGATGACAAGGGTCATGGAGCATTGTGCTGAGAAAGGCATAGAGAATTGTGATGACAATGGTCACAGAGCATTGTGATGAAAATTTCATGGAGCATTGTGGTGACAATGGTCACAGAGACTTGTGATGACGAGAGCATGGACCATTTTGATGAGAAAGGTCATGAAGCATTGTGATGACTGGAGTCACAGAGCATTGTGATGACAGGGGTCATGGAGCATTGTGATGACAAGGGCATGGAGCATTGTGATGACAGGGGCATGGAACATTGGTCTTACAAGTTTCATGGATTATTGTGATGACAGTGGGAATGGCGCATTGTGATGACAATTGCACGGAGCATTGTGATGACAATGTCATGCAGTATTATGAAGACAGGTGTCAGGGAGCCTTGTGAAGACATAAGTCATGGCCCGTTGTGATGACAATGGCATGGAGCATTGTGATTCCAAGTGTCATGGAGGATTGTGATGACAAAGGTAATGGAACATTGTGATGACAAGGGCTTGGAGCACTGTGATGACAAAGGTCATGGAGCACTGTGCTGACAAGGGCATGCAGCATTGTGATGACAAGGTTCATGGAGCATTGTGCTGAGAAAGGCATGGAGCATTGTGATGACAAGTGTCACAAAGCATTTTGATGAAAAGTTCATGGAGCATTGTGGTGACAAATGTCACAGAGCCTTGTGATGATGATGGCATGGGCCATTGTGATGACCAAGGTCATGAAGCATTTTGATGACTGGAGTCATGGATTATTGTAATGACAATGGCATGGAGCATTGTGATGACAGTGGCATGGAGCTTTGGTCTGAGAAGTTTCATGGATTATTGTGATGGCAATGGGCATGGCTCCTTGTGATGACAAGGGCATGGAGCATGGTGATGACAACGTCATGCAGAATTGTGAAGACAGGTGTCAGGGAGCATTGTGATGACCTATGGCATGGACAATTGTGATGACAATGGCATGGAGCATTGTGATGCGAAGTGTCATGGAGGATTGTGATGAAAAAGGTAATGGAGCATTGTGATGACAAGGGCTTGGAGCTTTGTGATGACAAGGGCCATTGACAATTTTGATGACAAATTCGTGAAGCATTTTGATGACAAGCGCATGAAGCTTGCTATGACAGGGTAAATGGAGCATTGCAATGACAAGGGCATTTAGAATTTTGATGAAAAGAACATGTAAAATTGTGATGAGATGTGTCAAAGAGCATTGTCATGACAAGGACGTGGAGAATACTGATGAGCAGGGCATGGAGCATTGTGATAGCAAGACTGGAGAGCATTGGGATGTGTAGACCATGGATAATTGTGATGACGGGCGTCATGGAGCACTGTAGTGACAAGGGGCATGGAGCATTGTGATAACTGGTGTCATGGATCATTGTGATGACAGGGATCATGGAGCATTGTGATGACAAGGTTCATGGAGCATTCGGACGACAAGCTTGTGGAGTATTATGATGAAAATTGCATGGAGCATTGTGATGAAAAGGCCATTGAGCATTGTGATGACAAGGGCAAGGAGCAATGTGATGAGAGTGTTCATGGAGCATTGTGATGATAATGGCATGGAGTATTGTGATGCCAAGGGTCATGGAGCTTTGTGATGACAAATGTCATGGAGCATTTTGATGACAAGTGTGTGGTGCATTGTGATGAGAAGGGCAGGGAGCATTGTGATGACAGGGTCATGCAGCAATTTGATGAAAAGGGTCAGGGAATATTTTGATGACGTGGTCATGGAACATTGTGATGTCAGTGGTCATGGAGCATTGTGATGATAAGGGCATGTAGCATTGTGATGACAAGGGTCATGGAACATTGTGATGACAGGGGTGAGGGAGTATTGTGATGACTAGTGATGGAACACTGTGATATCAGTGGTGAGAGAGCATTTAGATGAGAAGTGCATGGAACATTGTGATAAAAATGTTTATGGAGCATTTTGATGACAAGGTTGTGGAGCATTGTGATGACAAGTGCATGGCACATTGTGATGACATGTGTCTCGGAGCATTGTGTTGAAAAGCACATGGAGCATTGTGATGAAAAGGGTCATGGAGCATTGTGCTGACAAAGGCATGGAGCATTGTGATGACAAGTGTTACAGAGCATTGTGATGACGAGGGGATGGACCAAAGGCATGGAGCATTGTGATGACAAGTGTTACAGAGCATTGTGATGACGAGGGGATGGACCATTGTGTTGACAAAGGTCATAAAGCATTGTGATGACTGGAGTAAAGGAACATTATGATGTGAGGGGCAATGGAGCACTGTGATTACAAGGGCATGGAGCATTGTGATGACAGGGGCATGGAGCATTGGTCTGACAAGTTTCATGGATTATTGCTATGACAGTGGGCATGGAGCATTGTGATGACAGAGGTCATGGATCATTTTCATTTCTAGGACCATGGCGCATTGTGATGACAAGGGCATCAAGCAATGTGAACCCAAGTTTCATCGAGGATTTTGATGACAATGGGAATGGAGCATTGTGATGACAAGGGCATGGAGCATTGTGATGAGAAGGCCATGGAGCAGATTGATGACATGCGTCATGGAGCTTTGTGATGACAATAGCACGTACCATAGTGATTACAGGGGCCTTGGAGCATTGTGATGACAAGGGTCATGGAGCCTTGTGATGACAAGGCCGTGGAAAATTGTCATGACAGGGGTGAGGGAGTATTCTGATGACTAGTGATGGAACATTTTGATATCAGTGGTGAGAGAGCATTTTGATGAGAAGTACATGGAGCATTGTGATGACAAGTTTTATGGAGCATTCTGGTGACAAGTTTGTGGAAAATTTTGATAACAAGCGCATGGAGCATTGTGATAACAAGGGTCATGGAGCACTCTGCTGACAAAGGCATGGTGCATTGTGACGGCAAGGGTCACAGAGCATTGTGAATGAAAAGTTCATGGAGCATTATGGTGACAAATTTCACAGAGCCCTGTGATGACGAGGGCGTGGAACATTTTGATGCCAAAGGTCATGAAGCATTGTGATGACTGGAATCACAGAGCATTGTGATGAAAAGGGCATGGAGCATTGTGATGACAGGGGCATGGAGCATTGGTCTGACAAGTTTCATGGATTATTGAGATGACAGTGGGCATGGCGCATTGTGATGACAAGGGCATGCAGCATTGTTATGAGAAGGTCATGGAATACTGTGCAGACAGGTGTCAGGGAGCATTGTGATGACATATGTCTTGGTGCATTGTGATGACAAGGGCATGGAGCATTGTGATGAAAAGGCCATGGAGTATTGTGAAGACAGGTGTCAGGGAGCACTGTGATGACATGTCATTGTCCATTGTGATGACAATAGCATGGAGCATTGTGATACCAAGTGTCATGGAGGATTGTGATGACAAAGGTAATGGAGCATTTTGATGACAAGGGCTTGGGACATTGTGATGAGAAGCGTCATGGAGCATTGTGATGACAAGGGCTTGGAACATTGTGATGACAAGGGTCATGGAGCATTGTGATGACAAGGGCATGGCGAATTGTGATGACAAGGGCCATTGAGAATTTTCATGACAACGTCGTGAAGCATTGTGATGACAAGTGCATGGAGCTTGCTATGACAGTGGTCATAGAGCATTGCGATGACAAGTGCATGGAGAATTGTGATGACAAGATCATATAACATTGTGATGAGAAGTGTCACGAAGAATTGTGATGACAATGACGTGGAGAATTGTAATGACTTGGGACATGGAGCACTGTGATGAACAGGGCATGGAGAATTGTGATGGCAACACCGTGGAGCATTGTGATGAAAAGACAATGGATAATTATGATGAAGAGCATCATGGATCACTGTAATGACAAGGGGCATGGAGCATTGTGATGACAGGTGTCATGGAGCACTGTGATGTGAAGGCCATGGAGCATTCTGATGACATGTGTCATGGATCTTTGTGATGACAGGGGCATTGAGCATTGTGATGACAGGGGCATGGAGCATTTTGATGACAGGGGCATGGAACATTGGTCTGACTAGTTACATGGATTATTGTGATGACAGTGGGCATGGCACATTGTGATGACAAGGTCATGGAACATTGTGATGACAAGGTCATGGAGTACAGTGAAGACAGGTGTCAGGGATCATTGTGATGACATATGTCATTGTCCATTGTGATGACAATGGCATGGAGCATTGTGATACCAAGTGTCATGGAGGATTGTGATGACAATGGTAACGGAGCATTTTTATAACAAGGTCTTGGGACATTGTGATGAGAAGCGTCATGGAGCATTTTGATGACAAGGGTAATGGAGCATTGTGATGAGACGGTCATGGAGCATTGGGCTGAAAATGTTCATGGAGTATTGTGATTACAGTGGTCAAGGAGCATTGTGATGACAAGGGAATGGAGCATTTTGATGACAAGTTCCTGGAGCAGTGTGATGAGAAGACCATGGATCCTTGTGATGACAAGTCTAATGGAGCATTCTGATGAATAGGGGCATGGAGCATTGTGATTACAGGGATCTTGGAGCATTGTGATGACAAGGTCATGGAGCATAGTGATGAGAAGGTCATGGAGCATTCTGATGACATGTGTCATGGATCTTTGTGATGACAGGGACATGGAGCACTGTGATGACAGGGGCATGGAGCATTTTGATGACAGGGGCATGGAACATTGGTCTGACTAGTTACATGGATTATTGTGATGACAGTGGGAATGGCACATTGTGATGACAAGGGCATGGAACATTGTGATGACAAGGTCATGGAGTACTGTGAAGACAGGTGTCAGGGAGCATTGTGATGACATATGTCATTGTCCATTGTGATGACAATGTCATGGAGTATTGTGATACCAAGTGTCATGGAGGATTGTGATGACAAAGGTAATGGAGCATTTTGATGACAAGGGCTTGGGACATTGTGATGACAAGGGTCATGGAGCATTGTGATGACAAGGGCCATTGAGAATTTTGATGACAATGTCGTGAAGCATTGTCATGACAAGCGCATGGAGCCTACTATGACAGGGGTCATAGAGCATTGCGATGACAAGTGCCTGGAGAATTGTAATGAAAAGATCATGTAACATTGTGAAAAGAAGTGTCAAGGAGCATTGTGATGACAAGGACGTGGAGAATTGTGATAACATGGGACATGGAGCATTGTGATGACCAGGGCATGGAGCATTTTGATGGCAAGACCGTGGAGCATTTTGATGAGAAGATCACGGATAATTGTGATGACGAGCGTCATGGAGCACTGTAATGACAAGGGGCATGGAGCATTGTGATTACAGAGGTCGTGGAGCAAAATTGATGAAAAGTGTCATGGAACATTTTGATGACAAGGTCGTGGTGCATTGTGATGAGAAGGGCAGGGTGCATTGTGAAGAGAGGGTCATGGAGCAAAATTGATGAAAACTGTCATGGAACATTGTGATGTCAGGGGTCATGGAGCATTTTGATGAAAAGGGTCATGGAGCATTCTGATGTAAAGGTGCATGGAGCATTGTGATTACAGGGGTTTTGAAGCATTGTGATGACAAGGGCATGGATCATTGTGATGAGAAGACAATGGAGCATTCTGATGACAGGCGTCATGGAGCTTTGTGATGACAAGGATATGGAGCATTGTGATTACAGGGGTCTTGGAGCTTTGTGATGAAAAGGGAATGGATCATTGTGATGAAAAATGCATGGAGCCTTGTCATGACATTCTTCAAGGAGCATACTGATGATAAGTGTCTGGGAGCATTGTGATGATAAGTGTATTGAGCATTGTGATGACAAAGGTCATGGAGCATTGTGATGAGAAGACCATGAATAATTGTGAGGACCAGGCTCATGGGGCATTGTGATGACAAGTGTTATGGAACATTGTGATCAGAAGGGTTTGGTGCATTGTGATGACAGAGGTCATTGAGCATTTTGATTTCATTGTGATGACAATAGCATGAAATATTATGGTGATGGGCACGGTGCATTGTGATGACAGTGTTCAGGGAGCATTGAGATGAAAAGGGGCATGGAGCATTGTGATTACAGGGGTGTTGGGGCATTGTGACGACAAGGGCATGGAGCATTGTGATGTGAAGGCCATGGAGCATTCTGATGACATGTGTCATGGAGCTTTGTGATGACAAGTGAATGGAGCATTGTGATTACAGGGGTCTTGGAGCATTGTGATGAGAAGGGTCATGGAGGCTTTTGATGACAAGGCCGTTGATCCCAGTGATGGCATTGGTCATGGAGCATTGTTATGACAGGGGTAATGGAGCTTTGTGATGTCAAGTGCATGGGGCATTGGTCTGAAAATTTTCATGGATTATTGTGATGAGAGTGGGCATGGAGCATTCTGATGACAAGGGCACGGAACACTGTGATACATAGATCATGCAGGATTGTAATGTCAATGTCATGGAGCATTGTGATGAGAAGGGCATCGAGCATTGTGATGACAAGCGTCATGGAGATTTGGGATGAAAAGTGCATGGAGCGATGTGATGAGAGGGTTCATGGAGCATTGTGATGACAATGGAATGGAGCATTGTGATGCTAGGGTCATGGACCTTTGTGATGATAAAGGTCATGGAGCATTTTGATGACAAGGGCGTGGTGCATTGTGATGAGAAGAGCAGGGAGCATTGTGATTACAGGGATCTTGGAGCATGTGATGACAAGTGCATGGAGCATTGTGATGAGAAGGCCAAGGAGCATTTTGATGACATGCGTCAAGGATCTTTGTGACGACAAGGGCATAGAGCATTGTGATTACAGGGGTCTTGGAGCAATGTGATGACAACGGTCATGTAACTTTGGATGACAAGGCCGTGGATCATTGTAATGGCAGGGGTCATGGAGCATTGTTATGACAGGGGTAATGGAGCATTGTGATGACAAGGGCATGGAACATTGGTCTGAAAATTTCATGGATTATTGTGATGAGATTCAGCATGGAGCATTGTGATGACTAGGGAATGGAACACTGTGATATATGTCTCATAGAGGATTGTAATGACAAGGGCATGGAGCATTGTGATGAGAAGAGTTTCGAGCATTGTGATGACAAGCATCATGGAGCATTGTGCTGACAATGGCATGGAGCAATGTGATGAGAGGTTTCATGTAGCATTGTGATGAAATGACATGGAACATTGTGATGCCAAGGGTCATGGAGCTTTGTGATGACAAAGGTCATGGAGCATTTTGATGACAAGGTCGTGGTGTATTGTGATGTGAAGGGCAGGGAGCATTGTGATGACAAGGTCATGGAGCAAATTGATGAAAAGTGTCATGGAACATTTTGATAACAGGGGTTGTGGAACATTGTGATGTGAGGTGTAATGGAGCATTTTGATGAAAAGGGTCATGGAGCATTCTGATGAAAAGGTGCATGGAGCATTGTGATTACAAGGGTTTTGAAGCATTGTGATGACAAGGTCATGGAGTATTGTGATGAGAAGGCAATGGAGCATTCTGATGACATGCGTCATGGAGCATTGTGATGACAAGGACATGGAGCATTGTGATTACAGGGGTCTTGGAGCATTGTGATGAAAAGGGAATGGATCATTGTGATGAAAAATGCATAGAGCCTTGTCATGACAGGGTTCAAGGAGCATACTCATGACAACTGTCAGGGAGCATTGTGATGATAAGTGTATTGAGCACTGTGATGACAAAGATCATGGAGCATTGTGATGAGAAGTCCATTGATAATTGTGATGACCAGCGTCAAAGGGCATTGTGATGACAAGTGTTATGGAACATTGTGATCAGAAGGGTTTGGTGCATTGTGATGACAGAGGTCATTGAGCATTTTGATTTCATTGTGATGACAATAGCATGAAATATTATGGTGATGGGCACGGTGCATTGTGATGACAGGGTTCATGGAGGATTGAGAAGAAAAGGGGCATGGAGCATTGTGATTATAGGGCTGTTGGAGCATTGTGATGACAAGGGCATGGAGCCTTGTGATGAGAAGGCCATGGAGAATTCAGATGACATGGGTCATGGAGCTTTGTGATGACAAGGGCATGGAGATTTGTGATTACAGGGGTCTTGGAGCATTGTGATGAAAAGGGTCATCGAGGCTTGTGATGACAAGGCCGTGGAACCTTGTGATGGCAGGGGTCATGGATCATTGTTATGACAGGGATATTGGAACTTTGTTATGACAAAGGTCATGGGGCATTTTGATGACAAGGGCGTGGTGCATTGTGATGAGAAGGGCAGGGAGCATTGTGATGACAGTGTCATGGAGCAATTTGATGAAAAGTGTCATGGAATATTTTGATGACACGGGTTATGGAACATTGTGATGTAAGGGGTCATGAAGCATTGTGATGAAATGGGTCATGGAGCATTTTGTGACAGGGGTTATGGAACATTGTGATGTCAGGGGTCATGGAGCATTGTGATGACTAGGGACAAAGAGCATTGTGATGAATAGTTCATGGAGCATTGTGGTGACAATGATTACAGAGCCTTGTGTGAAGAGGGCATGGATCATTGGTCTGACAAGTTTCATGGAATATTGTGATGACAGTGGGCATGGAGCATTGTGATGACAAGGGCATGTAGCATTGTGGTGACAAAGGTCATGAAGCATTGTGATGACTGGAATCATGGAGCATTGTGATGACAATGGCATGGAGCATTGTGATATCATGTGTCATGGAGGATTGTGATGACAAAGGTAATGGAGAATTTTGATGACAAGTGCTTGGGACGTTGTGATGACAAGGATCATGGAGCATTGCGATGACAAGTGCCATTGAGATTTTTGATGACAACGTCGTGAAGCATTTTGATGACAAGCGCATGGAGCTTGCTATGACAGGGGTCATAGAGCATTGTGATGACCAGAGCATGGAGCATTGTGATGGCAAGACCGTGGAGCATTGTGATGAGAAGATCACGGATAATTGTGATTACGAGCGTCATGGAGCACTGTAATGACAAGGGGCATGGAGCATTGTTTTTAAAGTGTTCTTGGAGCATTGTGATGACAAGGGCATGGAGCATTGTGATGAGAAGGCCACGGAGCATTCTGATGACATGCGTCATGAATCTTTGTGACGAAAAAGGCATGGAGCATTGTGATTACAGGGGTCTTGGAGAACTGTGATGACAAGGGTCATGGAGCCTTGGATGACAAGGCCGTGGAACATTGTGATGGCAGTGGTCATGGAGCATTGTTATGACAGGGGTAATGGAGCATTGTGATGAAAAGGGCATGGGACATTAGTCTGAAAATTTCATGGATTATTGTGATGAGATTCGGCATGGAGCATTGTGATGACTGGGGCACGGAACACTGTGATACCTGTGTCATGGAGGATTGTAGTGACAAGGGCATGCAGCATTGTGATGAGAAGAGTATCGAGCATTGTGATGACAAGCGTCATGGAGCATTGTGCTGACAAGGGCATGGAGAAATGTGACGAGAGGTTTCATGTAGCATTGTGATGAAATGGCATGGAGCATTGTGATGCCAAGGGTCATGGAGCTTTGTGATGACAAATGTCATGGAGCATTTTGATGACAAGGTCGTGGTGCATTGTGATGAGAAGGGCAGGGAGCATTGTGATGACAAGGTCATGGAGCAAATTGATGAAAAGTGTCATGGTTCATTTTGATGACAGGGGTTATGGAACATTGTGATGTCATGGGTCATGGAGCATTTTGATCAAATGGGTCATGGAGCATTCTGATGAAAAGGTGCATGGAGCATTGTGATTACAGGGGTTTTGAAGCTTTGTGATTACAAGGGCAAGGAGCATTGTGATGAGAAGGCAATGAAGCATTCTGATGACATGCGTCATGGAGCTTTGTGATGACAAGGACATGGGGCATTGTGGTGAAAAAGGTCACAGAGCCTTGTGTGATGAGGGCATGGAACATTGTGATGACAAAGGTCATGAAGCATTGTAATGACTGGTGTCATGGAGCATTGTGATGACAAGGGCATGGTGCATTGTGATGACAGGGGCATGGAATATTGGTCTTACATGTTTCATCGATTATTGTGATGACAGTGGGCATGGCGCATTGTGATGACAGGGTCATGGAACATTGTGATGACAAGGTCATGGAGTATTGTGAAGACAGGTGTCAGGGAGCATTGTGATGACATATGTCATTGTCCATTGTGATGACAATGGCATGGGGCATTGTGATACCAAGTGTCATGGAGGATTGTGATGCCAAAGGGAATGGAGCATTTTGATGACAATTGCTTGGAACATTGTGATGACAAGGGTCATGGAGCATTGTGATTACATGGGCATGGAGCATTGTGATGACAAGGGTCATTGAGAATTTTGATGAAAATGTCATGAAGCATTGTGATGACAAGCTCATGGAGCTTGCTATGACAGGGATCATAGAGCATTCCGATGACAAGTGCATGGAGAATTGTGATGACAAGATCAGGTAACATTGTGATAAGAAGTGTCATGGAGCATTGTGATGACAAGGACGTGGAGAATTGTGATGACATGGGACATGGAGCATTGTGATGACCAGGGCATGGAGCATTGTGATGTCAGGACCGTGGAGCATTGTGATGAGAAGATCACTGATAATTGTGATGACGAGCGTCATGGAGCACTGTAATGACAAGGGGCATGGAACATTGTGAATCCAGGGTTCCTGGAGCATTGTGATGACAAGGGAATGGAGCATTTTCATGAGAAGGCCATGGAGCATTCTGATGACATGCGTCATGAATCATTGAGACGACAAGGGCATGGAGCATTATGATTACAGAGGTCTTGGAGCACTATGATGACAAGGGTCATGGAGCTTTGGATGACAAGGCCGTGGAACATTGTGATGGCAGGGTTCATGGAGCATTGTTATGACAGGGGTAATGGAGCATTGTGATGACATGTGCATGGAACATTGGTCTGAAAATTTCATGGATTATTTTGATGAGATTCGGCATGGAGCATTGTGATGACTAGGGCACGGAACACTTGATACATGTGTCATGGAGGATTGTAATGACAAGGGCATGGAGCATTGTGATGAGAAGAGTATAGAGCATTGTGATGACAAGCGTCATCGAGCATTGTGCTGACAAATGCATGGAGCATAGTGAAGACATGGGTAAAAGAGCATTGTGATGAAATTTTCATGGAGCATTGTGGTGACAACTTTCACAGAGCCTTTTGATTAAGTGGGCATGGACCAGTGTGATGACAAGGTACTGGAGCATTGTAATGAGAGGACCATGGAGCCTTTTGGTGACAATTCTCATGGAGCATTCTGATGAAAAGGGGCATGGAGCATTGTGATTACAGGGGTATTGGATCCTTGTGTTGACAAGACCGTTGAACATTGTGATGGCAGGGTTCATGGAGCATGGTTATGACATGGGCAATGGAGGATTGTGATGACAAGGGCATCGAGCATTCGTCTGAAAACTTTCATGGATTACTGTGATGAGACTGGGCATAGAGCATTCTGATGACAAGGGCACGAAACACTGTGATACATGGATCATGGATGTTTGTAATGACAAGGGCATGGGGCAATGTGATGACAAGGGTCATGGAGCATTTTGAATACAAGATTCCATATCATTGTGTTGTCAGGGGTCATGGAGCTCTGTGATGACAGTGGTCATGGAGCATTGTGATGACAGGGTCATGGAGCATTGTGATAAGAAGGTCATGGAGCATTGGGCTGAAAATGTTCATGGAGTATTGTGATGACAGGGTAATGGGGCACTGTGATGACAAGGTCCTGGGGCATTGTGATGAGAAAACCATGGAGCCTTGTGATGACAAGTCTCATGGAGCATTCTGATGAAAATGTGCATGGAGCATTGTGATTACAGGGGTCATGAAACATTGTGATGAAAATGGCATGGAGCATTGTGATGCCAAGGGTCATGGAGTTTGTGATGACAAAGTCCATGGGGTATTTTGATGACAAGGTCGTGGTGCATTGTGATAAGAAGTGCAGGGAGCATTTTCATGACAGGGTCATGGAGCAATTTGATGAAAAGTATCATGGAATATTTTGATGACAGTTGTTATGGAACATTGTGATGTCAGGGGTCATGGAGGATTGTGATCAAAAGGGTCATGGAGCATTTTGATGACAGGGGTTATGGGACATTGTGATGTCAGGGTTCATGGAGCATTGTGATGATAAGGTCATGTAGCATTGTCATGACACGGATCATGGAACTTTGTGATGACAGGGGGGAGAGAGCATTTTAATGAGAAGTGCATGGAGCATTGTGATGACAAGGTTTTTGGAGCACTGTAATGACAAGGATGTGGAGCACTGTGATGACAAGGGCATGGAACATTTTTATGACAAGGTCATGTAGTATTGTGAAGACAGGTGTCAGGGAGCATTGTGATGACATATGTCATGGTGCTTTGTGATGACAATGGCGTGGAGCATTGTGATGCCAAGTGTCATGGAGGATTGTGATAACAAATGTAATGGAGCATTGTGATGCCTAGTGTCATGGAGGATTGTGATGACAAACGTAATGGAGCACTGTATGACAATTGCTTGGAGAATTGTGATGAAAGTGTCATTGAGCATTGTGAGGACCAGGGCAGGGAGCATTGTGATGGAAAGTCCGTGCAGCATTGTGATGAGAAGACCATGGATAATTGTGATGACGAGCGTCATGGAGCACTGTAATGACAAGAGGCATGGAGCATTGTGATTACAGGGGTCATGAAGCATTGTGATGACAGGGGTCATGGAGCATTGTGATGACATGGGCCATGGAGCATTCTGATGACAAGCTTGTGGAGTATTTTGATGACAATGGAGCATAGTGATGAAAGGTCATGGAGCATTGTGATGAAAAAGGCATGGAGCCTTTTCATGACAGGGTTCAAGGAGCATTCTGAACACAAGTGTCAGGGAGCAGTGTGATGACAAGGGCATCGAGCATGGTGATGAGAAGGCCATGGAGCATTCTGATGATATGGGTCATGGAGCTTTGTGATGACAAGGGCAAGGAGCATTGTGATTACTGGGGTTTGGAACATTGTGATGAAAAGCGCATGGATCATTGTGATGAAAAAGGCATGGAGCCTTGTCATGACAGGGTTTAAGAAGCATACTGACGACAAGTGGCAGGGAGCATTGAGATGACAAGTGTATTGAGCATTGTGATGACAAATATTATGGAGCATTGTGATGAGAAGACCATGGATAATTGTGATGAGGTGCATCATGGGGAATTGTGATGACAAGTGTTATGGAACATTGTGATCACAAGGGTTTGGAGCATTGTGATGACAGTGGTTATGGAGCATTTTGATTTCACTGTGATGACAATAGCATTAAGCATTATGATGATGGGCATGGTGCATTGGAATGACAGAGTTCATTGAGCATTGAGATGAAAAGGGGCATGGAGCATTGTGAATACAGCGGTCTTGGAGCACTGTGATGACAAGGGCATGGAGCATTGTGATGAGAAGGCCATGGAACATTCTGATGTCATAAGTCATTGAGCTTCATTATGACAAGGGCATGGAGCTTTGTGATTACAGGGGTCTTGGAGAATTGTGATGACAAGGGTCATGGAGCCTTGAGATGATGAGGCCATGGAACATTGTGATAGCAGGGGTCATGGAGCATTGTTATGACACGGGTAATGGAGCCTTTTGATGACAAGGGCATGGAGCATTTGTGTGAAAAGTTTCATGGATTATTGTGATGAGTGTGGGCATGGAGCATTGTGCTGTCAAGGGCAAGGAACACGGTGATACATGGATCATGGAGGATTGTAATGACAAGGGCATGGAGCACTGTTATGAGAATAGCATCAAGCATTGTGATGACAAGCCTCATGTAGCTTTGTGATGACAAGGACATGGAGCAATATGATGAGAGGGTTCATGGAGCATTGTGATGACAATGGCATAGAACATTGTGATGCCAAGGGTCATGGAGCACTGGGATGACAAGTGTCACGGAGCATTCAGATTACAGGTGTCATGGAGCATTGGGATGACAAGCGCATGGATCATTGTGATGACAAGTGTCTTGGAGCATTTTGATGACATGAGTCCCAGATCACTGTGTTGTCTGGGGTCAGGGAGGGTTGTGATGACAGAGGTCATGGAGCATTTTGATTTCATTGTGATGACAATAGCATGAATCATTATGATGATGGGCATGGTGCATTGTGATGACAGTGTTCATGGAGCATTGAGATGAAAAGGGGCATGGAGCATTGTGGTTAAAGGGGTCTTGGAGCATTGTGATTACAAGGGCATGGAGCATTGTGAGAGATGTCCAAGGAGCATTCTGATGACATGCGTCATGGAGCTTTGTAAAGACCATGGCATGGAGCATTGTGATTACAGGTGTCTTGGAGCATTGTGATGAAAACGGAATGGATCATTGTGATGAAAAAGGCATGGAGCCTTGTCATGACAGGGTTCAAGGAGCATACTAACGACAAGTGTCAGGGAGCATTGTGATGACAAGTGTATTCAGCATTGTGATGACAAAGATCATGGAACATTGTGATGAGAAGTTCATGGATAATTGTGCTGACGAGCCTCATGGGGCGTTGTGATGAAAAGTGTTATGGAGCATTGTGATCACATGGGTTTGGAGCATTGTGATGACAGAGGTCATGGAGCATTTTGATTTCATTGTGATGACAACAGCATGAAGCATTATGATGATGGGCATTGTTCGTTGTGATGACAGGGTTCATGGAGCATTGAGATGAAAAGGTGTATGGAGCATTGTGATTACTCGGGTCATGGAACATTGTGATGACAAGGCCATGGAACATTGTGATGACAGGGGTGAGGGAGTATTGTGATGACTAGTGATGGAAAATTGTAATATCAGTGGTGAGAGAGCATTTTGATTCAAAGTGCATGGAGCTTTGTGATGATAATGTTTATGGAGTATTGTGATGACAAGTTTGGGGAGCATTGTGATGACAAGTGCATGGCGCACTGTGATGACATGGATCATGGAGCATTGTGCTGACAAGCGCATGGAGCATTGCGATGATAAGGGTCATGGATCATTGTGCTGACAAAAGCATGCAGCATTGTGATGACAAGGCTCAGAGAGCATTGGGATGAAAAGTTCATGGAGCATTTTGGTGACAAAGTTCACAGAAACTTGTGATGACGAGGGCATGGATCATTGTTGTGACAAAGTTCATGAAGCATTGTGATGACTGGAGTCACAGAGAATTGTGATGACAAGGGAATGGAGCATTGTGATCACGGGCATGGAACATTGGTGTGACAATTTTCATGGATTATTGTGATGACAGTCGGCATGGCGCATTGTGATGACAAGGGCATGGAGCATTGTGATGACAAGGTCATGGAGTATTGTGAAGACAGGTGTCAGGGTGCATTGTGATGGCATATGTCATGTTCCATTGTGATGACAATGGCATGGAGAATTGTGATGCCAATTGTCATGGAGCATTGTGAAGACAAAGGTAATGGAGCATTGTGATGACAAGGGCTTGGAGCATTGTGATGACAATGGTCATGGAGCATTGTGATGAAAAGGGCTTTTGAGAATTTTGATGACAAGTTCGTGAAGCACTGTGATGAAAAGCAAATGGAGCTTGCTATGACAGGGGTCATGGAGCATTGCGATGACAAGTGCATGGAGAATGTGATTACAAGAGCTTGTAACATTGTGATTTGAAGTGTCATGGAGCATTGTGATGGCAAGACAGTGGAGCATTGTGATGAGAAGACCATGGATAACTGTGATGACGAACGTCATGGAGAACTGTAATGACAAGGGGCATGGAGCACTGTGATGGCAGGGGTCATGGAGCATTGTGATGACAAGTGTCATGGAGCATTCTGATGACAAGCTTCTGGAGTATTGTGATGACAACGGCATGGAGCATTGTGATGAGAAGACCATGGAGCCTTGTGATGAGAATTCTCATGGAGCATTCTGAGGAAAAGGGGCATGGAGCATTGTGATTACAAGGGTCTTGGTGCATTGTGATTACAAGGCCATGGAGCATTGTGAGAGATGTCCAAGGAGCATTCTGATGACATGTGTCATGGAGATTTGTGATGACCAGTGCAAGGAGCATAATGATTACATGGGTTTTGGAGCATTGTGATGAAAAGGGCTTTGATCATTGTGATGAAAAAGGCATGGAGCCTTGTCATGACAGTGTTCAAGGAGCATACTGATGGCAAGTGTCAGGGAGCATTGTGATGACAAGTGTATTGAGCATTGTGATGACAAATGTTATGGAGCATTGTGATGAGAAGACCATGGATAATTGTGATGACGAGCGTCATGGGGCGTTGTGATGACAAGTGTTATGGAACATTGTGATAACAAGGGTTTGGAGCATTGTGGTGACAGAGGTCATGGAGCATTTTGATTTCATTGTGAAGACAACAGCATGAAGCATTATGATGATGCACCTGGTGCATTGTGATGACAGGGTTCATTGAGCATTGAGATGAAAAGTGGCATGGAGCATTGTGATTACAGGTGTCTTGGAGCATTGTAATGACAAGGGCATGGAGCATTGTGAATGAGAAGGCCATGGAGCATTCTGATGACATGCGTCATGGAGCTTTGTGATGACAAGGGCATGGAGCATTTGTCTGAAAATTTTCATGGATTATTGTGATGAGAGTGGGCATGGAGCATTGTGATGACAAGGACACGGAACACTGTGATACATGGGTCATGGAGGATTGTAATGACAATGTCATGGAGCATTGTGATGAGAAGGGCATCGAACATTGTGATGACAAGCGTCATTGAGCTTTGTGATGACAAGGGCATGGAGCAATGTGATGAGAGGCTTCATGAAGCATTGTGATGACTATGGCATGGAGCATTGTGATGCCAAGTGTCATGGAGCTTTGTGATGACAAAGGTCATGGAGCATTTTGATGACAAGGGAGTGGTGCATTGTGATGATAACGGCATGTCGCATTGTGAAGATAGGGGTCATGGAACATTGTGATGACAGTGGTGAGGGAATATTGTGATGACTAGTGATGGAACATTGTGATATCAGTGGTGAGAGAGCTTTTTCATGAGAAGTACATGGAGCATTGTGATGACAATGTTTATGGAGCATTGTGATGACAAGAATGTGGAGCATTGTGATGACAACCGCATGGCACATTGTGTTCACATCGGTCATGGAGCATTGTGCTGACAAGCTCATAGAGCATTGTGATGACAAGTGTCATGGAACATTGTGCTGACAAAGGCATGGAGCATTGTGATGCCAAGGGTCACAGAGCATTGTGATGAAAAGTTCATGGAATATTTTGGTGACAAATGTCACAGAGACTTGTGACGATGAGGGCATGGACCATTGTGATGACAAAGTCTTGAAGCATTGTGATGACTGGAGTCACGGAGCGTTGTGATGACATGTGTCATGGAGCATTGTGATGACAAGTGCATGGAGCATTGTAATGACAGGGGCATGGAGCATCGGTCTGAAAAATTTCATGGATTATTGTGATGACAGTGGGCATTGCACATTGTGAATGCAAGGGCATGGAGCACTGTGAAGAAAAGGTCATGGAGTATTGTGAAGTCAGGTGTCAGGGAGCATTGTGATGACCTATGTCATGGTGCATTGTGATGACAATGGCATGGAGCATTGTGATGACAAGTGTCATGGAGGATTGTGATGACAAAGGTAATGGAGCATTGTGATGAAAAGCGCTTGGAGCATTGTGATGAGAAGTGTCATGGAGCATTGTAATGACAAGGGCATGGAGCATTGTGATGACCAAGGCAACTGAGAATTTTGATGCCAACGTCGTGAAACATTGTGATGACAAGCACATGGAACTTGCTATGACAGGTGTCATGGAGCATTGTGACGACAAGTGCATGGATAATTGTGATGACAATAGCATGTAACTTTGTGATGAGAAATGTCTTGGAGCATTGTGATGACAAGGACGTGGAGAATTGTGATGACAAGGGAAATGGAGCACTGTAACGACCAGGGCATTGAGCATTGTGATTTCAAGACCGTGGAGCATTGTGTTGAGAAGGTCATGGATAATTGGGATGACGAGCGTCATGGAGCACTGTAATGACAAGGGAAATGGAGCATTTTGATGATAGGTGTCATGGATCATTGTGATTACAGGTGTCTTGGAGCACTGTGATGACAAGGGCATGGAGCATTGTGAATGAGAAGGCCATGGAGCATTCTGATGACATGCGTCATGGAGCTTTGTGATGACAAGGGCATGGAGCATTTGTCTGAAAATGTTCATGGATTATTGTGATGAGAGTGGGCATGGAGCATTGTGATGACAAGGACACGGAACACTGTGATACATGGGTCATGGAGGACTGTAATGACAAGGTCATAGAGCATTGTGATGAGAAGGGCATCGAACATTGTGATGACAAGCGTCATTGAGCTTTGTGATGACAAGGGCATGGAGCAATGTGATGAGAGGCTTCATGAAGCATTGTGATGACAATGGCATGGAGCATTGTGATGCCAAGTGACATGGAGCTTTGTGATGACAAAGATCATGGAGCATTTTGATGACAAGGGAGTGATGCATTGTGATGATAACGGCATGTAGCATTGTGAAGATAGGGGTCATGGAACATTGTGATGACAGTGGTGAGGGAGTATTGTGATGACTAGTGATGGAACATTGTGATATCAGTGGTGAGAGAGCATTTTCATGAGAAGTGCATGGAGCATTGTGATGACAATGTTTATGGAGCATTGTGATGACAAGGATGTGGAGCATTGTGATGACAACCGCATGGCACATTGTGATCACATCAGTCATGGAGCATCGTGCTGACAAGCTCATAGAGCATTGTGATGACAAGTGTCATGGAACATTGTGCTGTCAAAGGCAAGGAGCATTGTGATGCCAAGGGTCACAGAGCATTGTGATGAAAAGTTCATGGAACATTTTGGTGACAAATGTCACAGAGACTTGTGATGATGAGGGCATGGACCATTGTGATGACAAAGTCTTGAAGCATTGTGATGACTGGAGTCACGGAGCATTGTGATTACAGGGGTCATGGAGCATTGGGATGGCAAGGGCATGGATCATCGTGATGACAAGGGTCATGGAGCATTTTGATGACAAGAGTCCCGGATCATTGTGTTGTCAGGGGTCATGGAGCATTGTGATGACAGTGGTAATGGAGCATTGTGATGACAGGTTCATGGAGCATTGTGATGAGAAGTTCATAGAGCATTGGGCTAAAAATATTCATGGAGTATTGTGAAGGCGGGGGTCATGGAACATTGTGATGACAAGGAAATGGAGCATTGTGATGACAAGGTACTGAAGCATTGTGATAAGAAAACAATGGAGCCTTGTGTTGACGAGTCTCATGGAGCATTCTGATGAAAAGGGGCATGGAGAATTGTGATTACATGGGTCTTGGAACATTGTGAAGAAAAGGGCATGGATCATTGTGATGAAAAAGTCATGGAGCCTTGTCATGACTGGGTTCAAGGAGCATAATGACGACAAGTGTCAGGGAGCATTGTGATGACAAGTGTATTGAACATTGTGATGACAAAGGACATGGAGCATTGTGATGAGAAGACCATGGATAATTGTGATGTAGAGCGTCATGGGGCATTGTGATGACATGTTTTATGGAACACTGTGATCACAAGGGTTTGGAACATTGTGATGACAGAGGTCATGGAACATTTTGATTTCATTGTAATGAAAATAGCATGAAACATTATGATGATGGGCATGGATCATTTTGATGACAGGGTTCATGGAGCATTGAGATTAAAATGGGCATGGAGCATTGTGATTACAGTGGTCTTTGAGCATTGTGATGAGACGTTCATGGAGCATTGGGTTAAAAATGTTCATGGAGAATTGTGATTACAGGGGTCATGGAGCACTGTGATCACAAGGGTCATGGAGCATTGTGATGACAAGCGTCACGGAATATTCTGATTAAAGGTGTCATGGAGCATTGGGATGACAAGGGCATGGATCATTGTGATGACAAGTATCATGGAGATTTTTGATGACAAGAGTCCCGGATCATTGTGTTGTGAGGGGTCATGGAGCGCGGGGATGACAGTGGTCATGGAGCATTGTGATGACAGGGGTCATGGTGCATTGTGATGAGAAGGTCATGGATCATTGGGCTGAAAATGTTCATGGAGTATTGTGATGACAGGGGTCATGGAGCATTGTGATGACAAGGGAATGGAGCATTGTGATGACAAGGTCCTGGAGCATTGTGCTGAGAAGACCATGGAGTCTTGTGATGACAATACTCATGGAGCATTCTGATGAAAAGCGGCATGGAGCATTGTAATTAATGGGGTCTTGGAGCATTGAGATGACAAGGGCATGGAGCATGGTGATGAGAAGGCCATGGAGCTTTCTGATGACATGCGTCACGGAGCTTTGTGAAGACAAGCACATGGAGCATTGTGATTACCGGGGTCTTGGAGCATTGTGATGAAAAGGGCATAGATCATTGCGATGAAAAATGCATGGAGCCTTGTCATGACAGGGTTCAAGGAGCATACTGAGGACAAGTGTCAGGGAGAATTGAGATGACAAGTGTATTGAGCATTGTGATGACAAAGGTCATGGAGCATTGTGATGAGAAGACCATGGATAATTGTGATGACGAGTGTAATGGGGCGTTGAGATGCCAAGTGTTATGGAACATTGTGATCACAAGGGTTTGGGGCATTTTGGTGTCAGAGGTCATGGAGAATGTTGATTTCATTTTGATGACAATAGCATGAAGCATTATGATGATGGGCATGGTGCATTGTGATGACAGGGTTCATTCAGCATTGAGATGAAAAGTAGCATGGAACATTGTGATGACAAATGTCATGAAGCATTGTGATGACTGGAGTCACGGAGCATTGTGATGACAGGGTTCATGGAGCATTGTGATGACAAGGGCATGGAGAATTGGGATGAAAGGGGCATGGAGCATTGGTCTGACATGTTTCATGGATTATTGTGGTGAGAGAGGGCATGACACATTGGTCTGACATGTTTCATGGATTATTGTGATGACAGAGGGCATGGCACATTGTGATAACTAGCGCATGGAGCATTGTGATGACAAGGTCATTGATTATTGTGAAGAAAGGTGTCAGGGAGCATTGTGGTGACATATGTCACGGAGCATTGTGATGACAATGGCACTGAGCGTTGTGATGCCAAGTGTCATGGAGAAATGTGATGACAAATGTAATGGAGCATTGTGATGACAAGGGCTGGGAGCATTGTGATGACAAATGTAATGGAGAATTATGATGACAAGGGAATGGATCATTGTGATGACAAGGGTCATGGAACATTTTGATGACAAAAGTCCCGGATCATTGTGTTGTCAGGTTTCATGGAGCATTGTGATGACATGGGTCATGGAGCATTGTGATGAGAGGGGTCATGGAGCATTGTGTTGACAAGGGTCTTGGAGCATTCTGATGACAAACTTGTGGAGTATTATGATGACTATGGCATGGAGCATTGTGAGAAAAAGGGCATGGAGCATTTTGATGAAAAAGGCATGGAGCCTTTTCAAGACAGGGTTCAAGGAGCATTCTGAGGAAAATTGTCCGGGAGCATTGTGATGACAAGTGTATTGAGCATTGTGATGACAAAGTTCATGGAACATTGTGATGACAAGGGCATGGATTATTGTGATGACAGGCATCATGGAGCGTTGTGATGACAAGTGTTATGGAGCGTTGTGATGACAAGTGTTATGGAACATTGTGATCACAAGTGTTTGGAGCATTGTGATGAGAGAGGTCATGGATCATTTTTATTTCAAGAATCATGGAGCATTGTGATGACAAGGGCATGAAGCAGTGTGATCCCAAAGTTCATGGAGGATTGTGATGACACAGGTAATGGAGAATTGTGAGGACAAGTGAATGGAGCATTGTGATGACAAGGTCATGTATCATTTTGCTGACAAAGGCATGGAGCAACGTGATGACAAGTGTCATGGAGCTATGTGACAACAAGCGTCAAGGACCATTGTGATTACAGGGGTCATGGAGCATGGGGATGACAAGCGCATGGAATATTCTGATGACAAGTGGCATGGATCATTTTGATAGCTTTGGTCATGTAGCATTGTGATGACATGGGTCATGGAGCATTGTGATGAGAAAGTCATGGAGCATTGGGCTGAAAATATTCATGGAGTACTGTGATGACAGGGGTCATGGAGCATTGTGATGAGAAAGGAATGGAGCAATGCAATGAGAAGGTCCTGGAGCAGTGTGATGAGAGGGCCATGGTGCCTTGTGATGACAAGTGTCATGGAGCATTGTGCTGACAAAGGCATGGAGCATTGTGATGACAAGGGACACAGAGCATTGTGAAGAAAATTTCATGGAGCATTGTGGTGACAAAGATCACAGAGCCTCGTGTGAAGAGGGCATGGATCATTGGTCTGACAATTTTCATGGATTATTGTGATCACAGTGTGCATGGAGCATTATGATGACAAGGGCATGGAGCATTGTGGTGACAAACATCACAGAGCCTTGTGTGACCATGGCATGGACCATTGTGATGACAAAGGTCATGAAGCATTGTGATGACTGGAGTCACAGAGCATTGTGATGACAGGTGTCATGGAGCATTGTGATGACAAGGGAATGATGCATTGTGATGAGAAAGCCATGGAGCATTCTGAAGACATGCATCATGGAGCTTTGTGATGACAAGGACATGGAGCATTGTGATTTCATGTGTATGGAGCCTTGTGATGACAAGGGTCATGGAGCCTTGTGATGACAAGGCTGTGGATCATTTTGATGACTGGGATCATGGAGCATTGTTATGACAGTGGTAATGGAGCATTGTGTTGACAAGGCCATGGGGCATTGGTCTGAAAAGTTTCATGGATTATTGTGATGAGAGTGGGACTGGAGCACTGTGATGAAAAATGCCTGGAACACTGTGGTACAGGGTTCATCGAGGACTGTAATGATAAGGGCATGGAGCATTGTTATGAGAAGGGCATCAAACATTGTGATGACAAGCGTCATGGAAATTTGTGATGACAAGGGCATGGAGCAATGTGATGAGAAGGTTCCTGGAGCATTGTGATGACAATGACATGGAGCATTGTGATGCCAAGGGTCATTGAACTTTGTGATGACAAAAGTTATGGAGCATTTTGATGACATGTGTTATGGAGCATTTTGAGGTCAGGGGTCATGGAGCACTGTGATGATAAGTGCATATAGTATTTTGATGACAGGGGTCATGTGACATTGTGATGAAAAGGGTGAGGGAGTATTGTGATGACTAGTTATGGAACTGTGTGATATCAGGGGTGACAGAGCATTATGATGAGAAGTGCAGGGAGCATTATGATGACAAGCTGGTGGAGCATTGTGTTGACAAGCGCATGGAGCATTGTGATGACAAGTGTCTTTGCGTATTGTGCTGAGAAAGGCATGGAGCATTGTGATGAAAAGGGTCATGGAGCATTGTGATTCAAAGTTGATGGAGCATTGTGGTGACAGGTCACAGAGCCTTGTGATGACGAGGGCACTGACCATTGTGATGACAAAGATCATGAAGCATTGTGATGAATGGAGTCACGGAGCATTGTCATGACAGCGGCCATGGAGCATTGGGATGTCAAGGGCATGGAGCATTGTGATGACAGGGGCATGGAGCATTTTGATGGTAAAACCCTGAAGCATTGTGATGAGAAGACCTTGGGTAATTGTGATGACGAGCATCATGGAGCACTGTACTGACAAGGGGCATGGAGCATTGTGATGACAGGTGTCAGGGAACATTGTGATGACAGAGGTCATGGAGCATTGTGATGACAAGGGCATGGAGTATTGTGATGACAAGGGCTTGGAGCATTGTGATGACAAGTGTCATGGAGCATTGTGATGACAATGGCATGGAGCACTGTGATGACAACGTCTTGGATTATTGTTAAGATATGTGTCAGGGAGCATTGTGATGACATAAGTCATGTTCCATTGTGATGCCAATGACATGGAGCATTGTGATGCCAATTGTCATGGAGGATTGTGATGACAAAGGTAAAGGAGCTTTGTG
This sequence comes from Hyperoodon ampullatus, assembly GCF_949752795.1. Taxonomy (NCBI): domain Eukaryota; kingdom Metazoa; phylum Chordata; class Mammalia; order Artiodactyla; family Ziphiidae; genus Hyperoodon; species Hyperoodon ampullatus. Next base: position 118,316 of record NW_027641092.1, read on the forward strand.
ATGACAAGGGCATGGATCATTGTGATGACAAGGGCCATTGAGAATTTTAATGACCAGGTCTTGAAACACTGTGATGACAAGCGCATGGAGCTTGCTATGACAAGGGTCCTGGAGCATAGTCATGACAAGTTCATGCAGAATTGTGATGACAAGAGCATATAACATTGTGAGGAGAAGTGTCAAGGAGCATTGTGATGATAAGGATGTGGAGAATTGTGATGACAAGGCACATGGAGCATTGAGATGACCAGGGCATGGAGCATTGTGATGGTAAAACACTGAAGCATTGTGATGAGAAGACCTTGGGTAATTGTAATGACGAGCATCATGGAGCACTGTACTGACAAGGGGCATGGAGCACTGTGATGACAGGTGTCAGGGAACATTGTGATGACAGAGGTCATGGAGCATAGTGATGACAAGGGCATGGAGTATTGTGATGACAAGGGCTTGGAGCATTGTGATGACAAGTGTCATGGAGCATTGTGATGACAATGGCATGGAGCATTGTGATGAAAACGTCATGGATTATTGTTAAGATAGTTGTCAGGGAGCATTGTGATGACATATGTCATGTTCCATTGTGATGCCAATGACATGGAGCATTGTGATGCCAAGTGTCATGGAGGATTGTGATGACAAAGGTAAAAGAGCTTTGTGATGACAAGGGCATGGATCATTGTGATGACAAGGGCCATAGAGAATTTTAATGACCAGGTCTTGAAACGTTGTGATGACAAGCGCATGGAGCTTGCTATGACAGGGGTCCTGGAGCATTGTGATGACAAGTGCATGCAGAATTGTGATGACAAGAGCATATAACATTGTGAGGAGAAGTGTCAAGGAGCATTGTGATGATAAGGACGTGGAGAATTGTGATGACAAGGGACATGGAGCATTGAGATGACCAGGGCATGGAGCATTGTGATGGTAAAACCCTGAAGCATTGTGATTAGAAGACCTTGGGTAATTGTGATGACGAGCATCATGGAGCACTGTACTGACAAGGGGCTTGGAGCATTGTGATGACAGGTGTCAGGGAACATTGTCATGACAGAGGTCATGGAGCAATGTGATGACAAGGGCTTAGAACATTGTGATGACAAGGGCTTGGAGCATTGTGATGACAAGTGTCATGGAGCATTGTGATGACATTGGCATGCAGCATTGTGATGACAAGGGACATTGAGAATTTTTATAACAATGTCATGAAGCATTTTGATGACAAGCATATGGAGCTTGCTATGACATGGTTCAGGGAGCATTGCGATGACAAGTGCATGGAGAATTGTGATGACAAAAGCATTTAACATTGTGATGAGAAGTGTCATCGAGCATTGTGATGACAAAGAGGTGGAGAATTGTGATGACAAGGGACATGGAGCATTGTGATGACCAGGGCATGGAGCAATGTGATGTCAAGACGGTGGAGCATTGTGATGAGAAGGCCATGGATAATTGTGATGACGAACATCATGGAGCATTATGATGACAAGAGCCGTGGAGCATTCTGACATAAGATATCACTTATGAAGGAAATGTAAACATGGCTACACATGAACAGAATTAGGAAAGAGAACAGAGTCTCACATTTAGAAAACTTACTTATGCCTGCTTAAGGGGAAAGGAGAGGTGGGGAGATGCACAAAACAAGAGTTTGATATTAGCACAGGTACCGTTGCATAATCCAAATACAGAAGAGACAAGACCTACTCCTTCCTCAGTGAACGGGACTCAACAGCCCTATTCCCACAGAGGAATATATCTGACTAGTAAGAATCTTAACACCTACGTATTGATATGTCTCCATAAGTGAATCATGTGTGTCTAGACCGGCATAAACATGTCAGTGAAAATCAGCTCAACCTCATTATATAAATGAATTTCAAAAACAAAACAAAAAAACAGCGAAATTCTAACACAATTCCTTCAGGTGTTCTGATGAAACCTGGAATGACCCTATCTAAAATGACAGCTGGATGAGACATAAGTCTGGACACTTGGGACTGAGAGGATTGGTGAGATTGGATGAGAAAATGCAGACCGTTTAAAGCAATAATGCATGCCACCAATTCCATGGGTCCCAAGTCGACAGGTAAAAGGGAATATCACTACAGTTATAACATGTATGGGAAACGTAGAGAATGGAAACACTGTGAATACGATAGGATTCTAAAACTCAACTAATAGTCCCTATCCTGGTGCTCCAGTTTGAGTTTCCAACTGCTTTACTATCAATCTCCCAACTTGGAGAGACAGACCCTTTAACCTCCTAGTTCGCACAGGTTGCCAATTTGGCAGAGGATGAAAGGGAAGAGGGAGAACCAATGAGAGAGTAGCTGTTAGGCATTTGGACTGGAACATGTCACGCTAATTTCCCGTCAGGAAGAAATATTAACAAAAGTCTCAGTCACCCGCCAGGAACCAGTACAGGTCCTCAACCAAAATTGTGGATTTGCTGTCAGCTTACAAAAAATGAGTTGAAAAATGGAGCTCTGGGGCACAGAAATTCAAAAACTGGCAGGGTAACGAATGACAACTATAGTCCAAAAATCTTTTGAGGGATGGCAATGAGGCGGACTTGAAAACAAGACACAATAGCATGAAACAAAATTCAAGAGGTACTTTGGAATCGCCTTTTAAGCACAGCAAGAGGGCCTCATTGTCGACAATGATGCACTTGGCCAAAAAGTGCATATGAGTTTTCTCCAGAATATATTCAGGAGAAAATGCATATGCCATTTTTGGCCAAGCAAGCAAGCGGGCAATGCAAATCTGCACTACAAAGCAGTATCACTTCCCACTGGACAAAAGGGACGTCTGCAAAATGTGTAAAAACTAGAAAGGCAACACAGGCCCTGGAGAACAGGGAGCCGAGTTATGCTGATGGGCGGGATGTAAATTGCCAACTGCCTCTCTGGAAGAATGCCTTGTGTTCCCCCAAAAAAGTAAACAACAGAGCTACAGAGCCAAGTGTACTTCCAGTCTAAGGAACATACCTTGGGAAAACTGAAAATCAATAAGACAGAGCAACCCCAAAATTTACGGCTGCACTGCTTACAAGAACCTCAACTTGGGTACACCTGAAATATCCCAGGAGAGATAAAAATGGTTCAAGAAATTGTGGTACTTACGTACGATGGAATATCTCTCAGCCATGAAATCAATGTCATAAGGCCAGTAGCAGCAAAATGATTGGATTCAGGTATGATGATTCTAAGGAAAATAAGTCACAGAGAAAAAGAAACTTATCATAAGATATCACTTATGAAGGTCCTGTAAACATTGCTACACATGAAGTGAGTTAGGAAAGAGAACAGAGTCTCACATTCAGAAAACACCCTTATGCCTTCTTAAGGGGGAAGGAAAGGTGTGGTGATGCATAAAACCAGAGATTGATATTAGTACAGGTACTGTTCCAAAATCCAAATACGGAATAGACAAGACCTAAACTTTCCTCAGTTAAAGGAACTCAAAACCCCATATTTCCCGCAGAGGAATACATCGGACTAGTGTAAATCATAAAACCTATGTATCGATATGTCTCCATAAGGTAATCAAGTGTGTCTAGACTGGCATAAACTTGTCAGTGAGAATCAGCTCAAACCCACTAAGGAGGTATTTCAATAACAAAACAAAAAAACATGGAAATTCTTTAAAATTCCTTCAGGGGCTCTGATGAAACCTGGAATGACACTATCTATAATGACAGCTGGATATGGCATAAGGCTGGACACTTGGGACTGAGAGGATTGGTGAGATTCGGTGAGCAAATGCAGACCATTTAGAGCAATAATGTGTGGCACACATTCCAAGGGTCCCAACTCTCCAGGTTGAAGGGAATATTAATACATCTATAACATGTACGGGAAACCTAGAGAATGGACACACTGTGAATACGAAAGGTTTCTAAAACTCAACTAATAATCCCTTTCCTGGTGCTCCGATTTGAATTTCCAAATGCTTTACTATCAATCTCCCAACTTAGAGAGACAGCACCCCCTTTAACCTCCTGGTTCTCACATGTTGCCAATTTGGCGGAGAATGAAAGGGAAGATGGACAACCAATGAGAGAGTAGCTGTTAGGCATTTGGACCGGCATTAGTCACCCTAATCTCCTGGCAGGAAGAAGTATTAGCCAAAGTCTCAGCCACCCGCCGGGAACCAGTATAGGTCCTGAACCAAAATTTTGGACTTGCGGTCAGCTCACAAAAAACGAGTTGAAAAATGGAGCTCAGGGGCACAGCAATTCACAAACGGGCAGCGTAATAGAGGAAAACTATCGTCCAAAAATCTGTTGAGGGAAGGCAACAAGGTGGACTTGAAAGTGAGCCAGAATAGCAGGAAACAGATTTCAAGAGGTAAATTGGAATCGCCTTTAAAGCACAGTAAGAGGGGCACAAATTCGACAATGATGCAATGGGCCAAAAAGTGTGTATGCCTTTTCTCCTGAATATATTCAGGAGAAAAGACATACGCCCTTTTTGGCCGAGCAAGCAAGCGGGCAATGCAAATCTGCAATACAAAGCAGTATCACTTCCCACCGGAGAAAAGGGATATCCGCAAAATGTGTAAAAACTAGAAAGGCAACACAGGACCTGGAGAACAGGGAGCCTAGTTATGCTGATGGGCGGGATATAAATTGCCAACTGCCTCTCTGGAAGAATGCATTGTGTTCCCCCAAAAAAGTAAACAACAGAGCTACAGAGCCAAGTGCACTTCCAGTCTAGGGAATATACCTTGGGAAAACTGAAAATCAATAAGACAGAGCCACCCCAAAATTTAGGGCTGCACTGCTTACAAGAACCTCAACTTGGGTACACCTGAAATATCTCAGGAAAGACAAAAATGGTTCAAGAATCTGTGGTACTTACGTACAATGGAATATCTCTCAGCCATGAAATCAATGTCATAAGGCCAGTAGCAGCAAAATGAGTGGATTCAGGTATGATGATTCTAAGGAAAATAAGTCACAGAGAAAAAGAAACTTATCATAAGATATCACTTATGAAGGTCCTGTAAACATGGCTACACATGAAGTGAGTTAGGAAAGAGAACAGAGTCTCACATTCAGAAAACACCCTTTTGCCTTCTTAAGGGGGAAGGAGAGGTGTGGTGATGCATAAAACCAGAGATTGATATTAGTACAGGTACTGTTCCAAATCCAAATACGGAATAGACAAGACCTAAACTTTCCTCAGTTATAGGAACTCAAAACCCCATATTTCCCACAGAGGAATACATCTGACTAGTATAAATCTTAAAACCTATGTATTGATATGTCTCCGTAAGGGAATCAAGTGTGTCTAGACTGGCATGAACATGGCAGTGAGAATCGTCTCAAACTCAGTATAAAAAGAAATTCAAAAACAAAACAAAAAAACAGGGAAATTCTTTACAATTCCTTCAGGGGCTCTGATGAATCCTGGAATGACCCTATCTACAACGACAGCTGGATGTGGCATAAGGCTGGACACTTTAGACTGAGAGCATTGGTGAGATTCGGTGAGCAAATGCAGACCATTTAAAGCAATAATGCGTGGCACACATTCCTAGGGACCCAAATCTCCAGGTTGAAGGGAATATTACTCCAGCTATAACATGTACGGGAAACCTAGAGAATGGACACACTGTGAATATGAAAGGTTTCTAAAACTCAACTAATTGTCCCTCTCCTGGTGCTCCGGTTTGACATTCCAACTGCTTTACTATCAATCTCCCAACTTGGAGAGACAGACCCTTCAACCGCTTCGTTCTCACAGGTTGCCAATTTGGCAGAGGATGAAAGGGAAAAGGGAGAACCAATGAGAGAGTAGCTGTTAGGCATTTGGACGGGCACATGTCACTCTAATTTCCCGGCAGGAAGAAGAATTAACCAAAGTCTCAGCCACAGGCCGGGAACAAGTTTAGGTCCTGAAGCACAATTTTGGACTTGCAGTCAGCTCACAAAAAACAAGTTGAAAAATGGAGCTCAGTGGCACAGCAATTCACAAAGTGGCAGAGTAATAAAGGACAACTATCGTCCAATAATCTGTTGAGGGAAGGCAACGAGGCGGACTTGAATGCGAGCCAGAATCGCAGGAAACAGATTTCAACAGGTACATTGGAATCACTTTTAAATCACAGGAAGAGGGGCACAACTTCGACATTGATGCACTTGGCCAAAAAGGGCGTATGCGTTTTCTCCTGAATATATTCAGGAGAAAATGCATACGCCCTTTATAGCCAAGCAAGCAAGCACGCAATGCAAATCTGCACTACAATGAAGTATCACTACCCACCAGTCAAAACGGACATCGCAAAATGTGTAAAAACCAGAAAGGCAAGACATGCCCTGGAGAACAGGGTGCCTTGTTATGCTGATGGGAAGGATGTAAATTGTCAACTGCCTCTCTGGAGGAGTGCATTGTGTTCCCTAAAACAAGTAAACAACAGAGCTACAGAGCCAAGGGCACTTCCAGTCTAGGGAATATACCTTGGGAAAACTGAAAATCAATAAGACAGAGCCACCCCAAAATTTAGGGCTGCACTGCTTACTAGAACCTCAACCTGGGTACACCTTAAATATCCCAGGAAAGACAAAAATGGTTCAAGAAATTGTGTTACTTACGTACGATGGAATATCCCTCAACCATGAAATCAATGTCATAAGGCAAGTAGCAGCAACATGTGTGGATTTAGGTACGATGATTCTAAGTGAAATAAGTCACAGAGAAAAAGAAACTTATCATAAGATATCACTTATGAAGTTCCTGTAAACATGGCTACACATGAACTGATTTAGGAAGGAGAACAGAGTCTCCCATTTAGAAAACACTCTTATACCTGCTTAAGGGGGACGGAGAGGTAGGGTGATGCACAAAACCAGAGTTTGATAGTAGTACAGGTACCGTTTCAAAAACCAAATGAGGAATAGTCAAGACCTACACTTTCCGGAGTGAAAGGGACTCAAACCCCATATTTCCCGCAAAGGAATATATCTGACTAGTAAGAATCTTAAAACCTATGTATTGATAAGTCTCCGTAAGGGAATCAAGTGTGTCTAGACTGGCATAAACCTGGCACTGAGAATCAGCTCAAACCCACTATAAAAAGGAATTTCAAAAACCAAAGAAAAAAACAGGGAAATTCTTTACAATTCCTTCAGGAGCTCTGATGAAACCTGGAATGACCCTATCTACAACGACAGCTGGATGTGGCATAAGGCTGGACACTTGGGCCTGAGAGGATTGGTGAGATTGGTTCAGCAAAAGCAGACCATTTAAACAATAATGTGTGGCACACATTCCAAGGATTCCAACTCTCCTGGTTGAAGGGAATTTTACTACAGCTATAACATGTACGGGAAAGCAAGAGAATGGACACCCTGTGAATATGAAAGGTTTCTAAAACTCTATTAATAATCCCTCTCCTTGTGCTTCAGTTTGAATTTCCAACTGCTTTGCTATCAATCTCCCAACTTGGAGAGACAGCCCCTTTAACCTCCTGGTTCTCACAGGTTGCAAATTAGGCAGAGGATGAAAGGAAAGATGGAGAACCAATGAGAGAGTAGCTGTTATGCATTTGGACGGGCACATTTCACTCTAATTTCCCGGCAGAAAGAAGAATTAACCAAAGTATCAGCCACACGCCGGGAACCAGTATATATCCTGAAGCAAAATTTTGGACTTGCGGTCAGCTCACAAAAAACGAGTTGAAAAATGGAGCTCAGGGGCACAGCAATTCACAAATAGGCAGAGTAATAAAGGGCAACTATCGACCAAAAATCTGTTGAGGGAAGGCAACGGGGCATACTTGAAAGGGAGCCAGAATAGCAGGAAACAGATTTCAAGAGGTACATTGGAATCGCCTTTAAAGCACAGGAAGAGGGGCACAACTTCGAAAATGATGCACTTGGCCAAACAGGGCGTATGTGTTTTCTCCTGAATATATTCAGGAGAAAACGCATACACCCTTTATAGCCAAGCAAGCAAGCGGGCAATGCAAATTTGCACTACAAAGAAGTATCACTACCCACCAGTCAAAACGGACATCACAAAATGTGTGAAAACCAGAAAGGCAAGACATGCCCTGGAGAACAGGGAGCCTAGTTATGCTGATGGGCAGGATGTAAATTGCCAACTGCTTCTCTGGAGGAGTGCATTCTGTTCGCTAAAACAAGTAAAAAACAGAGCTACAGAGCGGACGGCACTTCCAGTCTCTGGAGTATATCTTGGGAGAAATGAAAATCAGTAAGACAGAGCCACCCCAATATTTAGGGCTGCTCTGCTTACAAGAACCTCAACTTGGGTACACCATAAATGTCCCAGGAAAGTCAAAAATGGTTCAAGAAATTCTGGTACTTACGTACGATGGAATATCCCTCAGCCATGAAATCAATGTCATAAGGTGAGTAGCAGCAAAATGAGTGGATTCATGTACGAAGATTCTAAGTGAAATAAGTCACAGAGAAAAAAGAAACGTATCATAAGATATCACTTATGAAGGTCCTGTAAACATGGCTACACATGAACTGAGTTAGGATAGTGTACAGAGTAACGAATCATATCATAAGATATGACTCATAGCGGGAATGTACACATGGCTACACATGAGCTGAATTACTAACACAACAGAGTCACACATTTAGAAATCAATCTTCTACCTGCTTACGGGGAAAGGCGAGGTGGGGTAATGCATAAAACCACAGTTTTAAATTAGCACAGATACCAATACATAAACCAAGTATGTAATAGACAACACCTACTCCCAGCACAATGAACTGGACTCAACACCCCCTATTCATTGCAGAGGAATATATCTGACTTTAAGTATTTTAAAACATATGTATTCTCATGTCTCCATAAAGGAATCATGTGTGTGTATAACGGCATGAACACTGCACTGAAATTCAGCTAAACCCCCCGTATAAAAATAAATTTCAAAAGCAAAATGCAAAAACAGCGAAACAGAGAGAAATTCTTAAAAATTACGTTCAGGGCCTCTGATGCAACGTGGATTGACCAACTTTACACCCACCTCTGGATGAGACATAAGACTGGACACTTGGAGCTGACAAGATTGCTGAGGTTGTGTGAGCAAAAGAACACCACTTAGAGCAATACTTTGTGCTACCCATTCTAGTGGTCCCAACACTCCAGGTTTAAGGGAATCTTCCTACAGTTAAAAATGCATGGGAGGGGCTTTCCTGGTGGCGCAGTGGTTGCTAGTCCGCCTGCCGATGCAGGGGACGCGGGTTCGTGCCCCGGTCTGGGAAGATCCCAGATGCCACGGAGCGGCTGGGCCCGTGAGCCATGGCCGCTGAGCCTGCGCGTCCGGAGCCTGTGCTCCGCAATGGGAGAGGCCACAACATTGAGAGGCCCCCGTAACGCAAAAAAAAAAAAAAAAAAAAAAAAAAAGCATGGGAAACCCAGTGGTTGGTACACTGTGTAATCGGGAAAGTTTTCTAAAAGGTACCTCATTTTTTCCTTTCATCGTGCTGGGCTTCGCCATTCCATCTGCATTACTGAAAATCTCCCCACTTGGAGTTTCAGCGGTTTTACCCTCCTGTTATGCACAGTTTGCAAGTTGTGCAGAGGATGAACAGGAAGAGGGGAAACAAATGAGAGATTAGCTGTAGGTGTTTAGATGGGCACATGTCTCTCTAGTTTCACCTCAGGAAGAAGAATTAAACAAAGGCTCAGCCTGCAGCCCCGGAACCAGACTAGGGCCTAAAGCCATCCTGCGGTATTGCAGCCAGCTCACAAATAGGCGATTTGAAAAATGGAAATCAGGGGCACAGCAATTCACAAACTTGCAGAGTTATAAGGGACAACTATCATCCAGAAATATATTGAGGTAAGGAAGTGAAGAGGATTTGAATGCAAGGCAGAATTGAAGGAAACAGATTTCAAGAGGTAGATTGGAGTCGTCTTTAAAACACATGAAAAGTGACAGAACTTCGACAATGATGTCCTTGGCCAAAAAGTGAGTATGTGTATTTTCTTGAATATATTCAGGAAAAAATGCATACGCCCTTTTTGGCCAAGCAAGCCATCAGGCATTGCAAATCCACACTACATAGAAGTGTCACTTACCTCCGGTCCAAAGGGCTATCCGCAAATAGTGTAAAAACCACAAATACAAGACAGGCCATGGAGAAAAGGGAGCCTGGTTATGCCGATGGACAGAATGTAAATTGTCAACAGCCTCTCTGGAGAACTGTATGTTGTTTTCTAAAACAGAGCTACAGAGCATAGCACACTTCCACTCATGGGCGTGTATTTTGGGAAAACTAAAAATCCACAACACACAGCCACACCAAAGTTTATGGCTGCTCTGTTTACAAGAACCTCAACTTCGGTACACTTTAAATACACCAGGAAAGGGAAAAAACATAATGGATAAAGATGTTGTGATACTTATATACAATGGAATGTCACTCAGACATAAAATCAATGTCATAAGGTCAATAGCAGCATAATGAGTGGCTTTAGGTACGATGATGCTAAGTGAAATGAGCCACAAAGAAAAAGAAACTTACTGTAATATATCACTTATAGAGGGAATGTAAACATGGATACACATGAACTGAATTTCAAAAGAGAACAGAGTTACACATTTAGAAAACACACTTATGCCTCCATAAGGGGAAAGGTGATGTGGGGTGATGTGTAAAAGCAGAGTTTGAAATTAGCACAGATACCATTCCATATACCAAATATGAAATAGATAAGACCTACTCCTTTCTCAATGAACTGGACACAAAACACCCTATTCACTGAAGAGGAATATACCTGACTGCTAATAATCTTGAACCCTATGAATTTATATGTCTCCATAATGGAATCAAGTGTATGCAGATTGGCATAAACAAAGATCAATGGAACAGGACAGAAAGCTCAGAGATAAACCTACATACCTATGGCTATCTCATCTATGACAAAGGAGCTAAGGATATACAATGGAGAAAAGACAGTCTCTTCAGTAATTGGTGCTGGAAATACTGGACCCTTACACATAAAAGAATGAAATTAGTACACTCCATAACACCATACACAAAAATAAACTCTAAATTGATTAGAGATCTAAATATAAGACCAGACACTATAAATCACTTAGAGGAAACCATAGGCAAAACACTCTATGACATAAATCACAGCAAGATCCTTTTTGACCCACCTCCTAGAGAAATGGAAATAAAAACAGAAATCAACAAATGGGACCTAATGAAACTTAAAAGCTTTTACACAGTACAGGAAAACATAAACAAGATGCAAAAACAACACTCAGAATGGGAGAAAATATTTTCAAATGAAGCAATTGACAAAGGATTAATCTCCAAACTTTACAAGCACCTCATGTAGCTCAATATCACAAAAACAAACAACCCAATCCAAAAACGGGCAGAAGACCTAAATAGACATTTCTCCAAAGAAGATATACAGATTACCAAGAAACACATGAAAGGATGCTGAACATCACTAATCATTAGAGAAATGCAAATCAAAACTACCGTGAGGTATCACCTCACAGCAGTCAGAGTGGCAATCATCAAAAAAAATCTACAAAACTATAAATGCTGGAGAGGCCTTTATTGGAGAAAAGGGAACACACTTGCACTGTGGGTGGGAATGTAAATTGATATGGGCACTAGGGAGAACAGTAAGGAGGTTCCTTTAAATAACTAACAATAGAAGTACCAAACGACACAACAATCCAACTCCTGTGCATTTGCCTTGCGAAAACCATAATTCAAAAAGAGTTTTGTACGAAAATGTTCATTTCAGCTCTATTTACAATAGCCAGGACATGGAAGCAACCTAAGTGTCCATCGAAAGATGAATGGATAAAGAAGATCTGGCACATATATACAATGGAATATTACTCAGCCATAAAAAGAAGCAAAACTGAGTTATTTGTACTGAGGTGGATGGACTTAGAATCTGTCCTACACAGTGAAGTAAGTCAGAAAGGGAAAAACAAATACTGTATGTTAACAGAGATATACGGAATCTAATGAAGAAAAAAAAAAAGATTTTGAAGAACTTAGTGGCAGGACAGGAATAAGGACACAGAAGTAGAGAAAGGACTTGAGGACACCGGAAGAGGGATGGGTAGGCTGGGACGAAGTGAGAGAGTGGCATGGACATAAATACATTACCAAATGTAACACTGATAGCTACTGGGATGCTGCCACATAGAAGACGGAGATCAGCTCGGTGCTTTGTGACCACCTAAAGGGGTGGGATATGGAGTGTGGGAGGGAGATGCAAGAGGGAGGGGATCTGGTGACATTTGTATATGTATAGCTGATTCACTTTGTTATACAGCAGAAACAAACACTCCATTGTAAAGCAATTATACTCCAATAAACGTGTAAAAGGAAAAAAAAAAGAAAGCCCAGGGATAAACCTACACACCTATGGTCAACTAATCTATGACAAAGGAGGCAAGACTATACAATGGAGATAAGACAGTCTCTAAAATCAGTGGTGCTGAGAAATATGGACAGCTACATGTAAATGAATGAAATTAGAACACTCCCCAACACCATCCATAAAAATATATTCAAAATGGATTAGAGACCATAATGTAAGACTGGACAGTATAAAACTCTGAGAGGAAAACTTACGAAGAATACTCTGACGTAAATCACAGCAAGATCTTTTTTGATCCACCTCCTATACTAATGAAATAAAAAAGAAAACTAAACAGCTGGGACCTAATGAAACGTAAAAGCTTTTGCAAAGCAAAGGAAACTACAAACAAGACGAAAAGACAACCCTCAGAATGGCAGAAAATATTTGCAAACGAATCAATGGACAATTGCTTAATCTCCAATATATATAAACAGCTCATGCAGCTCAATATTAATAAAACACACAACCCAATACAAAAAATGGAAGAAGATCTAAATAGACATTTATTCCAAGAAGACATAGAGATGGCCAAGACACACATGAAAATCTGCTCAACATCTCTAATTATTAGAGAAATGGAAATCGAAACTACAATGAGGTATCACGTCACACCTGTTAGAATGGGCATCATCAGAAAATCTACAAACAACAAATGCTGGAGAGGGTGTGGAGATAAGGAACCTTCTTCCACTATTGTTGGGAATGTAAATCAATACAATCTCTATGAGAACAGTATGGAGGTTCCTTTAAAAACTAAAAATAGAATTACCATATAATCCAGCAATCCCACTACTGGGCATATACCCAGAGAAAACCATAAATCAAAAAGACACATTCACCACAATGTTCATTGCAGCACTATTTACAATAGCCAGGTAATGAAATCAACCTAAGTGCCCACAGACAGAAGAATGGATAAAGATGTGGTACATATATACAATGGAATATTACTCAGCCATACATAGGAATGAAATTGGGTCATTTGTAGAGACCTTGATGGATCTAGAGACTGTCATACAGAGTGAAGTAAGTCAAAAAGAGAAAAACAAATATTGTATATTAATGCATATATGTGGAACCTAGAAAAATGGTACAGGTGAACCGGTTGGCAGGGCAGAGATAGAGACACAGATGTAGAGAACAAACATATGGACACCAAGGGGGGAATGCCATGTGAGGGTGGTGGTGGGATGAATTGGGAGACTGGAATTCACATGTGCACACTTATATGTATAAAATAGATATCCAATAAGAACCTGCTGTATAAAAGAAAGAAATAAATTTTAAAAAAATTAAAAATAAATAAATAACATTTAATTTAAAAAAAACAGAAAAAAAGTTTTTCCCTTCATATAGACCTCTTTATATTAATGCATTATTTCCATGTTTATATTTGTAAATTAAAACAAAAGAGGAATAAATAAAATCTACCTTGAACCAAAAAGAAAAAGAGAAAAAAAAAAAAAAAAACAGAACCTACCAGTTATACAGAGGAAAATTGTATCAGGGCACTTGCTCCCCTGGTAAAAATTCTTACGTTGGTCAGAGGTGTGAAATCGTCTCCCATGCAGTCAGCAGCGCTCCCCCCCACAAGGAGCATCCTCATTGCAAAGCAGGGGAACTGTTTCGAGGCGTCTGTGAGTAAATGTGAGCTGAGCCCCAGTCCTGCTGCAGCTGAACTCTTCCCACCCTTTCCAGGCAAAACACCTGAATATGTACAAGAACTTGCAAGCCTAGAGGAAGGGATGTGGAGTCACACAAGCGACAGCACGTAGGCCGACTTGGTGCCTGCAGGCCAGCCAGGATGGTCCTGGCCCCAGATGCTCTTCTGGAAGCTTTCCATTTCCCTGCCTGAGATACCCCTCCTGCCACGGCCCCCACTGCTTTTTTACTTCCTCACCTTTGCCTGGGGAGAAATTGCAGCGGCAGGTATGGGTGACACATCCTCTTCTTTAGCAGGTGGCAGCCTGGCAACTCCTGCAGAAAGTCCATCAGAGCCCCCCTCAAACTGGGCCACCCACAAAGCCACGGCCCCTCACTCCATCCCACCACCCCAGCCCCGGCACTGCTGACGGGGCAGAGAATATGGCGCCAGGCACAGCAACAGGGTCTCTTGCTGACTGGAGAGGTGTTTATATTGACCTCAACCCAGGAACACCTGGGGAGGGCTGGCAGGCAGTGTCAGGCTGCCCAAATTAGCCAATCCTCACCCCTCAGGGGCTCACAGTTGCAGAAAATGAACCTTGCTAAACAGGCCAGGCCCAAGGAACAGGTGTGGGCTCCTGAGAGTCAGGATAGACAAGGGGCTGCAGCTGCGGCTTGTTTTCTTATCATTTTATCTGGTCTATGAGTGGAAAACAAATTCAAGAAGACCCTATCCTAATGAGAGGAACCCAGGAGTCAGGGAGAGGAGTGATGGTGGGTGGAGACAGAGTCCTGGTGCCCTGGCTGCAGTGGAAGTGTCTGGAAGAGCAGGCAGAGAGAGGCTGCACAGAGTGATACCCAGGGTCACAGACCTCTCAGAGCTGCTGATTGTTAGTTCAAGTCCTGCTCTGAGGTGTTCTGTGTCAGCTGTGAGCGACGGGTGAGCTGGGGGTCCTCTGCAAGGTGGGCTATGTGCACAGTTCCTGTGTGTCCAGCCCTGCTGGTGTACCGGCCCAGGGGAGCTCTGTGTCCTGGGATGGGCCTGACTAGGAGAGCCCCATGGGCTGCTGGGTAGCTGCACAGGTGAGCTCCATACCCTGGGAGGGACTTGACCACGAGAGCCCCGTGGGCTGTGGGGTGGGCGGCACAGCCCAGGTGAGCTCCATATCCTGGGATTGGCCTGACCACGAGAGCCCCATGGGCTGCTGGAGACCTGGTAAAGTATATCAGGACAGTCAGTGAAGCCACCGAGGATATACATCCAGTAGCTCCTATTTCCTACAACATGCTGGTCATTCTACCATCCACCAGGCCATGGCATTCTGTATTAGACTTCAATGATGACTTCTTCAGTATTCCATTCATCTCAGAGTCACAAGATCTTTTGGCTTGTGAGTGGCAGGATACAACATGCAACAAAAGCAATAATGCTGGGCCGTCCTGCCCCAATGGTTCAAAAATCCCCACACCATCATTGGGGAAATGTCCTCTAAAGACCTAAAAGTTCTACCTCTGTAAAAGGGAACCCTACTTCAATATGCAGATGACATTCTGATCACCAGGCCTACTAAAGACGCCTCTGCACTACCTAGCCAAGAAAGGATAGAAGGTGTCCAAGGAAAAGGCTCAATTATCCCAGGCTAAGGTGACATGCCTGGGTTTCATTCTCACAGATATTCGGAGAAACGCATCCCAGGATAGGGAAAAAGCCATTTGCAGCCTTACCACTTCTAAAACTAGAAGACAGCTTAGGGGTTCCTGGGGAGGCCAAGGTTTTATGCATCTGGATCCCTAACTACAGTCTAATAGCTGGGCCTCTACATGAAACACTGACACGAAATTATGATGATTCTTTTGAATAGAATCCAGAAGCAGCCTTTCAAGAATGGAAAGAGCAGTCAATTCAGGCCCTTGCCCAGGAACTCCCCAATTTAGCTAAATCCTTTGACCTTTACATACCCGGTCAAAGGTTAATCGCCCTTGGAGCCTTAGTGCAAAAACTGGGACCACTTGAAATGGAGCAACACAAGAATGCCCTTCAGGTATGATAAACTATGGTCACAAAGGGCTTTGCCCACTGCCCCATCAGGCCAGGATACCGGGGTTTCTAAAAAGCTGGAAATCAGCAGCCCGCATGGCCAGCTCCCTCCTAAGGGAAAAGGAACCCACGTGGTGATCCTAACCACCCAACATGCCCTGAAGTTGCAGGGGTCGCGCTGCGGACACACTGACCTCTAGTGAGGAGGCCCTCCAACTCAAACCTCCAGATAGACAAACGGGGGCAATGGGCCCCCAAGATGACTCGTGTGACCATCACTTGACCTGGAGTTTCTCTCAGAAATCAAGTCTGTGCCCTGAAAGAGCAGACTACTGCTTGGAGGACTTACTGCACCCAGACGGGAGCTAACAATCTTGGTGGAGGAAAAGTATATCACGATTTCACCATAGAAAACCCTACAGACACCACGGTGATGTTGGCCAATATGACCGGCTGGACTGCTGGCTTCTTCAAAAGGCAGTTGACTCAGTGGACGTCATGGTCCTGTATCACCACCGACCCTGGACTGTCTGGGAGTTGAGCGGGCAGGGCTTAGACACATGGTGCTGTTTGTACATTAATTCAGGGACCTAATTAAAGAAAGCACAGACTACTGGTCAGAGCATCTAGGCTGGCAAATCCGTCAGCCTAAGTTCACCGAACAAATGTGGGGTGGGGTGAAACCTGCCACAGCAGCATCTCTGTGCATCTCTTTCCTGGACCCTTAAAGGTCATTAGAATCTATAACACTTCCAATGCTCGTGCTCAGGTGGACGAGCAGTGAGGCAGGAGGCCTTGGGACAATCAACCTCACCTGGAGGCTGCTGGGGAGAAGTTTTGCCCCTACCCCCGTGTATGAGGGCTCCCACCTCAGCATGAAGCAGTTACAAAACAGGGGTCTGCACACTCAGCACCCCAAGAATGAGGAACGGGACAAAAAGCAGAGGAGGTGTTCGTCTCCGGCAACGTTCATTAAAAATTCCTGGGAGATAAAAAGAGAATCTGGGCAATAAAATAAAGTCTAACCTGTTTTTCCTTTGTGCTTTGTCTAATGTCACGTGCTCCTAGGGTTCCGCATGCAGAGGTCCCACACCCGGCACTTCAGACCCGATTTCCTAGTGCAGAATGGCTGGGTCGACACCTCAGCTAGTGGGGTCCCATGCAGACTCTGCGACATAGAGCCTGAGCTGCAGCCAACCCAGCCCTGGAGAGCTCCATCCCCTCCCTCCCGCTGACGCTGCTGGGACCCCTACACAGCAGCCCAGCCCACAGCCCACGGGGGAGTGCACGCTCTCACCTCTCCATTCTGTTTTCAATATATAAAGTTTCCTTTGCTTCTGAACCAAACTCAGTCTTGATCTGTTGGCTCCAATGACACTGGGCACGGGGACTCCTGTTGGGGTCCACTCTGGAGGATCAGTAACAGAAATTGAGAATATTGTAACTTCAATGAACAGATGTGTGAGCCAAACTGTAGTCAACCGAGAGCAGTGTATAATGCTCGGGTAAAATAAGATGTTTCTAAGACTTACATCTGATATTTCCATCACTTTATTATAAGCAAGTTTAGTGAAGACGTCTGTCTTATTTGTCAGGTCAACATTAGAGAAATGAAGTGATTTATTCCCAAGGATGTACATCGAATACTCTTGGCTGAAGCTTTAGTCTTGTTTTGAATGCTTTTCCATTGAAAATGATACCTCTCTTTCAGCTTCTCCATTTCTGAGAAGTATAAAATCTTATAATTTATTATTACCAAAGGGGAAAGGTAGGTGAAGGGATAAATTAACAGTTTGGGTTTAACACATCCACACTGCTATGTATAAAACAGATCATCAACAAGGAACTACTGTATAGCACAGGGAACTACACTGAATATTTTGCAATAACCTATAAGGGGAAATAATCTGAAAAAGAATAGATATTTTTATTGACATCATCTATCAATGACAGATAAAATGTAACCTAAGCAAGGCCGATGGTGAGCACTTCTGACTCTGAAGATTTCAATCATCTAAAGTTTGGACTCTGCCTAATTCCCAAGGCCCTTAATGGACATATATGTAGCCATAGCTTAAAAATTCCCCAGTTTGGGGTTCAGGGAGGCACTGATTTGGAAAACTCCCAGGTGTTCTCCTTACATGCACGGGACCATTCCTACGGCTAAACCATGCCTGTCACACCTAGAGGATGGTACACCATTTGATCGGAAACAGTTTGGAAAAGGCACCTCCTCTCCTCATCGCCTGGTGCTCGGGTTCACCCCTCCAGCATCTTTCCTAACAATCTCCTCACTTGGGGATATCAGCACCGTCAACATCCTGTTGAACACAGTTTGGAATTTGTCCAGAGGATGAAGTGGAAGGATGAGAAAAATTTAGAGACAAGTCCTAGGTGTTCGGACAGGCACATGCCACTCTAATTTCCAATCCGGAAGACAAATTCATCAAAGGCTAGAATTCCCCACGAAAACAGAATAGGGCTAGAGGAAATCCCGCTGTTTTGTGTCCAGTTTCCAAAAACACAAGTTGAAAAATGGAACTCAGGGGCACTAAAATTGATGAAACTGCAGAGTTGAAAGTATCTATCGTCAAAAAATGTCTTGAGGTAAGTCACAGAAAAGGACTTGTAAGCAAGGGAGAGTGGCAGGAAACAGATTTGAAGAGGTGGAAAGGACTCCCCATTAAAGCACAAGAAAAGGGGCTGAACATCGCCAATGATGCAGTTGGCCAAAAAGGGCGTATGCATTTTTTCTGAATATATTCAAGTAAAGGCCATACACACGTTTTATCCAACCAAACAGGTGGGCACTGGAAATCAATACTACAAAATGTATCACTTCACATCAGTCAGAAGGTCCATCCACATAAAGTGTAAACACCCGAAATGCAGGACAGGGTGAGGAGAAAAGGGAGCCCTGTGAGGCTGATAGTGGAAATGTAATTTGCCAATGGCCACTCTGGAGAAGTGTATTGTGTTTGCTAAAACATCTAAAAAATGAGCTACAGAGCATAGGGCCCTTGCAGTCATGGGTGTATACCTTGGGAAAAACAAAAATCGACAGAAAATAGGCACCCCAACGTTTACCACCTCTCTATTAAAAAGGGCCTCAACTTCGGTATAACATAAATGTCCCTGGAAGGATAAAATGGATAAAAGAGATGGGGTACGTATGTAGAGTGGAATATTACTCATCCAGAAATCAATGAAATAAGGCCAGTTGTAACAACTCTGGAGGAGATACATACGATCATTCTAAGTGACGTATGTCAGAAAGAAAAAGACACATATCATAAGATGTCACTTAAAGGTGGAATCAAAAATGGCTACACATGAAATAAATTACAAAACAGAAACATAGTCAAATATGTAGAAAATAGACATAAGGCTGCTAAATGGGAAAGGTGGGGAAGGGTGAGGTATTATCCAGGAGGTTGAAATTAGCAAAGATACCATTCCAAATACCAAATTGAATAACTGACAAGGCCTACACGGTACCTCAAAGAACTGCACTCAGCCCACTCAAGTCACTGGAAAATAATACATATGACTGGTAAGCATCTGAAAAAGAATTTATTGTTGTCTCACAGTACATGAATCAAGTGGATGCACAGCAGCAAAAAACAGAGCTTTGAAAATCAGCTGTAACCAATATAAAAATAAATTTAAAAATATGAATAAAAACAGTGAGACAGACAAAACTTCTTACAACTTTTGTTGAAGGGCTACGATGTAACATGGATTGAACACATGTAGACCCACAGCAGGATGATATATAAGGCTGGAAGCTATGCACGCTAAGAGATGTTAGAGAGGCTGGGTGAGGAAATGCAGACCTTTTAAAGTAATACAGCCTGGTACCCATTCCATGGGTCCCAAATCTGCAGGTTCAAGGGAATCTTCTGACAGCGAAAACATGCCTGGAAAACCAAGATGAACGTACACCGTGTGCTCATGAAAGGTGTCTAAAATGCACCTCATTTTTGATCTCCTGGTGCTCGGTTTCGCCATTCCAGCCACATTACTAACAATCTCCCCACTTGGAGAATCAGCACCTTTAACCTCCTGTTTCACACAGTTTGCAATTTGTGCAGAGGATAAACGGGAAGAGGGGGAACCAATGAGAGACTAGCTGTAGGAGTTTTGACAGGCACATGTCACTCTAATTTACCATTAGGAAGAAGAATTAACCAAAGGCACAGCCTGCCTCCCCAGAACCAAAATAGGGCCGGAAGCAATACAATGGATTGGCGGCCAGCTCACAAAAAACGCGAGTTGAAAAATGGAGCTCAGGGGCAGACAATTCAAAGACCTGCAAAGATATAAATGATAACCAACATCCAAAAATATATTCAGGTAAGGCAACGAAGAGGATCTGAATGAGCGGCAGAATTGCAGGAAACAGATTTCAAAAGGTAGATTGTACTCACAGTTAAAGCATATGAAAAGCAGCAGAATTTCTAAAATGATGCAGTTGTGCAAAAGGGTGTATGCGTTTTTTTAGTGAATATATTCAGGAAAAAAACACATACAGAGTTTTTGGCAAACCAAGCAAGCGGGAAATGCAAGTCCGCTCAACAAAGAAGTCTCAATTTCCACTGCTCAGAAAGGCCATCCAAAAAATGTGTACAAACCAGAAATGCAGGAGAGGCCATGGAGAACAGGGAGCTACTCACGCTGATGAGTGGGGTATAAATATCCAAGAGCCACTCTGAAGAAGTGTATGCTGTTTCCTAAAACATCTAAAATACAAAGCCCCCGAGCAAAGGGGACTTCAACTCATGGGCATATGACTTGGGAAGACTAAATATCAAGAAGACACAGGCACCCCGAAATTTAGGGCTGCTCTGCATACAAGAACCTCCACTTCGGTACACATAAAGTATGCCAGGAAAAAGAGAAATGCATAAAGAACTTTTGGTAATTTTGTGCAACGGAATATCACTCAGACGTGATATCAATGCCATAAGGCCAGTAGCAGCATAATGAGTGGATTAAGGTACGATGATTCTAAGTGCAATAAGTCACACAGAAAAAGAATCTAATCATAAGATATCACTTATAGAGGTAATGTCAACATCACAACACATGAACTGAATTAGGAAAGAGAACAGTGTCTCACATTTAGAAAACACTCTTATGCCTGCTTAAGGGGAAAGTAGAGGTGGGGTGATTCATAAAACTAGAGTTTGATGTTAGCACAGGTACCATTCCATAAACCAAATACAGAATAGACAAGACCTACACTTTCCTCAGTGAACGGGACTCAACACCCCTATTCCACGCAGAGGAATATATCTGACTAGTAAAAAATCTTAAAACCTATATATTGATATGTCTCTGTAAGGGAATCAATTGTGTCTAGACCAGCATAAACACGTCCGTGAAAATCAGTTCAACCCCATTATAAAAATGAATTTCAAAAACAAAACAAAATAACAGCGAAATTCTTACACAATTCCTTCAGGGGTTCTGATGAAACCTGGAATGACCCTATCTGCAAAGACAGCTGGATGAGACATAAGGCTGGACACAAGGGAATGAGAGGACTGGTGAGATTGGGAGAGAAAATGCAGACCCTTTAAAGTTGTAATGCATGACACCATTCCATGGGTCCCAAATCTCCAGGTAGAAGGGAATATCAGTACAGTTATAACATGTATGGGAAACCTAGAGAATGAACACACTGTTTTGGCGAAAGGTTTCTAAAAGTCTCCTAATTTTTCCTCTCCTTGTGCTCCAATTTGGCATTCCAACTGCTTTACTATCAATCTCCCAACTTTGGAGAGTCAACCCCTAAAACCTCCTGGTTCGCACAGTTTGCTAATTGTGCAGAGGATGAAAGGGAAGAGGGAGAACCAATCAGAGAGTAGATGAAGGCATTTGGACGGGCACATGTCACTCTAATTTCCCATTCAGGAAGAAGAATTAACCAAAGCCTCAGCCAAGAGCAGGGAACCAGTATAGCCACCCCTGGAACCAGTATAGGTCCTGAAGCAATATTGTGGATTTGTGGACAGCTCACAAAAATGGGATTTCAAAATTGGAGCTCAGGGGCACAGAAATTCACAAACCTGCAGTTATAAAGAACTACTCAATTCCAAAAATCTGTTGAGGAAAGGCAAAGAAGTGGACTTGAAAATGAGGCAGAATTGCACAAAGCATATTTCAAGAGGTAAATTAGAATCGCCTCTAGAGCTCAGGAAAAGCATCACAACATCGACAATGATGCACTTGGCCAAAAAGGGCGTATGACTTTTCTCCTGAATTCAGGAGAAAACGCATACGACCTTTTTGGCCAATCAAGCAAGCGCACAATGCAAATCCACAGTACAAAGAATTGTCACTTCCAACCGGTAAAAAGGGATATCTGAAAATCTGTAAAAACCACAAAGGCAAGAGAGAGATGACAAGGGCATGAAGCAATGTGATCCCAAGGGTCATGGAGGATTGTGATGACAAGTGCATGGAGCATTGTGATGACAAGATTATGTAGCATTTGTTGACAAAGACATGGAGCATTGTGATGACAAGATTCATGGAGCACTGTGATGACAAGCCTCAAGGAGCACTGTGATTAGAGTGGTCATGGAGCATTGGGATGAGAAGGGCATGGATCATTGTGATGACAAGGGTCATGGAGCATTTTGATCACAAGAGTCCCGGATCATTGTGTTGTCAGGGTTCATGGAGCGTTGTGATGACAGTGGTCCTGGAGCATTGTGATGGCAGGGATCATGGAGCATTGTGATGAGAAGGTCATGGAGCACTGGGCTGAAAATGTTCATGGAGTATTGTGATGACAGGGGTCATGGAGCATTGTGATGACAAGGTACGGGAGCATTGTGATGAGAAGACCATGGATAATTGTGATGACGAGCGTCATGGTGCATTGTGATGATAAGTGTTATGGAACATTTTGATCAGAAGGATTGGGAGCATTGTGATGACAGAGGTCATAGAGCATTTTGATTTCATTGTTATGACAATAGCATGAAATATTATGGTGATGGGAACGGTGCATTGTGATGACAGGGTTCATGGAGCATTGAGATGAAAAGGGGCATGGAGCATTGTGATAACAGCAGTCTTGGAGCATTGTGATGACAAGGGCATGGAGCATTGTGATTACAGGGACCGTGGAGCATTGTGATGACAAGGGTCATGGAGCCTTGTGATGACAAGGCTGTGGAACATTGTGATGGCAGGGGTCATGGAGCATTGTTATGACAGGGGTAATGGAGACTTGTGATGACAAGGGTCATGGAGCCTTGTGATGACAAGGCTGTGGAACATTGTGATGGCAGGGGTCATGGAGCATTGTTATGACAGGGGTAATGGAGCCTTGTGATGACAAGGGCATGGAGCATTCATCTGAAAAATTTCATGGATTATTGTGATGAGAGGGGGAAGGAGCATTGTGATGACAAGGGCACAGAATCTTGAGATACATGGGTCATGCAGGATTGTAATGACAAGCGCATGGAGCATTGTGATAAGAAGGACATCGAGCATTGTGTGGACAAGCGTCATGGAGCTTTGTGATGACAAGGCCATGGAGAAATGTGATGAGAGTGTTCATGGAGCATTGTGATGACAATGGCATGCAGCATTGTGATGCCATGGGTCATGGAGCTTTGTGATGACAAAGGTCATGGAGCATTTTGATGACAAGTGTGTGGTGCACTCTGTTGTGAAGGGCGGGGAGCATTGTGATGACAGGGTCATGGAGAAATTTGATGAAAATTGTCATGGAACATTTTGATGAAAGTGGTTATGGAACGTTGTGATGTCAGGGGTCCTGGAGCATTTTGATGAAAAGGGTCATGGAGCATTTTGATGACAGGGGTTATGGAACATTGTGATGTCAGGGGTCATCGAACATTGTGAGGATAAGTGCATGTAGCATTGTGATGACAGGAGTCATGGAACATTGTGATGACAGCGGTGAGGGAGTATTGTGATGAGTAGTGATGTAACATTGTGATATCAGTGGTGAGAGATCATTTTGATGAGAAGTGCATGGAGCATTGTGATGACAAGGTTTATGGAGCACTGTGATGAAAAGATTGTGGAGCACTGTGATGACAACTGCATGGCACATTGTGATGACATGGGTCATGGAGCATTGTGCTGAGAAATGCATAGAGCATTGTGATGAAAAGGGTCAAATAGCATTGTGATGAAAAGTTCATGGAGCATTGTGGTGAAAAATGTCACAGAGATTCGTGATGACGAGGGCATGTACCATTGTGACGACAAAGGTCATGAAGCATTGAGATGACTGGAGTCACGGAGCATTGTGATGACAGGGGTCATGGAGCATTGTGATAACAAGGGCATGGAGCATTGTGATGACAAGGGTCATGGAGGATTCTGATGACAAAGGTAATGGAGCATTGTGGTGGCACAAGTCACAGAGCCTTGTGATGACGAGGGCATTGACCATTGTGATGACAAAGATCATGAAGCATTGTGGTGAATGGAGTCACGGAGCATTGTGATGACAGGGGTCATGGAGCATTGGGATGTCAAGGGCATGGAGCATTGTGATGACAGGGGCATGGAGCAATGGTCTCACAAATTTCATGGATTATTGTGATGACAGTGGGCATGGTGCATTGTGATGAAAAGAGCATGGAACTTTGTGATGACAACGTCATGGATTATTGTGAAGACAGGTGTCAGGGAACAATGTGATGACATATGTCACGGTCCACTGTGATGCCAATGACATGGAGCATTGTGGTGCCAAGTGTCATGGAGGATTGTGATGACAAAGGTAAAGGAGCATTGTGATGATCAGGACATGGAGCAATGTGATGGCAAGACCGTGGAGCATTGTGATGAGAAGACCATGGATAATTGTGATGACGAGCATCATGGAGCTTTATGATGAAAAGAGCCATGGAGCCTTCTGACATAAGATATCACTTATGAAGGAAATGTAAACATGGCTAAACATGAACTGAATTAGGAAAGAGAACAGAGTCTCACATTTAGAAAACATACTTATGGCTGCATAGGGGAAAGAAAGGTGGGAAGATGCACAAAACCAGAGTTGGATATTAGCTCAGGTACCATTCAATAATCCAAATACAGAATAGACAAGACCTACTCCTTCCTCAGTGAACGGGACTCAACACCCCTATTCCCCGCAGAGGAATATATCTGATTAGAAAGAATCTTTTTTTTTTTTTTTTTTGCGGTATGTGGGCCTCTCACTGTTGTGGCCTCTGTGGTTGCGGAGCACAGGCTCCGGACACGCAGGCTCAATGGCCATGGATCATGGGCCAAGCCACTCCGCGGCATGTGGGATCCTCCTAGACCGGGGCACGAACCCGTGTCCCCTGCAACGGCAGGCGGACTCTCAACCACTGTGCCACCAGGGAAGCCCCTGATTACTAAGAATCTTAAAACCTATGTATCGATATGTCTCCGTAAGGGAATCAAATCTGTCTAGACCGGAATAAACACGTCAGTGAAAATCAGGTCAACGTCATTATAAAAATCAATTTCAAAAACAAAACAAAAAAAAACAGCGAAATTCTAACACAATTCCTTCAGGTGTTATGATAAAACCTGTAATGACCCTATCCAAAATGACAGCTGGATGAGACATAAGGCTGGTCACTTGGGACTGAGAGGATTGGTGAAATTGGGTGAGAAAATGCAGACGCTTTAAAGCAATAATGCATTCCACCAATTCCATGGGTCCCAACTCTCCAGGTAGAAGGGAATATCACTACAGTTATAACATGTACGGGAAACCAAGAGAATGGACACACTGTGTATACGAAAGCTTTCTAAAACTCAAATAATAGTCCCTCTCCTGGAGCTCCGGTTTGAATTTCCAACTGCTTTATTATCAATCTCCCAACTTGGAGAGACAGACCCTTTAACCT
The DNA here is from genome assembly GCF_949752795.1 of Hyperoodon ampullatus. Lineage (NCBI taxonomy): Eukaryota > Metazoa > Chordata > Mammalia > Artiodactyla > Ziphiidae > Hyperoodon > Hyperoodon ampullatus. The sequence goes on from NW_027641092.1 coordinate 144,304, forward strand.
CCTGTTTCTCACATGTTGCCAAATTGGCAGAGGATGGAAGGGAAGATGGAGAACCAATGAGAGAGTATCTGTTAGGCATTTGGACGGGCACATGTCACTCTAATTTCCGGGCAGGAAGAAGAATTAATCAAAGTCTCAGCCAACCACTGGGAACCTCATTAGGTCCTGAACCCAAATTTTGGACTTGCGGTCAGCTCACAAAATAGAGTTGAAAAATGGAGCTCAGGGGCACAGCAATTCACAAACTGGCAGAGTACTAAAGGGCAACTATCGTCCAAAAATCTGTTCAGGGAAAGCAACGAGGAGGACTTGAAAGCGAGCCAGAATAGCAGGAAACATATTTCAAGAGGTACATTGGAATTGCCTTCAAAGCACAGGAAGAGGGGCACAACTTCGACAATGATGCACTTGGCGAAAAAGGGCGTATGCGTTTCTTCCTGAATATAATCAGGAGGAAACACATACGCACTTTTTGGCCAAGCAAGCAAGCGGGCAATGAAATTCTGCAATACAAAGAAGTATCATCTCCAAGCGGTCAAAAGGGACATCTGCAAAATGTGTAAAAAACAGAAAGGCAAGACATGCCCTGGAGAACAGGGAGCCTAGTTATGCTGATGGGCAGGATGTAAATTGCCAACCGCCTCACTGGAGTTGTGCAATGTGTTCCCTAAAACAATTAAACAACAGAGCTACAGAGCCAAGGGCACTTCCAGTCTAGGGAATATACCTTGGGAAAACTGAAAATCAATAAGAGAGAGCCACCCCAAAATTTAGAGCTGCACTGTTTACAAGAACCTCAACTTGGGTACACCTAAAATATCCCAGGAAAGACAAAATTGGTTCAAGAAATTTTGGTACTTACGTACGATGGATTATCCCACAGCCATGAAATCAATGTCATAAGGCCAGTAGAAGCAAAATGAGTGGATACAGGTACGATGATTCTAAGTGAAATAAGTCACAGAGAAAAAGAAACTTATCATAAGATATCACTTATGAAGGTCCTGTAAAAATGGCTACACATGAACAGAGTTAGGAAAGAGAAAAGAGACTCTCATTTAGAAAACACTCTTATGCCTTCTTAAGGGGAAAGGAGAGGAGGGGTGATGCATAAAACCAGAGTTTGATATACGTACAGGTACCATTCCAAAAACCAAATATGGAATAGACAAGACCTACACCTTCCTCAGTGAAATTGACACAAAACCCCATATTTCCTGCAGAGGAATATATCTGACTAGTAATAATCTTAAAACCTATATACTGATATGTCTCCATAAGGGAATCAAGTGTGTCTAGACTGGCATTAACATGGCAGTGAGAATCAGCTCAAACCCACTATAACAAGGAATTTCAAAAACAACAACAACAAAAAAAAAACCGGGAAATTCTTTACAATTCCTTCAGGGGCTCTGATGAAACCCAGAATGACCCTATCTACAACAACAGCTGGATGTGGCATAAGGCTGGACACTTGGGACTGAGAGGATTGGTGAGATTGGGTGAGCAAATGCAGACCTTTTAAAGCAATAATGTGTGGCACACATTCCAAGGGTCCCAACTCTCCAGGTTGAAGGGAATATTACTACAGCTATAACATGTACGGGAAACCTAGAGAATGGACACACTCTTAACACGAAAGGTTTCTAGAACTCAACTACTTGTCCCTCTCCTGGTTCTCCAGCTAGAATTTCCAACTGCTTTACTATCAATCTCCCAAATTGGAGAGACAGGCCCTTTAACCTCATGGTTCGCACAGGTTGCCAATTTGGCAGAGGATGAAAGGGAAGAGGGAGAACCAATGAGAGAGTAGCTATTAGGCATTTGGACGGGCACATGTCACTCTAACTTCCCGGCAGGAAGAAGAATTAATCAAAGTCTCAGCCACACACTGGGAACCTGTATAGGTTCTGAACCAAAATTTTGGACTTGCGGTCAGCTCACAAAAAACGAGTTGAAAAATGGAGCTCAGGGGCACAGCAATTCACAAACTGGCAGAGTACTAAAGGGCAACAATCGTCCAGAAATCTATTGAGGGAAGGAAACGAGGCGGACTTGAAAGCCATCCAGAATAGCAGGAAACAGATTTCAAGTGGTACATTGGAATCACATTCAAAGCACAGGAAGAGGGGCACAACTTCGACAATGATGCACTTGGCCAAAAAGGTCGTATGCGTTTTCTCCTGAATATATTCAGGAGAAAACACATACGACCTTTTTGGCCAAGCAAGCAAGTGGGCAATGCAAATCTGCACTACAAAACGTATCACTTCCCACCGGTCAAAAGGGACATCCGCAAAATGTGTAAAAACCAGAAAGGCAAGACAGGCCCTGGAGAACAGAGATCCCAGTTATGCTGATGGGTGGGATGTAAATTACCAGCTGCCTTTGTGGAGGAGTTCACTGTGTTCCCTAAAACAAGTAAACAAGAGAGATACCGAACCAAGAGCACTTCCAGTCTAGGGAATATACCTTGGGAAACCTGAAAATCAATAAGACAGAGCCACCCCAAATTGGGGGCTGCACTGCTTACAGGAACCTCAACTTGTGTACACCTTAAATATCCCAGGAAAGACAAAAATGGTTTAAGAAATAGTATTACTTATGGACGATGGAATATCCCCCAGCCATGAAATCAATGTCATGAGGCCAGTAGCAGCAAAATGAGTGGATTCAGGTACAATGATTCTAAGTGAAATAAGTCACAGCGAAAAGGAAACTTATCATAAGATATCACTTATTAAGTTCCTGTAAACATGGCTACACATGAACTGAGTTAGGAAAGAGAACAGAGTCTCACATTTAGAAAACAATCTTATGCCTGCCTAAGGGGGAAGGAAAGGTGGGGTGATGCATAAAACCAGAGTATGATATCAGTACAGGTACCGTTCCAAAAACCAACTACGAATTATACAAGTCCTACACCTTCGTCAGTGAAAGGGACTCAAAACCCCAAATTTCCCGCAGAGGAATATATCTGACTAGTAAGAATCTTAAAACCTATGTATTGATATGTCTCCATAAGGGAATCAAGTGTGTCTAGACTGGAATAAACATGGAAGTGAAAATCAGCTCAAACCCACTATAAAAAGGAATTTCAAAAATCAAACAAAAAAATAGGGAAATTCTTTACAATACCTTCAGGGGCTCTGATGAAACCTGGAATGACCCTATCTACAACGACAGTTGGATGTAGCATAAGTCTGGAAACTTGGGACTCAGAGCATTGGTGAGATTGAGTCAGCAAATGCAGACCATTTAACAATAATGTGTGGCACACATTCCAAGGATCCCAACTCTCCAGGTTGAAGGGAATTTTACTACAGCTATAACATGTACGGGAAAGCAAGAGAATGGACACACTGTGAATACGAAAGGTTTCTAAAACTCAACTAATAATCCCTGTCCTTGTGCTTCGGTTTGAATTTGCAACTGCTTTGCTATCAATCTCCCAACTTGGAGAGACAGCCTCTTTAACCTCCTGGTTCTCACAGGTTGCAAATTAGGCAGAGGATGTAATGAAAGATGGAGAACCAAAGAGAGAGTAGCTGTTAGGCATTTGGAAGGGCACATTTCACTCTAATTTCCCGGCAGAAAGAAGAATTAACCAAAGTCTCAGCCACACGCCGGGAACCAGTATAGATCCTGAAGCAAAATTTTGGACTTGCGGTCAGCTAACAAAAAACGAGTTGAAAAATGGAGTTCAGGGGCACAGCAATTCACAAATTTGCAGAGTAATAAAGGGCAACTATAGACCAAAAATCTGTTGAGGGAACGCAACGAGGCATACTTAAAGGGGGCCAGAATAACAGGAAATAGATTTGAAGAGGTACATTGGAATCGCCTTTAAAGCACAGGAAGAGTGGCACAATTTCGACCATGGTGCATTTGCCCAAAAAGGGCGTATGCGTTTAATCCTGAATATAATCAGGAGGAAACGCATACGCCCTTTTTGGCCAAGCAAGAAAGCGGGCCATGAAATTCTGCAGTACAAAGAATTATCACTTCCAAGCGGTCAAAAGGGACATCTGCAAAATGTGTAAAAACCAGAAAGGCAAGACAGGCCCTGGAGAACAGGGAGCCTAGTTATGCTGATGGGCGGGATGTAAATTGCCAACTCCCTCTCTGGAGGAGTGCATTGTGTTCCCTAAAACAAGTAAACAACAGAGCTACAGAGTGAAGCACACTTCCAATCTAGGGAGTATACCTTGGGAAAACTGAAAATCAATAAGACAGACCCACCCCAAAATTTAGGGCTGCACTGCTTACAAGAACCTCAACGTGGGTACACCTTAAATATCCCAGGAAAGACAAAAATGGTTCAAGAAATTGTGCTACTTTCGTAGGATGGAATATCCCTCATCCATGAAAACAATGTCATAAGGCCAGTAGCAGCAAAATGAGTGGATTCAGGTACAATGATTCTAAGTGAAATAAGTCACAGAGAATAAGTAACTTATCATAAGATATTACTTATGAAGATCCTGTAAACATGGCTACACATGAACTGAGTTAGGAAAGAGAACAGAGTCTCACATATAGAAAACACTATTATGCCTGCTTAAGGGGGAAGAAGATGTGGGGTGATGCATAAAACCAGAGTTTGATATTCGTACAGGTACCATTCCAAAAACCAACTACGGATTATACAAGTCCTACACATTTTTCAGTGAAAGGTACACAAAACCCCATATATCCTGCAGATGAATATATCTGACTAGTAAGAATCTTAAAACCTATGTATTGATATGTCACCATGAGGGAATCCAGTGTGTCTAGACTGGCATAAACATGGCAGTGAGAATCAGCTCAAACCCACTATAAAAAGGAATTTCAAAAACAAAACAAAAAAACAGGGAAATTCTTTACAATGCCTACATGGGCTCTGATGAAACCTAGAATGGCCCTATCTACAACGACAGCTGGATGTGGCATAAGGCTGGACACTTGGGACTGAGAGGATTGGTGAGATTGGGTCAGCAAATGCAGACCATTTAAAACAATAATGTGTGGCACACATTCCTAGGATCCCAACTCTCCATGTTGAAGGGAATATTACTACAGCTATAACATGTACAGGAAACCAAGAGAATGGACACACTGTTAATACGAAAGGTTTCTAGAAATCAACTAATAGTCCCTCTCCTGGTAATTCTCTTTGAATTTCCAATTGCTTTACTATCAATCTCCCAACTTGGAGAGACAGCCCCTTTAACCTCCTGGTTCTCACAGGTTGAAAATTAGGCAGAGGATGAAAGGGAAGATGGAGAAACAATGAGAGAGTAGCTGTTAGGCATTTGGACGGGAATATGTCACTCTAATTTCCAGGCAGAAAGAAGAATTAACCAAAGTCTCAGCCACACGCCTGGAGCCAGTATAGGTCCTGAAGCAAAATTTTGGACTTGCGGTCAGCTCACAAAAAACGAGTTGAAAAATGGAGCTCAGGGGCACAGCAATTCACAAATTGGCAGAGCAATAAAGGGCAACTATTGTCCAAAAATCTGTTGAGGGAAGGCAACGAGGCGGACTTGAAAGCGAGCCAGAATAGCAGGAAACAGATTTCAAGAGGTACATTGGTATCGCCTTCAAAGCACAGGAAGAGGGGCACAAGTTCGACAATGATGCACTTGGCCAAAAAGGGCGAATGCGTTTTCTCCTGAATATATTCAGGAGAAAACACATAAGCCCTTTTTGGCCAAGCAAGCAAGTGGGCAATGCAAATCGGCACTATAAAATGTATCACTTCCCAGCGGTCAAAAGGGACATCCGCAAAATGTGTAAAAACCAGAAAGCAAGACAGGCCCTGGAGAACAGGGAGCCTAGTTATGCTGATGGGCAGGATGTAAATTGCCAACTGCCTCTCTGGAGGAGTGCACTGTGTTCCCTCAAACAAGTAAACAACAGAGCTACAGAGCCAAGGGCACTTCCAGTCTAGGGAATATACCTTGGGAAAACTGAAAATCAATGAGACAGATGCACCCCAAAATTTAGGGCTGCACTGCTTACAAGACCCTCAAGTTGGGTACACCTTATATTTCCAAGGAAAGACAAAAATGGTTCAAGTAATTGTGTTACTTACATACGATGGATTATCCCTCAGCCATGAAATCAATGTCATAAGGCCAGTAGCAGCAAAATCAGTGGATTCAGGTACGATGATTCTAAGTGAAATAAGTCACAGAGAAAAAGAAACTTATCATAAGATATCACTTATGAAAGTCCTGTAAACATGGCTACACATGAACTGAGTTAGGAAGGAGAACAGAGTCTCACATTTAGTAAACACTCTTATGCCTGCTTAAGGGGGAAGGAGATGTGGGGTGATGCATAAAACCAGAGTTGATATTAGTACAGGTACCGTTCCAAAAACCAAATATGGAATAGACAACGCCTACACTTTCCTCAGTGAAGGGACACAAAACCACATATTTCCCGCAGAGGAATATATTTGACTAGTAAGAATCTTAAAACCTATGTATTGATATGTCTCTGTGACAGAATCAAGTGTGTCTAGACTGGCATAAAAATGGCAGTGAGAATCAGCTCAAACCCACTATAAAAAGGAATTTCAAAAACAAAACACAAAAACAGGGAAATTCTTTACAATTCCTTCAGGGGCTCTAATGAAACCTGGAATGACACTATCTACAACGACAGCTGGATGTGGCATAAGGCTGGACACTTGGGACTGAGAGGATTTGCGAGACTCAGTGAGCAAATGCAGACCATTTAAAGCAATAATGCGTGACAAACATTCCAAGGGTCCTAACTCTCCAGGTTGAAGGGAATATTACTACAGCTATAACATGTACGGGAAACCTAGAGAATGGACACACTGTGAATATGAAAGGTTTCTAAAACTCAACTAAAGTCCCTTTCCTGGTGCTCCTGTTTGAATTTCCAACTGCTTTACTACCAAGCTCCCAACTTGGAGAGACAGGCCCTTTAACCTCCTGGTTCGCACAGGTTGCCAATTTGGCAGAGGATGAAAGGGAAGATGGAGAACCAATGAGAGAATAGCTGTTAGGCATTTGGACGGGCACATGTCATTCTAATTTCCCGGCAGGAAGAAGAATTAATCAGAGTCTCAGCCACCCACTGGGAACATGTATAGGTCCTGAGCCAACATTTTGGACTTGTGGTCAGCTCACAAAAAAGGAGTTGAAAAATGGATCTCAGGGGCACAGCAATTCACAAACTGGCAGAGTATAAAGGGCAACTATCGTCCAAAAATCTGTTGAGGGAAGGCAACGAGGCGGACTTGAAAGCGAGCCGGAATAGCAGGAAACAGATTTCAAGAGGTACATTGGAATCGCTTTTAAAGCACAGGAAGAGGGGCACAATTTCGACCATGATGCACTTGCCTAAATAGGGCATATGCGTTTCCTCCTGAATATAATCAGGAGGAAACGCATACGCCCTTTTTGGCCAAGCAAGCAAGCGGGCAATGAAATTCTGCAGTACAAAGAAGTATCACTTCCAAGCGGTCAAAAGGGACATCTGCAAAATGTGTAAAAAACAGAAAGGCAAGACATGCCCTGGAGAACAGGGAGCCTAGTTATGCTGATGGGCAGGATGTAAATTGCCAACCGCCTCTCTGGAGGAGTGAACTCTGTTCCCTAAAACAATTAAACAACAGAGCTACAGAGCCAAGGGCACTTCTAGTCTAGGGAATATAGCTTGGGAAAACTGAAAATCAATAAGACAGAGCCACCCCAAAATTTAGGGCTGCACTACTTACAAGAACCTCAACTTGGGTACACCTAAAATATCCCAGGAAAGACAAAATTTGTTCAAGAAATTTTGGTACTTACGTACGATGGATTATCCCTCAGCCATGAAATCAATGTCATAAGGCCAGTAGCAGCAAAATGAGTGGATTCAGGTACGATGATTCTAAGTGAAATAAGTCACAGAGAAAAAGAAACTTATCATAAGATATCACTTATGAAGGTCCTGTAAACATGGCTACACATGAACAGAGTTAGGAAAGAGAAAAGAGCCTCTAATTTAGAAAACACTCTTATGCCTTCTTAAGGGGAAAGGAGAGGAAGGGTGATGCATAAAACCAGAGTTTGATATTCGTATAGGTACCATTCAAAAACCAAATATGAAATAGACAAGACCTACACTTTCCTCAGTGAAAGGGAGACAAAACCCCATATTTCCCGCACAGGAATATATCTGACTAGTAATAATTTTAAAACCTATATATTGATATGTCTCCATAAGGGAATCAAGTGTGTCTAGACTGGCATTAACATGGCAGTGAGAATCAGCTCAAACCCACTCTAAAAAGGAATTTCAAAAACAAACAAACCAAAAAAAACCGGGAAATTCTTTACAATTCCTTCGGGGTTCTGATGAAACCTAGAATGACCCTATCTACAACGACAGCTGGAAGTGGCATAAGGCTGGACACTTGGGACTGAGAGGATTTGTGAGATAGGGTGAGCAAATGCAGACCTTTTAAAGCAATAATGTGTGGCACACATTCCAAGGGTCCCAACTGTCCAGGTTGAAGGGAATATTACTACAGCTATAACATGTACGGGAAACCTAGAGAATGGACACACTGTGAATACGAAAGGTTTCTAGAACTCAACTAATTGTCCCTCTCCTGGTTCTCCAGCTAAAATTTCCAACTGCTTTACTATCAATCTCCCAAATTGGAGAGACAGGCCCTTTAACCTCCTGGTTTGCACAGGTTGCCACTTTGGCAGAGGATGAAAGGCAAGAGGGAGAACCAATGAGAGAGTAGCTATTAGGCATATGGACGGGCACATGTCACTCTAAATTCCCGGCAGGAAGAACAATTAATCAAAGTCTCAGCCACACACTGGGAACCTGTATAGGTCCTGAACCAAAATTTTGGACTTGCGGTCAGCTCACAAAAAACGAGTTGAAAAATGGAGCTCAGGGGCACAGCAATTCACAAACTGGCAGAGTACTAAAGGGCAACTATCGTCCAAAAATCTATTGCGGGAAGGCAACGAGGCGGACTGCAAAGCGATCCAGAATAGCAGGAAACAGATTTCAAGGGGTACATTGGAATCGCATTCAAACCACAGGAAGAGGGGCACAACTTCGACAATGATGCACATAGCCAAAAAGGTCATATGCGTTGTCTCCTGAATATATTTAGGAGAAAACACATACGCCCTTTTAGGCCAAGCAAGCAAGCGGGCAATGAAAATCTGCACTACAAAATGTATCATTTCCCACCGGTCAAAAGGGACATCCACAAAATGTGTAAAAACCAGAAAGGCAAAACAGGCCCTGGAGAACAGAGAACCCAGTTATGCTGATGGGCAGGATGTAAATTACCAACTGCCTCTCTGGAAGAGTGCACTGTGTTCCCTCAAACAAGTAAACAACAGAGCTACAGAGCCAAGGGCACTTACAGTCTAGGGAATATACCTTGGGAAAACTGAAAATCAATAAGACAGAGGCACCCCAAAATTTAGGGCTGCACTGCTTACAAGACCCTCAACTTGGGTACACCTTATATATGCGAGGAAAGACAAAAATGGTTCAAGTAATTGTGTTACTTACATACGATGGAATATCCCTCAGCCATGAAATCAATGTCATAAGGCCAGTAGCAGCAAAATGAGTGGATTCAGGTACGATGATTCTAAGTGAAATAAGTCACAGAGAAAAAGAAACTTATCATAAGATATCACTTATGAATGTCCTGTAAACAAGGCTACACATGAACTGAGTTAGGAAGGAGAACAGAGTCTCACATTTAGGAAACACTCTTATGCTTGCTTAAGGGGGAAGGAGAGGTGGGGTGATGCATAAAACCAGAGTTTGATATTAGTACATGTACCGTTCCAAAAACCAAATATGGAATAGACAAGACCTACACTTTCTCAGTGAAGGGACACAAAACCACATATTTCCCGCATAGGAATATATGTGACTAGTAAGAATCTTAAAACCTATGTATTGATATGTCTCCGTGACGGAATCAAGTGTGTCTAGACTGGCATAAAAATGGCAGTGAGAATCAGCTCAAACCCACTATAAAAAGGAATTTCAAAAACAAAACACAAAAACAGGGAATTTCTTTACAATTCCTTCAGGGGCTCTAATGAAACCTGGAATGGCACTATCTACAACGACAGCTGGATGTGGCATAAGGCTGGACACTTGGGACTGAGAGGATTTGCGAGACTCAGTGAGCAAATGCAGACCATTTAAAGCAATAATGCGTGACAAACATTCCAAGGGTCCCAACTCTCCAGGTTGAAGGGAATATTACTACAACTATAACATGTACGGGAAACCTAGAGAATGGACACACTGTGAATACGAAAGGTTTCTAAAACTCAACTAAAGTCCCTCTCCTGGTGCTCCGGTTTGAATTTCCAACTGCTTTACTACCAATCTCCCAACTTGGAGAGACAGACCCTTTAACCTCCTGGTTCGCACAGGTTGCCAATTTGGCAGAGGATGAAAGGGAAGATGGAGAACCAATGAGAGAATAGCTGTTAGGCATTTGGACGGGCACATGTCATTCTAATTTCCCGGCAGGAAGAAGAATTAATCAGAGTCTCAGCCACCCACTGGGAAACTGTATAGGTCCTGAACCAACATTTTGGACTTGTGGTCAGCTCACAAAAAAGGAGTTCAAAAATGGATCTCAGGGGCACAGCAATTCACAAACTGGCAGAGTATAAAGGACAACTATCGTCCAAAAATCTGTTGAGGGAAGGCAACGAGGCGGAGTTGAAAGCGAGCTGGAATAGCAGGAAACAGATTTCAAGATGTACATTGGAATCGCCTTCAAAGCACAGGAAGACGGGCACAAATTCGACAATGATGCACTTGGCCAAAAAGGGCGTATGCGTTTTCTCCTGAATATATTCAGGAGAAAACGCATACGACCTTTTTGGCCAAGCAAGCAACCGGGCAATGCAAATCTTCACTACAAAGAAGTATCACTTCCCACCGGTCAAAAGCGTCATCCGCAAAATGTGTAAAAACCAGAAAGGCAAGACAGGCCCTGGAAGACAGGGAGCCTTGTTATGCTGATGGGTGGGATGTAAATTGGAAACTCCCTCTCTGGAAGAGTGCATTGTGTTCCCTAAAACAGGTAAACACCAGAGCTACAGAGCCAAGGGCACTTCCAGTCTAGGGAATATACCATGGGAAAACTGAAAATCAATAAGACAGAGCCAACCCAAAATTGGGGCTGCACTGCTTACAGGAACCTCAACTTGGGTACACCCTAAATATCCCAGGAAAGACAAAAATGGTTTAAGAAATTGTATTACTTACAGACGATGGAATATCCCCCAGCCATGAAATCAATGTCATGAGGCCAGTAGCAGCAAAATGAGTGGATTCAGGTATGATGATTCTAAGTGAAATAAGTCACAGAGAAAAGGAAACTTACCATAAGATATCACTTATGAAGGTCCTGTAAACATGGCTACACATGAACTGAGTTAGGAAAGAGAACAGAGTCTCACATTTAGAAAACAATCTTATGCTTGCCTAAGGGGGAAGGAGAGGTTGGTTGATGCATAAAACCAGAGTTTCATATTAGTACAGGTACCGTTCCAAAAACCAACTACGAATTACACAAGTCCTACACCTTCGTTAGTGAAAGGGACTCAAAACCCCATATTTCCCGCAGAGGAATATATCTGACTAGTAAGAATCTTAAAACCTATGTATTGATATGTCTCCGTAAGGGAATCAAGTGTGTCTAGACTGACATAAACATGGCAGTGAAAATCAGCTCAAACCCACTATAAAAAGTAATTTCAAAAACCAAACAAAAAAATAGGGAAATTCTTTACAATTCCTTCAGGGCCTCTGATGAAACCTGGAATGACCCTATCTACAATGACAGCTGGATGTGGCATAAGGCTGGACACTTGGGACTGAGAGGATTGGTGAGATTGGGTCAGCAAAAGCAGACCATTTAAAGCAATAATGCGTGGCACACATTCCAAGGATCCCAACTCTCTAGGTTGAGGGGAATATTTCTACAGCTATAACATGTACGGGAAACCAAGAGAATGGACACACTGTGAATACGAAAGGTTTCTAAAACTCAACTAATAGTCCCTCTCCTGGTGTTTCGGTTTGTATTTCCAACTGCTTTACTATCCATCTCCCAACTTGGAGAGACAGCCCCTTTAACCTCCTGGTTCTCAAAGGTTGCCAATTTGGCAGAGGATGAAAGGAAAGATGGAGAATCAATGAGAGAGTAGCTGTTAGGCATTTGGACGGGCACATGTCACTGTAATTTCCCGGCAGAAAGAAGAATTAACCAAAGTCTCAGCCACACGCCGGGAAACAGTATAGATCCTGAAGCAAAATTTTGGACTTGCGGTCAGCTCACAAAAAACGAGTTGATAAATGGAGCTCAGGAGCACAGCAATTCACAAATTGGCAGAGTAATAAAGGGCAACTATCGTCCAAAAATCTGTTGAGGGAAGGCAGCGAGGCGGACTTGAAAGCGAGCCAGAATAGCAGGAAACAGATTTCAAGAGGTACATTGGAATCGCCTTTAAAGCACAGGAAAAGGGGCACAATTTCGACCATGATGCACTTGCCCAAAAAGGGCTTATGCGTTTCCTCCTGAATATCATCAGGAGGAAACGCATAAGACCTTTATGGCCAAGTAAGGAAGCGGGGAATGAAATTCGGCAGTACAAAGAAGTATCACTACCCAGCGGTCAAAAGGGACATCCACAAAATGTGTAAAAAGCAGAAAGGCAAGACAAGCGCTGGAGAAGAGGGAGCCTAGTTATGTTGATGGGCAGGAGGTAAATGGCCAACCGCCTCCCTGGAGGAGTGCAATGTGTTCCCTAAAACAATTAAACAACAGAGCAACAGAGCCAAGGGCACTTCCAGTCTAGGGAATATACCTTGGGAAAACTGAAAATCAATAAGCGAGAGCCACCCAAAATTTAGGGCTGCACTGTTTACAAGAACCTCAACTTGTGTACACCTTAAATATCCCAGGAAAGACAAAATTGGTTCAAGAAATTTTGGTACTTACGTACGATGGATTATCCCTCAGTCATGAAATCAATGTCATAAGGCCAGTAGCAGCAAAATGAGTGGATTCAGGTACGATGATTCTAAGTGAAATAAGTCACAGAGAAAAAGAAACTTATCATAAGATATCACTAATGAAGGTCCTGTAAACATGGCTACACATGAACAGAGTTAGGAAAGATAAAAGAGCCTCTCATTTAGAAAACACTCTTATGCCTGCTTAAGGGGAAAGGTGAGGAAGGGTGATGCATAAAACTAGAGTTTGATATTCGTACAGGTACCATTCCAAAAACCAAATATGGAATAGACAAGACCTACACCTTCTTCAGTGAAAGGGACTCAAAACCCCATATTTCCCGCAGAGGAATATATCTGACTAGTAATAATCTTAAAACCTATATATTGATATGTCTCCATAAGGGAATCAAGTGTGTCTAGACTGCCATTAACATGGCAGTGAGAATCAGCTCAAAACCACTATAAAAAGGAATTTCAAAAACAAAACAAAAAAACAGGGAAATTCTTTACAATTGCTACAGTTTCTCTGATGAAAGCTGGAATGGCCCTCTGTACAAGGACAGCTGGATGTGGCATAAGCCTGGACACTTGGGACTGAGAGGATTGGTGAGATTTCGTGAGCAAATGCAGACACTTTAAAGCAATAATGCATGGCACAAATTCCAAGGATCCCAACTCTCCAGGATGAAGGGAATATTACTACAGCTATAACATGTACGGGAAACCTAGAGAATGTACACACTGTGAATACGAAAGGTTTCTAAAACTCAACTAATAATCCCTCTCCTGGTTCTCTGGTTTGACTTTCCAACAGCTTTACGATCAATCTCCCAACTTGGAGAGACAGCCCCTTTAAGTTCCTGGTTCTCACAGGTGGCCAATTTGGGAGAGGAGGAAAGGGAAGAGGGAGAACAAATGAGAGAGTAACTGTTAGGCATTTGAACGGGCACATGTCATTCTAATTTCCTGGCAGGAAGAAGAATTAACCAAAGTCTAAGACACCCGCTGGGAACCAGTATAGGTCCTGAACCAAAATTTTGGACTTGCGGTCAGCTCACAAAAAACGAGTTGAAAAATGGAGCTAAGGGGCACAGCAATGCACAAATTGCAGAGTAATAAAGGACAACAATCGTCCGAAAATCTGTTGACGGAAGGCAAGGAGGCGGACTAGAAAGCGAGCCAGAATAGCAGGAAACAGATTTCAAGAGGTACATTGGAATCGCCTTTAAAGCACAGGAATAGGGGCACAACTTCGACAATGATGCACTTGGCCCAAAACGGTGTATGCGTTTTCTCCAGAATATATTCAAGAGAAAACGCATATGCGCATTTTGGCCAAGCAGGCAAGCGGCCAATGCAAATCTGCACTACAATGAAGTATCACATACCACCGGTCAAAAGGGACATCCACAAAATTTGTAAAAACGAGAAAGGCAAGATAGGCCCTGGAGAACAGGGAGCCTAGTTACGCTGATGGAAATGATGTAAATTGCAAACTGCCTCTCTGGAAGAGTGCACTGTGATCACTAAAACAAGAAAACAACAGAGCTACAGGTCAAAGGGCAATTCCAGTCTAGGGGATATACCTTGAGAAAACGGAAAATCAATAAGACAGAGCCACCCCAAAATTTAGGGCTAAACTGTTTACAAGAACCTCAACTTGGGTACACCTTAAATATCCCAGGAAAGACAAAAATGTTTCAAGAAATTGTGTTACTTACGTAAGACGGAATATCAGTCAGCCATGAAATCAATGTCATAAGGCCAGTAGCTTCAAACTGAGTGGATTCAGGTACGATGATTCTAATTGAAATAAGTCACAGAGAAAAAGAAACTTATCATAAGATATCACTTATGAAGGTCCTGTAAACATGGCTACACATGAACTGAGTTAGGAAAGAGAACAGAGTCTCACATTTAGAAAACACTCTTATGCCTGCTTAAGGGGGAAGGAGAGGTGGGGTGATGCATAAAACCAGAGATTGATATTAGTACAAGTACCATTCCAAAAAACAACTACGGAATAGACAAGACCTACACTTTCCTCAGTGAAATGGACTCAAATCCCATATTTCCCGTGGAGGTATATATCTGACTAGTAAGAAACTTAAAACCTATGTATTGATATGTCTCCGTAAGGGAATGAAGTGTGTCTTGACTGCCAAAAACATGGCAGTGAGAATCAGCTCAAATCCCCTATAAAAAGGAAGTTCAAAAACAAAACAAAAAAACAGGGAAATTCTTTACAATTCCTTCAGGGGCTCTGATGAAACCTGGAATGACCCTATCTACAACCACAGCTGGATGTGGCATAAGCCTGGACACTTGGGACTGAGATGATTGGTGAGGTTCGGTGAGCAAATGCAGCCCATTTAAAGAAATAATATGTGGCACACATTCCAAGGGTCCCAACTCTCCAGGTTGAAGGGAATATTACTATAGCTATAACATGTACGGGAAACCTAGAGAATGGACACAATGTGAATATGAAAGGTTTATAAAACTCAACTAATAATCCCTCTCCTGGTGCTCCGGTTTGACTTTCCAACTGCTTTACTATCAACCTCCCAACTTGGAAAGACAGCCCCTTTAAGCTCCTGGTTCTCACAGGTGGCCAATTTGGGAGAGGATGAAAGGGAAGAGGGAGAACCAATGAGAGAGTAGCTGTTAGTCATTTGGACGGCAGCATGTCATTCTAATTTCCAGGCAGGAAGAAGAATTAAGCAAAGTCTCAGACACCCGCCGGGAACCAGTATAGGTCCTGAACCAAAATTTTGGACTTGCGGTCAGCTCACAAAAAACGAGTTGAAAAATGGAGCTCAGGGCCACAGCAATTCACAAACTGGCAGAGAAATAAAGGACAACAATCGTCCAAATATCTGTTGACGGAAGGCAACGAGGCGGACTTGAAAGCGAGCCAGAATAGCAGGAAACAGATTTCAAGAGGTACATTGGAATGGCCTTTAAAGCACAGGAAGAGTGGCACAACTTCGACAATGATGCACTTGGCCAAAAAGGGCGTATGCGTTTTCTCGTGAATATATTCAGGAGAAAATGCATAGGCCCTTTTTGGCGAAGCAAGCAAGCGGGCAATTCAAATCTGCACTACAAACAAGTATCATTTCCCACCGGTCAAAAGGGACATCCACAAAATGTGTAAAAGCCAGAAAGGCAAGACAGGCAATGAAGAATAGGGAGCCTAGTTATGCTGATGGGCAGGATGTAAATTGCCAACTGCCTCAATGGAGGAATGCACTGTGTTCCCTAAAACAAGTAAACAACAGAGCCACAGAGCCAAGGGCACTTCCAGTCTAGGGAATATACATTGGGAAAACTGAAAATCAATAAGATAGAGCCACCCCAATATTTAGGGCTGCTTATGTAGATGGTTTACTTATGTAGAGTGGAATATTACTCATCCAGAAATCAATGAAATAAGGCCAGTTGTAACAACTCTGGAGGATTTACATACGATGATTCTAAGTGACGTATGTCAGAAAGAAAAAGACACATATCATAAGATGTCACTTAAAGTTGGAATCAAAAATGGCTACACATGAAATAAATTAGAAAACAGAAACATAGTCAAATATGTAGAAAATAGACATAAGGCTGCTAAATGGAAAGGTGAGGAAGGGTGAGCTATTATCCTGGAGGTTGAAATTAGCAAAGATACCATTCCAAGTACCAAATTGAATAACTGACAAGGCCTACATGGTACCTCAAAGAACTGCACTCAGCCCACTCAAGTCACTGGAAAATAATACATATGAATGGTAAGCATCTGAAAAAGAATTTAATGTTGTCTCACAGTACATGAATCAAGTGGATGTACAGCAGCAAAAAACAGAGCTTTGAAAATCAGCTGTAACCAATATAAAAATAAATTTAAGAATATTTATAAAAACAGTGAGACAGACAAAAATTCTTACAACTTTTGTTGAAGGGCTATGATGTAACATGGATTGAACACATGTAGACCCACAGCAGGATGATATATAAGGCTGGAAGCTATGCACGCTAAGAGATGTTAGAGAGGCTGGGTGAGGAAATGCAGAACTTTCAAAGAAATACTGCCTGATTCCCATTCCATGGGTCCCAAATCTTCAGGTTCAAGGGAATCTTCTGACAGCGAAAACATGCCTGGGAGACCGAGACGAATGTACACCATGTGATCAGGAACGGGGTCTAAAATGCACCTCATTTTTGATCTCCTTTTACTGGGGTTAGCCATTCCAGCCAAATTACTAACAATCTCCCCACTTGGAGAATCAGCACCTTTAACCTCCTGTTTCACACAGTTTGCAATTTGTGCAGAGGATAAACGGGAAGAGGGGGAACCAATGAGAGACTAGCTGTAGGAGTTTTGACAGGCACATGTCACTCTAATTTACCATTAGGAAGAAGAATTAACCAAAGGCTCAGCCTGCCTCCCCAGAACCAGAATAGGGCCATAAGCAATACAATGGTTTGGCGGCCAGCTCACAAAAAAATGCGAGTTGCAAAATGGAGCTCAGGAGCAGACAATTCAAAGACCTGCAAAGATATAAATGATAACCAACGTCCAAAAATATATTCAGGTAAGGCAACGAAGAGGATCTGAATGAGAGGCAGAATTGCAGGAAACAGATTTCAAAAGGGAGATTGGACTCACATTTAAAGCATATGAAAAGCAGCAGAATTTCTAAAATGATGTAGTTGGGCAAAAGGGTGTATGCGTTTTTTTCATGAATAACTTCAGGAAAAAAACACATACAGAGTTTTTGGCCCACCAAGCAAGCGGGGAATGCAAATCTGCGAAACAAAGAAGTCTCAATTTCCACTGCTCAGAAAAGCCATCCAAAATATATGTAAAAACCAGAAATGCAGGAGAGGCCATGGAGAACAGGGAGCTAGTCACGCTGATCGGTGGGGTATAAATATACAAGAGCCACTCTGAAGAAGTGTATGCTGTTTCCTAAAACATCTAAAATACAAAGCTACCGAGCAAAGGGCACTTCCACTCATGGGCATATAACTTGGGAAGACTAAATATCAACAAGACACAGGCACCCCAAAGTTTAGGGCTGCTCTGCATACAAGAACCTCAACATCAGTACAACTTAAATATTCCAAGAAAGAGAAAATTGCGTAAAGAACTTGTGGTAATTTTGTACAATTGAATATCACTCAGATATGAAATCAATGTCATAAGGCCAGTAGCAGCAAAATGAGTGGATTTAGGTACGATGATTCTAAGTGAAATAAGTCACACAGAAAAAGAAACTTATCATAAGATATCACTTATGAAGTTCCTGTAAACATGGCTACACATGAACTGAGGAAAGAGAACAGAGTCTCAAATTGAGAAAACACTCTTATGCCTGCTTAAGCGGGAAGGAGAGTTGGGGTGATGCATAAAACCAGAGTTTGATATTAGCACATGTACCATTCCATGAAGCAAATACAGAATAGACAAAACCTACACCTTCCTCAGTGAACGGGACTCAAAACCCCAATTCCCAGCACAGGAATATATCTGATTAGTAAGAAACTTAAAACCCATATATTGATATGTCTCCATAAGGGAATCAAGTGTGTCTAGAACGGCATAAACATGTTGGTGAAAATCAGCTCAACCCCATTATAAAAATGAATTTCAAAAACAAAACAAAAAAAACAGCGAAACTCTTACACAATTCCTTCAGGGGATCTGATGAAACCTGGAATGACCCCATCTGCAAAGACAGCTAGATGAGACATAAGGCTGGACACATGGGGCTGAGAGGACTGGTGAGATAGGGTGAGAAAATGCAGACCCTTTAAAGCAGTAATGCATGCCACCCATTCCATGGGTCCCAACTCTCCAGGTAGAAGGGAATATCACTACAGTAATAACATGTATGGGAAACCTAGAGAATGGACACCCTGTGATGGCAAAAGATTTCTAAAAGGCTCCTAATTTTTCCCCTCCTTGTGCTCCAGTTTGGCATTCCAACTGCTTTACTATCAATCTCCCAACTTGGAGACTCAGCCCCTATAAGCTCCTGCTTTGCACAGTTTGCAAATTGTGCAGTGGATGAAAGGGAAGAGGGAGAACCAATCAGAGAGTAGCTCTAGGCATTTGGACGGACACATGTCACTCTAATTTCCCGTCTGGAAGGAAGAATTATCCAAAGTGTCAGCCTGCACTCCCGGAACCAGTATAGGTCCTGTAGCAAAATTGTGGCTTTGCGGTCAGCTCACAAAAACACGAGTTGAAAATTGGAGCTCAGGGGCACAGCAATTCACAAACCTGCAGAGTTATAAAGGACAACTCTCTTCCAAAAATCTGTTGAGGGAAGGCAACGAAGCAGACTTGAAAATGAGGCAGAATTGCACAAAACATATTTCAAGAGGTAAATTGGAATCGAATTTAAAGCACAGGAAAAGCATAACAACTTCGACAATGATGCACTTGGCCAAAAAGGGCGTATGCATTTTCTGCTGAATATATCCAGGAGAAAATGAATACGCCCTTTTTGGCCAATCAAGCAAGCCCGCAATGCAAATCCACACTACAAAGAATTGTCACTTCCCACCGGTCAAAAGGGACATCCAAAAATCTGTAAAAACCAGAAAATAAAGACAGAGATAACAAGAGCATGTTGCAATGTGATCCCAAGGGTCATGGAGGACTGTGATGACAAGGTCATGGAGCATTTTGCTGACAAAGGCATGTAGCATTGTGATGACAAGGGTCACGGAGCACTGTGATGACAAGCGTCACGGAGCACTGTGATTACAGGGGTCATGGAGAATTGGGATGACAAGGGCATGGATCATTGTGATGACAAGGGTTATGGAGCATTTTGATGACAAGAGTCCCGGATCACTGTGTTGTCAGGGGTCATGGAGGGTTGTGTTGACAGTGGTCATGGAGCATTGTGAAGACAAGGGTCATGTAGAAGTGAGATGAGTAGGTCATGGAGCTTTGGGCTGAAAATGTTCATGGAGTATTGTGATGACATGGGTCATGGAGCATTTGGATGAGAAGACCTTGGAGTGTTCTGATGACATGCGTCATGGAGCTTTGTGATGACAAGAGCATGGAGCATTGTGATTACAGGGGTGTTGGAGCATTGTGATGAAAAGGGCATGGATCATTGTGAATGGAAAAGGCATGGAGCCTTGTCATGACAGGGTTCAAGGAGCATACTGATGACAAGTGTCAGGGAGCATTGTGATGACAAGTGTATTGTGCACTGTGATGACAAATGTCATGGAGCATTGTGATGAGAATACCATGGATAATTGTGATGATGAGCGTCATGGGGCGTTGTGATGACAAGTGTTATGGAACATTGTGATCACAAGGGTTTGGAACATTGTGATGACAGAGGTCATGGAGCATTTTGATTTCATTGTGATGACAATAGCATGAAGCATTATGATGATGGGCATGGTGCATTGTGATGTCAGGGTACATGGAGCATTGAGATGAAAAGGGGCATGGAGCATTGTGATTAAAGTTGTCTTGGAGCACTGTGATGACAAGGGCATGGAGCATTGTGATGAGAAGGCAATGGAGCATTCTGATGACATGCGTCATGGAGCATTGTGATGACAGTGGCATTCAAAATTGGTCTAACAAGTTTCATGAATTATTGTGATGACGGTGGACATGGTGCATTTTGATGACAAGGGTATGGAGCATTGTGATTTCAAGGTCATGGAATATTGTGAAAACAGGTGACAGGGAGTGTTGTGATGACATATGTCTTGGTCCATTGAGATGACAATGTCATGGAGCATTGTGATACCAAGTGTCATGGAGGATTGTGATGACAAAGTAATGGAGCATTTTGATGACAAGGGCTTGGAGAATCGTGATGACAAGTGTCATGGAGCACTGTGATGACAAGATCTTGGAGCATTGTGAGGAGAAGGGACATTGAGAATTTTGATGAGAAGGTCATGAAGCATTGTGATGAAAAGTGCACCGAGCTTGCTATGACAGGTGTCATGGAGCATTGCAATGACAAGTGCATGGAGAATTGTATTGACAAGAGCATGTAACATTTTGATGAGAAGTGTCATGGAGCATTTTGATGATAAGGACATGTAGAAATGTAATGACCAGTGCATGGAGCATTGTGATGGAAAGACCGTGGAGCACTGTGATGAGAAGACCATGGATAATTGTGATGATGAGCGTCATGGAGCACTGTAATGACAAGGGGCATAGAGCATTGTGATGACAGGTGTCATGGATCATTGTGATGACAAGTGTCATGGACCATTCTGATGACAAGCTTGTGGAGTAATGTGATGACAATGGCATGGAGCATTGTGAGGAAAAGGGCATGGAGCATTGTGATGAAAAATGCTTGGAGCCTTTTCATGACAGGGTTCAAGGAGCATTCTGACAACAAGTGTCAGGGAACATTGTGATGACAAGTGTATTGAGCATTGTGATGACAAAGGTCATGGAGCATTGTGATGACAGGCATCATGGAGTGTTGTGATGACAAATGTTATGGAACACTGTGATCACAAGGGTTTTGAGCATTGTGATGACAGAAGTCATGGATCATTTTCATTTCAAGGTGCATGGAGCATTGTGATGACAAGGGCATGGGGCTTGCTGTGATAGGGGTCATAGAGCATTGCGATGACAAGTGCATGGAGAATTGTGATGACAAGAGCATGTAACATTGTGATGAGAAGTGTTATGGAGCATTTTGATGATAAGGACATGTAGAATTTTGATGACCAGTGCATGGAGCATTGTGATGGAAAGACCGTGGAGCACTGTGATGAGAAGACCATGGATAATTGTGATGATGAGCGTCATGGATCACTGTAATGACAAGGGGCATAGAGCATTGTGATGACAGGTGTCTTGGATCATTGTGATGACAGGTGTCTTGGTTCATTCTGATGACAAGTGTAATGGACCATTCTGATGACAAGCTTGTGGAGTAATGTGATGACAATGGCATGGAGCATTGTGAGGAAAAGGGCATGGAGCATTGTGATGAAAAATGTTTGGAGCCGTTTCATGACAGGGTTCAAGGAGCATTCTGACGACAAGTGTCAGGGAGCATTGTGATGACAAGTGTATTGAGCATTGTGATGACAAAGGTCATGGAGCATTGTGATGACAGGCATCATGGAGCGTTGTGATGACAAATGTTATGGAACATTGTGATCACAAGGGTTTTGAGCATTGTGATGACAGAAGTCATGTATCATTTTCATTTCAAGGTGCATGAAGCATTGTGAACCCAAGATTCATGGAGGGATTTGATGACAATGGGAATGGAGTATTGTGATGACAAGCACATGGAGCATTGTGATGAAAAGGTCATGTAGCATTTTGCTGACAAATGCATGGAGCATTTTGATGCCAAGGGTCATGGAACACTGTGATGACAAGCGTCATGGAGCATTGTGATTACAGCGGTCATGGAGCATTGGGATGGCAAGGGCATTGATCATTGTGATGACAAGGGTCATGGAGCATTGTGATGACAAGGTCCTGGAGCATTGTGAGGAGAAGTGTCATGGAGCATTGTGATGGAAAGACCGTGGAGCACTGTGATGAGAAGACCATGGATAATTGTGATGTCGAGCGTCATGCAGCACTGTAATGACAAGGGGCATGGAGCATTGTGATGACAGGGGTCATGGAGCACTGTGATGAGAAGTTCATGGAGCATTGGGCTGACAATTGTGATGGCAGCGGTCATGGAGCATTGCAATGACAATGGAATGGAGCATTGTGATGACAAGGTCCTGGAGCATTGTGAGGAGAAGACCATGGAGCCTTGTGATGACAAGTGTCATGGAGCATTCTGATGAAAAGGGGTGTGGAGCATTGTGATTACATGGGTCTTGAGGCATTGTGATGAAAATGGCATGGGTGATTGTGATGCAAATGGCATGGAGCCTTGTCATGACAGGGTTCAAGGAGCATACTGACGACAAGTGTCAGGGAGCATTGTAATGACAAGTGTATTGAGCATTGTGATGACAAAGGTCATGGAGCATTGTGATGAGAAGACGATGGATAATTGTGATGATGAGCATCATGGGGCGTTGTGATCACAAGGGTTTGGAGCATTGTGTTGACAGAGGTTATGGAGCATTCTGATTTCATTGTGATGACAATAGCATGAAGCATTATGATGATGGTCATGGTTCATTGTGATTACAGATTTCATGGAGCATTGAGATGAAAAGTGGCATGGAGCATTTTGATTACAGTTGTCTTGGAGCACTGTGATGACAAGGGCATGGAGCATTGTGATGAGAAGTCCATGGAGCATTCTGATGACATGTGTCATGGAGATTTGTGATGACAATAGCACGGAACATTGTGATTACAGGGGTCTTGGAGCATTGTGATGACAAGGGTCATGGAGCCTTGTGATGACAAGGCCGTGGAACATTGTCATGACAGGGGTGAGGGAGTATTGTTATGACTAGTGATGGAACATTTTGATATCAGTGGTGAGAGAGCATTTTGATGAGAAGTACATGGAGCATTGTGATGACAAGTTTTATGGAGCATTCTGATGACAAGTTTGTGGAAAATTTTGATAAGAAGCGCATGGAGCATTGTGATAACAAGGGTAATGGAGCACTCTGCTGACAAAGGCATGGAGCATTGTGATGGCAATGGTCACAGAGCATTGTGAATGAAAACTTCATGGAGCATTATGGTGACAAATTTCACAGAGCCCTGTGATGACGAGGGCATGGACCATTTTGATGCCAAAGGTCATGAACCATTGTGATGACTGGAATCAGGGAGCATTGTGATCACAAGGGCATGGAACATTGTGATGACGGGTGCATGGAGCATTGGTCTGACAAGTGTCATGGATTATTGAGATGACAGTGGGCATGGCGCATTGTGATGACAAGGGCATGCAGCATTGTTATGAGAAGGTCATGGAGTACTGTGCAGAGAGGTGTCAGGGAGCATTGTGATGACATATGTCTTGGTGCATTGTGATGACAATGGCATGGAGCATTGTGAAGCCAAGTGTCATGGAGGATTGTGATGACAAAGGTAATGGAGCATTGTGATGACAAGGGCTTGGAGCTTTTTGATGACAATGGTCATGGAGCACTGTGATGACAAGGGAATGGAGCACTGTGATGACAACGGCCATTGAGAATTTTGATGACAATGTCGTGAAGCACTGTGATGAAAAGCACTTGGAGCTTGCTATGACAGGGGTCATGGAGCATTGCGATGACAAGTGCATGGAGAATTGTGATGACAAGATCATGTAACATTGTGATGAGAAGTCTCATGGAGCATTGTGATGGCAAGACCATGGAACACTGTGATGAGAAGACCATGGATAATTGTGATGTCGGGCGTCAAGGAGCACTGTAATGACAAGGGGCATGGAGCATTGTGATGACAGGTATCATGGAGCATTTTGATGACAAGGGTCGAGGAGCATTCTGATGACAAGCTTGTGGAGTAATGTTATGACAATGTCATGGAGCATTGTGATGAAAAGGGCATGGAGCATTGTGATGTAAATGGCATGGAGGCTTTTCATGACAGCGTTCAAGGAGCATTCTGATGACAAGTGTCAGGGAGCATTGTGATGACAAGTGTATTGAGCATTGTGATAACAAAGGTCATGGAGCATTGTGATGACACGGGCATGGAGTATTGTGATGACAGGCATCATGGAGCGTTGTGATGACAAGTGTTGTGGAACAATGTGATCACAAGGGTTTGGAGCATTGTGATGACAGAGGTCATGGATCATTTTGATTTCAAGGAGCACGGAGCGTTGTGATGACAGGCATCATGGAGAATTGTGATGAGAAGATCATGGAGCATTGGGCTGAAAATATTCATGGAGTATTGTGATGACAGGAGTCTTGGAGCACTGTGATAACAAGGGCATGGAGCATTGTGATGAGAAGGCCATGGAGCATTCTGATGACATGTGTCATGGATGTTTGTGATGCAAAGGGGAATGGAGCATTGTGATTACAGGGGTCTTTGAGCATTGTGATGAATAGGGCATGGATCATTGTGAAGAATAAGGCATGGAGCCTTGTCAGGGCAGGGTTCAAGGAGCATACTCTCGACAAATGTCAGGGAGCATTGTGATGACAATTGTATTGAGCATTGTGATGACAAAGTTCATGGAGCATTGTGATGAGAAGACCATGGTTAACTGTGATGAGGAGCGTCATGGGGCATTGTGATGACAAGTGTTATGGAACATTGTGATCACAAGTGTTTGGAGCATTGTGATGACAGAAGTCATGGAGCATAATGATTTCATTGTGATGACAATAGCATGAATAATTATGATGATGGGCATGGTGCATGGAATGACAGGGTTCTTGGAGCATTGAGATTAAAAGGGGCATTGAGCATTGTGATTATATGGGTCTTGGAGCATTGTGATGACAAGGGCATGGATCATAGTGAATAAGAAGTCCACGGAGCATTCTGATGACAAGTGTCATGGAGCTTTCTGATGACAATTGCATGGAGCATTGTCATTACATGGTCTTGGAGCATTGTGATGAAAAGGGTCATGGAGTCTTGTGATGACAAGGCTGTGGATCCTTGTGATGGCAGGTGTCATGGAGCATTGTTATGACAGGGGGAATGGAGCATTGTGATGACAAGGGCATGGAGCATTGGTGTGAAATATTTCATGGATTATCGTGATGAGAGTGGGCATGGAGCATTGTGATGACAAGCGTCATGGAGCTTTGTGATGACAACGGCATGGAGCAATGTGATGAGAGGGTTCATGGAGCATTGTGATGACAATGGCATGGAGCATTGTGATGCCCAGGGTTATGGAGCTTTGTGATGACAAATGTCATGGAGCATTCTGATGACAAGGGTGACGTGCATTGTGATGAGAAGGGCAGGGAGCATTGTGATGACAGGGTCATTGAGTAATTTGGTGAAAAGAGTCATGGAACATTTTGATTACAGTGGTTACGGAATATTGTGATGTCAGGGGTCATTGAGCTTTGTGATGAAAAGTGTCATGGAGTATTTTGATGACGGGGTTATGGAGTATTGTGATGTCAGTAGTCATCGGAAATTGTGATGATAAGTGCATGTAGCATTTTAATGACAGGGGTCATGGAACATTGTGATGACAGGGGTGATGGAGTATTGGAATGAATAGTGATGGAACATTGTGATATCAGTGGTGAGAGAGCATTTTGATGAGAAGTGCTTGGAGCACTGTAATGACAAGTTTTAAGCAGCATTGTGATGAAAAGGATGTGGAGCATTGTGATGACAAGAACATGGCACGTTGTGATGACGTGGGTCATGGAGCCTTGTAATGAGAAGGCCGTGGAACATTGTAATGGCAGTTTTTATGGAGCATTGTTATAACAGGGGTAATGGAGCATTTTCATGACAAGGGCATGGAGCATTGGTCTGAAAATTTTCATGGATTATTGTGATGAGAGGGGGCATGGAGCATTGTGATGACAAGGGCACGAAACACTGTGATACATGGGTCATGGAGGATTGTAATGACAAGCCTTGGAGCTTTGTGTTAAAAAGAGCATCGAGCATTGTGATGAAAATCATCATGGAGCCTGTGATGACAAGGACATGTAACAATGTGATGAGAGGGTTCATGGAGCATTTTGATGACAATGGCATGGAGCATTGTGAGCCAAGTGTCACGGAGCTTTGTGATGACAAAGGTAATGGAGGGTTCTGATGACAAGGGCGTGGTGTACTGTGATGACAAGGGCAGTGAGCATTGTGATGAAAGGGTCATGGAGCAATTTGATGAAAAGTGCCATGGGACATTTTGATGACAGGGGTTATGGAACATTGTGATGTCAGGGGTCAGGGAGCATTGTGATGAAAAGTGTCATGGAGCATTGTGATGACAGGGCTCTTGGAACATTGTGATGACAGGGGTGAGGGAGTATTGTGATGACAAGTGATGGAACATAATGATATCAGTGATGGGAGAGCATTTTGATGGGAAGTGCATGGAGCATTGTGACAACAAGGTTTATCGATAACTGTGATGACAAGGTTGTGGAGCATTGTAATGACAAGCGCATGTCGCATTGTGATGACACAGGTCATGGGATATTTTGCGGAAAACACATGGAGCATTGTGATAAAAAGGGTCATAGAGCATTGTGCTGACAAAGGCATTTAGCATAGTTATGACATGAGTAAGAGAACATTGTGATGAAAATTTCATGGTGAATTGTGGTGACAAATGTCACAGAGCCTTTTGATGACGAGCGCATGGACCATTGTGATGACAGGGGTCATGGAGCATTTTGATGACTGTGGTCATGGAGCATTGTGATGACATGGGTCATGGAGCATTGTAATGAGGCGGTCATTGAGCATTGGGCTTAAAATGTACATAGAGTATTGTGATGACTGGGGTCATGGAGCATTGTGATGACAAGGGAATGGAGCACTGTGATGACAAGGTCCTGGAGCATTGTGATGAGAGGATCATGGAGCCTTGTGATGACAAGTGTCATGGAGCATTCTGATGAAAAGGTGCATGGAGCATTGTGATTACAGGGGTTTTGTAGCATCGTGATGACAAGGGCATGGAGCATTGTGATGCAAAGGCCATGGAGCATTCTGATGACATGCGTCATGGAGCTTTGTTATGACAAGGACATGGAGCATTGTGATTACAGGAGTCTTGGAGCATTGTGATGAAAAGGGCATGGATCACTGTGATGAAAATTGCATGGAGCCTTGTCATGACAGGGTTCAAGGAGCATACTGATGAGAAGTGTCAGGGAGCATTGTGATGATAAGTGTATTGAGTATTGTGATGACAAAGATCAAGGAGCATTGTGATAAGAAGACCATTGATAATTGTGATGACCAGCCTCATGGGGCATTGTGATGACAAGAGTTATGGAACATTGTGATCAGAAGGGTTTGGAGCATTGTGATGACAGAGGTCATTGAGCATTTTGATTTCATTGTGATGACAATAGCATGAAATATTATGGTGATGGGCATGGTGCATTTTGATGACAGGGTTCATGGAGCATTGAGATGAAAAGTGGCATGGAGAATTGTGATTACAGGGGTCTTGGAGCATTGTGATGACCAGGTCATGGAGCATTGTGATGAGAAGGCGAAGGCGCATTCTGATGACATGCGTCATGGAGCTTTGTGATGACAAATGCATGGAGCATTGTGATTACAGGTGTCTTGGAGCATTGTGATGACAAGGTTCATGGAGGCTTGTGATGACAAGGCCGTGGAACTTTGTGATGGCAGGGGTCATGGAGCATAGTTATGACAAGGGCACGGAACATGGTGATACATAGATCATGCAGGATTGTAATGACAAGGACATGTAGCATTCTGATGAGAAGGGCATCGAGCGTTGTGAAGACAAGCCTCATGGAGATTTGTGATGACAAGTGCATGGAGCAATGTGATGAGAGTGTTCATGGAGCATTGTGATGACAATGGAATGCAGCATTGTGATGCCAAGTGTCATGGAACTTTGTGATGACAAAGTCATGGAGCATTTTGATAACAAGTGCGTGGTGCATTGTGATGAGAAGTGCAGGGAGCATTGCGATGACATGGGTTATGGAGCACTGTGCTTACACGCGCATCGAGCACTGTGCTTACAACGGTCATGGAGCATTGTGCTGACAATGGCATGGAGGTTTGTGATGACAAGGGTCACAGAGCACTGTGATGAATAGTTCATGGAGCATTGTGGTGATAAATGTCAAAAAGCCTTGTGTGACGAGGTCATGGAACATTGTGATGACAAATGTCATGAAGCACTGTGATGACTGTAGTCACAGAGCATTGTGATGACAGTGTACTTGGACCATTGTGATGCCAAGGGCATGGAGCATTGTGATGAGAAGGCCATGGAGCATTCAGATGACATGTGTCATGGAGCTTTGTGATGACAAGGACAGGGAGCATTGTGATTACAGGGGTCTTGCAGCATTGTAATGAAAAGGGAAAGGATCATTGTGATAAAAAGGCATGGAGCCTTTTCATGACAGTGTTCATGGAGCATACTGATGACAAGTGTCAGGGAGCATTGTGGTGATAAGTGTATTGAGGATTGTGGTGACAAAGGTCATGGAGCATTGTGATGATTAAACCATTCATAATTGTGATGACGAGCATCATGGGGCATTGTGATGACAAGTTCTATGGAACATTGTGATCACAAGGGTTTTTAGCATTGTGATGACAGATGTCATGGAGCGTTTTGATTTCATTGTGATGACAACAGCATGAAGCATTATGATGATGTGCATGGTGCATTGTGATGACAGGGTTCATGGAGCATTGAGATAAAAAGGGGCATGGAGCACTGTGATTACCGGTGTCTTGGAGCATTGTGATGACAAGGTCAGGGAGTATTGTGAAGACAGGTGTCAGGGAGCATTTTGATGAAATATGTCATGGTCCATTGCGATGACAATTGCATGGAGCATTGTGATGCCAAGTGTCATGGAGGATTGTGATGACAAACGTAATGGAGCATTTTGAAGACAATGGTTTAGAGCATCGTGATGACAAGGGTCTTGGAGCACTGTGATGACAAGGGCATGGAGCACTGTGATGACAGTGGTCATGGAACATTGTGATGACAGGGGTGAGCGAGTACTGTGATGACTAGTGTTGGAACATTCTGATATATGTGGTGAGAGAGCATTTTGATGAGAAGTGCATGGAGCATTGTGATGACAAGGTTTATGGAGCATTGTGATGACAAGGATGTGGAGCATTGTGATGACAATGTTTATGGAGCATTGAGATGACAAGTTTGGGGAGCACTGTGATGACAAAGGCATGGAGCATTGTGATGAGAAGGCAATGGAGCATTCTGATGACATGCGTCATGGAGCTTTGTGATGACAAGGACATGGAGCATTGTGATTACAGGGGTCTTGGAGCATTGTGATGAAAAGGGAATGGATCATTGTGATGAAAAATGCATGGAGCCTTGTCATGACAGGGTTCAAGGAGCATACGGATGACAACTGTCAGGGAGCATTGTGATGATAAGTGTATTGAGCATTGTGATGACAAAGATCATGGAGCATTGTGATGAGAAGACCATGGATAATTGTGATGACCAGCATCATGGGGCATCGTGATGACAAGTTTTATGGAACATTGTGATCAGAAGGGTTTCGTGCATTGTGATGACAGAGGTCATTGAGTATTTTGATTTCACTGTGATGACAATAGCATGAAATATTATGGTGATGGGCACGGTGCATTGAGATGACATGTTTCATGGAGAATTGAGATGAAAAGGGTCATGGAGCATTGTGATTACAGGCGTGTTGGAGCACTGTGATGACAAGGGCATGGGGCATTGTGATGAGAAGACCATGGAGCATTCTGATGACATGCGTCATGGAGCTTTGTGATGACAAGGGCATGGAGAATTGTGATTACAGTGGTCATGGAATATTGTGATGACAGGGGTGAGGGTGTATTGTGATGACTAGTGATGGAACACTGTGATATCAGTGGTGAGAAGGCATTTTGAGGAGAAGTGCATGGAGCATTGTGATGACAAGGTTTATGGAGCATTTTGATGACAAGGATGTGGAGCATTGTGATGACAAGTGCATGGTGCATTGTGATGACATGGGCTATGGAGCATTGTGCTGACACGCGCATCGAGCATTGTGATGACAAGGGTCATGGAGCATTGTGCTGACAAAGGCATGGAGCTTTGTGATGACAAGGGTCACAGAGCAATGTGATAAAAATTTCCTGGAACATTGTGGTGACAAAGGTCACAGAGTTTTGTGTGACGAGGTCATGGACCATTGTGATGACAAATGTCATGAAGCATTGTGATGACCGGAGTCACGGAACATTGTGATAACAGGGGTCTTGGATCATTGTGATGAAAAGGGAATGGATCATTGTGATGAAAAAGGCATGGAGCCTTGTCATGACAGTGTTCAAGGAGCATACTGATGACAAGT
The DNA here is from genome assembly GCF_949752795.1 of Hyperoodon ampullatus. Classification (NCBI taxonomy): domain Eukaryota; kingdom Metazoa; phylum Chordata; class Mammalia; order Artiodactyla; family Ziphiidae; genus Hyperoodon; species Hyperoodon ampullatus. The sequence continues at coordinate 175,330 of NW_027641092.1, forward strand.
GTCAGCGAGCATTGTGATGCCAAATGTATTGAGCATTGTGGTGACCAAGGTCATGGAGCACTGTGATGAGAAGACGCCTCATAATTGTGATGACGAGCGTCATGGGGCATGTGATGACAAGTGTTATGGAGCATTGTGATCAAAAGTGTTTGGAGCATTGTGATGACAGAGGACATGGAGCATTTTGATTTCATTGTGATGACAATAGCATAAATCATTATGATGATGGGCATGGTGCATTGTGATGACAGTGTTCATGGAGCATTGAGATGAAAAGTGGCATGGAGAATTGTGATTACAGAGGTCTCGGAGCATTGTGATGACAAGGGTCATGGAGCCTTGTGATGACAAGGCCGTGGAACTTTGTGATGGCAGGGGTCATGGAGCATTTTTATGACAGGTGTAATGGAGCATTGTAATGACAAGGGCATGGAGCAATGTGAAGAGAGTTTTCATTGAGCATTGTGATGACAATGGTTTGGAGCATTGTGATGCCAAGGGTCATGGAGCTTTGTGATGACAAATGTCATGGGGCATTTTGATGACAAGGGCGTGGTGCATTGTGATGGGAAGGGCAGGGAGTATTGTGATTACAGGGTCATGGAGCAATTTGAATAAAATGGTCATGGAATATTTTGATGACAGGGGTTATGGAACATTGTGATGTCAGGGGTCATGAAGCATTGTGATGAAATGTGTCATTGAGCATTTTGTGACAGGGGTTATGGAACATTGTGATGTCAGGGGTCATGGAGCATTGAGATGAAAAGTGGTATGGAGAATTGTGATTACAGAGGTCTTGGAGCATTGTGATGACAAGGATCATGGAGCCTTGTGATGACAAGGCCGTGGAACATTGTGATGTCAGGGGTCATGGAGCATTGTGATGATAAGTGCATGTAGCACTGTTATGACAGCTGTCATGGATCATTTTGATGACAGGGATGAGCGAGTATTGTGATGACTAGTGATGGAACATTGTGATATATGTGGTGAGAGAGCATTTTGATGAGATGTGCATGGAGCATTGTGATGACAAGTTTTATGGAGCACAGCGATGAAAAGGATGTGGAGAACTGTGATGAAAAAAGCATGGCACATTGTGACGACATGTGTCATGTAGCATTGTGTTGACAAGGTCATGGAGCATTTTGATAACAAGGGCCATTGATAATTTTGATGACAATTCATGAAGCATTGTGATGACAACCACATGGAGCTGGCTATGACAGGGGTCATGGAGCATTGCGATGAAAAGTGCATAGAGAATTGTGATGACAAAGCATTTAACACTGTGAAGAGAAGTGTCATGGAGCATAGTGATTCCAAGGACGAGGAGAACTGTGATCACCAAAGACATGGAGCATTGTGATGACCAGGGCATGCAGCATTGTGATGGCAAGACCGTGGAGCATTGTGATGAGAAGACCATGGATAATTGTGATGACGAGTGTCATGGAGCACTGTAATGACAAGGGGCATGGAGCATTGTTATTGCAGGTGTTATAGAGAATTCTGATGACAGCGGTCATGGAGGATTGTGATGACAAGGGTCATGGAGCATTGTGATGACCAGGGCATGGAGCAATGTGATGGCAAGACCGTGGAGTATTGTGATGAGAAGGCCATGGATAATCGTGGTGACAAGCATCATGGAGCATTATGATGACAAGAGCCATGGAGCATTCTGACATAAGATATCACTTATGAAGGAAATGTAAACATGGGTACACATGAACTGAATTAGTAAAGAGAACAGAGTCTCAAATAGAGAAAACATACTTATGCCCGCTTAAGGGGAAAGGAGAGGTCGGGAGATGCATAAAACCAGAGTTTGATATTAGCACAGTTACCATTCCATAATCCAAATACAGAATAGACAAGACCTACTCCTTCCTCAGTGAACGGGAATCAACACCACTATTCTCCGCAGAGGAATATATCTGAGTAGTAAGAATCTTAAAACCTATGTATTGATATGTCTACGTAAGGGAATCAAGTGTGTCTAGACTGGCATAAACATGGCAGCGAGAATCAGCTCAAACCCACTATTAAAAGGAATTTGAAAAAAAAAAAACAAAAAAACAGGGAAATTCTATACAATTCCTTCAGTGGCTGTGATGAAACCTGGAATGCCCCTATCTACAACGACAGCTGGATGTGGCATAAGGCTGGACACTTGGGACTGAGAGTATTGGTGAGATTCGGTGAGCAAATGCAGACCATTTAAAGCAATAATGCATGGCACACATTCCAAGGGTCCCAACTCTCCATGTTCAAGGGAATATTACTACAGCTATAACATGTATGTGAAACCTAGAGAATGGACACATTGTGAATATGAAAGGTTTCTAAAACTCAACTAATAATCCCTCTCCTGGTGCTCCGGTTTGACTTTCCAACTGCTTTACTATCAATGTCCCAACTTGGAGAGACAGCCCCTTTAACCTCCTGGTTCGAACATGTTGCCAATTTGGCAGAAGATGAAAGGGAAGAGGGAGAACCAATGAGAGAGTAGCTGTTAGGCATTTGGACGGGCACATGTCACTCTAATTTCCCGGCAGGTAGAAGAATTAGCCAAAGTCTCAGGCACCCGCCGGGAACCAGTATAGTTCCTGAACCAAAGTTTGGACCTGCCGTCAGCTCACAAAAAACGAGTTGAAAAATGGAGCTCAGGGGCACAGCAATTCACAAACTGGCAGAGTAATAAAGGACAACTATCGTCCAAAAATCGGTTGAGGGAAGGCAACGAGGCAGGCTAGAAATTGAGCCAGAATAGCAGGAAACAGATTTCAAGAGGTACATTGGAATCAACTTTAAAGCACAGGAAGAGGGGCACAACATCGACAATCATGCACTTGGCCAAAAAGGGCGTATGCATTTTCTCCTGAATATATTCAGGAGAAACCGCATACACCCTTTTTGGCCAAGCAAGCAAGCGGGCAATGCAAATCTGCACTACAAAGAAGTATCACTTCCCACCGGTCAAAAGGGACATCCGCAAAATGTGTAAAATTCAGAATGGCAAGAAAGGCCCTGGAGAACAGGGAGCCTAGTTATGCCGATGGGCAGGATGTAAATTGACAACTGCCTCTCTGGAGGAATGCATTGTGTTCCCTAAAAGAAGTAAACAACAGAGCTACAGAGCCAAGGGAACTTGCAGTCTAGGGAAGATACCTTGGGAAAACTGAAAATCAATAAGACAGAGCAAACACAGAATTGAGGGCTGCACAGCCTACAAGAACCTCAACTTTGGTACAACTTAAATATCTCAGGAAAGACCAAAATGGTCCAAGAAATTGTGTTACTTACATACAATGGAATACCCCTCAGCCATGAAATCAATGTCATAGGGCGAGTAGCAGCAAAATGAGTGGATTCAGGTACGATGATTCTAAGTGAAGTAAGTCACAGAGAAGAAGAAACTGATCATAATATATCACTTATGAAGGTCCTGTAAACATGGCTACACATGAACTGAGTTACGAAAGAGAACAGAGTCTCACATTTAGAAAACACTCTTATGCCTGCTTAAGGGGGAAGGAGAGGTGGGGTGATGCATAAAACGAGAGAGTGATATTAGTACAGGTACCGTTCCAAAAACCAAATACAGAAAAGACAAGACCTACAACTTCCTCACTGAAAGGGACTCAAAACACCATATTTCCCGCAGAGGAATATATCTGACTAGTAAGAATATTAAAACCTATGTATTGATATGTCTCCGTAAGGGAATCAAGTGTGTCTAGACTTGCATAAACATGGCAGTGAGAATCAGCTCAAACCCACTATTAAAAGGAATTTGAAAAACAAAACAAAAAAACAGGGAAATTCTTTACAATTCCTTCAGTGGCTCTGATGAAACCTGGAATGCCCCTATCTACAACGACAGCTGGATGTGGCATAAGGCTGGTCACTTGGGACTGAGAGGATTGGTGAGACTCGGTGAGCAAATGCAGACCATTTAAAGCAATTATATGTGGCACACATTCCAAGGGTCCCAACTCTCCAGGTTGAAGGGAATATTTCTACAGCTATAACATGTACAGGAAACCTACAGAATGGACACATCGTGAATATGAAAGGTTTCTAAAACTCAACTAATAGTCCCTCTCCTGGTAGTCCGGTTTGACTTTCCGACTGCTTTACTATCAATCTCCCAACTTGGAGAGACAGCTCCTTTAAACTACTGGTACGCACATGTTGCCAATTTGGCAAAGGATGAAAGGGAAGAGGGAGAACCAATTAAAGATAGCTGTTAGGCATTTGGACGGGCACATTTCACTCTAATTCCTGTCAGGAAGAAGAATTAACCAAAGACTCAGCCACCCGCCGGGAACCAGTATAGGTCCTGAAACAAAATTTTGGACTTGCGGTCAGCTCACAAAAAACGACTTGAAAAATGGAGCTCAGGGGCACAGCAATTCACAAACTGGCAGAGTAATAAAGGACAACAATCTTACAAATATCTGTTGAGGGAAGGCAATGAGGCAGACTTGAAAGCGAGCCAGAATACAGGAAACAGATTTCAAGAGGTACATGGGAATTGCCTTTAAAGCACAGGAAGAGGGGCACAATTTTGACAATGATGCACTTGGCCAAAAAGGGCATATGCGTTTTCTCCTGAATATATTCAGGAGAAAACGCATACGCCCATTTTGGCCAAGCAAGCAAGCGGGCAATGCAAATCTGCACTACAAAGAAGTATCACTTCCCACTTGTCAAAAGGGACATCCGCAAAACTTGTAAAAACCAGAAAGGCAAGACAGGCCCAGGAGAACAGGGAGCCTAGTTATGATGATGGGCAGGATTTAAATTGCCAACTGCCTCTCTGGCGGAGTGCAGTGTGTTCCCTAAAACAAGTAAACAACAGAGCTACAGAGCCAAGGGCACTTCCAGTCTAGGGAATATACCATGGGAAAACTGAAAATCAATAAGACAGAGACACCCCAAAATTCAGGGCTGCACTGCTTACAAGAACCTCAACTTGGGTACACCTGAAATATCTTAGGAAACACAAAAATGGTCCAAGAAATTGTGTTACTTACATACAATGGAATACCCCTCAGCCATGAAATCAATTTCATAGGTCGAGTAGCAGCAAAATGAGTGGATTCAGGTACAATGATTCTAAGTGAAGTAAGTCACAGAGAAAAAGAAACTTATCATAATATATCACTTATGAAGGTCCTGTAAACATGGCTACACATGAACTGAGTTACGAAAGAGAACAGAGTCTCACATTTAGAAAACACTCTTATGCCTGCTTAAGGGGGAAGGAGAGGTGGGGTGATTCATAAAACGAGAGTGTGATATTAGTACAGGTACCGTTCCAAAAACCAACTACGGAAAAGACAAGACCTACACCTTCCTCAGTGAAAGGGACTCAAAACACCATATTTCCCGCAGAGGAATATATCTGAGTAGTAAGAATATTAAAACCTATGTATTGATATGTCTCCGTAAGGGAATCAAGTGTGTCTAGACTGGCATAAACATGGCAGTGAGAATCAGCTCAAACTCACTATTAAAAGGAATTTGAAAAACAAACAAAAAAACAGGGAAATTCTATACAATTCCTTCAGTGGCTGTGATGAAACCTGGAATGCCCCTATCTACAATGACAGCTGGATGTGGCATTAGGCTGGACACTTGGGACTGAGAGGATTGGTGAGATTCGGTGAGCAAATGCAGACCATTTAAAGCAATAATGCATGGCACACATTCCAAGGGTCCCAACTCTCCAGGTTCAAGGGAATATTACTACAGCTATAACATGTATGTGAAACCTAGAGAATGGACACATGGTTAATATGAAAAGTTTCTAAAACTCAACTAATAGTCCCTCTCCTGGCACTCCGGTTTGACTTTCCAACTGCTTTACTATCAATGTCCCAACTTGGAGAGACAGCCCCTTTAACCTCCTGGTTCGCACAGGTTGCCAATTTGGCAGAGGATGAAAGGGAAGAGGGAGAACCAATGAGAGAGTAGCTGTTAGGCATTTGGACGGGCACATGTCACTCTAATTTCCCGGCAGGTAGAAGAATTAGCCAAAGTCTCAGCCACCCGCCGGGATCCAGTATAGTTCCTGAACGAAGGTTTTGGACCCGCCGTCAGCTCACAATAAACGAGTTGAAAAATGGAGTTCAGGGGAACAGCAATTCACAAACTGGCAGAGTAATAAAGGACAACTATCGTCCAAAAATCGGTTGAGGGAAGGCAACGAGGCAGACTTGAAAGTGAGCCAGAATAGCAGGAAACAGATTTCAAGAGGTACATTGGAATCACCTTTATAGCACAGGAAGAGAGGCACAACTTCGACAATGATGCACTTGGCCAAAAAGTGCGTATGCATTTTCTCCTGAATATATTCAGAAGAAAACGCATACACCCTTTTTGGCCAAGCAAGCAAGCGGGCAATGCAAATCTGCACTACAAAGAAGTATCACTTCCCACAGGTCAAAAGGGACATCACAAAATGTGTAAAAACCAGAAAGTCAAGACAGACCCAGGAGAACAGGGAGCCTAGTTATGCTGATGGGCAGGATGTAAACTGACAACTGCCTCTCTGGCGGAGTGCAGTGTGTTCCCTAAAACAAGAAAACAACAGAGCTACACAGCCAAGGGCACTTCCAGTCTAGGGAATATACATAGGGAAAACTGAAAATCAATAAGACAGAGCCACCCCAAAATTCAGGGCTGCACTGCTTACAAGAACCTCAACTTGGGTACACCTTAAATAACCCAGGAAATTCAAAAGGTTCGAGAAATTGTGTTTCTTATGTATGATGGAATATCCCTAAGCCATGAAATCAATGTCATAAGGGCAGTAGCAGGAAAATGAGTGGATTCAGGTACGATGATTCTAAGTGAAATAAGTCACAGAGAAAAATAAACTTATCATATATAACCCTTATGAAGGTCCTGTAAACAGGGCTACACATGAACTGAGTTAGGAAAGAGAACAAATTGTCACATTTAGAAAACACTCTTATGCCTGCTTAAGGGGGAATGAGAGGTGGGGTGATGCCTAAAACCAGAGTTTGATATTAGTACAAGTAACGTTCCAAAAACCAAATACGGAATAGACAAGACCTCCACTTTCCTCAGTGAAAGGGACTCAAAACCCCATATTTCCCACAGAGGAATATATCTGACTAGTAAGAATCTTAAAAACTATGTATTATTATGTGTCCGTAAGCGAATCAATTGTGTTTAGACTGGCATAAACATGGCAGTGAGAATCAGCTCAAACCCACTATAAAAAGGAAATTCAAAAACAAAACAAAAAAACAGGGAAGTTCTTTACAATTCCTTCAGGTTCTCTGATGAAACCTGTAATGACCCTATCTACAACGACAGCTGGATGTGGCATAAGGCTGGACACGGGTGACTGAGAGGATTGTTGAGATTCGGTGAGCAAATGCAGACCATTTAAAGCAATTATGTGTGGCTCACATTCCAAGGGTCAAACTCTCCAATTTGAAGGGAATATTATTAGAGCTATAACTTGTACGGGAAACCTAGAGAATGGACACACTGTGAATACGAAAGGTTTCTAAAACTCAACTAATAATCCCTCGCCTGGTGATCCGGTTTGACTTTCCAACTGCTTTATTATCAATCTCCCAAAATGGAGAGACAGCCCCTTTAAACTCCTGGTTCGCACAGGTTGCCAATTTGGTAGAAGATGAAAGGGAAGAGGGAGAACCAATGGGCGAGTAGCTGTTAGGCATTTGGACAGGCACATGTCAATCTAATTTCCCGGCAGGAAGAAGTATTAACGAAAGTCTCAGCAACCCACCGGGTACCAGTATAGGTCCTGAACCAAAATTTTGGACTTGCGGTCCGCTCACAAAAAACGAGTTGAAAAATGGAGCTCAGGGGCACAGCAATTCACAAACGGGCCGAGTAATAAAGGACAACTATCGTCCAAAAATCTGTTGAGGGAAGGCAACGAGGCGGACTTGAAAGCGATCCAGAATAGCAGGAAACAGATTTCAAGAGGTACCTTGGAATCACTTTTAAAGCACAGGAAGAGGGGCACAACTTCGACAATGATGCACTTGGCCAAAAAGGGTGTATGCGTTTTCTCCTGAATATATTCAGGAGAAAACGCTTATGCCCATTGTGGCCAAGCAACTAGGCAGGCAATGCAAATCTGCACTACAAAGAAGTATCACTTCCCACTGGTCAAAGGGGACATCGCAAAATGTATAAAAACGACAAAGGCAAGACAGGCGCTGGAGAACAGGGTGCCTAGTTATGCTGAAGGGCAGGATGTAAATTGCCAACTGCCTCTCTGGAGGAGTGCATTGTGTTCCCAAAAAGAAGTAAACAACAGAGCTACAGAGCCAAGGGCACTTCCAGTCTAGGGAAGATACCTTGGGAAAACTGAAAATCAATAATACAGAGCAAACACAGAATTGAGGGCTGCACTGCTTACAAGAACCTCAACTTGGGTACACGTTAAATATCTCAGGAAAGACCAAAATGGTCCAAGAAATTGTGTTACTTACATACAATGGAATACCCCTCAGCCATGAAATCAATGTCATAGGGCGAGTAGCAGCAAAATGAGTGGATTCAGGTACGATGATTCTAAGTGAAGTAAGTCACAGAGAAGAAGAAACTTATCATAATATATCACTTATGAAGGTCCTGTAAACATGGCTACACATGAACTGAGTTACAAAAGAGAACAGAGTCTCACATTTAGAAAACACTCTTATGCCTGCTTAAGGGGGAAGGAGAGGTGGGGTGATGGATAAAACGAGAGTGTGATATTAGTACAGGTACCGTTCCAAAAACCAACTACGGAAAAGAAAAGACCTACACCTTCCTCAGTGAAAGGGACTCAAAACACCATATTTCCCGCAGAGGAATATATCTGACTAGTAAGAAACTTAAAACCTATGTATTGATATGTCTCCGTAAGGGAATCATGTGTGTCTAGACTGGCATAAACCTGGCAGTGAGAATCAGCTCAAACCCACTATTAAAAGGAAATTGAAAAACAAAACAAAAAAACAGGGAAATTCTATACAATTCCTACAGTGACTCTGATGAAACCTGGAATGCCCCTATCTACAACAACAGCTGTATGTGGCATAAGGCTGGACACTTGGGACTGAGAGGATTGGTGAGATTCGGTGAGCAAATGCAGACCATTTAAAGCAATAATGCATGGCACACATTCCAAGGGTCCCAACTCTCCAGGTTCAAGGGAATATTACTACAGCTATAACATGTATGTGAAACCTAGAGAATGGACACATCGTGAATATGAAAGGTTTCTAAAACTCAACTAATAGTTCCTCTCCTGGAGCTCCGGTTTGACTTTCCAACTGCCTTACTATCAATGTCCCAACTTGGAGAGACAGCCCCTTTAACCTCCTGGTTCGCACAGGTTGCCAATTAGGCAGAGGATGAAAGGGAAGAGGGAGAACCAATGAGAGAGTAGCTGTTAGGCATTTGGACGGGCACATGTCACGCTAATTTCCCGGCAGGTAGAAGAATTAGCCAAAGTCTCAGCCACCCGCCGGGATCCAGTATAGATCCTGAACCAAAGTTTTGGACCCGCCATCAGCTCACAAAAAACGAGTTGAAAAATGGAGCTCAGGGGCACAGCAATTCACAAACTGGCAGAGTAATAAAGCACAACTATCATCCAAAAATCGGTTGAGGGAAGGCAACGAGGCAGACTTGAAAGTGAGTCAGAATAGCAGGAAACAGATTTCAAGAGGTACATTGCAATCACCTTTAAAGCACAGGAAGAGGGGCACAACTTCGACAATGATGCACTTGGCCAAAAAGGGCGTATGCATTTTCTCCTGAATATATTCAGGAGAAAACGCATACGCCCATTTTGGCCAAGCAAGCAAGCGGGCAATGCAAATCTGCTCTACAAAGAAGTATCACTTCCCACCGGTAAAAAGGGACATCCACAAAATGTGTAAAAATCAGAATGGCAAGAAAGGCCCTGGAGAACAGGGAGCCTAGTTATGCTGATGGGCAGGATGTAAATTGCCAACTGCCTCTCTGGCGGAGTACAGTGTGTTCCCTAAAACAAGTAAACAACAGAGCTACAGAGCCAAGGGCACTTCCAGTCTAGGGAATATACCTTGGGAAAACTGAAAATCAATAAGACAGAGCCACTCCAAAATTCAGGGCTGCACTGCTTACAAGAACCTCAACTTGGGTACACCTTAAATATCCCAGGAAAGACAAAAATGGTTCAAGAAATTGTGTTACTTACGTACAATGGAATACCCCTCAGCCACGAAATCAATGTCATAAGGCCAGTAGCAGCAAAATGAGTGGATTCAGGTACGATGAATCTAAGTGAAATAAGTTAGAGAGAAAAAGAAACTTATCATAAGATATTACTTATGAAGGTCCTGTAAACATGGCTACACATGAACTGAGTTACCAAAGAGAACAGAGTCTCACATTTATAAAACACTCTTATGCCTGCTTAAGGGGGAAGGAGAGGTGGGGTGATGCATAAAACCAGAGTGTGATATTAGTGCATGTACCGTTCCAAAAACCAGATACGGAATAGACAAGACCTACACTTTCCTCAGTGAAAGGGACTCAAAACCCCATATTTCCCGCAGAGGAATATATCTGACTAGTAAGAATCTTAAAATCTATGTATTAATATGTCTCCATAAGGGAATCAAGTGTGTCTAGACTGGCATAAACATTGCTGTGAGAATCAGCTCAAACCCACTATAAAAAGGAATTTCAAAAAGAAAACAAAAAAAAACAGGGAAATTCTTTACAATTCCTTCAGGGTCTCTGATGAAACCTGGAATGACCCTATCTACAATGACAGCTGGATGTGGCATAAGGCTGGACACGTGGGACTGAGAGGATTGTTGAGATTCGGTGAGCAAATGCAGACCATTTAAAGCAATTATATGTGGCACACATTCCAAGGGTCCCAACTCTCCAGGTTGAAGGGAATATTTCTACAGCTATAACATGTACAGGAATCCTACAGAATGGACACACTGTGAATACGCTATGTTTCTAAACTCAACTAATAGTCCCTCTCCTGGTGCTCCGGTTTGACTTTCCAACTGCTTTACTATCAATCTCCCAACTTGGAGAGACAGCTCTTTTAAACTCCTAATACGCACATGTTGCCAATTTGGCAGAGGATGAAAGGGAAGAGGGAGAACCAATGAAAGATAGCTGTTAGGCATTTGGACGGGCACATTTCACTCTAATTCCTGTCAGGAAGAAGAATTAACCAAAGTCTCAGCCACCCGCGGGGAACCAGTATAGGTCCTGAACCAAAATTTTGGACTTGAGGTCAGCTCACAAAAAACGAGTTGAAAAATGGAGCTCAGGGGCACAGCAATTCACAAACTGGCAGAGTAATAAAGGACAACAATCCTCCAAATATCTGTTGAGGGAAGGCAATGAGGCAGACTTGAAAGCGAGCCAGAATACAGGAAACAGATTTCAAGAGGTACATTGGAATTGCCTTTAAAGCACAGGAAGAGGGGCACAATTTTGACAATGATGCACTTGGCCAAAAAGGGCGTATGCGTTTTCTCCTGAATATATTCAGGAGAAAACGCATACGCCCATTTTGGCCAAGCAAGCAAGTGGACAAAACAAAACTGCACTACAAAGAAGTATCACTTCCCACTGGTCAAAAGGGACATCCGCAAAATGTGTAAAAACCAGAAAGGCAAGACAGGCCCAGGAGAACAGGGGGCCTAGTTATGCTGATAGGCAGGATGTAAATTGCCAACCGCCTCTCTGGCGGAGTGCAGTGTGTTCCCTAAAACAAGTAAACAACAGAGCTACAGAGCCAAGGGCACTTCCAGTCTAGGGAATATACCTTGGGAAAACTGAAAATCAATAAGACAGAGCCACCCCAAAATTCAGGGCTGCACTGCTTACAAGAACCTCAACTTGGGTACACCTTAAATATCCCAGGAAAGACAAAACGGTTCAAGAAATTGTGTTTCTTATGTACGATGGAATATCCCTAAGCCATGAAATCCATATCATAAGGGCAGTAGAAGCAAAATGAGTGGATTCAGGTACGATGATTCTAAGTGAAATAAGTCATAGAGAAAAATAAACTTATCATAATATAACACTTATGAAGGTACTGTAAACATGGATACACATGAACTGAGTTAGGAAAGACAACAGAACAATGAAACTTATCATAAGATATCATTCATAGCGGGAATGTACATATGGTTACACATGAACTGAATTACAAACAAAACAGAGTCACACATTTAGAAAACAAACTTCTGCCTGATTAAGGGAAAAGGTGAGGTGGGGTGATGCATAAATCCACAGTCCTTAATTAGCACTGATATTGTTCCATAAACCAAGTATGTAATAGACAGCACCTACTCCCGGCACAATGAACTGGACTCAACAACCCCTATTCATTGAAGAGGAATATATCTGACTAGTAAGAATTTTAAAACATATGTATTCTCATGTCTCCATAAATGAATCATGTGTGTGTATAATGACATGAACACAGCACTGAAATTCAGCTAAACCCACTTATAAAAATAAATTTCAAAAGCAAAATGCCAAAACTGTGAAACAGGGAGAAAGTCTTAAAAATTACGTTCAGGGCCTGTGATGCAACCTGGATTTACCACCTTTACATCCACTGCGGGATGAGACATAAGACTGGACACTTCGGTCTGACAAGGTTGCTGAGGTTGTGTGAGCAAAAGAACACCACTTAGAGCAATACTGTGTGCTACCCATTCTAGTGGCCCCAACTCTCCAGGTTTAAGGGAATCTTCCTACAGTTAAGACATGCTTGGGGAACCCAGTGGATGGTACACTGTGTAATCGGAAAAGTTTTCTAAAAGGTACATCATTTTTCCTTTCCTCGTGCTCGGATTCACCATTCCATCTGCATTACTAAAAATCTCTCACTTGGAGTGTCAGCGCCTTTACCCTCCTGTTATGCACAGTTTGCAAATTGTGCAGAGGATGAACAGGAAGAGGGGAAACAAATGAGAGATTAGCTGCAGGTGTTTGGATGGGCACATGTCACTCTAGTTTCCCATCAGGAAGAAGAATTAAACACAGGCTCAGCCTACAAGCCCGCGACCAGACTAGGGCCTAAAGCCATCCTGCGGTATTGCAGCCAGCTCACAAATAAGCAAGTTGAAAAATGGAAATCAGGGGCACAGCAATTCACAAACTTGCAGAGTTATAAAGGACAACTATCATACAGAAATATATTGAGGTAAGGCAGTGAAGAGGATTTGAAAGCAAGGCAGAATTGAAGGAAACAGATTTCAAGAGGTAGATTGGAGTCGTCTTTAAAGCACATGAAAAGCGACAGAACTTCGACAATGTTGCCCTTGGCCGAAAAGGGAGTATGTGTATTTTCTTGAATATATTCGGGGAAAAAATGCATACGCCCTTTTTGGCCAAGCAAGCCATCAGGCATTGCAAATCCACCCTACATAGAAATGTCACTTACCTCCGGTCAAAAGGGCCATCCGCAAATAGTGTAAAAACCACAAATACAGGACAGGCCATGGAGAAAAGGGAGCCTGGTTACGCCGTTGGACAGGATGTAAATTGCCAACAGCCTCTCTGGAGAACTGTATGTTGTTTTCTAAAACAGAGCTACAGAGCATAGCACACTTCCACTCATGGGCTTGTATCTTGGGAAAATTAAAAATCCACAAAACACAGACACCCCAAAGTTTAGGGCTGCTCTGTTTATAAGAAAATCGACTTTGGTACTCTTTAAATATCCCAGCAAAGGGAAAATAATGGATAAAGATGTTGTGGTACTTATATACAATGGAATGTCACTCAGACATAAAATCAATGTCGTAAGGCTAATAGCAGCATAATGCGTGGCTTTAGGTATGACGATGCTAAGGGAAATGAGCCACAAAGAAAAAGAAACTTATTGTAATATATCACTTATAGAGGGAATGTAAACATGGATACACATGAACTGAAATTCAAAAGGGAACAGAGTTACACATTTAGAAAACACACTTATGCCTCCTTAAGGGGAAAGGTGACGTGGGGTGATGTGTAAAAGCAGAGTTTGAAATTAGCACAGATACCATTCCATATACCAAATATGTAATAGACAAGACCTACTCCTTTCTCAATGAACTGGACACAAAACACCCTATTCACTGAAGAGGAATATATCTGACTGGTAATAATCTTGAAACCTATGTATTTATATGTCTCCATAATGGAATCAAGTGTACATAGATTGGCATAAACACAGATCAATGGAACAGGACAGAAAGCAAAGAGATAAACCTACATACCTATGGCTATCTCATCTATGACAAAGGAGCTAAGGATATACAATGGAGAAAAGAGAGTCTCTTCAGTAATTGGTGCTGGGAAAACTGGACCCCTACACATAAAAGAATGAAATTAGAACACTCCATAACACCATACACAAAAATAAACTCTAAATTGATTAGAGATCTAAATATAAGACCAGACACTATAAAACACTTAGAGGAAACCATAGGCAGAACACTCTATGACATAAATCACAGCAAGATCCTTTTTGACCCACCTCCTAGAGAAATGGAAATAAAAACAGAAATCAACAAAGGGGACCTAATGAAACTTAAAAGCTTTTACACAGTACAAGGAAACATAAACAAGATGCAAAAACAACCCTCAGAATGGGAGAAAATATTTTCAAATGAAGCAATTGATAAAGGATTAATCTCCAAACTTTACAAGCACCACATGTAGCTCAATATCACAAAAACAAGCAACCCAGTCCAAAAACGGGCAGAAGACCTAAATAGACATTTCTCCAAAGAAGATATACATATTACCAAGAAACACATGAAAGGATGCTGAACATCACTAATCATTAGAGAAATGCAAATCCAAACTACCGTGAGGTATCACCTCACAGCAGTCAGAGTGGCAATCATCAAAAAAATCTACAAAACAATAAATGATGGAGAGGCCTTTATTGGAGAAAAGGGAACACACTTGTACTGTGGGTGGGAATGTAAATTGATATGGGCACTAGGGAGAACAGTACGGAGGTTCCTTTAAATAACTAACAATAGAAGTACCATACGACACAACAATCCAACTACTGGGCAGTTGCCTTACGAAAACCATAATTCAAAAAGTGTTATGTACAAAAATATTCATTGCAGCTCTATTTACAATAGCCAGGACATGGAAGCAACCTAAGTGTCCATTGACAGATGAATGGATAAAGAAGATCTGGCACATATATACAATGGAATATTATTCAGCCATAAAAAGAAGCAAAACTGAGTTATTTGTACTGAGGTGGATGGATTAGAATCTGTCCTACACAGTGAAGTAAGTCAGAAAGGGAAAAACAAATAATGTATGTTAACAGAGATATACAGAATCTAATGAAGAAAAAAAAAAGATTATGAAGAACCTAGTGTGGCAGGAAAGGATTAAGGACACAGATGTAGAGAAAGTACTTGAGGACACTGGAAAGGGTATGGGTAAGCTGGGACGAAGTTAGAGAGTGGCATGGAAATAAATACATTACCACATGTAACACCGATAGCTACTGGGAAGCAGCCACATAGAACAGGGAGATCAGCTCGGTGCTTTGTGACCACATAAAGGGGTGGGATATGGAGTGTGGGAGGGAGATGCAAGAGGGAGGGTATCTGGTGATATTTGTATATGTATAGCTGATTCACTTTGTTATACAGCAGAAACTAACACTCCATTGTAAAGCAATTATACTCCAATAAACGTGTAAAAGGAAAAAAAAAAAAAAAAGAAAGCCCAGGGATAAACCTACACACCTATGGTCAACTAATCTATGACAAAGGAGGCAAGACTATACAATGGAGATAAGACAGTCTCTTCAATCAGTGGTGCTGGGAAATATGGACAGCTACATGTAAAAAATGAAATTAGATCACTCCCCAACACCATACATAAAAATATATTCAAAATGGATTAGAGACCTTAATGTAAGACCGGACAGTATAAAACTCTGAGAGGAAAACTTACGAAGAATACTCTGACGTAAATCACAGCAAGAACTTTTTTGATCCACTTCCTATACTAATGAAATAAAAAAAAAAGCTAAACAGATGGGACCTAATGAAACGTAAAAGCTTTTGCAAAGCAAAGGATACTACAAACAAGATGAAAAGACAACCCTCAGAATGGCAGAATATATTTGCAAACGAATCAATGGACAAATGATTAATCTCCAATATATATAAACAGCTCATGCAGGTCAACATTAATAAGACAAAAAACCCAATACGAAAATGGAAGCAGATCTAAATAGACATTTCTTCCAGGAAGACATAGAGATGGCCAAGAGGCACATGAAAATCTGTGCAACATCACTAATTATTAGAGAAATGGAAATCGAAACTACAATGAGGTATCACGTCACACCTGTTAGAATGGGCATCATCAGAAAATCTACAAACAACAAATGCTGGAGAGGGTGTGGAGAAAAGGAACCTTCTTCCACTATTGTTGGGAATGTAAATCGATACAGTCTCTATGGAGAACAGAATGGAGGTTCCTTAAAAAACTAAAAATAGAATTACCATATAATCCAGCAATCCCACTGCTGGGCATATACCCAGAGAAAAGCATAAATCAAAAAGACACATTCACCACAATGTTCATTGCAGCACTATTTACAATAGCCAGGTAATGAAAGCAACCTAAGTGCCCACAGACAGACGAATGGATAAAGATGTGGTACATATGTACAATGGAATATTACTCAGCCATACATAGGAATGAAATTGGGTCATTTGTAGAGACCTTGATGGATCTAGAGACTGTCATACAGAGTGAAGTAAGTCAGAAAGAGAAAAACAAATATTGGATATTAATGCATATATGTGGAACCTAGACAATTGGTACAGATGAACCGGTTTGCAGGGCAGAGATAGAGACAAAGATGTAGAGAACAAACATATGGACACCAAGGGGGGAACGCCATGTGAGGGTGGTGGTGGGATGAATTGGGAGACTGGGATTCACACGTGCACACTTATATGTATAAAATAGATATCCAATAAGAACCTGCTGTATAAAAGAAATAAATAAATTTTAAAAAATTAAAAATAAATAAATAACGTTTAATAAAATAAAACAGAAAAAAGTTTTTCCCTTCATATAGACGTCTTTATATTAATGCATTATTTGCATGTTTATATCTCTAAATTAAAAAAAAGAGGAATAAATAAAACCTACCTTGAACCAAAAAGAAAAAAGGAAAAAAAAAAAAAAAAAACAGAACCCACCAGTTATACAGAGGAAAATCGTATCAGGTCGCTTGCTCCAGTGGTAAAAAATTCTTAAGTTGGTCAGAAGTGGGAAATCATCTCCCATGCAGTCAGCAGCGCTCCCCCCCACAAGGAGCATCCTCACTGCAAAGCTGGGGGACTATGTCGAGGCGTCTGTGAGTAAATATGAGCTGAGACCCATTCCTGCTGCAGCTGAAATCTTCCCACCCTTTCCAGGTAAAACACCTGAATATGTACAAGAACTTGCAAGCCTAGAGGAAGGGCTGTGGAGCCACACCAGCGACAGCATGCAGGCCAACGTGGTGCCTGCAGGACAGCCAGGATGGTCCTGGCACTAGATGCTCTTCTGGAAACTTTCCATTTCCCTGCCTGAGATACCGCTCCTGCCACGGCCCCCACTGCTTTTTTACTTCCTCACCTCTGCCTGGGGAGAAATTCCAGCGGCAGGTATGGGTGACACATCCTCTTCTTTAGCAGGTGGTAGCCTGGCAACTCCTGCAGAAAGTCCAGCAGAGCCCCACTCACACTGGACCACCCACAAAGCCACGGCCCCTCACTCCCTCCCACCACCCCAGCCCCGACACTGCTGACGGGGCAGAGAATATGGCGTCAGGCACAGGTACAGGAGCTCTTGCTGACTGGAAAGGTGTTTATATTGACCTCAACCCAGGCACACCTGGGGAGGGCTGGCAGGCGGTGTAAGACTGCCCAAATCAGCCAATCCTCACCCCTCCGGGGCTCACAGTTGCAGAAAATGAGTCTTGCTAAACGGGCCAGGCCCAAGGAACAGGTGTGGGCTCTTGAGAGTCAGGACAGACATGGGGCTGCAGCTGCGGCTTGTTTTCATATAATTTTATGTGGTCCATGAGTGGAAAACAACTTCAAGAAGACCCTATCCTAATGAGAGGAACCCAGGAGTCAGGGAGAGGAGTGATGGTGGGTGGAGACAGAGGCCTGTTGCCGTGGCTGCAGTGGAAGAGTCTTGAAGACCAGAAAGAGAGAGGCCACACAGAGTGATACCCAGGGTCACAGACCTGTCAGAGCTGCTCTTTTTTAGTTCAAGTCTTGCTCTGAGGTGTTCTGTGTCAGCTGTGAGCGACAGGTGACCTGGGGGTTCTCTGCAAGGTGGGCTATGTGCACGGTTCCTGTGTGTCCAGCCCTGCTGGGGTACATGCCCCAGGGGAGCTCCGTATCCTGGTATGGGCCTGACTATGAGAGACCCATGGGCTGCTGGGTAGCTGCACAGGTGAGCTCCATACCCTGGGAGGGACTTGTCCACGAGAGCCCCGTGGGCTGTGCGGTGGGGTGTGCAGCCCAGGTGAGCTCCATATCCTGGGATTGGCCTGACCACGAGAGCCCCATGGGCTGCTGGAGACCTGGTAAAGTATATCAGGACAGTCAGTGAAGCCACCGAGGTTATACACCATGTAGCTCCTATTTCCTACACCCTGCTGGACATTCTAACATCCACCAGGCCATGGCATTCTGTATTAGACTTCAATGATGCCTTCTTCTGTATTCCATTCATCTCAGAGTCACAAGAATTTTTGGCTTGTGAGTGGCAGGACACAACATGCAACAAAAGCAATAATGCTGGGCCGTCCTGCCCCAATGGTTCAAAAATCCCCACACCATCATTGGGGAAATGTCCTCTAAAGACCTAAAAGTTCTACCTCTGTAAAAGGGAACCCTCCTTCAATATGCAGATTACATTCTGATCGCCAGGCCTACTAAAGACGCCTCTGAACTACCTAGCCAAGGAAGGATAGAAGGTGTCCCAGAAAAAGGCTCAAATATCCCAGGCTAAGGCGACATGCCTGGGCTTCATTCTCACAGATATTCAGAGAAACACATCCCAGGATAGGGAAGAAGCCATTTGCAGCCTTACCTCTTCTAAAACTAGAAGACATCTTAGGGGTTCCTTGGGAGGCCAAGGTTTTCTGCATCTGGATCCCTAACTACAGTCTAATAGCTGGGCCTCTACATGAAACACTGACATGAAAAGATGATGATCCTTTTGAATAGAATCCAGAAGCAGCCTTTCAAGAATGCAAAGAGCTGTCAATTCCGACCCTGCACAGGAACTCCCTAATTTAGCTAAACCCTTTGACCTTTAAATACACGTTCAAAGGTTAAACGCCCTTGGAGCCTTAGTGAAAAAACTGGGACCACTTGAAATGGGGCAACACAAGAATGCCGTTCAGGTATGATAAACTATGGTCACCAAGGGCTTTGCCCCCCGCTCCATCAGGCCAGGATACAGGTGTATCTAAAAAGCTTGAAATCAGCAGCCCACAAGGCCAGCTCCCTCCTAAGGGAAAAGGACCCCACGTGGTGATCCTAACCACCCATCATGCCCTGAAGTTGCAGGGGTCGCTCTGTGGACACACTGACCTCGAGTGAGGAGGCCCTCCAACTCCAAACTCCAGAGAGACAAACGGGGGCAATGGGCCCCCAAGAAGACACGTGTGACCATCACTTGACCTGGAGTTTCTCTCAGAAAACAAGTCTGAACCCCGAAAGAGCAGACTACTGCTTGGAGGACTTACTGCACCCAGACGGGAGCTAACAAGCTTGGCGGAGGAAATGTATATCACGATTTCACCATAGAAAACCCTACAGACACCGCAGTAATGGTGGCCAATATGACCGGCTGGAATGCTGGCTACTTCAAAAGGCCGTTGACTCAGTGGACGTCATGGTCCTGGATCACCACCGAACCTGGACTGTCTGGGAGTTGAGCAGGCAGGGCTCTGACACATGGTGCTGTTTGTACATTAATTCAGGGACCTAATTAAAGAAAGCACAGACTACTGGACAGTGCATCTAACCTGGCAACAACCGTCAGCCTAAGGTCGCCGAAGAAATGTGGGGTGGGGAGAAACCTGCCACCGAAGCATCACTGTGCATCTATTTCCTGGACCCTTAAAGGTCATTAGAATCTATAACACTTCCAATGCTGGTGCTTAGGTTGAAGACCAGTGAGGCAGGAGTCCTGGGGACAATCAACCTCACCTGGAGGCTGCTGGGGAGAAGTTTTGCCCCTCCCCCCGTGTATGAGGGCTCCCACCTCAGCATGAAGCAGTTACAAAAGAGGGGTCTGCACCCTCAGAACCCCAAGAATGAGGAACGGGACAAAAAGCAGAGGAGGTGTTCGTCTCCGGCAACGTTCATTAAAAATTCCTGAGAGATAAAAAGAGAATCTGGGCAATAAAATAAAGTCTAACCTGTTTTTCCTTTGTGCTTTGTCTAATTTCACGTGCTCCTAGGGTTCCACCTGCAGAGGTCCCAAACCCGGCACTTCAGACCCGATTTCCTAGTGCAGAATGGCTGGGTCGACACCTCAGCTAGCGGGGTCCCATGCAGACTCTGCGACATAGAGCCTGAGCTGCATCCAAGCCAGCCTTCGAGAGCTCCATCCCCTCCCTCCTGCTGATGCTGCCGGGATCCCTACACAGCAGCCCAGCCAACAGCCCACGGGGGAGTGCATGCTCTCACCTCTCCATTCTGTTTTCAAAATATAAAGTTTCCTTTTCTTCTGAACCAAACTCAGTCTTGATCTGTTGGCTCCAATGACACTGGGCACGGGGACTCCTGTTGGGGTCCACTCTGGAGGATCAGTAACAGAAATTGAGAACATTGTAACTTCAATGAACAGATGTGTGAGCCAAACTGTAGTCAACCTAGAGCAGTGTATAAGGCTCGGGTAAAATAAGATGTTTCTAAGACTTACATTTAATATTTCCATCACTTTATTATAAGCAAGTTCAGTGAAGATGTCTGTCTTATTTGTCAGGTCAACATTAGAGAAATGAAGTGATTTATTCCCAAGGATGTACATCGAATACTCTAGGCTGAAGCTTCAATCTTGTTTTGAAAGCTTTTCCATTGAAAATGATACCTCTCTTTCAGCTTCCCCATTTCTGAGAAGTATAAAATCTTATAATTTATTATTACCAAAGGGGAAAGTTAGGAGAAGGGGTAAGTTAACAGTTTGGGATTAACACATACACACTGCTATGTATAAAACAGATCATCAACAAGGAACTATTGTATAGCACAGGGAACTACACTGAATATTTTGCAATAACCTATAAGGGGAAATAATCTGAAAAAGAATAGATATTTTTTTTGACATCATCTATCAATGACAGATAAAATGTAACCTAAGCAAGGCCGATGGTGTGCACTTCTGACTCTGAAGATTTCAATCATCTAAAGTTTGGACTCTGCCTAATTCCCAAGGCCCTTAATGGACATATATGTAGCCATAGCTTAAAAATTCCCCAGTTTGGGGTTCAGGGAGGCACTGATTTGGAAAACTCCCTGGTGTTCTCCTTACATGCACGGGACCATTCCTACGGCTAAACCATGCCTGTCACACCTAGAGGATGGTACACCATTTGATCGGAAACAGTTTGGAAAAGGCACCTCATCTCCTCATCGCCTGGTGCTCGGGTTCACCCCTCCAGCATCTTTCCTAACAATCTCCTCACTTGGGGATATCAGCACCGTCAACATCCTGTTGCACACAGTTTGGAATTTGTCCAGAGGATGAAGCGGAAAGATGAGAAAAATTTAGAGACAAGTCCAGGTGTTTGGACAGGCACATGCCACTCTAATTTCCAATCCAGAAGACAAATTCATCAAAGGCTAGAATTGCCCATGGAAACAGAATAGGACTACAGGATGTCCCACTGTTTTGTGTCCAGTTTCCAAAAACACAAGTTGAAATATGGAACTCAGGGCCACTAAAATTCATGAAACTGCAGAGTTGAAAATATCTATTGTCAAAAAATGTCTTGAGGTAAGTCACAGAAAAGGACTTGTAAGCAAGGGAGAGTGGCAGGAAACAGATTTGAAGAGGTAGAAAGGACTCCACATTAAAGCACAAGAAAAGGGGCTGAACATCGCCAATGATGCAGTTGGCCAAAAAGGGCGTATGCATTTTTTCTGAATATATTCAAGTAAAGGCCATACACACATTTTATCCAACCAAACAGGTGGGCACTGGAAATCAATACTACAAAATGTATCACTTCACATCAGTCAGAAGGGCCATCCACATAAAATGTAAACACCCGAAATGCAGGACAGGGTGAGGAGAAAAGGGAGCCCTGTGAGGCTGATAGTGGAAATGTAATTTGCCAACGGCCACTCTGGAGAAGTGTACTGTGTTTGCTAAAACATCTAAAAAATGAGCTACCAAGCATAGGGCACTTGCACTCATGGGCGTATACCTTGGGAAAAACAAAAATCGACAGAAAACAGGCACCCCAACGTTTACCACCTCTCTGTTAAAAAGGGCCTCAACTTGGATATAACCTAAATGTCCCTGGAAGGATAAAATGGATAAAAGAGATGGGGTACTTATGTAGAGTGGAATATTACTCATCCAGAAATCAATGAAATAAGGCCAGTTGTAACAACTCTGGAGGAGTTACATACAATCATTCTAAGTGACGTATGTCAGAAAGAAAAATACACATATCATAAGATGTCACTTAAAGGTGGAATCAAAAATGGCTACACATGAAATAAATTAAAAAACAGAAACATAGTCAAATATGTAGAAAGTAGACATAAGGCTGCTAAATGGGAAAGGTGGGGAAGGGTGAGGTATTATCCAGGAGGTTGAAATTAGCAAAGATACCATTCCAAGTACCATATTGAATAACTGACAATGCCTACACGGTACCTCAAAGAACTGCACTCAGCCCTCTCAAATCACTGGAAAATAATACATATGAATGGTAAGCATCTGAAAAAGAATTTATTGTTGTCTCACAGTACATGAATCAAGTGGATGTACAGCAGCAAAAAACAGAGCTTTGAAAATCAGCTGTAACCAATATAAAAATAAATTTAAAAATATTTAGAAAAACAGTGAGACAGACAAAATTTCTTACAACTTTTGTTGAAGGGCTATGATGTAACATGGATTGAACACATGTAGACCCACAGCAGGATGATATATAAGGCAGGAAGCTATGCACGCTAAGAGATGTTAGAGAGGCTGGGTGAGGAAATGCAGACCTTTAAAAGAAATACTGCCTGATTCCCATTCCATGGGTCCCAAATCTGCAGGTTCAAGGGAATCTTCTGACAGCAAAAACATGCCTGGGAGACCGAGACGAATGTACACCGTGTGATCAGGAAAGGGGTCTAAAATGCACCTCATTTTTGATCTCCTGGTGCTGGGGTTCGCCATTCCAGCCAAATTACTAACAATCTCCCCACTTGGAGAATCAGCACCTTTAACCTCCTGTTTCACACAGTTTGCAATTTGTGCAGAGGATAAACGGGAAGAGGGGGAACCAATGAGAGACTAGCTGTAGGAGTTTTGACAGGCACATGTCACTCTAATTTCCCATTAGGAAGAAAAATTAACCAAAGGCTCAGCCTGCCTCCCCAGAACCAGAATAGGGCCGGAAGCAATACAATGGTTTGGCAGCCAGCTCACAAAAAATGCGAGTTGCAAAATGGAGCTCAGGAGCAGACAATTCAAAGACCTGCAAAGATAAAAATGATAACCAATGTCCAAAAATATATTCAGGTAAGGCAACGAAGAGGATCTGAATGAGAGGCAGAATTGCAGGAAACAGATTTCAAAAGGTAGATTGGACTCACATTTAAAGCATATGAAAAGCAGCAGAATTTCTAAAGTGATGTAGTTGGGCAAAAGTGTGTATGCGTTTTTTCATGAATAACTTCAGCAAAAAAACACATACAGATTTTTTGGCCAACCAAGCAAGCGGGAAATGCAAATCTGCACAAAAAAGAAGTCTCAATTTCCACTGGTCAGAAAGGCCATCCAAAAAATGTGTACAAACCAGAAATGCAGGAGAGGCCTTGGAGAACAGGGAGCTAGTCACGCTGATGGGTGGGATATAAATATACAAGAGCCACTCTGAAGAAGTGCATGCTGTTTCCTAAAACATCTAAAATACAAAGCTACCAAGCATAGGGCACTTCCACTCATGGGCATATAACTTGGGAAGACTAAATATCAACAAGACACAGGCACACCAAAGTTTAGCGCTGCTCTGCATACAAGAACCTCAACTTCGGTACAACTTAAATATTCCAGGAAAAAGAAATTTGCGTAAAGAACTTGTGGTAATTTTGTACAATGGAATATCACTCAGACATGAAATCAATGTCATAAAGCCAGTAGCAGCATAATGAGTGGATTTAGGTACGATGATTCTAAGTGAAATAAGTCACACAGAAAAAGAAACTTATCATAAGATATCACTTATGAAGGTCCTGTAAACATGGCTACACATGAACTGAGGAAAGAGAACAGAGTCTCACATTGAGGAAACACTCTTATGCCTGCTTAAGGGGGAAGGAGAGGTGGGGTGATGCATAAAACCAGAGTGTGATATTAGCACATGTAGCATTCCATGAAGCAAATACAGAATAGACAAAACCTACACCTTCCTCAGTGAACGGGACTAAAAACCCCAATTCCCAGCACAGGAATATATCTGACTAGTAAGAATCTTAAAACCTATATATTGATATGTCTCCATAAGGGAATCAAGTGTGTCTAGAACGGCATAAACATGTCGGTGAAAATCAGCTCAACCCCATTATAAAAATGAATTTCAAGAACAAAACAAAAAAAACAGCGAAATTCTTACACAATTCCTTCAGGGGTTCTGATGAAACCTGGAATTACCCTATCTGCAAAGACAGCTAGATGAGACAGAAGGCTGGACACTTGGGGCTGAGAGGACTGGTGAGATAGGGTGAGAAAATGCAGACCCTTTAAAGCAGTAATGCATGCCACCCATTCCATGGGTCCCAACTCTCCAGGTAGAAGGGAATATCACTACAGTAATAACATGTATGGGAAACCTAGAGAATGGACACCCTGTGATGGCAAAAGATTTGTAAAAGGCTCCTAATTTTTTCCTCTCCTTGTGCTCCAGTTTGGCATTCCAGCTGCTTTACTATCAATCTCCCAACTTGGAGAGTCAGCCCATGTAAGCTCCTGCTTCGCACAGTTTGCAAATTGTGCAGTGGATGAAAGGGAAGAACGAGAACCAATCAGAGAGTACCTCTAGGCATTTGGACGGACACATGTCACTCTAATTTCCCCTCTGGAAGGAAGAATTAACCAAAGCGTCAGCCTGCACCCCCGGAACCAGTATAGGTCCTGTAGCAAAATTGTGGATTTGCGGTCAGCTCACAAAAACACGAGTTGAAAATTGGAGCTCAGGGGCACAGCAATTCACAAACCTGCAGAGTTATAAAGGACAACTCTCTTCCAAAAATCTGTTGAGGGAAGGCAATGAAGCAGACTTGAAAATGAGGCAGAATTGCACAAAACATATTTCAAGTGGTAAATTGGAAATCGCCTTTAAAGCACAGGAAAAGCGTAACAACTTCGACAATGATGCACTTGGCCAAAAAGGGCGTATGCATTTTCTGCTGAATATATGCAGGAAAAAATGCATACGCCCTTTTTGGCCAATCAAGCAAGCCCGCAATGCAAATCCACACTACAAAGTATTGTCACTTCCCACCACTCAAAAGGGACATCCGAAAATCTGTAAAAACCAGAAATTAAAGACAGAGATAACAAGAGCATGTTGCAATGTGATCCCAAGGGTCATTGAGGACTGTGATGACAAGGTCATGGAGCATTTTGCTGACAAAGGCATGGAGCATTGTGATGACAAGGGTCACGGAGCACTGTGATGACAAGCGTCACGGAGCATTGTGATTACAGGGGTCATGGAGAATTGGGATGTCAAGGGCATGGATCATTGTGATGACAAGGGTCATGGAGAAGTGAGATGAGAAGGTCATGGAGCTTTGGGCTGAAAATGTTCATGGAGTATTGTGATGACATGGGGCATGGAGCATTGTGATGACAAGGTCCTGGAGCATTGTAATGAGAAGACCATGGCGCCTTGTGATGACAAGTGTCATGGAGCATACTGATAAAGAGGTTCATGGAGCATTGTGATTACAGGGGTTTTGTAGCATTGTGATGACAAGGGTCATGGAGCCTTGGGAGGACAAGGCCGTGGAACATTTTGATGGCAGGGGTCATTGAGCATTGTTATGACAGGTGTAATGGAGCATTGTGATGACAAGGGCATGGAGCATTGTGATGCCAAGGGTCATGGAGCTTTGTGATGACAAATGTCATGGGGCATTTTGATGACAAGGGCGTGGTGCATTGTGATGAGAAGGGCAGGAGCATTGTGATGACAGGGTCATGGAGCAATTTGAATAAAAGTGTCATGGAATATTCTGATGAAAGGGGTTATGGAACATTGTGATATCAGGGGTCATGGAGCACTGTGATGATAAAGGCATGTAGCACTGTGATGACTGTGGTCATGGAACATTGTGATGACAGGGGAGAGCGAGTATTGTGATGACTAGTGATGGAACATTGTGATATATGTGGTGAGAGAGCATTTTGATGAGAAGTGTATGGAGCATTGTGATCACAAGTTTTATGTAGCATAGAGATGAAAATGATGTGAAGCATTGTGATGAAAAGTGTCATGGAGCCTTGTGATTACAAGGCCGTGGAACATTGGGATGGCAGGGGTCATTGAGCATTGTTATGACATGTGTAATGGAGCATTGTGATGACAAGGGCATGGAACAATGTGATGAGAGATTTCATTGAGCATTGTGATGACAATGGCATGGAGCATTGTGATCCCAAGTGTCATGCAGCTTTGTGATAACAAATGATATGGGGCATTTCGATGCCACGAGCGTGGTGCATTGTGATGACAAGGGCAGGGAGCAATGTGATGACAGGGTCATTGAGCAATTTGAATAAAAGGGTCATGGAATATTTTGATGACAGGTGTTATGGAACATTTTGATGTCAGGGGTCATGAAGCATTGTGATGAAATGGGTCATGGAGCATTTTGTGACAGGGGTTATGGAACATTGTGATGTCAGGGGTCATGAAGCATTGTGATGAAAATGGCATGGCATATTGTGATGACATGTGTCATGGAGCATTGTGCTGAAAGGTGCATGGAGCATTTTGATGACAAGTGTCATGGAGCATGGTGCTGACAAATGCATGGAGCATTGTGATGACAAGGGACACAGAGCATTGTGATGAAAATTTCATGGAGCGTTGTTTTGACAAAGATCACAGAGCCGTGTGTGATGAGGGGATGGACCATTGTGAGGACAAAGGTCATGAATCATTGTGATGCCTGGAGACACGGAGCATTGTGATGACAGGGGTCATGGAGCATTGTGATGACAAGGGCATGGAGCGATGTGATGACAGGGGCATGGAACATTGGTCTGACATGTTTCATGGATTATTGTGATGACAGTGGGCATGGCACATTGTGATGACAAGGGAATGGAACATTGTGAAGACAAGGTCATGGATTATTGTGAAGACAGGTGTCAGGGAGCATTGTGATGACATATCTCATTGTTCATTGTGATGACAATGGCCTGGAGCATTGTGATACCAAGTGTCATGGAGGATTGTGAAGAAAAGGTAATGGATCATTTTGTTGACAAGGGCTTGGAACATTGCGATGACAAGTGTCACAGAGCATTGTGATAAAAATTTCATGGAGCATTGTGGTGACAAAGGTCACAGAGCTTTGTGTGATGAGGTCATGGACCATTGTGATGACAAATGTCATGAAGCAGTGTGATGACTGAAGTCACAGAGCATTGTGATAACAGTGGTCTTGGAGCATTGTCATGAAAAGGGAATGGATCATTGTGATGAAATAGGCATGGATCCTTGTCATGACAATGTTCAAGGAGCATACTGATGACAAGTGTCAGGGAGCATTGTGATGACAAGTGTATTGAGCATTGTGGT
This sequence comes from Hyperoodon ampullatus, assembly GCF_949752795.1. Classification (NCBI taxonomy): domain Eukaryota; kingdom Metazoa; phylum Chordata; class Mammalia; order Artiodactyla; family Ziphiidae; genus Hyperoodon; species Hyperoodon ampullatus. Next base: position 203,477 of record NW_027641092.1, read on the forward strand.
GACAAAGCTCATGGAGCATTGTGATGAGAAGACCTTGCATAATTGTGATGACGAATGTCATGGGGTATTGTGATGACAAGGGTTATGCAAAGTTGTGATCAGAAGGGTTTGGAGCATTGTGATTACAGAGGTCATGGAGCATTTTAATTTCATTGTGATGACAATAGCATGAATCATTATGATGTTGGGCCTGGTGCATAATGATGACAGGGTTCATAGAGCATTGAAATGAAAAGGGGCATGGAGAATTGTGATTACAGGGGTCTTGGTGTTTTGTGATGACAAGGGTCATGAAGCCTTGTGATGACAAGGCCGAGGAACATTTTGATGGCAGGGTTCATGGAGCATTGTTATGACAGGTGTAATGGAGCATTGTGATGACAAGCTCATGGAGCAATGTGATGAGAGATTTCATTGAGCATTGTGATGACAATGGCATGGAGCATTGTGATGCCAAGTGTCACGGAGCTTTGTGATGAAAAAGGTCATGGGGCATTTTGACGACAAGGGCATGGTGCATTGAGATGAGAAGGACAGGGAGCATTGTGATGACAGGGTCATGGAGCAATTGGATGAAAAGCGTCATGGAATATTTTGATGACAGGGGTTATGGAACATTGTGATGTCAGGGGTCATGGAGCATTGTGATGATAAGAGCATGTAGCACTGTGATGACAGGGGTCATGGAACACTGTGATGACAGGGGTGAGGGAGTATTGTTATGACTACTGATGTAACATTGTGATATATGTGGTCAGAGAGCATTTTGATGAGAAGTTCATGGAGCATCGTGATGACGAGTGTTATGGAGCATAGCAATGATAAGGATGTGGAGTATTATGATGACAAGTGCATGGCTCATTTTGATGACATGGGTCATGTAGCATTGTGCTGACATGCGCATGGAGCATTTTGATGTCAAGTGTCATGGAGCATTGTGCTGACAAAGGCATGGAGCATTTTGATGACAAGGGACACAGAGCATTGTGATGAAATATTCATGGAGCATTGTGGTGAAAAAGATCACAGAGCCTTTTGTGACGAGGGCATGGACCATTGTGATGAGAAAGGTCCTGAATCATTATGATGACTGGAGTCACGGAGCATTGTGATGACAGGGGTCATGGAGCATTTCTCTGAAAAGATTTATGGATTATTGTGATGAGAGTGGGCATGGCACATTGTGGTGACAAGGGCATGGAACATGGTGATGACAAGGTCATGGAGTATTGTGAAGACAGGTGTCAGGGAGCATTGTGATGACATATGTCATTGTCCATTGTGATGACAATGGCATGGAGCATTGTGATACCAAGTGTCATGAGGATTGTGATGACAAGGGTCATGGAGCATTGTGATGACAAGGGCATGGAGCATTGTGATGACAAGGGCCATTGAGAATTTTGATGACAACGTTGTGAAGCATTGTGATGACAAGCGCATGGAGCTTGCTATGACAGGGGTCATAGAGCATTGTGATGACAAGTGCATGGAGAATTGTGATGACAAGATCATGTAACATTGTGATGAGAAGTGTCACGAAGCATTGTGATGACAAGGACGTGGAGAATTGTAATGACATGGAACATAGAGCATTGTGATGAACAGGGCATGGAGAATTGTGATAGCAAGACCGTGGAGCATTGTGATGAACAGACCATGGATAATTATGATGAAGATCGTCATGGATCACTGTAATGACAAGGGGCATGGAGCATTGTGATGACAGGTGTCATGGAGCATTGTGATGAGAGGGCTCATGGAGCATTTTGATGACAAGTGTCATGGAGCATTGTGATGAGAAGGTCATGGAGCATTGGCCTGAATATGTTCATGGAGTATTGTGATGACAGTGGTCAAGGAGCTTTGTGATGACAAGGGAGTGGAGCATTGTGATGACAAGGTCCTGGAGCAGTGTGATGAGAAGACCATGGAGCCTTGTGATGACAAGTCTCATGGAGCATTCTGATGAATAGGGGCATGGAGCATTGTGATTACAGGGGTCTTGGAGCATTGTGATGACAAGGGCATGGAGCATTGTGATGAGAAGGCCTTGGAGCATTCTGATGACATGTGTCATGGATCTTTCTGATGACAAGGGCATGGAGCATTGTGATTACAGTGGTCTTGGAGCCTTGTGATGACAAGGGTCATGGAGCCTTGGATGCCAAGGCGGTGGAACATTGTGATAGCAGGGGTCATGGAGCATTGTTATGACAGGGGTAATGGAGCATTGTGATGACAAGGGCATGGAACATTGGTCTGAAAATTTCATGGATTATTGTGACGAGATTCGGCATGGAACATTGTGAAGACTAGGGCACGGAACACAGTGATAAATGTGTCATGGAGGATTGTAATGAAAAGGTCATGGAGCATTGTGATGAGAAGTGTATCGAGCATTGTGATGACAAACCTCATGGAGCATTGTGGTGACAAGGGCATGGAGCAATGTGATGAGAGGTTTCATGTAACATTGTGATGAAATGGAATGGAGTATTGTTATGCCAAATGTCATGGAGCTTTGTGATGACAAAGGTCATGGAGCATTTTGATAACAAGGGGCATGGAGCATTGTGATGACAAGGGCATGGAGCATTCTGATGAAAAGGTGCATGGAGCATTGAGATTACAGGAGTTTTGAAGCAATGTGATTACACGGGCATGGAGCATTGTGATTAGAAGGCAATGGAGCATTCTGATGACATGCGTCATGGAGCTTTGTCATGACAAGCACATGGAGCATTTTGATTACAGGGGTCTTTGAGCATTTTGATGAAATGGGTCATGGAGCATTTTGTGACCGGGGTTATGGAACATTGTGATGTCAAGGGTCATGGAGCATTGTGATGATAAGGGCATGTAGCACTGTGATGACAGTGGTCATGGAACATTGTGATGACAGGGTTGAGCGAGTTTTGTGATGACTAGTGATGGAACATTGTGATATATGTGTTGAGAGAGCATTTTGATGAGAAGTGCATGGAGCATTGTGATGACAAGTTTTATGGAGCATAGCGATGAAAAGGATGTGGAGCATTGTGATGAAAAGAGCATGGCACATTGTGATGACATGTGTCATGGAGCCTTGTGCTGACAAGCGCATGGTGCATTTTGATGACAAGTGTCATGGAGCATTGTGCTGACAAAGGCATGGAGCATTGTGATGACAAGGGACACAGAGCATTGTGATGAAAATTTCATGGAGCATTGTGGTGACAAAGATCACAGAGCCTTGTGTGACGAGGGCATGGACCATTGTGAGGACAAAGGTCATGAATCATTGTGAAGACTGGAGTCACGGAGCATTGTGATGACAGGGGTCATGGAGCATTGTGATGACAAGGGCATGGAGCAATGTGATGACAGTGGCATGGAACATTGGTCTGACATGCTTCACGGATTACTTTGATGACAGTGGGCATGGCGCATTGTGATGACAAGGGCATGGAACATTGTGATGACAAGGTCATGGAGTATTGTGAAGACAGGTGACAGGGAGCATTGTGATGACATATGTCATTGTCCATTGTGCTGACACGCGCATCGAGCATTGTGATGACAAGGGTCATGGAGCATTGTGCTAACAAAGGCATGGAGATTTGTGATGAGAAGGGTGACAGAGCATTGTGATAAAAATTTCATGGAGCATTGTGGTGACAATGGTCACAGAGCTTTGTGTGACGAGGTCATGGACCACTGTGATGACAAACGTCATGAATCATTGTGATGACTGGAGTCACGGAGCATTGTGATGACAGGGATCATGGAATATTGCTCTGACAAGATTTATGGATTATTGTGATAAGAGAGGGCAGAGCTCATTGTGATGACAAGGGCATGGAACATTGTGATGACAAGCTCATGGAGTATTGTGAAGACAGGTGTCAGGGAGCATTGTGATGACATATGTCATATTCCATTGTGATGACAATGGCATGGAGCATTGTAATACCAAATGTCATGGAGGATTTTGATGACAAAGGTAATGGAGCATTTTGATGACAAGTGCTTGAAACATTGTGATGAAAAGGGGCATGGAGCATTGTGATGACAAGGGAATGGAGCATTGTGATGACAAGTGTCAAGGAGCTTTGTGATGAAAAAGGTCATGGGGCATTTTGACGACAAGGGCATGGTGCATTGAGATGAGAAGGACAGGGAGCATTGTGATGACAGGGTCATGGAGCAATTGGATGAAAAGGGTCATGGAATATTTTGATGACAGGGGTTATGGAACATTGTGATGTCAGGGGTCATGGAGCATTGTGATGATAAGAGCATGTAGCACTGTGATGACAGGGGTCATGGAACACTGTGATGACAGGGGTGAGGGAGTATTGTTATGACTACTGATGTAACATTGTGATATATGTGGTCAGAGAGCATTTTGATGAGAAGAGCATGTAGCATCGTGATGACGAGTGTTATGGAGCATAGCAATGATAAGGATGTGGAGTATTGTGATGACAAGTGCATGGCTCATTTTCATGACATGGGTCATGGAGCATTGTGCTGACAAGCGCATGGAGCATTTTGATGTCAAGTGTCATGGAGCATTGTGCTGACAAAGGCATGGAGCATTTTGATGACAAGGGACACAGAGCATTGTGATGAAATATTCATGGAGCATTGTGGTGAAAAAGATCACAGAGCCTTTTGTGACGAGGGCATGGACCATTGTGATGAGAAAGGTCCTGAATCATTATGATGACTGGAGTCACGGAGCATTGTGATGACAGGGGTCATGGAGCATTTATCTGAAAAGATTTATGGATTATTGTGATGAGAGTGGGCATGGCACATTGTGGTGACAAGGGCATGGAACATGGTGATGACAAGGTCATGGAGTATTGTGAAGACAGGTGTCAGGGAGCATTGTGATGACATATGTCATTGTCCATTGTGATGACAATGGCATGGAGCATTGTGATACCAAGTGTCATGGAGGATTGTGATGACAAAGGTAATGGAGCATTTTGATGACAAGGACTTGGAACATTGTGATGACAAGGGTCATGGAGCATTGTGATGACAAGGGCATGGAGCATTGTGATGACAAGGGCCATTGAGAATTTTGATGACAACGTTGTGAAGCATTGTGATGACAAGCGCATGGAGCTTGCTATGACAGGGGTCATAGAGCATTGTGATGACAAGTGCATGGAGAATTGTGATGACAAGATCATGTAACATTGTGATGAGAAGTGTCACGAAGCATTGTGATGACAAGGACGTGGAGAATTGTAATGACATGGGACATAGAGCATTGTGATGAACAGGGCATGGAGAATTGTGATAGCAAGACCGTGGAGCATTGTGATGAACAGACCATGGATAATTATGATGAAGATCGTCATGGATCACTGTAATGACAAGGGGCATGGAGCATTGTGATGACAGGTGTCATGGATCATTGTGATGAGAGGGCTCATGGAGCATTTTGATAACAAGTGTCATGGAGCATTGTGATGAGAAGGTCATGGAGCATTGGCCTGAATATGTTCATGGAGTATTGTGATGACAGTGGTCAAGGAGCTTTGTGATGACAAGGGAGTGGAGCATTGTGATGACAAGGTCCTGGAGCAGTGTGATGAGAAGACCATGGAGCCTTGTGATGACAAGTCTCATGAAGCATTCTGACGAATAGGGGCATGGAGCATTGTGATTACAGGGGTCTTGGAGCATTGTGATGACAAGGGCATGGAGCATTGTGATGAGAAGGCCTTGGAGCATTCTGATGACATGTGTCATGGATCTTTCTGATGACAAGGGCATGGAGCATTGTGATTACAGTGGTCTTGGAGCATTGTGATGACAAGGGTCATGGAGCCTTGGATGCCAAGGCGGTGGAACATTGTGATAGCAGGGGTCATGGAGCGTTGTTTTGACAGGGGTAATGGAGCATTGTGATGACAAGGGCATGGAACATTGGTCTGAAAATTTCATGGATTATTGTGACGAGATTTGGCATGGAACATTGTGAAGACTAGGGCACGGAACACAGTGATACATGTGTCATGGAGGATTGTAATGACAAGGTCATGGAGCATTGTGATGAGAAGTGTATCGAGCATTGTGATGACAAATGTCATGGAGCATTGTGGTGACAAGGGCATGGAGAAATGTGCTGAGAGGCTTCATGAAGCACTGTGATGACAATGGCATGGAGCATTTTGGTGCAACGGGTCACAGAGCATTGTGATGAAAAGTTCATGGAGCATTGTGGTGACAAAGGTCACAGAGACTTGTGATGATGAGGGCACGGACCATTGTGATGACAAAGTCTTGAAGCATTGTGATGACTGGAGTCACGGAGCATTGTGATGACAGGGGTCATGGAGCATTGTGATGACAAGTGCATGGAGCATTGTGATGACAGGGGCATGGAGCATCTGTCTGAAAAATTTCATGGATTATTGTGGTGATAGTGGGCATTGCGTATTGTGATGACAAGGGCATGGAGTACTGTGAAGAAAGGGTCATGGAGTATTGTGAAGTCAGGTGTCAGGGAGCATTGTGATGACCTATGTCATGGTGCATTGTGATGACAATGGCATGGAGCATTGTGATGACAAGTGTCATGGAGGATTTTGATGACAAAGGTAATGGAGCATTGTGATGACAAGGGCTTGGAGCATTGTGATGACAATGGTCATGGAGCATTGTGATGACAAGCGCTTTTGAGAGTTTTGATGACAAGTTCGTGAAGCACTGTGATGAAAAGCACATGGAGCTTGCTATGACAGGGGTCATGGAGCATTGCGATGACAAGTGCATGGAGAAAGTGATTACAAGAGCATGTAATATTGTGATTTGAAGTGTCATGGAGCATTGTGATGGCAAGACGGTGGAGCATTGTGATGAGAAGACCATGGATAATTGTGATGACGAGCGTCATGGAGAACTGTAATGACAAGGGGTATGGAGCATTGTGATTACAGGTGTCATGGAGCATTGTGATGACAGGGGTCATGGAGCATTGTGATGACAAGGGTCATGGAGCATTCTGATTACAATCTTGTGGAGTATTGTGATGACAATGGCATGGAGCATTGTGATGAAAAGGGCATGGAGCATTGTGATGAAAAATGCATAGAGCCTTTTCATGACAGGGTTCAAGAAGCATTCTGACGACAAGTGTCAGGGAACACTGTGATGACAAGTGTATTGAGCATTGTGATGACAAAGTTCATGGAGCATTGTGATGACAAGGGCTGGATTATTGTGATGACAGGCATCATGGAGCGTTGTGATGACAAGTGTGAGGGAGTATTGTGATGACTAGTGATGGAACATTGTGATATCATTGGTGAGAGATCATTTTCATGAGAAGTGCATGGAGCATTGTGATGACAAGTTTTATGGAGCATTGTGATGACAAGGATGTGGAGCACTGTGATGACAAGCACATGACGCCTTGTGATGACATGTGTCATGGAGCATTGTGCTGACAAGCTCATGGAGCATTGTGATGACAAGGGTCATGGAGCATTGTGCTGACAAAGTCATGGGGCATTGTGATGCCAAGGGTCACAGAGCATAGTGATGAAAAGTTCATGGACCATTGTGATGACAAAGGTCATGAAGCATTGTGATGACTGGAGTCACGGAGCATTGTGATGACAGGGGTCATGGAGCATTGTGATGACAAGGGCATGGAGCATTGTGATGACAGGGGCATGGAGCATTGGTCTGACAAGTTTCATGGATTATTGTGATGACATTGGTCATGGCGCCTTGTGATGACAAGGGAATGGAGGTTTGTGATGACAAGGTCATGGATTATTGTGAAGACAGGTGTCAGGGAGCATTGTGATGACATGTATCATGGTGCATTGTGATGACAATGGCTTGCAGCATTGTGATGACAAGTGTCATGGAGGAATGTGATGACAAAGGTAATGGAGCATTGTGAAGACAAGGGCTTGGAGCATCGTGATGACAACGGTCATGGAGCATTTTGATGACAAGGGCATGGAACATTGTGATGACAAGGGCACGGAGCATTGTGATGACAACGGCCATTGAGAATTTCGATGACAACGTCGTGAAGCATTGTGATGACAAGCATATGGAGCTTGCTATGGCAGGGGTCATGGAGCATTGTGATGACAAGTGCATGGATAATTGTGATGTCAAGAGCATGTAACATTGTGATTTGAAATGACATGGAGCATTGTGATGGCAAGACGGTGGAGCATTGTGATGAGAAGACCATGGATAATTGTGATGATGAGCGTCATGGAGAACTGTAATGACAAGGGGCCTGGAGCATTGTGATGACAGGGGTCATGGAGAATTGTGATGACAAGTGTCATGGAGCATTCTGATGACAAGCTTGTGGAGTATTGTGATGACAATGGCGTGGAGAATTGTGATGAAAAGGGCATGGAGCATTGTGATGAAAAATGCATGCAGCCTTTTCATGACAGGGTTCGAGAAGCATTCTGACGACAAGTGTCAGGGAGCATTGTGATGACAAGTGTATTGAACATTGTGATGACAAAGCTCATGGAGCATTGTGATGACAAGTGCATGGAGTATCGTGATGACAGGCATCATGGAGCATTGTGATGACAAGTGTTATGGAACAATGTGATCACTGGGATTTGGAGCACTGTGATGACAGAGGTCATGGATCATTTTGATATCCAGGAGCATGGAGCATAGTGATGACAGGGGTCATGGAGCATTGTGATGAGAAGATCATGGAGCATTGAGCTGAAAATGTTCATGGAGAATTCTGATGAAAAGGGTCATGGAGCATTGTGATGACAAGGTCCTGGAGCATTGTGATGAGAAGACCATGGAGCCTTGTGATGAGAAGTCTCATGGAGCATTCTGATGAGAAGAGGCATGGAGCATTGTGATTACAGGGGTCTTGGAGCATTGTGATGAAAAAGGCATGGATCATTATCATGAAAAAGGCATGGAGCCTTGTCATGACAGGGTTCAAGGAGCATACTGACGACAAGTGTCAGGGAGCATTGTAATGACAAGTGTATTGAGCATTGTGATGAAAAAAGTCATGGAACATTGTGATGAGAAGTGCATGGATAATTGTGATGACGAGCCTCATGGGGCGTTGTGATGACAAGTGGTATGGAGCATTGTGATCACAAGGGTTTGGAGCATTGTGATGACAGAGGTCATGGAGCATTTTGATTTTATTTTGATGACAATAGCATGAAGCATTATGATGATGGGCATGGTTTGTTGTGATGACAGGGTTCATGGAGCATTGAGATGAAAAGGGGTATGGAGCATTGTGATTACTCGTGTCATGGAGCCTTGTGATGACAAGGCCGTGTAACATTGTGATGACAGGGGTGAGGGAGTATTGTGATGACTAGTGATGGAAAATTGTGATATAAGTGGTGAGAGAGCATTTTGATTCGAAGTGCATGGAGCTTTGTGATGACATTATTTATGGTGCATTGTGATGACAAGTTTGGGGAGCATTGTGATGAAAAGTGCATTGTGCACTGTGATGACATGTGTTTTGGAGCATTGTGCTGACAAAGGCATGGAGCATTGTGATGACAAGGCTCAGAGAGCATTGGGATGAAAAGTTCATGGAGCATTGTGGTGACAAAGTTCACAGAGCCTTGTGATGACGAGGGCATGGACCATTGTGATGACAAAGGTCATAAAGCACTGTGATGACTGGAGTCACAGAGCATTGTGATGACAAGGGAATGGAGCATTGTGATGACAGGGGCATGGAGCATTGTTCTGACAAGTTACAAGGATTACTGTGATGACAGTAGGCATGGTGCATGGTGATGACAAGGGCATGGAGCATTGTGATGACAAGGGCATGGAGCATTGTGATGACAAATGTCATGGAATATTGTGCTGACAAAGGCATGGAACAATGTGATGCCAAGGGTCACAGAGCATTGTGATGAAAATTTCATGGAGCATTGTGGTGACAAATGTCACAGAGACTTTTGATGATGAGGGCATGGACCATTGTGATGACAAAGTCTTGAAGCATTGTGATGACTGGAGTCACGAAGCATTGTGATGACATGTGTCATGGAGCATTGTGATGACAAGTGCATGGAGCATTGTGATGACAGGGGCATGGAGCATCGGTCTGAAAAATTTCATTGATTATTGTGATGACAGTCGGCATTGCACATTGTGATGACAAGGGCATGGAGCACTGTGAAGAAAGGTCATGGAGTATTCTGAAGTCAGGAGTCAGGGAGCATTGTGATGACCTATGTCATGGGGCATTGTGATGACAACGGCATGGAGCATTGTGATGACAAGTGTCATGGAGGATTGTGATGACAAAGGTAATGGAGCATTGTGATGACAATGGTCATGGAGCATTGTGATGAGAAGTGTCATGGAGCATTGTGATGACAAGGGTTTTGCGAATTTTGATGACAAGTTCGTGAAGCACTGTGATGAAAAACACATGGAGCTTGCTATGACAGGGGTCATGGAGCATTGCGATGACAAGTGCATGGAGAATGTGATTACAAGAGCATGTAACATTGTGATTTGAAGTGTCATGGAGCATTGTGATGGCAAGACGGTGGAGCATTGTGATGAGAAGACCATGGATAATTGTGATGACGTGCATCATGGAGAACTGTAATGACAAGGGGCCTGGAGCATTGTGATGACAGGTGTCATGGAGCATTGTGATGACAGGGGTCATGGAGAATTGTGATTACAAGGGTCATGGAGCCTTCTGATGACAAGCTTGTGGAGTATTGTGATGACAATGACATGGAGCATTGTGATGAAAAGGGCATGGAGCATTGTGATGAAAAAGGCATAGAGCCTTTTCATGACAGGTTTGGAGAAGCATTCTGATGTCAAGACTCAGGGAGCACTGTGATGACAAGCGTTATGGAACAATGTGATCACAAGTGTTTGGAGCACTGTGATGACAGAGGTCATGGATCATTTTGACATCGAGGAGCATGGAGCATTGTGATGACAGGGGTCATGGAGCATTGTGATGAGAAGATCATGGAGCATTGAGCTGAAAATATTCATGGAGTATTCTGATCAAAGGGGTCATGGAGCATGGTGATGACAAGGTCCTGGAGCATTGTGATGAGAAGGCCATGGAGCCTTGTGATGAGAAGTCTCATGGAGCATTCTGATGAAAAGCGGCATGGAGCATTGTGATTACAGGGGTCTTGGAGCATTGTGATTACAAGGGCATGGAGCATTGTGAGAGATGTCAAAGGAGCATTCTGATGACATGCGTCATGGAGCTTTGTGATGACCAGGGCATGGAGCATTGTGATTACAGTGGTCTTGGAGCATTATGATGAAAAGGGCATGGATCATTGTGGTGACAAAGGTCCCAGAGACTTGTGATGATGAGGGCATGGACCATTGTGATGACAAACTCTTAAAGCATTGTGATGACTGGAGTCACGGTGCATTGTGATGACAGGTGTAATGGAGCATTTTGATGACAAGTGCATGGAGCATTGTGATGACAGGGGCATGGAGCATCGGTCTGAAAAATTTCATGAAATATTGTGGTGACAGTGGGCATTGCACATTGTGATGACAAGGGCATGGAGCACTCTGAAGAAAAGGTCATGGAGTACTGTGAAGTCAGGTGTAAGGGAGCATTGTGATGACCTATGTCATGGTGCATTGTGATGACAATGGCATGGAGCATTGTGATGACAAGTGTCATCGAGGATTGTGATGACAAAGGTAATGGAGCATTGTGATGACCAGCGCTTGGAGCATTGTGATGAGAAGTGTCATGGAGCATTGTGATGACAAGGGCATGGAGCATTGTGATGACTAGGGCCATTGAGAATTTTGATGCCAACGTCGTGAAACATTGTGATGACAAGCACATGGAACTTGCTATGACAGGTGTCATGGAGCATTGTGATGACAAGTGCATGTATAATTGTGATGACAATAGCATGTAACTTTGTGACGATAAGTGTCATGGAGCATTGTGATGACATGGACGTGAAGAAATGTGATGACAAGGGACATGGAGCACTGTGATGACCAGGGCATTGAGCATTGTGATCGCAAGATCGTGGAGCATTGTGATGAGAAGTTCATGGATAATTGTGATGACGAGCGTCATGGAGCACTGTAATGACAAGGGAAATGGAGCATTTTGATTACAGGTGTCATGGATCATTGTGATGACAGGGGTCATGGAGCATTCTGATGACAAGCTTGCGGAGTATTGTGATGACACTGTCATGGAGCATTGTGATGAAAAGGGCATGGAGCATTGTTATGAAAAAGGCATGGAGCCTTTTCATGACAGGGTTCAAGGAGCATTCTGACGATGTGTCAGGGAGCATTGTGTTGACAAGTGTATTTAGCATTGTGATGACAAAGTTCATGCAGCATTGTACTGAAAGGCATCATGGAGCGTTGTGATGACAAGTGTTATGGAACATTGTGATCACAAGGGTTTGTAGCATTGTGATGACAGAGGTCATGGACCATTTTGATTTCAAGGAGCATGGAGCATTGTAATGACAAGGGCATGAAGAAATGTGAACCCATGGTTCACCGAGGATTTTGATGACAATGGGAATGGAGTATTGTGATGACAAGCACATGGAGCATTGTGATTACAGGGGTCATGGAGCATTGGGATGGTAAGGGCATGGATCATCGTGATCACAAGTGTCATGGAGCATTTTGATGACAAGAGTCCCGGATCATTGTGTTGTCAGGTGTCATGGAGCATTGTGATGACAGTGGTAATGGAACATTGTGATGACAGGGTTCATGGAGCATTGTTATGAGAAGGTCATAGAGCATTGGGCTAAAAATGTTCATGAAGTACTGTGAAGGCGGGGGTCATGGAGCATTGTGATGACAAGGGAATGGAGCATTGTGGTGAGTAGGCACTGAATCATTGTGATGAGAAAACATTGGAGCCTTGTATTAACGAGTCTCCTGGAGCATTCTGATGAAAAGGGGCATGGAGAATTGTGATTACATGGGTCTTGGAACATTGTGAAGAAAAGGGCATGGATCATTGTGATGAAAAAGGCATGGAGCCTTGTCATGACAGGGTTCAAGGAGCATAATGACGACAAGTGTCAGGGAGCATTGTGATGACAAGTGTATTGAGCATTGTGATGACAAAGGTCATGGAGCATTGTGATGAGAAGACCATGGATAATTGTGATGACGAGCGTCATGGGGCGTTGTGATGACAAGTTTTATGAAACACTGTGATCACAAGGGTTTGGAACATTGTGATGACATAGGTCATGGAGCATTTTGATTTCATTGTAATGAAAATAGCATGAAACATTATGATGATGGGCATGGTTCATTGTGATGACAGGGTTCATGGAGCATGGAGATGAAAAGGGGCATGGAGCATTGTGATTACAGGGCTCTTGGAGCATTGTGATGAGAAGGTCATGGAACATTGGGCTGAAAATATTCATGGAGCATTGTGATTACAGGGGTCATGGAGCAATATGATGACAAGTGTCATGGAGCATTGTGATGACAGGGGTCATGGTGCATTGTGATGAGAAGGTCATGGATCATTGGGCTGAAAATGTTCATGGAGTATTGTGATGACAGGGGTCATAGAGCATTGTGATGACAAGGGAATGGAGCATTGTGATGACAAGGTCCTGGAGAATTGTGTTAAGAAGACCATGGAGTCTTGTGGTGACATGTCTCATGGAGCATTCTGATGAAAAGCAGCATGGAGCATTGTAATTACAGGGGTCTTGGAGCATTGAGATGACAAGGGCATGGAGCATGGTGATGAGAAGGCCATGGAGCATTCTGATGACATGCGTCATGGAGCTTTGTGAAGACAAGCACATGGAGCATTTTGATTACCGGGGTCTTGGAGCATTGTGATGAAAAGGGCATGGATCATTGTGATGAAAAATGCATGGAGCCTTGTCATGACAGGGTTCAAGGAGCACACTGAGGGCAAGTGTCAGGGAGCATTGAGATGACAAGTGTATTGAGCATTGTGATGACAAAGGTCATGGCCATTGTGATGAGAAGACCATGGATAATTGTGTTGATGAGCATAATGAGGCGTTGTGATGCCAAGTGTTATGGAAAATTGTGATCACAAGGGTTTGGGGCATTTTGGTGTCAGAGGTCATGGAACATTTTGATTTCATTGTGATGACAAGAGCATGAAGCATTATGATGATGGGCATGGTGCACTGTGATGACAGGGTTCATGCAGCATTGAGATGAAAAGTGGCATGGAACATTGTGATGACAAATGTCACGAAGCATTGTGATGACTGGAGTCACGGAGCATTGTGATGACAGGGGTCATGGAGCATTGTGATGACAAGGGCATGGAGCATTGGGGTGAAAGGGGCATGGAGCATTGGTCTGACATGTTTCATGGATTATTGTGATGACAGAGGGCATGGCACATTGTGATAACTAGCGCATAGAGCATTGTGATGACAAGGTCATTGATTATTGTGAAGAAAGGTGTCAGGGAGCATTGTGGTGACATATGTGACGGTGCATTGTGATGACAATGGCATTGAGCATTGTGATGCCAAGTCTCATGGAAAAATGTGATGACAAATGTAATGGAGCATTGTGATGACAAGGGCTTGGAGCATTGTGATGACAAGGGTAATGGAGAATTGTGATGACAAGGGAATGGATCATTGTGATGACAAGGGTCATGGAGCATTTTGATGACAAAAGTCCCGGATCATTGTGTTGTCAGGGTTCACGGAGCATTGTGATGACATGGGTCATGGAGCATTGTGATGACAGGGTTCATGGGGCATGCTGATATGAAGGTCATAGAGCATTGGGCTGAAAATGTTCATGGAGTATTGTGGTGACAGGGGTCATGGGGCATTTTGATGACAAGGGAATGGAGCATTTTGATGAAAATATCATGGAGCATGGTGATGAGAAGTCCATGGAGCATTCTGAAGACATTCGTCATGAAGCTGTGTGATGACAAGGGCATGGAGCATTGTGATTACAGGGGTCTTGGAGCATTGTGAGGAAAAGGGCATGGATCATTGTGATTAAAAAGGCATGGAGCCTTGTCATGACAGGGTTCAAGGAGCATACTGACGACAAGTGTCAGGGAGCATTGTGATGACAAGAGTATTGAGCATTGTGATGACAAAAGTCATGGAGTATTGTGAATAGAAGACCATGGATAATTCTGATGATGAGCGTCATGGGGCGTTGTGATGACAAATGTTATGGAACATTGTGATCACAAGGGTTTGGAGCATTGTGATGACAGAGGTCATGGAGCATATTGATTTCATTTTGATGACAATTGCATGAAGCATTATGATGATGGGCATGGTGCATTGTGATGACACGGTTCATGGAGCATTGAGATGAAAAGGGGCATGGAGCATTGTGATTACAGGGGTCTTGGAGCATTGTGATGATGACGGCATGGAGCATCATAAATGAGAAGGCTATGGAGCATTCTGATGACATGTGTCATGGAGCTTTGTGATGCCAAGTGTATGGAGAATTGTGATTACAGTGTCTTGGAACATTGTGATGACAAGTGTCATGGAGTCTTGTGATGACAAGCCCGTGGAACATTGTGATGGCAGGGGTCATGGAGCATTGTTATGACAGGGGTAATGGAGCATTGTGATGACAAGGGCATGGAGCACTGGTCTGAAATATTTCATGGATTATTATGATGAGAGTGGGCATGGAACATTGTGATGACAAGGGCACTGAACACTTTGATACATGGGTCATGGAGGATGGTAATGACAAGGGCACAGAACACTTTGATACATGGGTTATGGAGGATTTTAATGACAAGGGCATGGAACATTGTGATGAGAATGGCATCGAGCACTGGGATCACAAGCGTCATGGAGCTTTGTGATGACAAGGGCATGGAGCAATGTGATGAAAGGCTTCATGTAGCATTGTGATAACTATGGCATGGAGCATTGTGATGCCAAGGGTCATGGAGCTTTGTGATGACAAAGGTCATGGAGCATTTTGATGACGAGGCCGTGGTGCGTTGTGATGAGGAGTGCAGCGAGCATTGTGATAATAGGTTCATGGAGCAATTTGATGAAAAACGTCATGGAACATTTTGATGAGAGTGGTTATGGAAAATTGTGATGACAGGGGTCATGGAGTATTGAGATGAAATGGGTAATGTAGCATTTTGATGACAGGGGTTATGGAACATTGTTATGTCAGGGCTCATGGAGCATTGTGATGAAAAGGGTCATGGAGCATTTTGATGACAGGGGTTATGGAACATTGTTATGTCATGGTTCATGGAGCATTGTGATGATTAGATCATGTAGAATTGTCATGACAGGGATCATGGAACATTGTGATGACAGGGGGGAGAGAACATTTTGATGAGAAGTGCATGGAGCATTGTGATGACAAGGTTTTTGGAGCACTGTAACGACAAGGATGTGGAGCATTGTGATGAAAAGCGTGTGGCGCATTGTGATGACATAGGTTATGGATCATTGTGCTGACAAGTGCATGGAGCATTGTGATGACAAGGGTCATGTGGCATTGTGCTGACAAAGGCATGGAGCATGGTGATGACAAGGATAAAAGAGCATTGTGATGAAAAGTTCATGGAGCATTGTGGTGACAATGGTCACAGAGCCTTGTGTGACGAGGACATGGACCATTGTGATGACAAATGTCATGAAGCCTTGTGATGACTGGAATCACAGAACATTGAGATGACTGGGGTCTTGGAGCACTGTGATGACAAGGACATGGTGCATTGTGATGAGAAGGCCATGGAGCATTCTGATGACATGCATCATGGAGCTTTGTGATTAAGGTTATGGAGCATTGTGATTACATTGGTCTTGGAGCATTGTGATGAAAATGGTATGGATCATTGTGATGAAAAATGCATGGAGCCTTGTCATGACACGGTTCAAGGAGCATACTGATGAAAAGTGTCAGGGAGCATTGTGATGACAAGTGAATTGAGCATTGTGATGACAAAGTTCATGGAACACTGTGATGAGAAGACCATGGATAATTGTGATGATGAGTGTCATGTTGCATTGTGATGACAATGGTTATGGAACACTGTGATCACAAGGGTTCTTAGCATTTTGATGACAGACGTCATGGAGCATATTGATTTCATTGTGATGACAATAGCAAGAAGCATGATGACGATGGACACGGTGCATTGTGATGACAGGGTCATGGAGCAATTTGATGAAAAGTGTCATGGAACATTTTGATGACAGTGGTTATGGAACATTGTGATTTCAGGGGTCTTGGAGCATTGTGATGAAAAGGGTGATGGAGCATTTTGATGACAGAGGATATGGAACATTTTGATGTCAGGGGTCATGGAGCATTGTGATGATAAGGGCATGTAGCATTGTGATGACAGAGGTCATGGAAAATTGTGATGACAGTGGTGAGGGAGTATTGTGATTACTAGTGATGGAACATTGTGATATCAGTGCTGAGAGAGCATTTTGATGAGAAGTGCATGGAGCATTGTGATAACAAAGTTTATGGAGCATTGTGATGACAAGATTTATGGAGCATTGTGATGACAAGGCTGTGGAGAATTGTGATGACAAGTGCATGGCCCATTTTGATGACATGGATCTTGGAGCATTGTGCTGAGAACCGAATGGAGCATTGTGAAGACAAGGGTCATGGAGCATTGTGCTGACAAAGGCATGGAACATTGTGATGACAACGATCACAGAGCATTGTGATGAGTAGGGCATGGACCATTGTGATGAAAAAGGTCATGAAGCATTGTGATGACTGGAGTCACGGAGCATTGTGATGACAAGGGTATGGAGCATTGTGATGACAGGGGCATGGTGCATTGTTCTGACAAGTTTCATGTTTTATTGTGATGACAGTGGGCATGGCACATTCTGATGACAAGGTCATGGAGCATTGTGATGAGCAGATCATGGAGTACTTTGAAGACAGGGATCAGGGAACATTGTGATGACATATGTAATGGTCCATTTTGATGACAATGGCATGGAGCATTGTGATGCCAAGTGTCATGGAGGAATGTGATGACAAAGTTAATGGAGCATTGTGATGACAGGAGTTTGGAGCATTGTGAGAACAAGTGTCATGGAGCATTTTGATGACAAGGGCATGGAGGATTGTGATGACAAGGGCCATTGAGAATTCTGATGACAAGTTCATGAAGCATTGTGATGAAAAGCACATGGAGCTTGCTATGACAGGGGTCATTGAGCATTGCGATGACAAGTGCATGGAGAATTGTTATGAAAAGAGCATGTAATATTGTGATGAGAAGTGTCATGGAGCATTGTGATGGAAAGACCGTGGAGCATTGTGATGAGAAGATCATGGATATTTGTGATGACGAGCGTCATGGAGCACTGTAATGACAAGGGGCATGGAGCATTGTGATGACAGGGATCATGGAGCACTGTGATGACAAGGGTATTGGAGCATTCTGATGACAAGCTTTTGGAGTATTTTGATGACAATGGCATGGAGCATTGTGAGAAAAAGCGCATGGAGCATTGTGATGAAAAAGGCATAGAGACTTTTCATGACAGCTTTCAAGGAGCATTCTGAGGAAAAGTGTCAGGGAGCATTGTGATGACACGTGTATTGAGCATTGTGATGACAAAGTTCATGGAGCATTGTGATTACAAGGGCATGGAATATTGTGATGGCAGGCATCATGGAGCGTTGTGATGACAAGTGTTATGGAACATGGTGATCACAAGTGTTTGGAGCATTGTGATGACAGAGGTCATGGATCATTTTGATTTGAAGAATCATGGAGCATTGTGATGACAAGGGCATGAAGCAATGTGATCCCAAGGTTCATGGAGGATTGTGATGACACTGGTAATGGAGAATTGTGAGGACAAGTGCATGGAGAATTGTGATGACAAGGTCATGTAGCATTTTGCTGGAAAGGCATGGAGCACCGTGATGACAAGTGTCATGGAGCTCTGTGACGACAAGCGTCAAGGACCATTGTGATTACAGGGGTCATGGAGCATGGGGATGACAAGCTCAAGGAATATTCTGATGACAAGTGGCATGGATCATTTTGATGACTGTGGTCATGTAGCATTGTGATGACATGGGTCATGGAGCATTGTGATGAGAAGTTCATGGAGCATTGGGCTGAAAATATTCATGGAGTACTGTGATGACAGGGGTCATGGAGCATTGTGATGAGAAGGGAATGGAGCAATGCGATGAGAAGGTCCTGGAGCATTGTGCTGAGAGGGCCATGGCACCTTGTGATGAAAATTGTCATGGAGCATACTGATAAAAAGGTTCATGGAGCATTGTGATTACAGGGGTTTTGTAGCATTGTGAAGACCAGGGCATGGAGCATTGTGATGAGAAGGCCATGGAGCATTCTGATGACATGCGTCATGGAGCTTTGTGATGAAAATGATATGGAGCATTGTCATTAGAGGGGTCTTGGAGGATTGTGATGAAAAGGGCATGGATCATTGTGATGAAAAATGCATGGCACCCAGTCATGACAGGTTTCAAGGAGCATACTGACGACAAGTGTCAGGGAGCACTGTGATGAAAAGTGTATTGAGCAATGTGATGACAAAGGTCATGGAGCATTGTGATGAGAAGACCATGGACAATTGTAATGACCAGCGTCATTGGGCATTGTGATGACAAGTGTTATGGAACATTGTGATCACAAGGGTTTGGAGCATTTTGATGACAGAGGTCATGGAGCATTTTGATTTCATTGTGATGACAATAGCATGAATCATTATGATGATGGGCATGATGCATTGTGATGACAGGGTTCATGGAGCATTGAGATGAAAAGGGGAATGGAGCATTGTGATGAGAAGGCCATGGAGCATTCTGATGACATGCATCATGGAGCTTTGTGATGACAAAGACAAGGAGCATTGTGATTAGAGGGGTCTTGGAGCATTGTGATGACAAGGGTCATGGAGGCTTGTGATGACAAGGCCATGGAACATTGTGATGGCATGTGTCATGGAGCATTATAATGACAGTGTTAATGGAGCATTGTGATGACAAGGGCATGGAGCATTGGTCTGAAAAGTTTCATGGATTATTGTGATGAGAGTGGGCATGGAGCATTGTGATGACAAGGGCACGGAACACTATGATACATAGGTCATGGAGGATTGTAATGATAAGGGCATGGAGCATTGTGATGAGAAGGGCATCGAGCATTGTGATGACAAGCGTCATGGAGCTTTGTGATGACAAGGGCATGGAGCAATGTGATGAGAGGGTTCAAGGAGCATTTGATGATAATGGCATGGAGCATTGTGATGCCAATGGTCATGGAGCTTTGTGATGACAAATGTCATGGAGCATTTTGATGACAAGGCCGTGGTGCATTGTGATGAGAATTGCAGGGAGCATTGTGATGACAGGGTCATGGAGCAATTTGATCAAAGGGGTCAAGGAACATTTTGATGAGACGGGTTATGGAAAATTGTGATATCATGTGTCATGGAGCATTGTGATGAAAAGGGTCATGGAGCACTTTGTGACAGGGATTATTGAACATTCTGATGTCAGGTGGCATGGAGCATTGTGATGAAACGGGTCATGGAGCATTTTGATGACAGGTGTTATGGAACATTGTGATGTCAGGGCTCATGGAGCATTGTGATTATAAGGGCATATAGCATTTTGATGACAGGGGTCATGGAACATTGTGATGACAGGGGTGAGGGAGTGTTGTGATGACTAGTGATGGAACACTGTGATACCATTGGTTAGAGAGCATTTTGATGAGAAGTGCAGGGAGCATTTTGAAGACAAGGATGTGGAGCATTGTGATGACAAGCACATGGCACATTGTGATGATATGGGTTATAAAGCGTTGTGCTGACAAGCGCATGGAGCATTGTGATGGCAAGGGTCATTGAGCATTGTGCTGACAAACGCATGGAGCATTGTGATGACAAGGGTGACAGAGAATTGTGATGAAAAGTTCATGGAGCATTGTGGTAACAAATGTCACAGAGCCTTCTGTGACGAGGTCATTGACCATTGTGATGACAAATGTCATGAAGCACTGCCATGACTGTAGTCACGGAGTATTGTGATTACAGGGTTCTTGGAGCATTGTGATGCCAAGGGCATGGATCATTGTGATGAGAAGGCCATGTAGCATTCTGATGACATGTGTCATGGAGCTTTGTGATGACAAGGGCAGGGAGCAGTGTGATTACACGGGTCTTGGAGCTTTGTGATGAAAAGGGAATGGATCATTGTGATAAAAAAGGCATGGAGACTTTTCACGACAGGGTTCATGAAGCATACTAATGACAAGTGTCAGGGAGCATTGTAATGATAAATGTATTGAGGATTGTGGTGACAAAGATCATGGAGCATTGTGATGAGAAAACCATTCATAATAGTGATGACGAGCGTCAGGGGGCATTTTGATGACAAGTGTTATGGAACACTGTGATCACAAGGATTTGGAGCATTGTGGTGACAGATGTCATGGAGCATTTTGATTTCATTGTGATGACAATAGCATGAAGCATTATGATGAGGGGCAAGGTGCATTGTGATGAAAGGGTTCATAGAGCATTGAGATGAAAAGGGGCATGGAGCATTGTGAAGACAAGTGTCAGGGAGCATTGTGATGACATATGTCATTCTCCATTGTGATGACAATGGCATGGAGCATTGTGATACCAAGTGTCATGGAGGATTGTGATGACAAAGGTAATGGAGCATTTTGATGACAAGGGCTTGGAACATTGCGATGACAAGGGTCATGGAGCATTGTGATGACAAGGGCATGGAGCATTCTGATGAAAAGGTGCATGGAGCATTGAGATTACAGGGGTTTTGAAGCAATGTGATTACAAAGGCATGGAGCATTGTGATGAGAAGGCAATGGAGAATTCTGATGACATGTGTCATGGAGCTTGTGATGACAAGGACATGGAGCATTGTGATTACAGGGGTCTTGGAGCATTGTGATGAAAAGGGAATGGATCATTGTGATGAAAAATACATGGAGCCTTGTCATGACAGGGTTCAAGGAGCATACTGATGACAACAGTCAGGGAGCATTGTGATGATAAGTGTATTGAGCATTGTGATGACAAAGATCATGGAGCATTGTGATGAGAAGGCCATAGATAATTGTGATGACCAGCCTCATGGGGCATTGTGATGACAAGTGTTATGGAACATTGTGATCAGAAGGTTTTGGTGCATTGTGATGACAGAGGTCATTGAGGATTTTGATTTCATTGTGATGACAATAGCATGAAATATTATGGTGATGGGCACGGTGCATTGTGATGACAGGGTTCATGGAGCATTGAGATGAAAAGGGGCATGGATCATTGTGATTACAGGGTGTTGGAGCATTGTGATGACAAGGGCATGGAGCATTGTGATAAGAAGGCCATGGAGCATTCTGATGACATGCGTCATGGAGCTTTGTGATGACAAGGGCATGGAGAATTGTGATTACAGGGGTCATGGAATATTGTGATGACAGGGGTGAGGGAGTATTGTGAGGACTAGTGATGGAACATTGTGATATCAGTGGTGAGAAGGTATTTTGATGAGAAGTGCATGGAGCATTGTGATGACAAGGTTTATGGAGCATTTTGATGACAAGGATGTGGAGCATTGTGATGACAAGTGCATGGTGCATTGTGATGAGAAGGGCAGGGAGCATTGTGATGACAGGGTCATGGAGCAATTTGAATAAAAGGGCCATGGAATATTTTGATGACAGGGGTTATGGAACATTGTGATGTCAGGGGTCATGAAGCATTGTGATGAAATGGGTCATGGAGCATTTTGTGACAGGGATTATGGAACATTGTGATGAAGGGGTCATGGAGCATTGTGATGATAAGTGCATGTAGCACTGTGATGAGAGTGGTCATAGAACATTGTGATGACAAGGATGTGGAGCATTGTGATGACAAGTGCATGGTGCATTGTGATGACATGGCTTATGGAGCATTGTTCTGACATGTGCATCGAGCATTGTGATGACAAGGGTCATAGAGCATTGTGCTCACAAAGGCATGGAGCTTTGTGATGACAAGTGTCACAGAGCATTGTGATAAAAATTTCATGGAGCATTGCGGTGACAAAGGTAACAGATCTTTGTGTTACGAGGTCATGGGCCACTGTGATGACAAAATTCATGAAGCATTGTGATGACTGGAGTCACGGAGAATTGTGATAACATGGGTCTTGGAGCATTGTGATGAAAAGGGAATGGATCAATGTGATGAAAAAGGCATCGAGCCTTGTCATGACAGTGTTCAAGGAGCATACTGATGACAAGTGTCAGCGAGCATTGTGATGCCAAGTGTATTGAGCATTGTGGTGACAAAGGTCTTGGAGCATTGTGATGAGAAGACATTGCATAATTGTGATGACGAGCGTCATGGGGCATGTGATGACAAGTGTTATGGAACATTGTGATCAGAAGGGTTTGGAGCATTGTGATGACAGAGGACAAGGAGCATTTTGATTTCATTGTGATGACAATAGCATGAATCATTATGATGAAGTGCATGGTGCATTGTGATGATTGTGTTCATGGAGCACTGAGATGAAAAGTGGCATGGAGAATTGTGATTACAGAGGTCTTGGAGCACTGTGATGACAAGGGTCATGGAGCCTTGTGATGACAAGTCCGTGGAACATTGTGATGGCAGGGGTCATGGAGCATTGTAATGACAGGTGTAATGGAGCATTGTGATGACAAGGGCATGGAGCAATGTGATGAGAGATTTCATTGAGCATTGTGATGACAATGGCATGGAGCATTGTGATGCCAAGGGTCATGGAGTTTTGTGATGACAAATGTCATGGGGCATTTTGATGACAAGGGCGTGGTGCATTGTGATGAGAAGGGCAGGGTGCATTGTGATGACAGGGTCATGGAGCAATTTGAATAAAAGTGTCATGGAATATTGTGATGACAGGGGTTCTGGAACATTGTGATGTCAGGGGTCATGAAGCATTGTGATGAAATGGGTCATGGAGCATTTTGTGACAGGGGTTATGGTACATTCTGATGTCAGGGGTCATGGAGCATTGTGATGATAAGCGTATGGGGCACTGTGATGACAGGGGTCATGGAACATTGTGATGACAGGGGTGAGGGAGTATTGTGATGACTAGTGATGGAACATTGTTATATATGTGTTGAGAGAGCATTTTGATGAGAAGTGCATGGAGCATTGTGATGACAACTTTTATGGAGCATAGCGATGAAAATGATGTGGAGCATTGTGATGAAAGGAACATGGCACATTGTGATGACATTTGTCATGGAGCATTCTGCTGACAAGCGCATCGAGCATTTTGATGACAAGTGTCATGGAGCATTGTTCTGACAAAGGCATGGAGCACTGTGATGACAAGGGAAACAGAGCATTGTGATTAAAATTTCATGGAGCATTGTGGTGACAAAGATCACAGAGCCTTGTGTGACGAGGGCATGGAGAATTGTGATGAGAAAGGTCATGAATCATTGTGGTGACTGGAGTCACGGAGCACTGTGATGACAGGGGTCATGGAGCATTGTGATGACAAGGGTATGGAGCAATATGATGACAGGGGCCTGGAACATTGGTCTGACAAGTTTCATGGATTATTGTGATGACATTGGGCATGGAGCATTGAGATGGCAAGGGCATGGAGCATTGTGGTGACAAAGGTCACAGAGCCTTGTGTGACGAGGGCATGGACCATTGTGAGGACAAAGGTCATGAAGCATTGTGATGACTGGAGTCATGGAGCATTGTGATGACAGGTGTCATGGAGCATTGTGATGACAAGGGCATGGAGCATTTTGATGACAGGGGCATGGAACATTGGTTGACATGTTTCATGGTTTATTGTGATGACAGTGGGCATGGCGCATTGTGATGACAAGGGCATGGAACATTGTGATGACAAGGGCATGGAGTATTGTGAAGACATGTGTCATGGAGCATTGTGATGACATATGTCATTGTCCATTGAGATGACAATGGCATGGAGCATTGTGATACCAAGTGTCATGTAGGATTGTGATGACAAATGTAATGTAGCATTTTGATGACAAGGGCTTGGAACATTGCGATGACAAGGTTCATGGAGCATTGTGATGACAAGGGCACGGAGCATTCTGATGAAAATTGGCATGGAGCATTGAGATTACAGGTGTTTTAAAGCAATGTGATTACAAGGGCATGGAGCATTGTGATGACATGCGTAATGGAGCTTTGTGATGACAAGGACATGGAGCATTGTGATTACAGTGTTCTTGGAGCATTGTGATGAAAAGAGAATGGATCATTGTGATGAAAAATGCATGGAGCCTTGTCATGACAGGGTTCAAGGAGCATAGTGATGACAACTGTCAGGGAGCATTGTGATGATAAGTGTATTGAGCATTGTGATGACAAAGATCATGGAGCATTGTGATGAGAAGACCATGGATAATTGTGATGACCAGCGTTATGGGGCATTGTGATGACAAGTGTTATGGAACATTGTGATCAGAAGGGTTTGGTGCATTGTGATGACAGAGGTCATTGAGCATTTTGATTTGATTGTGATGACAATAGCATGAAATATTATGGTGATGGGCATGCTGCATTGTGATTAAAGGGTTCACGGAGCATAGAGATGAAAAGGGGCATGGAGAATTGTTATTACACGGGTGTTGGAGCATTGTGATGACAAGGGCATGGATCATTGTGATGAGAAGGCCATGGAGCATTCTGATGACATGCGTCATGGAGCTTTGTGATGACAAGGGCATGGAGAATTGTGATTAGAGGGGTCATTGTATATTGTGATGACAGGGGTGAGGGAGTATTGTGATGACTAGGGATGGAACATTGTGATATCAGTGGTGAGAAAGCATTTTGAGGAGAAGTGCATGGTGCATTTTGATGACAAGGTTTATGGAGCATTTTGATGACAAAGATGTGGAGCATTGTGATGACAAGTGCATGGTGCATTGTGATGACATGGGTTATGGAGCACTGTGCTGACACGCGCATCGAGCATTGTGATGACAAGGGTCATGGAGCATTGTGCTGACAAAGGCATGGACCTTTGTGATGACAAGTGTCACAGAGCATTGTGATAAAAATTTCATGGAGCATTGTGGTGACAAATGTCACAGAGCTTTGTGTGACGAGGTCATGGGCCATTGTGATGACAAATGTCATGAAGCATTGTGATGACTGGAGTCACGGAGCATTGTGATAACAGGGGTCTTGGAGCATTGTGATGAAAAGGGAATGGATCATTGTGATGAAAAAGTCATGGAGCCTTGTCATGACAGTGTTCAAGGAGCATACTGATGAAAAGTTTCAGCGACCATTGTGATGCCGAGTGTATTGAGCATTGTGGTGACAAAGGTCATGGAGCATTGTGATGAGAAGACCTTGCATAATTGTGATGATGAGCGTCATGGGGCATGTGATGACAAGTGTTATGGAACATTGTGAACAGAAGGGTTTGGAGCATTGTGATGACACAGGACATGGAGCATTTTGATTTCATTGTGTTGACAATAGCATGAATCATTATGATGATGGGCATGGTGCATTGTGATGACAGTGTTCATGGAGCATTGAGATGAAAAGTGGCATGGAGAATTGTTTTTACAGAGGTCTTGGAGCATTGTGATGACAAGGGTCATGGAGCCTTCTGATGACAAGGCCGTGGAACATTGTGATGGCAGGGGTCATGGAGCATTGTTATGACAGGTGTAATGGAGCATTGTGATGACAAGGGCATGGAGCAATGTGGTGAGAGATTTCATTGAGCATTGTGATGACAATGGCATGGAGCATTGTGATGCCAAAGGTCATGGAGATTTGTGATGACAAATGTCATGGGGCAATTTGATGACAAGCGCGTGGTGCATTGTGATGAGAAGGGCAGGGAGAATTGTGATGACAGGTTCATGGAGCAAACTGAATAAAATTGTTATGGAATATTTTGTTGACAGGGGATATGGAACATTGTGATGTCAGGGGTCATGAAGCATTGTGATGAAATGGGTCATGGAGCATTTTGTGACAGGGGTTATGGAACATTGTGATGTCAGTGCTCATGGAGCATTGTGATGATAAGGGCATGTAGCACTGTGATGACAGGGGTCATGGAACATTGTGATGACAGGGGTGAGCGAGTATTGTGATGACTAGTGATGGAACATTGTGATATATGTGGTGAGAGAACATTTTGATGAGAAGTGCATGGAGCATTGTGGTCACAAGTTTTATGGAGCATAGCGATGAAAAGGATGTGGAGCATTGTGATGAAAAGAGCATGGCACATTGTGATGAGATGTGTCATGGAGCATTGTGCTGAGAAGCGCATGGAGCATTTTGATGACAAGTGTCATGGAGCATTGTGCTGACAAAGGCATGGAGCATTGTGATGACAAGGGACACGGAGCATTGTTATGAAAATTTCATGGAGCATTGTGGTGACAAAGATCACAGAGCCTTGTGTGACGAGGGCATGGAGCATTGTGATGAGAAAGGTCATGAATCATTGTGATGACTGGAGTCACGGAGCACTGTGATGACAGGGTTCATGGAGCATTGTGATGTCAAGGGGCATGGAACATTGGTCTGACAAGTTTCATGGATTATTGTGATGACCGTGGGCATGGAGCATTGTGATGACAAGGGACACGGAGCATTGTGATGAAAATTTCATGGAGCATTGTGGTGACAAAGATCACAGAGCCTTGTGTGACCAGGGCATGGACCATTGTGAGGAGAAAGGTCATGAATCATTGTGATGACTGGAGTCACGGAGAACTGTGATGACAGTGGTCATGGAGCATTTTGATGACAAGGGCATGGAACATTGGTCTGACAAGTTTCATGGATTATTGTGATGACACTGGGCATGGAGCATTGAGATTACAAGGGCATGGAGCATTTTGGTGACAAAGTTACAGAGCCTTGTTTGACGAGGGCATGGACCATTGTGAGGACAAAGGTCATGAAGCATTGTGATGACTGGAGTCACGGAGCATTGTGATGACAGGGGTCTTGGAGCACTGTGATGACAAGGGCATGGAGCATTGTGATGAGAAGGCCATGGAGCATTCTGATGACATGCGTCATGTAGCTTCGTGATGACAAGGGCATGGAGCATTGTGATTACAGGGGTCTTGGAGAATTGTGATGACAAGGGTCATGGAGCCTTGTGATGACGAGGACGTGGAACATTGTGATGGCAGGGGTCATGGATCATTGTTATGATTCGGGTAATGGAGCCTTTTGATGACAAGGGCATGGAGCATTTGTGTGAAAATTTTCATGGATTATTGTGATGAGGGTGGGCATGGAGCATTGTGATGTCAGGAGCAAGGAACACGGTGATACATGGATCATGGAGGATTGTAATGACAAGGGCATGGAGCACTGTGATGAGAAGGGCATCGAGTATTTTGATGACAAGCGTCATGGAGCTTTGTGATGACAAGGGCATGGAGCAATGTGATGAGAGAGTTGTTGGAGCACTGTGATGACAATGGCATGGAACATTGTGATGTCAAGGGTCATGGAGCACTGGGATGAGAAGCATCACAGAACATTCTGATTACAGGTATCATGGAGCATTGGGATGACAAGCGCATGGATCATTTTGATGACAATTGTCATGGAGCATTTTGATGACAAGAGTCCCAGAACATTGTGTTGTCTGCGGTCATGGAGCGCTGTGATGACAGTAGTCATCGAGCATTGTGATGACAGGTGTAATGGAGCATTGTGATGGCAAGGGCATGGAGCATTGTGATGAGAAGTCCATGGAACATTCTGATGACATGCATCATGGAGCTTTGTTATGACAAGGGCATGGAGCATTGTGATTACAGGGGTGATGGAACATTGTGATGACAGGGGTGAGGGAGTATTGTGATGACTAGTGATGGAACATTGTGATATCAGTGGTGAGTGAGCATTTTGATGAGAATGCATGGTGCACTGTGATAACAAGGTTTATGGACCATTGAGATGACAAGGTTTTGGAGCATTGTGATGAGAAGCGCTTGGCACATTGTGATGTCATTGGTCATGGAGCATTGTGCTGAGAAGCGAATGGAGCATTGTGATGACAAGGGACATGGAGCATTGTGATGTCCAGTTCATGGAGCATTGTGATGGCAAGACCGTGGAGCATTGTAATTGCAGGACCATGGAGCATTTTGATGACGAGTGTCATCGAGCACTGTAATGACACGGGGCATGGAAAATTGTGTTGAAAAGTGTCATGGATCATTGTGATGACAAGGGTCAAGGAGCATTCTGATGACAAGCTTGTGGAGTATTGTGATGAAAATGGCATGGAGCATTGTGATGAAAAATGCATGGAACATTGTGATGAAAAAGGCATGGAAACTTTTCATGACAGGGATCAAGGAGCATTCTGACGTTAAGTGTCAGGGAGCATTGTGATGACAAGTGTATTGAGCATTGTGATGACAAAGTTCATGGAGCATTGTGCTGAGAGGACTATGGATAACTGTGATGAGGAGCGTCATGGGGAATTGTGATGACAAGTGTTATGAAACATTCTGATCACAAGGGTTTGGAGCATTGTGATGACAGAGGTCATGGAGCATTTTGATTTCATTGTGATGACAATAGCATGAAGCATTATGATGATGGGCATGGTTCGTTGTGATGACAGGGCTAATGGAGCATTGAGATGAAAAGGGGTATGGATCACTGTGATTACTCGGGTCATGGAGCCTTGTGATGACAAAGCCCTGGAACATTGTGATGACAGGGGTGAGGGAGTATTGTGATGACTAGTGATGGAAAATTGTGATATCAGTGGTGAGAGAGCATTTTGATGCGAAATGCATGGAACTTTGTGATGACAATGTTTAAGGAGCATTGAGATGACAAGTTTGGGGAGCATTGTGATGACAGGGGCATGGAGTATTGTGAATGAGAAGGCCCTGGAGCATTCTGATGACATGCGTCATAGAGCTTTGTGATGACAAGGGCATGAAGCATATGTCTGAAAATTTTCATGGATTATTGTGATGAGAGTGGGCATGGAGCATTGTGATGACAAGGAAACGGAACACTGTGATACATGGGTCATGGAGGATTGTAATGACAAGGTCATGGAGCATTGTGATGAGAAGGGCATCGAGCATTGTGATGACAAGCGTCATGGAGCTTTTTGATGACAAGGGCATGGAGCAATGTGATGAGAGGCTTCATGAAGCATTGTGATGACAATGGCATGGAGCATTATGATGCCAAGGGTCACAGAGCATTGTGATGAAAAGTTCATGGAGCATTGTGGTGACAAAGGTCACAGAGACTTGTGATAATGAGGGCATGGACCACTGTGATGACAAAGTCTTGAAGCATTGTGATGACTGGAGTCACGGAGAATTGTGATGACAGGTGTCATGGAGCATTGTGATGACAAGTGCATGGAGCATTGTGATGACAGGGGCATGGAGCATCGGTCTGAAAAATTTCATGGATTATTGTGATGACAGTGGGCATTGCTTATTGTGATGACAAGGGCATGGAGCACTGTGAAGAAAAGGTAATGGATTATTGTGAAGTCAGGTATCAGGGAGCATTGTGATGACCTATGTCATGGTGCATTGTGATGACAATGGCATGGAGCATTGTGATGACAAGTGTCATGGAGGATTGTGATGACAAAGGTAATGGAGCATTGTGATGACAAGGGCTTGGAGCATTGTGATGACAATTGTCATGGAGCATTGTGATGACAAGTGCTTTTGAGAATTCTGATGACAAGTTCGTGAAGCACTGTGATGAAAAGCACATGGAGCTTGCTATGACAGGGGTCATGGAGCATTGCGATGACAAATGCAAGGAGAAAGTGATTACAAGAACATGTAACATTGTGATTTGAAGTGTCATGGAGCACTGTGATGGCAAGACGGTGGAGCATTGTGATGACAAGCGTCATGGAGAACTGTAATGACAAGGGGTATGGAGCATTGTGATGACAGGTGTCATGGAGCATTGTGATGACAGGGGTCATGGAGCATTGTGATGACAAGTGTCATGGAGCATTCTGATGACAAGCTTGTGGAGTATTGTGATGACAATGTCAAGGAGCATTGTGATGAAAAGGGCATGGAGCATTGTGATGAAAAAGGCATAGAGCCTTCTCAAGAGAGTGTTCGAGAAGCATTCTGACGACAAGTGTCAGGGAACATTGTGATGACAAGTGTATTGAGCATTGTGATGACAAAGGTCATGGAGCATTGTGATGACAAGGGCATGGATTATTGTGATGACAGGCATCATCGAGTGCTCTGATGACAAGTGTTATGGAACAATGTGAACACAAGGGTTTGGAGCACTGTGATGACTGAGGTCATGGATCATTTTGATAACAAGGAGCATGGAGAATTGGTATGACAGGGGTCATGGAGCATTGTGATGAGAAGATCATGGAGCATTGAGCTGAAAATGTTTATGGAGTATTCTGATGAAAGGGGTCATAGAGCATTGTGATGACAAGGTCCTGGAGCACTCTGATGAGAAGACCATGGAGCCTTGTGATGAGAAGTGTCATGGAGCATTCTGATGAAAAGGGGCATGGAACATTGTGATTACAGGCGTCTTGGAGCATTGTGATTAAAAGGGCATGGAGCATTGTGAGAGATGTCCAAAGAGCATCTGATGACATGCGTCATGGAGTTTTGTGATGACAAGGACAAGGAGCATTGTGATTACAGGGGTCTTGGAGCATTGTGATGAAAAGGGCATGGATAATTGTGATGAAAAAGACATGGAGCCTTGTCATGACAGTGCTCAAGGAGCATACTGATGGCAAGAGTCAGGGAGCATTGTGATGACAAATGTATTGAGCATTGTGATGACAAATGTTATGGAGCATTGTGATGAGAAGACCATGGATAATTGTGATGACGAGCCTCATGTGGCATAGTGATGACAAGTGTTATGGAACATTGTGATCACAAGGGTTTGGAGCATTGTGATGACAGAGGTCATGGAGCATTTTGATTTCATTGTGATGAAAATAGCATGACGCATTATGATTAAGGGCATGGTTCGCTGTGATGACAGTGTTCATGGAGCACTGAGATGAAAAGGGGCATGGAGCATTGTGATGACAAGGCCGTGGAACATTGTGATGACAGGGGTGAGGGAGTATTGTGATGACTATTGATGGAAAATTGTGATATCAGTGGTGAGAGGGCATTTTGATGCGAAGTGCATGGAGCTTTGTGATGACAAGGTTTGTGGAGAATTGTGATGACAAGTTCTGGGAGCATTGTGATGACAAGTGCATGGCGCACTGTGATGACATGGGTCATGGAGCATTGTGCTGACAAGCGCATGGAGCACTGTGATGACAAGTGTCATGGAGCATTGTGCTGACAAAGGCATGGAGCATTGTGATGACAAGGCTCAGAGAGCATTGGAATGAAAAGTTCACGGAGCATTGTTGTGACAAAGTTCACAGAGCCTTGTGATGACGAGGGCATGGACCATTGTGATGACAAAGGTCATGAAGCATTCTGATGACTGAAGTCACAGAGCATTGTGATGACTAGGGAATGGAGCATTGTGATGACAGGGGCATGGAGCATTGGTCTGACAAGTTTCATGGATTATTGTGATGACAGTCGGCATGGTGCATTGTGATGACAAGGGCATGGAGCATTGTGATGACAAGGTCATGGAGTATTGTGAAGACAGGTGTCAGGGAGCATTGTGATGGCATATGTCATGTTCCATTGTGATGACAATGGCATGGAGAATTGTGATGCCAAGTGTCATGGAGGATTGTGACGACAAACGTAATGGAGCATTGTGATGACAAGGGCTTGGAGCATTGTGATGACAATGGTCATGGAGCATTGTGATGAAAAGGGCATGGAGCATTGTGATGACAAGGGCTTTTGAGAATTTTGATGACAAGTTCGTGAAGCACTGTGATGA
The DNA here is from genome assembly GCF_949752795.1 of Hyperoodon ampullatus. Taxonomy (NCBI): domain Eukaryota; kingdom Metazoa; phylum Chordata; class Mammalia; order Artiodactyla; family Ziphiidae; genus Hyperoodon; species Hyperoodon ampullatus. The sequence continues at coordinate 236,461 of NW_027641092.1, forward strand.
AAACCACATGGAGCTTGCTATGACAGGGGTCATGGAGCATTGTGATGACAAGTGCATGGAGAATGTGATGACAAGAGCATGTAACATTGTGATTTGAAGTGTCATGGAGCATTGTGATGGCAAGGCGGTGGAGCATTGTGATGTGAAGACCATGGATAATTGTGATGACGAGCGTCATGGAGAACTGTAATGACAAGTGGCATGGAGCACTGTGATGACAGGTGTCATGGAGCATTGTGATGACTAGGGTCACAGAGCATTGTGATGATAAGTTCATGGAGCATTATGGTGACAAAGTTCACAGAGCCCTGTGATTACGAGGGCATGGACCATTGTGATGACAAAGGTAAAGAAGCAGTGTGATGACTGGAGTCACGGAGCATTGTGATGACAAGGGCATGGAGCATTGTGATAACAGGGGCATGGAGCATTGGTCTGAGAAGTATCATGGATTATTGTGATGAAAGTGTGCATGGCACATTGTGATGACAACGGCATGGAGCATTGTTATGACCAGGTCATGGATTATTGTGAAGACAGGTATCAGGGAGTATTGTGATGACATATGTCCTGGTGCATTGTGATGACAATGTCATGGAGCATTGTGAAGCCAGGTGTCATGGAGGATTGTGATGAAAAAGGTAATGGAGCATTGTGATGACAAGGGCTTGGAGCATTGTGGTGACAAGGGCCATTGAGAATTCTGATGACAAGGTCGTGACGCATAGTTATGACAAGCACATGGAGCTTGCTATGACATGGGTCATGGAGCATTGCGATGACAAGTGCATGGAGCATTGCGATTAGAGGGGTCTTGGAGCATTGTGATGACAAGGGCATGGAGCATGGTAATGACAATGCCATGGAACATTCTGATGACATGCGTCCTGGAGATTTGTGATGACAAGCACATGGAGCATTGTGATTACAGAGGTCTTGGAGCATTGTGATGAAAAGTGCATGGATCATTGTGAGGAAAAGGCAAAGAGCCTTGTCATGACAGGTTTCAAGTAGCATACTGAAGACAAGTGTCAGGGAGCATTGTGATGACAAGTGTATTGAGCATTGTGTTGACAAAGGTCATGGAGCATTTTGATGAGGAGACCAAGGATAATTGTGATGACGAGCGTCATGGCGCATTGTGATGACAAGTGTTATGGAACATTGTGATCAGAAGGGTTTGGTGCATTGTGATGACAGAGGTCATTGAGCATTTTGATTTCATTGTGATGACAATAGCATGAAATATTATGGTGATGGGCACGGTGCATTTTGATGCCAGTGTTCATGGAGAATTGAGATGAAAAGGGGTATGGAGCATTGTGATTAGAGGGGTCTTGGATCATTGTGATGACAATGTTCATGGGGCCTTGTGATGACAACGCCGTGGAACATTGTGATGGCAGGGGTAATGGAGCATTGTTATGACAGGGGTAATGGAGCGTTGTGATGACAAGGGCATTGAGCATTGGTTTGAAAATTTCATGTATTATTGTGATGAGTGTGTGCATGGAGCATTGTGATGACAAGGGCAGGGAACACGGTGATAAATGGGTCATGGAGGATTGTAATGACAAGACATGGATCACTGTGATGAGAAAGGCATCAAGCATTGTGATGACAAGCGTCATGGAGATTTGGGATGACAAGTGCATGGAGTAATGTGATGAGATGTTTCATGGAGCATTGTGATGACAATGGAATGGAGCATTGTGATGCCAAGGGTCATGGAGCTTTGTGATGACATATGTAATGGAGCATTTTGATGACAAGGGCGTGGTGCATTGTGATGAGTAGGGCAGGGAGCATTCTGATGACAGGTTCATGGAACAACTTGATGGAAAGTGTCAGGGAATATTTTGATGGCAGGGGTTATGGAACATTGTGATGTCAGTGGTCATGGAGCATTGTGATGATAAGGGCATGTAGCATGTTGATGACAGGGGTCATGGAACATTGTGATGACAGGGGTGAGGGAGTATTGTGATGACTAGTGATGGAACATTGTGATATCAGTGGTGAGAGAGCATTTAGATGAGAAGTGCATGGAGCATTGTGATGACAAGTTTTATGGAAAATTGTGATGACAAGGTTGTGGAGCATTGTGATGACAAGTGCATGGCACATTGTGATGACATGTGTCTTGGAGCATTGTGCTGACAAGCGCATGGAGCATTGTGATGACAAGGGTCATGGAGCATTGTGCTGACAATGGCATGGAGCATTGTGATGAGAAGTGTTACAGAGCATTGTGATGACGAGGGAGTTAACCATTGTGATGAAAAAGTTCATAAAGCATTGTGATGGCTGGAGTCACGGAGCATTATGATGTGAGGGGTCATGGAGCATTGTGATTACAAGGGCATGGGGCATTGTGATGACAGGGGCATGGAGCATTGGTCTGACAATTTTCATGAATTATTGCTATGAGAGTGGACAGGGCACATTGTGATGACAAGGGCATGGAACATAGTTATGTCAAGGTCATGTAGTATTGTGAAGTCAGGTGTGAGGGAACACTGTGATGACATATGTCATGGTGCATTTTGATGACAATGGCATGGAGCATTGTGATGCCAAGTGTCATGGAGTATTGTGATGACAAAGGTAATGGAGCATTGTGATGACAATTCATTTTAGAATTGTGAAGAAAAGGGTCATGGAGCATTGTGATGACAAGGACATGGAGCATTGTGATGACAAGGGCCATTGAGAATTTTGATGCAAACGTCGTGAATCATTGTGATGACAAGCGCACGGAGCTTGCTATGTCAGGGGACATGGAGCATTGCTATGAAAAGTGCATGGAGAACTGTGATGACAAGACCACGTACAATTGTGATGAGAAGTGTCATGGAGTATTGTGATGACAAGGACGTGGAGAATTGTGATGACAAGGGACATCGAGCATTGTGATGAGCAGGGCATGGAGCATAGTGATGGCAAGACCGTGGAGCAGTGTGATGAGAAGGCCATGGATAATTGTGATGACGAGAGTCATGGAGCACTGTAATGACAAGGGGCATGGAGATTTGTGATGACAGGTGTCATGGAGCATTGTGATGACAGGAGTCATGGAGCATTGTGATCACATGGGTCATGGAGCATTGTGATGAAAAATGCATGGAGCCTTTTCATTGCAGGTTTCAAGGAGCATTCTGAAGACAAATGTCAGGGAGCATTGTGATGACAAGGTCATGGAGCATGGTGATGAGAAGGCCATGGAGACTTTTGATGATATGGGTCATGGAGCTTTGTGATGACAAGGGCATGGAGCATTGTGATTACAGGGGTCTTGGAGCATTGTGAGGAAAAGGGCATGGATCACTGTGATGAAAATGGCATGGAGCCTTGTCATGACAGGGTTCAAGGAGCATACTGAGGACAAGTGTCAGGGAGCATTGAGCTGACAAGTGTATTGAGCATTGTGATGACAAAGGTCATGGAGCATTGTTATGAGAAGACCATGGATAATTGTGATGAGGAGCGTCATTGGGAATTGTGATGACAAGTGTTATGGAACATTGTGATCACAATGGTTTGGAGCATTGAGATGACAGAGGTCATGGAGCATTTTGATGAGAAGGCCATGGAGCATTCTGATGACATGCGTCATGGAGCTTTGTGATGACAAGTTCATGGAGCATTGCGATTACAGGGTTCTTGGAGAATTGTTATGAGAAGGGTCATGGAGCCTTGTGATGATGAGGCCGTGGAACATTTTGATGGCAGGGGTCATGGAGCATTGTTATGATACGGGTAATGGAGCCTTTTGATGACAAGTGCATGGAGCATTGATGTGACAAGTTTTATGGATTATTGTGATGAGAGTGGGCATGGAGCATTGTGATGACAAGGGCACGGAACACGGTGATACATGGACCATGGAACATTGTAATGACAAGGGCCTGCATCATTGTGATGAGAATGGCATCGAGCAGTGTGATGACAAGCGTTATGGAGCTTTGTGATGACAAGGGCATGGAGCAATGTGATGAGAGGGTTCATGGAGCATTGTGATGACAATGGCATGGAGCATTGTGATGCCAAGTGTCATGGAGCACTGGGATGACAAGTGTCACGGAACATTCTGATTACAGGTATCATGGAGAATTGGGATGACAAGCGCATGGATCACTGTGATGACAAATGTCATGAAGCATTTTGATGAGAAGTGTCCCAGATCATTGTGCTGTCAGGGGTCATGGAGCGCTCTGTTGACAGTGGTCATGGAGCATTGTGATGACAGGGGTAATGGAGCATTGAGATGGCAAGGGCATGGAGCATTGTGATGAGAAGACCATGGAGCATTCTGATGACATGCATCATGGAGCTTTGTGATGACAATGGCATGGAGAATTGGTCTGAAATGTTTCATGGATTATTGTGATGACAAGGGCACGGAACACTTTGATACATGGGTCATGGTGGATTGTAATGACAAGGGCATGTAGCATTGTGATGAGAAGGGCATCAAGCATTGGGAGTACAAGCGTCATGGAGCTCTGTGATGACAAGGGCATGGAGCAATGTGATGAGAGGCTTCATGGAGCACTGTGATGACAATGGCATGGAGCATTGTGATGCTAAGGGTCATGGAGCTTTGTGATGACAAAGGTCATGGAGCATTTTGATGACAAGGTCGAGGTGCGTTGTGATGAGAAGGGCAGGGAGCATTGTGATAACAGGGTCATAGAGCAATTTGATGAAAAAGGTCATGGAAAATTTTGATGAGAGTGGTTATGGAAAATTATGGTGTCAGGGGTCATGGAGCATTGTGATGAAAAGGGTATTGGAGTATTTTGATGACAGGATTTATGGAACATTGTGATGTCATGGGTCATGGAGCATTTGATAAGTGCATGTAGCATTGTGATGATAGGGGTCATGGAACATTGTGATGACAGGGGTGAGGGAGTATTGTGAAGACTAGTGATGGAAGATTGTGATATCAGTGGTGAGAGAGCATTTTGATGAGAAGTGCATGGAGCATTGTGATGACACGGTTTATGGAGCATTGTGGTGACAAGGATGTGGAGCATTGTGATGACATGGGTCAAAAAGCATTGTGCTGAAAAGCGCATGGAGCATTGTGATGACAAGTGTCATGGAGCATTGTGCTGACAAAGGCATGGTGCAATTTGATGGCACGTGTCACAGAGCATTGTGATCAATATTTCAGGGAGCATTGTGGTGACAAAGGTCACAGAGCCTTGTGTGACGAGGGCATGGACCATTGTGATGACACAGGTCATGAAGCATTTTGATGACTGGAGTCACGGAGCATTGGGATTACAGTGGTCATGGTGCATTGTGATGACAGGGTTCATGGGGCATTTTGATGAAAAGGGAATGGAGCATTGTGATGAAAAGGGCATGGAGCATGGTGATGAGAAGGCCATGGAGAATTCTGAAGTCATGTGTCATGAAGCTTTGTGATGACAAGGGCATGGAGCATTGTGATTACAGGGGTCTTGGAGCATTGTGAGGAAAAGGGCATGGATCATTGTGATTAAAAACGCATGGAGCCTTGTCAGGACAGGGTTCAAGGAGCATACTGACGACAAGTGTCAGGGAGCATTGTGATGACAAGTGTATTGAGCATTGTGATGACAAAGTTCATGGAGTATTGTGAATAGAAGACCATGGATAATTGTGATGATGCACGTCATGGGGCGTTGTGATGACAAGTGTTATGGAACATTGTGATCACAAGGGTTTGGAGCATTGTGATGACAGAGGTCATGGAGCATTTTGATTTCATTTTGATAACATTTGCATGAATCATTATGATGATGGGCATGGTGCATTGTGATGACACGGTTTATGGAGCATTGAGATGAAAAGGGGCATGGAGCTTTGTGATTACATGGGTCTTGGAGCATTGTGATGATGAGGGCATGGAGCATTGTAAATGAGAAGGCCTTGGAGCATTCTGATGACATGCGTCATGGAGCTTTGTGATGACAAGTGTATGGAGAATTATGATTACAGTGTCTTGGAACATTGTGATGACAAGTGTCATGGAGTCTTGTGATGACAAGGTCGTGGAACATTGTGATGGCAGGGGTCATGGAGCATTGTTATGACAGGGGTAATGGAGCATTGTGATGACAAGTGCATGGAGCACTGGTCTGAAATATTTCATGGATTATTATGATGAGAGTGGTCATGGAGCATTGTGATGACAAGGGTATGAAGCAATGTGATCCCAAGTTTCATGGAGGATTGTGATGACACTGGTAATGGAGAATTGTGAGGACAAGTGCATGGAGCATTGTGATGACAAGGTCATGTAGCATTTTGCTGACAAAGACATGGAGCACCGTGATGACAAGTGTCATGGAGCTCTGTGACGACAAGCATCAAGGACCATTGTGATGACGGTGTCATGGAGCATGGGGATGACAAGGGTCATGGAGGATACTGACGAGGGGCTTGTGAAGTATGGTGATGACAATGGCATCGAGCATTGTGATGAAAGGGGCATGGAGCCTTTTCATGACACGGTTCAAGGAGCATTCTGATGAGAAGTGACAGGGAGCATTGTGATGACAAGTGTATTGAGCATTGTGATGACAAATGTCATGGAGCATTGTCATGAGAAGTCCATGGATAATTGTGATGACACGCATCAAATTGTGTTGTGATGACAAGTGTTATGGAACATTGTGATCACAAGTGTTTGGAGCATTGTGATGACAGAGGTCATGGATCATTTTGATTTCAAGGAGCATGGAGCATTTTGATGACAAGGGCATGAAGCAATGTGATCCCAACGTTCATGGAGGATTTTGATGACAATGGTAATGGAGAATTATGATGACAAGCGCATGGAGCATTGTGATGACAAGGTAATGTAGCATTTTGATGACAAAGGCATGGAGCATTGTGATGACAAGGTCCTGGAGCGTTATGATGAGAAGACCATGGACCCTTGTGATGACAAGTCTCATGGAGCATTCTGATGAAAAGGGGCGTAGAGCATTGTGATTACAGGGTTCTTGGAGCATTGTGATGAAAAGGGCATAGAGCATTGTGATGACAGGGACATGGAGCATTGGTCTGACAAGTTTCATGGATTATTGTGATGACAGTGGACATGGTGAATTGTGATGACAAGGGCATGGAGCATTGTGATGACAAGGTCATGGAGAATTGTGAAGACCGGTGTCAAGGAGCATTGTGATGACATATGTCATGGTCCATTGTGATGACAATGGCATGGAGCATTGTGATGCCAAGTGTCATGGAGGATTGTGATGACAAAGGTAATGGAGCATTGTGATGACATAGGCTTGGAGCATTGTGATGACGAGGGCATGGACCATTGTGATGAAAAGGGCCATTGATAATTTTGATGACAATTCATGACGCATTGTGATGACAACCACATGGAGCTTGCTATGACAGGGGTTATGGAGTATTGCGATTAAAAGTGCATAGAGAATTGTGATGACAAAGCATATAACACTGTGAGTAGAAGTGTCATGGAGCGTAGTGATGCCAAGGACGTGGAGAATTTTGATCACCAAAGACATGGAGCATTGTGATGACCAGGGCATGCAGCACTGTGATGGCAAGACCGTGGAGCATTGTGATGAGAAGACCATGGATAATTGTGAAGATGAGTGTCATGGAGCACTGTAATGACAAGGGGAATGGAGCATTGTGATGACAGGTGTTATGGAGAATTGTGATAACAGAGGTCATGGAGCATTGTGATGACAAGGGTCATGGAGCATTCTGATGACAAGCTTGTGGAGTATTGTGACGACAATGGCATGGAGCATTGTGATGAAAAGGGCATGGAGCATGGTGATGAAAAACGCATGGAGCCTTTTCATGACAGGGTTCAAGAAGCATTCTGAAGACAAGGGTTAGGGGGCATTGTGATGACAAGTGTATTGAGAATTGTGATGAAAAAGGTCATGGAGCATTGTGATGACAAGGGCATGGTGTATTGTGATGACAGGCATCATGGAGCTTTGTGATGACAAGTGTTATGGAACACTGTGATCACAAAGGTTTGGAGCATTGTGATGACAGGGGTCATGGACCATTTTGATTTAAAGGAGCATGGACCATTGTGATGCCAATGGTCATGGAGCTTTGTAATGACAAATGTCATGGAGCATTTTGATGACAAGGTGGTGGTGCATTGTGATGAGAAGGGCATGGAGCATTGTGATGACAAGGTCATGGATCATTTTGATGACAAACGCATGGAGCATTGTGATGACAAGTGTCATGGAGCACTGTGATGACAAGCGTCACGGAGCATTGTGATTACGGGGTCATGGAGCATTGGGATGACATGGGCATGGATCATTGTGATGACAAGTGTCATGGAGCATTTTGATGACAAGACTCCCGGATCATTGTGTTGTCAGGGGTCATGGAGGTTGTGATGACATTGTTCATGGAGGATTGTGATGACAGGTGTCATGGAGCATGTGGTGAGAATGTCATGGAACACTGGGCTGAAAATGTTCATGGAGTATTGTGATGACAAGAGTCATGGAGCATTGTGATGACAAGAGAAAGGAGCATTGTGATGACAAGGTCCTGGAGCATTGTGATGAGAAAAACATGGAGCCTTGTGATGACATTCTCATGGAGCATTCTAATGAAAAGGGGCATGGAGCATTGTGATTAAAGGGGTCGTGGAGCATTATGATGACAAGGGAATGGTGCATTGAGATGAGAAGGCCATGGAGAATTCTGAAGACATGCATCATGGAGCTTTGTGATGACAAGGGCATGGAGCATTGTGATTTCATGTGTATGGAGCCTTGTGATGACAAGGCTGTGGAACATTGTGATGACTGGGATCATGGAGCATTGTTATGACAGGGGTAATGGAGCATTGTGATGACAAGGCCATGGGGCATTGGTCTGAAAAATTTCATGGATATTGTGATGAGAGTGGGCCTGGAGCATTGTGATGACAAGGGCCTGGAACACTGTGGTACAGGGTTCATGGAGGACTGTAATGACAAGGCCATGGAGCATTGTTATGAGAACTGCACCGAGCATTGTGATGACAAGCGTCATGGAGATTTGTGATGACAAGGGCAAGGAGCAATGTGATGAGAAGGTTCCTGAGGCATTGTGATGACAATGACATGGAGCATTGTGATGCCAAGAGTTATTGAGCTTTGTGATGACAAAAGTTATGGAGCATTTTGATGACATGTGTTATGGAGCATTGTGAGGTCAGGGGTCATGGAGCACTGTGATGATAAGTGCATCTAGTATTGTGATGACAGGGGTCATGGAACATTATGATGAGAAGGGTGAGGGAGTATTGTGATGACTAGTTGTGGAACACTGTGATGTCAGTGGTGACAGAGCATTTTGATGAGAAGTGCATGGAGCATTGTGATGACAAGCTGGTGGAGCATTGTGTTGACAAGCGCATGGAGCATTGTGATGACAAGTGTCTTTGCGTATTGTGCTGAGAAAGGCATGGAGCATTGTGGTGACAAGGGTCATGGACCATTGTGATGAAAAGTTCATGGAGCATTGTAGTGACAGAGGTCACAGAGTCTTGTGATGACGAGGGCATTGACCATTGTGATGACAAAGATCATGAAGCATTGTGATGAATGGAGTCACGGAGCATTGTGATGACAGTGGACATGGAGCATTGGGATGTCAAGGGCATGGAGCATTGTGATGACAGCGGCATGAAGCATTTTGATGGTAAAACCATGAAGCATTGTGATGAGAAGACCTTGGGTAATTGTGATGAGGAGCATCATGGAGCACTGTACTGACAAGTGGCATGGAGCATTGTGATGACAGGTGTCAGGGAACATTGTGATGACAGAGGTCATGGAGCATTGTGATGACAAGGGTTTGGAGCATTGTGATGACAAGTGTCATGGAGCATTGTGATGACAATGGCATGGAGCATTGTGATGACAACGTCATGGGTTATTGTTAAGACAGGTGTCAGGGAGCATGGTGATGACATATGTCATGTTCCATTGTGATGCCAATGACATGGAGCATTGAGATGCCAAGTGTCATGGAGGATTGTGATGACAAAGGTAAAGGAGCATTGTGATGACAAGGGCATGGATCATTGTGAATGACAAGGGCCATTGAGAATTTTAATGACAAGGTCTTGAAACATTGTGATGACAAGCGCATGGAGCTTGCTATGACAGGGGTCCTGGAGCATTGTGATGACAAGTGCATGCAGAATTGTGATGACAAGGGCATATAACACTGTGAGGAGAAGTGTCAAGGAGCACTGTGATGACAAGGATGCGGAGAATTGTGATGACAAGGGTCATGGAGCATAGAGATGACCAGGGCATGGAGCATTGTGATGGTAAAACTCTAAAGCATTGTGATGAGAAGACCTTGGGTAATTGTGATCAGGAGCATCATGGAGCACTGTACTGACAAGGGCCATGGAGCATTATGATGACAGGTGTCAGGGAACACTGTGATGACAGAGGTCATGGAGCATTGTGATGACAAGTGCCTGGAGCATTGTGATGACAAGGGCCTGGAGCATTGTGATGACAAGTGTCATGGAGCATTGTGATGACATTGGCATGCAGCACTGTCATGACAAGGGACATTGATAATTTTTATAACAATGTCATGAAGCATTGTGATGACAAGCATATGGAGCTTGCTATGATATGGGTCAGGGAGCATTGCGATGACAAGTGCATGGAGAATTGTGATGACAAGAGCATGTAACATTGTGATGAGAAGTGTCATCGAGCATTGTGATGACAAGGAGGTGGAGAATTGTGATGACAAGGGACATGGAGCATTGTGATGACCAGGGCAAGGAGCAATGTGATGGCAAGACGGTGGAGCATTGTGATGAGAAGGCCATGGATAACTGTGATGACGAGCATCATGGAGCATTATGATGACAAGAGCCGTGGAGCATTCTGACATAAAATATCACTTATGAAGGAAATGTAAACATGGCTAAACATGAACTGAATTAGGAAAGAGAACAAAGTCTCACATTTAGAAAACATACTTATGCCTGCTTAAGGGGAAAGGAGAGGTGGGGAGATGCACAAAGCCAGAGTTTGATATTAGCACAGGTACCGTTGCATAAACCAAATACAGAATAGACAACAGCTACTCCTACCTCAGTGAACGGGACTCAAGAGCCCTAATCCCGCAGAGGAATATATCTGACTAGTAAGAATCTTAATACCTATATATTGATATGTCTCCGTAAGGGAATCAAGTGTGTCTAGACCGGCATAAACACGTCAGTGAAAATCAGCTCAACTTCATTATATAAATGAATTTCGAAAACAAAACAAGAAAACAGCGAAATTCTAACACAATTCCTTCCGGTGTTCTGATGAAACCTGGAATGACCCTATCTAAAATGACAGTGGGATGAGACATAAGGCTGGACACTAGGGACTGAGAGGATTGGTGACATTGGACGAGAAAATGCAGACCATTTAAAGCAATAACGCATGCCAAGAATTCCATGGGTCCAAACAAGCCAGGTAAAAGGGAATATCACTACAGTTATAACATGTATGGGAAAAGTAGAGAATGCACACATTGTGAATACGAAAGGATTCTAAAACTCAACTAATAGTCCCTCTCCTGGTGCTCTGGTTTGACTTTCCAACTGCTTTACTATCAATCTCCCAACTTTGAGAGACAGCCCCTTTAACCTCTTGGTTCACACAGGTTGCCAATTTGGCAGAGGATGAAAGGGAAGAGGGAGAACAAATGAGAGAGTAGCTGTTAGGCATATGGACGGGCACATGTCACTCTAATTTCCCGTCAGGAAGAAGAATTAACGAAAGATTCAGCCACCCGCCAGTAACCAGTATAGGTCCTGAACCAAAATTTTAATTTGCGGTCAGCTCACAAAAAACGAGTTAAAAAATGGAGCTCAGGGGCACAGCAATTCACAGACTGGCAGAGTAATAAAGGACAACTATCGTCCAAAAATCTCTTGAGGGAAGGCAACTTGGCAGACTTGAAAGAGAGCCAGAATAGCAGGAATCAGATTTCAAGACGTACATTGGAATCACCTTTAAAGCACAGGAAGAGGGGCACAACTTCGAAAATGATGCACTTGGCTAAAAAGGGCATATGAGTTTTCTCCTGAATATATTCAGGAGAAAACGCTTACGTCCTTTTTGGCCAAGCAAGCATGCGGTCAATGCAAATCTGCACTATAAAGAAGTAACACTTGCCACCGGTCAAAAGGGACATTCGTAAAATGTGTAAACACCAGAAAGGCAAGCCAGGCCCTGCAGAACTGGGAGCCTAGTTATGCTGATGGGAAGGATGTAAATTGCCAACTGCCTCTCTGGAGGAGCGCACTGTGTTCCCTACAACAAGTAAACAACAGAGCTACAGAGCCAAGGGATCTTCCAGTCTAGGGAATATACCTTGGAAAACTGAAAATCAATAAGACAGAGCCACCCCACCATTTAGAGCTGCACTGTTTACAAGAACCTCAACTTGGGTACACCTTAAATATCCCAGGAAAGACAAAAATGGTTCAAGAAATTGTGGTACTATCGTACGATGGAATATCCCTCAGTCATGAAATCAATGTGATGACGCCAGTAGCAGCAAAAGGAGTGGATTCAGGTACGATGATTCTAAGTGAAATAAGTCACAGAGAAATAGAAACTTATCATAAGATATCACTTATGAAGGTCCTGTAAACATGGCTACACATGAACTGAGTTAGGAAAGAGAACAGAGTCTCACATTGAGAAAACACTCTTATGCCTGCTTAAGTGGGAAAGACAGGTGAGGTGATGCATAAAACCAGAGTTTGATATTAGTACAGGTACCGTTCCAAAAACCAACTACGGAATAGACAAGACCTACACTTTCCTCATTGAAAGGGACTCAAAACCCCATATTTCCCGCAGAAGAATATATCTGACTTGTAAGAATCTTAAAACCTATGTATTGATATGTCTCCGTAAGGGAATCAAGTGTGTCTAGACTGGCATAAACATGGCAGTGAGAATAAGCTCAAACCCACTATAAAAAGAATTTCAAAAACAAAACAAAAAAACAGGGAAATTCTTTACAATTCCTTCAGGGGCTCTGATGAAACCTGGAATGACCCTATTTACAAGGACAGCTGGTTGTGGCATAAGGCAGGACACTTGGGACTGAGAGGATTGGTGAGATTCGGTGAGCAAATGCAGACCATTTAAAGCAATAATGCGTGGAACACATTCCAAAGGTCCCAACTCTACAGGTTGAAGGGAATATTACTACAGCTGTAACATGTACGGGAAACCTAGAGAATGGACACACTGTGAATATGAAAGGTTTCTAAAATTCACCTAATATTCCCTCTCCTGGTGCTCTGGTCTGATTTTCCAACTGCTTTACTATCAATCTCCCAACTTGGAGAGACAGCCCCTTTAACCTCCTGGTTCGCACAGGTTGCCAAATTGGCAGAGGATGAAAGGGAAGAGGGAGAACCAATGAGAGAGTAGCTGTTAGGCGTTTGGACGGGCACATGTCACTCTAATTTCTCGGCAGGAAGAGGATTTAACCAAAGTCTCAGCCACCCGCCGGGAACCAGTATAAGTCCTGAACCCAAATTTTGGACTTGCGGTCAGCTCACAAAAAACGAGTTGAAAAATGGAGCTCAGGGGCACAGGAATTCACAAACTGGCAGAGTAATAAAGGACAACTATCGTACAAAAATCTCTTGAGGGAAGGCAACTAGGCGGACTTGAAAGCGAGCCAGAATAGCAGGAAACAGATTTCAAGAGGTACATTGGAATTGCCTTTAAAGCACAGGAAGAGGGGCACAATTTCGACAATGATGCACGTGGCCAAAATGGGAGTTTGCGTTTTCTCCTGAATATATTCAGGAGAAAATGCATACGCCCTTTTTGGCCAAGCAAGCAAGCGGGCAATGCAAATCTGCGCTACAAAGAAGTATCACTTCCCACCAGTCAAAAGGGAGATCTGCAAAATGTGTAAAAACCAGAAAGGCAAAACAGGCCATGGAGAACAGGGAGCCTAGTTATGCTGATGGGCTGGATGTAAATTGCCAACTGCCTCTCTGGAGGAGTGCATTGTGTTCCTTAAAACAAGTAAACAACAGAGCTACAGAGCCAAGAGCACTTCCAGTCTAGGGAATATACCTTGGGAAAACTGAAAATCAATAAGACAGAGCCACCCCAAAATTTAGGGCTGCACTGCTTGCAAGAACCTCAACTTGGGTACACCTTAAATATCCCAGCAAAGACAAAAATGGTTCAAGAAATTGTGGTACTTACGTACGATGGAATATCCCTCAGCCATGAAATCAATGTGATAAGGCCAGTAGAAGGAAAAGGAGTGGATTCAGGTACGATGATTCTAAGTGAAATAAGTCACAGAGAAATAGAATCTTATCATAAGATATCACTTATGAAGGTCCTGTAAACATGGCTACACATGAACTGAGTTAGGAAAGAGAACTGAATCTCACATTTAGAAAACACTCTTATGCCTGCTTAAGTGGGAAAGACAGGTGCGGTGATGCATAAAACCAGAGTTTGATATTAGTACAGGTACCGTTCCAAAAACCAACTATGGAATAGACAAGACCTACACTTTCCTCAGTGAAAGGGACTCAAAACCCCATATTTCCCGCAGAAGAATATATCCGACTAGTAAGAATCTTAAAACCTATGTATTGATATGTCTCCGTAAGGGAATCAAGTGTGTCTAGACTGGCATAAACATGGCAGTGAGAATAAGCTCAAACCCACTATAAAAAGAATTTCAAAAACAAAACAAAAAAACAGGGAAATTCTTTACAATTCCTTCAGGGGCTCTGATGAAACCTGGAATGACCCTATTTACAAGGACAGCTGGTTGTGGCATAAGGCAGGACACTTGGGACTGAGAGGATTGGTGAGATTCGGTGAGCAAATGCAGACCATTTAAAGCAATAATGCGTGGCACACATTCCAAAGGTCCCAACTCTACAGGTTGAAGGGAATATTACTACAGCTGTAACATGTACAGGAAACCTAGAGAATGGATACACTGTGAATACGAAAGGTTTCTAAAATTCAACTAATATTCCCTCTCCTGGTGCTCCGGTCTGATTTTCCAACTTCTTTGCTATCAATCTCCCAACTTGGAGAGACAGCCCCTTTAACCTCCTGGTTCGCACAGGTTGCCAAATTGGCAGAGGATGAAAGGGAAGATGGGGAACCAATGAGAGAGTAGCTGTTAGGCATTTGGACGGGCACATGTCACTCTAATTTCTCGGCAGAAAGGGGATTTAACGAGAGTCTCAGCCACCCGCCGGGAACCAGTATAAGTCCTGAACCCAAATTTTGGACTTGCGGTCAGCTCACAAAAAAACGAGTTGAAAAATGGAGCTCAGGGGCACAGGAATTCACAAACTGGCAGAGTAATAAAGGACAACTATCGTCCAAAAATCTCTTGAGGGAAGGCAACTAGGCGGGCTTGAAAGTGAGCCAGAATAGCAGGAAACAGATTTCAAGAGGTACATTGGAATTGCCTTTAAAGCACAGGAAGAGGGGCACAATTTCGACAATGATGCACGTGGCCAAAATGGGCGTTTGCGTTTTCTCCTGAATATATTCAGGAGAAAATACATACGCCCTTTTTGTCCAGGCAAGCAAGTGGGAAATGCAAATCTGCACTACAAAGAAGTATCACTTCCCACCAGTCAAAAGGGAGATCTGCAAAATGTGTAAAAACCAGAAAGGCAAGACAGACCATGGAGAACAGGGAGCCTAGTTATGCTGATGGGCAGGATGTAAATTGCTAACTGCCCCTCTGGAGGAGTGAATTGTGTTTCTTAAAACAAGTAAACAACAGAGCTACAGAGCCAAGAGCACTTCCAGTCTAGGGAATATACCTTGGGAAAACTGAAAATCAATAAGACAGAGCCACCACAAAATTTAGGGCTGCACTGCTTACAAGAACCTCAACTTGGGTACACCTGAAATATCCCAGGAAAGACAAATATATTTCAAGAAATTGTGGTATTTACTTACGATGTAATATCCTTCAGCCATGAAATCAATGTCATAAGGCCAGTAGCAGCCAAATGAGTGGATTCAGGTACGATGATTCTAAGTGAAATAAGTCACAGAGAAAAAGAAACTTATCATAAGATATCACTTATAAAGGTCCTGTAAACATGGCTACACATGAAGTGAGTTAGGAAAGAGAACAGAGTCTCACATTTAGAAAACGCTCTTATGCCTGCTTAAGGGGGATGGAGATGTGGGGTGATGAATAAATCCAGAGTCCTAAATTAGCACAGATACCGTTCCATAAACCAAGTGTGTAATAGACAGCACCTACTCCCGGCACAATGAACTGGACTCAACATCCCCTATTCATTGCAGAGGAATATATCTGACTTGTAATAATACTAAAACATATGTATTCTCATGTCTCCATAAAGGAATCATGCGTGTGTATAACGGCATGAACACAGCAGTGAAATTCAGCTAAACACCCTTATAAAAATAAATTTCAAAAGCAAAATGCAAAAACAGCAAAACAGAGAGAATGTCTTAAAAATAACGTTCAGGGCCTGTGATGCAACCTGGATTGTCCACCTTTACACCCACAGCTGGAGGAGACGTAAGACTGGACACTTGGGGCTGACAAGATTGCTGAGGTTGTGTGAGCAAAAGAACACCACTTAGAGCAATACTGTGTGCTACCCATTCTAGTGGCCCCAACTCTCCAGGTTTCAGGGAATCTTCCTACAGTTAAAACATGCATGGGAAACCCGTTGGATGGTACACTGTGTAATCGGGAAAGTTTTCTAAAATGTACGTCATTTTTCCTTTCCTCATGCTCGGCTTAGCCTTTCCATCTGCAATACTGAAAATCTCCCCACTTGGAGTGTCAGCGCCTTTACCCTCCTGTTATGCACAGTTTGCAAATTGTGCAGAGGATGAACAGGAAGAGGGGAAACAAATGAGACATTAGCTATAGGTGTTTGGATGGGAACATGTCACTCTAGTTTCCCATCAGGAAGAAGAATTAAACAAAGGCTGAGCCTGCAACCCTGGAAACAGACTAGGGCCTAAAGCCATCCTGCGGGATTGCAGCCAGCTCACAAATAAACGAGTTGAAAAATGGAAATCAGGGGCACAGCAATTCACAGACTTGCAGAGTTATAAAGGACAACTATCATCCAGAAATATATTGAGGTAAGGCACTGAAGAGGATTTGAAAGCAAGGCAGAATTGAAGGAAACAGATTTCAAGAGGTAGATTGGAGTCGTCTTTAAAGCACATGAACAGCAACAGAACTTCGACAATGTTGCCCTTGGCCGAAAAGGGAGTATGTGTATTTTCTTGAAGATATTCGGGAAAAAAATGCATACGCCCTTTTTGGCCAAGCAAGCCATAAGGCATTGCAAATCCACCCTACATAGAAGTGTCACTTACCCCCGGTCAAAAGGGCCATCCGCAAATAGTGTAAAAACCACAAATGCAGGACAGGCCATGGAGAAAAGGGAGACTGGTTACGCCGATGGACAGGATGTAAATTGCCAACAGCCTCTCTGGAGAACTGTATGTTGTTTTCTAAAACAGAGCTACAGAGCATAGCACACTTCCACTCATGGGCGTGTATTTTGGGAAAACTAAAAATCCACAACACACAGGCAGCCCAAAATTTAGGGCTGCTCTTGTTACAAGAACCTCAACTTCGGTACACTTTAAATATCCCAGGAAAGGAAAAAAAAATGGATAAAGATGTTGTGGTACTTGTATACAATGGAATGTCACTCAGACATAAAATCAATGTCATAAGGCCAATAGCAGCATAATGAGTGGCTTTAGGTACGATGATGCTAAGAGAAATGAGCCACAAAGAAAAAGAAACTTATTGTAATATATCACTTATAGAGGGAATGTAAACATGGATACACATGAACTGAATTTCAAAAGAGAACAGAGTTACACATTTAGAAAACACACTTATGCCTCCTTAAGGGGAAAGGTGACGTGGGGTGATGTGTAAAAGCAGAGTTTTAAATTAGCACAGATACCATACCATATACCAAATATGTAATAGACAAGACCTACTCCTTTCTCAATGTACTGGACACAAAACACCCTATTCACTGAAGAAGAATATATCTGACTGGTAATAATCTTGAAACCTATGTATTTATATGTCTCCATAATGGAATCAAGTGTATGTAGATTGGCATCAAAACAGATCAATGGAACAGGACAGAAAGCCCAGAGCTAAACCTACATACCTATGGCTATCTCATCTATGACAAAGGAGCAAAGGATATACAATGGACAAAAGACAGACTCTTCCATAATTGGTGCTGGGAAAACTGGACCCCTACACATAAAAGAATGAAATTAGGACACTCCATAACACCATACACAAAAATAATCTCTAAATTGATTAGAGATCTAAATATAAGACCAGACACTATAAAACACTTAGAGGAAACCATAGGCAGAACACTCTATGACATAAATCACAGCAAGATCCTTTTTGACCCACCTCCTAGAGAAATGGAAATAAAAACAAAAATCAACAAATGAGAACTAATGAAACATAAAAGCTTTTACACAGTACAGGAAAACATAAACAAGATGGAAAAACAACACTCAGAATGGGAGAAAATATTTTCAAATGAAGCAATTGACAAAGGATTAATCTCCAAACTTTACAAGCACCTCATGTAGCTCAATATCACAAAAACAAACAACCCAATTCAAAAACGGGCAGAAGACCTAAATAGACATTTCTCCAAAGGAGATATACAGATTGCCAAGAAACACATGAAAGGATGCTGAACATCACTAATCATTAGAGAAATGCAAATCAAAACTACCATGAGGTATCACCTCACAGCAGTCAGAGTGGTAATCATCAAAAAATTCTACAAAATAAGAAATGTTGGAGAGGGCTTTATTGGAGAAAAGGGAACACACTTGCACTGTGGGTACGAATGTAAATTGATATGGCCACTAGGGAGAACAGTAAGGAGGTTCCTTTAAATAACTAACAATAGAAGTACCATACGACACAACAATCCAACTACTGGGCATTTGCCTTGCGAAAACCATAATTCAAAAAGATTTATGTACAAAAATGTTCATTGCAGCTCTATTTACAATAGCCAGGACATGGAAGCAACCTAAGTGTCCATCGACAGATGAATGGATAAAGAAGATCTGGCATATATATACAATGGAATATTACTCAGCCATAAAAAGAAGCAAAACTGAGTTATTTGTACTGAGGTGGATGGACTTACAATCTGTCCTACACATTGAAGTAAGTCAGAAAGGGAAAAACAAATACTGTATGTTAACAGAGATATATGGAATCTAAGGAAGAAAACAAAAGTTTTGAAGAACCTAGTGGCAGGACAGGATTAAGGACACAGACAAAGAGAAAGGATTTGAGGACAACAGAAGGGGGATGGGTAAGATGGGAAGAAGTGAGAGAGTGGCACGGACATAAATACATTACCAAATGTAATACTGATACCTACTGGGAAGCAGCCACATAGAACAGGGAGATCAGCTCCTTGCTTTGTGACCACCTAAAGGGGTGGGATATGGAGTGTGGGAGGGAGATGCAAGAGGGAGGTGATCTGGTGATATTTGTATATGTATAGCTGATTCACTTTGTTAGACAGCAGAAACTAACACTCCATTGTAATGCAAATATACTCCAATAAACGTGTAAAAGGAAAAAAAAGAAAGAAATCCCAGGGATAAACCTACACACCTATGCTCAACTAATCTATGACAAAGGAGGCAAGACTTTACAATGGAGAAATGAGAGTCTCTTCAATCAGTGGTGCTGGCAAATATGGACAGCTACATGTAAAATAATGAAATTAGAACACTCCCCAACACCGTACATAAAAATATATTCAAAATGGATTAGAGACCTTAATGTAAGACTGGACAGTATAAAACTCTGAGAGGAAAACTTACAAAGAATATGCTGACGTAAATCACAGCACGATCTTTTTTGATCCACCTCCTATACTAATGAAATAAAAAAAGGAAACGAAACAGATGGGACCTAGTGAAACGTAAAAGCTTTTGCAAAGCAAAGGAAACTACAAACAAGACGAAAAGACCACCCTCAGAATGGCAGAAAATATTTGCAAATGAATCAATGGACAAATGATTAATCTCCAATATATATAAAGAGCTCATGCAGCTCAATATTAATAATACAAACAACCCAATACAAAAATGGAAGATCTAAATAGACATTTTTTCCAAGAAGACATAGAGATGGCCAAGACGCACATGAAAATCTGCTCAACATCACTAATTATTAGAGAAATGGAAATCGAAACTACAATGAGGTATCACCTCACACCTGTTAGAATGGGCATCATCAGAAAATCTACAAACAACAAATGCTGGAGAGGGTGTGGAGAAAAGGAACCTTCTTCCACTATTGTTGGGAATGTAAATCGATACAGTCTCTATGGAGAACAGTATGGAGGTTCCTTAAAATCCAAAAATAGAATTACCATATAATCCAGCAATCCCACTACTGGACATATACCCAGAGAAAACCATAAATCAAAAAGACACATTCACCATAATGTTCATTGCAGCACTATTTACAATAGCCAGGTAATGAAAGCAACCTAAGTGCCCACAGACAGACGAATGCATAAAGATGTGGTACATACATACAATGGAATATTACTCAGCCATACATAGGAATGAAATTAGGTCATTTGTAGAGACCTTGATGGACCTAGAGACTGTCATACAGAGTGAAGTAAGTCAGAAAGAGAAAAACAAATATTGTATATTAATGCATATATGTGGAACCTAGAAAAATGGTACAGATGAACCGGTTTGCAGGGCAGAGATAGAGACACAGATGTAGAGAACAAACATATGGACACCAAGGGGGGAACGTCATGTGAGGTTGGTGGTGGGATGAATTGGGAGACTGGGATTCACATGTGCACACTTATATGTATAAAACAGATATCCAATAAGAACCTGCTGTATAAAAGAAATAAATAAATTAAAAAAAATAAAAATAAATAAATAACATTTAATAAAATAAAACAGAAAAAAAGTTTTTCCCTTCATATAGACGTCGTTATATTAATGCATTATTTCTATGTTTATATCTCTAAATTAAAAAAAGAGGAATAAATAAAATCTACCTTGAACCAAAAAGAAAAAAGGAAAAAAAAAAAAAAAAAGCATAAACCACCAGTTATAAACAGGAAAATCGTATCAGGGCACTTGCTCCAGCGGTAAAAAAATTCTTAAATTGGTCAGAGGTGGGAAATAATCTCCCATGCAGTCAGCAGCTCTCCCCCCCACAAGGAGCATCCTCATTGCAACGCTGAGGGACTGTGTCGAGGCGTTTGTATGTAAATGTGAGCTGAGCCCCAGTCCTGCTGCAGCTGAACTCTTCCCACACTTTCCAGGTAAAACACCTGAATATGTACAAGAACTTGCAAGCCTAGAGGAAGGGCTGTGGAGCCACACCAGCGACTGCACGCAGGCCGACTTGGTGCCTGTAGGCCAGCCAGGATGGTCCTGGCCCCAGATGCTCTTCTGGAAGCTTTCCATTTCCCTGCCTGAGATACCCCTCCTGCCATGTCCCCCACTGCTTTTTTACTTCTCACCTCTGGCTGGGGAGAAATTCCAGCGGCAGGTATGGGTGACACATCCTCTTCTTTAGCAGGTGGCAGCCTGGCAACTCCTGCAGGAAGTCCAGCAGAGCCCCACTCACACTGGGCCACCCACAAAGCCACGGCCCCTCACTCCCTCCCACCACCCCAGCCCCGGCACTGCTGACGGGGCAGAGAATATGGCGTCAGGCACAGCTACAGGAGCTCTGGCTGACTGGAGAGGTGTTTATATTGACCTCAACCCAGGCACACCTGGGGAGGGCTGGCAGGCAGTGTCAGGCTGCCCAAATCAGCCAATCCTCACCCCTCAGGGGTTCACAGTTGCAGAAAATGAACCTTGCTAAATGGGCCATGCCCAAGGAACAGGTGTGGGCTCTTGAGAGTCAGGATAGACAAGGGGCTGCAGTTACGGCTTGTTATCTTATCATTTTATCTGGTCCATGAGTGGAAAACAACTTCAAGAAGACCCTATCCTAACGAGAGGAACCCAGGAGTCAGGGAGAGGAGTGATGATGTGTGGAGACAGAGTCCTGGTGCCCTGGCTGCAGTGGAAGTGTCTGGAAGAGCAGGCAGAGAGAGGCCAGAAGGAGTGATACCCAGGGACACAGAACTGTCAGAGCTGTTGTTTGTTAGTTGAAGTCCTGCTCTGAGGTGTTCTGTGTCAGCTGTGAGCGACAGGTGAGCTGGGGGTTCTCTGCAAGGTGGGCTATGTGCATGGTTCCTGTGGGTCCAGCCCTGCTGGGGTACCAGCCCAGGGGAGCTCCATATCCTGGGAAGGGCCTGACTATGAGAGCTTCTTGGGCTGCTGTGTAGCTGCACAGATGAGCTCCATACTCTGGGAGAGAGTTGACCACAAGAACCCAGTGGGCTGTGGGGTGGGGGGTGCAGCCCAGGTGAGTTCCATATCCTGGGATTGCCATGACCACGAGAGCCCCATGGGCTGCTGGAGACCTGGTAAAGGATATCAGGACAGTCAGTGAAGCCACCGAGTATATACATCCAGTAGCTCCTATTTCCTACACTCTGCTGGTCATTCTACCATCCACCAGGCCATGGCATTCTGTATTAGACTTCAATGATGCCTTCTTCTGTATTCTATTCATCTCAGAGTCACAAGAATTTTTGTCTTGTGAGTGGCAGGACACAACATGCAACAAAAGCAATAATGCTGGGCCATCCTGCCCCAATGGTTCAAAAATCCCCACACCATCATTGGGGAAATGTCCTCTAAAGACCTCAAAGTTCTACCTCTGTAAAAGGGAACCCTCCTTCAATATGCAGATGACATTCTGATTGTCAGGTCTACTAAAGACGGCTCTGAACTCCCTAGCCAAGAAAGGATAGAAGGTGTCCAAGAAAAAGGCTCAAATATCCCAGGCTAAGGTGACATGCCTGGGCTTCATTCTCACAGATATTAGGAGAAACGCATCCCAGGATAGGGAAGAAGCCATTTGCAGCCTTACCTCTTCTAAAACTAGAAGACAGCTTAGGGGTTCCTGGGGAGGCCAAGGTTTTCTGCATCTGGATCCCTAACTACAGTCTAATAGCTGGGCCTCTACATGAAACACTGACACGAAATGATGATGATCCTTTAGAATAGAATCCAGAAACAGCCTTTCAAGAATGGAAAGAGCAGTCAATTCAGGCCCTTGCCCAGGAACTCCCTAATTTAGCTAAACCCTTTGACCTTTACATACCCGGTCAAGGTTAATCACCCTTGGAGCCTTAGTGCAAAAACTGGGACCACTTGAAATGGAGCAACACAAGAATGCACTTCAGGTATGATAAACTATGGTCACCAAGGGCTTTGCCCACCGCCCCATCAGGCCAGGATACTGGGGTATCTCAAAAGCTGGAAATCAGCAGCCCGCAAGGCCAGCTCCCTCCTAAGGGAAAAGGACCCCATGTGTTGATGCTAACCACCCATCATGTCCTGAAGTTGCAGGGGTCGCTCTGTGGACACACTGACCTCGAGTGAGGAGGCCCTCCAACTCCAAACTCCAGAGAGACAAACGGGGGCAATGGGCCCCCAAGAAGACACGTGTGACCATCACTTGACCTGGAGTTTCTCTCACAAAACAAGTCTGAACCCCGAAAGAGCAGACTACTGCTTGGAGGACATACTGCACCCAGAGGGGAGCTAATAAGCTTGGCGGGGGAATCGTATATTCAAGATTTCAACATAGAAAACACTACAGACATCGCGGTGATGGTGGCCAATATGACCGGCTGGACTGCTGGCTACTTCAAAAGGCCGTTGACTCAGTGGACATCATGGTCCTGGATCACCACCGACCCTGGACTGTCTGGGAGTTTAGCGGGCAGGGCTCTGACACATGGTGCTGTTTGTACATTAATTCAGGGACCTAATTAAAGAAAGCACAGACTACTGGTCAGAGCATCTAGCCTGGCAAAAACTTTCAGCCTAAGGTCGCCAAAAAAATGTGGGGTGGGGTGAGACCTGCCACAGCAGCATCACTGTGCATCTCTTTCCTGGACCCTTAAAGGTCATTCGAATCTATAACACTTCCAAAGCTGGTGCTCAGGTGGACGAGCAGTGAGGCAGGAGGCCTTGGGACAATCAACCTCACCTGGAGGCTGCTGGTGAGAAGTTTTGCCCCTCCCCCCGTGTATGAGGGCTCCCACCTCAGCATGAAGCAGTTACAAAAGAGGGGTCTGCACCCTCAGCAGCCCAAAAATGAGGAACGGGACAAAAAGCAGAGGAGGTGTTCATCTCCGTCAACATTCATTAAAAATTCCTGGGTGATAAAAAGAGAATCTGGGCAATAAAATAAAGTCTAACCTGTTTTTCCTTTGTGCTTTGTCTAATTTCACGTGCTCCTAGGGTTCCACATGCAGAGGTCCCACACTCGGCACTTCAGACCCGATTTCCTAGTGCAGAATGGCTGCGTCGACACCTCAGCTAGTGGGGTCCCATGCAGACTCTGCGACATAGAGACTGAGCTGCAGCGAACCCAGCCCTCGAGAGCTCCATCCCCTCCCTCCCGGTGATGCTGCAGGGATCCCTACACAGCACCCCAGCCCACAGCCCGCGGGGGAGTGCACGCTCTCACCTCTCCATTCTGTTTTCAAAATATAAAGTTTCCTTTGCTTCTGAACCAAACTCAGTCTTGATCTGTTGGCTCCAATGACACTGGGCACAGGGACTCCTGTTGGGGTCCACTCTGGAGGATCAGTAACAGAAATTGAGAACATTGTAACTTCAATGAACAGATGTGTGAGCCAAACTGTAGTTAACATAGAGCAGTGTATAAGGCTCGGGTAAAATAAGATGTTTCTAAGACTTATATTTGATATTTCCATCACTTTATTATAAGCAAGTTCAATGAAGATGTCTTTCGTATTTGTCAGATCAACATTAGAGAAATGAAGTGATTTATTCCCAAGGATGTACATTGAATACTCTTGGCTGAAGCTTCAATCTTGTTTTGAATGCTTTTCCATTGAAAATGATACCTCTCTTTCAGCTTCCCCATTTCTGAGAAGTATAAAATCTTATAATTTATTATTACCAAAGGGGAAAGGTAGGAGAAGGGATAAATTAACAGTTTGGGATTAACACATACACACTGCTATGTATAAAACAGATCATCAACAAGGAACTACTGTATAGCACAGGGAACTACACTGAATATTTTGCAATAACCTATAAGGGGAAATTATCTGAAAAAGAATAGATATTTTTATTGACATCATCTATCAATGACAGATAAAATGTAAGCTAAGCAAGGCCGATGGTGAGCACTTCTGTTCCCGAAGATTTCAATCATCTAAAGTTTGGACTCTGCCTATTTTCCAAGCACCATAATGGACATATGTGTAGCCATAGCTTAAACATTCCCCAGTTTGGGGTTCGGGGAGGCACTAATTTGGAAAAAACCCTGGTGTTCCCCTTACATGCACGGGACTATTCCTACGGCTAAAACATGCCTGTCACACCTAGAGGATGGTACACCGCTTGATCAGAAAGAGTTTGGAAATGGCACCTCATCTCCTCATCGCCTGGTGCTCGGGTTCACCCCTCCAGCATCTTTCCTAACAATTTCCTCACTTGGGTATATCAGCACCGT
Source organism: Hyperoodon ampullatus (assembly GCF_949752795.1). Classification (NCBI taxonomy): domain Eukaryota; kingdom Metazoa; phylum Chordata; class Mammalia; order Artiodactyla; family Ziphiidae; genus Hyperoodon; species Hyperoodon ampullatus. Next base: position 262,216 of record NW_027641092.1, read on the forward strand.
CAACATCCTGTTGCACACAGTTTGGAATTTGTCCAGAGGATGAAGCAGAAGGATGAGAAAAAATTAGAGACAAGTCTTAGGTGTTCAGACAGGCACATGCCACTCTAATTTCCAATCTGGAAGGCAAATTCATGAAAGGCTAGAATTGCCCACGGAAACAGAATAGGGCCAGAGGAAATCCCGCTCTTTTCTGTCCAGTTTCCAAAAACACAAGTTAAAAAATGGAACTCAGGGGCACTAAAATTCATGAAACTACAGAGTTGAAAATATCTATCGTCAAAAAATGTCTTGAGGTAAGTCACAGAAAAGGACTTGTAAGCAAGGGAGATTGTCAGGAAACAGATTTGAAGAGGTGGAAAGGACTCCCCATTAAAGCACAAGAAAAGGGGCTGAACATCGCCAATGATGCAGTTGGCCAAAAAGGGCATATGCATTTTTTCTGAATATACTCAAGTAAAGGCCATACACACTTTTTATGCAACAAAACAGGTGGGCACTGGAAATCAATACTACAAAATGTATCACTTCACATCAGTCAGAAGGGCCATCCACGTAAAGTGTAAACACCGGAAATGCAGGACAGGGTGAGGAGAAAAGGGAGCCCTGTGAGGCTGATAGTGGAAATGTAATTTGCCAACGGCCACTCTGGAGAAGTGTATTGTGTTTGCTAAAACATCTAAAAAATGAGCTACAGAGCATAGGGCACTTGCACTCATGGGCGTATACCTTGGGAAAAACAAAAATCGACAGAAAACAGCACCCCAATGTTTACCACCTCTCTGTTAAAAAGGGCCTCAACTTGAATATAACCTAAATGTCCCTGGAAGGATAAAATGGATAAAAGAGATGGGGGACTTATGTAGAGTGGAATATTACTCATCCAGAAATCAATGAAATAAGGCCAGTTGTAACAACTCTGGAGGAGTTACATATGATCATTCTAAGTGACGTATGTCAGAAAGAAAAAGACACATATCATAAGGTGTCACTTAAAGGTGGAATAAAAAATGGCTACACATGAAATAAATTACAAAACAGAAACATAGTCAAATATGTAGAAAATAGACATAAGGCTGCTAAATGGGAAAGGTGGGGAAGGGTGAGGTATTATCCAGGAGGTTGAAATTAGCAAAGATACCATTCCAAGTACCAAATTGAATAACAGACAAGGCCTACACGGTACATCAAAGAACTGCACTCAGCCCACTCAAGTCACTGGAAAATAATACATATGACTGTTAAGAATCTAATAAAGAATTTATTGATGTCTCACAGTATATGAATCAAGAGGATGTACGGCAGCAAAAAACAGAGCTTTGAAAATCAGCTGTAACCAATATAAAAATAAATTTAAAAATATTTAGAAAAACAGTGAGACAGACAAAAATTCTTACAACTTTTGTTGAAGGGCTACGATGTAACATGGATTGAATGCATGTAGACCCACAGCAGGATGATATATAAGGCAGGAAGCTATGCACGCTAAGAGATGTTAGAGAGTCTGGGTGAGAAAATGCAGATCTTTTAAAGTAATATGCCTGATTCCCATTCCATGGGTCCCAAAACTGCAGGTTCAAGGGAATCTTCTGACAGCGAAAACATGCCTGGGAAACCGAGACGAATGTACACCGTGTGATCAGGAAAGGTGTCGAAAATGCACCTCATTTTTGATCTCCTGGTGCTGGGGTTCGCCATTCCAGCCACATTACTAACAATTTCCCCACTTGGAGAATCAGCACCTTTAACCTACTGTTTCACACAGTTTGCAATTTATGCAGAGGATAAATGGGAAGAGGGTTAACCAATGAGAGACTAGCTGCAGGAGTTTTGACAGGCACATGTCACTCTAATTTCCCATTAGGAAGAAGAATTAACCAAATGCTCAGCCTGCCTCCCCAGAACCAGAATAGGGCCGGAAGCAATACAATGGTTTGGCGGCAAGCTCACAAAACATGCGAGTTGCAAAATGGAGCTCAGTAGCAGATAATTCAAAGACCTGCAAAGATAAAAATGATAACCAACGTCCAAAAATATATTCAGGTAAGGCAACGAAGAGGATCTGAATGAGAGGCAGAATTGCAGGAAACAGATTTCAAAAGGTAGATTGGACTCACATTTAAAGCATATGAAAAGCAGGAGAATTTCTAAAATGATGCAGTTGGGCAAAAGGGTGTATGCGTTTTTTTCGTGAATATCTTCAGTAGAAAAACACATACAGAGTTTTTGGCCAAGCAAGCAAGCGGCAAATGCAAATCCGCACAACAAAGAAGTCTCAATTTCCACTGCTCAGAAAGGGCATCCAAAAAATGTGTACAAACCAGAAATGCAGGAGAGGCCATGGAGAACAGGGAGCTACTCACGCTGCTGGGTGGGGTATAAATATCCAAGAGCCACTCTGAAGAAGTGTATGCTGTTTCTTAAACATTTAAATACAAAGCTACCGAGCATAGGGAATTTCCACTCATGGGCATATAACTTGGGAAGACTAAATATCAACAAGACACAGGCACCCCAAAGTTTAAGGCTGCTCTGCAAACAAGAACCTCAACTTCAGTACACCTTAAATACTCCAGGAAAGAGAAAATTGCGTAAAGAACTTGTGGTAATTTTGTTTAAAAGAATATCACTCAGACATAAAATCAATGTCATAAGGCCAGTAGCAGCATAATGAGTGGATTTAGGTACGATGATTCTAAGTGAAATAAGTCACACAAAAAAGAAACTTATCATAAGATATCACTTAGGATGGTCCTGTAAACATTGCTACACATGAACTGAGTTAGGAAAGAGAACAGAGTCTCACATTGAGAAAACACTCTTATGCCTGCTTAAGGGGGAAGGAGAGGTGGGCTGATGCATAAAGCCAGAGTTTGATATTAGCACAGGTACAATTCCATAAACCAAATACAGAATAGACAAAACCTACACCTTCCTCAGTGAACGGGACTCAACACACCTATTCCCCGCAGAGGAATATATCTGACTAGTAAGAATCTTAAAACCTATATATTGATATGTCTCCATAAGGGAATCAAGTGTGTCTAGACCTGCATAAACACGTCGGTGAAAATCAGCTCAAACCCATTATAAAAATGAATTTCAAAAACAAAACAAACAAACAAACAAAAAAAACAGCGAAATTCTTACACAATGCATTCAGGGGTTCTGATGAAACCTGGAATGACCCTATCTGCAAAGACAGCTAGATGAGACATAATGCTGGACACTTGGGAATGAGAGGACTGGTGAGATTGGGTGGGAAAATGCAGACCCTTTAAAGCAGTATTGCATGCCACCCATTCCATGGGTCCCAACTCTCCAGGTAGAAGGGAATATCACTACAGTTATAACATGTATGGGAAACCTAGAGAATGGACACCCTGTGATGGCGTAAGATTTCTAAAAGGCTCCTAATTCTTCCTCTCCTTGTGCTCCAGTTTGGCAATCCAACTGCTTTACTATCAATCTCCCACCTTGGAGATTCAGCACCTATAACTTGCTGCTTTGCACAGTTTGCAAGTTGTGCAGAGGATGAAAGGGAAGAGGGAGAACCAATCAGAGAGTAGCTGTAGGCATTTGGACGGACATATGTCAGTCTAATTTCCCGTCTGGTAGAAGAATTAACCAAAGCGTCAGCCTGCACCCCCGGAACCAGTATAGGTCCTGAAGCAAAATTGTGGATTTGTTGTCAGCTCACAAAAACGCGAGTTGAAAATTGGAGTTCGGGGCAGATCAATTCACAAACCTTCAGAGTTTTAAAGGACAACTCACTTCCAAAAATCTGTTGATGGAAGGCAACGAAGGGGACTTGAAAATGAGGCAGAATTGCACAAAACATATTTCAAGAGGTAAATTGGAATCACCTTTAAAGCACATGAAAAGTGTAACAACTTCGACAATGATGCACTTGGCCAAAAAGGGCGTATGCATTTTCTGCTGAATATATTCAGGAGAAAACACATACGCTCTTTTTGGCCAATGAAGTAAGTGCACAATGCAAATCCGCACTACAAAGAATTGCCATTTCCCACCGGTCAAAAGGGACATCCGAAAATCTGTAAAAACCAGAAAAGAAAGACAGAGATGACAAGGGCATGAACCAATGTGATCCCAAGGGTCATGGAGGATTGTGATGACAAGGTCATGTAGCATTTTGCTGAAAAAGGCATGGAGCATTGTGATGACAAGTGTAACGGAGCAGTGTGATGACAAGTGTCACGGAGCATTGTGATTACAGGGGTCATGGAGCATTTGGATGACAAGGGCATGGATCATTTTGATGACAAGGGTTATGGAGAATTTTGATGACAAGAGTCCCGGATCATTGTGTTGTCAGGGGTCATGGAGCGTTGTGATGACAGTGGTCATGGAGCGTTGTGATGACAAGGGTTCTGGAGAAGTGAGATGAGAAAGTCATGGAGCTTTGGTCTGAAAATATTCATGGAGTATTGTGATGACAGGGGTCATGGAGCATTGTGATAACCAGGTCCTGGAGCATTGTGATGAGAAGACCATGGAGCATTGTGATGACAAGTCTCATGGAGCATTCTGATGAAAAGGGGCATGGAGCATTGTGATTACAGGTTTCTTGGAGCACTGTGATGACAAGGGCATGGAACATGGTGATGACAATGTCATGTAGCATTTTGCTGACAGTGCCATAGAGCATTCTGATGACATGCGTCATGGAGCTTTGTGATGACAAGGACATGGAGCATTGTGATTACAGGGGCCTTGGAGCATTGTAATGAAAAGTTCATGGATCATTGTGAGGAAAAGGCATGCAGCCTTGTCATGACAGGTTTCAAGGAGCATACTGAAGACCAGTGTCAGGGAGCATTGTGATGACAAGTGTATTGAGCATGGTGTTGACAAAGGTCATGTAGCATTGTGATGAGAAGACAATGGATAATTGTGATGAGGAGCGTCATGGGGCATTGTGATGACAAGTGTTATGGAACATTGTGATCACAAGGTTTTGGGGCATTTTGGTGTCAGAGGTCATGGAGCATTTTGATTTCATTGTGATGACAATAGCATGAAGCATTATGATGATGGGCATGGTGCATTTTGACGACAGGGTTCATGCAGCATTGAGATGAAAAGTGGCATGGAACATTGTGATGACAAATGTCATGAAGCATTGTGATGACTGGAGTCACGGAGCATTGTGATGACAGGGGTCATGGAGCATTGTGATGACAAGGGCATGGAGAATTGGGATGAAAGTGGCATGGAGCATTTGTCTGAAATGTTTCATGGATTATTGTGATGACAGAGGGCATGGCACATTGTGATAACTAGTGCATGGAGCATTGTGATGACAAGGTCATTGATTATTGTGAAGAAAGGTGTCAGGGAGCATTGTGGTGATATATGTCACGGTGCATTGTGATGACAATGGCATTGAGCATTGTGATGCCAAGTGTCATGGAGAAATGTGATGACAAATGTAATGGAGCATTGTGATGACAAGGGCTGGGAGCACTGTGATGACAAGGGTAATGGAGCATTATGATGACAAGGGAATGAATCATTGTGATGACAAGGGTCATGGAGCATTTTAATGACAAAAGTCCCAGATCATTGTGTTGTCAGGGTTCTTGGAGCATTGTGATGACATGGGTCATGGAGCTTTGTGATGAGAGGGTTCATGGAGCATTGTGATGAGAAGGGTCTTGGAGCATTCTGATGACAAGCTTGTGGAGTATTGTGATGACAATGGCATGGAGCATTGTGAGAAAAAGGGCATGGAGCATTGTGATGAAAAAGGCATGGAGCCTTTTCAAGACAGTGTTCAAGGAGCATTCTGAGGAAAAGTGTCCGGGAGCATTGTGATGACAAGTGTATTGAGCATTGTGATGACAAAGTTCATGGAGCATTGTGATGACAAGGGCATGGATTATTGTGATGACAGTCATCATGGAGCATTGTGATGACAAGTGTTATGGAGCGTTGTGATGACAAGTGTTATGGAAAACTGTGATCACAAGTGTTTGGAGCATTGTGATGAGAGAGGTCATGGATCATTTTTATTTCAAGAATCTTGGAGCATTGTGATGACAAGGGCATGAAGCAATGTGATCCCAAGGTTCATGGAGGATTGTGATGACACTGGTAATGGAGAATTGTGAGGACAAGTGCATGGAGCCTTGTGATGACAAGGTCATGTAGCATTTTGCTGACACAGGCATGGAGCACCGTGATGACAAGTGTCATGGAGCTATGTGACAACAAGCGTCAAGGACCATTGTGATTACAGGGGTCATGGAGCATGAGGATGACAAGCTCATGGAATATTCTGATGACAAGTGGCATGGATCATTTTGATTGCTGTAGTCATGTAGCATTGTGATGACATGGGTCATGGAACTTTGTGATGAGTAGGTCATAGAGCATTGGGCTGAAAATATTCATGGAGTACTGTGATGACATGGGTTATGGAGCATTGTGATGAGAAAGGAATGGAGCAATGTGATGAGAAGGTCCTGGAGCATTGTGATGAGAGGGCCATGGAGCCTTGTGATGACAAGTGTCATGGAGCATTATGCTGACAAAGGCATGGAGCATTGTGATGACAAGGGACACAGCACATTGTGAAGAAAAGTTCATGGAGCATTGTGGTGACAAAGATCACAGAGCCTCGTGTGACGAGGGCATGGATCATTGGCCTGACAATTTTCATGGATTATTGTGATGACAGTGGGCATGGAGCATTGTGATGACAAGGGCATGGAGCATTGTGGTGACAAAGATCACAGAGCCTTGTGTGACCAGGGCATGGACCACTGTGATGACAAAGGTCATGAAGCATTGTGATGACTGGAGTCACGGAGCATTGTGATGACAGGTGTCATGGAGCATTGTGATGACAATGGCATGGAGCATTGTGATGACAGGGGCATGGAACATTGGTCTGACATTTTTCATGGATTATTGTGATGACAGTGGGCATGGCGCATTGTGATGACAGGGGCATGGAACATTGTGATGACAACGTCATGGAATATTGTGGAGACAGGTGTCAGGGAGCATTGTGATGACATATGTCATTATCCATTGTGATGACAATGGCGTGGAGCATTGTGATGACTAGTAAGAATCTTAATACCTACGTATTGATATGTCTCCGTAAGGGAATCAAGTGTGTCTAGACCGGCATAAACACGTCAGTGAAAATCAGCTCAACCTCATTATATAAATTAATTTCAAAAACAAAATAAAAAAACAGCGAAATTCTAACACAATTCCTTCAGGTGTTCTGATGAAACCTGGAATGACCCCATCTAAAATGACACCTGGATGAGACATAAGGGGGGACACTTGGGACTGAGAGGATTGGTGAGATTGGATGAGAAAATGCAGACCGTTTAAAGCAATAATACATGCCACCAATTCCATGGGTCCCAACTCGACAGGTAAAAGGGAATATCACTACAGTTATAACATGTATGCGAAACGTGGAAAATGGAAACACTGTGAATACGAAAGGATTCTAAAACTCAACTAATAGTCCCTATCCTGGTGCTCCGGTTTGAGTTTCCAACTGCTTTACTATCAAGCTCCCAACTTGGAGAGACAGACCCTTTAACCTCCTGTTTCGCACAGGTTGCCAATTTGGCAGAGGATGAAAGGGAAGAGGGAGAACCAATGAGAGAGTAGCTGTTAGGCATTTGGACGGGCACATGTCACTCTAATTTCCAGGCAGGAAGAAGAATTAACCAAAGTCTCAGCCACCCGCCAGGAACCAGTATAGGTCCTCAACCAAAATTGTGGATTTGCTGTCAGCTTACAAAAAACGAGTTGAAAAATGGAGCTCTGAGGCACAGCAATTCACAAACTGGCAGCGTAATAAAGGACAACTATCGTCCAAAAATCTGTTGAGGGTTGGCAATGAGGCGGACTTTAAAACGAGGCACAATAGCATGAAACAAATTTCAAGAGGTACTTTGGAATCGCCTTCTAAGCACAGCAAGAGGGGCTCATTGTCGACAATGATGCACTTGGCCAAAAAGTGCATATGCGTTTTCTCCAGAATATATTCAGGAAAAAACGCGTATGCCCTTTTTAGCCCAGCAAGCAAGCGGGCAATGCAAATCTGCACAACAAAGAAGTATCACTTCCCACCGGTCAAAAGGGACATCCGCAAAATGTGTAAAAACCAGAAAGGCAAGACAGGCCCTGGAGAACAGGGAGCCTAGTTATGCTGATGGGCACGATGTAAACTGTCAACAGCCTCTCTGGAGGAGTGCAATGTGTTCCCTAAAACAGGTAATAACAGAGCGACAGAGCGACGGGCACTTCCAGTCTAGGGAATATACCTAGGGAAAACTGAAAATCAATAAGACAGAGCCACCCCAAAATTTAGGGCTGCACTGCTTACAAGAACCTCAACTAAGTTACACCTTAAATATATCAGGAAAGACAAAAATGTTTCAAAAAATTGTGGTACTTACGTACGATGGAATATCCCTCAGCCATGAAAGCAATGTCATAAGGACAGTAGTAGCAAAATCAGTGGATTCAGGTACGATGATTCTAAGTGTAATAAGTCACAAAGAAAAATAAACTTATCATAAGATATCACTTATGAAGGTCCTGTAAACACGGCTACACCCGAACTGAGTTAGGAAAGAGAACAGAGTCTCTCATTTAGAAAATACTCTTTTGCCTGCTTAAGGGGGAAGGAGAGGTGGGGTGATCCATAAAACCAGAGTTTGCTATTAGTACATGTGCCAATCCAAAAACCAACTACGGAATAGAAAATACCTACAACTTCCTCAGTGAAAGGGACTCAAAACCCCATATTTCCCGCAAAGGAATATATCTGACTAGTAAGAATCTTAAAACCAATGTATTGATAGGTCTCCATAAGGGAATCAATTGTGTCTAGACTCGTGTAAACATGGCAGTGAGAGTCAGCTCAAACCCACTTATATAAAAAGGAATTTCACAAACAAAACAAAAAAATCAGGTAAATTCTTTACAATTCCTTCAAGGTCTATGATGAAACCTGGAATGACCTTATCTACAACGACAGCTGGATGTGGCATAAGGCTGGACACTTGGGACTGAGAGGATTGGTGAGATTTGGTGAGCAAATGCAGACCATTTAAAGCAATAATGCGTGACACACATTCCAACAGTCCCAACTCTCCAGGTTGAAGGGAATATTACTACAGCTATAACATGTACGGGAAACAAAGAGAAAGGACACACTGTGAACACGAAAGGTTGTTAAAACTCAACTAATAGTCCCTCTCCTGGTGCTCCGGTTTGACTTTCCAACTGCTTTACTATCAATCTGCCAAATTGGAGAGACAGACCCTTTAACCTCCTGGTTTGCACAGGTTGCCAATTTGGCAGAGAATGAAAGAGAAGAGGGAGAACCAATGAGAGAGTAGCTGTTAGTCATTTGGACCGTCACATGTCACTCAAATTTCCTGGCAGGAAGAAGTATTAACCAAAGTCTCAGCCACCCACCGGGAACCACTATAGGTCCTGAAACACAATTTTGGACCTGCGGTCAGCTCACAAAAAACGAGTTGAAAAATGGAGCTCATGGGAACAGCAATTCACAAACTGGCAGAGTAATAAAGGACAACTATCATCCAAAAATCTGTTGAGGGAAGAAAACGAGGCGGACTTGAAAGCGATCCAGAATATCAGGAAACAGATTTCAGGAGGTACATTGGATTCGCCTTTAAAGCACAGGAAGAGGGGCACAAATTCGACAATGATGCTCTTGGCCAGAAAGGGCGTATGGGTTTTCTCCTGAATATATTCAGGAGAAAACGCATACACCCTTTTTTGCCAAGCAAGCAAGCGGGCAATGCAAATCTGCACTACAAAATGGTATCTCTTCCACCGGTCAAAAGGGACATCCTCAAAATGTGTAAAAACCAGAAAGGCAAGATAGGCCCTGGAGAACAGGGAGCCTAGTTATGCTGATGGGCTGGATGTAAATTGCCAACGGCCTCTCTGGCTGAGTGCATTGTGTTCCCTAAAACAAGTAAACAACAGAGCTACAGAGACAAGGGCACTTCCAGTTTAGCTAATATACCAGGGGAAAACTGAAAATCAATAATACAGAGCCACCTCAAAATTTAGGGCTGCACTGCCTACAGAACCTCAACTTGGGTACACCATAAATATCCCAGGAAAGACAAAAATTGTTGAAGAAATTGTGTTACTTATGTACGATGGAATATGCCCCAGCCATGAAATCAATGTCATAAGGCCAGTGGCAGCACAATGAGTGGATTCAGGCACGATGATTCTAAGTGAAATAAGTCATAGAGAAAATGAAACTTATCATAAGATATCACTTATGAATATCCTGTAAACATGGCTACACATGAACTGAGTTAGGAAAGAGAGCAGAGTCTCACATTTAGAAAACTCTCTTATGCATGCTAAAGGGGGAAGGAGAGGTGGGGTTATGCATAAAACCAGAGTTTGATATTAGTACAGGTACCGTTCCAAAAACCAACTATGGAAGACACAAGACCTACAACTTCTGCAGTGAACGGGACTCAAAACCACATATTTCCCACCGAGGAATATATCTGACTAGTAAGAATCTTAAAACCTATGTATTGATATGTATCCATAAGGGAATCAATTGTGTCTAGGCTGTCATAAGCATGGCAGTGATAATCAGCTGAAAACCACTATAAAAATGAATTTAAGAAACAAAACAATAAAACAGAGAAATTCTTTACAATTCCTTCAGGGGCTCTGATGAAACCTGGAATGACAATATCTAACATGACAGATGGATGTGGCATAATTCTGAACACTTGGGCCTGAGGGGATTGGTGAGATTCGGTGAGCAAATGCAGACCATTTAAAGCAATAATGCGTGGCACACATTCCAAGGGTCCCAACTCTCCAGGATGAAGGGAATATTACTACAGCTATAACTATACGGGAAACCTAGAGAATGGACACACTGTGAATACAAAAGGCTTTTAAATCTCAACGAATAGTCCCTCTCCTGGTTCTCCAGTTTGAATTTCCAACTGCTTTACTATCAATCTCCCAACTTGGAGAGACAGCCCTTTTAACCTCCTGGTTCTCACATATTGCCAATTGACAGAGGATGAAAGGTAAGATGGAGAACCAATGAGAGAGTAGCTGTTAGTCATTTGAACGGGCACATGTCACTCTAATTTCGCGGCAGGAAGAAGAATTAATCAAAGTCTCAGACACCCGCTGAGAACCAGTATAGTTCCTGAACCAAAATTTTGGACTTGCGGTCAGCTCACAAAAAACGAGTTGAAAAATGGAGCTCAGGGGCACAGCAATTCACAAACGGGCAGAGTAATAAAGGAAAACTATCGTCCAAAAATCTGTTGAGGGAAGGCAACGAGGTGGACTTGAAAGCGAGACAGAATAGCAGGAAACAGATTTCAAGAGGTAAATTGGAATCACCTTTAAAGCACAGGAAGAAGGGCAAAACTTCGACAATGCTGCAATGGGCCAAAAAGTGCGTATGCGTTTTCTCCTGAATATATTCAGGAGAAAATGCATACGCCGTTTTTGGCCAAGCAAGCAAGTGGGCAATGCAAATCTGCACTACAAAGCAGTATCACTTCCCACCGGACAAAATGGACATCCGCAAAATGTGTAAAAACTAGAAAGGCAACACAGGCCCTGGAGAACAGGGAGCCTAGTTATGCTGATGGGCGGGATGTAAATTGCCAACTCCCTCTCTGGAGGAGTGCATTGTGTTCCCTAAAACAAGTAAACAACAGAGCTACAGAGCCAAGTGCACTTCCAGTCTACGGAATATACCTTTGGAAAACTGAAAATCAGTAAGACAAAGCCACCCAAAATTTAGGGCTGCACTGCTTACAAGAACCTCAACATGGGTACACCTGAAATATCCCAGGAAAGACAAAAATGGTTCAAGAAATTGTGGTATTTCTGTACGATGGAATATCCCTCAGCCATGAAATCAATGTCATACGGCCAGTAGCAGCAAAATGAGTGGAATCAGATATGATGATTCTAAGTGAAATAAGTCACAGAGAAATAGCAACTTATCATAAGATATCACTTATGAAGGACTTCTAAACATGGCTACACATGAACTGCGTTAGGAAAGAGAACAGAGTCTCACATTTAGAAAATATTCTTATGCCTGCTTAAGGGGGAAGGAAAGGTGGGGTGATGCATAAAACCAGAGTTTGATATTAGTACATGTACCGTTCCAAAAACCAAATACGGAATAGACAAGACCTACACCATACTCAGTAAAAGGGAGTCAAAACCCAATATTTCCCACCGAGGAATATATCTGACTAGTAAGAATTTTAAAACCTATGTATTGATATGTCTCCGTAAGGGAATCAATTGTGTCCTAACTGGCATAAACATGGCAGTGAGAATCAGCTCAAACCCACTATCAAAAGGAATTTCAACAACAAAACACAAAAACAGGGAAATTCTTTACAATTCCTTCAGGGGCTCTGCTGAAACCTGGAATGACCTATCTACAAAGAAAGCTGGATGTGGCATAAGGCCGGACACTTGGGACTGAGAGGATTGGTGAGATTCGGTGAGCAAATGCAGACCATTTAAAGCAATGCTGCGTGGCACACATTCCACGGGTCCCAACTCTCCAGGTTGAAGGGAATATTACTACAGCTATAACATGTACGGGAAACCTAGAGAATGGACACACTGTGAATACGAAAGGTTTCTAAAACTCAACTAATAGTCCCTTTCCTGGTGTTCCGATTTGAATTTCCAAATGCTTTACTTTCAATCTCCCAACTTGGAGAGACAGCCCCCCCTTTAAACTCCTGGTTCTCACATGTTGCCAATTTGGCGGAGGATGAAAGGGAAGATGGATAACCAATGAGAGAGTAGCTGTTAGGCATTTTGACCGGCATTAGTCACTCAAATTTCCTGGCAGGAAGAAGTATTAGCTAAAGTCTCAGCCACCCGCCGGGAACCAGTAGAGGTCCTGAACCAAAATTATGGACTTGCGATCAGCTCACAAAAAACGTTGAAAAATTGAGCTCAGGGGCACAGCAATTCACAAAAGGGCAGAGTAATAAAGGAAAACTATCGTCCAAATATCTGTTGAGGGAAGGCAATGAGGCGGACTTGAAAGCGATCCAGAAATGCACGAAACAGATTTAAAGAGGTACTTTGGAATCACCTTTAAAGCACAGGAAGAGGGGCACAACTTCGACAATGATGCACTTGGCAAAAAAGGGCGTATGCGTTTTCTCCTGAATATATTCAGGAGAAAAAGCATACGCCCTTTTTGGCCAAGCAAGCAAGCGGGCAATGCAAATCTGCACTACAAAGAAGTATCACTTCCCACCGGTCAAAAGAGACGTCCGCAAAATGTGTAAAAACCAGAAAGGCAAGACAGGCCCTGGAGAAGAGGGAGCCTAGTTATGCTGATGGGACGGATGTAAATTGCCAACTGCCTCTCTGGAGGAGTGCATTGTGTTCCTTCAAACAAGTAAACAACAGAGCTACAGAGCCAAGGGCACTTCCAGTCTAGGGAATATACCTTGGGAAAACTGAAAATCAATAAGACAGAGCCTCCCGAAAATTTAGGGCTTCACCTCTTACAAGAACCTCAACCTGGGTACACCTTAAATATCCCAGGAAAGACAAAAATGGTTCAATAAATTGTGTTACTTACATACGATGGAATATCCCTCAGCCATGAAATCAATGTCATACGGCCAGTAGCAGCAAAATGAGTGGATTCAGTTACGATGATTCTAAGTGAAATAAGTCACAGAGAAAAAAGAAACTTATCATAAGATATCACTTATGAAGATCCTGTGAACATGGCTACACATGAACCGAGTTAGGAAAGAGAACAGAGTCTCACATGTAGAAAACACCCTTATGACTGCTTAAGGGGGAACTAGAGGTGGGGTGATGCATAAAACCAGAGTTTGATATTAGTACAGGTACCGTTCCAAAAACCAAATATGGAATAGACAAGACCTACACCTTCCTCAGTGAAAGGGACTCAAAACCCCATATTTCCCACAGAGGAGTATATCTGACTAGTAAGAATCTTAAAACCTATGTATTGATATATCTCCGTAAGGGAAACAAGTGTGTCTAGAGTGGCATAAACATGGCAGTGAGAATCGTCTCAAACTCAGTATAAAAAGGAAATTCTAAAACATAACAAAAAAATAGGGAAATTCTTTACATTTCCTTCAGGGGCTCTGATGAAACCTGGAATGACACTATCTACAACGACAGCTGGATGTGGCATAAGGCTGGACTCTTGGGACTGAGAGGATTGGTGAGATTCGGTGAGCAAATGCAGACCATTTAAAGCAGTAATGCGTGCCACACATTCCTAGCGACCCAAATCTCCAGGTTTAAGCTAATATTACTACAGCTATAACATGTACAGGAAACCTAGAGAATGAACACACTGTGAATACGAAAGGTTTCTGAAACTCAACAAATAGTCCCTCACCTGGTGCTCCGGTTTGAATTTCCAACTGCTTCACTATCAATCTCCCAACTTGGAGAGACAGCCCCTTTAACCTCCTGGTTAGCACAGGTTGCCAATTTGGCAGAGGATGAAAGGGAAGAGGGAGAACCAATGAGAGAGTAGCTGTTAGGCATTTGGACTGGCACATGACACTCTAATTTCCTGGCCGGAAGAAGAATTAACCAAAGTCTCAGCCACCTGCCGGGAACCAGTATAGGTACTGAACCAAAATTTTGGACTTGTGGTCAGCTCACAAAAAACGAGTTGAAAAATGGAGCTCAGGGGCACAGCAATTCACAAACTGGAATAGTAATAAAGGACAACTATCGTCCAAAAATCTGTTGAGGGAAGGCAACGAGGCGGACTTGAAAGCGAGCCCGAAATGCAGGAAACAGATTTAAAGAGGTACATTGCAATCACCTTTTAAGCACAACAAGAGGGGCACAAATTCGACAATGATGCACTTGGCCAAAAAGGGTGTATGCGTTTTCTCCTGAATATATTCAGGAGAAAATGCATACGCCCTATATGGCCAAGCAAGCAAGCGGGCAATGCAAATCTGCACTACAAAGAAGTATCTGTACCCACCAGTCAAAACGGACATCGCAAAATGTGTAAAAACCAGAAAGGCAAGACATGCCCTTTAGAACAGGGATCCTAGGTATGCTGATGGGCTGGATGTAAATTGCCAACAGCCTCTCTGGAAGAGTGCATTGTGTTCCCTAAAACAAGTAAAAAACAGAGCTACAGAGCCGAGGGCACTTCCAGTCTATGGAATATACCTTGGGAGAACTGAAAATCAATAAGAGAGAGCCACTCCAAAATTCAGGGCTGCTCTGCTTACAAGAACCTCAACTTGGGTACACCTTAAATATCTCAGGAAAGACAAAAATGGTTCAACAAATTGTGGTATTTCTGTACGATGGAATATCCCTCAGCCATGAAATCAATGTCATACGGCCAGTAGCAGCAAAATGAGTGGATTCAGATATGATGATTCTAAGTGAAATAAGTCACAGAGAAATAGCAACTTATCATAAGATATCACTTATGAAGGTCTTCTAAACATGGCTACACATGAACTGCGTTAGGAAAGAGAACAGAGTCTCACATTTAGAAAATATTCTTATGCCTGCTTAAGGGGGAAGGAAAGGTGGGGTGATGCATAAAACCAGAGTTTGATATTAGTACATGTACCGTTCCAAAAACCAAATACGGAATAGACAAGACCTACACCATACTCAGTAAAAGGGAGTCAAAACCCAATATTTCCCACCGAGGAATATATCTGACTAGTAAGAATTTTAAAACCTATGTATTGATATGTCTCCGTAAGGGAATCAATTGTGTCCTAACTGGCATAAACATGGCAGTGAGAATCAGCTCAAACCCACTATCAAAAGGAATTTCAACAACAAAACACAAAAACAGGGAAATTCTTTACAATTCCTTCAGGGGCTCTGCTGAAACCTGGAATGACCTATCTACAAAGAAAGCTGGATGTGGCATAAGGCCGGACACTTGGGACTGAGAGGATTGGTGAGATTCGGTGAGCAAATGCAGACCATTTAAAGCAATGCTGCGTGGCACACATTCCACGGGTCCCAACTCTCCAGGTTGAAGGGAATATTACTACAGCTATAACATGTACGGGAAACCTAGAGAATGGACACACTGTGAATACGAAAGGTTTCTAAAACTCAACTAATAGTCCCTTTCCTGGTGTTCCGATTTGAATTTCCAAATGCTTTACTTTCAATCTCCCAACTTGGAGAGACAGCCCCCCCTTTAAACTCCTGGTTCTCACATGTTGCCAATTTGGCGGAGGATGAAAGGGAAGATGGATAACCAATGAGAGAGTAGCTGTTAGGCATTTTGACCGGCATTAGTCACTCAAATTTCCTGGCAGGAAGAAGTATTAGCTAAAGTCTCAGCCACCCGCCGGGAACCAGTAGAGGTCCTGAACCAAAATTATGGACTTGCGATCAGCTCACAAAAAACGTTGAAAAATTGAGCTCAGGGGCACAGCAATTCACAAAAGGGCAGAGTAATAAAGGAAAACTATCGTCCAAATATCTGTTGAGGGAAGGCAATGAGGCGGACTTGAAAGCGATCCAGAAATGCACGAAACAGATTTAAAGAGGTACTTTGGAATCACCTTTAAAGCACAGGAAGAGGGGCACAACTTCGACAATGATGCACTTGGCAAAAAAGGGCGTATGCGTTTTCTCCTGAATATATTCAGGAGAAAAAGCATACGCCCTTTTTGGCCAAGCAAGCAAGCGGGCAATGCAAATCTGCACTACAAAGAAGTATCACTTCCCACCGGTCAAAAGAGACGTCCGCAAAATGTGTAAAAACCAGAAAGGCAAGACAGGCCCTGGAGAAGAGGGAGCCTAGTTATGCTGATGGGACGGATGTAAATTGCCAACTGCCTCTCTGGAGGAGTGCATTGTGTTCCTTCAAACAAGTAAACAACAGAGCTACAGAGCCAAGGGCACTTCCAGTCTAGGGAATATACCTTGGGAAAACTGAAAATCAATAAGACAGAGCCTCCCGAAAATTTAGGGCTTCACCTCTTACAAGAACCTCAACCTGGGTACACCTTAAATATCCCAGGAAAGACAAAAATGGTTCAATAAATTGTGTTACTTACATACGATGGAATATCCCTCAGCCATGAAATCAATGTCATACGGCCAGTAGCAGCAAAATGAGTGGATTCAGTTACGATGATTCTAAGTGAAATAAGTCACAGAGAAAAAAGAAACTTATCATAAGATATCACTTATGAAGATCCTGTGAACATGGCTACACATGAACCGAGTTAGGAAAGAGAACAGAGTCTCACATGTAGAAAACACCCTTATGACTGCTTAAGGGGGAACTAGAGGTGGGGTGATGCATAAAACCAGAGTTTGATATTAGTACAGGTACCGTTCCAAAAACCAAATATGGAATAGACAAGACCTACACCTTCCTCAGTGAAAGGGACTCAAAACCCCATATTTCCCACAGAGGAGTATATCTGACTAGTAAGAATCTTAAAACCTATGTATTGATATATCTCCGTAAGGGAAACAAGTGTGTCTAGAGTGGCATAAACATAGCAGTGAGAATCGTCTCAAACTCAGTATAAAAAGGAAATTCTAAAACATAACAAAAAAATAGGGAAATTCTTTACATTTCCTTCAGGGGCTCTGATGAAACCTGGAATGACACTATCTACAACGACAGCTGGATGTGGCATAAGGCTGGACTCTTGGGACTGAGAGGATTGGTGAGATTCGGTGAGCAAATGCAGACCATTTAAAGCAATAATGCGTGCCACACATTCCTAGCGACCCAAATCTCCAGGTTTAAGCTAATATTACTACAGCTATAACATGTACAGGAAACCTAGAGAATGAACACACTGTGAATACGAAAGGTTTCTGAAACTCAACAAATAGTCCCTCACCTGGTGCTCCGGTTTGAATTTCCAACTGCTTCACTATCAATCTCCCAACTTGGAGAGACAGCCCCTTTAACCTCCTGGTTAGCACAGGTTGCCAATTTGGCAGAGGATGAAAGGGAAGAGGGAGAACCAATGAGAGAGTAGCTGTTAGGCATTTGGACTGGCACATGACACTCTAATTTCCTGGCCGGAAGAAGAATTAACCAAAGTCTCAGCCACCCGCCGGGAACCAGTATAGGTACTGAACCAAAATTTTGGACTTGTGGTCAGCTCACAAAAAACGAGTTGAAAAATGGAGCTCAGGGGCACAGCAATTCACAAACTGGAATAGTAATAAAGGACAACTATCGTCCAAAAATCTGTTGAGGGAAGTCAATGAGGCGGACTTGAAAGCGAGCCAGAAATGCAGGAAACAGATTTAAAGAGGTACATTGCAATCACCTTTTAAGCACAACAAGAGGGGCACAAATTCGACAATGATGCACTTGGCCAAAAAGGGTGTATGCGTTTTCTCCTGAATATATTCAGGAGAAAATGCATACGCCCTATATGGCCAAGCAAGCAAGCGGGCAATGCAAATCTGCACTACAAAGAAGTATCTGTACCCACCAGTCAAAACGGACATCGCAAAATGTGTAAAAACCAGAAAGGCAAGACATGCCCTTTAGAACAGGGATCCTAGGTATGCTGATGGGCTGGATGTAAATTGCCAACAGCCTCTCTGGAAGAGTGCATTGTGTTCCCTAAAACAAGTAAAAAACAGAGCTACAGAGCCGAGGGCACTTCCAGTCTATGGAATATACCTTGGGAGAACTGAAAATCAATAAGAGAGAGCCACTCCAAAATTCAGGGCTGCTCTGCTTACAAGAACCTCAACTTGGGTACACCTTAAATATCTCAGGAAAGACAAAAATGGTTCAAGAAATTGTGGTACTTATGTACGATGGAATATCCGTCAGCCATGAAATCAATGTCATAAGGCCAGTAGCAGCAAAATGAGTGGATTCAGGTACGATGATTCTAAGTGAAATAAGTCACAGAGAAAAAGAAACTTATCATAAGATATCACTTATGTAGGTCCTATAAACATGGCTACACATGAACTGAGTTAGGTAAGAGTACAGAGTAACGAATCTTATCATAAGATATGACTCATAGTGGGAATGTACACATGGCTACACATGAACTGAATTACAAACACAACAGAGTCACACATTTAGAAAACAATCTTCTACCTGCTTAAGGGGAAAGGAGAGGTGGGGTAATGCATAAAACCACAGTTTTAAATTAGCACAGATACCAATACATAAACCAAGTATGTAATAGACAACACCTACTCCCAGCACAATGAACTGGACTCAACACCCCCTATTCATTGCAGAGGAATATATCTGACTTTAAGAATTTTAAAACATATGTATTCTCATGTCTCCATAAAGGAATCATGTGTGTGTATAACGGCATGAACACTGGACTGAAATTCAGCTAAACCACCCGTATAAAAATAAATTTCAAAAGCAAGATGCAAAAACAGTGAAACAGAGAGAAATTCTTAAAAATTACGTTCAGGGCCTGTGATGCAACGTGGATTGAGCAACTTTACACCCACCTCTGGATAAGACATAAGACTGGACACTTGGAGCTGACAAGATTGCTGAGGTTGTGTGAGCAAAACAACACCACTTAGAGCAATACTTTGTGCTATCCATTCTAGTGGTCCCAACTCTCCAGGTTTAAGGGAATCTTCCTACAGTTAAAAATGCCTGGGAAACCCAGTGGTTGGTACACTGTGAAATCGGGAAAGTTTTCTAAAAGGTACCTCAGTTTTCCTTTCGTCGTGCTCGGCTTCGCCATTCCATCCGCATTAATGAAAATCTCCCCACTTGGAGTGTCAGCGGATTGACCCTCCTGTTATGCACAGTTTGCAAATTGTGAAGAGGATGAACAGGAAGAGGGGAAACAAATGAGAGATTAGCTGTAGGTGTTTGGATGGGCACATGTCTCTCTAGTTTCACCTCAGGAAGAAGAATTAACCAAAGGCTCAGCCTGCAGCCCCGGAACCAGACTAGGGCCTAAAGCCATCCAGCGGTATTGCAGCCAGCTCACAAATAGGCGAGTTGAAAAATGGAAATCAGGGGCACAGCAATTCACAAACTTGCAGAGTTATAAGGGACAACTATCATCCAGAAATATATTGAGATAAGGCAGTGAAGAGGATTTGAATGCAAGGCAGAATTTAAGGAAACAGATTTCAAGAGGTAGATTGGAGTCGTCTTTAAAGCACATGAAAAGCGACAGAACTTCGACAATGATGTCCTTGGCCAAAAAGGGAGTATGTGTATTTTCTTGAATATATTCGGGAAAAAAATGCATACGCCCTTTTTGGCCAAGCAAGCCATCAGGCATTATAAATCCACACTACATAGAAGTGTCATTTACCTCCGGTCAAAAGGGCCATCCGCAAATAGTGTAAAAACCACAACTACAGGACAGGCCATGGAGAAAAGGGAGCCTGGTTACGCCGATGGACAGAATGTAAATTGTCAACAGCTTCTCTGGCGAACTGTATGTTGTTTTCTAAAACAGAGGTACAGAGCATAGCACACTTCCACTCAAGGGCGTGTATTTTGGGAAAACTAAAAATCCACAACACACAGCCACCCCAAAGTTTAGGGCTGCTCTGTTTACAAGAACCTCAACTTCGGTACACTTTAAATACACCAGGAAAGGAAAAAAAATAATGGATAAAGATGTTGTGGTACTTATATACAATGGAATGTAACTCAGACATAAAATCAATGTCATAAGGCCAATAGCAGCATAATGAGTGGCTTTAGGAACGATGATGCTAAGTGAAATGAGCCACAAAGAAAAAGAAACTTATTGTAATATATCACTTATAGATGGAATGTAAACATGGCTACACATGAACTGAATTTCAAAAAAGAACAGAGTTACACATTTAGAAAACACACTTATGCCTCCTTAAGGGGAAAGGTGACATGGGGTGATGCATAAAACCAGAATTAGAAATTAGCACAGATACCATTCCATATACAAAATATCTAACAGACAACACCTACTCCTTTCTCAATGAACTGGAGACAAAACACCCTATTCACTGAAGAGGAATATATCTGACTGGTAAAAATCTTGAAACCTATGTATTTATATGTCTCCATAATAAAATCAAGTGTATGTAGATTGGCATAAACACAGTTCAATGGAACAGGACAGAAAGCCCAGAGATAAACCTACATACCTATGGCTATCTCATCTATGACAAAGGAACTAAGGATATACAATGGACAAAAGACAGTCTCTTCAGTAATTGGTGCTGGGAAAACTGGACCCCTACACATAAAAGAATGAAATTAGAACACTCCATAACACCATACACAAAAATAAACTCTAAATTGATTAGAGATCTAAATATAAGACCAGACACTATAAAACGCTTAGAGGAAACCATAGGCAGAACACTCTATGACATAAATCACAGCAAGATCCTTTTTGACCCACCTCCTAGAGAAATGGAAATAAAAACAGAAATCAGCAAATGGGACCTAATGAAACTTAAAAGCTTTTACACAGTACAGGAAAACATAAACCAGATGCAAAAACAACCCTCAGAATGGGAGAAAATATTTTCAAATGAAGCAATTGACAAAGGATTAATCTCCAAACTTTACAATCACCTCATGTAGCTCAATATCACAAAAACAAACAACCCAATCCAAAATCGGGCAGAAGACCTAAATAGACATTTCTCCAAAGAAGATATACAGATTACAAAGAAACACATGAAAGGATGCTGAACATCACTAATCATTAGAGAAATGCAAATCAAAACTACCGTGAGGTATCACCTCACACCAGTCAGAGCAGCAATCATCAAAAAAAATCTACATAACAATAAATCCTGGAGAGGCCTTTATTGGAGAAAAGGGAACACACTTGCACTGTGGGTGGGAATGTAAATTGATATGGCCACTAGGGAGAACAGTATGGAGGTTCCTTTAAATAACTAACAATAGAAGTACCATGCGACACAACAATCCAACTACTGGGCATTTGCCTTGCGAAAACCATAATTCAAAAAGAGTTATGTACGAAAATGTTCATTTCAGCTCTATTTACAATAGCCAGGACATGGAAGCAACCTAAGTGTCCATCGACAGATGAATGGATAAAGAAGTTCTGGCACATATATACAATGGAATATTACTCAGCCATAAAAAGAAGCAAAACTGACTTTTTTGTACTGAGGTGGATGGAATTAGAATCTGTCCTACAAAGTGAAGTAAGTCAGAAAGGGAAAAACAAATACTGTATGTTTACAGAGATATACGGAATCTAAAGAAGAAAAAAAAAAGATTTTGAAGAACTTAGTGGCAGGACAGGATTAAGGACACAGAAGTAGAGAAAGGACTTGAGGACACCGGAAAGGGTATGGGTAAGCTGGGACGAAGTGAGAGAGTGGCATGGACATAAATACATTACCAAATGTAACACTGATAGCTACTGGAATGCTGCCACATAGAAGAGGGAGATCAGCTTGGTGCTTTGTGACGACCTACAGGGGTGGGATATGGAGTGTGGGAGGGAGATGCAAGAGGGAGGGGATCTGGTGACATTTGTATATGTATAGCTGATTCACTTTGTTATACAGCAGAAACAAACACTCCATTGTAAAGCAATTATACTCCAATAAACGTGTAAAAGGAAAAAAAAAAAAGAAAGCCCAGAGATAAACCTACACACCTATGGTCAACTAATCTATGACAAAGGAGGCAAGACTATACATTGGAGATAAGACAGTCTCTTCAATTAGTGGTCCTGGGAAATATGGACAGCTGCATGTAAAAGAATGAAATTAGAACACTCCCCAACACCATCCATAAAAATATATTCAAAATGGATTAGAGACCTTAATGTAAGACTGGACAGTATAAAACTCTGAGAGGAAAACTTACGAAGAATACTCTGACGTAAATCACAGAAAGATCTTTTTTGATACACCTCCTATACTAATGAAATAAAAAAGAAAACTAAGCAGCTGGAACCTAATGAAACGTAAAAGCTTTTGCAAAGCAAAGGAAACTACAAACAAGACGAAAAGACAACTCTCAGAATGGCAGAAAATATTTGCAAACAAATCAATGGACAATTGCTTAATCTCCAATGTATATAAACAGCTCATGCAGCTCAATATTAATAAAACAAACAACCCAATACAAAAATGGAAGAAGATCTAAATAGACATTTATTCCAAGAAGACATAGAGATGGCCAAGACGCACATGAAAATCTGCTCAACATCTCTAATTATTAGAGAAATGGAAATCGAAACTACAATGAGGTATCACATCACACCTGTTAGAATGGGCATCATCAGAAAATCTACAAACAACAAATGCTGGAGAGGGTGTGGAGAAAAGGAATCTTCTTCCACTATTGTTGGGAATGTAAATCAATACAATCTCTATGGAGAACAGTATGGAGGTTCCTTTAAAAACTAAAAATAGAATTACCATATAATCCAGCAATACCACTACTGGGCATATACCCAGAGAAAACCATAAATCAAAAAGACACATTCGGGCCTCCCTGGTGGCGCAGTGGTTGAGAGTCCGCCTGCCGATGCAGGGGATACGGGTTCGTGCCCCGGTCTGGGAGGATCCCATATGCCGCGGAGCGGCTGGGCCCGTGAGCCATGGCTGCTGAGCCTGCGCATCCGGAGCCTGTGCTCCGCAACGGGAGAGGCCAGAACAGTGAGAGGCCCGCGTACCACAAAAAAAAAAAAAAAGAGACACATTCACCACAATGTTCATTGCAGCACTATTTACAATAGCCAGGTAATGAAAGCAACCTAAGTGCCCACAGACAGACGAATGGATAAAGATGTGGTACATATATACAATGGAATATTACTCAGCCATACATAGGAATGAAATTGGGTCATTTGTAGAGACTTTGATGGATCTAGAGACTGTCATACAGAGTGAAGTAAGTCAAAAAGAGAAAACCAAATATTGTATATTAATGCATATATGTGGAAACTAGAAAAATGGTACAGGTGAACAGGTTTGCAGGGCAGAGATAGAGACACAGATGTAGAGAACAAACATATGGACACCAAGGGGGGAATGCCATGTGAGGGTGGTGGTGGGATGAATTGGGAGACTGGGATTCACATGTGCACACTTATATGTATAAAATAGATATCCAATAAGAACCTGCTGTATAAAAGAAATAAATAAATTTTAAAAAATTAAAAATAAATAAATAACATTTAATTAAAAAAAAAAAACAGAAAAAAGTTTTTCCCTTCATATAGACCTCTTTATATTAATGCATTATTTCCATGTTTATATCTGTAAATTTAAAAAAAGAGGAAGAAATTAAATCTACCTTGACCCAAAACGAAAAAAAGAAAAAAAGAAAAAACAGAACCTACCAGTTATACAGAGGAAAATTGTATCAGGGCACTTGCTCCAGTGGTAAAAATTCTTAAGTTGGTCAGAGGTGGGAAATCGTCTCCCATGCAGTCAGCAGCACTCCCCCCAACAAGGAGCATCCTCATTGCAAAGCTGGGGGACTGTGTCGAGGCATCTGTGAGTAAATGTGAGCTGAGCCCCAGTCCTGCTGCAGCTGAACTCTTCCCACCCTTTCCAGGTAAAACACCTGAATATGAACAAGAACTTGCAAGCCTAGAGGAAGGGCTGTGGAGTCACACAAGCGACAGCACGTAGGCCGACTTGGTGCCTGCAGGCCAGCCAGGATGGTCCTGGCCCCAGATGCTCTTCTGGAAGCTTTCCATTTCCCTGCCTGAGATACCCCTCCTACCACGGCCCCCACTGCTTTTTTACTCCTCACCTCTGCCTGG
Source organism: Hyperoodon ampullatus (assembly GCF_949752795.1). Classification (NCBI taxonomy): domain Eukaryota; kingdom Metazoa; phylum Chordata; class Mammalia; order Artiodactyla; family Ziphiidae; genus Hyperoodon; species Hyperoodon ampullatus. The sequence continues at coordinate 287,055 of NW_027641092.1, forward strand.
GGAGAAATTCCAGCAGCAGGTATGGGTGACACATCGTCTTCTTTAGCAGGTGGCAGCCTGGCAACTCCTGCAGAATGTCCATCAGAGCGCCCCTCAAACTGGGCTACCCACAAAGCCACGGCCCCTCACTCCCTCCCACCACCCCAGCCCCGGCACTGCTGACGGGGCAGAGAATATGGCCCCAGGCACAGCAACAGGGGCTCTTGCTGACTGGAGAGGTCTTTATATTGACCTCAACCCAGGCACACCTGGGGAGGGCTGGCAGGCAGTGTCAGGCTGCCCAAATCAGCCAATCCTCACCCCTCAGGGGCTCACAGTTGCAGAAAATGAAACTTGCTAAATGGGCCAGGCCCAAGGAAGAGGTGTGGGCTCCTGAGAGTCAGGATAGACAAGGGGCTGCAGCTGCGCCTTGTTTTCTTATCATTGTATCTGGTCTTTGAGTGGAAAACAACTTCAAGAAGACCCTATCCTAATGAGAGGAACCCAGGAGTCAGGGAGAGGAGTGATGGTGGGTGGAGACAGAGTCCTGGTGCCCTGGCTGCAGTGGAAATGTCTGGAAGACCAGGCAGAGAGAGGCTGCACAGAGTGATACCCAGTGTCACAGACCTGTCCGAGCTGCTGTTTGTTAGTTCATGTCCTGCTCTGAGGTTTTCTGTGTCAGCTGTGAGCAACAGGTGAGCTGGGGGTTCTCTGCAAGGTGGGCTATGTGCACAGCTACTGTGTGTTCAGCCCTTCTGGGGTACCTGCCCAGGGGAGCTCTGTATGCTGAGAAGGGCCTGACTAGGAGAGCCCCATGGGCTGCTGGGTAGCTGCACAGATGGGCTCCATACTCTGGGAGAGAGTTGACCACAAGAGCCCAGTGGGCTGTGGTGTGTGGGATGCAGCCAAGGTGAGTTCCATATCCTGGAATTTGCCTGACCACGAGAGCACCATGGGCTGCTGGAGACATGGTAAAGGATATCTGGACAGTCAGTGAAGCCACCGAGGATATACATCCAGTAGCTCCTATTTCCTACACCTTGCTGGTCATTCTACCATCCACCAGGCCATGGCATTCTGTATTAGACTTCAATGATGCCTTCTTCTGTATTCCATTCATCTCAGAGTCACAAGAACTTTTGGCTTGTGAGTGGCAGGACACAACATGCAACAAAAGCAATAATGCTGGGCCGTCCTGCCCCAATGGTTCAAAAATCCCCACACCATCATTGGCGAAATGTCCTCTAAAGACCTCAAAGTTCTACCTCTGTAAAAGGGAACCCTCCTTCAATATGCAGATGACATTCTGATCGCCAGGCCTACTAAAGACGCCTCTGAACTACCTAGCCAGGAAAGGATAGAAGGTGTCCAAGGAAAAGGCTCAAATATCCCAGGCTAAGGTGACATGCCTGGGCTTCATTCTCACAGATATTCGGAGAAACCCATCACAGGATAGGGAAGAAGCCATTTGCAGCCTTACCTCTTCTAAAACTAGAAGACAGCTTAGGGGTTCCTGGGGAGGCCAAGGTTTTATGCATCTGGATCCCTAACTACAGTCTAATAGCTGGGCCTCTACATGAAACACTGACACGAAATGATGATGATTCTTTTGAATAGAATCCAGAAGCAGCCTTTCAAGAATGGAAAGAGCAGTCAATTCAGGCTCTTGCCCAGGAACTCCCTAATTTAGCTAAACCCTTTGACCTTTACATACACGGTCAAAGGATAATCGCCCTTGGAGCCTTAGTGCAAAAACTGGGACCACTTGAAATGGAGCGACACAAGAATGCCCTTCAGGTATGATAAACTATGGTCACCAAGGGCTTTGCCCACTGCCCCATCAGGCCAGGATACTGGGGTATCTAAAAACGTGGAAAGCAGCAGCCCGCAAGGCCAGCTCACTCCTAAGGGAAAAGGACCCCACGTGGTGATCCTAACCACCCATCATGCCCTGAAGTTGCAGGGGTCTCGCTGCGGACACACTGACCTCGAGTGAGGAGGCCCTCCAACTCCAACCTCCAGAGAGACAAACGGGGGCAATGGGCCCCCAAGATGACTCGTGTGACCATCACTTGACCTGGAGTTTCTCTCAGAAAATAAGTTTTGCCCCGAAAGAGCAGACTACTGCTTGCAGGACTTACTGCACACAGACAGGAGCTAACAAGCTTGGTGGAGGAAACGTATATCACGATTTCACCATAGAAAACCCTACAGACACCACGGTGATGGTGGCCAATATGACTGGCTGGACTGCTGGCTACTTCAAAAGGCCGTTGACTCAGTGGACGTCATGGTCCTGGATCACCACCATCCCTGGACTGTCTGGGAGTTGAGCGGGCAGGGCTTTGACACATGGTGCTGTTTGTACATTAATTCAGGGACCTAATTAAAGAAAGCACAGACTACTGGTCAGAGAATCTAGGCTGGCAAATCCGTCAGCCTAAGGTCACCGAACAAATGTGGGGTGGGGTGAAACCTGCCACAGCAGCATCTCTGTGCATCTCTTTCCTGGACCCTAAAAGGTCATTAGAATCTATAACACTTTCAATGCTGGTGCTCATGTGGACGAGCAGTGAGGCAGGAGGCCTTGGGACAATCAACCTCACCTGGAGGCTCCTGGGGAGAAGTTTTTCCCCTTCCCCCGTTTATGAGGGCTCCTACCTCAGCATGAAGCAGTTACAAAAGAGGTGTCTGCACCCTGAGCACCCCAAGAATGAGGAACAGGACAAAAAGCAGAGGAGGTGTTCGTCTCTAGCAACGTTCATTAAAAATTCCTGGGAGATAAAAGGAGAATCTGGGCAACAAAATAAAGTCTAACCTGTTTTTCCTTTGTGCTTTGTCTAATTTCATGTGCTCCAAGGGTTCCGCATGCAGAGGTCCCACACCCGGAACTTCAGTCCCGATTTCCTAGAGCAGAATGGCTGGGTCGACACCTCAGCTAGCGGGGTCCCATGCAGACTCTGCGACATAGAGCCTGAGCTGCAGCCAACCCAGCCCTCAAGAGCTCCATCCCCTCCCTCCTGCTAACGCTGCTGGCATCCCTACACAGCAGCCCACCCCACAGCCTGCGGGGTAGTGCACGCTCTCACCTCTCCATTCTGTTTTCAAAATATAAAGTTTCCTTTGCTTCTGAACCAAACTCAGTCTTGATCTGTTGGCTCCAATGACACTGGGCACGGGGACTCCTGTTGGGGTCCACTCTGGAGGATCAGTAACAGAAATTGAGAACATTGTAACTTCAATGAACAGATGTGTGGGCCAAACTGTAGTCAACCTAGAGCAGTGTATAAGGCTCGGGTAAAATAAGATGTTTCTAAGACTTATATCTGATATTTCCATCACTTTATTATAAGCAAGTTTAGTGAAGACATCTGTCTTATTTGTCAGGTCAACATTAGAGAAATGAAGTGATTTATTCCCAAGGATGTACGTCGAATACTCTTGGCTGAAGCTTTAATCTTGTTTTGAAGGTTTTTCCATTGAAAATGATACCTCTCTTGCAGCTTCCCCATTTCTGAGAAGTATAAAATCTTATAATTTATTATTACCAAAGGGGAAAGGTAGGAGAAGGGATAAATTAACAGTTTGGGATTAACACATACACACTGCTATGTATAAAACAGATCATCAACAAGGAACTACTGTATAGCACAGGGAACTACACTGAATATTTTGTAATAACCTATAAGGGGAAATAATCTGAAAAAGAATAGATATTTTTATTGACATCATCTATCAATGACAGATAAAATGTAACCTAAGCAAGGCCGATGGTGAGCACTTCTGACTCTGAAGATTTCAATCATCTAAAGTTCGGACTCTGCCTATTTCCCAATGCCCTTAGTGGACATTTATGTAGCCATAGCTTAAAAATTCCCCAGTTTGGGGTTCAGGGAGGCACAGATTTAGAAAAATCCCTGGTGTTCTCCTTACATGCACGGGACCATTCCTACGGCTAAAACATGCCTGTCACACCTAGAGGATGGTACACCGTTTGATCGGAAACAGTTTGGAAAAGGCACCTCATCTCCTCATCGCCTGGTGCTCGGGTTCACCCCTCCAGCATCTTTCCTAACAATCTCCTAACTTGGAGATATCTGCACCGTCAACATCCTCTTGCACACAGTTTGGAATTTGTCCAGAGGATGAAGCGGAAGGATGAGAAAAATTCAGAGACAAGTCCTAGGTTTTGGACAGGCACATGCCACTCTAATTTCCAATCCGGAAGACAAATTCATCAAAGGCTAGAATTGCCCACGGAAACAGAATAGGGCTAGAGGAAATCCCGCTGTTTTGTGTCCAGTTTCCAAAAACACAAGTTGAAAAATGGAACTCAGGGGCACTAAAATTGATGAAACTGCAGAGTTGAAAATATCTATCGTCAAAAAATGTCTTGAGGTAAGTCACAGAAAAGGACTTGTAAGCAAGGGAGAGTGGCAGGAAACAGATTTGAAGAGGTGGAAAGGACTCCCCATTAAAGCAAAAGAAAAGGGGCGGAACATCGCCAATGATGCAGTTGGCCAAAAAGGGTGTATGTATTTTTTCTGAATATATTCAAGTAAAGGCCATACACACATTTTATCCAATCAAACAGGTGGGCACTGGAAATAAATACTACAAAATGTATCACTTCACATCAGTCAGAAGGGCCATCCACATAAAGTGTAAACACCAGAAATGCAGGACAGGGTGAGGAGAAAAGGGAGCCCTGTGAGGCTGATAGTGGAAATGTAATTTGCCAACGGCCACTCTGCAGAAGTGTATTGTGTTTGCAAAAACATCTAAAAAATGAGCTACAGAGCATAGGGCACTTGTACTCATGGGCGTATACCTTGGGAAAAACAAAAATCGACAAGAAACAGGCACCCCAACGTTTACCACCTCTCTGTTAAAAAGGGCCTCAACTTGGATATAACCTAAATGTCCCTGGGAGGATAAAATGGATAAAAGAGATGGGGTACTTATGTAGAGTGGAATATTACTCATCCAGAAATCAATGAAATAAGGCCAGTTGTAACAACTCTGTAGGAGATACATACGATCATTCTAAGTGACGTATGTCAGAAAGAAAAAGACACATATCATAAGATGTCACTTAAAGGTGGAATCAAAAATGGCTACACATGAAATAAATTACAAAACAGAAACATAGTCAAATATGTAGAAAATAGACATAAGGCTGCTAAATGGGAAAGGTGGGGAAGGGTGAGGTATTATCCAGGAGGTTGAAATTAGCAAAGATACCATTCCAAGTACCAAATTGAATAACTGACAAGGCCTACACGGTACCTCAAAGAACTGCACTCAGCCCTCTCAAGTCACTGGAAAATAATACATATGACTGGTAAGCATCTGAAAAAGAATTTATTGTTGTCTCACAGTACATGAATCAAGTGGATGCACAGCAGCAAAAAACAGAGCTTTGAAAATCAGCTGTAACCAATATAAAAATAAATTTTAAAATATGTATAAAAACAGTGAGACAGACAAAAATTCTTACAACTTTTGTTGAAGGGCTATGATGTAACAGGGATTGAACACATGTAGACCCACAGCAGGATGATATATAAGGCTGGAAGCTATGCACGCTAAGAGATGTTAGATAGGCTGGGTGAGGAAAGGCACACATTTTAAAGTAATACTGCCTGGTACCCATTCCATGGGTCCCAAATCTGCAGGTTCAAGGGAATCTTCTGACAGCGAAAACATGCCTGGAAAACCAAGATGAACGTACACCGTGTGCTCAGGAAAGGTGTCTAAAATGAACCTCATTTTTGATCTCCTGGTGCTCGGGTTCACCATTCCAGCCACATTACTAACAATCTCCCCACTTGGAGAATCAGCACCTTTAACCTCCTGTTTCACTCAGTTTGCAATTTCTGCAGAGGATAAACGGGAAGAGGGGGAACCAATGAGAGACTAGCTGTAGGAGTTTTGACAGGCACATGTCACTCTAATTTCCCATTAGGAAGAAGAATTAACCAAAGGCACAGCCTGCCTCCACAGAACCAGAATAGGGCTGGAAGCAATACAATGGTTTGGCGGCCAGCTCACAAAAAATGCGAGTTGAAAAATGGAGCTCAGGAGCAGACAATTCAAAGACGTGCAAAGATATAAATGATAACCAACGTCCAAAAATATATTCAGGTAAGGCAACGGAGAGGATCTGAATGAACGGCAGAATTGCAGGAAACAGATTTCAAAAGGTAGATTGTACTCACAGTTAAAGCATATGAAAAGCAGCAGAATTTCTAAAATGATGCAGTTGGGCAAAAGGGTGTATGCGTTTTTTCCGTGAATATCTTCAGGAAAAAAACACAGAGTTTTTGGCCAACCAAGCAAGCGGGAAATGCAAGTCTGCTCAACAAAGAAGTCTCAATTTCCACTGCTCAGAAAGGCCATCCAAAAAATGTGTACAAACCAGAAATGCAGGAGAGGCCATGGAGAACACGGAGCCTGGTCAAGCTGATGGGTGGGGTATAAATATCAAAGAGCCACTCTGAAGAAGTGTATGCTGTTTCCTAAAACATCTAAAATACAAAGCCCCCGAGCAAAGGGGACTTCAACTCATGGGCATATGACTTGGGAAGACTAAATATCAACAAGACACAGGCACCCAAAATTTAGGGCTGCTCTGCATACAAGAACCTCCACTTCGGTACACATAAAATATCCCAGGAAAAAGAGAAATGCATAAAGAACTTGTGGTAATTGTGTACAACGGAATATCACTCAGACGTGATATCAATGCCATAAGGCCAGTAGCAGCATAATGAGTGGATTAAGGTACGATGATTCTAAGTGCAATAAGTCACACAGAAAAAGAATCTAATCATAAGATATCACTTATAGAGGTAATGTCAACATCACAACACATGAACTGAATTAGGAAAGAGAACAGTGTCTCACATTTAGAAAACACTCTTATGCCTGCTTAAGGGGAAAGTAGAGGTGGGGTGATGCTTAAAACCAGAGTTTGATATTAGCACAGGTACCATTCCATAAACCAAATACAGAATAGACAAGACCTACACTTTCCTCAGTGAACGGGACTCAACACCCATATTCCACGCAGAGGAATATATCTGACTAGTAAAAAATCTTAAAACCTATGTATTGATATGTCTTTGTAAGGGAATCAGTTGTGTCTAGACCGGCATAAACACGTTCGAGAAAATCAGTTCAACCCCATTATAAAAATGAATTTCAAAAACAAAACAAAATAACAGCGAAATTCTTACACAATTCCTTTAGGGGTTCTGATGAAACCTGGAATGACCCTATCTGCAAAGACAGCTGGTTGAGACATAAGGCTGGACACCGGGGAATGAGAGGACTGGTGAGATTGGGAGAGAAAATGCAGACCCTTTAAAGTAGTAATGCATGCCACCATTCCATGGGTCCCAAATCTCCAGGTAGAAGGGAATATCACTACAGTTATAACATGTATGGGAAACCTAGAGAATGAACACACTGTTTTGGCGAAAGGTTTCTAAAGGTCTCCTAATTTTTCCTCTCCTTGTGCTCCAATTTGGCATTCCAACTGCTTTACTATCAATCTCCCAACTTTGGAGAGTCAACCCCTAAAACCTCCTGGTTCGCACAGTTTGCTAATTGTGCAGAGGATGAAAGGGAAGAGGGAGAACCAATCAGAGAGCAGATGAAGGCATTTGGACGGGCACATGTCACTCTAATTTCCCGTTCAGGAAGAAGCATTAACCAAAGCCTCAGTCAACAGCAGGGAACCAGTATAGCCACCCCTGGAAGCAGTATAGGTCCTGAAGCAATATTGTGGATTTGCGGTCAGCTCACAAAAATGGGATTTCAAAATTGGAGCTCAGGGGCACAGAAATTCACAAACCTGCAATTATAAAGAACTACTCAATTCCAAAAATCTGTTGAGGAAAGGCAAAGAAGTGGACTTGAAAATGAGGCAGAATTGCACAAAACATATTTCAAGAGGTAAATTAGAATCACCTTTAAAGCTCAGGAAAAGCATCACAACTTCGACAATGATGCACTTGGCCAAAAAGGGCGTATGACTTTTCTCCTGAATATATTCAGGAGAAAACGCATACGCCTTTTTTGGCCAATCAAGCAAGCGCACAATGCAAATCCACACTACAAAGAACTGTCACTTCCCACCGGTAAAAAGGGATATCCGAAAATCTGTAAAAACCACAAAGGCAAGAGAGAGATGACAAGGGCATGAAGCAATGTGATCCCAAGGGTCATGGAGGATTGTGATGACAAGTGCATGGAGCATTGTGATGACAAGATTATGTAGCATTTGCTGACAAAGGCATGGAGCATTGTGATGACAAGGTTCATGGAACACTGTGATGACAAGCCTCAAGGAGCATTGTGATTAGAGTGGTCATGGAGCATTGGGATGACAAGGGCATGGATCATTGTGATGACAAGGGTCATGGAGGATTTAGATCACAAGAGTCCCGGATCATTGTGCTGTCAGGGTTCATGGAGCGTTGTGATGACAGTGGTCCTGGAGCATTGTGATGACAGGGGTCATGAAGCATTGTGATGAAAAGGTCATGGAGCATTGGGCTGAAAATATTCATGGAGTATTGTGATGACAGGGGTCATGGAGCATTGTGATGACAAGGTACTGGAGCATTGAGATAAGAAGACCATGGAGCCTTGTGATGACAAATCTCATAGAGCATTCTGATGAAAAGGGGCATGGAGCATTGTGATTACAGGGGTCTTGGAGCGTTGTGATGACAAGGGCACGGAATATTGAGATACATGGGTCATGCAGGATTGTAATGACCAGCGCATGGAGCATTGTGATAAGGACATCGAGCATTGTGAGGACAAGCGTCATGGAGCTTTGTGATGACAAGGCCATGGAGCAATGTGATGAGAGGGTTCATGGAGCATTGTGATGACAATGGCATGCAGCATTGTGATGCCAAGGGTCATGGAGCTTTGTGATGACAAAGGTCATGGAGCATTTTGATGACAAGTGTGTGGTGCACTCTGTTGTGAAGGGCGGGGAGCATTGTGATGACAGGGTCATGGAGAAATTTGATGAAAAGTGTCATGGAACATTTTGATGAATGTGGTTATGGAACATTGTGATGTCAGGTGTCCTGGAGCATTTTGATGAAAAAGGTCATGGAGCATTTTGATGACAGGGGTTATGGAACATTGTGATGTCAGGGGTCATCGAACATTGCGATGATAAGTGCATGTAGCATTGTGATGACAGGAGTCATGGAACATTTTGATGAAAGTGTTTATGGAACATTGTGTTGTCAGGGGTCCTGGAGCATTTTGATGAAAAGGGTCATGGAGCATTTTGATGACAGGGGTTATGGAACATTGTGATGTCAGGGGTCATCGAACATTGTGATGATAAGTGCATGGAGCATTGTGATGACAGGAGTCATGGAACATTGTGTTGACAGGGGTGAGGGAGTATTGTGATGAATAGTGATGTAACATTGTGATATCAGTGGTGAGAGATCATTTTGATGAGAAGTGCATGGAGCATTGTGATGACAAGGTTTATGGAGCACTGTGATGAAAAGATTGTGGAGCACTGTGATGACAAGCACATGGTGCATTGTGATGACATGGGTCATGGAGCATTTTGCTGAGAAAGGCATAGAGCATTGTGATGACAAGGGTCAAATAGCATTGTGATGAAAAGTTCATGGAGCATTGTGGTGAAAAATGTCACAGAGACTGGTGATGACGAGGGCACGTACCATTGTGACGACAAAGGTCAAGAAGCATTGAGATGACTGGAGTCACGGAGCATTGTGATGACATGGGTCATGGAGCATTGCGATAACAAGGGCATGGAGAATTGTGATGACAAGTGTCATGCAGCACTCTGATGACAAGCTTGTGAAGTATTTTGATGACAATGGCATGGAGCATTCTGATGACATGTGTCACGGAGCTTTGTGATGACAAGGGCATGGAGCATTGTGAGGAGAAGTGCATAGAGCGTTGTGATGACAAGCCTCATCGAGATTTGTGATGACAAATGCATGGAGCAATGTGATGAGAGGATTCATGGAGCATTGTTATGACAATGGAATGGAGCATTGTGATGCCAAGGGTCATGGAGCTTTGTGATGACAAAGTCATGGAGCATTTTGATGACAAGGGCGTGGTGCATTGTGATGAGAAGTGCAGGGAGCATTGTGATGACATGGGTTATGGAGCATTGTGCTTACATGCGCATCGAGCATTGTGATGACAAATGTCATGGAGCATTGTGCTGAAAATTGCATGGAGCTTTGTGATGACAAGGGACACAGAGCATTGTGATGAATAGTTCATGGAGCATTGTGATGACAGAGTCATGGAGCAATCTGATGAAATGTATCATGGAACATTTTGATGACAGGGTTTATGGAACATTGTGATGTCAGGGGTCATGGAGCATTGTGATGAAAAGTGTCATGGAGAATTTTGTGACAGGGGTTATGGAACATTGTGATGTCAGGGGTCAGGGAGCATTGTGAAGATATGGGCATGTAGCATTTTGATGATATGGGCATGTAGCATTTTGATGACAGGGGTCATGGAACATGGTGATGACGGGGTGAGGGAGTATTGTGATGACTAGTGATGGAACATTGTGATATATGTGGTGAGAGAGCATTTAGATGAGAAGTGCATGGAGAATTGTGATGACACGTTTTATGGAGCATAGCAATGAAAAGGATGTGGAGCATTGTGATGACAAGCACATGGCGAATTGTTATGACATGGGTCATGGAGCATTGTGCTGACAAGTGCAAGGTGCATCGTGATGACAAGCGTCATGGAGCATTGTGCTGACAAAGGCATGTAGCATTGTGATGACAAGGCTCATAGGGTTTTGTGATGAAAAGTTCATGGAGCATTGTGGTGACAAAGGTCACAGAGCCTTGTGTGATGAGGGCATGGACCACTGTGATGACAAAGGTCATGAAGCATTGTGATGACTGGAGGCACGGAGCACTGTGATGACAAGGGCATGGGGCACTGTGATGACAGGGGAATGGAACATTGGTCTGACAAGTTTCATGGATTATTGTGATGACAGTGTGCATGACGCATTGTGATGACAAGGGCATGGAGCACTGTGAAGACAAGGTTATGGATTATTGAGAAGACAAGTGTCAGGGAGCATTTTGATGACATATGTCACTGTCCATTGCGATGACAATGGCATGGAGCGTTGTGATGCCAAGTGTCATGGAGGTTTGTGATGACAAATGAAATGGAGCATTTTGATGACAAGGGCTTAGAACATCGTGATGACAAGGGTCATGGAGCATTGTGATGACAAGAGCATGGAGCATTGTGATGACAAATGTCACAGAGCCTTGCGTGACGAGGGCATGGACCATTGTGATGACAAAGGTCATGAAGCATTGTGATGAATGGAGTCACGGAGCATTGTGATGGCATGGGTCAGGGAGCATTGTGATGACAACGGCATGGAGCATTGTGATAAAAGGGGCATGGAACATTGGTCTGACAAGTTTCATGGATTATTGTGATGACAGTGGGCATGGCTCATTGTGATGACAAGGGCATGGAGCATTGTGATGCCAAGTGTCATGGAGCATTGTGATGACAAGTGTTATGGAACATTGTGATCAGAAGGGTTTGGAGCATTGTGATGACAGAGGTCATTGAGCATTTTGATTTCCTTGTGATGACAATAGCATGAAATATTATGGTGATGGGCACAGTGCATTTTGATGACATGGTTCTTGAAGCATTGAGAAGAAAAGTGGCATGGAGAATTGTGATTACAGGGGTGTTGGAGCATTGTGATGACAAGGGCATGGAGCATTGTGATTAGAGGGGTTTTGGAGCATTGTGATGAGAAGGGTCATGGAGGCTTGTGATGAAAAGGCCGTGGAACATTGTGATAGCAGGCGTCATGGAGCATTGTATGACAGGGGTAATGGAGCATTGTGATGACAAGGGTATGGGGCATTGGTCTGAAAAGTTTCATGGATTATTTTGATGAGAGTGGACATGGAGCACTGTGATGACAAGGGCACGGAACACTGTGATAAATAGGTCATGCAGGATTGTAATGGCAAGGGCATGTAGCATTGTGTTGAGAAGGACATCGAGCATTGTGATTACAAGAGTCATGGAGATTTGGGATGACAAGTGCATGGAGCAATGTGATGAGAGGGTTCATGGAGCATTGTGATGACATTGGAATGGAGCATTGTGATGCCAATGGTCATGGAGCTTTGTGATGACAAATGTCATGGAGCATTTTGATGACATGTGTTATGGAGCATTGTGAGGTCAGGGGTCATGGAGCATTGTGATGAAAAGGATCATGGAGCATTTTGATTACATGGCTAATGGAGCATTGTGATATCAGGGGTCATGGAGCACTGTGATGATAAGGGCATGTAGTATTGTGATGACAGAGGTCAGGGAAAATTGTGATGACAAGGGTGAGGGAGTATTGTTATGACTAGTGATGGAACATTGTGATATCAGTGGTGACGGATCATTTTGATGAGAAGTGCATGCAGCATTGTGATGACAAGCTGGTGGAGCATTTTGCTGACAAGCACATGGAGCATTGTGATGACAAGGGTCATTGAGTATTGTGCTGAGAAAGGCATGGAGCATTGTGATGACAAGGGTCATGGAGCTTTGTGATGAAAAGTTCATGGAGCATTTTGGTGACACAGGTCACAGAGCCTTGTGATGACGAGGGCATTGACCATTGTGATGACAAAGATCATGAAGCATTGTGGTGAATGGAGTCATGGGGCATTGTGATGACAGGGGTCATGGAGCATTGTGATGTCAAGGGCATGGAGCATTGTGATGACAGTGGCATGGAGCATTGGTCTCACAAATTTCATGGATTATTGTGATGACAGTGGGCATGGTGCATTGTGATGAAAAGAGCATGGAACATTGTGATGACAACGTCATGGATTATTGTGAAGACAGGTGTCAGGGAACAATGTGATGACATATGTCACGGTCCATTGTGATGCCAATGACATGGAGCATTGTGATGCCAAGTGTCATGGAGGATTGTGATGACAAAGGTAAAGGAGCATTGTGATGATCAGGACATGGAGCAATGTGATGGCAAGACCGTGGAGCATTGTGATGAGAAGACCATGGATAATTGTGATGATGAACATCATGGAGCTTTATGATGAAAAGAGCCATGGAGCATTCTGACATAAGATATCACTTATGAAGGAAATGTAAACATGGCTAAACATGAACTGAATTAGGAAAGAGAACAAAGTCTCACATTTAGAAAACATACTTATGGCTGCTTAGGGGAAAGAAAGGTGGGAAGATGCACAAAACCAGAGTTTGATATTAGCACAGGTACCGTTCCATAATCCAAATACAGAATAGAAAAGACCTACTCCTTCCTCAGTGAACGGGACTCAACACCCCAATTCCCTGCAGAGGAATATATCTGATTAGTAAGAATCTTTTTTTTTTTTTTTTTTTTTTTTTTTTTTTTTGCGGTATGTGGGCCTCTCACTGATGTGGAATCTCCCGTTGTGGAGCACAGGCTCCGGACACGCAGGCTCAATGGCCATGGCTCATGGGCCAAGCCGCTCCACGGCATGTGGGATCCTCCCAGACCGGGGCACGAACCCATGTCTCATGCATCGGCAGGCAGACTCTCAAGCACTGAGCCATCAGGGAAGCCCCTGATTAGTAAGAATCTTAAAACCTATGTATCAATATGTCTCCGTAAGGGAATCAAATCTGTCTAGACCGGCATAAACACGTCAGTGAAAATCAGCTCAACGTCATTATAAAAATGAATTTCGAAAACAAAACAAAAGAAAAACAGCGAAATTCTAACACAATTCCTTCAGGTGTTATGATGAAACATAGAATAACCCTATCTACAACGACAGCTGGATGTGGCATAAGGCTGGAGACTTGGGAATAAGAGGATTGGTGAGATTGGGTGAGCAAATGCAGACATTTTAAAGCAATAATGCGTGGCACACATTCCAAGGGTCCCAACTCTCCAGGTTGAAGGGAATATTACTACAGTTATAACATGTACGGGAAACCTAGAGAATGGACACACTGTGAATATGAAAGGTTTCTAGAACTCAACTAATAGTCCGTCTCCTTGTTCTCCAGCTAGAATTTCCAACTGCTTTACTATCAATCTCCCAACTTGGAGAGACAGCCCCTTTAACCTTGTGGTTCGCACAGTTTGCCCATTTGGCAGAGGATGAAAGGGAAGAGGGAGAACCAATGAGAGAGTAGCTGTTAGGCATTTGGACGGTCACATGTCACTCTAATTTCCCGGCAGGAAGAATAATTAATCAAAGTCTCAGCCACCCACTGGGAACATGTAGAGGGCCTGAACCAAAATTTTGTACTTGCAGTCAGCTCACAAAAAACGAGTTGAAAAATTGAGTTCAGGGGCACAGCAATTCACAAACTGGCAGAGTACTAAAGTGCAACTATCGTCCAAAAATCTGCTGAGGGAAGGCAACGAGGCAGACTTGAAAGCGATCCAGAATAGCAGGAAGCAGATTTCAAGAGGTACATTGGATTCAGCTTCAAAGCACAGGAAGAGGGGCACAACTTTGACAATGATGCACTTTGCCAAAAAGGGTGTATGCATTTTCTCCTGAAAATATTCAGGTGAAAACACATACGCCCTTTTTGGCCAAGCAAGCAAGCGGTCAATACAAATGAGCGCTACAAAATGTATCACTTCCCACCGGTCAAAAGGGACATCCGCAACATGTGTAAAAACCTGAAAGGCAAGACAGGCCCTGGAGAACAGAGAGCCTAGTTATGCTGATGGGCGGGATGTAAATTACCAACTGCCTTTGTGGAGGAGTTCACTGTGTTCCCTAAAACAAGTGAACAAGAGAGATACAGAACCAAGGGCACTTCCAGTCTAGGGAATATACCTTGGGAAAACTGAAAATCAATAAGACAGAGCCACCCCAAAATTAGGGCTGCACTGCTTACAAGAATCTCAACTTGGGTACACCTTAAATATCCCAGGAAAGACAAAACTGGTTTAAGAAATTGTATTACATACGGACGATAGAATATCCCCCAGCCATGCAATCAATGTCATGAGGCCAGTAGCAGCAAAATGAGTGGATTCAGGTACGATGATTCTAAGTGAAATAAGTCACAGAGAAAAACAAACTTATCATAAGATATCACTTATGAAGGTCCTGTAAACATGGCTACACATGAACTGAGATAGGAAAGAGAACAGAGACTCACATTTAGAAAACACTCTTATGAATGCTTAAGAGGGAAGGAGAGGTGGGGTGATGCATAAAACCAGAGTTTGATATTAGTACAGATACTGTTACAAAAACCAACTACGGAATAGACAAGACCTACACCTTCCTCATTGAAAGGGACTCAAAACCGCATATTTCCCGCAGAGGAATATATCTGACTAGTAAGAATCTTAAAACCTATGTATAGATATGTCTCCGTAAGGGAATCAAGGGTGTCTAGGCTGGCTTAAAAATGGCAGTGAGAATCAGCTCAAACCCACTATAAAAAGGAATTACAAAAGCAAAACAAAAAAAAAAACAGGAAAATTCTTTACAATTCCTTCATGGGCTCTGATGAAACCTGGAATGACCCTATGTACAATGACAGATGGATGTGGCATAAGGCTGGACACTTGGGACTGAGAGGATTGGTGAGATTTGGTGAGCAAATGCAGACCATTTAAAGCAGTAATGCGTGGCACACATTCCAAGGATCCCAACTCTCCAGGTTGAAGGGAATATTACTACAGCTATAACATATACGGGAAACAGAGAATGGACACACTGTGAAAACGAAAGGTTTCTAAAACTCAACTAATAGTCCCTCTCCTGGTGCTTCGGTTTGAATTTCCAACTGCTTTACTATCAATCTCCCAACTTGGAGAGACAGTCACTTTAAACTCCTGGTTCTCACAGGTTCCAAATTAGGCAGAGGATGAAAGGAATGATGGAGAACCAATGAGAGAGTAGCTGTTAGGCATTTGGACGGGCACATGTGATTCTAATTTCCTGGCAGAAAGAAGAATTAACCAAAGTCTTAGCCACCTGCAGGGAACCAGTATAGATGCTGAAGCAAAATTTTGGACTTGCAGTCAGCTCACAAAAAACGAGTTGAAAAACGGAGCTCACGGGCACAGCAATTCACAAATTGGCAGAGTAATAAAGGGCAACTATTGCCCAAAAATCTGTTGAGGGAAGGCAACGAGGCAGACTTGAAAGCGAGCCAGAATAGCAGGAAACAGATTTCAAGTAGTACATTGGAATCGCCTTTAAAGCACAGGAAGAGGGGCACAATTTCGACCATGATGCACTTGCCCAAAAAGGGCGTATGCGTTTCCTACTGAATATAATCAGGAGGAAACGCATACGCCCTTTTTGGCCAAGCAAGCAAGCGGGCAATGAAATTCTGCAGTACAAAGAAGTATCATTTCCCAGCGTTCAAAATGGACATCTGCAAAATGTGTAAAAACCAGAAAGGCAAGACAGGCCCTGGAGAACAGGGAGCCTAGTTATGCTGATGGTCAGGATGTAAATTGCCAATTCCCTCTCGGGAGGAGTGAAATGTGTTCCCTAAAACAATTCAACAACAGAGCTACAGAGCCAAGGGCACTTCCAGTTTAGGGAATATACGTTGGGAAAACTGAAAATCCATAAGACAGATCCACCCCAAAATTTAGGGCTGCACTGTTTACAAGAAGCTCAACTTGGGTACACCTTAAATATCCCAGGAAAGAGAAAATTGGTTTAAGAAATTTTGGTACTTATGTACGATGGATTATCCCTCAGCCATGAAATCAATGTCATAAGGCCAGTAACAGCAAAATGAGTGGATTCAGGTACGATGATTCTAAGTGAAATAAGTCAGACAGAAAAAGAAGCTTATAATAAGATATCACTTATGAATGTCCTGTAAACATGGCTACACATGAACAGAGTTAGGAAAGAGAACAGAGTCTCACGTTTAGAAAACACTCTTATGCCTGTTTACGGGGAAAGGAGCGGAGGGGTGATGCATAAAACCAGAGTTTGATATTCGAACAGCTACCGTTCCATAAAGCAAATATGGAATAGACAAGACCTACACCTTCCTCAGTGAAAGGGACTCAAAACCGCATATTTCCCGCAGAGGAATATATATGACTAGTAAGAATATTAAAACCTATGTATTGATATGTCTCCGTAAGGGAATGAAGTGGGTCTAGACCGGCATAAACATGGCATTGAGAATCAGCTCAAACCCACTATAAAAAGGAATTTCAAAAACAAAACAAAAAAAACAGGGAAATTCTTTAAAATTCCTACAGGGGTTTTGATGAAACCTGGAATGACCCTATCTACAAGGACAGCTGGATGTGGCATAAGCCTGGACAACTGAGACTGAGAGGTTTGGTGAGATTCAGTGAGCAAATGCAGACCATTTAAAGCAAAAATGCGTGGCACACATTCCAAGGGTCCCAACTCTCCAGGTTGAAGGGAATATTACTACAGCTATAACATGTACGGGAAACCTAGAAAATGGACACACTGTGAATACGAAAGGTTTCTAAAACTCAACTAATAGTCCCTCTCCTGGTGCTCTGGTTTGAATTTCCAACTGCTTTACTATCAATCTCCCAACTTGGAGAGACAGCCCCTTTAACCTGCTGGTTCGAACAGGTTGCCAATTTGGCAGAGGATGAAAGGGAAGAGGGAGAACCAATGAGAGAGTAGCTGTTAGGCATTTGGACGGGCACATGTCACTCTACTTTCCAGGCAGGAGGAAGATTTAAACAAAGACTCAGCCACCCTCCGGGAACCAGTATAGGTTCTGAACCAAAATTTTGGACTTCGGTCAGCTCACAAAAAACGAGTTGAAAAATGGACCTCAGGTGCACAGCAATTCACAAACTGACAGAGTAATAAAGGAAAACAATCGTCCAAATATTTGTTGAGGGAAGGCAACGACGCGGACTTGAAAGCGAGCCAGAATAGCAGGAAACAGATTTCCAGAGGTACATTGGTATCGCCTTTAAAGCACAGGAAGAGGGGCACAACTTCGACAATGATGCACTTGGCCAAAAAGGGCGTATGTGTTTCCTCCTGAATATAATCAGGAGGGAACACGTACATCCTTCTTGACCAAGCAAGCAAGCGGGCAATGCAAATCTGAACTACAATGAAGTATCATTTCCCAGCGGTCAAAAGGGACATCCGCGAAATGTATAAAAGCCAGGAAGGCAAGACAGGCAATGGAGAACAGGGAGCCTAGTTATGCTGATGGGCAGGATGTAAATTGCCAACTGCCTCTCTGGAGGAGTGCATTGTGTTCCCTAAAACAAGTAAACAAGAGAGCTACAGAGCCAAGGGCACTTCCAGTCTAGGGAATATATCTTGGGAAAACTGAAAATCAATAAGATAGAGCCACCCCGAAATTTAGGGATGCATGGCTTACAAGAAACTCAACTTGAGTACACCTTAAATATCCCAGGAAAGACAAAAATGGTTCAAAAATTTGTGGTATTTACATATGATGTAATATCCCTCAGCCATGAAATCAATGTAATAAGTCCTGTAGCAGCTAAATGAGTGGATTCAGGTACGATGATTCTAAGTGAAATAAGTCACAGAGAAAAAGAAACTTATCATAAGATATCACTTATGAAGGTCCTGTAAACATGGCTACACATGAACTGAGTTAGGAAAGAGAAGAGAGCCTCACATTTAGAAAACACTCTTGTGCCTGCTTAAGGGGGAAGGAGAGGTGGGGTGATGCATAAAACCAGAGTTTGATAATAGTACAGGTACCGTTCCAAAAACCAAATATGGAATAGACAAGACCACACACTTTCCTCAGTGTAAGGGACTCAAAACGCCATATATCCCACAGAGGAATATATCTGACTAGTAAGAATCTTATAATCTATGTAGTGATATGTCTCCATAAGGGAATCAAGACTGTCTAGACTGTCATAAACATGGCAGTGAGAATCAGTTCAAACCCACTATAAAAAGGAATTTCAAAAACAAAACAAAAAACAGGGAAATTCTTTACAATTCCTTCAGGGGCTCTGATGAAACCTGGAATGACCCTATGTAAAACGACAGCTGGATATGGCATAAGGCTGGACACTTGGGACTGAGAGGATTGGTGAGATTCGGTGAGCAAATGTAGACCATTTAAAGCAATAATGTGTGGCACACATTCCAAGGGTCCCAACTCTCCAGGATGAAGGGAATATTAATACAGCTATAACAGGTACGGGAGACGTACAGAATGGACACACCGTGAATACGAAAGGATTCTAAAACTCAACTAATAATCCCTCTCCTGGTGCTCCGGTTTGACTTTCCAACTGCTTTACTATCAATCTCCCAACTTGGAGAGACTGTCTATTTAAACTCCTGGTTCGCACAGGTGACCAATTTGGTAGAGAATGAAAGGGAAGAGGGAGAACCAATGAGAGAGTAGATGTTAGGCATTTGGACGGCACATGTCATTCTAATTTTCCAGCAGGAAGAAGAATTAACCAATGTCTCAGACACCCGCCGGGAACCAGTATAGGTCCTGAACCAAAATTTTGGACTTGCGGTCAGCTCACAAAAAACGAGTTGCAAAATGGAGCTCAGGGGCACAACAATGCACAAACTGGCAGAGTAATAAAGGACAACAATTATACGAAAATCTGTTGAGGGAAGGCCACGAGGCGGAATTGAAAGCGAGACAGAATAGCAGGAAACAGATTTCAAGAGGTACATTGGAATCGCCTTTAAAGCACAGGAAGAGGGGCACAACTTCGACAATGATGCACTTGGCCAGCAAGAGCGTATATTTTTTCTCTTGAATATATTAAGGAGAAAACGCGTAGGTCCTTTTTGGCCAAGCAAGCAAGCGGGCAACGCAAATCTGAACTACAATGGAGTATCACTTCCCACCGGTCAAATGGGACATCCGCAAAATGTGTAAAAACCAGAAAGGCAAGACAGGCCCTGGAGAACAGGGAGCCTAGTTATGATGATGGGCAGCATGTAAATTGCCAACTGCCTCTCTGGAGGAGTGCATTGTGTTCCCTAAAACAAGGAAACAACAGAGCAACAGAGCCAAGGCCACTTCCAGTCTAGGGAATATACCTTGGGAAAACTGAAAGTCAATAAGACAGAGCCACCGCAAAATTTAGGGCTGCACTGCTTACAAGAACCTAACTTGGGTACACCTTAAATATCCCAGGAAAGACAAAAATGTTTCAAGAAATTGTGTTACTTACATACGATGGAATATCAGTCAGCCATGAAATCAATGTCATAAGGCCAGTAGCAGCAAAATGAGTGGATTCAGGTACGGTGATTCTAAGTGAAATAAGTCACAGAGAAAAAGAAACTTATCATAAGATATCACTTATGAAGGTCCTGTAAACATGGCTACACATGAACGGAGTTATGAAATAGAACAGAGTCTCACATTTAGCAAACACTCTTATGCCTGCTTAAGGGGAAAGGAGAGGTGGGGTGATGCATAAAACCAGAGTTTGATATTAGTACATGTACCGTTCCAAAAACCAACTACGGAATAGAAAAGACCTACACTTTCCTCAGTGAAAGGGACTCAAAACCCCATATTTCCCGCAGAGGTATATATCTGACTAGTAAGAAACTTAAAACCTATGTATTGATATGTCTCCGTAAGGGAAAGAACTGTTTCTTGACTACCATAAACATGGCAGTGAGAATCAGCTCAAACCCACTATAAAAAGGAATTTCAAAAACAAAACACAAAAACAGGGAAATTCTTTACAATTCCTTCAGGGGCTCTGATGAAACCTTGAATGACCCTATCTACAATGACAGCTGGATGTGGCATTAAGGCTGGACAGTTGGGACTGAGAGGATTGGTGAGACTGGGTGAGCAAATGCAGACCATTTAAAGCAATCATGTGTGGCACACATTCCAAGGGTCCCAACTATCCAGGTTGAAGGGAATATTACTACAGCTATAACATGTATGGGAAACCTAGAGAATGGACACACTGTGAATATGAAAGGTTTCCAAAACTCAACTAATAGTCCCTCTCCTGGTGCTCAGGTTTGACTTTCCAACTGCTTTACTATCAATCTCCCGATTTGGAAAGACAGCCCATTTAACCTCCTGGTTGGCACAGGTCGCCAATTTGGCAGAGGATTAAAGGGAAGAGGGAGAACCAATGAGAGAGTAGCTGTTAGGCATTTGGAGGGGAACATGTCACTCTAATTTCCCGGCAGGAACAAGAATTAACCAAAGACTCAGGCACGCGCCAGGAACCAGTATAGGTCCTGATCCAAAATTTTGGAGTTGCGGTCAGCTCACAAAAAACTAGTTGAAAAATGGAGCTTAGGGGCACAACAATGCACAAACTGTCAGAGAAATAAAGGACAAAAATCGTCCAAAAATCTGTTGAGGGAAGGCAACGGGGCGGACTTGAAAGCGAGCCAGAATAGCAGGAAACAGATTTCAAGAGGTACATTGGAATCGCCTTTAAAGAACAGTAAGAGGGGCACAACTTCGACAATGATGCACTTGGCCAAAAAGGGCTTATGCATTTTCTCCTGAATATATTCAGGAGAAAACGCATACGCGCTTTTTGGCCAAGCAAGCAAGCGGGCAATGCAAACCTGCACTACAATGAAGTATCACTTCCCACCGGTCAAAAGGGAATTCTGCAAAATGTGTAAAATCCAGAAAGACAAGGTAGACCCTGGAGAACAGGGAGTCTAGTTATGCTGATGGACAGGATGTAAATTGCCAACTGCGTCTCTGGAGGAGTGCACTGTGTTCCCTAAAACAAGGAAACAACAGAGATACAGAGCCAAGGGCACTACCAGTCTAGGGAGTATACCCTGGGAAAACTGAAAATCAATAAGACAGAGCCACCGCAAAATTTAGGGCTGCACTGCTTACAAGAACCTCAACTTGGGTACACCTTAAATATCCCAGGAAAGACAAAAATGGTTCAAGAAATTGTGTTACTTACATACGATGGAATATCAGTCAGCCATGAAATCAATGTCATAAGGCCAGTAGCAGCAGAATGAGTGGATTCAGGTACGATGATTCTAAGTGAAATAAGTCACAGAGAAAAAGAAACTTATCATAAGATATCACTTATGAAGGTCCTGTAAACATGGCTACACATGAACTGAGTTAGGAAACAGAACAGAGTCTCACATTTAGCAAACACTCTTATGCCTGCTTAAGGGGGAAGGAGAGGTGGGGTGATGCATAAAACCAGAGTTTGATATTAGTACATGTACCGTTCCAAAAACCAACTACGGAATAGAAAAGACCTAAAGTTTCCTCAGTGAAAGGGACTCAAAACCCCATATTTCCCGCAGAGGTATATATCTGACTAGTAAGAATCTTAAAACCTATGTATTGATAAGTCTCCATGATGATGGGCCTGGTTCATTGTGATTACAGAGTTCATGGAGCATTGAGGTGAAAAGTGGCATGGAGCATTTTGATTACAGTTGTCTTGGAGCATTGTGATGACAAGGGCATGGAGCATTGTGATGAGAAGGCCATGGAGCAGATTGATGACATGCCTCATGGAGCTTTGTGATGACAATAGCATGGAGCATTGTGATTACAGGGGTCTTGGAGCATTGTGATGACAAGGGTCATGAAGCCTTGTGATGACAAGGCCATGGAACATTGTCATGACTGGGGTGAGGGAGTATTGGGATGACTAGTGATGGAACATTTTGATATTAGTGGTGAGAGAGCATTTTGATGAGAAGTACATGGAGCATTGTGATGACAAGTTTTATGGAGCATTCTGATGACAAGTTTGTGGAAAATTTTGATAACAAGCGCATGGAGCATTGTGATAACAAGGGTCAAGGAGCACTCTGCTGACAAAGATATGGAGCATTGTGATGGCAAGGGTCACAGAGCATTGTGAATGAATAGTTCATGGAGCATTATGGTGACAAATTTCACAGAGTCCTGTGATGACGAGGGCATGGACCATTTTGACGCCAAAGGTCATGAAGCAATGTGATGACTGGAGTCACGGAGCATTGTGATGACAAGGGCATGGAGCACTGTGATGACAGGGGCATGGAGCATTGGTCTGACTAGTTTCATGGATTATTGAGATGACAGTGGGCATGGCGCATTGTGATGACAAGGGCATGCAGCATTGTTATGAGAAGGTCATGGAGTACTGTGCAGACATGTGTCAGGGAGCATTGTGATGACATATGTGTTGGTGCATTGTGATGACAATGGCATGGAGCATTGTGAAGCCAAGTGTCATGGAGGATTGTGATGACAAAGGTAATGGAGCATTGTGATGACAAGGGCTTGGAGCCTTTTGATGACAACGGTCATGGAGAACCGTGATGACAAGGGTATGGAGCACTGTGATGACAAGGTCATAGATTATTGTGAAGACAGGTGTCAGGGAGCATTGTGGTGACATATGTCATGATCCATTGTGATGCCAATGGCCTGGAGCACTGTGATGCCAAGTGTCATGGAGAAATGTGATGACAAATATAATGGAGCATTTTGATGACAAGGGCTTGGAGCCTTGTGATGACAAGGGTTATGGAGCATTGTGATGACAAGGGAATGGATCATTGTGATGACAAGTGTCATGGAGCATGTTGATGACAAGAGTCCAGAATCATTGTGTTGTCAGGGGTCATGGATCGTTGTGATGACAGTGGTCATGGAGCATAGTGATGACTGGGTTCATGGGGCATTGTGAAGAGAAGGTCATGGAGCATGGGGCTGTAAATATTCATAGAGTATTGTGATGACACGGGTCATGGAGCATTTTGATGGCAAGGGAATGGAGCATTGTGATGAAAAGGGCATGGAGCATGTTGATGAGAAGGCAATGGGGCATTTTGAAGACATGCTTCATTAAGCATTGTGATGACAAGGGCATGGAGTATTGTGATGACAGGCATCATGGAGTGTTGTGATGACAAGTGTTGTGGAACAATGTGATCACAAGGGTTTGGAGCATTGTGATGACAGAGGTCATGAATCATTTTGATTTCAAGGAGCGCGGAGCGTTGTGATGGCAGGGATCATGGAGCATTGTGATGAGAAGATCATAGTGCATTGGGCTGAAAATATTCATGGAGTATTGTGATGACAGGGGTCTTGGAGCACTGTGATAACAAGGGCATGGAGCATTGTGATGAGAAGGCCATGGAGCATTCTGATGACATGTGTCATGGATGTTTGTGATGAAAAGGGGAATGGAGCATTGTGATTACAGGGGTCTTTGAGCATTGTGATGAAAAGGGCATGGATCATTTTGATGAAAAAGGCATGGAGCCTTGTCAGGGCAGGGTTCAAGGAGCATACTCTCGACAAATGTCAGGGAGCATTGTGATGACAATTGTATTGAGCATTGTGATGACAAAGTTCATGGAGCATTGTGATGAGAAGACCATGGTTAACTGTGATGAGGAGCGTCATGGGGCATTGTGATGACAAGTGTTATGGAACATTGTGATCACAAGTGTTTGGAGCATTGTGATGACAGAAGTCATGGAGCATATTGATTTCATTGTGATGACAATAGCATGAATCATTATGATGATGGGCATGGTGCATGGGATGACAGGGTTCTTGGAGCATTGAGATTAAAAGGGGCATGGAGCATTGTGATTACATGGGTCTTGGAGCATTGTGATGACAAGGAAATGGAGCATAGTGAATGAGAAGTCCATGGAGCGTTCTGATGACATGAGTCATGGAGCTTTCTGATGACAATTGCATGGAGCATTGTGATTACAGGGTCTTGGAGCATTGTGATGAAAAGGGTCATGGAGACTTGTGATGACAAGGCTGTGGATCCTTGTGATGGCAGGTGTCATGGAGCATTGTTATGACAGGGGGAATGGAGCATTGTGATGACAAGGGCATGGAGCATTAGTCTGAAAAGTTTCATGGATTATTGTGATGAGAGTGGGCATGGAGCATTGTGATGACAAGCGTCATGGAGCTTTGTGATGACAATGGCATGGAGCAAAGTGATGAGAGGGTTCATGGAGCATTGTGATGACAATGGCATGGAGCATTGTGATGCCCAGGGTTATGGAGCTTTGTGATGACAAATGTCATGGAGCATTCTGATGACAAGGGTGACGTTCATTGTGATGAGAAGGGCAGGGAGCATTGTGATGACAGGGTCATTGAGTAATTTGGTGAAAAGGGTCATGGAACATTTTGATTACAGTGGTTATGGAATATTGTGATGTCAGGGTTCATGGAGCTTTGTGATGAAAAGTGTCATGGAGCATTTTGATGACAGGGTTTATGGAATATTGTGATGTCAGGGGTCATCGAACATTGTGATGATAAGTGCATGTAGCATTTTAATGACAGGGGTCATGGAACATTGTGATGACAGGTGTGATGGAGTATTGGAATGAATAGTGATGGAACATTGTGATATCAGTGGTGAGAGAGCATTTTGATGAGAAGTGCATGGAGCGCTGTAATGACAAGGTTTAAGCAGCATTGTGATGAAAATGATGTGGAGCATTGTGATGACAAGCACATGACGCGTTGTGATGACGTGGGTCATTGAGTATTGTGCTGAGAAGCGCATGGAACATTGTGATGACAAGGGTCATGGAGCATTGTGCTGAGAAAGACATAGAGAATTGTGATGACAAGGATCACAGAGCATTGTGATGAAAAGATCATGGAGCATTGTGGTGACAAAGGTCACAGAGACTGGTGATGACGAGGGCATGGATCATTTTGATGAGAAAGGTCATGAAGCATTATGATGACTGGTGTCACAGAGCATTGTGATGACAGGGGTCATGGAGCATTGTGATGACAAGGGCATGGAGCATTATGATGACAGGGGCATGGAGCATTGGTCTTACAAG
The DNA here is from genome assembly GCF_949752795.1 of Hyperoodon ampullatus. NCBI lineage: Eukaryota > Metazoa > Chordata > Mammalia > Artiodactyla > Ziphiidae > Hyperoodon > Hyperoodon ampullatus. Next base: position 312,953 of record NW_027641092.1, read on the forward strand.
TTTCATGGATTATTGTGATGACAGTGGGAATGGCACATTGTGATGACAATGGCATGGAGCATTGTGATGACAAAGTCATGCAGTATTATGACGACAGGTGTCAGGGAGCATTGTGAAGACCTAAGTCATGGCCCATTGTGATGACAATGGCATGGAGCATTGTGATTCCAAGTGTCATGAAGGATTGTGATGACAAAGGTAATGGAGCATTGTGATGACAAGGGCTTAGAGCATTGTGATGACAAAGGTCATGGAGCACTGTGCTGACAAGGGCATGGAGCATTGTGATGACAAGGTTCATGGAGCATTGTGCTGAGAAAAGCATGGAGCATTGTGATGACAAGTGTGACAAAGCATTTTGATGAAAAGTTCATGGAGCATTGCGGTGACAAATGTCACAGAGCCTTGTGATGACGAGGGCATAGACCATTGTGATGACCAAGGTCATGAAGCATTTTGATGACTGGAGTCATGAATCATTTTGATGACAATGGCATGGAGCATTGTGATGACAGGGGCATGGAGCTTTGGTCTGACAAGTTTCATGGATTATTGTAATGGCAATGGGCCTTGCTCCTTGTGATGACAAGGGCATGGAGCATTGTGATGACAACGTCATGCAGAATTGTGAAGACAGGTGTCAGGGAGCATTGTGATGACCTATGTCATGGACAATTGTGATGACAATGGCATGGAGCATTGTGATGCCAAGTGTCATGGAGGATTGTGATGACAAAGGTAATGGAGCATTGTGATGACAAGGGCTTGGAGCATTGTGATGAAAAGGGCCATTGAGTATTTTGATGACAAATTCGTGAAGCATTGTGATGACAAGGGCATGAAGCTTGCTATGACAGGGGTCATGGAGCATTGCAATGACCAGGGCATGGAGAATTTTGATGAAAAGAGCATGTAAAATTGTGATGAGATGTGTCAAAGAGCATTGTGTTGACAAGGACGCGGAGAATACTCATGACCAGGGCATGGAGCATTGTGATGGCAAGACCGGGGAGCATTGTGATGTGTAAACCATGGATAATTGTGATGACGGGCGTCAGGGAGCACTGTAGTGACAAGGGGCATGGAGCATTGTGATAACTGATGTCATGGAGCATTGTGATGACAGGGGTCATGGAGCATTGTGATGACAAGGTTCATCGAGCATTCGGACGACAAGCTTGTGGAGTATTATGATGACAATTGCATGGAGCATTGTGATGAAAAGGCCATTGAGCATTGTGATGACAAGGGCAACGAGCAATGTGATGAGAGTGTTCATGGAGCATTGTGATGACAATGGCATGGAGTATTGTGATGCCAAGGGTCATGGAGCTTTGTGATGACAAAGGTCATGGAGCATTTTGATGACAAGTGCGTGGTGCATTGTGATGAGAAGGGCAGGGAGCATTGTGATGACAGGGTCATGGAGCAAGTTGATGAAAAGGGTCAGGGAACATTTTGATGACAGGGGTCATGGAACATTGTGATGTCAGTGGTCATGGAGCATTGTGATGATAAGGGCATGTAGCATTTTGATGACAGGGGTCATGGAACATTATGATGACAGGGGTGAGGGAGTATTGTGATGACTAGTGATGGAACATTGTGATATCAGTGGTGAGAGAGCATTTAGATGAGAAGTGCATGGAGCATTGTGATAAAAAGGTTTATGGAGCATTGTGATGACAAGATTGTGGAGCATTGTGATGACAAGTGCATGGCACATTGTGATGACATGTGTCTCGGAGCATTGTGTTGAGAAGCACATGGAGCATTGTGATGACAAGGGTCATGGAGCATTGTGCTGACAAAGTCATGGAGAATTGTGATGACAAGTGTTACAGAGCATTGTGATGACGAGGGGATGGACAATTGTGATGACAAAGGTCATAAAGCATTGTGATGACTGAAGTCAAGGAACATTATGATGTGAGGGGTAATGGAGCATTGTGATTACAAGGGCATGGAGCATTGTGATGATAGGGGCATGGAGCATTGGTCTGACAAGTTTCATGGATTATTGCTATGACAGTGGGCATGGAGCATTTTGATGACAGAGGTCATGGATCATTTTCATTTCAAGGACCATGGTGCATTGTGATGACAAGGGCATCAAGCAATTTGAACCCAAGTTTCATCGAGGATTTTGATGACAATGGGAATGGAGCATTGTGATGACAAGTTCATGAAGCATTTTGCTGACAAATGCATGGAACATTTTGATGACAAGGGTTATGGAGCACTGTGATGACAAGCGTCACTGATCATTGTGATTACAGGGGTCATGGAGCATTGGGATAACAAGGGCATGGATCATTGTGATGACAAGGGTCATGGAGCATTTTTATGACAAGAGTCCCGGATCATTGTGTTGTCAGGGGTGATGGATCGTTGTAATGACTGTGGTCATGGAGCATTGTGATGACAGGGGTCATGGAGCATTGTGATGACAAGGGCATGGTGCATTGTTAATGAGAAGGCCATGAAGCATTCTGATGACATGCGTCATGGAGCTTTGTGATGACAAGGGCATGGAACATTGTGATTACAGGGTCTTGGAGCATTGTGATGACAAGTGTCATGGAGTCTTGTGATGACAAGGCCGTGGAACCTAGTGATGGCAGGGGTCATGGAGCATTGTTATGACAGGAGTAATGGAGCATTGTGATGACAAGGGCATGGAGCATTGGTCTGAAAAGTTTTATGGATTATTGTGATGAGAGTGTGCATAGAGCATTATGATGACAAGGGCAAGGTACACTTTGATACATGGGTCATGGAGGATTGTAATGACAAGGTCATGGAGCATTGTGATGAGAAGGGCATCGAGCATTGTGATGACAAGCGTCTTGGAGCTTTGTGCTGACAAGGGCATGGAGCAACATGATGAGAGGCTTCAGGGAGCATTGTGATGACAATGGCATGGAGCACTCTGATGCCAAGTGTCATGGAGCTTTGTGATGACAAAGGTCATGTAGCATTTTGATGACAAGGGAGTGGTACATTGTGACGATAAGGGCATGTAGCATTGTGATGACTGGGGTCATGGAACATTGTGATGAAAGGGGTTAGGGAGTATTGTGATGATTAGTGATGGAACATTGTGATATCAGTGTTGAGAGAGCATTTTCTTGAGAAGTGCATGGAGTATTGTGATGACAAGTTTTATGGTGCATTGTGATGACAAAGATGTGAAGCATTGTGTTGACAAGCGCATGGCGCCTTCTGATGACATCGGTCATGGAGCAGTGTGCTGACAAGCTCATGGAGCATAGTGATGACAAGGGTCATGGAGCATTGTGCTGACAAAGGCATGGAGCGTTGTGATGCCAAGGGTCACAGAGCATTGTGATTAAAAGTTCATGGAGCATTGTGGTGACAAAGTTCACAGAGCTTTGTGTGACGAGGTCATGGACCATTGTGATGACAAATGTCATGAAGCATTGTGATGACTGAAGTCACGGAGCATTGTGATAACAGTGGTCTTGGAGCATTGTGATGAAAAGGGAATGGATAATTGTGATGAAATAGGCATGGATCCTTGTCATGACAGTGTTCAAGGAGCATACTGATGACAAGTGTCAGGGAGCATTGTGCTGACAAGCTCTTGGAGCACTGTGATGACAAGTGTATTGAGCATTGTGATGACAAATGTCATGGAGCATTGTGATGAGAAGACCATTGATAATTGTGATGACAAGTGTAATGGGGCGTTGTGATGACAACTGTTATGGAACATTGTGATCACAAGGGTTGGGAACTTTGTGATGACAGAGGTCATGGAGCATTTTTATTTCATTGTGATGAAAATAGCATGAAGCATTATGATGATGGGCATGGATCATTGTGATGACAGTGTTCATGGAGCATTGAGATGAAAAGGGGCAAGGAGCATTGTGATTAAAGGGATCTTGGAGCATTGTGATGAGAAGGTCATAGAGCATTGGGCTGAAAATATTCATGGAGTATTGTGATGGCAGGAGTCATGGAGCATTGTGATGACAAGGGTCATGGAGCTCTGTGATGAAAAGCGTCATGGAGCATTCTGATTACAGGGGTCATGGAGCATTGGGATGACAGGGTTCATGGGGCATTGGTCTGATAAATTTCTTGGATTATTGTGATGACAGTGGGCATGGCACATTGTGATAAAAAGGGCATGAAGCATTGTTATGACAAGGTCATAGATTATTGTGAAGACAGGTGTCAGGGAGCATTGTGGTGACATATGTCATGATCCATTGTGATGCCAATGGCATGGAGCACTGTGATGCCAAGTGTCATGGAGAAATGTGATGACAAATATTATGGAGCATTTTGATGACAAGGGCTTGGAGCCTTGTGATGACAAGGGTTATGGAGCATTGTGATGACAAGGGAATGGATCATTGTGATGCCAAGTGTCATGGAGCATTTTGATGACAAGAGTCCAGGATCATTGTGTTGTCAGGGGTCATGGATCGTTGTGATGAAAGTGCTCATGGAGCATAGTGATGACTGGGTTCATGGGGCATTGTGAAGAGAAGGTCATGGAGCATTGGGCTGTAAATATTCATGGAGTATTGTGATGACACGGGTCATGGAGCATTTTGATGACAAGGGAATGGAGCATTGTGATGAAAATGACATGGAGCATGTTGATGAGAAGGCAATGGAGCATTTTGAAGACATGCTTCATTAAGCATTGTGATGACAATGGCATGGAGTATTGTGAGTACAGGGGTCTTGGAGTATTGTGATGAAAAGTGCATGGATTATTGTGATGAAAAATGCATGGAGCCTTGTCATGACAGGTTTAAAGGAGCATATTGACGACCATTGTCAGGGAGCATTGTGATGACAAGTTTATTGAGCATTGTGATGACAAAGGTCATGGAGTATTGTGAATAAAATACCATGGATAATTGTGATGATGAGCGTCCTGTGGCGTTGTGATGACAATTGTTATGGAACATTGTGATCACAAGTGTTTAGAGCATAGTGATGACAGAGGTCATGGAGCATTTTGATTTCATTGTGATGACAATAGCATGAAGCATTATGATGATGGGCATGGTGCACTGTGATGACAGGGTTCATGGAGCATTGAGATGAAAAAGGGCATGGAGCATTGTGATTACAGGGGTCTTGGAGCATTGCGATGACCAGGTCATGGAGCATTGTGATGAGAAGGTGAAGGCGCATTCTGAAGACATGCGTCATGGAGCTTTGTGATGACAAAGGCATGGAGCATTGTGATTACAGGTGTCTTGGAGCATTGTGATGACAAGGGTCATGGAGCCTTGTGATGAGAAGGCCATGGAACATTGTAATGGCAGTTTTTATGGAGCATTGTTATAACAGGGGTAATGGAGCATTTTCATGACAAGGGCATGGAGCATTAGTCTGAAAATTTTCATGGATTATTGGGATGAGAGGGGGCATGGAGCACTGTGATGACAAGGGCACGGAACACTGTGATACATGGGTCATGGAGGATTGTAATGACAAGCCTTGGAGCTTTGTGTTAAGAAGAGCATCGAGCATTGTGATGAAAAGCATCACAGAGCCTGTGATGACAAGGACATGTAACAATGTGATGAGAGGGTTCATGGACCATTTTGATGACAATGGCATGGAGCATTGTGATGCCAAGGGTCACGGAGCTTTGTGATGACAAAGGTCATGGAGGGTTTTGATGACAAGGGTGTGGTGTACTGTGATGAGAAGGGCAGTGAGCATTGTGTTGAAAGGGTCAAGGAGCAATTTGATGAAAAATGTCATGGGACATTTTGATGACAGGGGTTATGGAACATTGTGATGTCAGGGGTCAGGGAGCATTGTGATGAAAAGGGTCAAGGAACATTGTGATGACAGGGGTCATGGAACATTGTGATGACAGGGGTGAGGGAGTATTTTGATGACAAGTGATGGAACATTATGATATCAGGGATGGGAGAGCATTTTGATGGGAAGTGCATGGAGCATTGTGACAACTAGGTTTATCGACAACTGTGATGACAATGTTGTGGAGCATTGTGATGACAAGCACATGTCGCATTGTTATGACACAGGTCATGGGGCATTTTGTGGACAAGCACATGGAGCATTGTGATGACAAGTGTCATGGAGCTTTGTGCTGACAAAGGCATGGAGCATAGTTATGACATGAGTAAGAGAACATTGTGATGAAAATTTCATGGAGAATTGTGGTAACAAATGTCACAGAGCGTTTTGATGACGAGGGCATGGACCATTGTGATGACAGGGGTCATGGAGCATTGTGATGACTGTGGTCATGGAGCATTGTGAAGAAATGGGTCATGAAGCATTGTAGTGAGACGGTCATTGAGCATTGGGCTGAAAATGTACATGTAGTATTGTGATGCCAGGTGTCATGGAGCATTGTGATGACAAGGGAATGGAGCACTGTGATGACAAGGTCCTGGAGCATTGTGATGAGAGGACCATGGAGCCTTGTGATGACAAGTGTCATGGAGCATTCTGATGAAAAGGTGCATAGAGCATTGTGATTACAGTGGTTTTGTAGCATTGTGATGACAAGGGCATGGAGCATTGTGATGCGAAGGCCATGGAGCATTCTGATGACATGCGTCATGGAGCTTTGTTATGACAAGGACATGGAGCATTGTGATTACAGGAGTCTTGGAGCATTGTGATGAAAAGGGCATGGATCATTGTGATGAAAATTGCATGGAGCCTTGTCATGACAGGTTTGAAGGAGCATACTGATGAGAAGTGTCAGGGAACATTGTGATGATAAGTGTATTGAGCATAGTGATGACAAAGATCAAGGAGCATTGTGATGAGAAGACCATTGATAATTGTGATGACCAGCCTCATGGGGCATTGTGATGACAAGAGTTATGGAACATTGTGATCAGAAGGGTTTGGAGCATTGTGATGACAGAGGTCATTGAGCATTTTGATTTCATTGTGATGAAAATAGCATGAAATATTATGGTGATGGGCATGGTGCATTTTGATGACAGGGTTCATGGAGCATTGAGATGAAAAGGGGCATGGAGCACTGTGATTACAGTGGTCTTGGAGCATTGTGATCACAAGGGCATGGAGCATTGTGATGAGAAGGCCATGGAGCATTCTGATGACTTGCGTCATGGAGCTTTGTGATGACAAGGGCATGGAGCATTTGATTAGAGGGGTCTTGGAGCATTGTTATGACAAGGTTCATGGAGGCTTGTGATGACAAGGTTGTGGAACTTTGTGATGGCAGGGGTCATGGAGCATTGTTATGACAAGGGCACGGAACACGGTGATACATAGATCATGCAGGATTGTAATGACAAGGACATGTAGCATTGTGAAGAGAAGGGCATTGAGCGTTGTGATGACAAGCCTCATGGAGATTTGTGATAACAAGGGCTTGGAGCAATGTGATGAGAGTGTTCATGGAGCATTGTGATGACAATGGAATGGAGCATTGTGATGCCAAGTGTCATGGAACTTTGTTATGACAAAGTTCATGGAGCATTTTGATAACAAGTGCGTGGTGCATTGTGATGAGAAATGCAGGGAGCATTGTGATGACATGGGTTATGGAGCATTGTGCTTACACGCGCATCGAGAATTGTGCGGACAACGGTCATGGAGCATTGTGCTGACAATGGCATGGAGCTTTGTGATGACAAGGGTGACAGAGCACTGTGATGAATAGTTCATGGAGCATTGTGGTGACAAAGGTCACAAAGCCTTGTGTGATGAGGTCATGGAACATTGTGATTACAAATGTCATGAAGCACTGTGATGACTGTAGTCATGGAGCATTGTGATGACAGTGTACTTGGAGCATTGTGATGCCAAGGGCATGGAGCATTGTGATGAGAATGCCATTGAGCATTCAGATGACATGTGTCATGGAGCTTTGTGATGACAAGGGCAGGGAGCATTGTGATTACAGGGGTCTTGCAGCATTGTGATGACAAGGGAAAGGATCATTGTGATGAAAAAGGCATGGAGCCTTTTCATGACAGGGTTCATGGAGCATACTGATGACAAGTGTCAGGGAGCATTGTGGTGATAAGTTTATTGAGGATTGTGGTGACAAAGTTCATGGAGCATTGTGATGATTAAACCATTCATAATTGTTATGACGAGCGTCATGGGGCATTGTGATGACAAGCGTTATGGAACATTGTGATCACAAGGGTTTTTAGCATTGTGATGACAGATGTCATGGAGCATTTTGATTTCATTGTGATGGCAATAGCATGAAGCATTATGATGATGTGCATGGTGCCTTGTGATGACAGGGTTCATGGAGCATTGAGATAAAAAGGGGCATGGAGCACTGTGATTACAGGGGTCTTGGAGCATTGTGATGACAAGGGTCATGGAGCCTTGGATGACAAGGCCGTGGAACATTGTGATGGCAGCGATCATGGAGCATTGTTATGACAGGGGTTATGGAGCATTGTGATGACAAAGGCATGGAGCATTGTGATGACAGGGGCATGGAACTTTGGTCTGACAAGTTTCATGGATTATTGTGATGACAGTGGGCATGACACATTGTGATGACAAGGGCATGGAGCATTGTGATGACAAGGTCAGGGAGTATTGTGAAGACAGGTGTCAGGGAGCATTTTGATGAAATATGTCCTGGTCCGTTGTGATGACAATTGCATGGAGCATTGTGATGCCAAGTGTCATGGAGGATTGTGATAAAAAACGTAATGGAGCATTTTGATGACAAGGGTTTAGAGCATCGTGATGACATGGGCCTTGGAGCATTGTGATGACAAGGGCATGGAGCATTGTGATGACAGGGGCATGGAACATTGGTCTGACAAGTTTCATGGATTATTGTGATGACAGTGGGCATGGCACATTGTGATGACAAGAACATGGAGCATTGTGGTGACAAAGGTCACAGAGCCCTGTGTGACGTGGGCATGGAACATTGTGATGACAAAAGTCATAAATCATTGTGATGACTGGAGTAACGGAGCATTGTGATGACAGGGTTCATGGAGCATTGTGATGACAAGGGCATATAGCACTGTGATGACAGGGCCATGGAACATTGGTCTGACAAGTTTCATGGATAATTTTGATGACAGTGGGCATGGCTCATTGTGATGACAAGGGCATGGAGCATTGTGAAGACAAGGTCATGGAGTATTGTGAAGACAGGTGTCAGGGAACATATTGATGACATATGTCATGGTCCATTGTGATGACAAAGGTAATGGAGCATTTTGATGACAAGGGTTTGGAGCACCGATATGACAAGGGTCATGGAGCATTGTGATGACAAGGGCATGGAGCATTGTAATGAAACTTGTGATGAGAAGTGCATCGTGCGTTGTGATGACAAGCCTCATGGAGATTTGTGATGACAAGCGCATGGCGCATTGTGATGACATGGGTCATGGAGCACTGTTCTGACAAAGGCATGGTGCATTTTGATGACAAGGGTCACAGAGTATTGTGATGAAAAGTTCATGGAGCATTGTGGTGACAAATGTCACAGAGCCTTGTGTGACAATGGCATGGACCATTGAGATGACAAAGGTCATGAAGCATTGTGATGACTGGAGTCATGGATCATTGTGATGACAAAGGCATGGAGCATTGTGATGACAGCGGCATGGAACATTGGTCTGACAAGTTTCATGGATTATTGTGATGACAGTGGGAATGGAGCATTGTGATGACAATGGCATGGAGCATTGTGATGCCAAGGGTCATGGAGCTTTGTGATGACAAAGGTCATGGGGCATTTTGATGACAAGGTTGTGGTGCATTGTGATGAGAATGGCAGGGAACATTGGGCTAACAGGGTCATGGAGCAATTTGGTGAAAAAGGTCATGGGATATTTTGATGAGTGGTTATGGAAAATTGTGATGTTGGAGTCATGGAGCATTGTGATGAGAAGGGTAATGGAGCATTTTGATGGCAGTGATTATGGAACATTGTGATGTCAGGGGTCATGGAGCATTTTGTTGATAAGGGCATGTAGCATAGTGATGATAGGGGTCATGGAATATTGTGAAGACAGTGGTGAGGGAGTATTGTGAAGACTAGTGGTGGAACATTGTGATATCAGTGGTGAGAGAGCATTTTGATGAGAAGTGCATGGAGCATTGTGATGACAAGGTTTATGGAGCATTGTGATGACAAGGATGTGGAGCATTGTGATGACAAGCGCATGGTGCATTGTGATGACATGGGTCAAGGAGGATGGTGCTGAAAAGCACATGGAGGATTGTGATGAAAAGTGACATGGATCAATGTGCTGACAAAGGCATGGTGCATTGTGATGACTAGGGTCACGGAGCATTGTGTTGAAAAGGGCATGGATCATTGTGATGCAAATTTCATAGAGCCTTGTCATGACAGGGTTCAAGAAGCATACTTCTGACAAGTGTCAGGGAGCATTGTGATGACAAGCGTATTGAGCATTTTGATGACAATGGTCATGGCGTATTGTGAATAGAAGGCCATGGATAATTGTGAAGATGAGCGTCATGGGGCGTTGTGATGACAAGTGTTTTGGAACATTGTGATCACAAGGGTTTGGAGCATTGTGATGACAGAGGTCATGGAGCATTTTGATTTCATTGTGATGACAATAGCATGAAGCATTATGATGATGGGCATGGTGCATTGTGATGACACGGTTCATGGAGCATTGAGATGAAAAGTGGCATTGAGCATTGTGATTACAGGGGTCTAGGAAAATTGTGATCACAAGGGCATGGAGCATCCTGAATGAGAAGGCCATGGAGCATTCTGATGACATGCGTCATGGAGCTTTGTGATGACAGGGGCCATGGAGCATTGTGATGACAAGGGCATGAAGCATTGTGATGACAGGGGCATCGAACATTGGTCTGACAAGTTTCATGGATTATTGTGATGACAGTGGGCATGGCACATTGTGATGACAAGGGCATGGAACATTGTGATGACAAGGTCATGGAGTATTGTGAAGACAGGTGTCAGGGAGCATTGTGATGACATATATCATTGTCCATTGTGATGACAATGGCATGGAGCATTGTGATACCAAGTGTCATGGAGGATTGTGATGACAAAGATAATGGAGCATTTTGATGACAAGGGCTAGGGACATTGTGATGAGAAGCGTCATGGAGCATTGTGATGACAAGTGCATGGATCATTGTGATGACAATGGCCATTGAGAATTTTGATGACAACGTCGTGAAGCATTGTGATGACAAGCACATGGAGCTTGCTATGACAGTGGTCATAGAGCATTGCGATGAAAAGTGCATGGAGAATTGTGATGACAAGATCATGTAATATTGTGATAAGAAGTGTCAAGGAGCATTGTGATGAGAAAGACGTGGAGAATTGTGATGATAAGGGACATGGAGCATTGTGATGACCAGGGCATGGAGAATTGTGATGGCAAGACCGTGGAGCATTGTGATGAGAATATCACGGATAATTGTGATGATGAGCGTCATGGAGCACTGTAATGACAAGGGGCATGGAGCATTGTGATTACAGGGGTCTTGGAGGATTGTGATGACAAGGGCATGGAGCATTGTGATTACAGGGGTCTTGGAGCACTGTCATGACAAGGGTCATGGAGCCTTGGATGACAAGGCCATGGAACATTGTGATGGCAGGGGTCATGGAGCATTTTTGTGACAGAGGTAATGGAGCATTGTGATGACAAGGGCATTGAACGTTAGTCTGAAAATTTCATGGATTATTGTGATGAGATTCGGCATGGAGCATTGTGATGACTAGGGCACGGAACACTGTGATACATGTGTCATGGGGGATTGTAATGAAAAGGGCATGGATCATTGTGATGAGAAGAGTATCGAGCATTGTGATGACAAGTGTCATGGAGCATTGTGCTGACAAGGGCATGGAGCAATGTGATGAGAGGTTTCATGTAGCATTGTGATGAAATGGCATGGAGCATTGTGATGCCAAGGGTCATGGAGCTTTGTGATGACAAAGGTCATGGAGCATTTTGATGACAAGGTCGTGGTGCATTTTGATGAGAAAGGCAGGGAGCATTGTGATGACAGGGTCATGGAACAAATTGATTAAAATTGTCATGGAACATTTTCATGACAGGGGTTATGGAACATTGTGATATCAGGGGTCATGGAGCATTTTGATGAAAAGGGTCATGGAGCATTCTGATGAAAAGGTGCATGGAGCATTGTGATTACAGGGGTTTTGAAAAATTGTGATGACAAGGGCAAGGAGCATTTTGATGAGAAGGCAATGGAGCATTTTGATGACATGCATCATGGAGCATTGTGATGACAAGGACATGGAGCATTGTGGAGTCAAAGGTCACAGAGCCTTGTGTGACGAGGGCATGGACCATTGTGATGACACAGGTCATGAAGCATTGTGATGACAGGGGTCATGGAGCCTTGTGATGACATGGGCATTGAGCATTGTGATGACAGGGACATGGAACATTGGTCGGACAAGTTTCATGGATTCTTGTGATGACAGTGGGCATGGCGCACTGTAATGACAAGGGCATGGAACATTGTGATGACAAGGTCATGGATTATTGTGAAGAGAGGTGTCAGGGATCATTGTGATGACATATGTCATTGTCCATTGTGATGACAATGGCATGGAGCATTCTGAAACCAAGTGTCATGGAGGATTGTGATAACAAAGGTAATGGAGCATTTTGATGACAAGTGCTTGGGACATTGTGATGACAAGGGTCATGGAGCATTGTCATGACAAAGGCCATTGAGAATTCTGATGACAACGTCGTGAAGCATTGTGATGACAAAAGCATGGAGCTTGCTATGACATGGGTCATAGAGCATTGCGATGACAAGTGCATGGAGATTTGTGATGAGAAGATCATGTAACATTGTGATAAGAAGTGTCATGAAGCATTGTGATGACAAGGACGTTGAGAATTGTGATGACATGGGATATGGAGCATTGTGATGACCAGGGCATGGAGCACTGTAATGGCAAGACCGTGGAGAATTGTGATGAGAAGATCACGGATAATTGTGATGACGAGCGTCATGGAGCACTGTAATGACAAGGGGCATGGAGCATTGTGATTACAGGGGTCTTGGAGCACTGTGATGACAAGGGAATGGAGCATTGTGATCAGAAGGCCACGGAGCATTCTGATGACATGCGTCATGAATCTTTGTGACAACAAGGGCATGGAGCATTGTGATTACAGAGACCTTGGAGCACTGTGATGACAAGGGTCATGAAGCCTTGGATGACAAGGCCTTGGAACATTGTGATGGCATGTGTCTTGGAGCATTGTTATGACAGGGGTAATGGAGCATTGTGATGACAAGGGCATGGAACATTGGTCTGAAAATTTCATGGATTATTGTGATGAGATTTTGCATGGAGCATTGTGATGACTAGGGCACGGAACACTGTGATACATGTGTCATGGAGGATTTTAATGACAAGGGCATGGATCATTGTGATGACAAGGGTTATGGAGCCTTGTCATCACAAGACCGTGGAACATAGTAATGGCAGGTGTCATGGAGCATTGTTATAACAAGGGTAATGGAGCATTTTGGACACAAGGGCATGGATCATTGGTCTGAAAAGCTTCATGGATTATTGTGATGAGAGGGGGCATGGAGCACTGTGATGACAAGGGCACGGAACACTGTGATACATGGGTCATGGCAGATTGTAATGACAAGTGCATAGAGCATTTTGTTAAGAAGAGCATCGAGCATTGTGATGAAAAGCATCACGGAGCCTGTGATGACAAGGGCATGGAACAATGTGATGAGAGTGTTCATGGAGCATTTTGATGACAAGGGCATGGAGCATTGTGATGACAAGGGTCATGTAGCTTGGTGATGACAAAGGTCATGGAGCATTTTGATGGCAAGCGCGTGGTGAACTGTGTATGAGAAGGGCAGGGATCATTGTGATGAAAGGGTCATGGAGCAATTTGATGAAAATTATCATGGGACATTTTTATGACAGGGGTTATGGAACATTGTGATGTCAGGGGTCATGGAGGATTATGATGAAAAGGGTCATGGAGCATTTTGATGACAGGGGTCCTGGAACATTGTGATGACAGGGGTGAGGGAGTATTGTGATGACTAGTGATGGAACTTTATGATATCAGTGGTGGGAGAGCATTTTGATGTGACGTGAATGGAGCATTGTGATGACAAGGTTTATGGAGCACTGTGATGATAAGGTTGTGTAGCATTGTGATGACAAGCGCATGGCGCATTGTGATGACAAAGGTCATGGGGCATTGTGCGGACAAGCACATGGAGCATTGTGATGAATATTGTCATGGAGAATTGTGCTGAAAAAGGCATGGAGCATTGTGATGACAAGGGACACAGAGCATTGTGATGAAAATTTCATGGAGCATTGTGGTGACAAAGATCACAGAGCCTTGTGTGACGAGGGCATGGACCATTGTGAGGACAAAGGTCATGAATCATTGTGATGACTGGAGTCATGGAGCATTGTGATGACAGGGGCCATGGAGCATTGTGATTAAAAGGGCATGGAGCAATGTGATGACAGGGGCATGGAACATTGGTCTGACAAGTTTCATGGATTATTGTGATGACAGTGAGCATGGAGCATTGAGATGACCAGGGCATGGAGCATTGTGGTGACAAAGGTCACAGAGCCTTGTGTGACGAGCGCATGGACCATTGTGAGGACAAAGGTCATGAAGCATTGTGATGACTGGAGTCACGGAGCATTGTGATGAAAATTTCATGGAGCAATGTGGTGACATATTTCACAGAGCTTTTTGATGACGTGGGCATGGACCATTGTGATGACAAGGTCCTGGAGCATTGTGATGAGAGGACCATGGAGCCTTGTGATGACAATTCTCATGGAGCATTCTGATGAAAAGGGGCATGGAGCATTGTGATTACAGGGGTATTGGATCCTTGTGATGAAAAGGCCGTAGCACATTGTGATGGCAGGCGTCATGGAGCATGGTTATGACATGGGCAATGGAGCATTGTGATGACAAGGGCATCGAGCATTGGTCTGAAAATTTTCATGGATTATTGTGATGAGAGTGGGGAAGGAGCATTGTGATGGCAAGGGCACGGAACACTGTGATACATGGGTCATGTAGGATTGTAATGACAAGGGCATGGAGTAATGTGATGAGAGGCTTCATGGAGCAATGTGATGACAAGGGCATGGAGCATTGTGATGACAAGGGTCATAGAGCATTTTGATGACAGGATTCCCAGATCACTGTGTTGTCAGGGGTCATGGAGCGCTGTGATGACAGTGGTCATGGAGCATTGGGATGACAGGGCCATGGAACATTGTGATACGAAGGTCATGGAGCATTGGGCTGAAAATATTCATGGAGTATTGTGATGACAGGGGTAATGGGACATTGTGATGACAAGGGAATGGAGTATTGTGATGACAAGGTCCTGGGGCATTGTGATGAGAAAACCATGGAGACTTGTGATGACAAGTCTCATGGAGCATTCGGATGAAAAGGTGCATGGAGCATTGTGATTACAGGGGTCTTGGAGCATTGTGATGAAAATGGTATGGATCATTGTGATGAAAAATGCATGGAGCCTTGTCATGACAGGGTTCAAGGAGCCTACTGATGACAAGTGTCAGGGAGCATTGTGATGACAAATTTACTGAGCATTGTGATGACAAAGGTCATGGAGCACTGTGATGAGAAGACCATGGATAATTGTGATGATGAGCGTAATGGTGCATTGTGATGACAATGGTTATGGAACATTGTGATCACAAGGGATTGGAGCATTTTGATGACAGAGGTCATGGAGCATATTGATTTCATTGTGATGACAATTGCATGAAGCATTATGATGATGGACATGGTGCATTGTGATGACAGGATCATGGAGCAATTTGATGAAAAGTGTCATGGAATATTTTGATGACAGTGGTTATGGAACATTGTGATGTCAGGGGTCTTGGATCATTGTGATGAAAAGGGTGATGGAGCATTCTGATGACAGAGGATATGGAACATTTTGATGTCAGGGGTCATGGAGCATTGTGATGACATGTGCATGGAGCATTGTGATGACAAGGTCATGTAGCATTTTGCTGACATGTGCATGGAGAATTGTGATGACAAGTGTCAGGAGCTCTGTGACGACAAGCGTCAAGGAGCATTGTGATTACATGGGTCATGGAGCATTGGGATGTCAAGCGCATGGAACATTCTGATGTCAAGTGGCATGGATCATTTTGATGACTCTCGTCATGTAGCATTGTGATGACATGGGTCATGGAGTTTTGTGATGAGAAGGTCATGGGGTATTGGGCTGAAAATGTTCATAGAGTACTGTGATAACAGGGGTCATGGAGCATTATGATGAGAAGGGAATGGAGCAATGTGATGAGAAGTTCCTGGAGCATTGTTATGAGAGGCCATGGTGCCTTGTGATGACAAGGGTCATGGAGGCTTGTGATGACAAGGCCTTTGAACATTTTGATGGCATTGGTCATGAAGCATTGTTATGACAGGGGTAATGGAGCATTGTGATGACAAGTGCATGCGGCATTGGTGTGAAAATTTTCATGGATTATTGTGATGAGTGTGGTCATGGAACATTGTGATGAAAAGGGCACGGAACACTGTGATACATAGATGATGCAGGATTGTAATGACAATGGCATGGAGCATTGTGATGAGAAGGGCATCGAGCATTGTGATGACAAGCGTCATGGAGATGTGGGATGAAAAATGCATGAAGCAATGTGATGAGAGGGTTCATGGAGCATTGTGATGACAATGGCATGGAGCATTGTGATGACAAGGGCATGGAGCACTGGTCTGAAATTTAACACGGATTATTGTGATGAGAGTGGGCATGGAGCTTTGTGATGACAAGGGCACACAACACTTTGATACATGGGTCATGGAGGATTGTAATGACATGTTCATGGAGCATTGTGATGAGAAGGGCATCGAGCATTGTGAAGACAAGTGTCATGGAGCTTTGTGATGACAGGGGCCATGGAGCATTGTGATGACAAGGGCATGAAGCATTGTGATGACAGGGGCATCGAACATTGGTCTGACAAGTTTCATGGATTATTGTGATGACAGTGGGCATGGCGCATTGTGATGACAAGGGCATGGAACATTGTGATGACAAGGTCATGGAGTATTGTGAAGACAGGTGTCAGGGAGCATTGTGATGACATATATCATTGTCCATTGTGATGACAATGGCATGGAGCATTGTGATACCAAGTGTCATGGAGGATTGTGATGACAAAGATAATGGAGCATTTTGATGACAAGGGCTTGGGACATTGTGATGAGAAGCGTCATGGAGCATTGTGATGACAAGGGCATGGAGCATTGTGATGACAAGAGCCACTGAGAATTTTGATGACAACGTCGTGAAGCATTGTGATGACAAGCGCATGGAGCTTGCTATGACAGGGGTCATAGAGCATTGCGATGACAAGTGCATGGAGAAATGTGATGACAAGATCATGTAACATTGTGATGAGAAGTTCACGGATAATTGTGATGACAAGCGTCATGGAGCACTGTAATGACAAGGGGCATGGAGCATTGTGATTACAGTGGTCTTGGAGCACTGTGATGACAAGGGAATGGAGCATTTTGATCAGAAGGCCACGGAGCATTCTGATGACATGCGTCATGAATCATTGTGACGACAAGGGCATGGAGCATTGTGATGAGAGATTTCATTGAGCATTGTGATGACAATGGCATGGAGCATTGTGAGGCCAAGTGTCATGGAGCTTTGTGATGACAAATGTCATGGGGCATTTTGACGACAAGGGCATGGTGCATTGCGATGAGAAGGACAGGGAGCATTGTGATGACAGGGTCATGGAGAAATTTGATGAAAAGGGTCATGGAATATTTTTATGACAGGGGTTATGGAACATTGTGATGTCAGGGGTCATGGAACATTGTGATGATAAGGGCATGTAGCACTGTGATGACAGGGGTCATGGAACACTGTGATGACAGGGGTGAGGGAGTATTGTGATGACTAGTGATGTAACATTGTGATATATGTGGTGCGAGAGCATTTTGATGAGAAGTGCATGGAGCATTGTGATGACAAGTGTTCTGGAGCATAGCAAAGAAAAGGATGTGGAGAATTGTGATGACAAGCGCATGGTGCATTGTGATGACATGGGTCATGGAGCATTGTGCTGACAAGCACATGGAGCATTTTGATGACAAGTATCATGGAGCATTGTGCTGACAAAGGCATGGAGCATTTTGATGACAAGATACACAGAGCATTGTGATGAAATATTCATGGAGCATTGTGGTGAAAAAGATCACAGAGACTTGTGTGACGTGTGCATGGACCATAGTGATGAGATAGTTCATGAAGCATTGTGATGACTGGAGTCACGGAGCATTGTGATGAAAGGGGTCATGGAGCATTGTGATGACAAGGGCATGGAGCAATGTGATGACAGGGGCATGGAACTTTGGTCTGACAAGTTTCATGGATTATTGTGATGACATTGGCAGGGAAAATTGTGATGACAAGGATATGGAGCATTATGGTGACAAAGGTCACAGAGCCTTTTGTGACGAAGGCATGGACCATTGTGATGACAAAGGTCATGAAGCATTGTGATGACTGGAGTCACGGAGCATTGTGATGATAGGGGTCATGGAGCATTGTGATGACAAGGGCATGGAGCATTGTGAGGACTGGGGCATGGAACATTGGTCTGACAAGTTTCATGGATTATTGTGATGAGAGTGGGCATGGCACATTGTGATGACAAGGTCAAGGAGTATTGTGAAGACAGGTGTCAGGGAGCACTGTGATGAATATGTCATTGTCCATTGTGATGACAATGGCATGGAGCATTGTGATACCAAGTGTCATGGAGGATTGTGATGACAAAGATAATGGAGCATTTTGATGACAAATGCTTGGAACATTGTGATGACATGGGCCATTGAGAATTTTGATGACAACGTCGTGAAGCATTGTGATGACAAGCGCATGGAGCTTGCTATGATAGGGGTCATAGAGCATTGCGATGACAAGTGCATGGAGAATTGTGATGACAAGATCATGTAACATTGTGATGTGAAGTGTCACGGAGCATTGTGATGACAAGGACGTGGAGAATTGTAATGACATGGGACAGGGAGCATTGTGATGAACAGGGCATGGAAAATTGTGATGGCAAGACCGTGGAACATTGTGATTAAAAGACCATGGATAATTATGATGAAGAGCGTCATGGATCACTGTAATGACAAGGGGCATGGGGCATTGAGATAACAGGTGTCATGGAGCATTGTGATGAGAAGGGTCATGGAGCATTGTGATGAGAAGTTCATGGAGCATTGGGCTGAAAATGTTCATGGTGTATCATGATGACAGTGGTCAAGGAGCATTTTGATGACAAGGGAATGGAGCATTGTGATGACATGGTCCAGGTGCACTATGATGAGAAGACCATGGAGCCTTGTGATGACAAGTCTCATGGAACATTCTGATGAATAGGGGCATGGAGCATTGTGATTACAGGGGTCTTGGAGCATTGTGATGACAAGGGCATGGAGTATTGTGATGAGAAGGCCATGGAGCATTCTGATGACATGCATCATGGATATTTGTGACGACAAGGGCATGGAGCATTGTGATTACAGGGGTCTAGGGTCACTGTGATGACAAGGGTCATGGAGCCTTGGATGACAAGGCCGTGGAACATTGTGATGGCAGGGGTCATGGAGCTTTGTTATGACAGGGGTAATGGAGCATTTTTATGAGAGGGGTAGTGGAGCATTGTGATGACAAGGGCATGGAACTTTGGTCTGAAAATTTCATGGATTTTTGTGATGAGATTCGGCATGGAGCATTGTGATGACTAGGGCACAGAACACTGTGATACATGTGTCATGGAGGATTGTAATGACAAGGGCAAGGAGTATTGTGATGAGAAGAGTATTGGGCATTGTGATGACAAGCCTCATGGAGCATTGTGGTGACAAGGGCATGGAGAAATGTGATGAGAGGTTTCATGTAGCATTGTGATGAAATGGCATGGAGCATTGTGGTGAGAAAGGTCACAGAGCCTTGTGTGAAGAGGGCATGGACAACTGTGATGACAAAGGTCATGAAGGATTGTGATGACTGGA
Organism: Hyperoodon ampullatus; assembly: GCF_949752795.1. Lineage (NCBI taxonomy): Eukaryota > Metazoa > Chordata > Mammalia > Artiodactyla > Ziphiidae > Hyperoodon > Hyperoodon ampullatus. Next base: position 333,103 of record NW_027641092.1, read on the forward strand.
GTCAGGGAGCATTGTGATGACAGGGTTCATGGAGCATTGTGCTGACAAGCACATGGAGCATTTTGATGACAAGTGTCATTGAGCATTGTGCTGACAAGGCATGGAGCACTGTGATGACAAGGGACAAAAAGCATTGTGATGAAAAGTTCATGGAGCATTGTGGCGACAAAGATCACAGAGCCTTATGTGACGAGGGCATGGACCATTGGTCAGACAAGATTCATGCATTATTGTGATGACAGTGGGCATGGAGCATTGTGATGACAAGGGCATGGAGCATTTTGGTGACAAAGGTCACAGAGCCTTGTGTGACGACGGCATGGACCATTGTGATGACAAAGGTCATGAAGCATTATGATGACTGGAGTCACGGAGCATTGTGATGACAGGGGTCATGGAGCATTGTGATGACAAGTGCATGGAGCATTGTGATGACAAGGGCATTTAACATTGTGATGACATGGTCATGGAGTATTGTGAAGACAGTTGTCATGGAGCATTGTGATGACATATGTCATTGTCCATTGTGATGAAAATGGCATGGAACATTGTGATACCAAGTGTCATGGAGGATTGTGATGACAAAGGTAATGGAGCATTTTGAGGACAAGGTCGTGGTGCATTGTGATGAGAAAGGCAAGGAGCATTGTGATGACAGGGTCATGGAGCAAATTTATGAAAAGGGTCATGGAACATTTTGATTACAGGGTTTATGGAGCATTTTGATGTCAGGGGTCATAGAGCATTTTGATGAAAAGGGTCATGGAGCATTCTGATGAAAAGGTGCATGGAGCATTGAGATTACAGGGGTTTTGAAGCAATGTGATGACAAGGGCATGGAGCATTGTGATGAGAAGGCAATGGAGCATTCTGATGACATGCGTCATGGAGCTTTGTGATGACAAAGACATGGAGCCTTGTGATTACAGGGGTCTTGGAGCATTGTGATGAAAAGGGAATGGATCATTGTGATGAAAAATGCATGGAAACTTGTCATGACAGGGTTCAAGGAGCATACTGATGACACCTGTCAGGGAGCATTGTGATGATAAGTGTATTGAGCATTGTGATGACAAAGATCATGGAGCATTGTGATGAGAAGTCCATGGATAATTGTGATGACCAGCGTCATGGGACATGGTGATGACAAGTGTTATGGAACATTGTGATCAGAAGGGTTTGGTGCATTGTGATGACAGAGGTCACTGAGCATTTTGATTTCATTGTGAAGACAATAGCATGAAAAACTATGGTGATTTGCATGGTGCATTGTGATGACAGGGTTCATGGAGCATTGAGATGAAAAGGGGCATGGAGCACTGTGATTACAGGGGTCTTGGAGCATTGTGATGACAAGGGCATGGATCATTGTGATTAGAGGGGTCTTGGAACATTGTGATGACAAGGGTCATGGAGGCTTGTGATGACAAGGCCGTGAAACCTTGTGATGGCAGGGGTCATGGATCATTGTTATGACAGGTGTAATGGAGCATTGTGATGACAAGGGCAAGGAACAATGTGATGAGAGTGTTTATGGAGCATTTTGATGACAAGGGCATGGAGCATTGTGATGCCAAGGGTCATGTAGCTTTGTGATGACAAAAGTCATGGAGCATTTTGATGAGAAGCGCGTGGTGAACTGTGTATGAGAAGGGCAGGGATCATTGTGATGAAAGGGTCATGGAGCAATTTGATGAAAATTGTCATGGGACATTTTTATGACAGTGGTTATGGAACACTGTGATATCAGGGGTCATGGAGGATTATGATGAAAAGGGTCATGGAACATTTTGATGACAGGGGTCCTGGAACATTGTGATGACAGGGGTGAGGGAGTATTGTGATGACTAGTGATGGAACTTTATGATATCAGTGGTGGGAGAGCATTTTGATGTGAAGTGCATGGAGCATTGGGATGACAAGTTTTATGGAGCACTGTGATGACACGGTTGTGGAGCATTGTGATGACACAGGTCATGGGGCCTTGTGCGGACAAGCGCATGGAGCATGGTGAGGAATATTCTCATGGAGCATTGTGCTGACAAAGGCATGAAGCATTGTGATGACAAGGAACACAGAGCATTGTGATGAAAATTTCATGGAGCATTGTGGTGACAAAGATCACAGAGCCTTTTGTGATGAGGGCATGGACCATTGTGAGGACAAAGATCATGAATCATTGTGATGACTGGAGTCATGGAGCATTGTGATTACTGGGGCCATGGAGCATTGTGATTACAAGGGCATGGAGCAATGTGATGACAGGGGCATGGAACATTGGTCTGACATGTTTCATGGATTATTGTGATGACAGTGGGCATGGAGCATTGGTCTGAGAAGTATCATGGATTATTGTGATGAAAATGTGCATGGCGCATTGTGATGACAAGGTCATGGAGCATTGTTATGACCAGGTCATGGATTATTGTGAAGACAGGTATCAGGGCGTATTGTGATGACATATGTCCTGGTGCATTGTGATGACAATGTCATGGAGCATTGTGAAGCCAAGTGTCATGGAGGATTGTGATGACAAAAGTAATGGAGCATTTTGATGACAAGGGCTTGGAGCATTGTGGTGACAAGGGCCATTGAGAATTCTGATGACAAGGTCGTGAAGCATAGTTATGACAAGCGCATGGAGCTTGCTATGACATGGGTCATGGAGCACTGCGATGACAAGTGCATGGAGCATTGTGATTAGAGGGGTCTTGGAGCATTGTGATGACAAGGGCATGGAGCATGGTGATGACAGTTCCATGGAGCATTCTGATGACATGCGTCCTGGAGATTTGTGATGACAAGCACATGGAGCATTGTGATTACAGGGGTTTTGGAGCATTGTGATGAAAACTGCATGGAGCATTGTGAGGAAAAGGCAAAGAGCCTTGTCATGACAGGTTTCAAGTAGCATACTGAAGACAAGTGTCAGGGAGCATTGTGATGACAAGTGTATTGAGCATTGTGTTGACAAAGGTCATGGAGCATTTTGATGAGGAGACCATGGATAATTGTGATGACGAGCGTCATGGTGCATTGTGATGACATGTGTTATGGAGCATTGTGATCAGAAGGGTTTGGAGCATTGTGATGACAGATGTCATGGAGCATTTTGATTTCTTTGTGATGACAATAGCATGAAGCATTATGATGATTGGCATGGTGCATTTTGATGACAGTGTTCATGGAGAATTGAGATGAAAAGGGGTATGGAGCATTGTGATTACAGGGGTCTTGGAGCATTGTGATGACAATATTCATGGAGCCTTGTGATGACAACGCCGTGGAACATTGTGATGGCAGGGGTAATGGAGCATTGTTATGACAGGGGTAATGGAGCATTGTGATGACAAGGGCAGGGAACACGGTGATACATGGGTAATGGAGGATTGTAATGACAAGGCATGGATCATTGTGTTGAGAAAGGCATCGAGCATTGTGATGACAAGCGTCATGGAGATTTGGGAGGACAAGTGCATGGAGTAATGTGATGAGATGTTTCATGGATCATTGTGATGAAAATGGAATGGAGCATTGTGATGCCAAGGGTCATGAAGCTTTGTGATGACAAATGTAATGGAGCATTTTGATGACAAGGGCGTGGTGCATTGTGATGAGTAGGGCAGGGAGCATTCTGATGACAAGTTCATGGAACAATTTTATAGAAAGTGTGAGGGAATATTTTGATGACAGGCGTTATGGAACATTGTGATGTCAGTGGTCATGGAGCATTGTGATGATAAGGGCATGTAGCATTTTGATGACAGAGGTCATGGAACATTGTGATGACAGTGTTGAGGGAGTATTGTGATGACTGGTGATGGAACACTGTGATATCAGTGGTGAGAGAGCATTTAGATGAGAAGTGCATGGAGCATTGTGATGACAAGGTTTATGGAAAATTGTGATGACAAGGTTGTGGAGCATTGTGATGACAAGTGCATGGCACATTGTGATGACATGTGTCTTGGAGCATTGTGCTGACAAGCGCATGGAACATTGTGATGACAAGGGTCATGGAGCATTGTGCTGACAATGGCATGGGGCATTGTGATGACAAGTGTCACAGAGCATTGTGATGACGTGGGAATTAACCATTGTGATGAAAAAGTTCATAAAGCATAGTGATGGCTGGAGTCACGGAGCATTATGATGTGAGGGGTCTTGGAGCATTGTGATTACAAGGGCATGGAGCATTGTGATGACAGGGCGATGGAGCATTGGTCTGACAATTTTCATGAATTATTTCTATGAGAGTGGACAGGGCACATTGTGATGACAAGGGCATGGAACATAGTTATGACAAGGTCATGTAGTATTGTGAAGACAGGTGTCAGGGAGCACTGTGATGACATATGTCATGGTGCATTGTGATGACAATGGCATGGAGCTTTGTGATGCCAAGTGTCATGGAGGATTGTGATTACAAATTTAATGGAGCGTTGTGATGCCAAGTGTCATGGATGATTGTGCTGACAAAGGTAATGGAGCATTGTGATGACAATTTCTTTTAGAATTGTGAAGAAAAGGGTCATGGCGCATTGTGATGACAAGGACATGGAGCATTGTGATGACAAGGGCCATTGAGAATTTTGATGCAAACGTCGTGAAGCATTGTGATGACAAGCGCACGGAGCTCGCTATGACAGGGGACATGGAGCATTGCTATGAAAAGTGCATGGAGAACTGTGATGACAAGACCACGTAACATTGTGATGAGAAGTGTCATGGAGTATTGTGATGACCAGGACGTGGAGAATTGTGATGACAAGGGGCATGGAGCATTGTGATGACCAGGGCATGGAGCATAGTGATGGCAAGACCGGGGAGCAGTGTGATGAGAAGGCCATGGATAATTGTGATGACGAGAGTCATGGAGCACTGTAATGACAAGGGGCATGGAGCATTGTGATGACAGGTGTCATGGAGCATTGTGATGACAGGTGTCATGGAGCATTGTGAGGACATGGGTCATGGAGCATTCGGATGATATGGGTCATGGATCTTTGTGATGACAAGTGCATGGAGCATTGCGATTACAGGGTTATTGGAGAATTGTGATGACAAGGGTAATGGAGCCTTGAGATGATGAAGCCGTGTAACATTGTGATTGCAGGGGTCATGGAGCATTGTTATGACACGGGAAATGGAGCCTTTTGATGACAAGTGCATGGAGCATTGATGTGACAAGTTTTATGGATTATTGTGATGAGAGTGCGCATGGAGCATTGTGATGACAAGGGCACGGAACACGGTGATACATGGACCATGGAACATTGTAATGACAAGGGCCTGCAGCATTGTGATGAGAATGGCATCGAGCAGTGTGATGGCAAGCGTCATGGAGTTTTGTGATGACAAGGGCATTGAGCAATGTGATGAGAGGGTTCATGGAGCATTGTGATGACAATGGCATGAAGCATTGTGATGCCAAGGGTCATGGAGCACTGGGATGACAAGCGTCACGGAACATTCTGATTACAGGGGTCATGGATAATTGGGATGACAAGCGCATGGATCATTGTGATGACAAGTGTCATGGAGCATTTTGATGACATGTGTCCCAGATCATTGTGCTGTCAGGGGTCATGGAGTGCTGTGTTGACAGTGGTCATGGAGCATTGTGATGACAGGGGTAATGGAGAATTGTGATGGCAAGAGCATGGAGCATTGTGATGAGAAGGCCATGGATCATTCTGATGACATGCATCATGGAGCTTTGTGATGACAAGGGCATGGAAAATTGTGATTATAGGGGTCATGGAACATTGTGATGACAAGGGTGAGGGAGTATAGTGATGACTAGTGATAGAACATTGTGATATCAGTTGTGAGAGAGCATTTTGATGAGAAGTGCATGGTGCATTGTGATGACAAAGTTTTTGGAGCTCTGTGATGACAAGGTTGTGGAGCATTGTGATGACAAGCACATGACACATTGTGATGACATGGGTCATGGAGCATTGTGCTGAGAAGCGCATGGCGCTTTGTTATGACAATGATCATGGAGCACTGTGATGAAAAGTTCATGGAGCATTGTGGTGACAAAGGTGACAGAGGCTTCTGATGACGAGGGCATGGACAACTGTGATGTGAAAGGTCATGAAGCATTTTGATGACTGGAGTCATGGAGCATTGTGATGTCAGGCTTCATGGTGCATTTTGATGACAATGGCATGGAGCACTGTGATGATAGGGGCATGGAGAATTGGTGTGACAACTTTCATGGATTATTGTGACGAGTGTAGGCATGGTGCATTGTGAAGACAAGGGCATGGAACATTGTGATGACAAGGGCATGGATCATTGTGATGACAAGGTCATGGAGTATTGTGAAGACAGGTGTCAGGGAGCATGGTGATGACATATGTCATGGTCCATTGTGATGACAATGGCATGGAGGATTGTGATGACAAGAGCATGTAACATGGTGATGAGAAGTGTCATGGAGCATTGTGATGACAAGGGACATGGAGCACTGTGATGTCCAGGGCATGGAGCCTTGTGATGGCAAGACCGTGAAGCATTGTGATGGCAAGACCATGGAGCATTTTGATGACGAGTGTCATCGAGCACTGTAATGACATGTGGCATGGAGAATTGTGATGACAGGTGTCATGGATCATTGTGATGACAAGGGACATGGAACATTCTGATGACAAGCTTCTGGAGTATTGTGCAGACAAAGGCAAGGAGCATTGTGATGACAAGGTTCACAGAGCATTGTGACGAAAAGTTCATGGAGCACTGTGGTGACAAAGGTCAGTGAGCCTTGTGATGACGAGGGCATGGCCCATTGTGATGACAAAGGTCATGAAGCATTGTGATGACTGGTGTCACGGAGCAATGTGATGACAAGGGCATGGAGCATTGTGATAACAGTGGCATGAAACATTGGTCTGACAAGTTTCATGGATTATTTTGATGACAGTGGGCAAGGCACATTGTGATGACAAGGGCATGGAGAATTGTGATGACAAAGTCAAGTGTATTGTGAAGACAGGTGTCAGGGAGCGTTTTATTGACATATGTCATGGTCCATTGTGATGACAATGGCATGGAGCATTTTGATGCCAATTGTCATGGAGGATTGTGATGACAAAGGTAATGGAGCATTGTGATGACAAGGGCTTGGAGCATTGTAATGACAAGGGTCATGGAGCATTTTGATGAGAAGAGCATGGAGCATTGTGATGACAAGGGCAATTGATAATTATGATGACAAGGTCGTGAAGCGTTGTGAGAAAATCATATGGAGCTTGCTATGACAGGGTTCATGGAGCAATGCGATGACAATTTCATGGAGAATTGTGATGACAAGATCATGTAACATTGTGATGAAAAGTGTCATGGATCCTCGTGATGGCAATACCGTGGAGCACTGTGATGAGAAGACCATGTATAATTGTGATGAGGAGCGTCATGGAGCACTGTAATGACAAGGGGCAAGGAGCATTTTGATGACAGGTGTCATGGAGCATTGTGATAGCAGGGGTCATGGAGCATTGTGATGACAGGTGTTATGGAGCATTCTGATTACAAGCTTGTGGAGTATTGTGATGACAATGGCATGGAGCATTGTGATGCAAAGGGCATGGAGCATTGTGATGAAAAAGGCATGGAGCCTTTTCATGACAGGTTTCAAGGAGCATTCTGACGACCATTGTCAGGGAGCATTGTGATGACAAGTGAATTGAGCATTGTGATGAAAAAGGTCATGGAGCATTGTGATGACAAGGGTATGCAGTATTGTTATGACAGGCATCCTGGAGTGTTGTGAAGACAAGTGTTATGGAACAATGTGATCGCAATGATTTGGAACATTGTGATGACAGAGGTCATGGATCATTTTGATTTCAAGGAGCATGGAGAATTGTAATGATAGGGGTAATGGAGCATTGTGATGAGAAGTTCATGGAGCATTGGGCTGAAAATGTTCTTTGAGTATTGTTATGAAAGGGGTCATGGAGCATTGTGATGACAAGGGAATGGAGCATTTTGATGACAAGGGAATGGAGCATTGTGATGAGAAGACAATGGAGCCTTGAGATGACAAGTCTCATGGAGCATTCTGATGAAAAGGAGCATGGATCATTATGATGACAGTGGTCTTGGAGCATTGAGATGACAAGGTCATGGAGTATAGTGATGAGAAGGCCATGGAGCATTCTAATGACATGCATAATGGAGTTTTGTGATGACAAGGGCAAGGAGCATTGTGATTAGAGTTGTCTTGGAGCATTGTGATGAAAAGGGCATGGATCATTGTGATGAAAAATGCATGGAGCCTTGTCATGAAAGGGTTTAAAGAGCATTCTGATGACAAGTGTCATGCAGCATTGTGATGACAAGTGTATTGAGCATTGTGATGACAAAGATCATGGAGCATTGTGATGAGAAGACCATGGATAATTGTGATGACCAGAGTCATGGGACATTGTGATGACAAGTGTTATGGAACATTGCGATCACAAGGGTTTGGAGCATTGTGATGATAGAGGTCATGGAGCATTTTAATTTCATGGTGATGACAATAGTATGAAGCATTTTGATGATGGGCATGGTGCATTGTTATGACAGGGTTCATGGAGCATTGAGATGAAAAGGGGCACGGAGCATTGTCATTACAGGAGCCTTGGAGCATTGTGATGACAAGGGTATGGAGCATCGTGAATGAGAAGGCCATGGAGCATTCTGATTACATGTGTCATGGATCTTTGTGAGACATGGGTATGGACAATTGTGATTACATTGTTTTGGAGCATTGTGATGAAAATTGTCATGGAGTCTTGTGATTACAAAGTCGTGGAACCTTGTTTGGGCAGGTGTCATGGAGCAGTGTTATGACAGTGGTAATGGTGCGTTGTGATGACAAGGGCATGGAGAATTGGTCTGAAAAGTTTCATGGATTATTGTGCTGACAAGGGCACGGAACACTTTGATACATGGATCATGGTGGATTGTAATGACAAGGGCATGAAGCATTGTGATGAGAAGGGCATCAAGCATTGGGATCACAAGCGTCATGGAGATTTTTGATGACAAGGGCATGGAGCAATGTGATGAGAGGCTTCATGGAGCATTGTGATGACAATGGCATGGAACATTGTGATTCTAAGTGTCATGGAGCTTTGTGATGACAAAGGTCATGGAGCATTTTGATGACAAGTTCGACATGCATTGTGATGAGAAGGGCAGGGAGCATTGTGATAACAGGGTCATAGAGCAATTTGATGAAAAAGGTCATGGAACATTTTGATGAGAGTGGTTATGGAAAATTGTGGTGTCAGGGGTCATGGAGCATTGTGATGAAAAGGGTATTGGAGTATTTTGATGACAGGGTTTATGGAACATTGTGATGTCATGGGTCATGGAGCATTTAATGATAAGTGCATGTAGCATTGTGATGATAGGGGTCATGGAACATTGTGATGACAGGGGTGAGGGAGTATAGTGAAGACTAGTGAAGGAACATTGTGATATCAGTGGTGAGAGAGCATTTTGATGAGAAGTGCATGGAGCATTGTGATGACACGGTTTATGGAGCATTGTGGTGACACGGATGAGGATCATTGTGATGACATGTGTCAAAAAGCATTGTGCTGAAAAGCGCATGGAGCATTGTGATGACAAGTGTCATGGATCATTGTGCTGACAAAGGCATGGTGCATTTTGATGACAAGGGTCAGAGATAATTGTGATGAATATTTCAGAGAGCATTGTGGTGACAAAGGTCACAGAGCCTTGTGTGACAAGGGCATGGACCATTGTGATGACACAGGTCATGAAGCATTTTGATGACTGGAGTCACGGAGCATTGGGATGACAGGGGTCATGGAGCATTGTGATGACAGGGTTCATGGGGCATTGTGATGAGAAGGTCATGGAGCATTGGGCTGAAAATATTCATCGAGTATTGTGATGACAGCGCTCATGTGGCATTTTGATGACAAGGGAAAGGAGCATTGTGATGAAAAGGGAATGGAGCATGGTGATGAGAAGGCCATGGAGAATTCTTAAGTCATGTGTCATGAAGCTTTGGGATGACAAGGGCATGGAGCATTGTGATTACAGGGGTCTTGGAGCATTGTGAGGAAAAGGGCATGGATCATTGTGATTAAAAAGGCATGGAGCCTTGTCATGACAGGGTTCAAGGAGCATACTGACGACAAGTGTCAGGGAGCATTGTGATGACAAGTGTATTGAGCATTGTGATGACAAAGGTCATGGAGTATTGTGAATAGAAGACCATGGATAATTGTGATGATGCCCGTCATGGGGCATTGTGATGACAAGTGTTATGGAACATTGTGATCACAAGGGTTTGGAGCATTGTGATGACAGAGGTCCTGGAGCGTTTTGATTTTTTTGATGACAATTGCATGAAGCATTATGATGATGGGCATGGTGCATTGTGATGACACGGTTCATGGAGCATTGAGATGAAAAGGGGCCTGGAGCATTGTGATTACAGGGGTCTTGGAGCATTGTGATGATGAGGGCATGGAGCATCGTAAATGACAAGTCCATGGAGCATTCTGATGACATGCGTCATGGAGCTTTGTGATGACAAGTGTATGGAGAATTGTGATTACAGTGTCTTTGAACATTGTGATTACAAGTGTCATGGAGTCTGTGATGACAAGGCCGTGGAACATTGTGATGGCAGGGGTCATGGAGCATTGTTATGACATGGGTAATGGAGCATTGTGATGACAAGGGCATGGAGCACTGGTCTGAAATATTTCATGGATTATTATGATGAGAGTGGGGATGGAGCATTGTGATGACAAGGGCACTGAACACTTTGATACATGGGTCATGGAGGATGGTAATGACAAGTGCACAGAACACTTTGATACATGGGTCATGGAGGATTGTAATGACAAGGGCATGGAACATTGTGATGAGAAAGGCATCGAGCATTGGGATCACAAGCGTCATGGAGCTTTGTGATGAAAAGGGCATGGAGCAATGTGATGAGAGGCTTCATGGAGCATTGTGATGACTATGGCATGGAACATTGTGATGCCAAGGGTCATGGAGCTTTGTGATGACAAAGGTCATGGAGCATTTTGATGACGAGGTCGTGGTGCGTTGTGATGAGAAGTGCAGCGAGCATTGTGATAATAGGTTCATGGAGCAATTTGATGAAAAAGGTCATGGAACATTTTGATGAGAGTGGTTATGGAAAATTGTGATGACACGGGTCATGGAGCATTGAGATGAAATGGGTAATGTAGCATTTTGATGACAGGGGTTATGGAACATTGTGATGGCAGGGGTCATGGAGCATTTTGATGATAAGTGCATGTAGCATTGTGATGATAGGGGTCATGGAACATTGTGATGACAGTGGTGTGGGAATATTGTGAAGACTAGTGATGGAATATTGTGATACCAGTCGTGAGAGGGCATTTTGATGAGAAGTGCATGGAACATTGTGATGACAAGGTTTATGGAGCATTGTGATGACTATGATGTGGAGCATTGTGATGACAAGCGCATGGTACATTGTGATGTCATGGGTCAAGGAGCATTGTGATGACAAGCACATGGAGCATTGTGATGACAAGGGTCATGGATCATTGTGCTGACAAATGCATGGTGCATTGTGATGACAAGGGTCACAGAGCATTGTGATGAAATGTTCATGGAGCATTGTGGTGACAAATGACACAGAGCCTTGTGTGACAAGGGCATGGACCATTCTGATAACAAAAGTCATGAAGCATTGTGATGACTGGAGTCACGGAGCATTGTGATGACAGGGGTCATGGAGCATTGGGCTGAAACTATTCAAGGAGTATTGTGATGACAGGGGTCATGGGGCAATTTGATGACAAGGGAAAGGAGCTTTGTGATGAAAAGGGCATGGAGCATGGTGATGAGAAGGCCATGGAGCATTCTGAAAACATATGTCATAAAGCTTTGTGATGACAAGGGCATGGAGCATTGTGATTACAGGGGTCTTGGAGCATTGTCAGGAAAAGGGCATGGATCATTGTGATTAAAATGGCATGGAGCCTTGTCATGATAGGTTTCAAGGAGCATACTGACGACAAGTGTCAGGGAGCTTTGTGATGACAAGTGTATTGAGCATTGTGATGACAAAGGGCATGGAGTATTGTGAATAGAAGGCCATGGATAATTGTGATGATGAGCGTCATGGGGCGTTGTGATGACAAGTGTTATGGAACACTGTGATCACAAGGGTTTGGAGCATTGTGATGACAGAGATCATGGAGCATTTTGATTTCATTTTGATGACAATAGCATGAAGCATTATGATGATGGGCATGGTGCATTGTGATGACACGGTTCATGGAGCATTGAGATGAAAAGGGGCATGGAGCATTGTGATTACAGGGGTCTAGGAGTATTGTGATGACAAGGGCATGGAGCTTGGTGAATGAGAAGGCCATGGAGCATTCTGATGACATGCGTCATGGAGCTTTGTGATGACAAGGACATGGAGCATTGTGATGACAAGGACATGGAGCATTGTGATGACAAGGGTTATGGAGCCTTGTGCTGACAAGGCCGTGGAACTTTGTAATGGCAGGTGTCATGCAGCATTGTTATAACGGGTAATGGAGCATTTTGATGACAAGGGCATGGAGCATTGGTTTGAAAAGTTTCATGGCTTATTGTGATGAGAGGGAGCATGGAGCATTTTGATGACAAGGGCACGGAACACTGTGATACATGGGTCATGGCGGATTTTAATGAAAAGGGCATGGAGCATTGTGTTAAGAAGAGCATCGAGCATTGTGATGAAAAGCATCATGGAGCCTGTGATGACAATTGCATGGAACAATGTGATGAGAGTGTTCATGGAGCATTTTGATGACAATGGCATGGAGCATTGTGATGCCAAGGGTCATGGAGCTTTGTGATGACAAAGGTCATGGAGCATTTTGATGACAAGGGCATGGTGCACTGTGATGAGAAGGGCAGAGAGCATTGTGATGAAATGGTCATGGAGCAATTTGATGAAAACTGTCATGAGATATTTTGATGAAAGGGGTTATGGACCATTGTGATGTCAGGGGTCATGGAGCATTATGATGAAAAGGGTCATGGAGCATTTTGATGACAGGGGTCCTGGAACATTGTGATGAAAGGGGTGAGGGAGTATTGTGATGACTATTGATGGAACAATATGATATCCGTGGTGGGACAGCATTTTGATGGGAAGTGCATGGAGTATTGTGATGACAAGATTTAAGGAGCACTGTGATGAAAGGGTTGTGGAGCATTGTGAAGACAAGCGCATGGCGCACTGTGATGACACAGGTCATGGGGCATTGTGCAGACAACTGCATGGAGCATTGTGATGACAATGGTCATGGAGCATTGTGCTGACAAAGGTATGGAGCATAGTGATGACATGGGTAACAGAACATTTTGATGAAAATTTCATGGAGCATTGTGGTGACAAATATCACAGAGCCTTTTGATGACGAGGGCATGGACCATTGTGCTGACAAAGGTCATGAAGCATTGTGATGACTGGAGTCACGGAGCATTGTGATGACAAGGTCCTGGAGCATTGTGATGAGAGGACGATGTAGCCTTGTGATGACAATTCTCATGGAGTATTCTGATGAAAACTGACATAGAGCATTGTGATTAAAGGGGTCTTGGATCCTTGTGATGACAAGGCCGTGGAACATTGTGATGGCAGTGGTCATGGAGCATTGTTATGACATGGGCAATGGAGCATTGTGATTACAAGGGAATCGAGCATTTGTCTGAAAAGTTTCATGGACTATTGTGATAAGAGTGGGCATGGAGCATTGTGATGACAAGGGAATAGAACACTGTGATACATGGGTCATGGAGGATTTTAATGAGAAGGGCATTGAGCAATGTGATGAGAGGCTTCATGGAGCATTGTCATGACAAGGGCATGGAGCATTGTGATGACAAATGTCATGGAGCATTTTGATGACAACATTCCCAGATCATTGTGTTGTCAGGGGTCATGGAGCGCAGTGATGACAATGGTCATGGAGCATTGTGATGACAGGGGTCATGGAGCATTGTGATAAGATGGTCATGGAGCATTGGGCTGAAAAAGTTCATGGAGTACTGTGATGACAGGGGTAAAGGGGCATTGTGATGACAAGGGAATGGAGCATTGTGATGACAAGGTCCTGGAGCATTGTGATGAGAAGACCATGGAGCCTTGTGATTACAAGTATCATGGAGCATTCTGATGAAAATGTGCATGGAGCATTGTGATTACAGGGGTCATGGAGCATTGTGATGAAAATGGCATGGAGCATTGTGATGCCAAGGGTCATGGAGCTTTGTGATGACAAAGTTCGTGGAGCATTTTGATGAGAAGGTCGTGGTGCACTGTGATGAGAAGGGCAGTGAGCATTGTGATGACAGTGTCATGGAGCAATTTGATGAAAAGGATCATGGAACATTTTGATGACAGTGGTTATGGAACATTGTTATGTCAGGGCTCATGGAGCATTGTGATGAAAATGGTCATGGAGCATTTTGATGACATGGGTTAGGGAACATTGTGATGTCATGGTTCATGGAGCATTGTGATGATAAGATCATGTAGAATTGTCATAACAGGGATCATGGAATATTGTGATGAAAAGGGGGAGAGAGCATTTTGATGAGAAGTGCATGGAGCATTGTGATGACAAGGTTTTTGGAGCACTGTAACGAAAAGGATGTGGAGCATTGTGATGACAAGCGCATGGCGCATTGTGATGACATGGGTTATGGAGCATTGTGCTGACAAGTGCATGGAGCATTGTGATGACAAGGGTCATGTAGCATTGTGCTGACAAAGGCATGGAGCATGGTGATGACAAGGATCACAGAGCATTGTGATGAAGAGTTCATGGAGCATTGTGGTGACAATGGTCACAGAGCATTGTGTGACGAGGACATGGACCATTGTGATGACAAATTTCATGAAGCCTTGTGATGACTGGAATCACAGAGCATTGAGATGACAGGGGTCTTGGAGCACTGTGATGACAAGGACATGGAGCATTGTGATGAGAAGGCCATAGAGCATTCTGATGACATGCATCATGGAGCTTTGTGATTAAGGTCATGGAGCATTGTGATTACACGGGTCTTGGAACATTGTGATGAAAAGGGAATGGATCATTGTGATGAAAAAGGCATGGAGCCTTGTCATGACAGTGTTCAGGGAGCATACTGATGAAAAGTGTCAGGGATCATTGTGATGACAAGTGTATTGAGCATTGTGATGACAAAGTTCATGGAACACTGTGATGAGAAGACCATGGATAATTGTGATGATGAGTGTCATGTTGCATTGTGATGACAATGGTTATGGAACATTGTGATCACAAGGGTTCGGAGCATTTTGATGACAGAGGTCATGGAGCATATTGATTTCATTGTGATGACAATAGCATGAAGCATGATGACGATGGACATGGTGCATTGTGATGACAGGGTCATGGAGCAATTTGATGAAAAGGGTCATGGAATATTTTGATGACAGTGGTTATGGAACTTGTGATTTCAGGGGTCTTGGAGCGTTGTGATGAACAGGGTGATGGAGCATTTTGATGACAGAGGATATGGAACATTTTGATGTGAGGGGTCATGGAGCATTGTGATGATAAGGGCATGTAACATTGTGATGACAGAGGTCATGGAAAATTGTGATAACAGTGGTGAGGGAGTATTGTGATGACTAGTGATGGAACATTGTGATATCAGTTCTGAGAGAGCATTTTGATGAGAAGTGCATGGAGCATTGTGATAACAAAGTTTATGGAGCATTGTGATGACAAGATTTATGGAGCATTGTGATGACAAGGCTGTGGAGAATTGTGATGACAAGTGCATGGCGCATTTTGATGACATGGATCATGGAGCATTGTGCTGAGAACCGAATGGAGCATTGTGAAGACAAGGGTCAGGGAGCATTGTGCTGACAAAGGCATGGAACATTGTGATGACAACGATCACAGAGCATTGTGAGGAAAAATTCATGGAGCATTGTGGTGACAATGGTCACAGAGCCTTGTGATGACGAGGGCATGGACCATTGTGATTAAAAAGGTCATGAAGCATTGTGATGACTGGAGTCACGGAGCATTGTGATGACAAGGGTATGGAGCATTGTGATGACAGGGGCATGGTGCATTGTTCTGACAAGTTTCATGGTTTATTGTGATGACAGTGGGCATGGCACATTCTGGTGACAAGGTCATGGTGCATTGTGAAGATAAGGGCATGTAGCACTGTGATGACAGGGGTCATGGAACACTGTGATGACAGGGGTGAGGGAGTATTGTGATGACTAGTGATGGAACATTGTGATATAGGTGGTGACAGAGCATTTTGAGAATAAGTGCATGGAGCATTTTGGTGACAAGTTTTATGGAGCATAGCGATGAAAAAGATGTGGAGCATTGTGATGAAAATTTCATGGAGCATTGTGGTGACAAAGATCTCAGAGCCTTGTGTGACGAGGGCATGGATCATTGTGATGAGAAAGGTCATGAATCATTGTGATGACTGGAGTCACGGAGCATTGTGATGACAAGGGTCATGGAGCATTTTGTTGACAACGGCATGGAGCAATGTGATGACAGGGGCATGGAACATTGGTCTGACAAGTTTCATGGATTATTGTGATGACAGTGGGCATGGAGCATTGAGATGACAAGGGAATGGAGCATTGTGGTGACAAAGGTCACAGAGCCTTGTGTGACAAGGGCATGGACCATTGTGAGGACAAAGGTCATGAAGCATTGTGATGACTGGAGTCACGGAGCATTGTGATGACAGGGGGCATGGAGCATTGTAATGACAAGGGCATGGAGCATTGTGATGACAGGGGCATGGAACATAGGCCTGATATGTTTAATGGATTATTGTGATGACAGTGGGCATGGCGCACTGTGATGACAAGGGCATGGAACATTGAGGTGACAAGGATATTGAGTATTTTTAAGACAAATGTAATGGAGCATTTTGATGACAAGACCTTGGAACATTGCGATGACAAGGGTCATGGAGCATTGTGATGAAAAGGGCATGGAGCATTCTGATGAAAAGGTGCATGGAGCATTGAGATTACAGGGGTTTTGAAGCAATGTGATTACAAGGGCATGGAGCATTGTAATGAGAAGCAATGGAGCATTCTGATGAAATGCGTCATGGAGCTATGTGATGACAGTGACATAGAGCGTTGTGATTACAGGGGTCTTGGAGCATTGTGATGAAAAGGGAATGGATCATTGTGATGAAAAATGCATGGACCCTTGTCATGACAGGTTTCAAGGAGCATACTGTTGACAACTGTCAGGGAGCATTCTTATGATAAGTGTATTGAGCATTGTGATGACAAAGATCATGGAGCATTTTGATGAGAAGACCATGGATAATTGTGATGACCAGCGTCATGGGGCATTGTGATGACAAGTGTTATGGAACATTGTGATCAGAAGGGTTTGGTGCATTGTGATGACAGAGGTCATTGAGCATTTTGATTTCATTGTGATGACAATAGCATGAAATATTATGGTGATGGGCACGGTGCATTGTGATGACAGGGTTCATGGAGCATTGAGATGAAAAGGGGCATGGAGCATTGTGATTACATGGGTGTTGGAGCATTGTGATGACAAGGGCATGGAGCATTGTGATAAGAAGGCAATGGAGCATTCTAAAGACATGCGTCATGGAGCTTTGTGATGACAAGGGAATGGAGAATTGTGATTACAGGGGTCATGGAATATTGTGATGACAGGGGTGAGGGAATATTGTGATGACTAGTGATGGAACATTGTGATATCAGTGGTGAGAAGGCATTTTGAGGAGAAGTGCATGGAACATTGTGATGACAATGTTTATGGAGCCTTTTGATGACAAGGTTGTGGAGCATTGTGATGACAAGTGCATGGTGCATTGTGATGACATGGGTTATGGAGCATTGTGCTGACACGCGCATCGAGCATTGTGATGTCAAGGGGCATGGAGCATTGTGCTGACAAAGGCATGGAGCTTTGTGATGACAAGGGTCACAGAGCATTGTGATAAAAATTTCATGGAGCATTGGGGTGACAATGGTCACACAGCTTTCTGTGAGCAGGTCATGGACCATTGTGATGACAAATGTCATGAAGCATTCTGATGACTGAAGTCACAGGGCACTGTGATAACAGGGGTCTTGGAGCATTGTAATGAAAAGGGAATGGATCATTGTGATGAAATAGGCATGGATCCTTGTCATGACAGTGTTCAAGGAGCATACTGATGACAAGTGTCAGGGAGCATTGTGATGAAAAGTGTATTGAGCATTGTGGTGACAAAGGTCATGGAGCATTGTGATGAGAAGACCTTGCATAATTGTGATGACAACCGTCATGGGGTATTGTGATGACAAGTGTTATGGAACATTGTGATCAGAAGGGTTTGGAGCATTGTGATGACAGAAGTCATGGAGCATTGTGATGAGATCGGTCATGAAGCATTGTGATGATTGGAGTCACGGAGCATTGTGATGAAAGGGGTCATGGAGCATTGCTCTGACAATATTTATGGATTATTGTGATGAGAGTGGGCAGGGCGCATTGTGATGACAAAGGCATGGAACATTGTGATGACAAGGTCATGGAGTATTGTGAAGACAGGTGTCAGGGAGCATTGTGATGACATATGTCATTGTCCATTGTGATGACAATGGCATGGAGCATTTTGATACCAAGTGTCATGGAGGATTGTGATGACAAATTTAATGGAGCACTTTGATGACAAGGGCTTGGAACATTACGATGACAAGGGTCATGGAGCATTGTGATGACAAGTGCATGGAGCATTGTGATGACAAGGGCCATTGAGAATTTTGATGACAACGTCGTGAAGCATTGTGATGACAAGCACATAGAGCTTGCTATGACAGGGGTCATAGACCATTGCGATGACAAGTGCATGGAGAATTGTGATGACATGTTCATGTAACATTGTGATGAGAAGTGTCACGAAGCACTGTGATGACAAAGACGTGGAGAATTGTAATGACATGGGACATGGAGCATTGTGATGAACAGGGCATGGAGAATTGTGATAGCAAGACCGTTGAGCATTGTGTTGAAAAGACCATGGATAATTATGATGAAGAGCGTCATGGATCACTGTAATGACAAGAGGCATGGAGCATTGTGACTACAGGTGTCATGGAGCATTGTGATGAGAGGGCTCATGGAGCATTGTGATGGCAAGGGTCATGGAGCATTGTGATGAGAAGATCATGGAGCATTGGGCTGAAAATATTCATGGAGTATTGTGATGACAGTGGTCAAGGAGCAATGTGATGAAAAGGGAATGGAGCATTGTGATGACAAGGTCCTGGAGCAGTGTGATGAGAAGACCATGGAGCCTTGTGATGACAAGTCTCATGGAGCATTCTGATGAACAGGGACATGGAGCATTGTGATTACAGGGGTCTTGGAGCACTGTGATGACAAGGGCATGGAGCATTGTGATGAGAAGTCCATGGAGCATTCTGATGACATGTGTCATGGATCTTTGTGATGACAAGGACATGGAGCATTGTTATGACAGGGGTAATGGAGCATTGTGATGACAAGGGCATGGAACATTGGTCTGAAAATGTCATGGATTATTGTGATGAGATTCGGCATGGAACATTGTGATGATTGGGCACGGAACACTGTGAGACATGTGTCATGGAGGATTGTAATGACAAGGGCATGGAGCATTGTGATGAGAAGTGTATCGAGCATTGTGATGACAAGCGTCATGGAGCATTGTGGTGACAAGGGCATGGAGCAATGTGATGAGAGGTTTCATGTAACATTGTGATGACAGGGTCATGGAGCAAATTGATGAAAAGTGTCATGGAAAATTTTGATGACAGAGGTTATGGAACATTGTGATGTCAGGGGTCATGGAGCATTGTGATGATAAGGTCATGTAGAACTGTGATGACAGTGGTCATTGAACATTGTGATGACTGGGTTGAGCGAGTATTGTGATGACTAGTGATGGAACATTGTGATATATGTGGTGAGAGAGCATTTTGATGAGAAGTGCAAGGAGCATTGTGATGACACGTTTTATGGAGTATAGTGATGAAAAGGATGTGGAGCATTGTGATGAAAAGAGCATGGCACATTGTGATGACATGTGTCATGGAGCAATGTGCTGACAAATGCATGGAGTATTTTGATGACTAGTGTTAGGGAGCATTGTGCTGACAAAGGCATGGAGCATTGTGATGACAAGGGACACAGAGCATTGTGATGAAAATTTCATGGAGCATTGTGGTGACAAAGATCAAAAGCCTTGTGTGACGAGGGCATGGACCATTGTGATGAGAAATTTCCTGAATCATCGTGATGACTGGAGTCACGGAGCATTGTGATGACAGGGGTCATGGAGCATTGTGATGTCAAGGGCATGGAGCAATGGGATGACAGGGGCATGGAACATTGGTCTGACATGTTTCATGGATTATTGTGATGACAGTGGGCATGGCGCATTGTGATGACAAGGTCATGGATTATTGAGAAGACAGGTGTCCGGGAACATTGTGATGACATATGTCTTTATCCATTGTGATGACAATGGCAGGGAGCATTGTGATACCAAGTGTCATGGAGGATGGTGATGACAATGGTAATGGAGCCTTTTAATGACAGGGGCTTGGAACATTGCGATGACAAGGGTCATGGAGCATTGTGATGACAAGGGAATGGAGAATTCTGATGAAAAGGTGCATGGAGCATTGAGATTACAGGGGTTTTGAAGCAATGTGATTACAGGGGCATGGAGCATTGTGATGAGAAGGCAATGGAGAATTCTGATGACATGCGTCATGGAGCTTTGTGATGACAAGGACATGGAGCATTGTGATTACAGTGGTCTTTGAGCATTGTGATGAAATGGGTCATGGAGCATTTTGTGACAGGGGTTATGGAACATTGTGATGTCAGGGGTCATGGAGCACTGTGATGATAAGGGCATGTAGCACTGTGATGACAGTGGTCATGGAACATTGTGATGACAGGGTTGAGGGAGTATTGTGATGACTAGTGATTGAAGATTGTGATATATGTGGTGAGAGAGCATTTTGATGAGAAGTGCATGGAGCATTGTGATGACAAGTTTTATGGAGCATAACGATGAAAAGGATGTGGAGCATTGTGGTGAAAAGAGCATGGCACATTTGGTGACATGTGTCATGGAGCATTGTGCTGACAAGCGCATGGAGCATTTTGATGACAAGTGTCAAGGAGCATTGTGCTGACAAAGGCATGGAGCACTGTGATGACAAGGGACACAGAGCATTGTGATGAAAATTTCATGGAGCATTGTGGTGAAAACAGATCACAGAGCCTTGTGTGACGAGGGCCTGGACCAATGTGAGGACAAAGGTCATGAATCATTGTGATGACTCGTGTCACGGAGCATTGTGATGACAGGGATCATGGAGCATTGCTCTGACAAGATTCATGGATTATTGTGATGAGAGTGGGCATGTCGCATTGTGATGACAAGGGCATGGAGTACTGTGAAGACAGGTGTCAGGGAGCATTGTGATGACATATGTCATTGTCCATTGTGATGACAAAGGCATGGAGCATTGTGATACCAAGTGTCATGGAGGATTCTGATGACAACGGTAATGGAGCATTTTGTTGACAAGGGCTTGGAACACTGTGATGAAAAGTGTCATGGAGCATTGTGATGACAAAGGCATGGAGCATTGTGATGACAAGGGCCATTGAGAATTTTGATGACAACGTCGTGAAGCATTGTGATGACAAGCGCATGGAGCTTGCTATGACAGGGGTCATAGAGCATTGCGATGACAAGTTCATGGAGAATTGTGATGACAAGATCATGTAACATTGTGATGAGAGGTGCCACGAAGCATTGTGATGACAAGGACTTGGAGAATTGTAATGACATGGGACATGGAGCATTGTGATGAACAGGGCATGGAGAATTGTGATAGCATGACCGTGGAGCATTGTGATGAAAAGACCATGGATAATTATGATGAACAGCGTCATGGATCACTGTAATGACAAGGGGCATGGTGCATTGTGATGACAGGTGTCATGGAGCATTGTGATGAGAGGGGTCATGGAGCATTGTAATGACAAGGGTCATGGAGCATTGTGATGAGAAAGTCATGGAGCATTGGGCTGAAAATGTTCATGGAGTATTTTGATGACAGTGATCAAGGAGCATTGTAATGACAAGTGCTTGGAACATAGTGATGACAAGGGTCATGGAGCATTGTGATGACAGGTGTCATGGAGCATTGTGATGACAAGGGTCATGGAGCCTTTCATGCCAAGGAGGTGGAATATTTTGATGGCAGGGGTCATGGAGCATTGTTATGACAGGGGTAATGGAGCATTGTGATGACAAGGGCATGGAACATTGGTATGAAAATTTCATGGATTATTGTGATGAGATTCGGCATGGAACATTGTGATGACTAGGGCAACGAACACTGTGATAGATGTGTCATGGAGGATTGTAATGACAAGGGCATGGAGCATTGTGATGAGCAGAGTATCGAGCATTGTGATGACAAGCGTCATGGAGCATTGTGATGACAAGGGCATGGAGCAATGTGATGAGAGGTTTCATCCAGCATTGTGGTGAAATGGTATGGAGTATTGTGATGCCAAGGGTCATGGAGCTTTGTGATGACAAAGGTCATGGAGCCTTTTGATGACAAGGTCGTGGTGCATTGTGATGAGAAGGGCAGGGAGCATTGTGATGACAGGCTCATGGAGCAAATTGATGAAAAGTGTCATGGAACATTTTGATGACAGGGTTTATGGAACTTTGTGATGTCAGGGGTCATGGAGCACTGTGATGATAAGGGCATGTAGCACTGCGATGACTGTGGTCATGGAACATTGTGATGACAGGGGTGAGCGAGTATTGTGATGACTAGTGATGGAACATTGTGATATATGAGGTGAGAGATCATTTTGATGAGAAGTGCATGGAACATTGTGATGACAAGTTTTATGGAGCATAGCAATGAAAAGGATGTGGAGCATTGTGATGAAAAGAGCATGGCACATTGTGATGACATGTGTCTTGGAGCATTGTGCTGACAAGCGCATGGAACATTTTGATGACAACTGTCATGGAGCATTGTGCTGACAAAGGCATGGAGCATTGTGATGACAAGGGACACAGAGCATTGTGATGAAAATTTCATGGAGCATTGTGTTGAAAAAGATCACAGAGCCTTGTGTGACGAGGGCCTGGCCCATTGTGTGGACAAAGGTCATGGAGTATTGTGAAGACAGTTGTCAGGGAGCATTGTGATGAAATATTTCATTGTCCACTGTGATGACAATGGCATGGAGCATTGTGATACCAAGTGTCATGGAGGATTGTGATGACAGAGGTAATTCAGCATTTTGATGTTAAGGGCTTGGAACATTGTGATGACAAGGGTCATGGAGCATTGTGATGACAAGGGCATGGAGCATTCTGATGAAAAGGTGCATGGAGCATTGAGATTACAGGCGCTTTGAAGCAATGGGATGACAAGGGCATGGAGCATTGTGATGACAAGTCAATGGAGCATTCTGATGACATGCATCATGGAGCCTTGTGATGACAAGGACATGGAGCATTGTGATTAAAGGGGTCTTGGAGCATTGTGATGATAAGGGAATGGATAATTGTGATGAAAAATGCATGGAGCCTTGTCATGACAGGGTTCAAGGAGCATACTGATGACAACTGTCAGGGAGCATTGTGATGATAAGTGTATTGTGCATTGTGATGACAAAGATCATGGAGCCTTTTGATGAGAAGACCATGGATAATTGTGATGACCAGCGACATGGGGCATTGTGATGACAAGTGTTATGGAACATTGTGATCAGAAGGGTTTGGTGCATTGTGATGACAGAGGTCATTGAGAATTTTGATTTCATTGTGATGACAATAGCATGAAATATTATGGTGATGGGCACGGTGCATTGTGATGGCAGGGTTCATGGAGCATTGAGATGAAAAGGGGCATGGAGCATTGTGATTAAAGGTGTGTTGGAGCATTGTGATGACAAGGGCATGGAGCATTTTGATGAGAAGGCAATGGAACATTCTGAAGACATGCGTCATGGAGCTTTGTGATCAGAAGGACATGGAGCATTGTGATTACAGGGGACTTACAGCATTGCGATGATAAGTGCATGGAGAATTGTGATGAAAATATCATGTAACATTGTGATAAGAAATGTCAAGGAGCATTGTGATGAAAAGGACTTGGAGAATTGTGATGACATGGGACATGGAGCATTCTGAAGACCAGGGCATGGAGCACTGTGATGGCAAGACCGTGGAGCATTCTGATGAGAATATCACGGATAATTATGTTGACGAGCGTCATGGAGCACTGTAATGACAAGGGGCGTGGAGCATTGTGATTACAGGGGTCTTGGAGCATTGTGATGACAAGGTCATGGAGCATAGTGATGAGAAGGCCATGGAGAATTCTGATGACATGTGTCATGGATCTTTGTGAATGACAGAGGCAAGGAGCATTGTGATTACAGGCGTCTTGGAGCATTGTGATGACAAGGGTCATGGAGCCTTGGATGCCAAGGCGGTGGAACATTGTGATGGCAGGGGTCATGGAGCATTGTTATGACAGGGGCAATGGAGCATTGTGATGACAAGGGCATGGAACATTGGTCTGAAAATTTCATGGATTATTGTGATGAGATTCGGCATGGATCATTGTGATGACTAGGGCACATAACACTGTGATACATGTGTCATGGAGGACTGTAATGACAAGGGCATGGAGCATTGTGATGAGAAGAGTATCGAGCATTGTGATGACAAGTGTCATGGAGCATTGTGGTGACAAGGGCATGGAGCAATATGATGAGAAGTTTCATGTAGCATTGTGATGAAATGTCATGGAGCATTGTGATGCCAAGTGTCATGGAGCTTTGTGATGACAAAGGTCATGGAGCATTGTGATGACCGGGTCATGGAGCAAATTGATGAAAATTGTCATGGAACATTTTGATGACAGGGGTTATGGAACATTGTGGTGTCAGGGATCATGGAGCATTGTGATGATAAGTGCATATAGCACTGTGATGACAGTGGTCATGGATCATTGTGATGACAGCGGTGAGCGAGTATTGTGATGGCTATTGATGGAACATTGTGATATATGTGGTGAGAGAGAATTTTGATGAGAAGTGCATGGAGCATCGTGATGACAAGTTTTATGGAGCATAGCGATGAAAAGGATGTGGAGCATTGTGATGAAAAGAGCATGGCACATTGTGATGACATGTGTCATGGAGCATTGTGCTGACAAGTGCATGGAGCATTATACTGACAAAGGCATGGAGCATTGTGATGACAAGGGACACAGAGCACTGTGATGAAAATTTCATGGAGCATTGTGGGGACAAAGATCACAGAGCCTTGTGTGACGAGGGCATGGACCATTGTGAGGACATAGGTCATGAATCTTTGTGATGAGTGGAGTCACGGTGCATTGTGATGAAAGGGGTCATGGAGCACTGTGATGACAAAGGCATTGAGCATTGTGATGAGAAGGCAATGGATCATTCTGATGACATGCGTCATTTAGCTTTGTGATGACAAGGGCATGGATAATTGTGATTACAGGTGTCTTGGAATATTATGGTGACAGGGGTGAGGGAGTATTGAGATGACTAGTGATGGAACATTATGATATCAGTGGTGAGAAAGCATTTTCAGGAGAAGTGCATGGAGCATTGTGATGACAATGTTTAAGGAGCATTTTGATGACAAGGATGTGGAGCATTGTGATGACAAGTGCTTGGTGCATTGTGATGACATGGGTTATGGAGCATTGTGCTGACACGCGCATCGAGCATTGTGATGACAAGTGTCACATAGCATTGTGATAAAAATTTCATGGAGCATTGTGGTGACAAATGTCACATAGCTTTGTATGACGAGGTCATGGTCCACTGTGATGACAAATGTCATGAAGCATCATGATGACTGGAGTCACGGGGCTCTGTGATAACAGGGGTCTTGGAGCATTGTGATGAAAAGGGAATGGATCATTGTGATGAAAAAGGCATGGAGCCTTGTCATGACAGTGTTCAAGGAGCATACTGATGACAAGTGTCAGCGAGCATTGTGATGCCAAGTGTATTGAGCATTGTGGTGACAAAGGTCATGGAGCATTGTGATGAGAAGACCTTGCATAATTGTGATGACGAGCGTCATGAGGCATGTGATGACAAGTGTTATGGAACACTGTGATCAGAAGGGTTTGGAGCATTGTGATGACAGAGGTCATGGAGCATTTTAATTTCATTGTGATGACAATAGCATGAATCATTATGTTGATAGGCATGGTGCATTGTGATGACAGGGTTCATGGAGCATTGAGATGAAAAGGGGCATGGAAAATTGTGATTACAGAGGTCTTGGTGCATTCTGATGACAAGGGTCATGGAGCCATGTGATGACAAGGCCGTGGAACATTGTGATGGCAGGGGTCATGGAGCATTGTTATGACAGGTGTAATGGAGCATTGTGATGACAAGGGCATGGAGCAATGTGATGAGAGATTTCATTGAGCATTGTGATGACAATGGCATGGAGCATTGTGATGCAAAGTGTCATGGAGCTTTGTGATGACAAAGATCATGGGGCGTTTTGACGACAAGGGCATGGTGCATTGAGATGAGAAGGACAGGGATCATTGTGATGACAGGGTCATGGAGCAATTTGATGAAAAGCGTGATGGAATATTTTGATGACAGGGTTTATGGAACATTGTGATGTCAGGGGTCAAGAAGCATTGTGATGAAATGGGTCATGGAGCATTTTGTGACAGGAGTTATGGTACACTGTGATGACAGGGGTGAGGGAGTATTGTGATGACTAGTGATGTAACATTGTGATATATGTGGTGAGAGAGCATTTTGATGAGAAGTGCATGGAACATTGTGATGACAAGTGTTATGGAGCATAGCAATGATAAGGATGTGGAGTATTGTGATGACAAGCGCATGGCGCATTGTGATGACATGGGTCAAGGAGCATTGTGCTGACAAAGGCATGGAGAATTTTGATGACAAGGGACACAGAGCATTGCGATGAAATATTCATGGAACATTGTGCTGAAAAAGATCACAGAGCCTTGTGTGACGAGGGCATGGCCCATAGTGATGAGATAGGTCATGAAGCATTTTGATGACTGGAGTCACAAAGCATTGTGATGAAAGTGGTCATGGAGCATTGTGATGACAAGGGCATGGAGCAATGTGATGACAGGGGCATGGAACATTGGTCTGACAAGTTTCATGGATTATTGTGATGACAGTGGGCATGGAGCATTGTGATGACAAGGGAATGGAGCATTTTGGTGACAAAGGCATGGAGAATTTTGATGACAAGGGACAAAGAGCATTGTGATGAAACCTTCATGGAGCATTATGGTGTAAAAGATCACAGAGCCTTGTTTGAAGAGGACATGGACCACTGTGATGACAAAGGTCATGAAATATTGTGATGACTGGAGTCACGGAGCATTGTGATGACAGGGGTCATGGAGCATTGCTCTGACAAGTTTATGGATTATTGTGATGAGAGTGGGCATGGCGCATTGTGATGACAAGGGCATGGAACATTGTGATGACAAGGTCAAGCAGTATTGTGAAGACAGGTGTCAGGGAGCTTTGTGATGACATATGTCATTGTCCATTGTGATGACAATGGCATGGAGCATTGTGATACCAAGTGTCATGGAGGAGTGTGATGACAAAGGTAATGAAGCATTTTGATGACAAGGTCTTGGAACATTGTGAGGAGAAGGGTCATGGAGCATTGTGATGACAAGGGCATGGAGCATTGTGATGACAAGAGCCACTGAGAATTTTGATGACAACGTCGTGAAGCATTGTGATGACAAGTGCTTGGAGCTTGCTATGACAGTGGTCATAGAGCATTGCGATGACAAGTGCATGGAGAATTGTGATGACAAGATCATGTAACATTGTGATGAGAAGTGTCACGAAGCATTGTGATGACAAGGACGTGGAGAATTGTAATGACTTGGTACATGGAGCAATGTGATGAACAGGGCATGGAGAATTGTGATAGCAAGACCGTGGAGCATTGTGATGAGAAGACCATGGATAATTATGATGAAGAGCGTCATGGATCACTGTAATGACAAGGGGCATGGAGCATTGTGATGACAGGTGTCATGGAGCATTGTGATGAGAGGGGTCATGGAGCATTGTGATGACAAGGGTAATGGAGCATTGTGATGAGACCGTCATGGAGCATTGGCCTGAAAATGTTCATGGAGTAGTGTCATTACAGTGGTCAAGGAGCATTGTGATGACAAGGGAATGGAGCATTGTGATGACAAGGTCCTGGAGCAGTGTGATGAGAAGACCATGGAGCCTTGTGATGACAAGTCTCATGGAGCATTCTGATGAATAGGGGCATGGAGCATTGTGATTACAGGGGTCTTGGAGCATTGTGATGACAAGGTCATGGAGCATAGTGATGAGGAGGCCATGGAGCATTCTGATGACATGTGTCATGGATCTTTGTGATGACAGGGGCATAGAGCATTGTGATTACAGGGGTCTTGGAGCATTGTGATGACAGGGTGATGGAGAAATTTGAATAAAAGTGTCATGGAATATTTTGATGACAGGGGTTATGGAACATTGTGATGTCATGGGTCATGAAGCATTGTGATGAAATGAGTCATGGAGCATTTTGTGACAGGGGTTATGGAACATTGTGATGTCAGGGTTCATGGAGCATTGTGATGATAAGGGCATGGAGCACTGTGATGACAGTGGTCATTGAACATTGTGATGACAGGGGTCAGTGAGTATTGTGATGACTAGTGATGGAACATTGTGATATATGTGGTGAGAGAGCATTTTGATGAGAAGTGCATGGAGCATTGTGATGACAAGTTTTATGGAGCATAGCGATGCAAGGGATGTGGAGCATTTTGATGAAAAGAGCATGGCACATTGTGATGACATGTGTCATGGAGCACTGTGCTGACAAGCGCATGGAGCATTTAATGACAAGTGTCATGGAGCATTGTGCTGACAAAGGCATGGAGCATTGTGATGACAAGGGACACAGAGCATTGTGATTAAAATTTCATGGAGCATTGTGGTGACAAAGATCACAGAGCCTTGTGTGACGAGGGCATGGACCATTGTGATGAAAAAGGTCATGAATCATTGTGATGACTGGAATCACGGAGCATTGTGATGACAGGGGTCATGGAGCATTGTTATGACAGTGGCAATGGAACATTGTGATGACAAGTGCATGCAACATTGGTCTGAAAATTTCATGGATTATTGTGATGAGTTTCGGCATGGAGCATTGTGATGACTAGGGCACGGAACACTTGATAAATGTGTCATGGAGGATTGTAATGACAAGTGCATGGAGCATTGTGATGAAAAGAGTATCGAGCATTGTGTTGACAAGCGTCATGGAGCATTGTACTGACAAAGGCATGGAGCATGGTGAAGACATGGGTAAAAGAGCATTGTGATGAAAATTTCATGGAGCGTTGTGGTGACGAATTTCAGAGAGCCTTTTGATGAAGTGGGCATGGACCAGTGTGATAACAAGGTACTGGGGCATTGTGATGAGAGGACCATGGAGCCTTGTGGTGACAATTCTCATGGAGCATTCTGATGAAAAGGGGCATTGAGCATTGTGATTAAAGGTTTATTGGATCCTTGTGATGACAAGGACGTAGAATATTGTGATGGCTGGGTTCATGGAGCATGGTTATGACATGGACAATGGAGCATTGTGATGACAAGGGCATCGAGCATTGGTCTGAATAGTTTCATGGATTATTGTGATGAGAGTGGGCATAGAGCATTGTGATGACAAGGGCACGGAACACTGTGATACATGGATCATGGACACTGTAATGACAATGGCGTGGAGAAATGTGATGAGAGGCTTTATGGATCATTGTGATGACAAGGGTCATGGAGCATTTTGATGACAAGATTCCCATATCATCGTGTTGTCAGGGGTCATGGAGCTCTGTGATGACAGTGGTCATGGAGCATTGTGATGACAGGGTCATGGAGCATTGTGATAAGAAGGTCATGGAGCACTGGGCTGAAAATATTCATGGAGTATTGTGATGACAGGGGTAATGGTGCATTGTGATGACAAGGGAATGGAGCATTGTGATGACAAGGTCCTGGGGCATTGTAATGAGAAAACCATGGAGCCTTGTGATGACAAGTCTCATGGAGCATTCTGATGAAAAGGTGCATGGAGCATTGTGATTACAGGGGTCATGAAGCATTGTGATGAAAATGGCATGGAGCATTGTGATGCCAAGGGTCATGGAGCTTTGTGATGACAAAGTTCATGGAGCATTTTGATGACAAGGTCGTGGTGCATTGTGATGAGAAGGGCAGGGAGCATTTTGATGACAAGGTCATGGAGCAATTTGATGAAAAGTATCATGGAATATTTTGATGACAGTGGTTATGGAACACTGTTATTTCAGGGGTCATGGAGCATTGTGATGAAAAGGGTCATGGAGCATTTTGATGACAGGTGTTAAGGAACATTGTGATGTCAGGGTTCATGGAGCATTGTGATGATAAGGTCATGCAGCATTGTCATGACAGGGATCATGGAACATTGTAATGAGAGGGGGGAGAGAGCATTTTGATGAGAAGTGCATGGAGCATTGTGATGACAAGGTTTTTGGAGCACTGTAATGACAAGGGTGTGGAGCATTGTGATGACAAGTTCATGGCGCAATGTGATGACATGGGTTAAGGAGCATTGTGCTCACAAGCGCATGGAGCATTGTGATGACAAGTGTCATGGAGAATTGTGCTGACAAAGGCATGCAGCATGGTGATGACAAGGATCAGAGAGCATTGTGATGAAAAGTTCATGGAGCATTGTGGTGAGAAAGGTCACAGAGCCTTGTGTGAAGAGGACATGGACCATTGCGATGACAAATGTCATGAAGCCTTGTGATGACTGGAGTAACAGAGCATTGAGATGACTGGGGTCTTGGAGCACTGTGATGACAAGGACATGGAGCATTGTGATGAGAAGGCCATGGAGCATTCTGATGACATGCGTCATGGAGCTTTGTGATGACAATGACATGGAGCATTGTGATTACAGGGGTCTTGGAGCATTGTGATGAAAATGGTATGGATCATTGTGATGAAAAAGGAATGCAGCCTTGTCATGACAGGGTTCAAGGAGCATACTGATGACAAGTGTCAGGGAGCATTGTGATGACAAGTGTATTGAGAATTGTGATGACAAAGGTCATGGAGCACTGTGATGAGAAGACCATGGATAATTGTGATGATGAACGTCATGGTGCATTGTGATGACAATGGTTATGGAACATTGTGATCAAAAGGGTTTGGAGCATTTTGATGACAGAGGTCATGGAGCATGTTGATTTCACTGTGATGACAATAGCATGAAGCATTATGATGATGGACATGGTGCATTGTGATGACAGTGTCATGGAGCAATTTGATGAAAAGGGTCATGGAATATTTTGATGACAGTGGTTATGGAACACTGTGATGTAAGGGGTCTTGGAGCATTGTGATGAAAAGGGTGATGGAGCATTCTGATGACAGAGGATATGGAACATTTTGATGTCAGGGGTCATGGAGCATTGTGATGATATGGCATGTGGCATTGTGATGACAGAGGTCATGGAAAATAGTGATGACAGTGGTGAGGGATTATTGTGATGACTACTGATGGAACATTGTGATATCAGTGGTGAGAAAGCATTTTGATGAGAAGTGAATGGAGCATTGTGATGACAAGATTTATGGAGCATTGTGATGACAAGGTTTATGGAGCATTGAGATGACAAGTCTGTGGAGCATTGTGATGACAATTGCATGGCGCACTTTGATGACATGGGTCATGGAGCATTGTGCTGGGAAGCGCATGGAGCATTGTGATGACAAAGGCATGGAACATTGTGACGACAATGGTCACATAGCATTGTGATGAAAGTTCATGGAGCATTGTGGTGACAATGGTCACAGAGTCTTGTGATGACGAGGTCAAGGACCATTGTGATGACAAAGGTCATGAAGCATTGTGATGACTGGAGTCACGGAACATTGTGATGACAAGGGTATGGAGCATTCTTATGACAGGGGCATGGTGCATTGGTCTGAGAAGTTTCATGGTTTATTGTGATGCAGTGGGCAAGGCGCATTCTGATGAGAAGAGCATGGAGCATTATGATGAGAAGGTCATGGTGTACTGTGAAGAAAGGGGTCTGGGGTCATTGTGATGACATATGTCATGGTCCATTTTGATGACAATGGCATGGAGTAATGTGATGCCAAGTGTCATGGAGGAATGTGATGACAAAGTTAATAGAGCATTGTGATGACAGGGGTTTGGAGCATTGTAATGAAAAGGGTCATGGAGCATTTTGATGACAAGGGCATGGAGGATTGTGATGACAAGAGCCATTGAGAATTTTCATGACAAGTTCCTGAAGCATTGTGATGAAAAGCACATGGAGCTAGCTATGACAGGGGTCATGGAGCATTGCGATGACAAGTGCATGGAGAACTGTGATGACAAGAGCATGCAACATTGTGATGAGAAGTGTCATGGAGCATTGTGATGGCAAGACCGTGGAGCATTGTGATGAGAAGGCCATGGATAATTTTGATGACGAGAGTCATGGAGCACTGTAATGACGAGGGGCATGGAGCATTGTGATGACAGGTGTCATGGAGCATTGTGATGACATGGGTAACGGAGTATTGTGATGACAAGGGTCATGGAGCATTATGATGACAAGCTTGTGGAGTATTGTGATGACAATGGCATGGAACATTGTGATGAAAAGGGCATGGAGCATTGTGATGAAAAAGGCATGGAGCCTTTTCATGACAGGGTTCAAGGAGCATTCTGACAAAAAGTGTCAGGGAGCATTGTGATGACAAGTGTATTGAGCATTGTGATGACAAAGTTCATGGAGCATTGTGATGACAAGGGCATGGAGTATTGTGATGACAGGCATCATGGAGCGTTGTGATGACCACTGTTATCGAACATTGTGATCACAAGAGTTTGGCATTGTGATGACACAGGTCATGGAACATTTTGCTTTCAAGAATCACGGAGCATTGTGATGACAAGGGCATGAAACAATGTGATCCCAAGGGTCACGTAGGATTGTGATGACACTGGTAATGGAGAATTGTGATGACAATTCCATGGAACATTGTGATGACAAGGTCATGTAGCATTTTGCTGACAAAGGCATGGAGAATTGTGATGACAAGTGTCATGGAGCTCTGTGACGACAAGCGTCAAGGAGCATTGTGATTACAGGGCTCATGGAGCATTGGGATGACAAGCACATGTAACATTCTGATGACAAGTGGCATGGATCATTTCGATGACTGTGGTCATGTAGCATTGTGATGACATGGGTCATGGAGCTTTGTGATGAGAAGGTCATGGAGCATTGGGCTGAAAATATTCATGGAGTACTGTGATGTCAGGGGTCATGGAGCATTGTGATGAGAAGGGAATGCATCAATGTGATGAGAAGGTCCTGGAGCATTGCGATGAGAGGGCCATGGAGCCTTGTGATGACAAGGGTCATGGAGCATACTGATGAAAAGGTGCAAGGAGCATTGAGATTACAGGGGTTTTGAAGCATTGTGATAAAAAGGGCATGGAGTATTGTGATGAGAAAGCAATGGAGCATTCTGATGACATGCTTCATGGAGCTTTGTGATGACAAGGACATGGAGCATTGTGATTACAGGGGTCTTGGAGCATTGTGATGAAAAGGGAATGGATCATTGTGATGAAAAATGCATGGAGCCTTGTCATGACAGGGTTCAAGGAGCATACTGATGACAACTGTCAGGGAGCATTGTGATGATAAGTGTATTGAGCATTGTGATGACAAAGATCATGGAGCATTGTGATGAGAAGACCATGGATAATTGTGATGACCAGCATCATGGGGCATTGTGATGACAAGTGTTATGGAACATTGTGATCAGAAGGGTTTGGTGCATTGTGATGACAGAGGTCATTGAGGGTTTTGATTTCATTGTGATGACAATAGCATGAAATATTATGGTGATGGACACGGTGCATGGTGATGACAGGGTCCATGGAGCATTGAGATGAAAAGGGGCATGGAGCATTGTGATTACAGGGCTGTTGGAGCATTGTGATGACAAGGGCATGGAGCATTGTGATGAGAAGGCCATGGAGCATTCAGATGACATGCGTCATGGAGCTTTGTGATGACAAGGACATGGAGCATTGTGATTACAGGGGTCTTGGAGCATTGTGTGGACAAGGGTCATGGAGGATTGTGATGACAAGGCCATGGAGGCTTGTGATGACAAGGCCGTGGAACCTTGTGATGGCAAGGGTCATGGATCATTCTTATGACAGAGGTAATGGAGCTTTGTGATGACAAATGTCATGCGGCATTTTGATGACAAGGGTGCGGTGCATTGTGGCGACAGAGGTCATGGAGCATTTTGATGACAAGGTCTTTGTGCATTGTGATGAGAAGGGCAGTGAGCATTGTGATGACAGGGTCTTGGAGCAAATTGATGAAAAGTGTCAGGGAACATTTTGATAACAGGGGTTATGGAACATTGTGTTGACAAGGGGATGGAGTATTGTGATGTGGAGGCAATGGAGCATTCTGATGACATGCGTCATGGAGCTTTGTGATGAAAAGGACATGGAGCATTGTGATTACAGGGGTCATAGAGCATTGCGATGACAAGTGCATGGAGAATTGTGATAAAAATATCATATAACATTGTTGTAAGAAGTATCATGGAGCATTGTGATGAAAAGGACTTGGAGAATTGTGATGACATGGGACATGGAGCATTGTGATGGCAAGACCGTGGAGCATTGTGATGAGAAGATCACGGATAAATGTGATGACGAGCGTCATGGAGCACTTTAATGACAAGGGGCATGGAGCATTGTTATTACAGGGGTCTTGGAGCATTGTGATGACAAGCGAATGGAGCATTGTGATGAGAAGGCCGCGGAGCATTCTGATGACATGTGTCATGAATCTTTGTTACGACAAGGGCATGGAAAATTGTGATTACAGGGGTCTTGGAGAACTGTGATGACAAGGGTCATGGAGCCTTGTATGACAAGGCCGTGGAACATTGTGATGGCAGGGGTCATTGTTAAGACAGGGGTAATGGAGCATTGTGATGGCAAGGGCAGGGAATATTCGTCTGAAAATTTCATGGATTATTTTGATGAGATTCGGCATGGAGCATTGTGATGACTATGGCACGGAACACTGTGATGCATGTGTCATGGAGCTCTGTAATGATAAGGGGCAAGGAGCATTGTGATTACAGAGATTTTGGAGCATTGTGATGACAAGGGAATGGAGCATTTTGATGAGAAGGCCATGGAGCATTCTAATGACATGGAACATGAATCATTGTGACGACAAGGGCATGGATCATTGTAATTACAGATGTCTTGGAGCACTATGATGACAAGGGTCATGGAGCCTTGGATGACAAGGCCGTGGAACATTGTGATGGCAGGGGTCATGGAGCAATTTAATGAAAAGTGTCATGGAATATTTTGATGACAGGGGTTATGGAACATTGTGATGTCAGGGGTCATGAAGCATTGTGATGAAATGCGTTATGGAGCATTTTAGACAGGGGATATGGAACATTGTGATGTCAGGGGTCATGGAGCATTGTGATGAAAAGGGCAGGTAGCACTGTGATGATAGGGGTCATGAAATATTGTGATGACAGGGGTGAGGGAGTATTGTGATGACTAGTGATGTAACATTGTGATATATGTGGTGAGAGAGCATTTTGATGAGAAGTGCATGGAGCATTGTGATGAAAAGTATTATGGAGCATACCAGTGATAAGGATGTGGAGTATACTGATGACAAGTGCATGGCGCATTGTGATGACATGGGTCATGAAGAATTGTGCTGACAGGCGCATGGAGCATTTTGATGACAAGTGTCATGGAGCATTGTGCTGACAAAAGCATGGAGCATATTGATGACAAGGGAAACAGTGCATTGTGATGAAATATTCATGGAGCATTGTGGTGAAAAAGATCACAGAGCTTTGTGTGACGAGGGCATGGACCATTGTGATGAGATAGGTCATGAAGCATTGTGATGACTGGAGTCACGGAGCATTGTGATGAAAGGGGTCATGGAGCATTGTGATGACAAGGGCATGGAGCAATGTGATGACAGGGGCATGGAACATTTGTCTGACAAGTTTCATGGATTATTGTGATGACAATGGGCATGGAGCATTGTGATGACAACGTCATGGAGCATTTTGGTGACAACGGCATGGAGCATTTTGATGACAAGGGACAAAGAGCATTGTGATAAAATATTCGTGTAGCTTGTGGTGAAAAAGATCAAAGAGCCTTGTGTGAAGAGGGGATGGACCACTGTGATGACAAAGGTCATGAAGCATTGTGATGACTGGAGTCACAGAGCATTGTGATGACAGGGGTCATGGAGCATTGCTCTGACAAGATTTATGGATTATTGTGATGAGAGTGGGCAGGGCGCATTGTAATGACAAGGTCATGGAACACTGTGATGACAATGTCATGGAGTATTGTGAAGACAGGTGTCTCGGAGCATTGTGATGACATATGTCATTGTCCATTGTGATGACAATGGCATGGAGCATTGTGATACCAAGTGTCATGGAGAATTGTGATGACAAAGGTAATGGAGAATTTTGATGACAAGGGATTGGATCATTGTGATGACAAGGGTCATGGAGCATTGTGATGACAAGGGCATGGAGCTTTGTGATGACAAGGGCCAATGAGAATTTTGATAACAACGTCGTGAAGCATTGTGATGACAAGCGCATGGAGCTTGCTATGACAGGGGTCATAGAGCATTGCGATGACAATTGCATGGAGAATTGTGATGACAAGATCATGTAACATTGTGATGAGAAGTGTCACGAAGCATTGTGATGACAAGAACGTGTAGAATTGTAATGACATGGGACATGGAGCATTGTGATGAACAGGGCATGGAGAATTGTGATACCAAGACCGTGGAGCATTGTGATGAAAAGACCGTGGATAATTATGATGAAGAGCGTCATGGATCTCTGTAATGACAAGGGGAATGGGGCATTGTAATGACAGGTGTCATGGAGCATTGTGATGACAGGGGTCATGGAGCATTGTGATGACAAGGGAATGGAGCATTGTGATGACAATGTCCTGGAGCAGTGTGATGAGAAGACCAAGGAGCCTTGTGATGACAAGTCTCATGGAGCATTCTGATGAATAGGGGAATGGAGCATTGTGATTACAGAGGTCTTGGAGCATTGTGATGACAAGGGCATGGAGCATTGTGAGGAGAAGGCCATGGAGCATTCTGATGACATGTGTCATGGAGAATTGTAATGACAAGGGCATGGAGCATTGTGATGAGAAGAGTATCGAGCATTGTGATGACAAACGTCATGGAGCATTGTGGTGACAAGGGCATGGAGCAATGTGATGAGAGGTTTCATGTAGCATTGTGATGAAATGGCATGGAGTATTGTGTTGCCACGGGTCATGGAGCTTTGTGATGACAAACGTCCTGGAGCATTTTGATGACAAGGTCGTGGTGCATTGTGATGAGAAGGGCAGAGAGCATTGTGATGACAGGGTCATAGAGCAAATTGATGAAAAGTGTCATGGAACATTTTGATGACAGGGGTTATGGAACATTGTGATGTCAGGGGTAATGGAGCATTTTGATGAAAAGGGTCATGGAGCATTCTGTCGAAAAGTTGCTTGGAGCATTGAGATTACATGGGTTTTGTAGCAATGTGACTACAAGGGCATGGAGCATTGTGATGAGAAGGCATTGGAGCATTCTGATGACATGCTTCATGGAGTTTTGTGATGACAAGGACATGGAGCATTGTGATTACAGGGGTCTTGGAGCATTGTGGTGAAAAGGGAATGGATCATTGTGATGAAAAATGCATGGAGCCTTGTCATGACAGTGTTCAAGGAGCATACTGATGACAACTGTCAGCGAGCATTGTGATGAAAAGTGTATTGAGCATTGTGATGACAAAGATCATGGAGCATTGTGATGAGAAGACCATGGATAATTGTGATGACCAGCATCATGGGGCATTGTGATGACAAGTGTTATGGAACATTGTGATCAGAAGGGTTTGGTGCATTGTGATGACAGAGGACATTGAGGGCTTTGATTTCATTGTGATGACAATAGCATGAAATATTATGGTGATGGAAACGGTGCATGGTGATGACAGGGTTCATGGATCATTGAGATGAAAAAGGGCATGGAGCATTGTGATTACAGGGCTGTTGGAGCATTGTGATAACAAGGGCATGGAGCATTGAGATGAGAAGGCCATGGAGCATTGTGTTGACAAAGGTCACAGAGTCTTGTGTGACGAGGGCATGGACCATTGTGAGGACAAATGTCATGAAGCATTGTGATGACTGGAGTCTCGGAGCATTGTGATGACGGGGGTCATGGAGCATTGTGATGACAAGGGCATGGAGTATTGTGAAGACAGGTATCAAGGAGCATTGTGATGACATATGTCATTGTCCATTGTGATGACAATGGCATGGAGCATTGTGATACCAAGTGTCATGGAGGATTGTGATGACAAATGTAATGGAGCATTTTGATGACAAGGGCTTGGAACATTGCGATGACAAGGGTCATGGAGCATTGTGATGACAAGGGCATGGAGCATTCTGATGAAAAGATGCATGGAGCATTGAGATTACAGGGGATTTGAAGCAATGTGATTACAAGGGCATGGAGCATTGTGATGAGAAGGCAATGGAGCATTCTGATGACATGCATCATGGAGCTTTGTGATGACAAGGACATGGAGAATTGTGATTACAGGGGTCTTGGAGCATTGTGATGAAAAGGGAATGGATCATTGTGATGAAAAATGCATGGAGCCTTGTCATGACAGGGTTCAAGGACCATACTGATGACAACTGTCAGGGAGCATTGTGATGATAAGTGTATTGAGCATTGTGATGACAAAGATCATGGAGCATTGAGATGAGAAGACCATGGATAATTGTGATGACCAGCGTCTTGGGGCATTGTGATGACAAGTGTTATGGAACATTGTGATCAGAAGGGTTTGGTGCATTGTGATGACAGAGGTCATTGAGCATTTTGATTTCATTGTGATGACAACAGCATGAAATATTATGGTGATGGGCACGGT
The DNA here is from genome assembly GCF_949752795.1 of Hyperoodon ampullatus. NCBI lineage: Eukaryota > Metazoa > Chordata > Mammalia > Artiodactyla > Ziphiidae > Hyperoodon > Hyperoodon ampullatus. The sequence goes on from NW_027641092.1 coordinate 372,483, forward strand.
GCATTGTGATGACAGGGTTCATGGAGCATTGAGATGACAAGGGCATGGAGCATTGTGATAAGAAGGCTATGGAGCATTCTGATGACATGCGTCATGGAACTTTGTGATGACAAGGACATGGAGCATTGTGATTACAGCGGTCTTGGACCATTGTGATGAAAAGGGAATGGATCATTGTGATGAAAAATGCATGGAGCCTTGTCATGACAGGGTTCAAGGAGCACAGTGATGACAACAGTCAGGGAGCATTGTGATGATCAGTGTATTGAGCATTGTGATGACAAAGATCATGGAGCATTGAGATGAGAAGACCATGGATAATTGTGATGACCAGCGTCTTGGGGCATTGTGATGACAAGTGTTATGGAACATTGTGATCAGAAGGGTTTGGTGCATTGTGATGACAGAGGTCATTGAGCATTTTGATTTCATTGTGATGACAACAGCATGAAATATTATGGTGATGGACACGGTGCATTGTGATGACAGGGTTCATGGAGCATTGAGATGACAAGGGCATGGAGCATTGTGATAACAATGCTATGGAGCATTCTGATGACATGCGTCATGGAACTTTGTGATGACAAGGACATGGAGCATTGTGATTACAGCGGTCTTGGACCATTGTGATGAAAAGGGAATGGATCATTGTGATGAAAAATGCATGGAGCCTTGTCATGACAGGGTTCAAGGAGCACAGTGATGACAACAGTCAGGGAGCCTTGTGATGATAAGTGTATTGAGAATTGTGATGACAAAGATCATGGAGCATTGTGATGAGAAGACCATGGATAATTGTGATGACCAGCGTCATGGGGCATTGTGATGACAAGTGTTATGGAACATTGTGATCAGAAGGGTTTGGTGCATTGTGATGACAGAGGTCATTGAGCATTTTGAATTCATTGTGATGACAATAGCATGAAATATTATGGTGATGGGCACGGTGCATTGTGATGACAGGGTTCATGGAGCATTGAGATGAAAAGGGGCATGGAGCATTGTGATTACAGGGGTGTTGGAGCATTGTGATGACAAGGGCATGGAGCATGGTGATGAGAAGGCCATGGAGCATTATGATGACATGCGTCATGGAGCTTTGTGATGACAAGGGCATGGAGAATTGTGATTACAGGGGTCATGGAATATTGTGATGACAGGGTTGAGGGAGTATTGTGATGACTAGTGATGGAACATTGTGATATCAGTGGTGAGAAAGCATTTTGAGAAGAAGTGCATGGAGTATTGTGATGACAAGGTTTATGGAGCATTTTGATGACAAGGATGTGGAGCATTGTGATGACAAGTGCATGGTGCATTGTGATGACATGGTTTATGGAGCATTGTGCTGACACGCGCATCGAGCATTGTGATGACAAGGGTCATGGAGCATTGTGCTGACAAAGGCATTGAGCTTTGTGATGACAAGGGTCACAGAGCATTGTGATAAAAATTTCATGGAGCATTGTGGTGACCAAGGTCACAGAGCTTTGTGTGACGAGGTCATGGACCATTGTGATGACAAATGTCATGAAGCATTGTGATGACTGGAGTCACAGAGCATTGTGATAACAGGGGTCTTGGAGCATTGTGATGAAAAGGGAATGGATCATTGTGATGAAAAAGGCATGGAGCCTTGTCATGACAGTGTTCAAGGAGCATACTGATGACAAGTGTCAGCGAGCATTGTGATGCCAAGTGTATTGAGCATTGTGGTGACAAAGGTCATGGACCATTTTGATGAGAAGACCTTGCATAATTGTGATGACGAGCGTCATGGGGCATGTGATGACAAGTGTTATGGAACACTGTGATCAGAAGGGTTTGGAGCATTGTGATGACATAGGACATGGAGCATTTTGATTTCATTGTGATGACTATAGCATGAATCATTATGATGATGGGCATGGTGCATTGTGATGACAGTGTTCATGGAGCATTGAGATGAAAAGTGGCATGGAGAATTGTGATTACAGAGGTCTTGGAGCATTGTGATGACAAGGGTCATGGAGCCTTGTGATGACAAGGCCGTGGAACATTGTGATGGCAGGGGTCATGGAGCATTGTAATGACAGGTGTAATGGAGCATTGTGATGACAATGGCATGGAGCATTGTGATGCCAAGGGTCATGGAACTTTGTGATGACAAATGTCATGTGGCATTTTGATGACAAGGGAGTGGTGCATTGTGATGAGAAGGGCAGGGAGCATTGTGATGACAGTGTCATGGAGCAATTTGAATAAAAGTGTCATGTAATATTTTGATGACAGGGGTTATGGAACATTGTGATGTCAGGGGTCATGAAACATTGTGATGAAATGGGTCATGGAGCATTTTGTGACAGGGGTTATGGAACATTGTGATGTCAGTGGTCATGGAGCATTGTGATGATAAGGGCATGTAGCACTTTCATGAGAGTGGTCATGGAACATTGTGGTGACAGGGGTGAGGGTGTATTGTGATGACTAGTGTTGGAACATTGTGATATAGGTTTTGAGAGAGCATTTTGATGAGAAGTGCATGGAGCATTGTAATGACAAGTTTTATGGAGCATAGCAATTAAAAGAATGTGGAGCATTGTGATGAAAAGAGCAAGGCACATTGTGATGACATGTGTCATGGAGCATTGTGCTGACAAGCGCATGGAGCATTTTGATGAGAAGTGTCATGGAGCATTGTGCTGACAAAGGCATGGAGCACTGTGATGACAAGGGACACAGAGCATTGTGATGAAAATTTCATGGAGCATTGTGGTGACAAAGATCACAGAGCCTTGTGTGACGAGGGCATGGACCATTGTGATGAGATAGGTCATGAATCATTGTGGTGACTGGTGTCACGGAGCACTATGATGACATGGGTCATGGAGCATTTTGATGACAAGGGCATGGAGCAATATGATGACAGGTGCATGGAACATTGGTCTGACAAGTTTCATGGATTATTGTGATGACAGTGGGCATGGAGCATTGAGATGACAAGGGCATGGAGCATTGTGGTGACAAAGGTCACAGAGCCTAGTGTGACGAGGGCATGGACCATTGTGAGGACAAAGGTCATGAAGCATTGTGATGACTGGAGTCACGGTGCATTGTGATGACAGGGGTCATGGAGCATTGTGATGACAAAGGCATGGACCATTGTGATGACAGTGGCATGGAACATTGTTCTGACATGTTTCATGGATTATTGTGATGACAGTGGGCATGGCACATTGTGATGACAAGGGCATGGAACATTGTGATGACAAGGTCATGGAGTATTGTGAAGAGAGGTGTCAGGGAGCATTGTGATAACATATGTCATTGTCCATTGTGAAGACAATGGCATGGAGCATTGTGATACCAAGTGTCATGGAGGATTGTGATGACAAACTTAATGGAGCATTTTGATGACAAGGGCTTGGAACATTGCGATGACAAGGGTCATGGAGCATTGTAATTACAAGGGCATGGAGCAATCTGATGAAAAGGTGCATGGAGCATTGAGATTACAGGGGTTTTGAAGCAATGTGATTAAAAGGGCATGGAGCATTTTGATGAGAAGGCAATGGAGCATTCTGATGACATGCGTCATGGAGCTTTGTGATGACAAGGACATGGAGCACTGTGATTACAGGGGTCTTGGAGCATTGTGGTGAAAAGGGAATGGATCATTGTGATGAAAAATGCATGGAGCCTTGTCATGACAGTGTTCAAGGAGCATACTGATGACAACTGTCAGCGAGCATTGTGATGATAAGTGTATTGAGCATTGTGATGACAAAGATCATGGAGCATTGTGATGAGAAGACCATGGATAATTGTGATGACCAGCATCATGGGGCATTGTGATGACAAGTGTTATGGAACATTGTGATCAGAAGGGTTTGGTGCATTGTGATGACAGAGGACATTGAGGGCTTTTATTTCATTGTGATGACAATAGCATGAAATATTATGGTGATGGAAACGGTGCATGGTGATGACAGGGTTCATGGATCATTGAGATGAAAAGGGGCATGGAGCATTGTGATTACAGGGCTGTTGGAGCATTGTGATAACAAGGGCATGGAGCATTGAGATGAGAAGGGCATGGAGCATTGTGTTGACAAAGGTCACAGAGTCTTGTGTGACGAGGGCATGGACCATTGTGAGGACAAATGTCATGAAGCATTGTGATGACTGGAGTCTCGGAGCATTGTGATGACGGGGGTCATGGAGCATTGTGATGACAAGGGCATGGAATATTGTGAAGACAGTTATCAAGGAGCATTGTGATGACATATTTCATTGTCCATTGTGATGACAATGGCATGGAGCATTGTGATACCAAGTGTCAAGGAGGATTGTGATGACAAATGTAATGGAGCATTTTGATGACAAGGGCTTGGAACATTGCGATGACAAGGGTCATGGAGCATTGTGATGACAAGGGCATGGAGCATTCTGATGAAAAGATGCATGGAGCATTGAGATTACAGGGGATTTGAAGCAATGTGATTACAAGGGCATGGAGCATTGTGATGAGAAAGCAATGGAGCATTCTGATGACATGCATCATGGAGATTTGTGATGACAAGGACATGGAGAATTGTGATTACAGGGGTCTTGGAGCATTGTGATGAAAAGGGAATGGATCATTGTGTGAAAAATGCATGGAGCCTTGTCATGACAGGGTTCAAGGACCATACTGATGACAACTGTCAGGGAGCATTGTGATGATAAGTGTATTGAGCATTGTGATGACAAAGATCATGGAGCATTGAGATGAGAAGACCATGGATAATTGTGATGACCAGCGTCTTGGGGCATTGTGATGACAAGTGTTATGGAACATTGTGATCAGAAGGGTTTGGTGCATTGTGATGACAGAGGTCATTGAGCATTTTGATTTCATTGTGATGACAACAGCATGAAATATTATGGTGATGGGCACGGTGCATTGTGATGACAGGGTTCATGGAGCATTGAGATGACAAGGGCATGGAGCATTGTGATAAGAAGGCTATGGAGCATTCTGATGACATGCGTCATGGAACTTTGTGATGACAAGGACATGGAGCATTGTGATTACAGCGGTCTTGGACCATTGTGATGAAAAGGGAATGGATCATTGTGATGAAAAATGCATGGAGCCTTGTCATGACAGGGTTCAAGGAGCACAGTGATGACAACAGTCAGGGAGCCTTGTGATGATAAGTGTATTGAGAATTGTGATGACAAAGATCATGGAGCATTGTGATGAGAAGACCATGGATAATTGTGATGACCAGCGTCATGGGGCATTGTGATGACAAGTGTTATGGAACATTGTGATGAGAAGGGTTTGGTGCATTGTGATGACAGAGGTCATTGAGCATTTTGATTTCATTGTGATGACAATAGCATGAAATATTATGGTGATGGGCACGGTGCATTGTGATGACAGGGTTCATGGAGCATTGAGATGAAAAGGGGCATGGAGCATTGTGATTACAGGGGTGTTGGAGCATTGTGATGACAAGGGCATGGAGCATGGTGATGAGAAGGCCATGGAGCATTATGATGACATGCGTCATGGAGCTTTGTGATGACAAGGGCATGGAGAATTGTGATTACAGGGGTCATGGAATATTGTGATGACAGGGGTGAGGGAGTATTGTGATGACTAGTGATGGAACATTGTGATATCAGTGGTGAGAAAGCATTTTGAGTAGAAGTGCATGGAGCATTGTGATGACAAGGTTTATGGAGCATTTTGATGACAAGGATGTGGAGCATTGTGATGACAAGTGCATGGTGCATTGTGATGACATGGTTTATGGAGCATTGTGCTGACACGCGCATCGAGCATTGTGATGACAAGGGTCATGGAGCATTGTGCTGACAAAGGCATTGAGCTTTGTGATGACAAGGGTCACAGAGCATTGTGATAAAAATTTCATGGAGCATTGTGGTGACCAAGGTCACAGAGCTTTGTGTGACGAGGTCATGGACCACTGTGATGACAAATGTCATGAAGCATTGTGATGACTGGTGTCACGGAGCATTGTGATAACAGGGGTCTTGGAGCATTGTGATGAAAAGGGAATGGATCATTGTGATGAAAAAGGCATGGAGCCTTGTCATGACAGTGTTCAAGGAGCATACTGATGACATGTGTCAGTGAGCATTGTGATGCCAAGCGTATTGAGCATCGTGGTGACAAAGGTCATGGAGCAATGTGATGAGAAGACCTTGCATAATTGTGATGATGAGCGTCATGGGGCATGTGATGACAAGTGTTATGGAACATTGTGAACAGAAGGGTTTGGAGCATTGTGATGACAGAGGACATGGAGCATTTTGATTTCATTGTGATGACAATAGCATGAATCATTATGATGATGGGCATGGTGAATTGTGACCACAGTGTTCATGGAGCATTGAGATGAAAAGTGGCATGGAGAATTGTGATTACATTGGTCTTGGAACATTGCGATGACAAGGGTCATGGAGCCTTGTGATGACAAGGCCGTGGACCATTGTGATGGCAGGGTTCATGGAGCATTTTTATGACACGTGTAATGGAGCATTGTGATGGCAAGGGCATGGAGCAATGTGATGAGAGATTTCACTGAGCATTGTGATACCAAGTGTCATGGAGCTTTGTGATGACAAGTGTCTTTGGACATTTTGATGACAAGGGCGTGGTGCATTGTGATGAGTAGTGAGGGAGCATTGTGATGACAGGGTCATGGAGCAATTTGAATAAAAGGGTCATGGAATATTTTGAAGGCAGGGGTTATGGAACATTGTGATGTCAGGGGTCATGAAGCATTGTGAAGAAATGGGTCATGGAGCATTTTGTGAGAGGGGTTATGGAACATTGTGATGTCAGGGGTCATGGAGCATTGTGATGATAAGGGCATGTAGCACTGTGATGACAGTGGTCATGGAACATTGTGATGACAGGGGTGAGCGAGTATTGTGATGACTAGTGATGGAACATTGTGATATATGTGGTGAGAGAGCATTTTGATGAGAAGTGCATGGAGCACTGTGATGACAAGTTTTATGGAGCATAGCGATGAAAAGGATGCGGAGCATTGTGATGAAAAGCGCATGGCACATTGTGATGACATGTGTCATGGAGCATTGTGCTGACAAAGGCATGGAACTTTGTGATGACAAGGGACACAGAGCTTTGTGATGAAAATTTCATGGAGCATTGTGGTGACAAAGACCACAGAGCCTTGTGTGACGAGGGCATTGACCACTGTGATGAGAAAGGTCATGAATCATTGTGATGACTGGAGTCACGGAGCACTGTGATGACAGGGGACATGGAGCATTGTGATGACAGGGGCATGGAGCAATGTGATGACAGGGGCATGGAACATTAGTCTGACAAGTTTCATGGATTATTGTGATGAGATTGGGCATGGAGCATTGTGGTGACAAAGGTCATGAAGCATTGTGATGACTGGAGTCATGGAGCATTGTGATGACAGGGGTCATGGAGCATTGTGATGACAAGGGCAAGGAGCATTGTGATGAGAGGGGCATGGAACATTGGTCTGACATGTTTCATGGATTATTGTGATGACAGAGGGCATGGCACATTGTGATGACAAGGGCATGGAATATTGTGATGACAAGGTCATGGATTATTGTGATGACAGGGGTCAGGGAGCATTGTGATGACATATACAATTGTCCATTGTGATGACAATGGCATGGAGCATTGTGATACCAAGTGTCATGGAGGATTGTGATGACAAAGGTAATGGAGCATTTTGATGACATGGGCTTGGAACATTGCGATGACAAGGGTCATGGATCACTGTGATGAGAAAGGTCATGAATCATTGTGATGACTGGAGTCACGGAGCACTGTGATGACAGGGGACATGGAGCATTGTGATGAAAAGGTGCATGGAGCATTGAGGTTACAGGGGTTTTGAAGCAATGTGATTACAAGGCCATGGAGCATTGTGATGAGAAGGCAATGGAGCATTCTGATGACATGCGTCATGGAGCTTTGTGATGACAAGGACATGGAGCATTGTGATTACAGAGGGCTTCAAGCATTGTGATGAAAAGGGAATGGATCATTGTGATGAAAAATGCATGGAATCTTGTCATGAAAGGCTTCAAAGAGCATACTGATGACAACTGTCAGGCAGCATTGTGATGATAAGTGTATTGAGGATTGTGATGACAAAGATCATGGAGCATTGTGATGAGAAGACCATGGATAATTGTGATGACCAGCGTCATGGGGCACTGTGATGACAAGTGTTATGGAACATTGTGATCAGAAGGGTTTGGAGCATTGTGATGACAGAGGACATGGAGCATTTTGATTTCATTGTGATGACAATAGCATGAATCATTATGATGATGGGCACGGTGCATTGTGATGACAGGGTTCATGGAGCATTGAGATGAAAAGTGGCATGGAGAATTGTGATTACAGGTGTCTTGGAGCACTGTGATGACAAGGGTCATGGAGCATTTTGATGACAAGTGTCCCGGATCATTGTGTTGTCTGGTGTCATGGAGCATTGTGATGACAGGGGTCATGCAGCATTGTGAAGACAGGTGTCATGGAGCATTGTGATCAGAAGTTCATGGAGCATTGGACTGACAGTATTCATTGAGTATTGTGATGGCATGGGTCATGGAGCATTGTGATGACAATGGAATGGAGCATTGTGATGACAAGGTTCTTGAGCATTGTGAGGATAAGACCATGGAGCCTTGTGATGACAAGGGCATGGAGCATTGTGATGACAAGGGCCATTGAGAATTTTGATGACAACGTCGTGAAGCATTGTGATGAAAAGCACATGGGGCTTGCTATGACTGTGGTCATAGAGCATTGCGATGACAAGTGCAGGGAGAATTGTGATGACAAGATCATGTAACATTGTTATGAGAAGTGTTAAGGATCATTGTGATGACAAGGACGTGGAGTATTGTAATGACAAGGCACATGGAGCATTGTGATGGCAAGACCGTGGAGCATTGTGATGAGAAGACCATGGATAATTGTGATGACGAGCATCATGGAGCACTCTAATGACAAGGGGCATGGAGCATTGTGATGACATGGTCTTGGAGCACTGTGATGACAAGGGTCATGGAGGATACTGATGACAAGCTTGTGAAGTATTGTGATGACAATGCCATCGAGCATTGTGATGAATGGGGCATGGAGCCTTTTCATGACACGGTTCAAGGAGCATTCTGATGAGAAGTGACAGGGAGCACTGTGATGACAAGTGTATTGAGCATTGTGATGACAAATGTCATAGAGCATTGTCATGAGAAGTCTATGGATAATTGTGATGACAGGCATCAAAGTGTGTTGTGATGACAAGTGTTATGGAACATTGTGATCACAAGTGTTTGGAGCATTGTGATGACAGAGGTCATGGATCATTTTGATTTCAAGGAGAATGGAGCATTTTGATGACAAGGGCATGAAGCACTCTTATCCCAAGGTTCATGGAGGATTTTGATGACAATGGTAATGGAGAATTATGATGACAAGCGCATGGAGAATTATGATGACAAGCGCATGGAGCATTGTGATGACAAGGTAATGTAGCATTTTGCTGACAAAGGCATGGAGCATTGTGATGACAAGGGTCACAGAGCAATATGATGACAAGCGTCCCAGAGCATTGTGATTACAGTGGCCATGGAACACTGGGATGACAAGGGCATGGATCATTGTGATGACAATGATCATGGAGCATTTTGATGCCAGTGGTCATGGAGCATTGTGATGACATGGGTCATGAAACATTGTGATGAAAAGGTCATGGAGCATTGGGCTGAAAATGTTCATGGAGTATTGAGATGACAGGTGTCATAGAATATTGTGATGACAAGGGAAAGGAGATTTGTGATGACAAGGTCCTGGAGCATTGTGATGAGAAGACCATGGACCCTTGTGATGAAAGGTCTCATGGAGCATTCTGATGAAAAGGGGCATAGAGCATTGTGATTACAGGGTTCTTGGAGCATCGTGATGAAAATGGCATAGAGCATTGTGATGACAGGGGCATGGAGCATTGGTCTGACAAGTTTCATGGATTATTGTGATGACAGTGGACATGGTGCATTGTGATGACAAGGGCATGGAACATTGTGATGACAAGGTCATGGAGAATTGTGAAGACCGGTGTCAGGGAGCATTGTGATGATATATGTCATGGTCCATTGTGATGACAATGAAATGGAGCATTGTGATGCCAAGTGTCATGGAGGATTGTGATGACCAAGGTAATGGAGCATTGTGATGACATAGGCTTGGAGCATTGTGATGACGAGGGCATGGACCATTGTGATGACAAGGGCCATTGATAATTTTGATGACAATTCATGAAGCATTGTGATGACAACCACATGGAACTTGCTATGACAGGGGTCATTGAGCATTGCGATGACAAGGACATGGAGCATTGTGATGCCAAGGGTCACAGAGCATTGTGATGAAATGTTCATGGAGCATTGTGGTGACAAAGGTCACAGAGACTTGTGATGATGAGGGCATGGACCATTGTGATGACAAAGTCTTAAAGCATTGTGATGACTGGAGTCACGGAGCATTGTGATGACAGGTGTCATGGAGCATTGTGATGACAAGTGCATGGAGCATTGTGATGACAGGGGCATGGAGCCTCGGTCTGAAAAATTTCATGGATTATTGTGATGACAGTGGGCATTGCACATTGTGATGACAAGGGCATGGAGCACTATGAAGGAAAGGTCATGGAGTATTGTGAAGTCAGGTATCAGGGAGCAATGTGATGACCTATGTCATGGTGCATTGTGATGACAACGGCATGGAGCATTGTGATGACAAGTGTCATGGAGGATTGTGATGACAAAGGTAATGGAGCATTGTGATGACAATGGTCATGGATCATTGTGATGAAAAGGGCATGGAGCATTGTGATGACAAGGGCTTTTGAGAATTTTGATGACAAGTTCGTTGAGCACTGTGATGAAAAGCACATGGAGCTTGCTATGACAGGGGTCATGGCGCATTGTGATGACAAGTGCATGGAGAATGTGATTACAAGAGCATGTAACATTGTGATTTGAAGTGTCATGGAGCATTGTGATGGCAAGACAGTGGAGCATTGTGATGAGAAGACCATGGATAATTGTGATGATGAGCGTCATGGAGAACTGTAATGACAAGGGGCCTGGAGCATTGTGATGACAGGTGTCATGGAGCATTGTGATCACAGGGGTCATGGAGCATTGTGATGACAAGTGTCATGGAGCATTCTGATGACAAGCTTGTGGAGTATTGTGATGACAATTGCATGGAGCTTTGTGATGAGAAGGGCATGGAGCATTGTGATGAAAATGGCATAGAGCCTCTTCATGACAGGGTTCGAGAAGCATTCTGATGACCAGTGTCAGGGAGCATTGTGATAACAAGTGTATTGAGCATTGTGATCACGAAGGTCATGGAGCATTGTGATGAGAAGACCATGGATAATTGTGATGAGGAGCGTAATGGGGCGTTGTGATGACAAGTGTTATGGAACATTGTGATCACAAGGGTTTGGATCATTGTGATGACAGAGGTCATGGAGCATATTCATTTCATTTTGATGACAATAGCATGAAGCATTATGATGATGGGCATGGTGCATTGTGATGACAGGGTTCATGGATCATTGAGATGAAAAGGGACATGGAGCATTGTGATTACAGTGGTGTTGGATCATTGTGATGACAAGGGACACAGAGCATTTTGATGAAAAGTTCATGGAGCATTGTGGTGAAAAAGATCACAGAGCCTTGTGTGACGAGGGCATGGACCATTGTGATGAGAAAGGTCATGAATCATTGTGATGACTGGAGTCACGGAGCATTGTGATGACAGCGGTCATGGAGCATTGTGATGACAAGGGCATGGAGCATTGTGATGAAAGGGGCATGGAACATTGGTCTAACATATTTCATGGATTATTGTGAAGAGAGTGGGCATGGCACATTGTGATGACAAGGGCATGGAACATTGTGATGAGAAGTGCATCGAGCATTGGTATCACAAGCGTCATGGAGCTTTGTGATGACAAGTGCATGGAGCAATTTGATGAGAGGGTTCATGGAGCATTGTGATGACAATGGCATGGAGCACTGTGATGTCAATGTTTATGGAGCTTTGTGGTGACAAATGTCACAGAGCCTTGTGATGACGAGGCTATGGACCATTGTGATGACAAAGGTCATGAATCATTGTGATGACTGGAGTCACGGAGCATTGTGATGACAGGGGTCATGGTGCATTCTGATGACAAGTGCGTGGAGCATTGTGATGACAGGGGCATGGAACATTGGTCTGACAAGTTTCATGGATTATTGTGATGACAGTGAGCATGGCGCACTGTGATGACAAGGACATGGATCATTGTGATGCCAAGGTCATGTAGAATTGTGAAGACAGGGATCAGGGAGCATTGTGATGACATATGTCATGGTCCATTGTGATGACAATGGCAAGGAGCATTGTGATGCCAAGTGTCATGGAGGATTGTGATGACAAAGGTAATGTTGCCTTGTGATGACAAGGGCTTGGAGGATTGTGATGACATGGGACATTGAGAATTTTGATGACAAGGTCGTGAAGCATTGTGATGACAAGCGCATGGAGCTTGCTATGACAGGGGTCATGGAGCATTGTGATGACAAGTGCATGGATAATTGTGATGAAAAGTGCACGGAACATTGTGATGAGATGTGTCATGGAGCATTGTGATGACAAGGACGTGGAGAATACTGATAACCAGGGCATGGAGCATTGTGATGGCAACACTGGGGAGCATTGTGATGAGAAGACCATGGATAATTGTGATGACGGGCGTCATGGAGCTCTGTAATGACAAGGGGCATGGAGCATTGTGATGACAGGGGTCATGGAGCATTGTGATGACAGGGGTCATGGAGCATTGTCATTACAAGGGTCATGGAGCATTCTGATGACAAGCTTGTGGAGTACTGTGATGACAATGGCATGGAGCATTGTGATGAAAAGGGCATGGAGCCTTGTGATGAAAAAAGCATGGAGTCTTTTCATGAAAGGTTTCAAGGAGCATTCTGACGACAAGTGTCAGGAAGCATTGTGATGACAAGTGTATTGAGAATTGTCATGACAATGATCATGGAGCATTGTGATGACAAGGCATGGATTATTGTTATGTCAGACATCATGGAGCATTGTGATGACAAGTGTTATGGAACATTGTGTTCACAGGTGTTTGGAGCATTGTGATGACAGAGGTCATGGATCATTTTGATTTCAAGGAGCATGAGAAATGTGATGACAATGGCATGAATCAATGTGAACCCAAGGTTCAAGGAGGATTGTGATGACAATGGTAATGGAGGATTGTGATGACAAGTGCATGGAGCATTGTGATGACAAGGTCATGTAGCATTTTGCTGAGAAAGGCATGGAGCATTGTGATGACAATGGTCATGGATCACTGGGATTAGAAGCACCATGGAGCATTGTGATAACAGGGGTCATGGAGCATTGGGAAGGCAAGCGTATAGATCATTGAGATGAAAAGGGTCATGGAGATTTTTGATGACAAGAGTCCCGGATCACTGTATTGTCAGGGGTCATGGCGCGTTGTGGTGACAGTGGAAATGGAGCATTGTGATGACAGGAGTCATGAAGCATTGTGATGAGAAGACCATGGAGCATTGTGATGACAAGTCTCATGGAGCAATCTGATGAAAAGGGGCATGGAGCATTGTGATTACAGGTTTCGTGGAGCACTGTGATGACAAGGGCATGGAGCATGGTGATGACAAGGTCATGTAGCATTTTGCTGACAATGCCTTGGAGCATTCTGATGACATGCGTCATGGAGCTTTGTGATGACAAGCGCATGGAGCATTGTGATTACAGGGGCCTTGGAGCATTGTAATGAAAAGTGCATGGATCATTGTGAGGAAATAGCATGCAACCCTGTCATGACCAGTTTCAAGAAGCATACTGAAGACCAGTGTCAGGGAGCATTGTGATGACAAGTGTATTGAACATTGTGTTGACAAAGGTCATGGAGCATTGTGATGAGAAGACCATGGATAATTGTGATGAGGAGCGTCATGGGGCATTCTGATGACAAGTGTTATGGAACACTGTGATCAGATGGGTTTGGAGCATTGTGATGACAAAGGTCATGGAACATTTTGATTTCATTGTGATAACAATAGCATGAAGCATTATGATGATGGGCATGGTGCATTGTGATGACAGTGTTCATGGAGAATTGAGATGAAAAGGGGCATGGAGCATTGTGATTACAGGGGTCTTGGAGCATTGTGATGACAAGGTACATGGAGCCTTGTGATGACAATTCTGTGGAATATTGTGATGGCAGGGGTCATGGAGCATTGTTATGACAGGGCTAATGGAGCATTGTGATGACAAGGGCATGGAGCATTGGTTTGAAATATTTCATGGATTATTGTGATGACAGTGGGCATGGAACATTTTGATGACAAGGGCAGGGAACACGGTGATACATGGGTCATTGAGGATTGTAATGACAAGGAATGGAGCATTGTGTTGAGAAAGGCATTGAGCATTGTGATGACAAGCGTCATGGAGCATTGTAATGACAAGGGCAAGGAGGAATGTGATGAGAGTGTTCATGGAGCACTGTGATGACAATGGCATGGAGCATTGTGATGCCAAGGGTCATGGAGCTTGGTGATGACAAATGTCATGGAGCATTTTGATGACAAGAGTGTGGTGCATTGTGATGAGTAGGGCAGGGAGCATTGTGATGAAAGGGTCATGGAACAATTTGATGAAAAGGGTCAGGGAACATTTTGATGACAGGGGTTATGGAACATTGTGATGTCAGTGGTCATGGAGCATTGTGATGATAAGGGCATGTAGCATTTTGATGACAGGGGTCATGGAACATTGTGATGACAGGGGTGAGGGAGTATTGTGATGACTAGTGATGGAACATTGTGATATCAGTGGTGAGAGGGCATTTAGATGAGAAGTGCATGGAGCATTGTGATGACAAGTTTTATGGAGCTTGGTGATGACAAGGTTGTGGAGCATTGTGATGACAAGTGCAGGGCACATTGTGATGACATGTGTCTTGGAGCATTGTGCTGAGAAGCGCATGTAGGATTGTGATGACAAGGGTCATGGAGCATTGTGCTGACAAAGGCATGGAGCATTGTGATGACAAGTTTTACAGAGCATTGTCATGACGAGGGAATGGACCATTGTGATGACAAAGGTCATAAAGCATTGTGATGACTGGAGTCACGGAGCATTATGATGTGAGGGGTCATGGAGCATTGTGATTACAAGGGCATGGAGCATTGTGATGACAGGGGCATGGAGAATTGGTCTGACAAGTTTCATGGATTATTGGTATGAGGGTGGGCATGGCACATTGTGAAGACAAGGGCATGGAACCTTTTTATGACAAGGTCATGTAGTATTGTGAAGACAGGTGTCAGGGAGCATTGTGATGACATATGTCATGGTGCATTGTGATGACAATGGCGTGGAGCATTGTGATGCCAAGTGTCATGGAGGATTGTGATGACAAATGTAATGGAGCATTGTGATGCCAAGTGTCATGGAGGATTGTGATGACAAATGTAATGGAGCATTGTATGACAATTGCTTGGAGAATTGTGATGAAAAGGGTCATGGAGCATTGTGAGGACCAGGGCAGGGGGCATTGTGATGGAAAGACCGTGCAGCATTGTGATGAGAAGACTATGGATAATTGTGATGACGAGCGTCATGGAGTACTGTAATGACAAGAGGCATGGAGCATTGTGATTACAGGGGTCATGGAGCATTGTGATGACAGGTGTCATGGAGCATTGTGATGACATGGGTCATGGAGCATTCTGATGACAAGCTTGTGGAGTATTGTGATGACAATGGCATGGAGCATAGTGATTAAAGGTCATGGAGCATTGTGATGAAAAAGGCATGGAGCCTTTTCATGACAGGGTTCAAGGAGCATTCTGAAGACAAGTGTCAGGGAGCAGTGTGATGACAAGGGCATCGAGCATGGTGATGAGAAGGCCATGGAGCATTCTGATGATATGGGGCATGGAGCTTTGTGATGAGCAGGGCAAGGAACATTGTGATTACTAGGGTCTTGGAACATTGTGATGAAATGCGTATGGATCATTGTGATGAAAAAGGCATGGAGCCTTGTCATGACAGGGTTCAAGAAGCATACTGACGACAAGTGGCAGGGAGCATTGAGATGACAAGTGTATTGAGCATTGTGATGACAAAGGTCATGGAGCATTGTGATGAGAAGACCATGGATAATTGTGATCAGGAGCATCATGGGGAATTGTGATGACAAGTGTTATGGAACATTGTGATCACAAGGGTTTGGAGCATTGTGATGACAGAAGTCATGGAGCATTTTGATTTCATTGTGATGACAATAGACTGAAGCATTATGATGATGGGCATGGTGCATTGTGATGACAGGGTTCATGGAGCATTGAGATGAAAAGGGGCATGGAGCATTGTGATTAAATGTGTATTGGAGCATTGTGATGACAAGGGCATGGAGCATTGTGAATGAGAAGGTCATGGAGCATTCTGATGACATGCACCATGGGACTTTGTGATGACAAGTGCATTGAGCATTGTGATTACAGGGTCTTGGTGCACGGTGATGACAACAGTCATGGAGACTTGTATTGACAAGGCCGTGAAACCTTGTGATGTCAGGTGTCATGGAGCATTGTTATGACAGGGTAGTGGAGCATTGTGCTGACAAGGGCATCAGAATTGGTATGAAAAATTTCATGGATTATTGTGATGAGAGTGGGCATGGAACATTGTGATGACAAGGTCACGGAACACTGTGTTATATGGGTCATGGAGGATTGTAATGACAAGGGCATGGAACATTATGATGAGAAGTGCATCGAGCATTGGTATCACAAGCGTCATGGAGCTTTGTGATGACAAGTGCATGGAGCAATTTGATGAGAATGTTCATGGAGCATTGTGATGACAATGGCATGGAGCACTGTGATGCCAATGTTTATGGAGCTTTGTGGTGACAAATGTCACAGAGCCTTGTGATGACGAGGCTATGGACCATAGTGATGACAAAGGTCATGAATCATTGTGATGACTGGAGTCACGGAGCATTGTGATGACAGGGGTCATGGTGCATTGTGATGACAAGTGCGTTGAGCATTGTGATGACAGGGGCATGGAGCATTGGTCTGACAAGTTTCATGGATTATTGTGATGACAGTGCGCATGGCGCACTGTGATGACAAGGGCATGGATCATTGTGATGCCAAGGTCATGTAGAATTGTGAAGACAGGGGTCAGGGAGCATTGTGATGACATATGTCATGGTCCATTGTGATGACAATGGCAAGGAGCATTGTGATGCCAAGTGTCATGGAGGATTGTGATGACAAAGGTAATGTTGCATTGTGATGACAAGGGCTTGGAGCGTTGTGATGACATGGGCCATTGAGAATTTTGATGACAAGGTCGTGAAGCATTGTGATGACAAGCGCATGGAGCTTGCTATGACAGGGGTCATGGAGCATTGCGATGACAAGTGCATGGATAATTGTGATGAAAAGTGCACGGAACATTGTGATGAGATGTGTCATGGGGCATTGTGATGACAAGGACGTGGAGAATACTGATAACCAGGGCATGGAGCATTGTGATGTCAAGACTGGGGATCATTGTGATGAGAAGACCATGGATAATTGTGATGACGGGCGTCATGGAGCTCTGTAAAGACAAGGGGCATGGAGCATTGTGATGACAGGGGTCATGGAGCATTGCGATGACAGGGGTCATGGAGCATTGTCATGACAAGGGTCATGGAGCATTCTGATGACAAGCTTGTGGAGTATTGTGATGAAAATGGCATGGAGCATTGTGATGAAAAGTGCATGGATCATTGTGATGACTGGGGTCATGGAACATTGTGATGGCATGCCTGAGGGAGTACTGTGATGACTAGTGATGGAACATTTTGATATCAGTGGTGAGAGACCATTTTCATGAGAAGTGCATGGAGCATTGTTATGACAAGTTTTATGGAGCATTGTGATGACAAGGATGTGGAGCATTGTGATGACAAGCGCATGGTGCCTTGTGATGACATCGGTCATGGAGCATTGTGATGAGAAGTGTCATGGATCATTGTGATGGCAAGTCCGTGGATCACTTTGATGAGAAGACCAATGATAATTGTGATGACGAGCGTCATGGAGCACTGTAATGACAAGGGGCAAGGAGCATTGTGATGACAGGTGTCATGGACCATTGTGATAACAGGGGTCATGGAGCACTGTGATGACAAGGGTCATGGAGCATTGTGACGACAAGCGTCACGGAATATTCTGATTAAAGGTGTCATGGAGCATTGGGATGACAAGGGCATGGATCATTCTGATGACAAGTATCATGGAGATTTTTGGTGACAAGATTCCCGGATCACTGTGTTGTGAGGGGTCATGGAGCGCGGGGATGACTGTGGTCATGGAGAATTGTGATGACAGGGGTCATGGTGCATTGTGATGAGAAGGTTATGGATCATTGGGCTGAAAATGTTCATGGAGTATTGTGATGACAGGGGTCATGGAGCATTGTGATGACAAGGGAATGGAGCATTGTGATGACAAGGTCCTGGAGCATTGTGCTGAGAAGACCATGGAGTCTTGTGATGACAATTCTCATGGAGCATTCTGATGAAAAGCGGCATGGAGCATTGTAATTAATGGGGTCGTGGAGCATTGAGATGACAAGGGCATGGAGCATGGTGATGAGAAGGCCATGGAGCTTTCTGATGACATGCGTCATGGAGCTTTGTGATGACAAGCACATGGAGCATTGTGATTACCGGGGTCTTGGAGCATTGTGATGAAAAGGGCATGGATCATTGCGATGAAAAATGCATGGAGCGTTGTCATGACAGGGTTCAAGGAGCACACTGAGGACAAGTGTCAGGGAGCATTGAGATGACAAGTGTATCGAGCATTGTGATGACAAAGGTCATGGAGCATTGTGATGAGAAGACCATGGATAATTGTGATGACTAGCGTAATGGGGCGTTGTGATGCCAAGTGTTATGGAACATTGTGATCACAAGGGTTTGGGGCATTTTGGTGTCAGAGGTCATGGAGCATTTTGATTTCATTTTGATGACAATAGCATGAAGCATTATGATGATGGGCATGGTGCATTGTGACGACAGGGTTCATGCAGCATTGAGATGAAAAGTGGCATGGAACATTGTGATGACAAATGTCATGAAGCATTGTGATGACTGGAGTCACGGAGCATTGTGATGACAAGGGCATGGAGAAATGGGATGAAAGGGGCATGGAGCATTCGTCTGACATGTTTCATGGATTATTGTGATGACAGAGGGCATGGCACATTGTGATAACTAGCGCATGGAGCATTGTGATGACAAGGTCATTGTTTATTGTGAAGAAAGGTGTCAGGGAGCATTGTGGTGACATATGTCATGGTGCATTGTGATGACAATGGCATTGAGCATTGTGATGCCAAGTGTCATGGAGAAATGTGATGACAAATGTAATGGAGCATTGTGATGACAAGGGCTGGGAGCATTGTGATGACAAGGGTAATGGAGCATTATGATGACAAGGGAATGGATCATTGTGATGACATGGGTCATGGAGCATTGTGATGAAAGGGGTCATGGAGCATTGTGATGACAAGTTTCTTGGAGCATTCTGATGACAAGCTTGTGCAGTATTGTGATGACAATGGCATGGAGCATTGTGAGAAAAAGGGCATGGAGCATTGTGATGAAAAAGGCATGGAGCCTTTTCAAGACAGGGTTCAAGGAGCATTCTGAGGAAAAGTGTCCGCGAGCATTGTGATGACAAGTGTATTGAGCATTGTGATGACAAAGTTCCTGGAGCATTGTGATGACAAGTGCATGGATTATTGTGATGACAGGAATCATGGAGCGTTGTGATGACAAGTGTTATGGAGCGTTGTGATGACAAGTGTTATGGAGCACTGTGATCACAAGTTTTTGGAGCATTGTTATGAGAGAGGTCATGGATCATTTTTATTTCAAGAATCATGGAGCATTGTGATGACAAGGGCATGAAGCAATGTGATCCCAAGGTTCATGGAGGATTGTGATGACACTGGTAATGGAGAATTGTGAGGACAATTGCATGGAGCATTGTGATGACAAGGTCATGTAGCATTTTGCTAACAAAGGCATGGAGCACCGTGATGACAAGTGTTATGGAGCTATGTGACAACAAGCGTCAAGGACCATTGTGATTACAGGGGTCATGGAGCATGGGGATGACAAGTGCATGGAATATTCTGATGACAAGTGGCATGGATCATTTTGATGGCTGTGGTCATGTAGCATTGTGATGACATGGGTCATGGAGCATTGTGATGAGAAGGTCATGGAGCACTGGGCTGAAAATATTCATGGAATACTGTGATGACAGGTGTCATGGAGCATTGTGATGAGAAAGGAATGGAGCAATGCGATGAGAAGGTCCTGGTGCATTGTGATGAGAGGGCCATGGAGCCTTGTGATGACAAGTGTCATGGAACATTGTGCTGACAAAGGCATGGATCATTGTGATGACAAGGGACACAGAGCATTGTGAAGAAAAGTTCATGGAGCATTGTGGTGACAAAATTCACAGAGCCTCGTGTGACGAGGGCAAGGATCATTGGTCTGAAAATTTTCATGGATTATTGTGATGACAGTGGGCATGGAGCATTGTGATGACAAGGGCTTGGAGCATTGTGGTGACAAAGATCACAGAGCCTTGTGTGACCAGGGCATGGACCATTGTGATGACAAAGGTCATGAAGCATTGTGATGACTGGAGTCACGGAGCATTGTGATGACAGGTGTCATGGAGCATTGTGATGACAAGGGCATGGAGCATTGTGATGACAGGTGCATGGAACATTAATCTGACAAGTCTCATGGATTATTTTGATGACAGTGGGCATGGCACATTGTGATGACAAGGGCATGGATCATTGTGATGACAAGTGTCATGGAGCATTTTGATGACAAGTGTCCCGGATCATTGTGTTGTCAGGGGTCATGGAGGATTGTGATGACATTGGTCATGGAGAATTGTGATGACAGGGGTCAAGGAGCACTGTGATGAGAATGTCATGGAACACTGTGCTGAAAATGTTCATGGAGTATTGTGATGACAGGAGTCATGGAGCATTGTGATGACAATGTCCTGGAGCATTGTGATGAGAAAACCATGGAACCTTGTGATGACATTCTCATGGAGCATTCTAATGAAAATGGGCAATGAGCATTGTGAATTCAGGGGTCGTGGAGCATTCTGATGACAAGGGAATGGTGCATTGTAATGAGAAAGCCATGGAGCATTCTGAAGACATGCATCATGGAGCTTTGTGATGACAAGGGCATGGAGCATTGTGATTTCATGTGTATGGAGCCTTGTGATGAAAAGGGTCATGGAGCCTTGTGATGACAAGGCTGTGGAACATTGTGATGACTGCGATCATGGAGCATTGTTATGACAGGAGTAATGGAGCCTTGTGTTGACAAGGCCATGGGGCATTGGTCTGAAAAGTTTCATGGATTATTGTGATGAGAATGGACCTGGAGCACTGTGATGACAAGGGCCTGGAACACTGTGGTACAGGGTTCATGGAGGACTGTAATGACAAGGGCATGGAGCATTGTTATGAGAAGGGCATCGAACATTGTGATGACAAGCGTCATGGACATTTGTGATGACAAGGGCATGGAGCAATGTGATGAGAAGGTTCCTGGAGCATTGTGATGACAATGACATGGAGCATTGTGATGCCAAGGGTCATTGAGCTTTGTGATGACAAAAGTTATGGAGCATTTTGATGACATGTGTTATGTAGCATTGTGAGGTCAGGGTTCATGGAGCATTGTGATGATAAGTGCATGTAGTATTGTGATGACAGGGGTCATGGAACATTGTGATGAGAAGGGTGAGGGAGTCTTGTGATGACTAGTTATGGAACATTGTGATATCAGTGGTGACAGAGCATTTTGATGAGAAGTGCATGGAGCATTGTGATGACAAGCTGGTGGAGCATTGTGTTGACAAGCGCATGGAGAATTGTCATGACAAGTGTCTTTGCGTATTGTGCTGAGAAAGGCATGGAGCATTGTGATGACAAGGGTCATGGAACATTGTGGTGACAGGTCACAGAGCCTTGTGATGACGAGGGCATTGACCATTGTGATGACAATGATCATGAAGCATTGTGATGAATGGCGTCACGGAGCATTGTGATGACAGCTGTCATGGAGCATTGGGATGTCAAGGGCATGGAGCATTGTGATGACAGGGGCATGGAGCATTTTGATGGTAAATCCCTGAAACATTGTGATGAGAAGACCTTGGGTAATTGTGATGACGAGCATCATTGAGCACTGTACTGACAAGGGGCATGGAGCATTGTGATGACAGGTGTCAGGGAACATTGTGATGACAGAGGTCATGGAGCATTGTGATAACAAGGGCATGGAGTATTGTGATGACATGGGCTTGGAGCATAGTGATGACAAGTGTCATGGAGCATTGTGATGACAATGGCATGGAGCATTGTGATGACAGCGTCATGGATTATTGTTAAGACAGGTGTCAGGGAGCATTGTGATGACCTATGTCATGTTCCATTGTGATGCCAATGACATGGAGCATTGTGATGCCAAGTGTCATGGAGGATTGCGATGACAAAGGAAAAGAAGCATTGTGATGACAATGGCATGGATCATTGTGATGACAAGGGCCATTGAGAATTTTAATGACCAGGTCTTGAAACATTGTGATGACAAGCGCATGGAGCTTGCTATGACAGGGGTCCTGGATCATTGTGATGACAAGTGCATGCAGAATTGTGATGACAAGAGCATATAACATTGTGAGGAGAAGTGTCAGGGAGCACTGTGATGACAAGGACGTGGAGAATTGTGATGACAAGGGACATGGAGCATTGAGATGACCAGGGCATGGAGCATTGTGATGGTAAAACCCTGAAGCATTGTGATGAGAAGACATTGGGTAATGGTGATGACGAGCATCATGGAGCACTGTACTGACAAGGGGCATGGAGCATTGTGATGACAGGTGTCAGGGAACATTGTGATGACAGAGGTCATGGAGCATTGTGATGACAAGGGCATGGAGGATTGTGATGACAAGGGCTTGGAGCATTGTGATGACAAGTGTCTTGGAGCATTGTGATGACATTGGCATGCAGCATTGTGATGACAAGGGACATTGAGAATTTTTATAATAATGTCATGAAGCATTGTGATGACAAGCATATGGAGCTTGCTATGACATGGGTCAGGGAGCATTGCGATGACAAGTGCATTTAGAATTGTGATGACAAGAGCATGTAACATTGTGATGAGAAGTGTCATCGAGCATTGTGATGACAAAGAGGTGGAGAATTGTGATGACAAGGGCCATGGAACATTGTGATGACCAGGGCATGGAGCAATGTGATGGAAAGACAGTGGAAAATTGTGATGAGAAGGCCATGGATAATTGTGATGACGAGCATCATGGAACATTATGATGACAAGAGCCGTGGAGCATTCTGACATAAGATATCACTTATGAAGGAAATGTAAACATGGCTACACATGAACAGAATTAGGAAAGAGAACATAGTCTCACATTTAGAAAACGTACTTATGCCTGCTTAAGGGGAACGGAGAGGTGGGTAGATGCACAAAACCAGAGTTTGATATTAGCACAGGTACCGTTGCATAATCCAAATACAGAAGAGAAAAGACCTGCTCCTTCCTCAGTGATCGGGACTCAACAGCCCTATTCCCGCAGAGGAATATATCTGCTTAGTCAGAATCTTAAAACCTATGTATTGATATGTCTCCGTAAGGGAATCAAGTGTGCCCTAACTGGCATAAATATGGCAGTGAGAATCATATCAAACCCAATATAAAAAGGAATTGCAAAAACAAAACAAAAAAACAGGGAAATTGTTTACAATTCCTTCAGGGGCTCTGATGAAACCTGTAATGACCCTATCTACAATGACAGCTGTATGTGGCATAAGTCTGGACACTTGGGACTGAGAGGATTTGTGAGATTCGGTGAGCAAATGCAGACCATTTAAAGCAATAATGTGTGGCACACATTCCAATGGTCCCAACTTTCCTGGTTGAAAGGAATACTACTAAAGCTATAACATTTACGGGAAACCTAGACAATGGACACACTGTGAATACGAAAGGTTTTTAAAACTCAAATAATAATCCCTCTCCTGTTGCTCTGGTTTGACTTTCCAACTGCTTTATTATCAATCTCCCAACTTGGAGAGACATCCCCTTTAACCTCCTGGTTCTCACATGTTGGCAATTTCAGAGGATGAAAGGGAATATGGAGAACCAATGAGAGAGTAGCTGTTAGGCATTTGGACGGGCACATGTCACTCTAATTTCCCGGCAGGAAGAAGAATTAATCAAAGTCTCAGCCACTAGCCGGGAACCAGTAGAGGTCCTGAACCAAAATTTTGGACTTGCGGTCAGCTCACAAAACACGAGTTGAAAAATGGAGCTCAGGGGCACAGCTCTTCACAAAAGCGCAGTGTAATAAAGGAAAACTATCGTTCAAAAATCTGTTGAGGGAAGGCAACGAGGTGGACTTGAAAGCGAGCCAGAATAGCAGGAAACAGATTTAAAGAGGTACATTGGAATCGCCTTTAAAGCACAGGAAGAGGGACACAACTTCGAAAATGATGCAATGCGCCAAAAAGGGCGTATGCGTTTTCTCCTGAATATATTCAGGAGAAAACGCATACGCCCTTTTTGGTCAAGCTAGGAAGTGGGCAATGCAAATCTGCACTACAAAGCAGTATCACTTCCCACCAGACAAAAGGGACATCCGCAAAATGTGTAAAATCTAGAAAGGCAACACTGGCCCTTGAGAACGGGGAGCCTAGTTATGCTGATGGGCATGGTATAAATTGCCAACTTCCTCTCTGGAGGAGTGCATTGTGTTCCCTAAAACAAGTAAACAACAGATCTACAGAGTCAAGGGCACTTCCAGTCTAGAGAATATACCTTGGGAAACGTGAAAATCAATAAGACAGAGCCACCCCAAAATTTAGGCTGCACTGCTTACAAGAACCTCAACTTGTGTACACCTTAAATATCCCTGGAAAGACAAAAATGGTTCAAGAAATTTTCGTACGTATGTACGATGGAATATCCCTCAGCCATGAAATCGATGTCATAAGGTCAGTAGCAGCAAAATGAGTGGATTCAGGTACGATGATTCTAAGTGAAATAAGTCACAGAGAAAAAGAAACTTATCATAAGATATCACTTATGAAGGTCCCGTAAACATGGCTACACATGAATTGAGATAGGAAAGAGAAGAGAGTCTCACATTTAGAAAACACTCTTATGCCTGCTAAGTGGGAACGAGAGGTGGGGTGATGTATAAAACCAGAGTTTGATATTAGTACAGGTACCGATTAAAAAACCAAAGACGGAATAGACAAGACCTACCCTTTCCTCAGTGAAAGGGACTCAAAACGCCATATCCCGCAGAGAAATATATCTGACTAGTAAGAATCTTAAAACCTATGTATTGATATGTCTCCGTAAGGGAAACTAGTGTATCTAGACTGGCATAAACATGGCAGTGAGAATCAGAACAAACACATGATAAAAAGGAATTTCAAAAACAAAACAAAAAACAGGGAAATTTTTTACAATTCCTTCAGGGGATCAGATGAAACCTGGAATGACCCTATCTACAATGACAGCTGGATGTGGCATAAGGCTGGACCCTTGGGACAGAGAGGATTGGTGAGATTCGGTGAGCAAATGCAGACCATTTAAAGCAATAATGCGTGGAACACATTCCTAGTGACCCAAATCTCCAGGTTGAAGGGTATATTACTACAGCTATAACATGTATGGGAAACCTAGAGAATGGACACACTGTGAATACGAAAGGTTTCTAAAACTCAACTAACTGTCCCTCTCCTGGTGCTCCGGTTGACTTTCCATCTGCTTTACTATCAATCTCCCAACTTGGAGAGTCAGACCCTTTAACCGCCTGGTTCGAACAGGTTGCCAATTTGGCAGAGGATGAAAAGGAAGAGGGAGAACCAATGAGAGAGTAGCTGTTAGGCATTTGGATGGGTACATGTCACTCTAACTTCCCGGCAGGAAGAAGAATTAACCAAAGTCTCAGCCACCCGCCGGGAACCAGTATAGGTCCTGAAGCACAATTTTGGACTTGTGGTCAGCTCACAAAAAACGAGTTGAAAAATGGAGCTCAGGGGCACAGCAATTCACAAACTGGCAGAGTAATAAAGGACAACTATCGTCCAAAAATCTGTTGAGGGAAGGCAACGAGGCAGACTTGAAAGTGATCCAGAAATGCAGGAAACAGATTTAAAGAGGTACATTGGAATCACCTTTAAATCACAGGAAGAGGGGCACAATTTCGACAATAATGCACTTGGCCAAAAAGGGCGTATGCGTTTTCTCCTGAATATATTCAGGAGAAAAAGCATACGCCCTTTTAGGCCAAGCAAGCAAGGAGGCAATGCAAATCTGCACTACAAAGAAGTATCACTTCCCACTGGTCAAAAGGGACATCTGAAAAATGTGTAAAAACCAGAAAGGCAAGACAGGTCCTGGAGAACAGGGAGCCTAGTTATGCTGATGGGCAGGATGTAAATTGCCAACTGCCTCTCTGTAGGAGTGCATTGTGTTCCCTAAAACAAGTAAACAGCAGAGCTACAGAGCCAAGGACACTTCCAGTCTAGGGAATAAACCTTGGGAAAAC
Organism: Hyperoodon ampullatus; assembly: GCF_949752795.1. Lineage (NCBI taxonomy): Eukaryota > Metazoa > Chordata > Mammalia > Artiodactyla > Ziphiidae > Hyperoodon > Hyperoodon ampullatus. The sequence goes on from NW_027641092.1 coordinate 399,351, forward strand.
TGAAAATCAATAAGACAGAGCCACCCCAATATATAGGGCTGCACTGCTTACAAGAACCTCAACTTGGATACACCTTAAATATCCCAGGAACACAAAAATGGTTCAAGAAATTGTGGTACTTGCGTACGATGGAATATCCCTCAGCGATTAAATCAATGTCATAAGGCCAGTAGCAGCAAAATGAGTGGATTCAGGTACGATGATTCTAAGTGAAATAAGTCACAGAGAAAAAGAAACTTATAAGATATCACTTATGAAGGTCCTGTAAACATGGCTACACATGAACAGAGTTAGGAAAGAGAACAGAGACTCACATTTAGAAAACACTCTTATGCCTGCTTAAGGGGGAAGGAGAGGTGGGGTGTTGCATACAACCAGAGTTTGATATCAGTACAGATACTGTTCCAACAACCAACTACGGTATAGACAAGACCTACACCTTCCTCACTGAAAGGGACTCAAAACCGCATATTTCCCAAAGAGGAATATATCTAACTAGTAAGAATCTTAAAACCTATGTATTGATATGTGTCTGTAAGGGAATCAAGTGTGGCTAGACTGGCATAAACATGGCAGTGAGAATCAGTTCAAACCCACTTTAAAAAGGAATTTCAAAAACAAAACAAAAAAAAAACGGAAATTCTTTACAATTCCTTCAGTTGCTCTGATGAACCCTGGAATGATCCTATCTACAACGACACCTGGATGTGGCATAAGGTTGGACACTTGGGACTGAGAGGATCGGTGAGATTCGGTGAGCAAATGCAGACCATTTAAGGCAATAATGCGTGGCACACATTCCAAGGTTCCCAAATCTCCAGGTTGAAGGGAATATTACTACAGCTATAGCATGTAGAGGAAACCTAGAGAATGGACACACTGTATATACAAAAGGTGTCTAAAACTCAACTAACAGTCCCTCTCCTGGTACTTCTGTTTGACTTTCCAACTGCTTTACTATCAATCTCCCAAATTGGAGAGACAGCCCCGTTAACCTCCTGGTTCGCACAGTTGGCCAATTTGGCAGAGGATGAAAGTGAAGAGGGAGAACCAATGAGAGAGTAGCTGTTAGGCATTTGGACGGGCACATGTCACTCTAATTTCCCGGCAGTAAGAAGAATTAACCAAAGTCTCAGCCACCCGCCAGGAACCAGTCTAGGTCCTGAAAAAAAATTTTGGTCTTGCGGTCAGCTCACAAAAAACGAGTAGAAAAATGGAGCTCAGGGGCACAGAAATTCACAAACTGGCAGAGTAATAAATGACAACTATCGTCCAAACATCTGCTGAGTGAAGGCAACGAGGTGGACTTGAAAGCGAGACAGAATACCAGGAAACAGATTTCAAGAGGTACATTGGAATCGCCTTTAAAGCACAGGAAGAGGGCACAACTTCGACAAAGATGCACTTGGCCAAAAAGGGCGTATGGGTTTTCTCCTGAATGTATTCAGGAGAAAACCCATACGCCCTTTTTGGCCAAGCAAGCAAGCGGACAATGCAAATCTGCACTACAAAGAAGTATCACTTCCCACCGGTCAAAAGGGACATCCGCAAATGGGTAAAAAACAGACAGGCAAGACAGGCCCTGGAGAACAGGGAGCCTAGTTATGCTGATGGGAAGGATGTAAATTGCCAACAGCCTTTCTGGTGGAGTGCATTGTGTTCCCTAATACAAGTAAACAACCGAGCTACAGAGCCAAGGGCACTTCCAGTCTAGGGAATATACCTTGGGAAAATTGAAAATGCATAAGACAGAGCCACCCGAAAATTTAGGGCAGCACTGCTTACAAGAAACTCAACTTGGGTACACCATAAATATCCCAGAAAAGACAAAAATGGTTCAAGAAATTGTGATACTTAAGTACGATGGAATTACCTCAGCTACGAAATCAATGTCATAAGGCCAGTAGCAGCAAAATTAGTGGATTCAGGTACGATGAATCTATGTGAAATATGTCACAGAGAAAAAGAAACTTATCATAAGATATCACTTATGAAGTTCCTGTAAACATGGCTACACATGAAGTGAGTTAGGAAAGAGAACAGAGTCTCACATTTAGAAAACACTCTTATGCCTGGTCAAGGAGGAAAGTGAGGTGGGATGATGCATAAAACCAGAATTTGATATTAGTACAGGTACTGTTCCAAAAACCAACTAGGGAATAGACAAGACCTACACTTTCCTCAGTGAAAGGGACTCAAAACGACATATTTCCCGCAGAGGAATATATCTGACTGGTAAGAATCTTAAAATCTATGTATTGATATGTCTCCATAAGGGAATCAAGTTTGTCTAGACTGGCATAAACATGGCAGTACGTATCAGTTCAAACCCAATATAAAAAGGAATTTCAAAAAAAAAAAAAAAAACAGAGAAATTCTTTACAATTCCTTCAGGGGCTCTGATGAAACCTGGAATGACCCTATCTACAACGACAGCTGGATGTGGCATAAGGCTGGACACTTGGGTCTGAGAGGATTGGTGAGATTCAGTGAGCAAATGCAGACCCTTTAAAGCAGTAATGCGTGGCACACATTCCAATGGTCCCAACTCTCCAAGATGAAGGGAATATTACTACAGCTATAACAGGTACGGGAGACCTAGGGAATGGACACACTGTGAATACAAAAGGTTTCCAAAACTCAACTAATAATCCCTCTCCTGGTTCTCCGGGTTGACTTTCCAACTTCTTTACTATCAATCTCCCAACTTGGAGAGACAGCTCCTTTAAGCTCCTGGTTCTTACAGGTGGCCAATTTGGTAGAGAATGAAAGGAAAGAGGGAGAACCAATGAGAGAGTAGCTGTTAGGCATTTGGACGGCACATGTCATTCTAATTTCCCAGCAGGAAGAAGAATTAACCAAAGTCTAAGACACCCGCCGGGAACCAGTAGAGGTCCTGAACCAAAATTTTGGACTTGCGGTCAGCTCACAAAAAACGAGTTGAAAAATGGAGCTCAAGGGCACAGCATTGCACAAACTGGCAGAGTAATAAAGGACAACAATCGTCCGGAAATCTGTTGAGGGAAGGAAACGAGGCGGACTTGAAAGCGAGCCAGAATAGCAGGAAACAGATTTCAAGAGGTACATTGGAATCACCTTTAAAGCACAGAATACGGGCACAACTTCGAAATTGATGCACTTCGCCAAAAAGGGCGTATGCGTTTTCTCCTGAATATATTCAGGAGAAAACGCATACGTCCTTTTTGGCCAAGCAAGAAAGCAGGCAATGCAAATCTGCACTACAATGAAGTATCACATCCCACTGGTCAAAAGGGACATCCACAAAAGGTGTAAAAACCAGAAAGGCAAGATAGACCCTGGAGAACAGGGAGCCTAGTTATGCTGATGGAAAGGATGTAAATTTCCAACTGCCTCTCTGGAGGAGTGCATTGTGTTCCCTAAAACAAGGAAACAAGAGAGCTACAGAGCCAAGGGCCATTACAGTCTAGGGAATTTACCTTGGGAAAACTGAAAATCAATAAGACAGAGCCACCCCAAAATTTAGGGCTGCACTGCTTACAAGAACCTCAACTTGAGTACACTTTAAATATCCCCGGAAAGCTAAAAATAGTTCAAGAAATTGTGTTACTTATGTACGATGGATTATCAGTCAGCCATGAAATCAAGGTCATAAGGCCAGTAGCTTCAAAATGAGTGGATTCAGGTATGATGATTCTAAGTGAAATAAGTCAAAGAGAAAAATAAACTTATCATAAGATATCACTTATGAAGGTCCTGTAAACATGGCTACACATGAACTGAGTTAGGAAAGACAAGAGAGTCTCACATTTAGAAAACACTCTTATGCCTGCTTAAGGGGGAAAGAGAGGTAGGGTGATGCATAAAACCAGAGTTTGATATTAGTACAGGTACCGTTCCAAAAACCAACTACGGAATAGAAAAAACGTACACTTTCCTTAGTGAAAGGGACTCAAAACGCCATATTTCCCACAGAGGAATATATCTGACTGGTAAGAATCTTAAAACCTATGTATTGATATGTCTCCGTAAGGGAATCAAGTTTGTCTAGACTGGCATAAACATGGCAGTGAGAATCAGTTCAAACCCACTATAAAAAGGAATTTCAAAAACAAAACAAAAAAACAGGTAAATTCTTTACAATTCCTTCAGGGGCTCTGATGAAACCTGGAATGACCATATCTACAACGACAGCTTGATGTGGCATAAGGCTGGACCCTTGGGACTGAGAGGATTGGTGAGATTCGGTGAGCAAATGCAGACCATTTAAAGCAATAATGCATGGAACACATTCCTAGTGACCCAAATCTCCAGGTTGAAGGGAATATTACTACAGCTATAACATATACGGGAAACCCAGAGAATGGACACACTGTCAATACGAAAGGTTTCTAAAACTCAACTAATTGTCCGTCTCCTGGCGCTCCGGTTTGACTTTCCAACTGCTTTACTATCAATCTCCCAACTTGGAGAGACAGACCCTTTAACCGCCTGGTTCGCACAGGTTGCCAATTGGGCAGAGGATGAAAGGGAAGAGGGAGAACCAATGAGAGAGTAGCTGTTAGGAATTTGGATGGGCACATGTCACTCTAACTTTCCGGCAGGAAGAAGAATTAACCAAAGTCTCAGCCACCCGCCGGGAACCAGTATAGGTCCTGAAGCACAATTTTGGACTTGTGGTCAGCTCACAAAAAACGAGTTGAAAAATGGAGCTCAGGGGCACAGCAATTCACAAACTGGCAGAGTAATAAAGGACAACTATCGTCCAAAAATCTGTTGAGGGAAGGCAACGAGACGGACTTGAAAGAGATCCAGAAATGCAGGAAACAGATTTACAGAGGTACACTGGAATCACCTTTAAATCACAGGAAGAGGGGCACAACTTCGACAATAATGCACTTGGCCAAAAAGGGTGTATGTGTTGTCTCCTGAATATATTCAGGAGAAAAAGCATACACCCTTTTAGGCCAAGAAAGCAAGGAGGAAATGCAAATCTGCACTACAAAGAAGTATCACTTCCCACCGGTCAAAAGGGACATCCGCAAAATGTGTAAAAACCAGAAAGGCAAGACAGACCCTGGAGAACAGGGAGCCTAGTTATGCTGATGGTCCAGATATAAATTGCCAACTGCCTCCCTGGAGGAGTGCATTTTGTTCCCTAAAACAAGTAAAAAACAGAGCTACAGAGCCAAGGGCACTTCCAGTCTAGGGAATATACCTTGGGAAAACTGAAAATCAATAAGAAAGAGCTACCCCAAAATTTAGGTCTGCACTGCCTACAAGAACCTCAAACTGGGTACACCTTAAATATCCCTGGAAAGACAAAAATGGTTCAAGAATTTGTGTTACTTACGTACGATGGAATATCCCTCAGCCATGAAATCAATGTCATAAGGCCAGTAGCAGCAAAATGAGTGGATTCAGGTACGATGTTTCTAAGTGGAATAAGTCACAGAGAAATAGAAACTTATCATGAGATATCACTTATGAAGGTCCTGTAAACAGGGCTACACATGAACTGAGTTAGGAAAGAGAACAGAGTCTCACATTTAGAAAACACTATTATGCCTGCTTAAGGAGGAAGGAGAGGTGGGGTGATGCATAAAACCAGAGTTTGATAGTAGTACAGGTACCGTTCCAAAAACCAACTACGAAAGAGACAATCCCTACACCTTCCTCAGTGAAAAGGACTCAAAACACCATATTTCCAGCAGAGGAATATATCTGCTTAGTAAGAATCTTAAAACCTATGTATTGATATGTCTCCGTAAGGGAATCAAGTGTGCCCTAACTGGCATAAATATGGCAGTGAGAATCATATCAAACCCAATATAAAAAGGAATTGCAAAAACAAAACAAAAAAACAGGGAAATTGTTTACAATTCCTTCAGGGGCTCTGATGAAACCTGTAATGACCCTATCTACAATGACAGCTGTATGTGGCATAAGTCTGGACACTTGGGACTGAGAGGATTTGTGAGATTCGGTGAGCAAATGCAGACCATTTAAAGCAATAATGTGTGGCACACATTCCAATGGTCCCAACTTTCCTGGTTGAAAGGAATACTACTACAGCTATAACATTTACGGGAAACCTAGACAATGGACACACTGTGAATACGAAAGGTTTTTAAAACTCAAATAATAATCCCTCTCCTGTTGCTCTGGTTTGACTTTCCAACTGCTTTATTATCAATCTCCCAACTTGGAGAGACATCCCCTTTAACCTCCTGGTTCTCACATGTTGGCAATTTCAGAGGATGAAAGGGAATATGGAGAACCAATGAGAGAGTAGCTGTTAGGCATTTGGACGGGCACATGTCACTCTAATTTCCCGGCAGGAAGAAGAATTAATCAAAGTCTCAGCCACTAGCCAGGAACCAGTAGAGGTCCTGAACCAAAATTTTGGACTTGCGGTCAGCTCACAAAACACGAGTTGAAAAATGGAGCTCAGGGGCACAGCTCTTCACAAAAGCGCAGTGTAATAAAGGAAAACTATCGTTCAAAAATCTGTTGAGGGAAGGCAACGAGGTGGACTTGAATGCGAGCCAGAATAGCAGGAAACAGATTTCAAGAGGTACATTGGAATCGCCTTTAAAGCACAGGAAGAGGGACACAACTTCGAAAATGATGCAATGCGCCAAAAAGGGTGTATGCGTTTTCTCCTGAATATATTCAGGAGAAAACGCATACGCCCTTTTTGGTCAAGCTAGGAAGTGGGCAATGCAAATCTGCACTACAAAGCAGTATCACTTCCCACCAGACAAAAGGGACATCCGCAAAATGTGTAAAATCTAGAAAGGCAACACTGGCCCTTGAGAACGGGGAGCCTAGTTATGCTGATGGGCATGATGTAAATTGCAACTTCCTCTCTGGAGGAGTGCATTGTGTTCCCTAAAACAAGTAAACAACAGATCTACAGAGTCAAGGGCACTTCCAGTCTAGAGAATATACCTTGGGAAACGTGAAAATCAATAAGACAGAGCCACCCCAAAATTTAGGCTGCACTGCTTACAAGAACCTCAACTTGTGTACACCTTAAATATCCCTGGAAAGACAAAAATGGTTCAAGAAATTTTCGTACGTATGTACGATGGAATATCCCTCAGCCATGAAATCGATGTCATAAGGTCAGTAGCAGCAAAATGAGTGGATTCAGGTACGATGATTCTAAGTGAAATAAGTCACAGAGAAAAAGAAACTTATCATAAGATATCACTTATGAAGGTCCCGTAAACATGGCTACACATGAATTGAGATAGGAAAGAGAAGAGAGTCTCACATTTAGAAAACACTCTTATGCCTGCTAAGTGGGAACGAGAGGTGGGGTGATGTATAAAACCAGAGTTTGATATTAGTACAGGTACCGATTAAAAAACCAAAGACGGAATAGACAAGACCTACCCTTTCCTCAGTGAAAGGGACTCAAAACGCCATATCCCGCAGAGAAATATATCTGACTAGTAAGAATCTTAAAACCTATGTATTGATATGTCTCCGTAAGGGAAACTAGTGTATCTAGACTGGCATAAACATGGCAGTGAGAATCAGAACAAACACATGATAAAAAGGAATTTCAAAAACAAAACAAAAAACAGGGAAATTTTTTACAATTCCTTCAGGGGATCAGATGAAACCTGGAATGACCCTATCTACAATGACAGCTGGATGTGGCATAAGGCTGGACCCTTGGGACAGAGAGGATTGGTGAGATTCGGTGAGCAAATGCAGACCATTTAAAGCAATAATGCGTGGAACACATTCCTAGTGACCCAAATCTCCAGGTTGAAGGGTATATTACTACAGCTATAACATGTATGGGAAACCTAGAGAATGGACACACTGTGAATACGAAAGGTTTCTAAAACTCAACTAACTGTCCCTCTCCTGGTGCTCCGGTTGACTTTCCATCTGCTTTACTATCAATCTCCCAACTTGGAGAGTCAGACCCTTTAACCGCCTGGTTCGAACAGGTTGCCAATTGGGCAGAGGATGAAAAGGAAGAGGGAGAACCAATGAGAGAGTAGCTGTTAGGCATTTGGATGGGTACATGTCACTCTAACTTCCCGGCAGGAAGAAGAATTAACCAAAGTCTCAGCCACCCGCCGGGAACCAGTATAGGTCCTGAAGCACAATTTTGGACTTGTGGTCAGCTCACAAAAAACGAGTTGAAAAATGGAGCTCAGGGGCACAGCAATTCACAAACTGGCAGAGTAATAAAGGACAACTATCGTCCAAAAATCTGTTGAGGGAAGGCAACGAGGCAGACTTGAAAGTGATCCAGAAATGCAGGAAACAGATTTAAAGAGGTACATTGGAATCACCTTTAAATCACAGGAAGAGGGGCACAATTTCGACAATAATGCACTTGGCCAAAAAGGGCGTATGCGTTTTCTCCTGAATATATTCAGGAGAAAAAGCATACGCCCTTTTAGGCCAAGCAAGCAAGGAGGCAATGCAAATCTGCACTACAAAGAAGTATCACTTCCCACTGGTCAAAAGGGACATCTGAAAAATGTGTAAAAACCAGAAAGGCAAGACAGGTCCTGGAGAACAGGGAGCCTAGTTATGCTGATGGGCAGGATGTAAATTGCCAACTGCCTCTCTGTAGGAGTGCATTGTGTTCCCTAAAACAAGTAAACAGCAGAGCTACAGAGCCAAGGACACTTCCAGTCTAGGGAATAAACCTTGGGAAAACTGAAAATCAATAAGACAGAGCCACCCCAATATATAGGGCTGCACTGCTTACAAGAACCTCAACTTGGATACACCTTAAATATCCCAGGAACACAAAAATGGTTCAAGAAATTGTGGTACTTGCGTACGATGGAATATCCCTCAGCGATTAAATCAATGTCATAAGGCCAGTAGCAGCAAAATGAGTGGATTCAGGTACGATGATTCTAAGTGAAATAAGTCACAGAGAAAAAGAAACTTATAAGATATCACTTATGAAGGTCCTGTAAACATGGCTACACATGAACAGAGTTAGGAAAGAGAACAGAGACTCACATTTAGAAAACACTCTTATGCCTGCTTAAGGGGGAAGGAGAGGTGGGGTGTTGCATACAACCAGAGTTTGATATCAGTACAGATACTGTTCCAACAACCAACTACGGTATAGACAAGACCTACACCTTCCTCACTGAAAGGGACTCAAAACCGCATATTTCCCAAAGAGGAATATATCTAACTAGTAAGAATCTTAAAACCTATGTATTGATATGTGTCTGTAAGGGAATCAAGTGTGGCTAGACTGGCATAAACATGGCAGTGAGAATCAGTTCAAACCCACTTTAAAAAGGAATTTCAAAAACAAAACAAAAAAAAAACGGAAATTCTTTACAATTCCTTCAGTTGCTCTGATGAACCCTGGAATGATCCTATCTACAACGACACCTGGATGTGGCATAAGGTTGGACACTTGGGACTGAGAGGATCGGTGAGATTCGGTGAGCAAATGCAGACCATTTAAGGCAATAATGCGTGGCACACATTCCAAGGTTCCCAAATCTCCAGGTTGAAGGGAATATTACTACAGCTATAGCATGTAGAGGAAACCTAGAGAATGGACACACTGTATATACAAAAGGTGTCTAAAACTCAACTAACAGTCCCTCTCCTGGTACTTCTGTTTGACTTTCCAACTGCTTTACTATCAATCTCCCAAATTGGAGAGACAGCCCCGTTAACCTCCTGGTTCGCACAGTTGGCCAATTTGGCAGAGGATGAAAGTGAAGAGGGAGAACCAATGAGAGAGTAGCTGTTAGGCATTTGGACGGGCACATGTCACTCTAATTTCCCGGCAGTAAGAAGAATTAACCAAAGTCTCAGCCACCCGCCAGGAACCAGTCTAGGTCCTGAAAAAAAATTTTGGTCTTGCGGTCAGCTCACAAAAAACGAGTAGAAAAATGGAGCTCAGGGGCACAGAAATTCACAAACTGGCAGAGTAATAAATGACAACTATCGTCCAAACATCTGCTGAGTGAAGGCAACGAGGTGGACTTGAAAGCGAGACAGAATACCAGGAAACAGATTTCAAGAGGTACATTGGAATCGCCTTTAAAGCACAGGAAGAGGGCACAACTTCGACAAAGATGCACTTGGCCAAAAAGGGCGTATGGGTTTTCTCCTGAATGTATTCAGGAGAAAACCCATACGCCCTTTTTGGCCAAGCAAGCAAGCGGGCAATGCAAATCTGCACTACAAAGAAGTATCACTTCCCACCGGTCAAAAGGGACATCCGCAAATGGGTAAAAAACAGACAGGCAAGACAGGCCCTGGAGAACAGGGAGCCTAGTTATGCTGATGGGAAGGATGTAAATTGCCAACAGCCTTTCTGGTGGAGTGCATTGTGTTCCCTAATACAAGTAAACAACCGAGCTACAGAGCCAAGGGCACTTCCAGTCTAGGGAATATACCTTGGGAAAATTGAAAATGCATAAGACAGAGCCACCCGAAAATTTAGGGCAGCACTGCTTACAAGAAACTCAACTTGGGTACACCATAAATATCCCAGAAAAGACAAAAATGGTTCAAGAAATTGTGGTACTTAAGTACGATGGAATTACCTCAGCTACGAAATCAATGTCATAAGGCCAGTAGCAGCAAAATTAGTGGATTCAGGTACGATGAATCTATGTGAAATATGTCACAGAGAAAAAGAAACTTATCATAAGATATCACTTATGAAGTTCCTGTAAACATGGCTACACATGAAGTGAGTTAGGAAAGAGAACAGAGTCTCACATTTAGAAAACACTCTTATGCCTGGTCAAGGAGGAAAGTGAGGTGGGATGATGCATAAAACCAGAATTTGATATTAGTACAGGTACTGTTCCAAAAACCAACTAGGGAATAGACAAGACCTACACTTTCCTCAGTGAAAGGGACTCAAAACGACATATTTCCCGCAGAGGAATATATCTGACTGGTAAGAATCTTAAAATCTATGTATTGATATGTCTCCATAAGGGAATCAAGTTTGTCTAGACTGGCATAAACATGGCAGTACGTATCAGTTCAAACCCAATATAAAAAGGAATTTCAAAAAAAAAAAAAAAAAAAAAAACAGAGAAATTCTTTACAATTCCTTCAGGGGCTCTGATGAAACCTGGAATGACCCTATCTACAACGACAGCTGGATGTGGCATAAGGCTGGACACTTGGGTCTGAGAGGATTGGTGAGATTCAGTGAGCAAATGCAGACCCTTTAAAGCAGTAATGCGTGGCACACATTCCAATGGTCCCAACTCTCCAAGATGAAGGGAATATTACTACAGCTATAACAGGTACGGGAGACCTAGGGAATGGACACACTGTGAATACAAAAGGTTTCCAAAACTCAACTAATAATCCCTCTCCTGGTTCTCCGGGTTGACTTTCCAACTTCTTTACTATCAATCTCCCAACTTGGAGAGACAGCTCCTTTAAGCTCCTGGTTCTTACAGGTGGCCAATTTGGTAGAGAATGAAAGGAAAGAGGGAGAACCAATGAGAGAGTAGCTGTTAGGCATTTGGACGGCACATGTCATTCTAATTTCCCAGCAGGAAGAAGAATTAACCAAAGTCTAAGACACCCGCCGGGAACCAGTAGAGGTCCTGAACCAAAATTTTGGACTTGCGGTCAGCTCACAAAAAACGAGTTGAAAAATGGAGCTCAAGGGCACAGCATTGCACAAACTGGCAGAGTAATAAAGGACAACAATCGTCCGGAAATCTGTTGAGGGAAGGAAACGAGGCGGACTTGAAAGCGAGCCAGAATAGCAGGAAACAGATTTCAAGAGGTACATTGGAATCACCTTTAAAGCACAGAATACGGGCACAACTTCGAAATTGATGCACTTCGCCAAAAAGGGCGTATGCGTTTTCTCCTGAATATATTCAGGAGAAAACGCATACGTCCTTTTTGGCCAAGCAAGAAAGCAGGCAATGCAAATCTGCACTACAATGAAGTATCACATCCCACTGGTCAAAAGGGACATCCACAAAAGGTGTAAAAACCAGAAAGGCAAGATAGACCCTGGAGAACAGGGAGCCTAGTTATGCTGATGGAAAGGATGTAAATTTCCAACTGCCTCTCTGGAGGAGTGCATTGTGTTCCCTAAAACAAGGAAACAAGAGAGCTACAGAGCCAAGGGCCATTACAGTCTAGGGAATTTACCTTGGGAAAACTGAAAATCAATAAGACAGAGCCACCCCAAAATTTAGGGCTGCACTGCTTACAAGAACCTCAACTTGAGTACACTTTAAATATCCCAGGAAAGCTAAAAATAGTTCAAGAAATTGTGTTACTTATGTACGATGGAATATCAGTCAGCCATGAAATCAATGTCATAAGGCCAGTAGCTTCAAAATGAGTGGATTCAGGTACGATGATTCTAAGTGAAATAAGTCAAAGAGAAAAAGAAACTTATCATAAGATATCACTTATGAAGGTCCTGTAAACATGGCTACACATGAACTGAGTTAGGAAAGACAAGAGAGTCTCACATTTAGAAAACACTCTTATGCCTGCTTAAGGGGGAAAGAGAGGTAGGGTGATGCATAAAACCAGAGTTTGATATTAGTACAGGTACCGTTCCAAAAACCAACTACGGAATAGAAAAAACGTACACTTTCCTTAGTGAAAGGGACTCAAAACGCCATATTTCCCACAGAGGAATATATCTGACTGGTAAGAATCTTAAAACCTATGTATTGATATGTCTCCGTAAGGGAATCAAGTTTGTCTAGACTGGCATAAACATGGCAGTGAGAATCAGTTCAAACCCACTATAAAAAGGAATTTCAAAAACAAAACAAAAAAACAGGTAAATTCTTTACAATTCCTTCAGGGGCTCTGATGAAACCTGGAATGACCCTATCTACAACGACAGCTTGATGTGGCATAAGGCTGGACCCTTGGGACTGAGAGGATTGGTGAGATTCGGTGAGCAAATGCAGACACTTTAAAGCAATAACGAGTGGCCCACATTCCATGTGTCCCAATTCTCCAGGATGAAGGGAATATTACTACAGCAATAACATGTACGGAAAACCTAGAGAATGGACACACTGTGAATATGAAAGATTTCTAAAACTCAACTAATAATCCCTCTCCTGGTGCTCCGGTTTGACTTTCCAACAGATTTAGTACCAATCTCCCAACGTGGAAAGACAGCCCCTTTAACCTCCTGGTTCTTACAGGTTGCCAATTTGACAGAGGATGAAAGGGATGAGGGAGAACCAATGAGAGAGTAGCTGTTAGGCATTTGGATGGGCACATGTCACTCTAATTTCCCGGAAGGAAGAAGAATTAACCAAAGTCTCAGCCACACTCCGGGAACCAGTATAGGTCTTGAACCAAAATTGGGAATTGCGGTCAACTCACAAAAAAAGAGTTGAAAAAATGGAGCTTAGGGGCACAGCAATGAACACACTGTCAGAGAAGTAAAGGAAAACAATCGTCCAAAAATCTTTTGAGGGAAGGCAATGAGGCGGACTTGCAAGCAAGCCAGAATAGCAGGAAACAGATTTCAAGAGGTACATTGGAATCACCTTTAAAGCACAGGAAGAGGGGCACAACTTCGACAATGATGCACTCGGCCAGGAAGGGCGTATGTGTTTTCTTCTGAATATATTAAGGAGAAAACGCATACGTCCTTTTTGGCCAAGCAAACAAGCGGGCAACGTAAATCTGAACTACAATGAAGGATCACTTCCCACCGATCAAAAGGAACATCCGCAAAATGTGTAAAAACCTGAAAGGCAAGACAGGCCCTGGAGAACAGGGAGCCTAGTTATGCTGATGGGCAGGATGTAAATTGCCAACTGCCTCTCTGGAGGAGTGCATTGTGCTCCCTAAAACAAGGAAACAACAGAGCAACAGAGCCAAGGGCACTTCCAGTCTAGGGAATATACCTTGGGAATACTGAAAATTAATAAGACAGAGGCACCCCAAAATTTAGTGCTGCACTGCTTACAAGAACCTCAACTTGGGTACACCTTAAATATCCTAGGAAAGACAAAAATGGTTCAAGAAATGGTGTTACTTACGTACGATGGAATATCCCTCAGCCATGAAATCAATGTTATAAGGCCAGTGGCAGCAAAATGAGTGGATTCAGGTACGATGATTCTAAGTGAAATAACTCACAGAGAAAAAGAAACTTATCATAAGATATCACTTATGAAGGTCCTGTAAACATGGCTACACATGAACTGAGTTAGGAAAGAGAACAGAGTCTCACATTTAGAAAACACTCTTATGCCTGCTTAACGGCGAAGGAGAGGTGGGGTGATGCATAAAACCAGAGTTTGATATTAGTACACGTACCGTTCCAAAAACCAAATACGGAATAGACAAGACCTACACTTTCCTCAGTGAAATGGACTCAAAACAACATATTTCTCGCAGAGGAATATATTTGACTAGTAAGAATCTTAAAACCTATGTATTGATAAGTCTCCATGATGATGGTCATGGTTCATTGTGATTACAGAGTTCATGGAGCATTGAGAAGAAAAGTGGCATGGAGCATTTTGATTACAGTTGTCTTGGAGCATTGTGATGACAAGGGCATGGAGCATTGTGATGAGAAGGCCATGGAGCAGATTGATGACATGCGTCATGGAGCTTTGTGATGACAATAGCATGTAGCATTGTGATTACAGGGGTCTTGGAGCATTGTAATGACAAGGGTCATGGAGCCTTGTGATGACAAGGCCGTGGAAAAATGTCATGACAGGGGTGAGCGAGTATTGTGATGACTAGTGATGGAACATTTTTATATCAGTGGTGAGAGAGCATTTTGATGAGAAGTACATGGAGCATTGTGATGACAAGTTTTATGGAGCATTCTGATGACAAGTTTGTGGAAAATTTTGATAACATGTGCATGGAGCATTGTGATAACAAGGGTCATGGAGCACTCTGCTGACAAAGGCATGGAGCATTGTGATGGCAAGGGCCACAGAGCATTGTGAATGAAAAGTTCATGGAGCATTATGGTGACAAATTTCACAGAGCCCTGTGATGACGAGGGCATGGACCATTTTGATGCCTAAGGTCATGAAGCATTGTGATGACTGGAATCACGGAAAATTGTGATGACAAGGGCTTGGAGCATTGTGATGACAGGGGCATGGAGCATTGGTCTGACAAGTTTCAAGGATTATTGCGGTGACAGTGGGCATGGCGCATTGTGAAGACAAGGGCATGCAGCATTGTTATGAGAAGGTCATGGAGTACTGTGCAGACAGGTGTCAGGGAGCATTGTGATGACATATGTCTTGGTGCATTGTGATGACAATGGCATGGAGCATTGTGAAGCCGAGTGTCATGGAGGATTGTGATGACAAAGGTAATGGAGCTTTGTGATGACAAGGGCTTGGAGCTTTTTGATGACAATGGTCATGGAGCACTCTGATGACAAGGGCATGGAGCACTGTGATGACAACGGCCATCGAGAATTTTAATGACAATGTCGTGAAGCACTGTGATGAAAAGCACTTGGAGCTTGCTATGACAGGGTTCATGGAGCATTGCGATGACAAGTGCATGGAGAATTGTGATGACAAGATCATGTAACATTGTGATGAGAAGTGTCATGGAGCATTGTGATGGCAAGACCGTGGAGCACTGTGATGAGAAGTCCATGGATAATTGTGATGTCGAGGGTCATGCAGCACTCTAATGACAAGGGGCACGGAGCATTGTGATGACAACGGTCGTGGAGCATTCTGATGACAAGCTTGTGGAGTAATGTGATGACAATGGCATGGAGCATTGTGATGAAAAGGGCATGAAGCATTGTGATGTAAAAGGCAAGGAGGCTTTTCATGACAGCGTTCAAGGAGCATTCTGACGACAAGTGTCAGGGAGCATTGTGATGACAAGTGTATTGAGCATTGTGATGACAAAGGTCATGGAACATTGTGATGACACGGGCATGGAGTATTGTGATGACAGGCATCATGGAGCGTTGTGATGACAAGTGTTATGGAACAATGTGATCACAAGGGTTTGGAGCATTGTGATGACAGAGGTCATGGATCATTTTGATTTCAAGGAGCACGGAGCGTTGTGATGACAGGGATCATGGAGCATTGTGATGAGAAGATCATGGAGCATTGGGCTGAAAATATTCATGGAGTATTGCGATGAAAGGGGTCTTGGAGCACTGTGAAAACAAGGGCATGGAGCATTGTGATGAGAAGGCCATGGAGCATTCTGATGACATGTGTCATGGATGTTTGTGATGAAAAGGGGAATGGAGCATTGTGATTACAGGGGTCTTTGAGCATTGCGATGAAAAGGGCATGGATCATTGTGAAGAAAAAGGCATGGAGCCTTGTCAGGGCAGGGTTCAAAGAGCATACTCTCGACAAATGTCAGGGAGCATTGTGATGACAATTGTATTGAGCATTGTGATGACAAAGTTCATGGAGCATTGTGATGAGAAGTCCATGGTTAACTGTGATGAGGAGCGTCATGGGGCATTGTGATGACAAGTGTTATGGAACACTGTGATCAGAAGGGTTTGGAGCATTGTGATGAGAGAAGTCATGGAGCATATTGATTTCATTGTGATGACAATAGCATGAATCATTATGATGATGGGCATGGTGCATGTGATGAGAGGGTTCTTGGAACATTGAGATTAAAAGGGACATGGAGCATTGTGATTACATAGGTCTTGGAGCATTGTGATGACAAGGGCATGGAGCATAGTTAATGAGAAGTCCACGGAGCATTCTTATGACATGCGTCATGGAGCTTTCTGATGACAATTGCATGGAGCATTGTGATTACATGGTCTTGGAGCATTGTGATGAAAAGGGTCATGGAGTCTTGTGATGACAAGGCTGTGGATCCTTGTGATGGCAGGTGTCATGGAGCATTGTTATGACAGGGGGAATGGAGCATTGTGATGACAAGGGCATGGAGCATTGTTCTGAAAAGTTTCATGGATTATTGTGATGAGAGTGGGCATGGAGCATTGTGATGACAAGCGTCTTGAAGCTTTGTGATGACAACGGCATGGAGCAATGTGATGAGAGGGTTCATGGAGCATTGTGATGACAAAGGCATGGAGCATTGTGATGCCCAGGGTTATGGTGCTTTGTGATGACAAATGTCATGGAGCTTTCTGATGACAAGTGTGACGTGCATTGTGATGAGAAGGGCAGGGATCATTGTGATGACAGGGTCATTTAGTAAATTGGTGAAAAGAGCGATGGAACATTTTGATTACAGTGGTTATTGAATATTGTGTTGTCAGGGGTCATGGAGCTTTGTGATGAAAAGTGTCATGGAGCATTTTGATGACAGGGGTTATGGAATATTGTGATGTCAGGAGTCATCGAACATTGTGATGATAAGTGCATGTAGCATTTTAATGACAGGGGTCATGGAACATTGTTTTGACAGGGGTGATGGAGTATTGGAATGAATAGTGATGGAACATTGTGATATCAGTGGTGAGAGAGCATTTTGATGAGAAGTGCATGGAGTGCTGTAATGACAAGGTTTAAGCAGCATTGTGATGAAAAGGATGTGGAGCATTGTGATGACAGACACATGGCGCGTTGTGATGACGTGGGTCATGGAGTATTGTGCTGAGAAGCGCATGGAGCATTGTGATGACAAGGGTCATGGAGCATTGTGCTGAGAAAGGCATAGAGAATTGTGATGACAAGGGTCACAGAGCATTGTGATGAAAAGTTCATGGAGCATTGTGGTGACAAAGGTCACAGAGACTTGTGATGACGAGGGCATGGGCCATTTTGATGAGAAAGGTCATGAAGCATTGTGATGACTGGAGTCACAGAGCATTGTGATGACAAGGGCATGGAGCATTGTGATGACAGGGGTCATGGAGCATTGTGATGACAAGGGCATGGAGCATTGTGATGACAGGGGCATGGAGCATTGGTCTTACAAGTTTCATGGATTATTGTGATGACAGTGGGAATGGCGCATTGTGATGACAATGGCACGGAGCATTGTGATGACAAAGTCATGCAGTATTATGAAGACAGGTGTCAGGGAGCATTGTGAAGACCTAAGTCATGGCCCATTGTGATGAATATGGCATGGAGGATTGTGATTCCAAGTGTCATGGAGGATTGTGATGACAAAAGTAATGGAGCATTGTGATGACAAGGGCTTGGAGCATTGTGATGACAAAGGTCATGGAGCACTGTTCTGACAAGGACATGGAGCATTGTGATGACAAGGTTCATGGAGCATTGTGCTGAGAAAGGCATGGAGCATTGTGATGACAAGTGTCACAAACCATTGTGATGAAAAGTTCATGGAGCATTGTGGTGACAAATGTCACAGAGCCTTGTGATGACGAGGGCATGGACCATTGTGATGACCAAGGTCATGAAGCATTTTGATGACTGGAGTCATGGATCATTGTGATGACAAGGGCATGGAGCATTGTGATGACAAGGGTCATGGAGCATTGTGCTGACAAAGTCATGGAGCATTGTGATGACAAGTGTTACAGAGCATTGTGATGACGAGGGGATGGACCATTGTGATGACAAAGGTCATAAATCATTGTGATGACTGCAGTCAAGGAACATTATGATGTGAGGGGTAATGGAGCATTGTGATTACAAGGGCATGGAGCATTGTGATGACAGGGGCATGGAGCATTGGCCTGACAAGTTTCATGGATTATTGCTATGACAGTGGGCATCGAGCATTGTGATGACAGAGGTCATAGATCATTTTCATTTCAAGGACCATGGCACATTGTGATGACAAGGGCATCAAGCAATGTGAACCCAAGTTTCATCGAGGATTTTGATGACAATGGGAATGGAGCATTGTGATGACAAGTTCATGAAGCATTTTTCTGACAAATGCATGGAACATTTTGATGACAAGGGTTATGGAGCACTGTGATGACAAGCGTCACTGAACATTGTGATTACAGGGGTCATGGAGCACTGGGATAACAAGGGCATAGATCATTGTGATGAGAAGGGTCATGGAGCATTTTGATGACAAGAGTCCCGGATCATTGTGTTGTCAGGGGTGATGGATCGTTTTGATGACTGTGGTCATGGAGCATTGTGATGACAGTGGTCATGGAGCATTGTGATGACAAGGGCATGGAGCATTGTGATTACAGGGTCTTGGAGCATTGTGATGACAAGTGTCATGGAGTCTTGTGATGACAAGGCCGTGGATCCTTCTGATGGCAGGGGTCATGGAGCATTGTTATGACAGGAGTAATGGAGCATTTTGATGACAAGGGCATGGAGCATTGGTCTGAAAAGTTTCATGGATTATTGTGATGAGAGTGTGCATGGAGCATTACGATGACAAGGGCAAGGTACACTTTGATACATGGGTCATGGAGGATTGTAATGACAAGGGCATGGAACATTGTGATGAGAAGGGCATCGAGCATTGTGATGACAAGCGCCTTGGAGCTTTGTGATGACAAGGGCATGGAGCAATATGATGAGAGGCTTCATGGAGCATTGTGATGACAATGGCATGGAGCATTGTGATGCCAAGGGTCATGGAGATTTGTGATGACAAAGGTCATGTAGCATTTTGATGACAAAGGAGTGGTACATTGTGACGATCAGGGCATGTAGCATTGTGATGACTGGGGTCATGGAACATTGTGATGAAAGGGGTTAGGGAGTATTGTGATGATTAGTGATGGAACATTGTGATATCAGTGGTGAGAGAGCATTTTCTTGAGAAGTTCATGGAGTATTGTGATGACAAGTTTTATGGTGCATTGTGATGACAAAGATGTGAAGCACTGTGTTGACAAGCGCATGGCACCTTGTGTTGACATCGGTCATGGAGCAGTGTGCTGACAAGCTCATGGAGCATTGTGATGACAAGGGTCATGGAGCATTTTGCTGACAAAGGCATGGAGTGTTGTGATGCCAAGGGTCACAGAGCATTGTGATTAAAAGTTCATGGAGCATTGTGGTGACAAAGGTCACCGAGATTTGTGTGACGAGGTCATGGACCATTGTGATGACAAATGTCATGAAGCATTGTGATGACAGAAGTCACGGAGCATTGTGATAAGAGTGGTCTTGGAGCATTGTGATGAAAAGGGAATGGATCATTGTGATGAAATAGGCATGGATCCTTGTTATGACAGTGTTCAAGGAGCATACTGATGACAAGTGTCAGTGAGCATTGTGCTGACAAGCTCATGGAGCATTGTGATGACAAGTGTATTGAGCATTGTGATGACAAAAGTCATTGAGCATTGTGATGAGAAGACCATTGATAATTGTGATGACGAGCGTAATGGGGCGTTGTGATGACAACTGTTATGGAACATTGTGATCACAAGGGTTTGGAACATTGTGATGACAGATGTCATGGAGCATTTTGATTTCATTGTGATGAAAATAGCATGAAGCATTATGATGATGGGCATGGATCATTGTGATGACAGGGTTCATGGAGCATTGAGATGAAAAGGGACAAGGAGCATTGTGATTAAAGGGATCTTGGAGCATTGTGATGAGAATGTCATGGAGCATTGGGCTGAAAATATTCATGGAGTATTGTGATGGAAGGGGTCATGGAGCATTGTGATGACAAGGGTCATGGGGCATTGGTCTGATAAATATATTGGATTATTGTGATGACAGTGGGCATGGCACATTGTGATAAAAAGGGCATGAGACATTGTTATGACAAGGTCATAGATTATTGTGAAGACAGGTGTCAGGGAGCATTGTGGTGACATATGTCATGATCCATTGTGATGACAACGGCATGGAGCACTGTGATGCCAAGTGTCATGGAGAAATGTGATGACAAATATAACGGAGCATTGTGATGACAAGGGCTTGGAGCCTTGTGATGACAAGGGTTATGGAGCATTGTGATGACAAGGGAATGGATCATTGTGATGACAAATGTCATGGAGCATTTTGATGACAAGAGTCCAGGATCACTGTGTTGTCAGGGACCATGGATCGTTGTGATGACAGTGGTCATGGAGCATAGTGATGACTGGGTGCATGGGGCATTGTGAAGAGGTCATGGAACATTGGGCTGAAAATATTCATGGAGTATTGTGATGACACGGGTCATGGAGCATTTTGATGACAAGGGAATGGAGCATTGTGATGAAAAGGGCATGGAGCATGTTGATGAGAAGGCAATGGAGCATTTTGAAGACATGCTTCATTAAGCATTGTGATGACAAGGGCATGGAGCATTGTGATTACAGGGGTCTTGGAGTATTGTGATGAAAAGTGCAAGTATTATTGTGATGAAAAATGCATGGAGCCTTGTCATGACAGGTTTCAAGGAGCATATTGACGACCATTGTCTGGGAGCATTGTGATGACAAGTTTATTGAGCATTGTGATGACAAAGGTCATGGAGTATTGTGAATAAAATAACATGGATAATTGTGATGAGAGGGGGCATGGAGCATTGTGATGACAAGGGCACGGAACACTGTGATACATGGGTCATGGAGGATTGTAATGACAAGCCTTGGAGCTTTGTGTTAAGAAGAGCATCGAGCATTGTGATGAAAAGCATCATGGAGCCTGTGATGACAAGGACATGTAACAATGTGATGAGAGGGTTCATGGACCATTTTGATGACAATGGCATGGAGCATTGTGATGCCAAGGGTCACGGAGCTTTGTGATGACAAAGGTCATGGAGGGTTTTGATGACAACGGCATTGTGTACTGTGATGAGAAGGGCAGTGAGCATTGTGATGAAAGTGTCATGGAGCTATTTGATGAAAAGTGTCATGGGACATTTTGATGACAGGGGTTATGGAACATTGTGATGTCAGGGGTCAGGGAGCATTGTGATGAAAAGGGTCATGGAGCATTGTGATGACATGGGTCATGGAACATTGTGATGACAGGGGTGAGGGAGTATTGTGATTACTAGTGATGGAACATTATGATATCAGTGATGGGAGAGAATTTTGATGGGAAGTGCATGGAACATTGGGACAACAAGTTTTATCGAGAACTGTGATGACAAGGTTGTGGAGCATTGTGATGACAAGTGCATGTCGCATTGTGATGACACAGGTCATGGGGCATTTTGAGGACAAGCGCATGGAGCATTGTGATGACAAGTGTCATGGAGCATTGTGCTGACAAAGGCATGGAGCATAGTTATGACATGAGTAAGAGAACATTGTGATGAAAATTTCATGGAGAATTGTGGTGACAAATGTCACAGAGCGTTTTGATGACGAGGGCAAGGACCATTGTGATGACAGGGGTCATGGAGCATTTTGATGACTGTGGTCATGGAGCATTGTGAAGACATGGGTCATGGAGCATTGTAATGAGACGGTCATAGAGCATTGGGCTGAAAATGTACATGTAGTATTGTGATGACAGGGGTCATGGAGCATTGTGATGACAAGGGAATGGAGCACTGTGATGACAAGGTCCTGGAGCATTGTGATGAGAGGACCATGGAGCCTTGTGATGACAAGTGTCATGGAGCATTCTGATGAAAAGGTGCATGGAACATTGTGATCACAGGGGTTTCATAGCACTGTGATGACAAGGGAATGGAGCATTGTGACGCGAAGGTCATGGAGCATTCTGATGACATGCGTCATGGAGCTTTGTGATGACAAGGACATGGAGCATTGTGATTACAGGAGTCTTGGAGCATTGTGATGAAAAGTGCATGGATCATTGTGATGCAAATTGCGTGGAGCCTTGTCATGACAGGGTTCAAGGAGCATACTGATGAGAAGTGTCAGGGAGCATTGTGATGATAAGTGTATTGAGCATTGTGATCACAAAGATCAAGGAGAATTGTGATGAGAAGACCATTGATAATTGTGATGACCAGCCTCATGGGGCATTGTCATGACAAGAGTTATGGAACATTGTGATCAGAAGGGTTTGGAGCATTGTGATGACAGAGGTCATGGAGCATTTTGATTTCATTGTGATGACAATAGCATGAAGCATTATGATGATGTGCATGGTGCATTGTGATGACAGGGTTCATGGAGCATTGAGATGAAAAGGGGCATGGAGCACTGTGATTACAGTGGTCTTGGAGCATTGTGATGACAAGGGCATGGAGCATTGTAATGAGATGGCCATGGATCATTCTGATAACTTGCGTCATGGAGCTTTGTGATACCAAGGGCATGGAGCATTTGATTAGAGGGGTCTTGGAGCATTGTGATGACAAGTTTCATGGAGGCTTGTGATAACAAGGCCGTGGAACTTTGTGATGGCAGGGGTCATGGAGCATTGTTATGACAAGGGCACGGAAAACTGTGATACATAGATCATGCAGGATTGTAATGACAAGGACACGTAGCATTGTGATGAGAAGTGCATCGAGCATTGTGATGACAAGCCTCATGGAGATTTGTGATGACAAGTGCATGGAGCAATGTGATGAGAGTGTTCATGGAGCATTGTGATGACAATGGAATGGAGCATTGTGATGCCAAGTGTCATGGAACTTTGTTATGACAAAGGTCATGGAGCATTTTGATAACAAGTGTGTGGTGCATTGTGCTGAGAAGTGCAGGGAGCATTGTGATGACATGGGTTATGGAGCATTGTGCTTACACACGCATCGAGCATTGTGCTGACAACGGTCATGGAGCATTGTGCTGACAATGGCATGGAGCTTTGTGATGACAAGGGTCACAGAGCACTGTGATGAATAGTTCATGGAGCATTGTGGTGACAAAGGTCACAAAGTCTTGTGTGACGAGGTGATGGAACATTGTGATGACAAATGTCAGGAAGCACTGTGATGACTGTAGTCACGGAGCACTGCGATGACAGTGTACTTGGAGCATTGTGATGCCAAGGGCATGGATCATTGTGATGAGAAGACCATGGTGTATTCAGATGGCATGTGTCATGGAGCTTTGTGATGACAAGGGCAGGGAGCATTGTGATTACAGGGGTCTTTCAGCATTGTGATGAAAAGGGAAAGGATCATTGTGATGAAAAAGGCATGGAGCATTTTCATGACAGGGTTCATGGAGCATACTGATGACAAGTGTCAGGGAGCATTGTGGTGATAAGTGTATTGAGGATTGTGGTGACAAAGGTCATGGAGCATTGTGATGATTAAACCATTCATAATTGTGATGACGAGCGTCATGGGGCATTGTGATGACAAGTATTATGGAACATTGTGATCACAAGGGTTTTTAGCATTGTGATGACAGATGTCATGGAGCATTTTGATTTCATTGTGATGGAAATAGCATGAAGCATTATGATGATGTGCATGGTGCATTGTGATGACAGGGTTCATGGAGCATTGAGATAAAAAGGGGCATGGAGCACTGTGATTACAGGGGTCTTGGAGCATTGTGATGACAAGGGCATGGAGCATTGTGATGAGAAGGTCATGGAGCATTCTGATGACATGCGTCATAGATCTTTGTGATGACACGGGCATGGATCATTGTGATTACAGGGGTCTTGGAGCATTGTTATGACAAGGGTCATGGAGCCTTGGATGACAAGGCCGTGGAACATTGTAATGGCAGGTGTCATGGCGCATTGTTATAAAAGCGGTAATGGAGCATTTTGATGACAAGGGCATGGAGCATTGGTCTGAAAACCTTCATGGATTATTGTGATGAGAGGGGGCATGGAGCATTGTGATTACAAGGGCACGGAACACTGTGATACATGGGTCATGGCGGATTGTAATGACAAGGGCATGGAGCATTGTGTTAAGAAGAGCATCGAGCATTGTGATGAAAAGCATCACGGAGCCTGTGATGACAAGGGCATGGAACAATGTGATGAGAGTGTTCATGGAGCATTTTGATGACAAGGGCATGGAGCATTGTGATGCCAAGGGTCATGTACCTATGTGATGACAAAGGTCATGGAGCATTTTGATTAGAAGCGCGTGGTGAACAGTGTATGAGAAGGGCAGGGATCATTGTGATGAAAGGGTCATGGAGCAATTTGATGAAAATTGTCATGGGACATTTTTATGACAGGGGTTATGGAACATTGTGATGTCAGGGGTCATGGAGGATTATGATGAAAAGGGTCATGGAGCATTTTGATGACAGGGGTCCTTGAACATTGTGATGACAGGGGTGAGGGTGTATTGTGATGACTAGTGATGGAACATTATGATATCAGTGGTGGGAGAGCATTTTGATGTGAAGTGCATGGAGCATTGTGATGACAAGGTTTATGGAGCACTGTGATGACAAGGTTGTGGAGCATTGTGATGACAAGCGCATGGCGCATTGTGATGACACAGGTCATGGGGCATTGTGCGGACAAGCACATGGAGCATTGTGATGAATATTGTCATGGAGAATTGTGCTGACAAAGGCATGGAGCATTGTGATGACAAGGGACACAGAGCATTGTGATGAAAATTTCATGGAGCATTGTGGTGACAAAGATCACAGAGCCTTGTGTGACGAGGGAATGGACCATTGTGAGGACAAAGGTCATGAATCATTGTGATGACTGGAGTCACGGAGCATTGTGATGACAGGAGTCATGGAGCATTTTGATGGCAAGATTCCCAGATCATTGTGTTGTCAGGGGTCAAGGAGCGCTGTGATGACTGTGGTCATGGAGCATTGTGATGACAGGGTCATGGAGCATTGTGATAAGAAGGTCATGGAGCATTGGGCTGAAAATATTCATGGAGTATTGTGATGACAGGGGTAATGGGGCATTGTGATGACAAGGGAATGGAGTATTGTGATGACAAGGTCCTGGGGCATTGTGATGAGAAAACCATGGAGACTTGTGATGACAAGTCTCATGGAGCATTCTGATGAAAAGGTGCATGGAGCATTGTGATTACAGGGGTCTTGGAGCATTGTGATGAAAATGGTATGGATCATTGTGATGAAAAATGCATGGAGCCTTGTCATGACAGGGTTCAAGGAGCATACTGATGACAAGTGTCAGGGAGCATTGTGATAACAAGTTTATTGAGCATTGTGATGACAAAGGTCATGGAGCACTGTGATGAGAAGACCATGGATAATTGTGAGGATGAGCGTAATGGTGCATTGTGATGTCAATGGTTATGGAACATTGTGATCACAAGGGTTTGGGGCATTTTGATGACAGAGGTCATGGAGCATATTGATTTCATTGTGATGACAATAGCATGAAGTATTATGATGATGGACATGGTGCATTGTGATGACAGGGTCATGGAGCAATTTGATGAAAAGTGTCATGGAACATTTTGATGAGAGTGGTTATGGAACACTGTGATGTCAGGGGTCTTGGAGCATTGTGATGAAAAGGGTGATGGAGCATTCTGATGACAGAGGATATGGAACATTTTGATGTCACGGGTCATGGGGCATTGTGATGACATGTGCATGGAGCATTGTGATGACAAGGTCATGTAGCATTTTGCTGACAAAGGCATGGAGAATTGTGATGACAAGTGTCAGGAGCTCTGTGACGACAAGCGTCAAGGAGCATTGTGATTACATGGGTCATGGATCATTGGGATTTCAAGCGCATGGAACATTCTGATGTCAAGTGGCATGGATCATTTTGATGACTGTCGTCATGTAGCATTGTGATGACATGGGTCATGGAGTTTTGTGATGAGAAGGTCTTGGGGTATTGGGCTGAAAATATTCATGGGGTACTGTGATAACAGGGGTCATGGAGCATTGTGATGAGAAGGGAATGGAGCAATGTGATGAGCATTTCCTGGAGCATTGTGATGAGAGGGCCATGGAGCCTTGTGATGACAAGTGTCATGGAGGCTTGTGATGACAAGGCCGTTGAACATTATGATGACAAGGGACACAGAGCATTGTGATGAAAAGTTCATGGAGCATTGTGGTGAAAAAGATCACAGAGCCTTGTGTGAAGAAGGCATGGATCATTGGTCTGAAAAGTTTCATTTATTATTGTGATGACAGTGGGCATGGAAAATTGTGATGACAAGGATATGGAGCATTGTAGTGACAAAGGTCACAGAGCCTTTTGTGACAAAGACATGGACCATTGTGATGACAAAGGTCATGAAGCATTGTGATGACTGGAGTCACGGAGCATTGTGATGACATGGGTCATGGAGCATTGTGATGACAAGGGCATGGAGCATTGTGATGACAGGGGCATGGAACATTGGTCTGACAAGTTTCATGGATTATTGTGAGGAGAGTGGGAATGGCACATTGTGCTGACAAGGGCATGGAACATTGTGATGACAAGGTCATGGAGTATTGTGAAGACAGGTGTCAGGGAGCACTGTGAGGACATATATCATTGTCCATTGTGATGACAATGGCATGGAGCATTGTGATACCAAGTGTCATGGAGGATTGTGATGACAAAGATAATGGAGCATTTTGATGACAAGGGCTTGGGACATTGTGATGACAATCGTCATGGATCATTGTGATGACAAGGGCATGGAGCATTGTGATGACAAGGGCCATTGAGAATTTTGATGACAACGTCGTGAAGCATTCTGATGACAAGCACATGCAGCTTGCTATGAAGGGGTCATAGAGCATTGCGATGACAAGTGCATGGAGAATTGTGATGACAAGATCATGTAATATTGTGATAAGAAGTGTCAAGGAGAATTATGATGAGAAAGAGGTGGAGAATTGTGATGATATGGGACATGGAGCATTGTGATGACCAGGGCATGGAGCTTGCTAAGACAGGGGACATAGAGCATTGCGATGACAAGTGCATGGAGAATTGTGATGACAAGATCATGTAATATTGTGATAAGAAGTGTCAAGGAGCATTGTGATTAGAAAGACTTGGAGAATTGTGATGATATGGGACATGGAGCATTGTGATGACGAGGGCATGGAGCATTGTGATAGCAAGACCGTGGAGCATTGTGATGAAAAGACCATGGATAATTATGATGAAGAGCGTCATGGATCACTGTAATGAGAAGGGGCATGGAGCATTGTGATGACAGGTGTCGTGGTGCATTGTGATGAGAAGGGTCATGGAGCATTGTGATGACAAGTGTCATGGAGCATTGTGATGAGAAGGTCATGGAGCATTGTGATGCCAAGGGTCATGGAGCTTTGTGATGACAAAGGTCATGGAGCATTTTGATGACAAGGTCGTGGTGCGTTTTGATGAGAAAGGCAGGGAGCATTGTGATGACAGGGTCATGGAACAAATTGATTAAAATTGTCATGGAACATTTTTATGACAGGGGTTATGGAACATTGTGATATCATGGGTCATGGAACATTTTGATGAAAAGTGTCATGGAGCATTCTGATGAAAAGGTGCATGGAGCATTGTGATTACAGGGGTTTGAAAAATTGTGATGACAAGGGCACGGAGCATTTTGATGAGAAGTCCATTGATAATTGTGATGACCAGCGTCATAGGGCATTGTGATGACAAGTGTTATGGAACATTGTGATCAGAAGGGTTTGGTGCATTGTGATGACAGAGGTCATTGAGCATTTTGATTTCATTGTGATGACAATAGCATGAAATATTATGGTGATGGGCACGGTGCATTGTGATGACAGGGTTCATGAAGCATTGAGATGAAAAGGGGCATGGAGCATTGTGATTACAGGGGTGTCGGGGCATTGTGAGGACAAGGGGATGGAGCACTGTGATGAGAAGGCCATGGAGCATTCTGATGACATGTGTCATGGAGCTTTTTGATGAAAAATGCATAGAGCATTGTGATTACAGGGGTCTTGGAGCATCGTGATGACAAGGGACAAAGAGCATTGTGATGAGAAGTTCATGGAGCATTGTGGTGACAAAGATCACAGAGCCTTGTGTGAAGAGGTCATGGATCATTGGTCTGACAAGTTTCATGGATTATTCTGATGACCGTGTGAATGGAGCATTGTGATGACAAGGGCATGGAGCATAGTGGTGACAAAGGTCACAGAGCCTTGTGTGACGAGGGCATGGACCATTGTGATGACAAAGGTCATGAAGCATTGTGATGACTGGAGTCACGGAGCATTGTGATGACAGGCGTCATGGAGCATTGTGATGACAACGGCATGGAGCATTGTGATGACAGGGGCATGGAACATTGGTCTGACTAGTTACATGGATTATTGTGATGACAGTGGGCATGGCACATTGTGATGACAAGGGCATGGAACATTGTGATGACAAGGTCATGGAGTACTGTGAAGACAGGTGTCAGGGAGCATTGTGATGACATATATCATTGTCCATTGTGATGAAAATGGCATGGAGCATTGTGATACCAAGTGTCATGGAGGATTGTGATGACCAAGGTAATGGAGCATTTTGATGACAAGGGCTTGGGACATTGTGATGACAAGGGTCATGGAGCATTGTGATGACAAGGGCCATTGAGAATTTTGATGACAATTTCGTGAAGCATTGTGATGACAAGCGCATGGAGCCTGCTATGACAGGGGTCATAGAGCATTGCGATGACAAGTGCCTGGAGAATTGTGATGAAAACATCATGTAACATTGTGATAAGAAGTGTCAAGGAGAATTGTGATGACAAGGACGTGGAGAATTGTGATGGCATGGGACATGGAGCATTGTGATGACCAGGGCATGGAGCATTGTGATGGCAAGACCGTGGAGCATTGTGATGAGAAGATCACGGATAATTGTGATGACGAGCGTCATGGATCACTGTAATGACAAGGGGAATGGATCATTGTGATTACAGGGGTCTTGGAGCATAGTGATGACAAGGGCATGGAACATTGTGATGACAAATTCATGGAGTATTGTGAAGAGAGGTGTCAGGGAGCATTGTGATGACATATGTCATTGTCCATTGTGATGACAATGGCATGGAGCATTGTGATACCAAGTGTCATGGAGGATTGAGATGACAAAGGTAATGGAGCATTTTGATCACAAGGGCTTGGGACATTGTGATGACAATGGTCATGGATCATTGTGATGACAAGGGCATGGAGCATTGTGATGACAAGGGCCATTGAGAATTTTGATGACAACGTTGTGAAACATTGTGATGACAAACGCATGGAGCTTGCTATAAGAGGCGTCATAGAGCATTGCAATGACAGGTGCGTAGAGAATTGTGATGACAAGATCATGTAACATTGTGATAAGAAGTGTCATGGAGCATTGTGTTGACAAAGACGTGGAGAATTGTGATGACATGGGACATGTAGCATTGTGATGAGAGGGGTCATGGAGCAATGTGATGACAAGGGTCATGGAGCATTGTGATTGGAAGGTCATGGAGCATTGGGCTGAAAATATTCATGGAGTATTGTGATGACAGTGGTCAAGGAGCATTGTGATGACAAGGGAATGGAGCATTGTGGTGACAAGGTCCTGGAGCTGTGTGATGAGAAAACCATGGAGTCTTGTGATGACAAGTCTCATCGAGCATTCTGATGAATAGGGGCATGGAACATTGTGATTACAGGGGTCTTGGAGCATTGTGATGACTGGAGTCACGGAGCACTGTGATGACAGGGATTTTGGAGCATTGCTCTGACAAGATTATGGATTATTGTGATGAGAGTGGGCATGGCACATTGTGATGACAAGGTCATGGAACATTGTGATGACAAGGTCATGGAGTATTGTGAAGACAGGTGTCAGGGAGCATTGTGATGACATATGTCATTGTCCATTGTGATGACAATAGCATGGAGCATTGTGATACCAAGTTTCATGGAGGATTGTGATGACAAAGGTCATGGAGCATTTTGATGACAAGGGCTTGCAACATTGTGATGACAAGGGTCAAGGAGCATTGTGATGACAAGGACATGGAAAATTGTGATGAAAAAGGCCATTGAGAATTTTGATGACAACGTCGTGAAGCAGTGTGATGACAAGCGCATGGAGCTTGCTATGACAGTGGTCATAGAGCATTGTGATGACAATTTCATGGAGAATTGTGATGACAAGATCATGTAACATTGTGATGAGAAGTGTCACGAAGCATTGTGATGACAAGGACTTGGAGAATTGTAATGACTTGGGACATGGAGCACTGTGATGAACAGGGCATGGAGAATTTTGATAGCAAGACCGTGGAACATTGTGATGAAAAGACCATGTATAATTATGATGAAGAGCGTCATGGGTCACTGTAATGACAAGTGGCATGGAGCATTGTGATGACAGGTGTCATGGAGCATTGTGATGAGAGGGGTCATGGAGCATTGTGATGACAAGGGTAATGGAGCATTGTGATGAGACGGTCATGGAGCATTGGCCTGAAAATATTCATGGAGTATTGTGATTACAGTGGTCAAGGAGCATTGTGATGACAAGGGAATGGAGCATTTTGATGAAAAGGTCCTGGAGCAGTGTGATGAGAAGACCATGGAGCCTTGTGATGACAAGTCTAATGGATCATTCTGATGAATAGGGACATGGAACATTGTGATTACAGGGGTTTTGTAGCATTGTGATGACAAGGTCATTTAGCATAGTGATGAGAGGCCATGGAGCATTCTGATGACATGTGTCATGGATCTTTGTGATGACAGGGGCATGGAGCATTGTGATTACAGGGGTCTTGGAGCATTGTGATGACAAGGGTCATGGAGCCTTGGATGCCAAGGCGGTGGAACATTGTGATGGCAGGGGTCATGGAGCATTGTTATGACAGGGGTAATGGAGCATTGTGATGACAAGAGCATGGAATATTGGTCTGAAAATTTCATGGATTATTGTGATGAGATTCGGCATGGAACACTGTGATGACTAGGACACGGAACACTGTGATACATGTGTCATGGAGGATTGTAATGACAAGGGCATGGAGCATTGTGATGAGAAGAGTATCGCCATTGTGATGACAAGTGTCATGGAGCATTGTGGTGACAAGGGCATGGAGCAATATAATGAGAGGTTTCATGTAGAATTGTGATGAAATGGCATGGAGCATCGTGATGCCAAGGGTCATGGAGCTTTGTGATGACAAAGGTCATGGAGCATTTTGATGACAAGGTCGTGGTGCATTGTGATGAGAAGGGCAGGGAGCATTGTGATGACAAGGTCATGGAGCAAATTGATGAAAAGTGTCATGGAACATTTTGATGACAGGGGTTATGGAAAATTGTGATGTCAGGGGTAATGGAGCATTTTGCTGAAAAGGTGCATGGAGCATTGAGATTACAGGGGTTTTTAAGCATTGTGGTGACAATGGCATGGAGCATTGTGATGCAAAGGGTCTTGGAGCTTTGTGATGACAAAGTCATGGGGCATTAGGTGACAAGGGCGTGGTGCATTGAGATGAGAAGGGCAGGGAGCATTGTGATGACAGGGTCATGGAGAAATTTGATGAAAAGTGTCATGGAATATTTTGATGACAGGGTTTATGGAACATTGTGATGTCAGGGGTCATGAAGCATTGTGATGAAATGGGTCATGGAGCATTTTGTGACAGGGGTTATGGAACATTGTTATGTCAGGGGTCATGGAGCATTTTGATGATAAGGGCATGTAGCACTGTGATGACAGTGGTCATGGAACATTGTGTTGACAAGGGTGAGTGAGTATTGTGATGGCGAGTGATGGAACATTGTGATATATGTGGTGAGAGAGCATTTGGATTAGAAGTACATGGAGCATTGTGATGACAAGTTTTATGTAGCATAGCAATGAAAAGGATGTGGAGCACTGTGATGAAAAGAGCATGGCACATTGTGATGACATGTGTCATGGAGCATTGTGCTGACAAGCGCATGGAGCATTTTGATGACAAGTGTCATTGAGCATTGTGCTGACAAAGGCATGGAGCATTGTGATGACAAGGGACACAGAGCATTGTGATGAAAATTTCATGGAGCATTGTGGTGACAAAGATCCCAGAGCCTTGTGTGACGATGGCATGGACCATTGTGATGAGAAAGGTCATGAATCATTGTGATGACTGGAGTCACGGAGCATTGTGATGACAGGGGTCATGGTCATTTTGATGACAAGGGCATGGAGCAATGTGATGACAGGGGCATGGAACATTGGTCTGACAAGTTTCATGGATTGTTGTGATGACAGTCGGCATGGAGCATTGAGAT
Source organism: Hyperoodon ampullatus (assembly GCF_949752795.1). Lineage (NCBI taxonomy): Eukaryota > Metazoa > Chordata > Mammalia > Artiodactyla > Ziphiidae > Hyperoodon > Hyperoodon ampullatus. The sequence continues at coordinate 432,334 of NW_027641092.1, forward strand.
GACAAGGGCATGGAGCATTGTGGTGACAAAGGTCACAGAGCCTTGTGTGACGAGAGCATGGACCATTGTGAGGAGAAAGGTCATGAAACATTGTGATGACTGGAGTCACGGAGCATTGTGATGACAGGGGTCATGGAGCATTGTGATGACAGGGGCATGGAACATTGGTGTGAAAAGTTTCCTGGATTATTGTGATGACAGTGGGCATGGCGCATTGTGATGACAAGGGCATGGAACATTGTGATGACAAGGTAATGGAGTATTGTGAAGACAGGTGTCAGGGAGCATTGTGATGACATATGTCATTGTCCATTGTGATGACAATGGCATGGAGCATTGTGATACCAAGTGTCATGGAGGATTGTGATGACAAAGGTAATGGAGCATTTTGATGACAAGGGCTTGGAACATTGCGATGACAAGGGTCATGGAGCATTGTGATGACAAGGGCATGGAGCATTCTGATGAAAAGGTGCATGGAGCATTGAGATTATAGGGGTTTTGAAGCAATGTGATGACAAGGGTATGAAGCATTGTGATGAGAAGGCAATGGAGCATTCTGATGACATGCGTCATGGAGCTTTGTGATGACAAGGACATGGAGCATTGTGATTACAGGGGCCTTGGAGCATTGTGATGAAAAGGGAATGGATCATTGTGATGAAATTTGCTTGGAGCCTTGTGATGACAGGGCTCAATGGGCATACTGATGACAACTGTCAGGGAGCATTGTGCTGATAAGTGTATTGAGCATTGTGATGACAAAGATCATGGAGCATTGTGATGAGAAGACCATGGATAATTTTGATGACCAGCGTCATGGGGCATTGTGATGACAAGTGTTATGGAACATTGTGATCAGAAGGGTTTGGTGCATTGTGAAAACAGAGGTCATTGAGCATTTTGATTTCATAGTGATGACAATAGCATGAAATATTATGGTGATGGGCACGGTGCATTGTGATGACAGGGTTCATGGAGCATTGTGATGACAAGAGCATGGAGCAATGTGATGAGAGATTTCATTAAGCATTGTGATGACAATGGCATGGAGCTTTGTGATGACAAATGTCATGGGGCATTTTGATGACAAGGGCATGGTGCATTGTGATGACAGGGTTCATGGAGCATTGAGATGAAAAGTGGCATGGAGAATTGTGATTACAGAGGTCTTGGAGCATTGTGATGACAAGGGCATGGAGCAATTTGAAGACAGGGGCATGGAACATTGGTCTGAGAAGTTTCATGGATTATTGTGAGGACAGTGGTCATGGAGCATTGTGATGACAAGGGCATGGAGCATTGTGATGAAAAAGGCATGGAGCCTTCTCATGACAGTGTTCAAGGACCATACTGATGCCAAGTGTCAGCGAGCATTGTGATGCCAAGTGTATTGTGCATTGTGGTGACAAATGTCAAGGAGCATTGTGATGAGAAGACTTTGCATAATTTTGATGACGAGCTTCATGGGGCATTTGATGACAAGTGTTATGGAACATTGTGATCAGAAGGGTTTGGAGCATTGTGATGACAGGTGTCATGGAGCATTTTAATTTCATTGTGATGACAATAGCATGAATCATTATGGTGATTGTCATGGTGCATTTTGATGACAGTGTTCTTGGAGCATTGAGATGAAAAGCGGCTGGTGAATTGTGATTACAGAGGTCTTGGTGCATTGTGATGACAAGGATCATGGAACCATGTGATGACACTGCCGTGGAACATTGTGATGGCAGGGGTCATGGAGCATTGTTATGACAGGTGTAATGGAGCATTGTGATGACAAGGGCATGGAGCAATGTTATGAGAGATTTCATTGAGCATTGTGATGACAATGGCATGGCGCATTCTGATGCCAAGTGTCATGGAGCTTTGTGATGACAAAGGTGATGGGGCATTTTGACGACAAGGGCATGGTGCATTGAAATGAGAAGGACAGGGAGCATTGTGATATCAGGATCATGGAGCAATTTGATGAAAAGAGTCATGGAATATTTTGATGACAGGTGTTACGGAACATTGTGATGTCAGGGGTCATGAAGCATTGTGATGAAATGGGTCATGGAGCATTTTGTGACAGTGGTTATGGAACATTGTGATGTCAGGGGTCATGGAGCATTGTGATGATAAGGGCATGTAGCACTCTGATGACAGTGGTCATGGAACACTGTGATGAGAGTGGTGAGGGATTATTGTGATGACTAGTGATGTAACATTGTTATATATGTGGTGCGAGAGCATTTTGATGAGAAGTGCATGGAGCATTGTGATGACAAGTGTTATGGAGCATAGCAAAGATAAGGATGTGGAGTATTGTGATGACAAGCGCATGGTGCATTTTGATGACATGGGTCATGGAGCATTGTGCTGACAAGCGCATGGAGCATTTTGATGACAAGTGTCAAGGAGCATTGTGCTGACAAAAGCATGGAGCATTGTGATGACAGGGGCATGGAACATTGGTCTGACATGTTTCATGGATTATTGTGATGACAGTGGGCTGGAGCATTGAGATGACAAGGGCATGGAGCATTGTGGTGACAAAGGTCACAGAGCCTTGTGTGACGAGGGCATGGACCATTGTGAGGACAAAGGTCATGAAGCAATGTGATGACTGGAGTCACGGAGCATTGTGATGAAAGGAGTCATGGAGCATTGTGATGACAAGGGCATGGAGCAATGTGATGTCAGGGGCATGGAACATTGGTCTGACCAGTTTCATGGAATATTGTGATGACAGTGGGCATGGAGCATTGTGATGACAAGGGCATGGAGCATTGTGGTGACAAAGGCATGGAGCATTTTGATGACAAGGGACACAGAGCATTGTGATGAAATATTCATGGAGCATTGTGGTGTAAAAGATCACAGAGCCTTGTGTGAAGATGACATGGACCACTGTGATGACAAATGTCATGAAACATTGTGATGACTGGAGTCACGGAGCATTGTGATGACAAGGGTCATGGAGCATTACTCTGACAGGATTATGGATTATTGTGATGAGAGAGGGCATGGCGCATTGTGATGACAAGGGAATGGAACATTGTGATGACAAGGTCATGGAGTATCGTGAAGACAGGTTTCAGGGAGCATTGTGATGACATATGTCATTGTCCTTTGTGATGACAATGGCATGGAGCATTGTGATACCAAGTGTCATGGAGGATTGTGATGACAAAGGTAATGGAGCATTTTGATGACAAGGGCGTGGTGCATTGTGATGAGTAGGGCAGGGAGCATTGTGATGACAAGGGCCATTGAGAATTTTGATGACAACTTCGTGAAGCATTGTGATGAGAAGTGCATGGAGAATTGTAATGAAAAGATCATGTAACATTGTGATGAGAAGTTTCACGAAGCATTGTGATGACAAGGACGTGGAGAATTGTAATGACTTGGGACATGGAGCACTGTGATGAACAGGGCATGGAGAATTGTGATAGCAAGACCGTGGAGCATTGTTATGAAAAGACCATGGATAATTATGATGAAGAGCGTCATGGATCACTGTAATGAGATGGGGCATGGAGCATTGTGATGACAGGTGTCATGGAGCATTGTGATGAGAGGGGTCAAGGAGCATTGTGATGACAAGGGTAATGGAGCATTGTGATGAGAAGGTCATGGAGCATTGGCCTGAAAATATTCATGGAGTATTGTGAATACAGTTGTCAAGGAGCATTGTGATGACAAGGGAATGGAGCATTTTGATGACAAGGTCCTGGAGCAGTGTGATGAGAAGACCATGGAGCTTTGTGATGAAAGTCTAATGGAGCATTCTGATGAATAGGGGCATGGAGCATTGTGATTTCAGGGGTCTTGGAGCATTGTGATGACAAGGGTCATGGAGCCTTGGATGCCAAGGCGGTGGAACATTGTGATGGCAGGGGTCATGGAGCATTGTTATGACAGGGGTAATGGAGCATTGTGATGACAAGGGCATGGAACATTGGTCTGAAAATTTCATGGATTATTGTGATGAGATTCGGCATGGAAATTGTGATGACTAGGGAAAGGAATACTGTGATACATGTGTCATGGAGGATTGTAATGACAAGGGCATGGAGCATTGTGATGAGAAGAGTATCGAGCATTGTGATGACAAGTGTCATGGAGCATTGTGCTGACAAGGGCATGGAGCAATATGATGAGAGGTTTCATGTAGCATTCTGATGAAATGGCATGGAGCATTGTGATGCAAAGGGTCATGGATCTTTGTGATGACAAAGGTCATGGAGCATTTTGATGACAAGGTCGTGGTGCATTGTGATGAGAAGGGCACGGAGCATTGTGATGATAGCGTCATGGAGCAAATTGATGAAAAGTGTCATGGAACATTTTGATGACAGGGGTTATGGAACATTGCGATGTCAGGGGTCATGGAGCATTTTGATGAAAAGGGTCATTGAGCATTCTGATGAAAAGGTGCATGGAACATTGAGATTACAGGGGTTTTGAAGCAATGTGATTACAATGGCATGGAGCATTGTGATGAGAAAGCAATGGAGCATTCTCATTACATGCGTCATGGAGCTTTGTTATGACAAGGACATGGAGCATTGTGATTAAAGGGGTCTTGGAGCATTGTGATGAAAAGGGAATGGATCATTGTGATGAAAAATGCATGCAGCCTTGTCATGACAGAGTTCAAGGAGCTTACTGATGACAACAGTCAGGGAGCATTGTGATGATAAGTGTATTGAGCATTGTGATGACAAAGATCATGGAGCATTGTGATGAGAAGACCATGGATAATTGTGATGAGCAGCATCATGGGGCATTGTGATGACAAGTGTTATGGAACATTGTGATCAGAAGGGTTTGCTGCATTGTGATGACAGAGGTCATTGAGCATTTTGATTTCATTGTGATGACAATAGCATGAAATATTATGGTGATGGGCACGGTGCATTGTGATGACAGGGTTCATGGAGCATTTAGATGAAAAGGGGCATGGAGCTCTGTGATTACAGGGGTGTTGGAGCATTGTGATGACATGGGCATGGAGCATTGTGATGAGAAGACCATGGAGCATTCTGATGACATGCGTCATGGAGCTTTGTGATGACAAGCGCATGGAGAATTGTGATTACAGGGGTCATGGAATATTGTGATGGCATGGGTGAGGGAGTATTGTGATGACTAGTGATGGAACATTGTGATAACAGTAGTGAGAAGGCATTTTGAGGAGAAGTGCATGGATCATTGTGATGACAAGGTTTATGGAGCATTTTGATGACAAGGATGTGGAGCATTGTGATGACAAGTGCATGGTGCTTTGTGATGACATGGGTTATGGAGCATTGTGCTGACCCGTGCATCAAGCATTGTGATGACAAGGGTCATGGAGCATTGTGCTGACAAAGGCATGGAGCTTTGTGATGACAAGGGTCACAGAACATTGTGATAAAAATTTCATGGAGCATTGTGGTGACAAAGGTCACGGAGCTTTGTGTGATGAGGTCATGGACCATTGTGATGACAAATGTCATGAAGCATTGTGATGACTGGAGTCACGGAGCTTTGTGATAACAGGGGTCTTGGAGCATTGTGATGAAAAGGGAATGGATCATTGTGATGAAAAAGCTATGGAGCCTTGTCATGACAGTGTTCAAGGAGCATACTGATGACAAGTGTCAGCGAGCATTGTGATGCCAAGTGTATTGAGCATTGTGGTGACAAATGTCATGGAGTATTGTGATGAGAAGACCTTGCATTATTGTGATGACGAGCGTCATGGGGAATTTGATGACAAGTGTTATGGAACATTGTGATCAGAAGGGTTTGGAGCATTGTGATGACAGAGGACATGGAGCATTTTGATTTCATTGTGAGGACAATAGCATGAATCATTATGATGATGGTCATAGTGCATTGTGATGACAGTGTACATGGAGCATTGAGATGAAAAGTGGCATGGAGAATTGTGATTACAGAGGTCTTGGAGCATTGTGATGACAAGGGTCATGGAGCAATTTGAATAAAAGGGTCATGGAATATTTTGATGACAGGGGTTATGGAACATTGTGATGTCAAGGGTTATGAAGCATTGTGATGAAATGGGTCATGGAGCATTTTGTGACAGGGGTTATGGAACATTGTGATGTCAGGGGTCATGGAGCATTGTGATGATAAGGGCATGGAGCACTGTGATGACAGCGGTCATGGAACCTTGTGATGACAGGTGTGAGGGAGTATTGTGATGACTAGCGATGGAACATTGTGATATATGTGGTGAGAGAGCATTCTGATGAGAAGTGCGTGGAGTATTGTGCTGACAAGTTTTATGGAGCATAGCGATGAAAAGGATGTGGAGCATTGTGATGACAAGAGCATGGCACATTGTGATGACATGTGTCATGGAGCATTGTTCTGACAAGCGCATGGAGGATTTTGATGACAAGTGTCACGGAGCAGTATGCTGACAAAGGCATGGAGCATTGTGATGACAAGGGACACAGAGCATTGTGATGAAAATTTCATGGGGCATTGTGTGACAAAGATCACAGAGCCTTGTGTGATGAGGGCATGGACCATTGAGATGAGAAAGGTCATGAATCATTGTGATGACTGGAGTCACGGAACACTGTTATGAGAGGGGTCTTGGAGCATTGTGATGACAAGGGCTTGGAGCATTGTGATGAGAAGGCCATGGAGCATTCAGATGACATGTGTCATTGAGCTTTGTGATGACAAGGACATGGAGCATTGTGATTACAGGGGTCTTGGAGCATTTTGATGAAAAGTGAATGGACCATTGTGATGAAAAATGCATGGAGTCTTGTCATGACAGGGTTCAAGGAGCATACTGATGACAAATGTCAGGGAGCATTGTGATGATATGTGTATTGAGCATTGTGATGACAAAGATCATGGAGCATTGTGATGAGAAGACCATGGATAATTGTGATGACCTTCCTCATGGGGCATTGTGATGACAAGTGTTATGGAACATTGTGATCAGAAGGGTTTGGTGCATTGTGAAGACACAGGTCATTGAGCATATTGATTTCATTGTGATGACAATAGCATGAAATATTATGTTGATGGGCACGGTGCTTTGTGATGACAGTGTTCATGGAGCATTGAGATGAAAAGGGGCATGGAGCATTGTGATTACAGGGGTGTTGGAACATTGTGATGACACGGGCATGGAGCATTGTGATGAGAAGGCCATGGAGCATTCTGATGACATGCGTCATGGAGCTTTGTGATGACAAGGGCATGGAGAATTGTGATTACAGGGTTCTTGGAGCATTGTGATAACAAGGGCATGGAGCAATATGATGACAGGGGCATGGATCATTGGTCTGACAAGTTTCATAGATTACTGTGATGACAGTGGGCATGGAGCATTGAGATGACAAGGGCATGGAGCATTGTAGTGACAAAGGTCACAGAGCCTTGTGTGATGAGGCATGGACCATTGTGAGGACAAAGGTCATGAAGCATTGTGATGACTGGAGTCACGGAGCATTGTGATGACAGGGGTCATGGAGCATTGTGATGACAAGGGCATGGAGCATTGTGATGACAGGGGCATGGAGCATTGGTCTGACATGTTTCATGGATTATTGTGATGACAGTGGGCATGGCACATTGTGATGACAAGGGCATGGAAGATTCTGATGGCAATGTCATGGAGTATTGTGAAGACAGGTGTCAGGGAGCATTGTGATGACATATGTCATTGTCCATTGTGATGACAATGGCATGGAGCATTGTGATACCAAGTGTCATTGAGGATTGTGATGACAAATGTAATGGAGAATTTTGATGACAAGGGCTTGGAACATTGCGATGACAAGGGTCATGGAGCATTGTGATGACCAGGGCAAGGAGCATTCTGATGAAAAGGTGCATGGAGCATTGAGATTACAGTGGTTTTGAAGCAATGTGATGACAAGGGCATGGAGCATTGTGATGAGAAGGCAAAGGAGCATTCTGATGACATGCGTCATGGAGCTTTGTGATGACAAGGACATGGATCATTGTGATTACAGGGTCCTTGGTGCATTGTGATGACAAGGGTCATGGAGCATTGTGATGGGAAGGTCATGGAGCATTGCCATGAAAATGTTCATGGAGTATTGTGATGACAGTGGTCAAGGAGCATTGTGATGACAAGGGAATGGAGCATTGTGATGACAACTTCCTGGAGCATTGTGATGAGAAGACCATGCAGCCTTGTGATGACAAGTCTCATGGAGCATTTTGATGAATTGGGTCATGGAGCATTGTGATTAAAGGGGTCTTGGAGCATTGTGATGACAAGGGCATTGAGCATTGTGATGAGAAGGCTATGGAGAATTCTGATGACATGTGTCATGGATCTTTGTGATGACAATGGCAGGGAGCATTGTGATTTCAGGGGTCTTGGAGCATCGTGATGACATGGTTAATGGAGCCTTGGATGACAAGGCGGTGGAACATTGTGAGGGCAGGGGTCATGGAGCATTGTTATGACAGGGGTAATGGAGCATTGTGATGACAAGGGCATGGAACATTGGTCTGAAAATTTCATGGATTATTGTGATGAGATTCGGCATGGAAAATTGTGATGACTAGGGCACGGAACACTGTGAAACATGTGTCATGGAGGATTGTAATGACAAGGGCATGGAGCATTGTGATGAGAAGAGTATCGAGCATTGTGATGACAAGCGTCATGGAGCATTGTGATGACAAGGGCATGGAGCATTGTGATGACAAATCATGTAACATGGTGATGAGAAGTGTCACGAAGCATTGTGATGACAAGGACTTGGAGAATTGTAATGACATGGGACATGGAGCATTTTGATGAACAGGGCATGGAGAATTGTGATAGCAAGACCGTGGAGCCTTGTGATGAAAAGACCATGGATAAATATGATGAAGAGCGTCATGGGTCACTGTAATGACAAGGGGCATGGAGCATTGTGATAACAGGTGTCATGGAACATTGTGATGAGAGGGGTCATGGAGCATTGTGATGACAAGGGTCATGGAGCCCTGCATGCCAAGGCGGTGGAACATTGTGATGGCAGGGGTCATGGAGCATTGTTATGACAGGGGTAATGGAGCATTGTGATGACAAGGGCATGGAACATTGGTCTGAAAATTTCATGGATTATTGTGATGAGATTCGGCATGGAATATTGTGATGACTAGGGCACGGAACACTGTGATACATGTGTCATGGAGGATTTTAATGACAAGGGCATAGAGCATTGTGATGAGAAGCGAATCGAGCACTGTGATGAAAAGCGTCATGGAGCATTGTGGTGACAAGGGCATGGAACAATGTGATGAGAGATTTCATGTAGCATTGTGATGAAATGGCATGGAGCATTGTGATGCCAAGTGTCATGGAGCTTTGTGATGACAAATGTCATGGGGCATTTTGATGACAAGGGCGTGGTGCATTGTGATGAGAAGGGCAGGGAGCACTGTGATGACAGGGTCATGGAGCAATTTGATGAAAAGGGTCATGGAATATTTTGATGACAGGGGTTGCGGAAAATTGTGATGTCAGGGGTCATGGAGCATTGTGATGATAAGGGCATGTAGCACTGTGATGACATTGGTCATGGAACACTGTGAAGACAGGGGTGAGCGAGTATTGTGATGACGAGTGATGGAACATTGTGATGTATGTGGTGAGAGAGCATTTTGATGAGAAGTGCATGGAGCATTGTGTTGACAAGTTTTATGGAGCATAGCAATGAAAAGGGTGTGGAGCACTGTGATGAAAAGAGCATGGCATATTGTGATGACATGTGTCATGGAGCATTGTGCTGACAAGCGCATGGAGCATTTTGATGACAAGTGTCATGGAGCATTGTGATGACAAGGGACACAGAGCATTGTGGTGAAAATTTCATGGAGCATTGTGGTGACAAAGATCACAGAGCCTTGTGTGACGAGGGCATGGACCATTGTGATGACAAAGGTCATGAATCGTTGTGATGACTGGAGTCACGGAGCATTGTGATGACAGGGGTCATAGAGCATTGTGATGACAAGGGCATGGAGCAATGTAATGACAGGGTCATGCAGCAATTTGATGAAAAGGGTCATGGAATATTTTGATGACAGGGGTTATGGAATATTGTGATGTCAGATGTCATGAAGCATTGGGATGAAATGGGTCATGGAGCATTTTGGGACAGGGGTTATGGATCATTGTGATGTCAGGGGTCATGGAGCATTGTGATGATAATGGCACTGAGCAATGTGATGACTGGGGCATTGAACATTGGTCTGACAAGTTTCATGGATTGTTGTGATGAGAGTGGACATGGAGCATAGAGATGAAAAGGTCATGGAGCATTGTAGTGACAAAGGTCACAGAGCCTTGTGTGACGAGGGCATGGACCATTGTGAGGACAAAGGTCATGAAGCAATGTGATGACTGAAGTCACGGAGCATTGTGATGACAGGCGTCATGGAGCATTGTGATGACAAGGGCATGGAGCATTGTGATGACAGGGGCATGGAGCATTGGTCTGACATGTTTCATGGATTATTGTGATGACAGTGGGCATGGTGCATTATGATGACAAGGGCATGGAACATTGTGATGACAATGTCATGGAATATTGTGAAGACAGGTGTCAGGGAGCATTGTGATGACATATGTCATTGTCCATTGTGATGACAATGGAATGGAGCATTGTTATACCAAGTGTCATGGAGGATTGTGATGACAAAGGCAATGGAGAATTTTGATGACAAGGTCTTGGAACATTGCGATGACAAGGGTCATGGAGCATTGTGATGACAAGGGCATGGAGCATTCTGATGAAAACGTGCATGGAACATTGAGATTACAGGGGTTTTGAAGCAATGTGATTACAAGGGCATGGAGCATTGTGATGAGAAGGCAATGGAGCATTCTGATGACATGCGTCATGGAGCTTTGTGATGACAAGTACATGGAGCATTGTGATTACAGGGTTCTTGGAGCATTGTGATGACAAGGGTCATGGAGCATTGTTATGAGATGGTCATGGAGCATTGGCCTGAAAATATTCCTGGAGTACTGTGATTACAGTGGTCAAGGAGCATTGTGATGACAAGGGAATGGAGCATTGTGATGACAAGGTCCTGGAGCAGTGTGATGAGAAGACCATGGAGCCTTGTGATGACAAGTCTCATGGAGCATTCCTATGAATAGGGGAATGGAGCATTGTGATTACAAGGGTCTTGGAGCATTGTGATGACAAGGGCATGGATCATTGTGATGAGAAGGCAATGGAGCATTCTGATGACATGTGTCATGGATCATTGTGATGAAGAGGGCATGGAGCATTGTGATTACAGGGGTCTTGGTGCATCGTGATGACAAGGATCATGGAGCCTTGAATGCCAAAAGGTGGAACATTGTGATGGCAGGGGTCATGGAGCATTGTTATGACAGGGGTAATGGAGCATTTTGATGACAAGGGCATGGAACATTTTCTGAAATTTTCATGGATTATTGTGATGAGATTCGGCATGTAGCATTGCGATGACTAGGGCACGGAACACTGTGATACATGTGTCATGGAGGACTGTAATGACAAGGGCATGGAGCATTGTGATGAGAAGAGTATCGAGCATTCTGATGACAAGCGTCATGGAGCATTGTGGTGACAAGGGCATGGAGCAATGTGATGAGAGGTTTCATGTAGCATTGTGATGAAATGCCATGGAGCACTGTGATGCCAAGGGTCATGGAGCTTTGTGATGACAAACGTCAAGGAGCATTTTGATGACAAGGTGGTGGTGCATTGTGATGAGAAGTGCCGGGAGCACTGTGATGACAGGGTCATGGAACAAATTGATGAAAAATGTCATGGAACATTTTGATGTCAGGGGTTATGGAACATTGTGATGTCAGGGGTCATGGAGCATTGTGATGATAAGGGCATGTAGCACTGTGATGACAGTGGTCATGGAACATTGTGATGACAGGGGTGAGCGAGTATTGTGATGACTAGTGATGGAACATTGTGATATATGTGGTGAGAGAGCATTTTGATGATAAGTTCATGGAGCATTGTGATGACAAGTTTTATGGAGCATAGCGATGAAAAGGATATGGAGCATTGTGATGAAAAGAGCATGGCACATTGTGATGACATGTGTCATGGAGCATTGTGCTGACAAGCCCATGGAGTATTTTAATGACAAGTGTCATGGAGCATTGTGCTGACAAAGGCATGGAGCACTGTGATGACAAGGGACACAGAGCATTGTGATGAAAATTTCATGGAGCATTGTGGTGACAAATATCACAGAGCCTTGTGTGACGAGGGCATGGACCATTGTGATGAGAATGGTCATGAATCATTGTAAAGACTGGAGTCACAGAGCACTGTGATGACAGGGTTCATGGAGCATTGTGATGACAAGGGCATGGAGCAATGTGATGACAGGGGCATGGATCATTGGTCTGAACAGTTTCATTGATTATTGTGATGACAGTGGGCATGGAGCATTGAGATGACAAGGGCATGGAGCATTGTGGTGACAAAGGTCACAGAGCCATGTGTGATGAGGGCATGGACCATTGTGAGGACAAAGGTCATGAAGCATTGTGATGACTGGAGTCACGGAGCATTGTGATGACAGGGGTCATGGAGCATTGTGATGAAAAGGGCATGGAGCATTGTGATGACAGGGGCATGGAGCATTGGTCTCACATGTTTCATGGATTATTGTGATGACAGTGGGCATGGCGCATTGTGATGACAAGGGCATGGAACATTCTGATGACAAGGTCATGGATTATTGTGAAGACAGGTGTCAGGGAACATTGTGATGACATATGTCATTGACCATTGAGATGACAATGGCATGGAGCATTGTGATACCAAGTGTCATGGAGGGCTTTTATGACAAAGGTAATGGAGCATTTTGATGACAAGGGCTTGGAACATTGCGATGACTAGGGTCATGGAGCATTGTGATGACAAGGGCATGGAGCATTCTGATGAAAAGGTGCATAGACCATTGAGATTACAGGGGTTTTGGAGCAATGTGATGACAAGGGCATGGAGCATTGTGATAAGAAGGCAATGGAGCATTCTGATGACATGCGTCATGGAGCTCTGTGATGACAAGGACATGGAGCATTGTGATTACAGGTGTCTTGGAGCTTTGTGATGAAAAGGGAATGGATCATTGTGATGAAAAATGCATGGAGCCTTGTCATGACAGGGTTCAAGGAGCATACTGATGACAACTGTCAGGGAGCATTGTGATGATAAGTGTATTGAGCATTGTGATGACAAAGATCATGGAGCATTGTGATGAGAAGACCATGGATAATTGTGATGACCAGCGTCATGGGGCATTGTGATGACAAGTGTTATGGAACATTGTGATCAGAAGGGTTTGGTGCATTGTGATGACAGAGGTCATTGAGCATTTTGATTTCATTGTGATGACAATAGCATGAAATATTATTGTGATGGGCACGGTTAATTGTGATGACAGGGTTCATGGAGCATTGAGATGAAAAGGGGCATGGAGCATTGTGATTACAGGGATGTAGGAGCATTGTGATGACAAGGGCATGCAGCATTGTGATGAGAAGAACATGGATAATTGTGATGACCAGCGTCATGGGGCATTGTGATGACAAGTGTTATGGAACATTGTGATCAGAAGGGTTTGGTGCATTGTGATGACAGAGGTCATTGAGCATTTTGATTTCACTGTGATGACAATAGCATGAAATATTATTGTGATGGGCACGGTGAATTGTGATGACAGGGTTCATGGAGAATTGAGATGAAAAGGGGCATGGAGCATTGTGATTACAGGGGTGTTGGAGCATTGTGATGACAGGGGCATGCAGCATTGTGATGAGAAGTCCATGGAGCATTCTGATGACATGCGTCATGGAGCTTTGTGATGACAAGGGCATGGAGAATTGTGATTACAGGGGTCATGGAATATTGTGGTGACAGGGGTGAGGGAGTATTGTGATGACTAGTGATGGAACATTGTGATATCAGTGGTTAGAAAGCATTTTGAGGAGAAGTGCATGGAGCATTGTGATGACAAGGTTTATGGAGCATTTTGATGACAAGGAGGTGGAGCATTGTGATGACAAGTGCATGGTGCATTGTGATGACATGGGTTATGGAGCACTGTTCTTACACGTGCATCGAGCACTGTGATGACAAGGGTCTTGGAGCATTTTGCTTACAAAGGCATGTAGCTTTGTGATGACAAGGGTCACAGAGCATTGTGATAAAAATTTCATGGAGCATTGTGGTGACAAAGATCACAGAGCTTTGTGTTACGAGGTCATGGACCATTGTGATGACAAATGTCATGAAGCATTGTGATGACTGGAGTCACGGAGCACTGTGATAACAGGGTTCTTGGAGCATTGTGATGAAAAGGGAATGGATCATTGTGATGAAAAAGGCATGGGGCCTTGTCATGACAGTGTTCAAGGAGCATAATGATGACAAGTGTCAGCGAGCATTGTGTTGCCAAGTGTATTGAGCATTGTGGTGACAAAGGTCATGGAGCATTGTGATGACATGTGTGAGCGAGTATTGTGATGATTAGTGATGGAACATTGTGATATATGTGGTGAGAGAGCATTTTAATGAGAAGTGCATGAAACATTGTGATGACAAGTTTTATGGATCATAGCGATGAAAAGGATGTGGAGCATTGTGATGAAAAGAGCATGGCACATTGTGATGACATGTGTCATGGTGCATTGTGCTGACAAGCGCATGGAGCATTTTGATGACAAGTGTCATGGAGCATTGTGCTGACAAAGTCATGGAGCATTGTGATGACAAGGGTCAGAGAGCATTGTGATGACATATTCATGGAGCACTGTGGTGACAAAGATGACAGAGCCTTGTGTGACGAGGGCATGGATCATTGTGAGGACAAATGTCATGAATCATTGTGATGACTGGAGTCACGGAGCATTGTGATGACAGGGGTCATGGAGCATTGTGATGACAAGGGCATGGAGCAATGTGATGACAGGGGCAAGGAACATTGGTCTGACAAGTTTCATGGATTATTGTGATGACAGTGGGCATGGAGCATTGAGATGACAAGGGCAGGGAGCATTGTCGTGCCAAAGTCACAGAGCCTTGTGTGACGAGGGCATGGACCACTGTGAGGACAAAGGTCATGAAGCATTGTGATGACTGGAGTCACGGAGCATTGTGATGACAGGGGTCATGGAGCATTGTGATGACAAAGGCATGGAGCATTGTGGTGACAGGGCCATGGAACATTGGTCTGACATGTTTCATGGAATATTGTGATGACAGTGGGCATGGCGCATTTTGATGACAAGGGCATGGAACATTGTGATGACAAGGTCATGGAATATTGAGAAGACAAGTGTCAGGGAGCACTGTGATGACATATGTCATTGTCCATTTTGATGACAAGGGCATGGAGCATTGTGATACCAAGTGTCATGGAGGATTGTGATGACAAAGGTAATGGAGCATTTTGATGACAAGGGCTTGGAACATTGCGATGACAAGGGTCATGGATCTTTGTGATGACAAGGGCATGGAGCATTGTTATGACAAGGTCATGTAGTATTGTAAAGACAGGTGTCAGTAAGCATTGTGATGACATATGTCGTGGTGCATTGTGATGACAACGGCATGAAGCATTGTGATGCCAAGTGTCATAGAGGATTGTGATGACAAAAGCAATGGAGCATTGTGATGAGAAGACCATAGAACCTTGGGATGACAATTGTCATGGAGCATTCTGATGAAAAGGGGCATGGAGCATTGTGATTACAGGAGCCTTGGAGCATTGTGATGACAAGGGCATGGAGCATTGTGCTGAGAAAGCCTTGGAGCATGCTGATGGCATGCGTCATGAAGCTTT
Organism: Hyperoodon ampullatus; assembly: GCF_949752795.1. Classification (NCBI taxonomy): domain Eukaryota; kingdom Metazoa; phylum Chordata; class Mammalia; order Artiodactyla; family Ziphiidae; genus Hyperoodon; species Hyperoodon ampullatus. The sequence goes on from NW_027641092.1 coordinate 448,207, forward strand.
GTCATGACAAGGGCATGGAACATTGTTATTACAGGGGTTTGGAGCATTGTGATGAAAAGTCTATGGATCACTGTGATGAAAAAGGCATGGAGCCTTGTCATGACAGGGTTCAAGGTGCATACTGATGACAAATGTCAAGGAGCATTGTGATTACAAAGGTCATGGAGCATTGTGGTGTGAAGACCATGGATAATTGTGATGAGGAGCGTCATGGGGTATTGTGATGACAAGTGTTATGGAACATTGTGATCACTATGGTTTGGAGCATTGTGATGACAGAGGTCATGGAGCATTTTGATTTCATTGTGATGACAATAGCATGAAGCTTTATGATGATGGGCATGGTGCATTGTGATGACAGTGTTCATGGAGAATTGAGGTGAAAAGAGGCATGGAGCCTTGTAATTACAGGGGTCATGGTTCATTGTTATGACAAGGGTCATGGAGCCTTGTGATGACAACGCCATGCAATATTGTGATGGCAGGCGTCATGGAGCATTGTTATGACAGGTGTAATGGAGCATTGTGATGACAAGGGCATGGAGCTTTGGTTTGAAATGTTTCATGGATTATTGTGATGAGAGTGGGCATGCAGCATTGTGATGACAAGGTCACAGAACACGGTGATTCATGGGTCATGGAGGATTGTAATGACAATGGCATGGATCATTGTGATGAGAAAGGCATTGAGCATTGTGATGACAAGCGTCATAGAGCTTTGTGATAACAAGGGCAAGGAGCAATTTGATGATAGGTTTCATGGAGCATTGTGAAGACAATGGCATGGAGCATTGTGATGCCAAGGGTCATGGAGCTTTGTGATGACAAAGGTCATGGAGCATTTTGATGACAAGAGCTTTGTGCATTGTGATGAGAAGGGCAGGGAGCATTGTGATGACAGGGTCATGGAGCAATTTGTTGAAAAGTGTCCGGGAACATTTTGATGACAGGTGTTATGGAACATTGTGATGTCAGTGGTCATGGAGCATTGTGATGATAAGGGCATGTAGCATTTTGATGACAGTGGTCATGGAACATTGTGATGAAAGGGGTGAGGGAGAATTGTGATGACTAGTGATGGAACATTGTGATATCAGTGGTGAGAGAGCATTTAGATGAGAAGTGCATGGAGCATTTTGATGACAATGTTTATGGAGCATTGTGATGACAAGGTTGTGGAGCATTGTGATGAGAAGTGCATGGCATATTGTGATGACATGTGTCCTGGAGCGTTGTGGTGACAAGCGCATGGAGCATTGTGATGACAAGGTCATGGAGCACTGTGCTGACAAAGGCATCGAGCATTGTGATTACAATTGTTACAGAGCATTGTGATGACGAGGGAATGGACCATTGTGTTGACAATGGTCATAAAGCATTGTTATGACTGGATTCACGGAGCATTATGATGTGAGGTTTCATGGAGCATTGTGATTACAAGGGCATGGAGCATTGTGTTGACAGGGGCATGGAGAATTGGTCTGAAAAGTTTCATGGATTATTGCTATGAAGTTGGGCATGGCACATTGTGATAACAAAGAAATGGAACATTGTTATGACAAGGTCGTGTAGTATTGTGAAGACAGGTGTCAGGGAGCATTGTGATGACATATGTCATGGTGCATTGTGATGACAATGGCGTGAAGAATTATGATGATGGGCATGATGCATTGTGATTACAGGGTTCTTGGAGTATTGTGATTACAGGGTTCTTGGAGCATTGTGATGAAAAGGACATGGAGCAATGCGATGAGAAGGCCATGGAGCATTCTGATGACATGTGTCATTGAGCTTTGTGATGACAAGGGCATGGAGCATTGTGACTACAGGGTCTTGGAGCATTGTGATGACAAGTGTCATGGAGCATTGTGATGACACGGCTGTAGAACATTGTGATGGCAGGGGTCATGGAGCATTGCTATGACAGGGGTAATGGATCTTTGTGATGAGAAGGGTATTGTGCATTGGTCTGAAATGTTTCATGGATTATTGTGATGAGAGTGGGCATGGAGAATTGTGATGACAAGGTCACGGAACACTGTGATACATTGGTCATGGAGGATTGTAATGAAAAGGGCTTGGAGCATTATGATGAGAAAGGCATCGAGCATTGTGATGACAAGCGTCATGGAGCTTTGTGATGACAAGGGCATGGATCAATGTGATGAGAGGGTTCATGGAGCACTGTGATGACAATGACATGGAGCATTGTGATGCCAAGGCTCATCGAGCTTTGAGATGACAAATGTCATGGAGTATTTTGATGACAAGGGCATTGTGCATTGTGATGAGAAGTGCAGGGAGCATTGTGATGACAGGGTCATGGAGCAATTTAATGAAAGGGTCATGGAACATTTTGATGACGGGTGTTATGGCACATTGTGATATCAGGCGTCATGGCGCATTGTGATGATAAGTGCATGTAGCATTGTGATGACGGGGTCCTGGAACATTGTGATGACAGGGGTGAGCGAGTATTGTGATGACTAGTGATGGAACATTGTGATATAAGTGGTGAGAGAGCATTTTGATGAGAAGTGCATGGAGCATTGTGATGACAATGTTTATGGAGCATTGTGATAACAAGGTTGTGGACTATTGTGATGAAAAGCATGTGGCACATTGTTTTCACAAGGGTCATGGAGTATTGTGCTGACAAAGGCAAGGAGCATTGCGATGACAAGGGTCACAGAGCATTGTGATGACGCGGGCATGGACTACTGTGATGACTAAGGTCATGAAGCATTGTGATGACTGGAGTCACGGAACATTGTGATGACAAGGGCATGGAGCATTGTGATGACAGTGGAATGGAGCATTGGTCTGACAAGTTTCATGGATTATTGTGATGAGAGTGGGCATGGCGGATTGTGATGACAAGGGCATGGAGCATTGTGATGACAAGGTCACGGAGTATTGTGAAGACAGGTGTCAGGGAGCATGTGATGACATATGTCATGGTCCATTGTGATGACAATGGCATGGAGCATTGTGATGCCAAGTTTCATGGCGGATTCTGATGAGAAAGATAATGGGTCATTATGATGATTAGGGCTTGGAACATTATGATGACAAGGGCCATTGAGAATTTTGATGAGAAGTTCCTGAAACATTGTGATGAGAAGGTCCTGGAGCATTGTGCTGAGAAGACCATGGAGCCTTGTGATGACGAGTCTCATGGAGCATACTGATGAACAGGGGCATGGAGCATTGTGATTACAAGGGTCTTGGAACATTGTAATGACAAAGACATGGAGCATTGTGATGACAAGGGACACAGAGCATTGTGATGAAAATTTCATGGAGCATTATGGTGACAAAGATCACAGAGCCTTGTGTGACGAGGGCATGGACCACTGTGATGAGAAATGTCATGAATCATTGTGATGACTGGAGTCACGGAGCACTGTGATGACAGGGGTCATGGAGCATTGTGAGGACAAGGGCATGGAGCAATATGATGACAGTGTCATGTACCATTGGTCTGACAAATTTCATGGATTATTGTGATGACAGTGGGCATGGAGCATTGAGATGACAAGGGCATGGAGCATTGTTGTGACAAAGGTCACAAAGCCTTGTGTGACGAGGGCATGGACCATTGTGAGGACAAAGGTCATGAAGCATTGTGATGACTGGAGTCACGGAGCATTGTGATGACAGGGGTCATGGAGCATTTTGATGACAAGGGCATGGAGCATTGTGATGAAAAGGGCATGGAGCATTGTGATGACAAGCGCCATTGAGAATTTTGATGACAATGTTGTGAAGCATTGTGATGAAAAGCACATGGAGCTTGCTATGACGGGTCATGGAGCATTGCGATGACAAGTGCATGGAGAATTGTGATGACAAGATCATGTAACATTGTGATGAGAAGTGTCATGGAGCATTGTGATGGCAAGACCGTGGAGCATTGTGATGAGAAAACCATGGATAATTGTGATGACGAGCGTCATGGAGCACTGTAATGACATGGGCGTGGAGCATTTCATGACAAGTGTCAATGAGCATGGTGATGACAAGGGTCATGGAGGACACTGATGACAAGCTTGTGAAGTGTTGTGATGACAGTGGGCATGGCACATTGTGATGACAAAGGCATGGAACATTGTGATGACAAGGTCATGGAGTATTGTGAAGACAGGTGTCAGGGAGCATTGTGATGACATATGTCATTGTCCATTGTGATGACAATGGCATGGAGCATTGTGATACCAAGTGTCATGGAGGATTGTGATGACAAAGGTTATGGAGCATTTTGATGACAAGAGATTGGGACATTGTTATGACAAGTGTAATGGAGCATTGTGATGACAAGTGAATGGAGCATTGTGATGACAATGGCCATTGAGAATTTTGATGACAACGTCGTGAAGCATTCTGATGACAAGCACATGGAGCTTGCTATGACAGTCGTCATAGAGAATTGCAATGACAAGTGTATGAAGAATTGTGATGAAAAGATCATGTAACATTGTGATAAGAAGTGTCATGGAGCATTGTGATGACAAGGACTTGGAGAATTGTGATGACATGGGGCATGGAGCATTGTGTTGACCAGGGCATGGAGCATTGTGATGGCAAGAAAGTGGAGCATTGTGATGAGAAGTTCACGGATAATTGTGATGACGAACGTCTTGGAGCTCTGTAATGACAAGGGGCATGGAGCATTGTGATTACAGAGGTTTTGGAGCATTGTGATGACAAGGGAATGGAGCATTTTAATGAGAAGGCCATGGAGCATTCTGATGACATGCGACATGAATCATTGTGACAACAAGGGCATGGAGCATTGTGATTACAGTTGTCTTGGAGCACTATGATGACAAGGGTCATGGAGCCTTGGATGACAAGGCCGTGGAACCTTGTGATGGCAGGGGTCATGGATCATTGTTATGAGAGGGGTAATGGAGCTTTGTGATGACATTGGTCATGCGGCATTTTGATGACAAGCTCGTTGTGCATTGTGATGAGAAGGGCAGGGAGCATTGTGATGACAGGGTCTTGGAGCAAATTGATGAAAATTGTCATGGAACATTTTGAGAACAGGGGTTATGGAAAATTGTGATGACAAGGGCATGGAGCATTGTGATGAGAAGTCCTCGGAGCATTCTGATGACATGTGTCATGAATCTTTGTGACGACAAGTGCATGGAAAATTGTGATTACAGGGGTCTTGGATCACTGTGATGACAAGGGTCATGGAGCCTTGGATGACAAGGCCGTGGAACATTGTGATGGCAGGGTTCATGGAGCATTGTTATGACAGGGGTAATGGAGCATTGTGATGACAAGGGCATGGAATATTAGTCTGAAAATTTCATGGATTAATTTGATGAGATTCGGCATGGAGCATTGTGATGACCAGGGCACGGAACACTGTGATACATGTGTCATGGGGGATTGTAATGACAAGGGCATGGAGCATTGTGATGAGAAGAGTATCGAGCATTGTGATGACAAGCGTCATGGAGCATTGTGCTGACAAGGGCATGGAGCAATGTGATGAGAGGTTTCATGTAGCATTGTGATGAAATGGCATGGAGCATTGTGATGCCAATGGTCATGGAGCTTTGTGATGACAAAGGTCATGGTGCATTTTGATGACAAGGTCGTGGTGCACTGTGATGAGAAGGGCAGGGAGCATTGTGATGAGAGGGTCATGGAGCAAATTGATGAAAAGTGTCATGGAACATTTTGATTACAGGGGTTATGGAAAATTGAGATGTCAGTGGTCATGGAGCATTTTGATGAAAATGGTCATGGAGCATTGTGATGAAAAGGTGCATGGAGCATTGTGATTAGAGGGGTTTTGAAGCATTGTGATGACAAGGGCAAGGAGCATTGTGATGAGAAGGCAATGGAGCATTCTGATGACATGCGTCATGGAGCTTTGTGATGACAAGGACATGGAGCATTGTGGTGATAAAGGTCACAGAGCCTTGTGTGACGAGGGAATGGACCATTGTGATGACAAAGGTCATGAAGCATTGTGATGACTGAAGTCACGGAGCATTGTGATGACAGGGGTCATGGAGCATTGTGATGACAGGGGCATGGAACATTGGTCTGAAAAGTTTCATGGATTATTGTGATGACAGTGGGCATGGCGCATTGTGATGACAAGGGCATGGAACATTGTGATGACAAGGTCATGGAGTATTGTGTAGACAGGTGTCAGGGAGCATTGTGATGACATATCTCATTGTCCATTGTGATGACAATGGCACGGAGCTTTGTGATAAAATGTGTCATGGAGGATTGCAATTTCAAAGTTAATGGAGCATTTTGATGACAAGGGCTTGGGACACTGTGATGACAAGGGTCATGGAGCATTGTGATGACAAGTGCAAGGAGCATTGTGATGACAAAGGCCATTGAGAATTTTGATGACAACATCTTGAAGCACTGTGATGATATGCATATGGAGCTTGCTATGACAGGGGTCATAGAGCATTGCGATGACAAGTGCATGGAGAATTGTGATGACAAGATCATGTAACATTGTGATGAGAAGTGTCACGAAGCATTGTGATGACAAGGACGTGGAGAATTGTAATGACATGGGACATGGAGCATTGTGATGAACAGGGCATGGAGAATTGTGATAGCAAGACCGTGGAGCATTGTGATGAAAAGACCATGGATAATTATGATGAAGCGCGTCATGGATCACTGTAATGACAAGGGGCATGGAGCATTGTGATGACAAGTCTCATGGAGCATTCTGATGAATAGGGGCATGGAGCATTTTGATTACAGGGGTCTTGGAGCATTGAGATTACAAGGGCATGGAGCATTGTGATGAAAGGCCATGGAGCATTCTGATGACATGGGTCAAGTATCTTTGTGACGAGAAGGGCAAGGAGCATTGTGATTACAGGGGTCTTGGAGCATTGTGATGACAAGGGTCATGGAGCCTTGGATGACAAGGCCGTGGAACATTGTGATGGCAGGGGTCATGGAGCATTGTTATGACAGGGGTAATGGAGCATTGTGATGACAAGGGCATGGAACATTGGTCTGAAAATTTCATGGGATATTGTGATGAGATTCGGCATGGAGCATTGTGATGACTAGGGCACGGAACCCTGTGATACATGTGTCATGGAGGATTGTAATGACAATGGCATGGAGCCTTGTGATGAGAAGAGTATCGAGCATAGTCATGACAAGCGTCATGGAGCATTGTGCTGACAAGGGAATGGAGCAATATGATGAGAGATTTCGTGTAGCATTGTGATGAAATGGCATGGAGCATTGTGATGCCAAGGGTCATGGATCTTTGTGATGACAAAGGTCATGGAGCATTTTGATGACAAGGTCGTGGTGCATTGTGATGAGAAAGGCAGGGAGCATTGTGATGACAGGGTCATGGAGCAAATTGATGAAAATTGTCATGGAACATTTTGATGACAGGGGTTATGGAACATTGTGATGTCAGGGGTCATGGAGCATTGTGATGAAAAGGCTCATGGAGCATTCTGATGAAAAGGTGCATGGAGCATTGAGATTACAGGGGTTTTGAAGCATTGTGATGACAAGGGCATGGAGCATTGTGATTAGAAGGCAATGGAGCATTCTGATGACATGCGTCATGGAGGTTTGTGATGACAAAGACTTGGAGCATTGTGATTACAGGGGTCTTGGAGCACTGTGATGAAAAGGGCATGGATCATTGTGATGATCAGCGTCATGGGGCATTGTGATGACAAGTGTTATGGAACATTGTGATCAGAAGGGTTTGGTGAATTGTGATGACAGAGGTCATTGAGAATTTTGATTTCATTGTGATGACAATAGCATGAAATATTATGGTGATGGGCATGGTGCATTGTGATGACAGGGTTCATGGAGCATTGAGATGAAAAGGGGCATGGAGCATTGTGATTACAGGTGTGTTGGAGCATTGTGATGACAAGGGCATGGAGCATTGTGATGAGAAGGCCATGGAGCATTCTGATGACATGCATCATGGAGCTTTGTGATGACAAGGGCATGGAGCATTGTGATTACAGGGGTCTTAGAGCATTTTGATGACAAGGTTCATCGAGGCTTATGATGACAAGGCCGTGGAACCTTGTGATGGCAGGGGTCATGGAGCATTGTTATGACAGTGGTAATGGAGCATTGGGATGACAAGTGCATGGGGCATTTTTCTGAAAATTTTCATGGATTATTGTGATGAGAGTGGGCATGGAGCATAGTGATGACAAGGGCACGGAACACTGTGAACATAGATCATGCAGGATTGTAATGAGAAAGGCATCGAGCATTGTAATGTGAAGGGCATCGAGCACTGTGATTACAAGCGTCATGGAGATTTGGGATGACAAGTGCATGGAACAATGTGATGAGAGGGTTCATACAGCATTGTGATGACAATGGAATGGAGCATTTTGATGCTAAGGGTCATGGACCTTTGTGATGACAAAAGTCATGGAGCATTTTGCTGAAAAGGGCGTGTTGCATTGTGATGAAAATGGCAGGGAGCATTGTGATGACAGGGTCATGGAGCAGTTTGATGAAAAGTGTCATAGAATATTTTGATGACATGGGTTATAGAACATTGTGATACCAGGGGTCATGGAGCTTTGTGATGAAAGGGTCATGGAGCATTTTTATTACAGGGGTTATGGGACATTGTTATGTCAGGTGTAATGGAGCATTGTGATGATAAGGGCATGTAGCATTGTGATGACAGGGGTCATGGAACATTCTGGTGACAGGGGTGAGGGTGTATTGTGATGATTAGTGATGGAACATTGTGATATCAGTGGTGAGAGAGCATTTTGAGGAGAAGTGCTTGGAGCATTGTGATGACAAGGTTTATGGAGCATTTTGAGGACAAGGATGTGGAGCATTGAGATGACAAGTGCATGGCACTTTGTGATGACATGGGTTATGGAGCATTGTGCTGATACGCGCATCGAGCATTGTGATGACAAGGGTCATGGAGCATTGTGCTGACAAAGGCATGGAGATTTGTGATGACAAGGGTCACAGAGCATTGTGATAAATATTTCATGGAGCATTGCGGTGACATGGGTTATGGAGCATTTTGCAGACAAAGGCATGGAGCTTTGTGATGACTAGGATCACAGAGTATTGTGATTAAAAGCTCATGGCGCATTTGGGTGACAAATGTCACAGAGCTTTGTGTGACGAGGTCATGGACCATTGTGATGACAAATGTCATGAAGCATTGTGATGACTGAAGTCAGTGAGCACTGTGATAAAAGTGATCTTGGAGCATTGTCATGAAAAGGGAATGGATCATTGTGATGAAATAGGCATGGATCCTTGTCATGACAGTGTTCAAGGAGCATACTGATGACAAGTGTCAGGGAGCACTGTGATGACAAGTGTATTGATCATTTTGGTGACAAAGGTCATGGAGCATAGTAATGAGAAGACCTTGCATAATTGTGATGACGAGCGTCATGGGGTATTGTGATGACAAGTGTTATGGAACATTGTGATCAGAAGGGTTTGGAGCATTCTGATGACAGAGGTCATGGAGCATTTTAATTTCATTGTGATGACAATAGCATGAATCATTATGGTGATGGGCATGGTGCATTGTGATGACAGGGTTCATGGAGCATTGAGATGAAAAGGGGCATGGAGAATTGTGATTACAGAGGTCTTGGTTCATTGTGAATACAAGGGCCATGGAGCTTTGTGGTGACAACGCCGTGGAACATTGTAATGGCAGGGTTCATGGAGCATTGTTATGACAGTTGTAATGGAGCATTGTGATGACAAGGGAATAGAGCAATGTGATGAGAGATTTCATTGAGCATTGTGATGACAATGGCATGGAGCATTGTGATGTCAAGTGTCATTGAGCTTTGTGATGACAAAGGTTATGGGGCATTTTGACGACAAGGGCATGGTGCATTGAGATGAGAAGGACAGGGACCATTGTGATGACAGGGTCATGGAGCAATTTGATGAAAAGGGTCATGGAGCATTTTGTGACAGGGGTTATGGAACATTGTGATGTCAGGGGTCATGGAGCATTGTGATGATAAGGGCATGTAGCACTGTGACGACAGTGGTCATGGAACATTGTGATGACAGGTGTGAGCGAGTATTGTGATGACTAGTGATGGAACATTTTGATATATGTGGTGAGACAGCATTTGGATGAGAAGTGCATGGAGAATTGTGATGACAAGTTTTATGGAGCATAGCGATGAAAAGGATGTGGAGCATTGTGATGAAATGAGCATGGAACTTTATGATGACATGTGTCATGGAGTATTGTGCTGACAAGCGCATGGAGCATTTTGATGACAAGTGTCATGGTGCATTGTGCTGACAAAGGCTTGGAGCATTGTGATGACAAGGGACACAGAGCATTGTGATGAAAATATTATGGAGCATTGTGGTGACAAAATCACAGAGCCTTGTGTGATGAGGTCATGGACCACTGTGATGAGAAAGGTCATGAATAATTGTGATGACTGGAGTCACGGAGCATTATGATGACAGGGGTCATGGAGCATTGTGATGACAAGGGCATGGAGCAATGTGATGACAGGGGCATGGAACATCGGTCTGACAAGTTTCATGGATTATTGTGATGACAGGGGTCATGGAGCATTGTGATGACAAGGGCATGGAGCAATGTGATGACATGGGCCATGGAGCATAGTGATGACAAGTGTCAGCGAGCATTGTGATACCAAATGTATTGAGCATTGTGGTGACAAAGGTCATGGAGCATTGTGATGAGAAGACCTCGCATTATTGTGATGACGAGAGTCATGGGGCATGTGATGACAAGTGTTATGGAACATTGTGATCAGAAGGTTTTGGAGCATTGTGATGACAGAGGACATTGAGCATTTTGATTTCATTGTGATGACAATAGCATGAATCATTATGATGATGGGTATGGTGCATTGTGATGACAGTGTTCATGGAGCATTTAGATGAAAAGTGGCATGGAGAATTGTGATTACAGAGGTCTTGGAGCATTGTGATGACAAGGGTCATGGAGCCTTGTGATGAAAAGGCCGTGGAACATTGTGATGGAAGGGGTCATGGAGCAATGTTATGACAGGTGTAATGGAGCATTGTGATGACAAGGGGATGGAGCAATGTGATGAGAGTTTCATTGAGCATTGTGATGACAATGGCATGGAGCACTGTGATGCCAAGGGTCATGGAGCTTTGTGATGACAAATGTCATGGGGCATTTTGATGACAAGGGCGTGGTGCATTGTGATGAGAAGGGCAGGGAGCATTGTGATGACAGGGTCATGGAGCATTGGTCTGACAAGTTTCATGGATTATTGTGATGACAGTTGGCATGGAACACTGAGATGACAAGGGCATGGAGCATTGTGGTGACAAAGGTCACAGAGCCTTGTGTGACGAGGGCATGGACCATTGTGAGGACGAAGGTCATGAAGCATTGTGATGACGGGAGTCACGGAGCATTGTGATGACAGGGTTCATGGAGCATTGTGATGACAAGGGCATGGAGCATTTTGATGCCAGGGGTATGGAACATTGGTCTGACATGTTTCATGGATTATTGTGATGACAGTGGGCATGGCACATTGTGATGACAAGGTCATGGAATATTGTGAAGACAGGTGTCAGGGAGCATTGTGATGACATATGTCATTGTCCCTTGTAATGACAATGGCATGGAGCACTGTGATGCCAAGTGTCATGGAGGATTGTGATGACAAAGGTAATGGAGCATTTTGATGACAAGGGACAGAGAGCATTGTGATGAAAATTTCATGGAGCATTGTGGTGACAAAGATCACAGAGCCTTGTGTGACGAGGGCATGGACCACTGTGATGAGAAAGGTCATGAATCATTGTGATGACTGGAGTCACGGAGCACTGTGATGACAGGGGTCATGGAGCATTGTGATGACAAGGGCATGGAGCAATATGATGACAGTGTCATGGAACATTGTTCTGAAAAGTTTCATGGATTATTGTGATGACAGTGGGTATGGAGCATTGAGATGACAAGGGCATGGAGCATTGTGGTGACAAAGGTCACAGAGCCTTGTGTGACGAGGGCATGGACCATTGTGAGGACAAAGGTCATGAAGCATTGTGATGACTGGAGTCACGGAGCATTGTGATGACAGAAGTCATGGAGCATTGTGATGACAGGGGCATGGAGCATTTTGATGACAGAGCCATGGAACATTGAAATGACATGTTTCATGGATTATTGTGATGACAGTGGGCATGGCGCATTGTGATGACAAGGGCATGGAACATTGTGATGACAAGGTCATGGATTATTGTGAAGACAGGTGTCAGGGTGCATTGTGATGGCATATGTCATTGTCCATTGTGATGACAATGGCATGGAGCATTGTGATACCAAGTGTCATGGAGGATTGTGATGACAAAGGTAATGGAGCATTTTGATGACAAGGGCTTGGAACATTGCGATGACAAGGGTCTTGGAGCATTTTGATGACATGGGTTATGGAGCACTGTGATGTCAGGGGTCATGGAGCACTGTGATGATATGGGCATGTAGTATTGTGATGACAGGGGTCATGAAACATTGTGATGACAAGGGTGAGGGAGTATTGTGATGGCTACTGTTGGAACATTGTGATATCAGTGGTAACAGAGCATTCTGATGAGAAGTTCATGGAGCATTGTGATGACAAGCTGGTGGAGCATTGTGTTGACAAGCGCATGGAGCATTTTGATGACAAGTCTCATTGAGTATTGTGCTAAGAAAGGCATGGAGCATTGTGATGACAAGAGTCACGGCGCATTGTGATGAAAATTTCATGGAGTATTGTGGTGACATAAGTCAAAGAGACTTGTGATGACGAGGACATTGATCATTGTGATGACAAAGATCATGAAGCATTGTGATGAATGGAGTCACGGAGCCTTGTGATGACAGGGTTCATGGAGCATTGGGATGTCAAGGGCATGGAGCATTGTGATGACAGGGGCATGGAGCATTCGTCTAACAAGTTTCATGGATTATTGTGATGACAGTGGGAATGGTGCATTGTGATGACAAGAGAATGGAACATTGTGATGACAAGAGCATGGAACATTGTGATGACAACGTCATGGATTATTGTGAAGACAGGTGTCAGGGAGCATTTTGATGACATATGTCATGGTCCATTGTGATGTCAATGCCATGGAGCATTGTGATGCCAAGTGTCATGGAGGATTGTGATGACAAAGGTAAAGGATCATTGTGATGACAAGGGCATGGATCATTGTGATGACAAGGGCCATTGAGAATTGTAATGACCAGGTCTTGAAACATCGTGATGACAAGCACATGGAGCTCGTTATGACAGGTGTCATGGAGCATTGTGATGACAAGTGCATGCAGAATTGTGATGACAAGAGCATATATCATTGTGATGAGAAGTGTCAAGAAGCATGGAGATGACAAGGACGTGGAGAATTGTGATGACAAGGGACATGGAACATTGAGATGACCAGGGCATGGAACACTGTGATGGTAAAACCGTGAAGCATTGTGATGAGAAGACCTTGGGTAATTGTGATGACGAGCATCATGGCACACTCTACTGAAAAGGAGCAAGGAGCATTGTGATAACAGGTGTCAAGGAACATTGTGATGACATGGGTCATGTAGCATTGTGATGAAAAGGGCATGGAGCATTGTGATGACAAGAGCTTGGAGCATTGTGATGACAAGTGTCATGAAGCATTGTGAAGACAATGGCAGGGAGCACTGTGATGACAACGGACATTGAGAATTTTTATAACAATGTCATGAAGCACTGTGATGACAAGGATATGGAGCTTGCTATGACAGGGTTCAGGGAGCATTGCGATGAGAAATGCATGGAGAATTGTGATGACAAGAGCATGTAACATTGTGATGAGAAGTGTCATGGAACATTGTGATGACAAAGATGTGGATAATTGTGATGACAAGGGACATGGAGCATTGTGATGACCAGGGCATGGAGCAATGTGATGGCAAGACCGTGGAGTATTGTGATGAGAAGGCCATGGATAATCGTGGTGACATGCATCATGGAGCATTATGATGACAAGAGCCATGGAGCATTCTGACATAAGATATCACTTATGAAGGAAATGCAAACATGGGTACACATGAACTGAATTAGTAAAGAGAACAGAGTCTCACATAGAGAAAATATACTTATGCCTGCTTAAGGGGAAAGGAGAGGTGGGGAGATGCATAAAACCAGAGTTTGATAACAGCACAGGTACCATTCCATAATCCAAATACAGAATAGACAAGACCTACTCCTTCCTCAGTGAACGGTACTCAACACCCGTACTATCCGCAGAGGAATATATCTGACTAGTAAGAATCTTAAAACCTATGTATTGATATGTCTCCGTAAGGGAATCAAGTGTGTCTAGACTGGCATAAACATGGCAGTGAAAATCAGCTCAAACCCACTATAAAAAGGAATTTCAAGAACAAAACAAAAAAACAGGGAGATTCTTTACAATTCCTTCAGGGTCTCTGATGAAATCTGGAATGACCCTATCTACAACGACAGCTGGATGTGGCATAAGTCTGGACAGTGGGACTGAGAGGATTGGTGAGATTCGGTGAGCAAATGCAGATCATTTAAAGCAATAATGCGTGGCACACATTCCAAGGGTCCCAACTCTCCAGGTTGAAGGGAATATTACTACAGCTATAACATGTATGGGAAACCTAGAGAATGGACACACTGTGAATACGAAAGGTTTCTGAAACTCAACTAATCGTCCCTCTCCTCGTGATCCGGTTTGACTTTCCAACTGCTTTATTATCAATCTCCCAACTTGGAAAGACAGCCACTTTAAACTCCTGGTTCGCACAGGTTGCCAATTTGGTAGAGGATGAAAGGGAAGAGGGAGAACCAATGAGAGAGTAGCTGTTAGGCATTTGGACGGGCACATGTCCCTCTAATTTCCCGGCAGGAAGAAGTATTAACCAAAGTCTCAGCAAGCTGCCAGGAACGAGTATAGATCCTGAACCAAAATTTTGGACTTGCGGTCAGCTCACAAAAAACGAGTTGAAAAATGGAGCTCAGGGGCACAGCAATTCACAAACTGGCAGAATAATTAAGGATAACTATCGTCCAAAAATCTGTTGAGGGAAGGCAACGAGGCGGACTTGAAAGCGAGCCAGAATAACAGGAAACAGATTTCAAGAGGTACATTGGAATAGCCTTTAAAGCACAGGAAGAGAGGCACAACTTCGACAATGATTCACTTGGCCAAAAAGAGCATATGCGTTTTCTCCTGAATATATTTGGGAGAAAACGCTTATGCCCATTTTGGCCAAGCAACTAGGGAGGCAATGCAAATCTGCACTACAAAGAAGTATCACTTCCCAAAGGTCAAAAGGGACATAGCAAAATGTGTAAAAACGACAAAGGCAAGACAGGCGCTGGAGAACAGGGAGCCTAGTTATGCTGAAGGGCAGGATGTAAATTGCCAACTGCCTCTCTGGAGGAGTGCATTGTGTTCCCTAAAACAAGTAAACAACAGAGCTACAGAGCCAAGGGCACTTCCAGTCTAGTGAAGATACCTTGAGAAAACTGAAAATCAATAAGTCAGAGCCACCCCGAAATATAGGGCTGCACTGCTTACAAGAACCTCAACTTGGGTACACCTTAAATATCCCAGGAAAGACAAAAATGCTTCAAGAAATTGTGGTACTTACGTACGATGGAATATCCCTCAGCCATGAAATCAATGTCATAAGGCCAGTAGCAGCAAAATGAGTGGATTCAGGTACGATGATTCTAAGTGAAATAAGTCACAGAGAAAAAGAAACTTATCAGAAGATATCACTTATGAAGGTCCTGTAAATATGGCTACACATGATCTGAGTTAGGAAAGACAAGAGAACAATGAAATTTATCATAAGTTATCACTCATAGCGGAAATGTACACATGGCTACACATGAACTGAATTACAAACACAACAGAGTCACACATTTAGAAAACAAACTTCTTCCTGATTAAGGGGAAAGGCGAGTTGGGGTGATGCATAAATCCACAGTCCTTAATTAGCACAGATATCGTTCCATAAACCAAGTATGTAATAGACAGCACCTACTCCCGGCAAAATGAACTGGACTCAACAACCCCTATTCATTGAAGAGGAATATATCTGACTAGTAACAATTTTAAAACATATGTATTCTCATGTCTCCATAAATGAATCATGTGTGTGTGTATAATGACATGAACACAGCCGTGAAATTCAGCTAAACCCCCTTATAAAAATAAATTTCAAAAGCAAAATGGAAAAACAGTGAAACAGGGAGAAAGCCTTAAAAATTACGTTCAGGGCCTGTGATGCAACCTGGATTGACCACCTTTACATCCACACCTGGATGAGACATAAGACTGGACACTTGGGTCTGACAAGATTGCTGAGGTTGTGTGAGCAAAAGAACACCACTTAGAGCAATACTGTGTGCTACCCATTCTAGTGGCCCAAACTCTCCACGTTTAAGGGAATCTTCCTACAGTTAAGACATGCTTGGGGAACCCAGTGGATGGTACACTGTGTAATCCGGAAAGTTTTCTAAAAGGTACCTCATTTTTCCTTTCCTCGTGCTCGGATTCGCCATTCCATCTGCATTACTAAAAATCTGCCCACTTGGAGTGTCAGCGCCTTTACCCTCCTGTTATGCACAGTTTGCAAATTGTGCAGAGGATGAACAGGAAGAGGGGAAACAAATGAGAGATTAGCTGTAGGTGTTTGGATGGGCACATGTCACTCTAGTTTCCCATCAGGAAGAAGAATTAAACTCAGGCTCAGCCTGCAAACCCGGGACCAGACTAGGGCCTAAAGCCATCCTGCGGTATTGCAGACAGCTCACAAATAAGCAAGTTGAAAAATGGAAATCAGGGGCACAGCAATTCACAAACTTGCAGAGTTATAAAGGACAACTATCATCCAGAAATATATTGAGGTAAGGCAGTGAAGAGGATTTGAAAGCAAGGCAGAATTGAAGGAAACAGATTTCAAGAGGTAGGTTGGAGTCGTCTTTAAAACACATGAAAAGCGACAGAACTTCTACAATGTTGCCCTTGGCCGAAAAGGGAGTATGTGTATTTTCTTGAATATATTCGGGAAAAAAATGCATATGCCTTTTTTGGCCAAGCAAGCCATCAGGCATTGCAAATCCACCCTACATAGAAGTGTCACTTACCTCTGGTCAAAAGGGCCATCCGCAAATAGTGTAAAAACCACAAATACAGGACAGGCCATGAAGAAAAGGGAGCCTGGTTACGCCGATGGACAGGATGTAAATTGCCAACAGCCTCTCTGGAGAACTGTATGTTGTTTTCTAAAACAGAGCTACAGAGCATAGCACACTTCCACTCATGGGCGTGCATTTTGGGAAAATTAAAAATCCACAAAACACAGCCAGTCCAAAGTTTAGGGCTGCTCTGTTTACAAGAACCTCGACTTTGGTACACTTTAAATATCCCAGGAAAGGGAAAATAATAGATAAAGATGTTGTGGTACTTATATACAATGGAATGTCACTCAGACATAAAATCAATGTCATAAGGCCAATAGCAGCATAATGAGTGGCTGTAGGTATGATGATGCTAAGGGAAATGAGCCACAAAGAAAAAGAAACTTATTGTAATATATCACTTATAGAGGGAATGTAAACATGGATACACATGAACTGAATTTCAAAAGAGAACAGAGTTACACATTTAGAAAACACACTTATGCCTCCTTAAGGGGAAAGGTGACGTGGGGTGATGTGTAAAAGCAGAGTTTGAAATTAGCACAGATACCATTCCATATACCAAATATGTAATAGACAAGACCGACTCCTTTCTCAATGAACTGGACACAAAACACCCTATTCACTGAAGAGGAATATATCTGACTGCTAATAATCTTGACACCTATGTATTTATATGTCTCCATAATGGAATCAAGTGTATGTAGATTGGCATAAACACAGATCAATGGAACAGGACAGAAAGCTCAGAGATAAACCTACATACCTATGGCTATCTCATCTATGACAAAGGAGCTAAGGATATACAATGGAGAAAAGACAGTCTCTTCAGTAATTGGTGCTGGGAAAACTGGACCCCTACACATAAAAGAATGAAATTAGAACACTCCATAACACGATACACAAAAATAAACTCTAAATTGATTAGAGATCTAAATATAAGACCAGACACTATAAAACACTTAGAGGAAACCATAGGCAGAACACTCTATGACATAAATCACAGCAAGATCCTTTTTGACCCACCTCCTAGAGAAATGGAAATAAAAACAGAAATCAACAAATGGGACCTAATGAAACTTAAAAGCTTTTACACAGTACAAGAAAACATAAACAAGATGCAAAAACAACCCTCAGAATGGGAGAAAATATTTTCAAATGAAGCAATTGATAAAGGATTAATCTCCAAACTTTACAAGCACCTCATGTAGCTCAATATCACAAAAACAAGCAACCCAGTCCAAAAACGTGCATAAGACCTAAATAGACATTTCTCCAAAGAAGATATACAGATTACCAAGAAAGACATGAAAGGATGCTGAACATAACTAATCATTAGAGAAATGCAAATCAAAACTACCGTGAGGTATCACCTCACAGCGGTCAGAGTGGCAATCATCAAAAAAATCTACAAAACAATAAATGATGGAGAGTCCTTTATTGGAGAAAAGGGAACACACTTGTACTGTGGGTGGGAATGTAAATTGATATGGGCACTAGGGAGATCAGTACAGAGGTTCCTTTAAATAACTAACAATAGAAGTACCATACGAAACAACAATCCAACTACTGGGCATTTGCCTTACGAAAACCATAATTCAAAAAGAGTTATGTACAAAAATATTCATTTCAGCTCTATTTACAATAGCCAGGACATGGAAGCAACCTAAGTGTCCATCGACAGATGAATGGATAAAGAAGATCTGGCACATATATACAATGGAATATTACTCAGCCATAAAAAGAAGCAAAACTGAGTTATTTGTACTGAGGTGGATGGATTAGAATCTGTCCTACACAGTGAAGTAAGTCAGAAAGGGAAAAACAAATACTGTATGTTAACAGAGATATACGGAATCTAATGAAGAAAAAAAAAAAAGATTATGAAGAACCTAGTGGCAGGACAGGATTAAGGACACAGAATTAGAGAAAGGACTTGAGGACACCGAAAAGGGTATGGGTAAACTGGGACGAAGTTAGAGAGTGGCATGGACATAAATACATTACCACATGTAACACTGATAGCTACTGGGAAGCAGCCACATAGAACAGGGAGATCAGCTCGGTGCTTTGTGACCACATAAAGAGGTGGGATATGGAGTGTAGGAGTGAGATGCAAGAGGGAGGGGATATGGTCATATCTGTATATGTATAGCTGATTCACTTTGTTATACAGCAGAAACTAACACTCCATTGTAAAGCAATTATACTCCAATAAACGTGTAAAAGGAAAAAAAAAAAAAAAAAAGAAAGCCCAGGGATAAACCTACACACCTATGGTCAACTAATCTATGACAAAGGAGGCAAGATTATACAATGGAGATAAGACAGTCTCTTCAATCAGTGGTGCTGGGAAATATGGAAAGCTACATGTAAAAAATGAAATTAGAACACTCCCCAACACCATACATATAAATATATTCAAAATCGATTAGAGACCTTAATGTAAGACCGGAGAGTATAAAACTCTGAGAGGAAAATTTATGAAGAATACTCTGACGTAAATCACAGCAAGATCTTTTTTGATCCACCTCCTATAGTAATGAAATAAAAAAAGAAGCTAAACAGATGGGACCTAATGAAACGTAAAAGCTTTTGCAAAGCAAAGGAAACTACAAACAAGACGAAAAGACAACCCTCAGAATGGCAGAATATATTTGCAAACGAATCAATGGACAAATGATTAATCTCCAATATATATAAACAGCTCATGCAGGTCAACATTAATAAGACAAAAAACCCTATACAAAAATGGAAGCAGATCTAAATAGACATTTCTTCCAAGAAGACATAGAGATGGCCAAGACGCACATGAAAATCTGCTCAACATCACTAAGTATTAGAGAAATGGAAATCAAAACTTCAATGAGGTATCACGTCACACCTGTTAGAATGGGAATCATCAGAAAATCTACAAACAACAAATGCTGGAGAGGGTGTGGAGAAAAGGAACCTTCTTCCACTATTGTTGGGAATGTAAATCGATACAGTCTCTATGGAGAACGGAATGGAGGTTCCTTAAAAAACTAAAAATAGAATTACCATATAATCCAGCAATCCCACTACTGGGCATATACCCAGAGAAAACCATAAATCAAAAAGACACATTCACCACAATGTTCATTGCAGCACTATTTACAATAGCCAGGTAATGAAAGCAACCTAAGTGCCCACAGACAGACGAATGGATAAAGATGTGGTACATATATACAATGGAATATTACTCAGCCATACATAGGAATGGAATTGGGTCATTTGTAGAGACCTTGATGGATCTAGAGACTGTCATACAGAGTGAAGTAAGTCAGAAAGAGAAAAACAAATATTGTATATTAATGCATATATGTGGAACCTAGACAATTGGTACAGATGAACCGGTTGGCAGGGCAGAGATAGAGACAAAGATGTAGAGAACAAACATATGGACACCAAGGGGGGAACGCCATGTGAGGGTGGTGGTGGGATGAATTGGGAGACTGGGATTCACATGTGCACACTTATATGTATAAAATAGATATCCATTAAGAACCTGCTGTATAAAAGAAATAAATAAATTTTAAAAAATTAAAAATAAATAAATAACATTTAATAAAATAAAACAGAAAAAAAGTTTTTCCCTTCATATAGACGTCTTTATATTAATGCATTATTTCCATGCTTATATCTCTAAATTAAAAAAAAGAGGAATAAATAAAACCTACCTTGAACCAAAAAGAAAAAAGGAAAAAAAAAAAACAAAAAACAGAACCCACCAGTTATACAGAGGAAAATCATATCAGGGCACTTGCTCCAGTGGTAAAAAATTCTTAAGTTGGTCAGAAGTGGGAAATCATCTCCCATGCAGTCAGCAGCGCTACCCCCCACAAGGAGCATCCTCATTGAAAAGCTGGGGGACTATGTCGAGGCGTCTGTGAGTAAGTGTGAGCTGAGCCCCAGTCCTGCTGCAGATGAAATCTTCCCACCCTTTCCAGGTAAAACTCCGGAATATATACAAGAACTTGCAAGCCTAGAGGAAGGGCTGTGGAGCCACAGCAGCGACAGCATGCAGGCCGACTTGGTGCCAGCAGGCCAGCCATGATGGTCCTGGCCCCAGATGCTCTTCTGGAAGCTGTCCATTTCCCTGCCTGAGATACCCCTCCTGCCATGGCCCCCACTGCTTTTTTACTTCCTCACCTCTGCCTGGGGAGAAATTCCAGCGGCAGGTATGGGTGACACATCCTCTTCTTTAGCAGGTGGCAGCCTGGCAACTCCTGCAGAAAGTCCAGCAGAGCCCCACTCACACTGGGCCACCCACAAAGCCACGGCCCTTCACTCCCTCCCACCACCCCAGCCCCGACTCTGCTGACGGGGCAGAGAATATGGCGTCAGGCACAGCTACAGGAGCTCTTGCAGATTGGAGAGGTGTTTATATTGACCTCAACCCAGGCACACCTGGGGAGGGCTGGCAGGCGGTGTCAGGCTGCCCAAATCAGCCAATCCTCACCCCTCTGGGGCTCACAGTTGCAGAAAATGAGCCTTGCTAAACAGGCCAGGCCCAAGGAACAGGTGTGGGCTCTTGAGAGTCAGGATAGACAAGGGGCTGCAGCTGTGGCTTATTTACTTATCATTTTATGTGGTCCATGTGTGGAAAACAACTTCAAGAAGACCCTATCCTAACGAGAGGAACCCAGGAGTCAGGGAGAGGAGTGATGGTGGGTGGAGACAGAGGCCTGTTGCCGTGGCTGCAGTGGAAGTGTCTGGAAGACCAGGCAGAGAGAGGCCACACAGAGTGATACCCAGGGTCACAGACCTGTCAGAGCTGCTGTTTGTTAGTCCAAGTCCTGCTCTGAGGTGTTCTGTGTCAGCTGTGAGCGACAGGTGAGCTGGGTGTTCTCTGCAAGGTGGGCTATGTGCATGGTTCCTGTGTGTCCAGCCCTGCTGGGGTACATGCCCAGGGGAGCTCCGTATCCTGGTAAGGGCCTGACTATGTGAGCCCCATGGGCTGCTTGGTAGCTGCACAGGTGAGCTCCATATCCTGGGATTGGCCTGACCACGAGAGCCCCATTGGCTGCTGGAGACCTGGTAAAGTATATCAGGACAGTCAGTGAAACCACCGAGGATATACATCAAGTAGCTCCTATTTCCTACACCCTGCTGGTCATTCTAACATCCACCAGGCCATGGCATTCTGTATTAGACTTCAATGATGCCTTCTTCTGTATTCCATTCATCCCAGAGTCACAAGAATTTTTGGCTTGTGAGTGGCAGGACACAACATGCAACAAAAGCAATAATGCTGGGCCGTCCTGCCCCAATGGTTCAAAAATCCCCACACCATCATTGGGGAAATGTCCTCTAAAGACCTAAAAGTTCTACCTCTGTAAAAGGGAACCCTCCTTCAATATGCAGATGACATTCTGATCGCCAGGCCTACTAAAGACTCCTCTGGACTACCTAGCCAAGGAAGGATAGAAGGTGTCCAAGCAAAAGGCTCAAATATCCCAGGCTAAGGTGACATGCCTGGGCTTCATTCTCACAGATATTAGGAGGAACGCATCCCAGGATAGAGAGGAAGCCATTTGCAGCCTTACCTCTTCTAATACTAGAAGACAGCTTAGGGGTTCCTGGGGAGGCCAAGGTTTTCTGCATCTGGATCCCCAACTACAGTTTAATAGCTGAGCCTCTACATGAAACACTGACACGAAAAGATGATGATCCTTTTGAATAGAATCCAGAAGCAGCCTTTCAAGAATGCAAAGAGCAGTCAATTCAGACCCTTGCCCAGGAACTCCCTAATTTAGCTAAACCCTTTGACCTTTACATACCCGGTCAAAGGTTAAACGCCCTTGGAGCCTTAGTGCAAAAACTGGAACCACTTAAAATGGGGCAACACAAGAATGCCCTTCAGGTATGATAAACTATGGTCACCAAGGGCTTTGCCCCCCGCCCCATCAGGCCAGGATACTGGGGTATCTAAAAAGCTGGAAATCAGCAGCCCACAAGGCCAGCTCCCTCCTATGGGAAAAGGACCCCACGTGGTGATCCTAACCACCCATCATGCCCTGAAGTTGCAGGGGTTGCTCTGGGGACACACTGACCTCGAGTAAGGAGGCCCTCCAACTACAACCTCCAGAGAGACAAACGGGGGCAATGGGCCCCCAAGAAGACACGTGTGACCATCACTTGACCTGGAGTTTCTCTCAGAAAACAAGTCTGTACCCCAAAAGAGCAGACTACTGCTTGGAGGACTTACTGCACACATACGGGAGCTAAAAAGCTTGGCGGAGGAAACGTATATCACGATTTCACCATAGAAATCCCTACAGACACCGCGGTAATGGTGGCCAATATGACCAGCTGGACTGCTGGCTACTTCAAAAGGCCGTTGACTCAGTGGACGTCATGGTCCTAGATCACAACCGAACCTGGACTGTCTCGGAGTTGAGAGGGCAGGGCTCTGACACATGGGGCTGTTTGTACATTAATTCAGGGACCTAATTAAAGAAAGCACAGACTACTGGACAGTGCATCTAGGCTGGCAAAAACCGTCAGTCTAAGGTCACCGAACAAATGTGGGGTGGGGTGAAACCTGCCACCGCAGCATCACTGTGCATCTCTTTCCTGGACACTTAAAGGTCATTAGAATCTATAACACTTCCAATGCTGGTGCTTAGGTGGAAGACCAGTGAGGCAGGAGTCCTGGGCACAATCAACCTCACCTGGAGGCTGCTGGGGAGAAGTTTTGCCCCTCCGCCCGTGTATGAGGGCTCCCACCTCAGCATGAAGCAGTTACAAAAGAGGGGTCTGCACCCTCAGCACCCCAAGAATGAGGAACGGGACAAAAAGCAGAGGAGGTGTTCGTCTCCGGCAACGTTCATTAAAAATTCCTGGGAGATAAAAAGAGAATCTGGGCAATAAAATAAAGTCTAACCTGTTTTTCCTTTGTGCTTTGTCTAATGTCACGTGCTCCTAGTGTTCCGCATGCAGAGGTCCCAGACCCGGCACTTCAGACCAGTTTTCCTAGTGCAGAATGGCTGGGTCGACACCTCAGCTAGCGGGGTCCCATGCAGACTCTGCGACATAGAGCCTGAGCTGCAGCCAACCCAGCCTTCGAAAGCTCCATCCCCTCCCTCCTGCTGACGCTGCTGGGATCCCTACACAGCAGCCCAGCCCACAGCCCACGGGGGAGTGCACGCTCTCACCTCTCCATTCTGTTTTCAAAATATAAAGTTTCCTTTGCTTCTGAACCAAACTCAGTCTTGATCTGTTGGCTCCAATGACACTGGGCACGGGGACTCCTGTTGTGGTCCACTCTGGAGGATCAGTAACAGAAATTGAGAACATTGTAACTTCAATGAACAGATGTGTGAGCCAAACTGTAGTCAACCTAGAGCAGTGTATAAGGCTCGGGTAAAATAAGATGTTTCTAAGACTTACATTTAATATTTCCATCACTTTATTATAAGCAAGTTCAGTGAAGACGTCTGTCTTATTTGTCAGGTCAACATTAGAGAAATGAAGTGATTTATTCCCAAGGATGTACATCGAATACTCTTGGCTGAAGCTTCAATCTTGTTTTGAATGCTTTTCCATTGAAAATGATACCTCTCTTTCAGCTTCCCCATTTCTGAGAAGTATAAAATCTTATAATTTATTATTACCAAAGGGGAAAGGTAGGAGAAGGGATAAATTAACAGTTTGGGATTAACACATACACACTGCTATGTATAAAACAGATCATCAACAAGGAACTACTGTATAGCACAGGGAACTACACTGAATATTTTGCAATAACCTATAAGGGGAAATAATCTGAAAAAGAATAGATATTTTTATTGACATCATCTATCAATGACAGATAAAATGTAACCTAAGCAAGGCCGATGGTGAGCACTTCTGACTCTGAAGATTTCAATCATCTAAAGTTTGGACTCTGCCTATTTCCCAAGGCCCTTAATGGACATATGTGTAGCCGTAGCTTAAAAATTCCCCAGTTTGGGGTTCGGGGAGGCACTGATTTGGAAAAATCCCTGGTGTTCTCCTTACATACAAGGGACCATTACTACGGCTAAAACATGCCTGTCACACCTAGAGGATGGTACACCGTTTGATCGGAAACAGTTTGGAAAAGGGACCTCATCTCCTCATCACCTGGTGCTCAGGTTCACCCCTCCAGCATCTTTCCTAACAATCTCCTCACTTGGGGATATCAGCAACATCAACATCCTGTTGCACACAGTTTGGAATTTGTCCAGAGGATGAAGCGGAAGGATGAGAAAAATTTAGAGACAAGTCCTAGGTGTTTGGACAGGCACATGCCACTCTAATTTCCAATCCGGAAGACAAATTCATCAAAGGCTAGAATTGCCCATGTAAACAGAATAGGACTAGAGGAAATCCCACTGTTTTGTGTCCAGTTTCCAAAAACACAAGTTGAAATATGGAACTCAGGGGCACTAAAATTCATGAAACTGCAGAGTTGAAAATATCTATCGTCAAAAAATGTCTTGAGGTAAGTCACAGAAAAGGACTTGTAAGCAAGGGAGAGTGGCAGGAAACAGATTTGAAGAGTTAGAAAGGACTCCGCATTAAAGCACAAGAAAAGGGGCTGAACATCGCCAATGATGCAGTTGGCCAAAAAGGGCGTATGCATTTTTTCTGAATATATTCAAGTAAAGGCCATACACACATTTTATCCAACCAAACAGGTGGGCACTGGAAATCAATACTACAAAATGTATCACTTCACATCAGTCAGAAGGGCCATCCACATAAAATGTAAACACCCGAAATGCAGGACAGGGTGAGGAGAAAAGGGAGCCCTGTGAGGCTGATAGTGGACATGTAATTTTCCAACGGCCACTCTGGAGAAGTGTATTGTGTTTGCTAAAACATCTAAAAAATGAGCTACAGAGCATAGGGCACTTGCACTCATGGACGTATACCTTGGGAAAAACAAAACTCGACAGAAAACAGGCACCCCAACGTTTACCACCTCTCTGTTAAAAAGGGCCTCAACTTGGATATAACCTAAATGTCCCTGGAAGGATAAAATGGATAAAAGAGATGGGGTACTTATGTAGAGTGGAATATTACTCATCCAGAAATCAATGAAATAAGGCCAGTTGTAACAACTCTGGAGGAGTTACATACGATCATTCTAAGTGACGTATGTCAGAAGGAAAAAGACACATATCATAAGATGTCACTTAAAGGTGGAATCAAAAATGGCTACACATGAAATAAATTACAAAACAGAAACATAGTCAAATATGTAGAAAATAGACATAAGGCTGCTAAATGGGAAAGGTGAGGAAGGGTGAGGAATTATTCAGGAGGTTGAAATTAGCAAAATACCATTCCAAGTACCATATTGAATAACTGACAAGGCCTACACGGTACCTCAAAGAACTGCACTCAGCCCACTCAAGTCACTAGAAAATAATACATATGAATGGTAAGCATCTGAAAAAGAATTTATTGTTGTCTCACAGTACATGAATCAAGTGGATGTACAGCAGCAAAAAACAGAGCTTTGAAAATCAGCTGTAACCAATATAAAAACAAATTTAAAAATATTTAGAAAAACAGTGAGACAGACAAAATTTCTTACAACTTTTGTTGAAGGGCTATGATGTAACATGGATTGAACACATGTAAACCCACAGCAGTATGATATATAAGGCAGGAAACTATGCACGCTAAGAGATGTTAGAGAGGCTGGGTGAGGAAATGCAGACCTTTAAAAGATATACTGCCTGATTCCCATTCCATGGGTCCCAAATCTGCAGGTTCAAGGGAATCTTCTGACAGCAAAAACATGCCTGGGAGACCGAGTCGAATGTACACCGTGTGATCAGGAAAGGGGTCTAAAATGCACCTCATTTTTGATCTCCTGGTGCTGGGGTTTGCCATTCCAGCCAAATTACTAACAATCTCCCCACTTGGAGAATCAGCACCTTTAACCTCCTGTTTCACACAGTTTGCAATTTGTGCAGAGGATAAACGGGAATAGGGGGAACCAATGAGAGACTAGCTGTAGGAGTTTTGACAGGCCCATGTCACTCAAATTTCCCATTAGGAAGAAAAATTAACCAAAGGCTCAGCCTGCCTCCCCAGAACCAGAATAGGGCCGGAAGCAATACAATGGTTTGGCGGCCAGCTCACAAAAAATGTGAGTTGCAAAATGGAGCTCAGGAGCAGATAATTCAAAGACCTGCAAAGATAAAAATGATAACCAACGTCCAAAAATATATTCAGGTAAGGCAACGAAGAGGATCTGAATGAGAGGCAGAATTCCAGGAAACAGATTTCAAAACGTAGATTGGACTCACATTTAAAGCATATGAAAAGCAGCAGAATTTCTAAAATGATGTAGTTGGGCAAAACGGTGTATGCGTTTTTTTCATGAATAACTTCAGGAAAAAAAACACATACAAAATTTTTGGCCAACCAAGCAAACGGGAAATGCAAATCTGCACAACAAAGAAGTCTCAATTTCCACTGCTCAGAAAGGCCATCCAAAAAATGTGTACAAACCAGAAATGCAGGAGAGGCCATGGAGAACAGGGAGCTAGTCACGCTGATGGGTGGGATATAAATATCCAAGAGCCACTCTGAAGAAGTGTATGCTGTTTCCTAAAACATCTAAAATACAAAGCTACCGAGCATAGGGCACTTCCACTCATGGGCATATAACTTGGGAAGACTGAATATCAACAAGACACAGGCACCCCAAAGTTTAGGGCTGCTCTGCATTCAAGAACCTCAACTTCGGTACAACTTAAATATTCCAGGAAAGAGAAATTTGCGTAAAGAACTTGTGGTAATTTTGTACAATGGAATATCACTCAGACATGAAAACAATGTCATAAGGCCAGTAGCAGCATAATGAGTGGATTTAGGTACGATGATTCTAAGTGAAATAAGTCACACAGAAAAAGAAACTTATCATAAGATATCACTTATGAAGGTCCTGCAAACATGGCTACACATGAACTGAGGAAAGAGAACAGAGTCTCACATTGAGGAAACACTCTTATGCCTGCTTAAGGGGGAAGGAGAGGTGGGGTGATGCATAAAACCAGAGTGTGATATTAGCACATGTAGCATTCCATGAAGCAAATACAGAATAGACAAAACCTACACCTTCCTCAGTGAATGGGACTCAAAACCCCAATTCCCAGCACAGGAATATATCTGACTAGTAAGAAACTTAAAACCTATATATTGATATGTCTCCATAAGGGAATCAAGTGTGTCCAGACCGGCATAAACATGTCGGTGAAAATCAGCTCAACCCCATTATAAAAATGAATTTCAAAAACAAGAAAAAAAAACAGCGAAATTTTTACAAAATTCCTTCAGGGGTTCTGATGAAACCTGGAATGACCCTATCTGCAAAGACAGCTAGATGAGACATAAGGCTGGACACTTGGGGCTGAGAGGACTGGTGAGATAGGGTGAGAAAATGCAGACCCTTTAAAGCAGTAATGCATGCCACCCATTCCATGGGTCCCAACTCTCCAGGTAGAAGGGAATATCACTACAGTTATAACATGTATGGGAAAACTAGAGAATGGACACCCTGTGATGGCAAAAGAATTCTAAAAGGCCCCTAATTTTTTCCTCTCCTTGTGCTCCAGTTTGGCATTCCAACTGCTTTACTATCAATCTCCCAACTTGGAGAGTCAGCCCCTATAAGCTCCTGCTTCGCACAGTTTGCAAATTGTGCAGTGGATGAAAGGGAAGAGGGAGAACCAATCAGAGAGTAGCTGTAGGCATTTGGACGGACACATGTCACTCTAATTTCCCCTCTGGAAGGAAGAATTAACCAAAGCATCAGCCTGCACTCCCGGAACCAGTATAGGTCTTGTAGCAAAATTGTGGATTTCCTGTCAGCTCACAAAAACACGAGTTGAAAATTGGAGCTCAGGGGCACAACAATTCACAAACCTGCAGAGTTATAAAGGACAACTCTCTTCCAAAAATCTGTTGAGGGAAGGCAACGAAGCAGACTTGAAAATGAGGCAGAATTGCACAAAACATATTTCAAGTGGTAAATTGGAATCGCCTTTAAAGCACAGGAAAAGCATAACAACTTCGACAATGATGCACTTGGCCAAAAAGGGTGTATGCATTTTCTGCTGAATATATTCAGGAGAAAATGCATACGCCCTTTTTGGCCAATCAAGCAAGCCCGCAATGCAAATCCACACTACAAAGAATTGTCACTTCCCACCACTCAATAGGGACATCCGAAAATCTGTAAAAACCAGAAAATAAAGACAGAGATAACAAGAGCATGTTGCAATGTGATCCCAAGGGTCATGGAGGACTGTGATGACAAGGTCATGGAGCATTTTGCTGACAAAGGCAAGGAGCATTGTGATGACAAGGGTCACGGAGAACTGTGATTACAGGGGTCTTGGAGCATTGTGATGAAAAGGGCATGGACCATTGTGATGGAAAAGGCATGGAGCCTTGTCATGACAGGGTTCAAGGAGCATACTTACGACAAGTGTCAGGGAGCATTGTGATGACAAAGGTCATGGAGCATTGTGATGAGAAAACCATGGATAATTGTGATGACGAGCGTCATGGGGCGTTGTGATTACAAGTGTTATGGAACATTGTGATCACAAGGGTTTGGAACATTGTGATGACAGAGGGCATGGAGCATTTTGATTTCATTGTGATGACAATAGCATGAAGAATTATGATGATGGGCATGGTGCATTGTGATGACAGGGTTCATGGAGCATTGAGATGAAAAGGGGCATGGAGCATTGTGATTAAAGTGGTCTTGGAGCACTGTGATGACAAGGGCATGGAGCATTGTGATGAGAAGGCAATGGAGCATTCTGATGACATGCGTCATGGAGCTTTGTGATGACAAGGGCATGGAGCATTGTGATGACAGTGGCATTCAAAATTGGTCTAACAAGTTTCATGGATTATTGTGATGATGTTGGACATGGTGCATTTTGATGACAAGGGCATGGAGCATTGTGATTTCAAGGTCATGGAATATTGTGAAGACAGGTGACAGGGAGCGTTGTGATGACATATGTCATGGTCCATGGAGATGACAATGTCATGGAGCATTGTGATGCCAAGTGTCATGGAGGATTGTGATGACAAAGGTAATGGAGCATTGTGATGACAGCGCCTTGGAGCATTGTGATCACAAGGGACATGGAGCATTGTGATGACAAGGGAATGGAGCACTGTGATGACAACGAACACTGAGAATTTTGATGAAAATATATGAAGCATTTTGATGACAAAGGCATGGAGCTTGCTATGATAGGTGTCATGGGGCATTGCGATGACAGGTGAATGGAGAATTGTGATGACAAGAGCATGTAACATTGTGATGAGAAGTGTCATGGAGCATTGTGATGACATGGACGTGGAGAATTGTGATGACAAGTGACACGGAGCATTGTTAAGAACAGGGAATGGAACATTAAGATGGCAAGACCGTGGAGCACTGTGATGAGAAAACCATGGATAACTGTGATGACGAGCATCATGTAGCACTGTAATGACAAGGGGCATGGATCATTCTGATGACAGGCGTCATGGAGCATTGTGATGCCATGGGTCATGGAACATTGTGAAGATGGGTCATGGAGCATTTTGATGACAAGGGTCATGGAGCATTCTGATGATAAGCTTGTGGAGTACTGTGATGAAAATGGCATGGATCATTGTGATGAAAAGGGCATGGATCATTGTGATGAAAAATGCATGGAGCCTTTTAATGACAGGTTTCAAGGAGCATTCTGACAACAAGTGTCAGGGAGCATTGTGATGACAAGTG
Source organism: Hyperoodon ampullatus (assembly GCF_949752795.1). Taxonomy (NCBI): domain Eukaryota; kingdom Metazoa; phylum Chordata; class Mammalia; order Artiodactyla; family Ziphiidae; genus Hyperoodon; species Hyperoodon ampullatus. The sequence continues at coordinate 479,272 of NW_027641092.1, forward strand.
TATTGAGCATTGTGATGACAATGATCATGGAGCATTGTGATGACAACAGTCCCGGATTATTGTGTTGTAAGGGATCATAGAGCATTGTGATGACAGTGGCCATGGAGCATTGTGATGACAGGGCTCATGGAGCAGTGTGATGAGAAGATCATGGAGCATTGGCTGAAAATGTTCATGGAGTATTTTGATGACAAGGGAATGGAGCATCGTGATGACAAGGTCCTGGAGCATTGTGATGAGAAGTCCATAGAGCCTTGTGATGACAAGTCTCATGGAGCATTCTGATGAAATGGGGCATGGAGCATTTTTATTACAGGAGCCTTCGAGCATTGTGATGACCAGGGCATGGAGCATTGTGATGAGAAGGCCATGGAGCATACTTATGATATGCGTCATGAAGCTTTGTGATGACCAGGGCATGGAACATTGTGATTACAGGGGTCTTGGAGCATTGTGATGACAAGGCCAAGGAACACTGTGATACATGGGTCATGGAGGATTGTAATGACAAGAGCATGGAACATTGTGAATAGAAGGACATCGAGCATTGTGATGAAAAGCATCATGGAGCTTTGTGATGTCAAGGGCATGAAGCAATGTGATAAAAGGGTTCATGGAGCATTGTGATGACAATGGCATGGAGCATTGTGATGCCAAGGGTCATGGAGCTTTGTGATGACAAAGGTCATGGAGCATTTTGATTACAAGGGCGTTGTGCATTTTGATGAGAAGGGCAGGGAGCATTGTGATGACAGGGTCATAGAGCAATTTGATGAATACTGTCATGGAACATTTTGATGACAGGGGATATGGAACATTGTGATGTCAGGGGTCATGGAGCTTTGTGATGAAAAGGGTCATGGAGCTTTTTGATGCTGGGCTTATGGAACATTGTGATATCAGGCGTCATGGAGCATTGTGATGATAATTGCATGTAGCATTGTGATGAAAAAGGTCACGGAACATTGTGAAGGTGCGGGCATGGACCATTTTGATGACAAAGTCATGAAGTATTGTGGTTGCTGGAGTCACGGAGCATTGTGATGACAGGGGTCATGGAGCATTGTGATGACAAGGGCATGAAGCATTGTGATGATAGGGGCATAGAGCATTGCTCTGACAATTTTTATGGATTATTGTGATGACAGTGGGCATGGCACATTGTGATGACAGGGACATGGAGCATTGTGAAGACAAGGTCAAGGAGTATTGTGAAGACAGGTGTCAAGGAGCATTGTGATGACATATGTCATGGTGCATTATGATGACAATGGCATGGAGCATTGTGATGCCAAGTGTCATGGAGGATTGTGATGACAAAGTAATGGACCATTGTGATGACAAGGGCTTGGAGCATCGTGATGACAAGGCTCATGGAGCACTGTGATGACAAGATCTTGGAGCGTTGTGAGGAGAAGGGCCATTGAGAATTTTGATGAGAAGGTCGTGAAGCATTGTGATGAAAAGCGCACCGAACTTGCTATGACAGGGCTCATGGAGCATTGTGATGTACAAGTGCATGGAGAATTGTATTGACAAGATCATGTAACATTGTGATGAGAAGTGTCATGGAGCATTTTGATGATAAGGACATGTAGAATTGTGATGACCAGTGCATGGAGCATTATGATGGAAAGACCGTGGAGCACTGTGATGAGAAGACCATGGGTAATTGTGATGATGAGCGTCATGGAGCACTGTAATGACAAGGGGCATAGAGCATTGTGATGACAGGTGTCATGGATCATTGTGATGACAAGGGTCATGGACCATTCTGATGACAAGCTTGTGGAGTAATGTGATGACAATGGCATGGAGCATTGTGATGAAAAGGGCATGGAGCATTGTGATGAAAAAGGCTTGGAGCCTTTTCATGACAGGGTTCCAGGAGCATTCTTACGACAAGTGTCAGGGAGCATTGTGATGACAAGTGTATTGAGGATTGTGATGACAAAGATCATGGATCATTGTGATGACAGGCATCATGGAGCGTTGTGATGACAAATGTTATGGAACATTGTGATCACAAGGATTTTGAGCATTGTGAAGACAGAAGTCATGTATTATTTTCATTTCAAGGTGCATGGAACATTGTGATGACAAGGGCATGAAGCATTGTGAACCCACGGTTCATGGAGGGTTTTGATGACAATGGGAATGGAGTATTGTGATGATAAGAGCATGGAGCATTGTGATAACAAGGGTCATGAAGCACTCTGCTGACAAAGGCATGGAGCATTGTGATGGCAAGGGTCACAGAGCATTGTGAATGAAAAGTTCATGGAGCATTATGGTGACAAATTTCACAGAGCCCTGTGATGACGAGGGAATATACCATTTTGATGCCAAAGGTCATGAAGCATTGTGATGACTGGAATCACGGAGCATTGTGATGACAAGTGTTGTGGAACAATGTGATCACAAGGGTTTGGAGCATTGTGATGACAGAGGTCATGGATCATTTTGATTTCAAGGAGCACGGAGCGTTGTGATGACAGGGATCATGGAGCATTGTGATGAGAAGATCATGGAGCATTGGGCTGCAAATATTCATGGATTATTGTGATGACAGTGGGCATGACACATTGTGATGACAAGGGCATGTAGCATTGTGATGACAAGGTCAAGGAGAATTGTGAAGACAGGTATCAGGGAGCATTTTGATGAAATATGTCATGGTCCATTGCGATAACAATTGCATGGAGCATTGTGATGCCAAGTGTCATGGAGGATTTTGATGACAAATGTAATGGAGCATTTTGATGACAAGGGCTTAGAGCATCGTGATGACAAGGGTCATGGAGCATTGTGATGACAGGGGCATGGCACATTGTGATGACAAGAGCATGGAGCATTGTGGTGACAAAGGTCACAGAGCCTTTTGTGACGAGGGCATGGATCATTGTGATGACAAATGTCATAAAGCATTGTGATGACTGGAGTCACGGAGCATTGTGATGAGAGGGGTCATGGAGCATTGTGATGACAAGTGCATGTAGCATTGTGATGACAGGGAGATGGAATATTGGTCTGACAAGTTTCATGGATTATTGTGATGACAGTGGGCATGGCTCAATGTGATGACATGGGCATGGAGCTTTGTGATGACAAGGTCATGGATTATTGTGAAGACAGGTGACTGGGAGCATAGTGATGACATATGTCATGTTCCATTGTGATGACAATGGCATGGAGCATTGTGATGCCAAGTGTCATGGAGGATAGTGATGACAATGGTAATGGAGCATTTTGATGACAAGGGTTTGGAGCATCGTGATGACAAGGGTCATGGAGCATTGTGATGACAAGGGCATGGAGCATTGTGATGACAACGGCACGGAACACTGTGATACATAGATCATGCAGGATTGTAATGACAAGGGCATGGAGCATTGTGATGAGAAGTGTATTGAGCATTGTGATGACAAAGGTAATGGAGTCCTGTGAATAGAAGCCCATTGATAACTGTGATGATGAGCCTCATTGGGCATTGTGATGACATGTGTTATGCAACATTGTGATCACAAGTGTTTGGAGCATTGTGATGACAGAGGTCATGGAGCATATTGATTTCATTTTGATGACAATAGCATGAAGCATTATGATGATGTGCATGGTGCCTTTTGATGACACGGTTCATGGAGCATTGAGATGAATAGGGGCATGGAGCATTGTGATTACAGGTGTTTTGGACCATTGTGATGACAAGGGCATGGAGCATCTTGAATGAGAAGGCCATGGAGCATTCTGATGACATGCGTCATTGAGCTTTGTGATGACAAGTGTATGCAGAATTGTGATTACAGTGTTTGGAGCATTGTGATGACAAGTGTCATGGAGTCTTGTGATGACAAGGCCGTGGAAACTTTTGAAGGCAGGTGTCATGGAGCATTGTTATGACAGGGGTAATGGAGCATTGTGATGAAAAGGGCATGGAGCATTGTTCTGAAATGTTTCATCGATTATTGTGATGAGAGTGGGCATGGAGCATTGTGATGACAAGGGCACAGAACACTTTGATACATGGGTCATGGAGGATTGTAATGACAAGGACATGGATCATTGTGATGAGAAGGGCATCGAGCATTGTGATGACAAGCGACTTGGAGGTTTGTGATGACAAGGGCATGGAGCAATGTGATGAGAGGCTTCATGGAGCATTGTGATGACAATGGCATTGAGCATTGTGATGCCAAGTGTCATGGAGTTTTGTGATGACAAAGGTCATGGAGCATTTTGATGACAAGGTCGTGGTGCGTTTCGATGAGAAGGGCAGGGAACATTGTGCTAACAGGGTCATGGAGCAATTTGGTGAAAAAGTCATCGAATATTTTGATGAGAGTGGTTATGGAAAACTGTGATGTCAGGGGTCATGGAGCATTGTGATGAAAATGGTAATGGAGCATTTTGATGACAGGGATTATGGAGCATTGTGATGTCATTGGCCATGGAGCATTTTGATGATAAGTGCATGTAGCATAGTGATGATAGGGGTCATGGAACATTGTGATGACAGGGGTGAGGGAGTATTGTGAAGACTAGTGATGGAACATTGTGATATCAGTGGTGAGAGAGCATTTTGATGAGAAGTGCATGGAGCATTGTGATGACAAGTTTTATGGAGCATTGTGATGACAAGGATGTGGAGCATTGTGATGACAAGCGCATGGTGCATTGTGATGACATGTTTCATGGAGCATTGTGCTGAAAAGCACATGGAGCATTGTGATGACAAGTGTCATGGATCATTGTGCTGACAAAGGCATGGTGCATTGTGATGACAAGGGTCACAGGGCATTGTGATGAAAAGGACATTGATCACTGTGATGCAAAATTCATGGAGCCTTGTCATGACAGTGTTCAAGGAGCATACTGATGACAAGTGTCAGCGAGCATTGTGATGACAAGTGCATTGAGCATTGTGATGACAAAGTTCATGGAGTATTGAGAATAGAAGGCCATGGATAATTGTGATGATGAGCATCATGGGGCGTTGTTATGACAAGTGTTATGGAACATTGTGATCACAAATGTTTGGAGCATTGTGATGACAGAGGTCATGGAGCATTTTGATTTCATTTTGATGACAATAGCATGAAGCATTATGATGATGGGCATGGTGCATTGTGATGACACGGTTCATGGAGATTTGAGATGAAAAGGGGCATTGAGCATTGTGATTACAGAGGTCTAGGAGAATTATGATGACAAGGGCATGGAGCATCGTGAATGAGAAGGCCATGGAACATTCTGATGACATGCGTCATGGAGATTTTGATGACAAGGACATGGAGCATTGTAATGACAAAGGTTATGGAGCCTTGTGATGACAAGGCCGTGGAATATTGTAATGGCAGGTGTCATGGAGCATTGTTATAACAGGGTTAATGGAGCATTTTGATGACAAGGGCATGAAGCATTGGTCTGAAAAGCTTCATGGATTATTGTGATGAGAGCGGGCATGGAGCATTGTGATGACAAGGGCACGGAACACTGTGATACATGGGTCATGGCGGATTGTAATGACAAGGGCATGGAGCATTGTGTTAAGAAGAGCATCGAGCATTGTGATGAAAAGCATCACAGAGCCTGTGATGACAAGGGCATGGAACAATGTGATGAGAGTGTTCATGGAGCATTTTGATGACAATGGTATGGAGCATTGTGATGCCAAGGGTCATGTAGCTTTGTGATGACAAAGGTCATGGAGCATTTTGATGACAAGCACGTGGTGAAATGTGTTGAGAAGGGCAGGGATCATTGTGATGAAAGTGTCATGGAGCAATTTGATGAAAATTGTCATGGGACATTTTGATGACAAGGGTTATAGAACATTGTGATGTCAGGGGTCATGGAGGATTATGATGAAAAGGGTCATGGAGCATTTTGATGACAGGGGTCCTGGAACATTGTGATGACAGGGGTGAGGGAGTATTGGGATGACTTGTGATGGAACATTATGATATCAGTGGTGGGAGAGCATTTTGATGTGAAGTGCATGGAGCATTGTGATGACAAGGTTTATGGAGCACTGTGATGACAAGGTTGTGGAGCATTGTGATGACAAGCACATGGCGCATTGTGATGACACAGGTCATGGGGCATTGTGCGGACAAGCGCATGGAGCATTGTGATGAAAATTGTCATGGAGAATTGTGCTGACAAAGGCATGGAGAATAGTGATGACATGGGTAAAAGAACATTGTGATGAAAATTTCATGGAGCATTGTGGTGACAAATTTCACAGAACCTTTTGATGACGTGGGCATGGACCATTGTGATGACAAGGTCCTGGAGCATTGTGATGAGAGGACCATGGAGCCTTGTGATGACAATTCTCATGGAGCATTCTGATGAAAAGGGGCATGGAGCATTGTGATTACAGTGGTTTGGATCCGTGTGATGACAAGGCCGTAGAACATTGTGATGGCAGGGGTCATGGAGCATGGTTATGACATGGGCAATGGAACATTGTGATGACAAGGGCATCGAGCATTGGTCTGAAAAGTTTCATGGATTATTGTGATGAGAGTGGGCAAGGAGCATTGTGATGACAAGGGCACGGAACACTGTGATACATGGGTCATGTATGATTTTAATGACAAGGGCATGGAGCAATGTGATGAGAGGCTTCATTGAGCAATGTGATGACAAGGGCATGGAGCATTGTGATGACAAGGTTCATGGAGCATTTTGAGGACAAGATTCCCAGATCATTGTGTTGTCAGGGGTCATGGAGCGCTGTGATGACAGTGGTCATGGAGCATTGTGATGACAGGGTCAAGGAGCATTGTGATAAGAAGGTCATGGAGCATTGGGCTGAAAATATTCATGGAGTATTGTGATGACAGGGGAATGGAGTATTGTGATGACAAGGTCCTGGGGCATTGTGATGAGAAAACCAAGGAGCCTTGTGATGACAAGTCTCATGGAGCATTCTAATGAAAAGGTACAAGGAGCATTGTGATTACAGGGGTCATGGAGCATTGTGATGAAAATGGCATGGAGCATTGTGATGCCAAGGGTCATGGAGCTTTGTGATGACAAAGTTCATGGAGCATTTTGATGACAAGTTCGTGGTGCATTGTGATGAGAAGGGCAGGGAACATTTTGATGACAGGGTCATGGAGCAATTTGATGAAAAGTATCATAGAATATTTTGATGACAGTGGTTATGAAACACTGTTATGTCAGGGGTAATGGAGCATTGTGATGAAAAGGGTCATGGAGGATTTTGATGACAGGGGTTATGGAACATTGTGATGTCAGGGTGCATGGAGCACTGTGATGATAAGGTCATGTAGCATTGTCATGACAGGGATCATGAAACACTGTGATGACGGGGGGAGAGAGCATTTTGATGAGAAGTGCATGGAGCATTGTGATGACAAGGTTTTTGGAGCACTGTAATGACAAGAATGTGGAGCATTGTGATGACAAGCGCATGGCGCATTGTGATGACATGGGTTATGGAGCATTGTGCTCACAAGCGCATGGAGCATTGTGATGACAAGGCTCATGGAGAATTGTGCTGACAAAGTCATGGAGCATGGTGATGACAAGGATCACAGAGCATTGTGATGAAAAGTTCATGGTGCATTGTGCTGCGAAAGGTTACCGAGCCTTGTGTGACGAGGACATGGACCATTGTGATGACAAATGTCATGAAGCCTTGTGATGACAGGAGTCACACAGCATTGAGATGACTGGGGTCTTGGAGCACTGTGATGACAAGGACATGGAGAATTGTGATGAGAAGGCCATGGAGCATTCTGATGACATGCATCATGGATCATTGTGATTAAAGGTCATGGAGCATTGTGATTACAGGGGTCTTGGAGCATTGTGATGAAAATGGTATGGATCATTGTAATGAAAATGGCATGGAACCTTGTCAAAACAGGGTTCAATGAGCATACTGATGACAAGTGTCAGGGAGCATTGTGATGACAAGTGTATTGAGCATTGTGATGACAAAGGTCATGGAGCACTGTGATGAGAAGACCATGGATAATTGTGATGATGAGCGTCATGGTGCATTGTGATGACAATGGTTATGGAACATTGTGAACACAAGGGTTTGGAGCATTTTGATGACAGAAGTCATGGAGCACATTGATTTCATTGGGATGACAATAGCATGAAGCATTATGATGATGGACATGGTGCATTGTGATGACAGGGTCATGGAGCAATTTGATGAAAAGTGTCATGGAACATTTTGATGACAGTGGTTATGGAACATTGTGATGTCAGGGGTCTTGGAGCCTTGTGATGAAAAGTGTGATGGAGCATTCTGATGAGAGAGGATATGGAACATTTTGATGTCAGGTGTCATGGAGCATTGTGATGATAAGGCATGTAGCATTGTGATGCGAGAGGTCATGGAAAATTTTGATGACAGTGGTGAGGGAGTATTGTGATGACTAGTGATGGAACATTGTGATATCAGTTGTGAGAAAGCATTTTGATGAGAAGTGCATGGAGCATTGTGATGACAATGTTTATGGAGCATTGTGATGACAAGGTTTATGGAGCATTGTGATGACAAGTCTGTGGAGCATTGTGATGACAAGTGCATGGCGCATTTTGATGACATGGGTCATGGAGCATTGTGCTGAGAAGCTCATGGAGCATTGTGATGACAAGGGTCATGGAGCATTCTGCTGACAAAGGCATGGAACATTGTGATGACAACGGTCACAGAGCATTGTCATGAAAAGTTCATGGAGCATTGTGACAATGGTCACAGAGCCTTGTGATGAGGAGTTCAAGGACCATTGTGATGACAAAGGTCATGAAGGATTGTGATGACTGGAGTAACAGAACACTGTGATGACAAGGGTATGGAGCATTCTGATGACAGGGGCATGGTGCATTGGTCTGACAAATTTCATGGTTTATTGTGATGACAGTGGGCAAGGCGCATTCTGATGAGAAGAGCATGGAGCATTGTGATGAGAAGGTCATGGAGTACTGTGAAGAGAGCGGTCTGGGAGCATTGTGACGACATATGTCATGGTCCATTGTGATGACAATGGCACGGAGCATTGTGATGCCAACTGTCATGGAGGAATGTGATGACAAAGTTAATGAAGCATTGTGATGACAGGGGTTTGGAACATTGTGATGACAAGGGTCATGGAGCATTTTGACGACAAGGGCATGGAGGATTGTGATGACAAGGGCCATTGAGAATTTTGATGACAAGTTCGTGAAGCATTCTGAGGAAAAGCACATGGAGTTTACTATGACAGGGGTCATGGAGCATTTCGATGACAAGTGCATGGAGATTTGTGATGACAAGAGCATGTAACACTGGGATGAGAAGTGTCATGGAGCATTGTGATGGCAAGACCGTGGAGCATTGTGATGAGAAGACCATGGATAATTTTGATGATGAGCGTCATGGAGCAATGTAATGACAAGGGGCATGGAGCATTGTGATGACAGGTGTCATGGAGCATTCTGATGACAAGCTTGTGGAGTATTGTGATGACAATGGCATGGAGCATTGTGAGTAAAAGGGCATGGAGCATTGTGATGAAAAAGGCATGGAGCCTTTTCATGAAAGGGATCAAGGAGCATTCTGACGAAAAGTGTCAGGGAGCATTGTGATGACAAGTGTATTGAGCATTGTGATGACAAAGATCATGGAGCATTCTGATGAGAAGTCCATGGATAATTGTGATGACCAGCGTCATGGGGCATTGTGATGACAAGTGTTATGGAACATTGTGTTCAGAATGGTTTGGTGCATTGTGATGACAGAGGTCATTGAGCATTTTGATTTCATTGTGATGACAATAGCATGAAATATTATGGTGATGGGCACGGTGCATTGTGATGACAGGGTTCATGGAGCATTGAGATGAAAAGGGGCATGGAGCATTGTGATTACAGGGCTGTTGGAGCATTGTGAAGACAAGGGCGTGGTGTATTGTGATGACAGGCATCATGGAGCGTTGTGATGACAATTGTTATGGAACACTGTGATCACAAGTGTTTGGAGCACTGTGATGACACAGGTCATGGATCATTTTGATTTCAAGTATCATGGAACATTGTGATGACAAGGGCATGAAACAATGTGATCCCAAGGTTCATGGAGGATTGTGATGACACTGGTAATGGAGAATTGTGATGACAAGTGCATGGAGCATTTTGATGACAAAGTCATGTAGCATTTTGCTGACAAAGGCATGGAGAATTGTGATGACAAGTGTCATGGAGCTCTGAGACGACAAGCGTCAAGGAGGATTGTGATTACAGGGGTCATGGAGCATTGGGATGACAAACACAGGGAACATTCTGATGACAAGTGGCATGGATCATTTTGATGACTGTGGTCATGTAGCATTGTGATGATATGGGTCATGGAGCTTTTTGATGAGAAGGTCATGGAGCATTGGGCTGAAAATGTTCAGGGAGTACTGTGATGACGTGGGTCATGGAGCATTGTGATGAGAAGGGAATGGAGCAATGCGATGAGAAGGTCCTGGAGCATTGTGATGAGAGGGCCATGGCGCCTTGTGATGACAAGTGTCATGGAGCATACTGATAAAAAGGTTCATGGAGCATTGTGATTACAGGGGTTTGTAGCATTGTGAAGACCAGGGCATGGAGCATTGTGATGAGAAGGCTATGGAACATTCTGATGACATGCGTCATGGAGCTTTGTGATGAGAGGGACATGGAGCATTGTGATTAGAGGTGTCATGGAGGATTGTGATGAAAAGGAAATGGATCATTGTGATGAAAAATGCATGGAGCCTTGTCATGACAGTGTTCAAGGAGCATACTGATGATAAGTGTCCGGGAGCATTGTGATGATAAGTGTATTGAGCATTGTGATGACAAAGGTCATGGAGCATTGTGATGAGAAGACCATGGATAATTGTGATTACCAGCGTCAAGGGGCATTGTGATGACAAGTGTTATGGAACATTGTGATCACAAGGGATTAGAACATTGTGATGACAGAGGTCATTGAGCATTTTGATTTCATTGTGATGACAGTAGCATGAAGCATTATGATGATGGGCATGGTGCATTGTGATGACAGTGTTCATGGAGCATTGAGATGAAAAGTGGTATGGAGCATTGTGATTAGAGGGGTCTTGGAGTATTGTGATGACAAGGGCATGGAGCATTGTGATTCGAAGGCCATGGAGCATTCTGATGACATGCGTCATGGATCTTTTTGACGACAAGGGCATGGAGGATTGTGATTACAGGGGTCTTGGAGAATTGTGATTACAAGGTTCATGGAGCCTTGGATGACAAGGCCGTGTAACCTTGTGATGGCAGGGGTCATGGAGCATTGTTATGACAGGGGTAATGGAGCATTGTGATGACAAGGGCATGGAACATTGGTCTGAAAATTACATGGATTATTGTGATGAGATTCGGCATGGAGCATTGTGATGACTAGGGAACGGAACACTGTGATTCATGTGTCATTGAGGATTGTAATGACAAGAGCATGGAGCATTGTGATGAGAAGAGTATCGAACATTGTGATGACAAGTGTCATGGAGCATTGTGCTCACAAGGGAATGGAGCAATGTGATGAGAGGTTTCATGTAGCATTGTGATGAAATGGCATGGAGCATTGTGATGCCAAGGGTCATGGAGCTTTGTGATGACAAAGGTCATGGAGCATTTTGATGACAAGGTCGTGGTGCATTGTGATGAGAAGGGCAGGGAGCATTGTGATGACAGGGTCATGGAGCAAATTGATGAAAAGTGTCATGGATCATTTTGATGACAGGGGTTATGGAACATTGTGATGTCAGGGGTCATGGAGCATTTTCATGAAAAGGGTAATGGAGCATTGTTATGAAAAGGTGCATGGAGCATTGTGATTACAGGGATTTTGAAGCATTGTGATGGCAAGGGCATGGAGTATTGTGATGAGAAGGCAATGGAGCATTCTGATGACATGCGTCATGGAGCTTTGTGATGACAAGTACATGGAGCATTGTGATTCCAGGGGTCTTGGAGCATTGTGATGAAAAGGGAATGGATCATTGTGATGAAAAATGCATGGAGCCTTGTCATGACAGGTTTCAAGGAGCATACTGATGAGAAGTGTCAGCGAGCATTGTGATGATAAGTGTATTGAGCATTGTGATGACAAAGATCATGGAGCATTGTGATGAGAAGTCCATGGATAATTGTGATGACCAGCCTGATGGGGCATTGTGATGACAAGTGTTATGGAACATTGTGATCGGAAGGGTTTGGTGCATTGTGATGACAGAGGTCATTGAGCAATTTGATTTCATTGTGATGACAATAGCATGAAATATTATGGTGAAGGACACGGTGAATTTTGATGACAGGGTTCATGGAGCATTCAGATAAAAAGGGGCATGGAGCATTGTGATTACAGGGCTGTTGGAGCATTGTGATGACAAGGGCATGCAGCATTGTGATTACAGGGGTCTTGTAGCATTGTGATGACAAGGGTCATGGAGGCTTGTGATGACAAGGCCGTGGAACCTTGTGATGGCAGGGGTCATGGATCATTGTTATGACAGGGATAATGGAGCTTTGTTATGACAAAGCCATGGGGCATTTTGATGACAAGGGCGTGGGGCATTGTGATGAGAAGGGCAGGGAGAATTGTGATGACAGCGTCATGGAGCAATCTGATGAAAAGGTTCATGGAACATTTTGATGACAGGGGTTATGGAACATTGTGATGTCAGGGGTCATGAAGCATTGTGATGAAATGTCTCATGGAGCATTTTGTGACAGGGGTTATGGAACATTGTGATGTCAGGGGTCATGGAGCATTGTGATAATAAAGGCATGTAGCACTGTGATGACAGGGGTCATAGAACATTGTGATGACATGGGTGAGGGAGTATTGTGATGACTAGTGATTGAACATTGTGATATATGTGGTGAGAGCATTTTGATGATAAGTGCATGGAGCATTGTGATGACAAGTTTTATGGAGCATAGCGATGAAAAGGATGTGGAGCATTGTGATGAAAAGAGCATGGAACATTGTGATGACATGTGTCATGGAGCGTTGTGCTGACAAGAGCATGGAGCATTTTGATGACAAGTGTCATGGAGCATTGTGATGACAAGTGCATGGACCATTGTGATGCCAAGGGCCATTGAGAATTTTTCTGACAACGTCGTGAAGCATTGTGATGACAAGCACATGGAGCTTGCTATGACAGGGGTCATAGAGCATTGCGATGACAAGTGCATGGAGAATTGTGATGACAAGATCATGTAACATTGTGATAAGAAGTGTCATGGAGCATTGTGATGACAAGGACGTGGAGAATTGTGATGACCAGGGCATGGAGCATTGTGATGGCAAGACCGTGGAGCATTGTGATGAGAATATCGCGGATAACTGTGATGACGAGCGTCATGGAGCCCTGTAATGACAAGGGGCATGGAGCATTTTGATTACAGGGTTCCTGTAGCATTGTGATGACAAGGGCATGGAACATTTTCATGAGAATGCCTTGGAGCATTCTGATGACATGTGTCATGAATCATTGTGATGACAAGGGCATGGAGCACTGTGATTAAAGAGTTCTTGGAGCACTGTGATGACAAGGCTCATGGGGCTTTGGATGACAAGGCCGTGGAACACTGTGATGGCAGAGGTCATGGAGCATTGTTATGACACGGGTAATGGAGCATTGTGATGACAAGGGCATGGAACATTGGTCTGAAAATTTCATGGATTATTGTGATGAGATTCGGCATGGAGCATTGTGATGACTAGGGCACGGAACACATGATACATGTGTCATGGAGGATTGTAATGACAAGGGCATGGAGCATTGTGATAAAAAGTGTATCGAGCATTGTGTTGACAAGCGTCATGGAGCATTGTGCGGACAAAGGCATGGAGCATGGTGAAGACATGGTTAAAAGAGCATCGTGATGAAAATTTCATGGAGCATTGTGGTGACAAATTTCACAGAGCCTTTTGATGAAGTGGGCATGGACCAGTGTGATAACAAGGTACTGGAGCATTGTGATGAGAGGACCATGGAGCCTTGTGGTGACAATTCTCATGGAGCATTCTGATGAAAAGGGGCATGGAGCATTGTGATTACAGGTGTATTGGATCCTTGTGATGACAAGCCGTAGAATATTGTGATGGCATGGTTCATGGAGCATGGTTATGACATGGGCAATGGAGCATTGTGATGACAAGGGCATCGAACATTGGTCTGAAAAGTTTCATGGATTATTGTGATGAGAGTGGGCATAGAGCATTGTGATGACAAGGGCACGGAACACTGTGATACATGGATCATGGAGGACTGTAATGACAATGGCGTGGAGCAATGTGATGAGAGGCTTCATAGAGCATTGTGATGACAAGGGCATGGAACATTGGTCTGACATGTTTCATGGATTATTGTGATGACAGTGGGCATGGCGCATTGTGATGACAAGGTCATGGAATATTGTGAAGACAGGTGTTAGGGAGCATTGTGATGACATATGTCATTGTCCATTGTGATGACAATAGCATGGAGCATTGTTATACCAAGTGTCATGGAGTATTGAGATGACAAAGGTAATGGAGCATTTTGATCACAAGGGCTTGGAACATTGCGATGACAAGGGTCATGGAGCATTGTGATGACAAGGGCATGGAGCATTCTGATGAAAAGGTGAATGGAGCAATGAGATTACAGGGGTTTTGAAGCAATGTGATGACAAGGGCATGGAGCATTGTGATGAGAAGGCAAGAGAGCATTCTGATGACATGTGTCATGGAGCTTTGCGATGACAAGGACATGGAGCATTGTGATTACAGGGGTCTTGGAGCATTGTGATGAAAGGGGAATGGATCATTGTGATGAAAAATTCATGGAGCCTTGTCATGACAGGGTTCAAGGAGCATACTGATTACCAGTGTCAGGGAGCATTGTGATGATAAGTGTATTGAGCATTGTGATGACAAAGATCATGGAGCATTGTGATGAGAAGACCATGCATAATTGTGATGACCAGCGTCATGTGGCATTGTGATGACAAGTGTTATGGAACATTGTGATCAGAAGAGTTTGGTGCATTGTGATGACAGAGGTCATTGAGCATTTTGATTTCATTGTGATGACAATAGCATGAAATATTATGGTGATGGGCACGGTGCATTGTGATGACAGGGTTCATGGAACATTGAGATGAAAAGGGGCATGGAGCATTGTGATTACAGGGGTGTTGGAGCATTGTGATGACAAGGGCATGGAGCATTGTGATGAGAAGACCATGGAGCATTATGATGACATGCGTCATGGAGCTTTGTGATGACAAGGGCATGGAGAATTGTGATTACAGGGGTCATGGAATATGTTGATGACAGGGGTGAGGGAGTATTGTGATGACTAGTGATGGAACATTGTGATATCAGTGGTGAGAAGGCATTTTGAGGAGAAGTTCATGGAGCATTGTGATGACAATGTTTATGGAGCATTATGGTGACAAGGATGTGGAGCATTATGATGAGAAGTGCATGGTGCATTGTGATGACATGGGTTATGGAGCATTGTGCTGACACGCGCATCGAGCATTGTGATGACAAGGGTCATGGAACATTGTGCTGACAAAGGTATGGAGCTTTGTGATGACAAGGGTCACAGTGCATTGTGATAAAAATTTCATGGAGCATTGTGGTGACAAAAGTCACAGAGCTTTGTGTGACGAGTTCATGGACCATTGTGATGACAAATGTCATGAAGCATTGTGATGACTGGAGTCACGGAGAATTGTGACAACAGGGGTCTTGGAGCATTGTGATGAAAAGGGAATGGATCATTGTGATGAAAATGCATGGAGCCTTGTCATGAGAGTGTTCATGGACCATACTGATGACAAGTGTCAGCGAGCATTGTGATGCCAATTGTATTGAGCATTTTGGTGACAAAGGTCATGGAGCATTGTGATGAGAAGACCTTGCATAATTGTGATGACGAGCGTCATGGGGCATGTGATGACAAGTGTTATGGAACATTGTTAACAGAACTGTTTGGAGCATTGTGATGACAGAGGACATGGAGCATTTTGATTTCATTTTGATTACAATAGCATGCATCATTATGATGATGGGCATGGTGCATTGTGATGACATTGTTCATGGAGAATTGAGATGAAAATGGGAATGGAGAATTGTGATTACAGAGGTCTAGGTGCATTGTGATGACAAGGGTCATGGAGCCTTGTGATGACAAATGCCGTGGAACATTGTGATGGCAGGGGTCATGGAGCATTGTTATGACAGGAGTAATGGAGCATTGTGATGACAAAGGCATGGAGCAATGTGATGAGAGATTTCATTGAGCATTGTGATGACAATGGCATGGAGCATTGTGATGCCAAGTGTCATGGAGCTTTGTGATGACAAATGTCATGGGGCATTTTGATGACAAGGGTGTGCTGAATTGTGATTAAAAGGGCAGGGAGCATTGTGATGACATGGTCATGGAGCAATCTGAATAAAAGTGTCATGGAATATTTTGAGGACAGGGGTTATGGAACATTGTGATGTCAGGGGTCATGAAGCACTCTGATGAAATGGGTCATGGAGCATTTTCTGACAGGGGTTATGGAACATTGTGATGTCAGGGGTCATGGAGCATTGTGATGAAAAGTGCATGGCACATTGTGATGACATATGTCATGGAGCATTGTGCTGACAAGTGCATGGAGCATTTTAATGACAAGTGTCATGGAGCATTGTGCTGACAAAGGAATGGAGCATTGTGATGACAAGGGACACAGAGCATTGTGATAAAAAATTCATGGAGCATTGTGGTGACAAAGATCACCGAGCCTTGTGTGATGAGGGCATGGACCACTGTGATGAGAAAGTTCATGAATCATTGTGAGGACTGCAGTCATGGAGCACTGTTATGACAGGGGTCATGGAGCATTGTGATGACAAGGGCATGGAGAAATATGATGACAGTGGCGTGGAACATTGGTCTGACAAGTTTCATGGATTATTGTGATGACAGTGGGCATGGAGCATGGAGATGACAAGGGCATGGAACATTGTGGTGACTAAGGTCACAGAGCCTTGTGTGAGGAGGGCATGGACCATTGTGAGGACAAAGGTCATGAAGCATTGTGATGACTGGAGGCACGGAGCATTGTGATGACAAGGGTCATGGAGCATTGTGAGGACAATGACATGGAGCATTGTGATACCAAGTATCATGGAGGATTGTGATAAAAAAAGTAGTGGAGCATTTTGATGACAAGTGCTTGGAACATTGCGATGACAATGGTCATGGAGCATTGTGATGACAAGGGCATGGAGCATTCTGATGAAAAGGTGCATGGATCATTGAGATTACAGGGGTTTTGAAGCAATGTGATTACAAGGGCATGGAGCATTGTGATGAGAAGGCAATGGAGCATTCTGATGACATTCGTCATGGAGCTTTGTGATGACAAGGACATGGAGCATTGTGATTACAGGGGTCTTGGAGCATTGTGATGAAAAGTGAATGGATCATTATGATGAAAAATGCATGGAGCCTTGTCATGACAGGGTTCAAGGAGCATACTGATGAAAACTGTCAGGGAGCATTGTGATAATAAGTGTATTGAGCATTGTGATGACAAAGATCATGGAGCATTGTGATGAGAAGACCATGGATAATTGTGATGAGGAGCGTCATGGGGCATTGTGATGACAAGTGTTATGGAAGACTGTGATCTGAAGTGTTTGGTGCATTGTGATGACAGAGGTCATTGAGCATTTTGATTTCATTGTGATGACAATAGCATGAAATATTATGGTGATGGGCACGGTGCATTGTGATGACAGTGTTCATGGAGCATTGAGATGAAAAGTGGCATGGAGAATTGTGATTACAGAGGTCTTGGAGCATTGTTATGACAAGGGTCATGGAGCCTTCGGATGACAAGGCCGTGGAACATTGTGAAGGCATGGGTCATGGAGCATTGTTATGACAGGTGTAATGGAGCATTGTGATGACAAGGGCATGGAGCATTGTGATGAGAAGGCCATGGAGCATTCTGATGACATGCGTCATGGAGCTTTGTGACGACAATGACATGGAGCATTGTGATTACAGGGGTCTTGGAGCATTGTGATGAAAAGGGAATGGATCATGGTGATGAAAAATGCATGGAGCCTTGTCATGACAGGGTTCAAGGAGCATACTGATGACAACTGTCAGGGAGCATTGTGATGATAAGTGTATTGAGCATTGTGATGACAAAGATCATGGAGCATTGTGATGAGAAGACCATGGATAATTGTGATGAGGAGCGTCATGGGGCATTGTGATGACAAGTGTTATGGAACACTGTGATCAGAAGGGTTTGGAGAATTGTGATGACAAAGGTCATGGAGCATTTTGATTTCATTGTGATGACAATAGCATGAAGCCTTACGATGATGGGCATGGTTCATTGTGATGACAGGGTTCATGGATCATTGAGATGAAAAGGGGCATGGAGAATTGTGATTACAGGGGTGTTGGAGCATTGTGATGACAAGTGTATTGAGCATTGTGATGACAAAGGTCATGGAACATTGTGATGACAAGGGCATGGATTATTGTGATGACAGGCATCATGGAGCGTTGTGATGACAAGTGTTATGGAACAATGTGATCCCAAGGGTTTGGAGCACTGTGATGACAGAGGTCATGAATCATTTTGATATCAAGGAGCATGGAGCATTGTGATGACAGGGGTCATGGAGCATTGTGATGAGAAGTTCATGGAGCATTGAGCTGAAAATGTTCATGGAGGATTCTGATGAAAGGGGTCATGGAGCATTGTGATGACAAGGTCCTGGAGCACTCTGATGAGAAGACCATGGAGCCTTGTGATGAGAAGTCTCATGGAGCATTCTGATGAAAAGGGGCATGGAGTATTGTGATTACAGGGGTCTTGGAGCATTGTGATTACAAGGGCATGGAGCATTGTGAGAGATGTCCAAGGAGCATTCTGATGACATGCGTCATGGAGCTTTGTAAAGACCAGAGCATGGAGAATTGTGATTACAGGGGTCTTGGAGCATTGTGATGAAAATGGAATGGATCATTGTGATGAAAAAGACATGGAGCCTTGTCATGACAGGGTTCAAGGAGCATAGTAACGACAAGTGTCAGGGAGCATTGTGATGACAAGTGTATTGAGCATTGTGATGACAAAGGTTATGGAACATTGTGATGAGAAGTTCATGGATAATTGTGATGACGAGCCTCATGGGGCGTTGTGATGACAAGTGTTATGGAACATTGTGATAACAAGGGTTTGGAGCATTGTGATGACAGACGTCATGGAGCATTTTGATTTCATTGTGAAGACAACAGCATGAAGCATTATGATAATGGGCCTGGTGCATTGTGATGACATGGTTCATGGAGCATTGAGATGAAAAGGGACATGGAGCATTGTGATTACAGGTGTCTTGGAGCATTGTGATGACAAGGGCATGGAGAATTGTGAATGAGAAGGCCATGGAGCATTATGATGACATGCGTCATGGAGCTTTGTGATGACAAGGGCATGGAGCATTTGTCTGAAAATTTTCATTGATTATTGTGATGAGAGTGGGCATGGAGCTTTGTGATGACAAGGGCATGGAGCAATGTGATGAGAGGCTTCATGAAGCATTGTGATGACAATGGCATGGATCATTGTGATGCCAAGGGTCATGGAGCTTTGTGATGACAAAGGTCATGGAGTATTTTGATGACAATGGAGTGGTGCATTGTGATGATAAAGGCATATAGCATTGTGATGATAGGGGTCATGGAACATTGTGATGACAGGGGTGAGGGAGTATTGTGATGACTAGTGATGGAACATTGTGATATCAGTGGTGAGAGAGCATTTTCATGAGAAGTGCATGGAGCATTGTGATGATAATGTTTATGGAGCATTGTGATGACAAGAATGTGGAGCATTGTGATGACAACCGCATGGCACATTGTGATGACATGTGTCATGGAGCATTGTGCTGACAAGCTCATGTAGCATTGTGATGACAAATGTCATGGAACATTGTGCTGAAAACGGCATGGAGCATTGTGATGCCAAGGGTCACAGAGCATTGTGATGAAAAGTTCATGGAACATTTTGTTGACAAATGTCACAGAGACTTGTGATGATGAGGGCATGGACCATGGTGATGACAAAGTCTTGAAGCATCGTGATGACTGGAGTCACGGAGCATTGTGATGACATGTGTCATGGAGCATTGTGATGAGAAGTGCATGGAGCATTGTGATGACAGGGGCATGGAGCATCGGTCTGAAAAATTTCATGGATTATTGTGATGACAATGGGCATTGCACATTGTGAATGCAAGGGCATGGAGCACTGTGAAGAAAAGGTCATGGATTATTGTGAAGTCAGGTGTCAGGGAGCATTGTGATGACCTATGTCATTGTGCATTGTGATGACAATGGCATGGAGCATTGTGATGACAAGTGTCATGGAGGATTGTGATGACAAAGGTAATGGAGCATTGTGATGACAAGCGCTTGGAGCATTGTGATGAGAAGTGTCATGGAGCATTGTAATGACAAGGGCATGGAGTATTGTGATGACCAAGGCCATTGAGAATTTTGATGCCAACGTCGTGAAACATTGTGATGACAAGCACATGGAACTTTCTATGACAGGTGTCATGGAGCATTGTGATGACAAGTGCATGGATAATTGTGATGACAATAGCATGTAACTTTGTGACGAGAAATGTCATGGAGCATTGTGATGACAAGGACGTGGAGAATTGTGATGACAAGGGACATGGAGCACTGTGATGACCAGGGCATTGAGCATTGTGATCGCAAGACCGTGGAGCATTGTGATGAGAAGGTCATGGATAATTGGGATGACGAGCATCATGGAGCACTGTAATGACAAGGGAAATGGAGCGTTTTGATGACAGGTGTCATGGATCATTGTGATGACAGGGGTCATGGAGCATTCTGATGACAAGCTTGTGGAGTATTGTGATGACACTGGCATGGAGAATTGTGATGAAAAGGGCATGGAGCATTGTGATGAAAAAGGCATGGAACCTTTTCATGACAGGTTTCAAGGAGCATTCTGACGAGAAGTGTCAGGGAGTAATGTGATGACAAGTGTATTGAGCATTTTGATGACAAATTTCATGCAGCATTGTGATGACAGGCATCATGGAGCATTGTGATGACAAGTGTTATGGAACATTGTGATCACAAGTGTTTGGAGCATTGTGATGACAGAGGTCATGGATCATTTTCATTTCAAGGAGCATGGAGCATTGTGATGACAAGGGTATGAAGCAATGTGAACCCAAGGTTCACCGAGGATTTTGATGACAATTGGAATGGAGTATTGTGATGTCAAGAGCATGGAGCATTGTGATGACAATGTCATGAAGCATTTTGCTGACAAAGGCATGGATCATTGTGATGACAAGTATCATGGAGATTTTTGATGACAAGAGTCCCGGATCATTGTGTTGTGAGGGGTCATGGAGCGCGGGGATGACAGTGGTCATGGAGCATTGTGATGACAGGGGTCATGGTGCTTTGTGATGAGAAGGTCATGGATCATTGGGCTGAAAATGTTCATGGAGTATTGTGATGACAGGGGTCATGGAGCATTGTGATGACAGGGGTCATGGAGCATTGTGATGACAAGGGTCATGGAGCATTCTGATGACAAGATTGTGGAGTATTGTGATGACAATGGCATGGAGCATTGTGATGAAAAGGGCATGGAGCATTGTGATGACTGGGGTCATGGAACATTGTGATGGCATGGCTGAGGGAGTATTGTGATGACTAGTGATGGAACATTGTGATATCAGTGGTGAGAGACCATTTTCATGAGAAGTGCATGGAGCATTGTTATAACAAGTTTTATGGAGCATTGTGATGACAAGGATGTGGAGCATTGTGATGACAAGCACATGGTGCCTTGTGATGACATCGGTCATGGAGCATTGTGATGAGAAGTGTCATGGATCATTGTGATGGCAAGTCCGTGGATCACTTTGATGAGAAGACCAATGATAATTGTGATGACGAGTGTCATGGAGCACTGTAATGACAAGGGGCAAGGAGCATTGTGATGACAGGTGGCATGGAGCATTGTGATAACAGGGGTCATGGAGCACTGTGATGACAAGGGTCATGGAGCATTCTGATGACAAGCTGGTGGAGTACTGTGATGACAATGGCATGGAGCATTGTGATGAAAAGGGCATGGAGCATTGTGATGAAAAAAGCATGGAGTCTTTTCATGACAGGTTTCAAGGAGCATTCTGACGACAAGTGTCAGGAAGCATTGTGATGACAAGTGTATTGAGAATTGTCATGACAATGACCATGGAGCATTGTGATGACAAGGCATGGAGTATTGTGATATCAGACATCATGGGGCATTGTGATGACAAGTGTTATGGAACATTGTGCTCACAGGTGTTTGGAGCATTGTGATGACAGAGGTCATGGATCATTTTGATTTCAAGGAGCATGAGAAATGTGATGACAATGGCAAGAATCAATGTGAACCCAAGGTTCATGGAGGATTGTGATGACAATGGTAATGGAGGACTGTGATGACAAGCGCATGGAGCATTGTGATGACAAGGTCATGTAGCATTTTGCTGACAAAGGCATGGAGCATTGTGATGACAATGGTCATGGAGCACTGGGATTAGAAGCATCATGGAGCATTGTGATAACAGGGGTCATGGAGCATTGGGAAGGAAAGGGTATAGATCATTGAGATGAAAAGGGTCATGGAGATTTTTGATGACAAGAGTCCCGGATCACTGTATTGTCAGGGGTCATGGCGCGTTGTGGTGACAGTGGTCATGGAGCATTGTAATGACAGGTGTCATGGAGCATTGTGATGAGAAGACCATGGAGCATTGTGATGACAAGTCTCATGGAGCAATCTGATGAAAAGGGGCATGGAGCATTGTGATTACAGGTTTCTTGGAGCACTGTGATGACAAGGGCATGGAGCATGGTGATGACAAGGTCATGTAGCACTTTGATGACAATGCCTTGGAGCATTCTGATGACATGCGTCATGGAGCTTTGTGATGACAAGCGCATGGAGCATTGTGATTACAGGGGCCTTGGAGCATTGTAATGAAAAGTGCATGGATCATTGTGAGGAAAAGGCCTGCAAACCTGTCATGACAGGTTTCAAGGAGGATACTGAAGACCAGTGTCAGGGAGCATTGTGATGACAAGTGTATTGAACATTGTGTTGACAAAGGTCATGGAGCATTGTGATGAGAAGACCATGGATAATTGTGATGAGGAGCGTCATGGGGCATTGTGATGACAAGTGTTATGGAACACTGTGATCAGAAGGGTTTGGAGCATTGTGATGACAAAGGTCATGGAACATTTTGATTTCATTGTGATGACAATAGCATGAATCATTATGATGATGGGCATGGTGCATTGTGATGACAGTGTTCATGGAGCGTTGAGATGAAAAGTGGCATGGAGAATTGTGATTACAGAGGTCTTGGAGCATTGTTATGACAAGGGTCATGGAGCCTTGTGTTGACAAGGCCGTGGAACATTGTGAAGGCAGGGCTCATAGAGCATTGTTATGACAGGTGTAATGGAGCATTGTGATGACAAGGGCATGGAGCAATGTGATGAGAGATTTCATTGAGCATTGTGATGACAATGGCATGGAGAATTGTGATGCCAAGGGTCATGGAGCTTTGTGATGACAAATGTCATGGGGCATTTTGATGACAAGGGCGTGGTGCATTGTGATGAAAAGGGCAGGGAGAATTGTGATGACAGGTTCATGGAGCAATTTGAATAAAAGTGTCATGGAATATTTTGATGACAGGAGTTATGGAACATTGCGATGTCAGGGGTCATGGAGCATTTTGATGAATAGGGTCATGGAGCATTCTGATGAAAAGGTGCATGGAGCATTGAGATTACAGGGGTTTTGAAGCAATGTGATTAAAAGGGCATGGAGCATTGTGATGAGAAGGCAATGGAGCATTCTGATGACATGCGTCAGGGAGCTTTGTGATGACAAGGACATGGAGCATTGTGATTACAGGGGTCTTGGAGCATTGTGATGAAAAGTGAATGGATCATTGTGATGAAAAATGCATGGATCCTTGAATGAGAGTGTTCAAGGAGCATACTGATGACACCTGTCAGGGAGCATTGTGATGATAAGTGTATTGAGCATTGTGATGAAAAAGATCATGGAGCATTGTAATGAGAAGACCATGGAAAATTGTGATGACCAGCGTCACGGGGCATTGTGATGACAAGTGTTATGGAACATTGTGATCAGAATGCTTTGGTGCATTGTGAGGACAGAGGTCATTGAGCATTTTGATTTCATTGTGATGACAATAGCATGAAATATTATTGTGATGGGCACGGTGCATTGTGATGACAGGGTTCATGGAGCATTGAGATGAAAAGGGGCATGGAGCACTGTGATTACAGGGGTGTTGGAGCATTGTGATGACAAGGGCATGGAGCATTGTGATGAGAAGTCCATGGAGCCTTCTGATGCCATGCGTCATGGAGCTTCGTGATGACAAGGGCATGGAGAATTGTGATTACAGGGGTCATGGAATATTGTGATGACAGGGGTGAGGGAGTATTGTGATGACTAATGATGGAACATTGTGATATCAGTGGTGAGAAGCATTTTGAGGAGAAGTGCATGGAGCATAGTGATGACAAGGTTTATGGAGAATTTTGATGACAAGGATGTGGAGCATTGTGATGACAAGTACATGGTGCATTGTGATGACATGGGTTATGGAGCATTGTGTTGACACACGCATCCAGCATTGTGATGACAAGGGTCATGGAGCATTGTGCTGACAAAGGCATGGAGCTTTGTGATGACAAGTTTCACAGAGCATTGTGATAAAATTTATGGAGCATTGTGGTGACAAATGTCACAGAGCTTTGTGTGATGAGGTCATGGACCATTGTGATGACAAATGTAATGAAGCATTGTGATGACTGGAGTCATGGAGCATTGTGATAACAGGGGTCTTAGAGCATTGTGATGAAAAGGGAATGGATCACTGTGATGAAAAAGGCATGGAGCCTTGTCATGACAGTGTTCAAGGAGCATACTGATGACAAGTGTCAGCGAGAATTGTGATGCCAAGTGTATTGAGCATTGTGGTGACAAAGGTCATGGAGCATTGTGATGAGAAGCCCTTGCATAATTGTGATGACGAGCGTCATGGGGCATGTGATGACAAGTGTTATGGAACATTGTGATCAGAAGGGATTGGAACATTGTGATGACAGAGGACATGGAGCATTTTGAGTTCATTGTGATGACAATAGCAAGAATCATTATGATGATGGGCATGATGCATTGTGATGACAGTGTTCATGGAGCATTGAGATGAATAGTGGCATGGAGAATTGTGATTACAGAGGTCTAGGAGCATTGTGAGGACAAGGGTCATGGAGCCTTGTGATGACAAGGCCGTGGAACATTTTGATGGCAGGGGTCATGGAGCATTGTTATGACAGTTGTAATGGAGCAATGTGATGACAAGGGCATGGAGCAATGTGATGAGAGATTTAATTGAGCATTGTGATGAAAATGGCATGGAGCATTGTGATGACAAGGGCATGGAGCAATGTGATGAGAGATTTAATTGAGCATTGTGATGACAATGGCATGGAGCATTGTGATGCCAAGGGTCATGGAGCTTTGTGATGACAAATGTCATGGGGCATTTTGATGACAAGGGCGTGGTCCATTGTGATGAGAAGGGCAGGGAGCATTGTGATGGCAGTGTCATGGAGCAATTTGAATAAAAGGGTCATGGAATATTTTGATGACAGGGGTTATGGAATATTGTGATGTCAGGTGTCATGAAGCATTATGATGAAATGGGTCATGGAGCATTTTGTGAGAGGGGTTATGGAACATTGTGATGTCAGGGGTCATGGAGCATTGTGATGATAAGGGCATGGAACACTGTGATGACAGGGGTCATGGAACATTGTGATGACAGGTGTGAGGGAGTATTGTGATGACTAGTGATGGAACATTGTGATATATGTGGTGAGAGAGCATTTTGATGAGAAGTGCGTGGATTATTGTGATGACAAGTTTTATGGAGCATAGCGATGAAAAGGATGTAGAGCATTGTGATGACAAGAGCATGGCACAGTGTGATGACATGTGTCATGGAGCATTGTGCTGACAAGCGCATGGAGCATTCTGATGACAAGTGTCATGGAGCATTGTGCTGACAAAGGCATGGAGCATTGTGATGACAAGGGACACAGAGCATTGTGATGAAAATTTCATGGAGCATTGTGGTGACAAAGATCACAGAACCTTGTGTGACGAGGGCATGGACCATTGTGAGGACAAAGGTCATGAATCTTTGTGATGACTGGAGTCACAGTGCATTGTGATGACAGGGGTCATGGAAGATTGTGATTACAAGGGCATGGAGCAATGTGATGACAGGGGCATTGAACATTGGTCTGACAACTTTCATGGATTATTGTGATGACAGTGGGCATGGAGCATTGAGATGACAAGGGCATGGAGCATTGTGGTGACAAAGGTCACAGACCTTGTTTGACGAGGTCATGGACCATTGTGAGGACAAAGGTCATGAAGCATTGTGATGACTGGAGTCACGGAGCATTGTGATGACAGGGGTCATGGAGCATTGTGATGACAGGGGCTTGGAACATTGGTCTGACAAATTTCATGGATTATTGTGATGACAGTGGGCGTGGCGCATTGTGATGACAAGGGCATGGAATATTGTGATGACAAGGTCATGGAGTATTGTGAAGACTGGTGTCAGGGAGCATTGTGATGGCATATGTCATTGTCCACTGTGATGACAATGGCATGGAGCATTGTGATACCAAGTGTCATGGAGGATTGTGATGACAAAGGTAATGGAGCATTTGGATGACAAGGGCTTGGAACATTGCCATGACAAGGGTCATGGAGCATTGTGATGACGAGGGCATGGAGCATTCTGATGAAAAGGTGCATGGAGCATTGAGATTACAGGTGTTTTGAATCAATGTGATTACAAGGGCATGGAGCATTGTGATGAGAAGGCAATGGAGCATTCTGATGACATGCGTCATGGAGCTTTGTGATGACAAGAACATGGAGCATTGTCATTACAGGGTTCTTGGAGCATTGTGATGAAAAGGGAATGGATCATTGTGATGAAAAATGCATGGAGCCTTGTCATGAAAGGTTTCAAGGAGCATACTGATGACAAGTGTCAGGGAGCATGGTGATGATAAGTGTATTGAGCATTGTGATGACAAAGATCATGGAGCATTGTGATGAGAAGACCATGGATAATTGTGATGACCAGCGTCCTGGGGCATTGTGATGACAAGTGTTATGGAACATTGTGATCAGAAGGGTTTGGTGCATTGTGATGACAGAGGTCATTGAGCATTTTGATTTCATTGTGATGACAATAGCATGAAATATTATGGTGATGGGCACGGTGCATTGTGATGACAGGGTTCATGGAGCATTGTGATGATAAGGGCATGGAACACTGTGATGACAGTGGTCATGGAACATTGTGATGACAGGGGTAGCGAGTATTGTGATGACTAGTGATGGAACATTGTGATATATGTGGTGAGAGAGCCTTTTGATGAGAAGTGCATGGAGCATTGTGATGACAAGTTTTATGGAGCATAGCGATGAAGAGGATGTGGAGCATTGTGATGAAAAGAGCATGGCACATTGTGATGACATGTGTCATGGAGCATTGTGCTGACAAGCGCATGGAGCATTTTGATGACAAGTGTCATGGAGCATTGTGCTGACAAAGGCATGGAGCATTATGATGACCTGGGACACAGAGCATTGTGATGAAAATTTCATGGAGCATTGTGGTGACAAAGATCCCACAGCCTTGTGTGCCGATGTCATGGACCACTGTGAGGACAAGGGTCATGAATCTTTGTGATGACTGGAGTAAAGGTGCATTGTGATGGTAGGGGTCATGGAGCATTGTGATGACAAGGGCATGGAGCGATCTGATGGCAGGGGCATGCAACATTGGTCTGACAAGTTTCATGGATTATTGTGATGACAGTGGGCATGGAGCATTGAGATAACAAGGGCATGGAATATTGTGGTGACAAAGGTCACAGAGCCCTGTGTGACGAGGGCATGGACCATTGTGAGGACAAAGGTCATGAAGCATTGTGATGACTGGAGTCGCGGAGCATTGTGATGACAGGGGTCATGGAGCATTGTGATGACAAGGGCATGGAGCATTGTGATGACAGGGGCATGGAACATTGGTTTGACATGTTTCATGGATTATTGTGATGACAGTGGGCATGGCGCATTGTAATGATAAGGGCATGGAACATTGTGATGACAAGGCCATGGAGTATTGTGAAGACAGGTGTCAGGGAGCATTGTGATGACATATGTCATTGTCCATTGTGATGAAAATGGCATGGAGCATGGTGATACCAAGTGTCATGGAGGATTGTGATGACAAAGGTAATGGAGCATTTTGATGACAAGGGCTTGGAACATTTCGATGACAAGGGTCATGGAGCATTGTGATGAGGATGGGATGGAGCATTCAGATGAAAAGGTGCATGGAGCATTGAGATTACAGTGGTTTTGAAGCAATGTGATTACAAGGGCATGGAGCATTGTGATGAGAAGGCAATGGAGCATTCTGATGACATGCGTCGTGGAGCTTTGTGATGACAAGGACATGGAGCATTGTGGTTACAGGGGTCTTGGACCATTGTGATGAAACGGGAATGGATCATTGTGATGAAAAATGCATGGAGCCTTGTCATGACAGGTTTCAAGGAGCATACTGATGACAACTGTCAGGGAGCATTGTGATGATAAGTGTATTGAGCATTGTGATGACAAAGATAATGGAGCATTGTGATGAGAAGACCATGGATAATTGTGATGAGCAGCGTCATGTGGCATTGTGATGACAAGTGTTATGGAACATTGTGATCAGAAGGGTTTGGTGCATTGTGATGACATAGGTCATTGAGCATTTTGATTTCATTGTGCTGACAATAGCATGAAATATTATGGTGATGGGCACGGTGCATTGTGATGACAGGGTTCATGGAGCCTTGAGATGAAAAGGGGCGTGGAGCATTGTGATTACAGGGGTGTTGAAGCATTGTGATGACAAGGGCATGGAGCATTGTGATAAGAAGTCCATGGAGCATTCTGATGGCATGCGACATGGAGCTCTGGATGACAAGGGCATGGAGAATTGTGATTACAGGGTTCATGGAATATTGTGGTGACAGGGGTGAGGGAGAATTGTGATGACTAGTGATGGAACATTGTGATATCAGTGGTGAGAAAGCATTTTGAGGAGAAGTGCATGGAGCATTGTGATGACAAGGTTTATGGAGCATTTTGATGACAAGGATGTGGAGCATTGTGATGACAAGTGCATGGTGCATTGTGATGACATGGGTTATGGAGCATTGTGCTGACACACGCATCGAGCATTGTGATGACAAGGGTCATGGAGCATTGTGCTGACAAAGGCATGGAGCTTTGTGATGACAAGGGTCACAGAGCATTGTGATAAAAATTTCATGGAGCATTGTGGTGACAAATGTCACAGAACTTTGTATGACGAAGTCATGGACCATTGTGATGACAAATGTCATGAAGCAATGTGATGACTGCAGTCACGGAGATTTGTGATAACAGGGGTCTTGGAGCATTGTGATGAAAAGGTTATGGATCATTGTGATGAAAAAGGCATGGAGCCTTGTCATGACAGTGTTCAAGGAGCATACTGATGATAAGTGTCAGCGAGCATTGTGATGCCATGTGTATTGAGCATTGTGGTGACAAAGGTCATGGAGCATTGTGATGAGAATACCTTGCATAATTGTGATGACGAGCGTCATGGGGCATGTGATGACAAGTTTTATGGAACATTATGATCAGAAGGTTTTGGAGCATTGTGATGACAGAGGACGTGGAGCATTTTGTTTTCATTGTGATGACAATAGCATTAATCTTTATGATGATGGGCATGGTGCATTTTGATGACAGTGTTCATGGAGCATTGAGATGAAAAGTGGCATGGAGAATTGTGATTACAGATGTCTTAGAGCATTGAGATGACAAGGGTCATGGAGCCTTGTGATGACAAGGCCGTGGAACAATGTGAAGGCAGGGGTCATGGAGCATTGTTATGACAGCTGTAATGGAGCATTGTGATGACAAGGGCATGAAGCAATGTGATGAGAGATTTCATTGAGCATTGTGATGACAATGGCATGGAGCATTTTGATGCCAAGGGTCATGGAGCTTTGTGATGACAAATGTCATGGGGCATTTTGATGACAAGGGCGTGGTGCATTGTGATGAGAAGGGCAGGGAGCACTCTGATGACAGGGTCATGGAGCAATTTGAATAAAAGGGTCATGGAATATTTTGATGAAAGTGGTTATGGAACATTGTGATGTCATGGGTCATGAAGAATTGTGATGAAATGGGTCATGGAGCATTTTGTGACAGGGGTTATGGAACATTGTGATGTCAGGGGTCATGGAGCATTGTGATGATAAGGACATGTAGCACTGTGATGACAGTGGTCATGGAACATTGTGATGACAGGGGTGAGTGAGTATTGTGATGACTAGTGATGGAACATTGTGATAAATGTGGTGAGAGAGCATTTTGATGAGAAGTGCATGGAGCATTGTGATGACAAGTTTTATGGAGCATAGCGATGAAAAGGATGTGGAGCATTGTGATGAAAAGAGCATGGCACATTGTGATGACATGTGTCATGGAGCATAGTGCTGACATGCGCATGGAGCATTTTTATGGCAAGTGTCATGGAGCATTGTGCTGTCAAAGGCATGGAGCATTGTGTTGACAAGGGACACAGAGCATTCTGATGAAAATTTCATGGAGCATTGTGGTGACAAAGATCACAGAACCTTGTGTGACGAGGGCATGGACCATTGTGAGGACAAAGGTCATGAAATTTTGTGATGACTGGAGTCACGGAGCATTGTGATGACAGGGGTCATGGAGCATTGTGATGACAAGGGCATGGGGCAATGTGATTACAGGGGCATGGAACATTGGTCTGACATGTTTCTTGGATTATTGTGATGACAGTGGGCATGGCGCATTGTGATGACAAGGGCATGGAGCATTGTGGTTACAAAGGTCACAGAGCCTTGTGTGATGAGGGCATGGACAATTGTGAGGACAAAGGTCATGAAGCATTGTGATGACTGGAGTCACCGAGCATTGTGATGACAGGGGTCATGGAGCATTGTGCTGACAAGCACATGGAGCATTTTGATGACAAGTGTCATGGAGCATTGTGCTGACAAATGCACGGAGCATTTTGATGACAAGGGACACAGAGCATTGCGATGAAATATTCATGGAGCATTGTGGAGAAAAAGATCACAGAGCCTTGTGTGACGAGGCCATGGATCATAGAGATGAGATAGGTCATGAAGCATTGTGATGACTGGAGTTACGGAGCATTGTAATGAAAGTGGTCATGGAGCATTGTGATGACAAGGGCATGGAGCAATGTGAAGACAGGGGCATGGAACATTGGTCTGACAAGTTTCATGGATTATAGTGATGACAGTGGGCATGGAGCATTGTGATGACAAGGGCATGGAGCATTGTGCTGACAAATGCACGGAGCATTTTGATGACAAGGGACACAGAGCATTGTGATGAAATATTCATGGAGCATTGTGGTGTAAAAGATCACAGAGCCTTGTTTGAAGAAGACATGGACCACTGTGATGACAAAGCACATGAAGCATTGTGATGACTGGAGTCACGGAGCATTGTGATGACAGGGGTCATGGAGCATTGCTCTGAGAAGATTATGGATTATTGTGATGAGAGTGGGCATGGCGCATTGTGATGACAAGAGCATGGAACATTGTGATGACAAGGTCATAGAGTATTGTGAAGACAGGTGTCAGGGAGCATTGTGATGACATATGTCATTGTCCATTGTGATGACAATGCTATGGAGCATTGTGATACCAAGTGTCATGGAGGATTGTGATGACAAAGGTAATGGAGCATTTTGATGACAAGGGCTTGGAACATTTTGATGACTAGGTTCATGGAGCATTGTGAAGACAAGGGCATGGAGCATTGTGATGACAAGGGCATGGAGCATTTTGATGACAAGGGCCATAGAGAATTTTGATGACAACGTCGTGAAACATTGTGATGACAAGCGCATGGAGCTTGCTATGACAGTGGTCATACAGCATTGTGATGAGAAGTGCATGGAGAATTGTGATGACAAGATCATGTAACATTGTGATGAGAAGTGTCACGAAGCATTGTGATGACAAGGACGTGGAGAATTGTAATGACTTGTGACATGGAGCATTGTGATGAACAGGGCATGGAGAATTGTGATAGCAAGACCGTGGAGCATTGTGATGAAAAGTCCATGGATAATTATGATGAAGAACGTCATGGATCACTGTAATGACAAGGGGCATGGAGCATTGTGATGACAGGTGTCATGGAGCATTGTGATGAGAGGGGTCATGGAGCATTGTGATGACAAGGGTAATGGAGCATTGTGTTGAGAAGGTCATGGAGCATTGGCCTGAAAATATTAATGGAGTATTGTGATTAGAGTGGTCAAGGAGCATTGTGATGACAAGGGAATGGAGCATTTGCATGACAAGGTCCTGGAGCAGTGTGATGAGAAGACCATGGAGCCTTGTGATGACAAGTCTCATGGAGCATTCTGATGAATAGGGGCATGGAGCATTGTGATTAAAGGTGTCTTGGAGCATTGTGATGACAAGGTCATGGAGCATAGTGATGAGAAGGCCATGGAGCATTCTGATGACATGTGTCATGGATCTTTGTGATGACAGGGGCATGGAGCATTGTGATTACAGGGGTCTTGGAGCATTGTGATGACAAGGGTCATGGAGCCTTGGAGGCCAAGGCGGTGGAACATTGTGATGGCAGGGGTCATGGAGCATTGTTATGACAGGGGTAATGGAGCATTGTGATGACAAGGGCATGGAACATTGGTCTGAAAATTTCATGGATTGCTGTGATGAGATTCGGCATGGAACATTGTGATGACTAGGGCACGGAACACTGTGATACATGTGTCATGGAGGATTGTAATGACAAGGGCATAGAGCATTGTGATGAGAACAGTATCGATCATAGTGATGACAAGTGTCATGGAGCATTGTGGTGACAAGGGCATGGAGCAATGTGATGACAGGGGCATGGAACATGGGTCTGAGAAGTTTCATGGATTATTGTGATGACATGGGCATGGAGCATTGAGATGACAAGGGCATGGAGCATTGTGGTGACAAAGGTCACAGAGCCTTGTGTGACGAGGGCATGGACCATTGTGAGGACAAAGGTCATGAAGCATTGTGATGACTGGAGTCATGGAGCATTGTGATTATAGGGGTCATGGAGCATTGTGATGAAAAGGGCATGGAGCATTGTGATGACAGGGGCATGGAACAGTTGTCTGACATGTTTCATGGATTATTGTGATGACAGTGGGCATGGCGCATTGTGAGGACAAGGGCATGGAACATTGCGATGACAAAGTCATGGAGTACTGTGAAGACAGGTGTCAGGGAGCATTGTGATGACATATGTCATTGTCCATTGTGATGACAATGGCATGGAGCATTGTGATACCAAGTGTCATGGAGGATTGTGATAAAAAAGGTATTGGAGCATTTTGATGACAAGGGCTTGGAACATTGCGATGACAAGGGTCATGGAGCATTGTGATGACAAGGGCATGGAGCATTCTGAAGAAAAGGTGCATGGAGCATTGAGATTACAGGGGTTTTGAAGCAATGTGATTACAAGGGCATGGAGCACAGTGATGAAAAGGCAATGGAGCATTGTAATGACATGCGTCATGGAGCTTTGTTATGACAAGGACATGGAGCATTGTGATTACAGGGGGCTTGGAGCACTGTGATGAAAAGGGAATGGATCATTGTGATGAAAAATGCATGGATCCTTGTCATGACAGGTTTCAAGGATCATACTGATGACAACTGTCAGGGAGCATTGTGATGATAAGTGTATTGAGCATTGTGATGACAAAGATCAGGGAGCATTGTAATGAGAAGACCATGGATAATTGTGATGACCAGTGTCACGGGGCATTGTGATGACAAGTGTTATGGAACATTGTGATCAGAAGGGTTTGGAGCATTGTGATGACAGAGGACATGGAACATTTTGATTTCATTGAGATGACAATAGCATGAATCATTATGATGATGGGCATGGTGCATTGTGATGACAGTGTTCATGGAGCATTGAGATGAAAAGTGGCATGGAGAATTGTGATTACAGAGGTCTTGGAGCATTGTTATGACAAGGGTCATGGAGCCTTGTGTTGACAAGGCCGTGGAACATTGTGAAGGCAGGGCTCATAGAGCATTGTTATGACAGGTGTAATGGAGCATTGTGATGACAAGGGCATGAAGCAATGTGATGAGAGATTTCATTGAGCATTGTGATGACAATGGCCTGGAGCATTGTGATGCCAAGGGTCATGGAGCTTTGTGATGACAAATGTCATGGGGCATTTTGATGACAAGGGCGTGGTGCATTGTGATGAGAAGGGCAGGGAGCACTGTGATGACAGGGTCATGGAGCAATTTGAATAAAAGTGTCATGGAATATTTTGATGAAAGTGGTTATGGAACATTGTGATGTCAGGGGTCATGAAGAATTGTGATGAAATGGGTCATGGAGCATTTTGTGACAGGGGTTATGGAACATTGTGATTTCAGGGGTCATGGAGCATTGTGATGATAAGGGCATGTAGCACTGTGATGACAGTGGTCATGGAACATTGTGATGACAGGGGTGAGCGAGTATTGTGATGACTAGTGATGGAACATTGTGATATATGTGGTGAGAGAGCATTTTGATGAGAAGTGCATGGAGCATTGTGATGACAAGGTTTATGGAGCATTTTGATGACAAGGATGTGGAGCATTGTGATGACAAGTGCATGGTGCATTGTCATGACATGTGTCATGGAGCATAGTGCTGACATGCGCATGGAGCATTTTTATGACAAGTGTCATGGAGCATTGTGCTGTCAAAGGCATGGAGCATTGTGTTGACAAGGGACACAGAGCATTTTGATGAAAATTTCATGGAGCATTGTGGTGACAAAGATCACAGAACCTTGTGTGACGAGGGCATGGACCATTGTGAGGACAAAGGTCATGAAATTTTGTGATGACTGGAGTCACGGAGCATTGTGATGACAGGGGTCATGGAGCATTGTGATGACAAGGGCATGGGGCAATGTGATTACAGGGGCATGGAACATTGGTCTGACATGTTTCTTGGATTATTGTGATGACAGTGGGCATGGCACATTGTGATGACAAGGGCATGGAGCATTGTGG
This sequence comes from Hyperoodon ampullatus, assembly GCF_949752795.1. Taxonomy (NCBI): domain Eukaryota; kingdom Metazoa; phylum Chordata; class Mammalia; order Artiodactyla; family Ziphiidae; genus Hyperoodon; species Hyperoodon ampullatus. Next base: position 514,773 of record NW_027641092.1, read on the forward strand.
TTACAAAGGTCACAGAGCCTTGTGTGATGAGGGCATGGACAATTGTGAGGACAAAGGTCATGAAGCATTGTGATGACTGGAGTCACGGAGCATTGTGATGACAGGGGTCATGGAGCATTGTGCTGACAAGCACATGGAGCATTTTGATGACAAGTGTCATGGAGCATTGTGCTGAAAAATGCACGGAGCATTTTGATGACAAGGGACACAGAGCATTGTGATGAAATATTCATGGACCATTGTGGTGAAAAAGATCACAGAGCCTTGTGTGACGAGGGCATGGATCATAATGATGAGATAGGTCATGAAGCATTGTGATGACTGGAGTCACGGAGCATTGTGATGAAAGTGGTCATGGAGCATTGTGATGACAAGGGCACGGTGCATTGTGATGACAGTGTTCACGGAGAATTGAGATGAAAAGGGACATGGAGCCTTGGGATTACCGGGGTCTTGGAGCATTGTTATGACAAGGGTCATGGAGCCTTGTGATGACAAGGCCGTGGAACATTGTGATGGCAGGGTTCATGGAGCATTGTTATGACAGTTGTAATGGAGCATTGTGATGACACGGGCATGGAGCATTGTGATGACAAGGGACACAGAGCATTGTGATGAAAATTTCATGGAGCATTGTGGTGAAAAAGATCACAGAGCCTTGTGTGACTAGGGCATGGATCATTGTGATGAGAAATGTCATGAATCATTGTAATGACTGGAGTCACGGAGCATTGAGATGACCTGGGTCATGGAGCATTGTGATGACAAGGGCATGGAGCAATGTGATGACAGGGGCATGGAACATTGGTCTGACAAGTTTCATGGATTATTGTGATGACAGTGGGCATGGACCATTGTGATGAGAAAGGTCATGAATCATTGTAATGGCTGGAGTCACGGAGCATTGTGAAGACAGGGGTCATGGAGCATTGTGATGTCAAGGGCATGGAGCAATGTGATGACAGGGGCATGGAACATGGGTCTGACAAGTTTCATGGATTATTGTTATGACAGTGGGCATGGAGCATTGAGATGACAAGGGCATGGAGCATTGTGGTGACAAAGGTCACAGAGCCTTGTGTGACGAGGGCATGGACCATTGTTAGGACAATGGTCATGAATCATTGTAATGACTGGAGTCACGGAGCATTGTGATGACAGGGGTCATGGAGCATTGTTATGACTAGGGCATGGAGCAATGTGATGAGAGAGGCATGGAACATTGGTCTGACATGTTTCATGGATTATTGTGATGACAGAGGGCATGGACCATTGGTCTGACAATTTTCATGATTTATTGTGATGACAGTGGGCCTGGACCATTGTGATGAGAAAGGGCATGAATCATTGTGATGGCTGGAGTCACGGAGCATTGTGAAGACAGGGGTCATGTAGCACTGTGAAGACAAGTGCATGGAGCAATGTGATGACAGGGGCATGGAACTTTGGTCTGACAAGTTTCATGGATTATTGTGATGACAGTGGGCATGGAGCATTGAGATGACAAGGGCATGGAGCATTGTGTTGACAAAGGTCACAGAGCCCTGTGTGACGAGGGCATGGACCATTGTGAGGACAATGATCATGAAGCATTGTAATGACTAGAGTCACGGAACATTGTGATGACAGGGGTCATGGAGCATTGTGATGACAAGGGCATGGAGCACTGTGATGACAGGTGCATGGAACATTGGTCTGAAATGTTTCATGGATTATTGTGATGACAGTGGGCATGGCACATGAGATGACAAGGGCATGGAACATTGTGATGACAAGGTCATGCAATATTGTGAAGAAAGGTGTCAGGGAGCATTGTGATGACATATGTCATTGTCCATTGTGATGACAATGGCATGGAGCATTGTGATACCAAGTGTCATGGAGGATTGAGATGACAAAGGTAATGGAGCATTTTGATGACAAGGGCTTGGAACATTGCTATGACAAGGGTCATTGAGCATTGTGATGACAAGGGCATGGAGCATTCTGATGAAAAGGTGCATGGAGCATTGAGATTACAGGGGTTTTGAAGCAATGTGATTACAAGGGCATGGGGCATTGTGATTAGAAGGCAATGGAGCATTCTGATGACATGCGTCATGGAGATTTGTGATGAAAAGGACATGGAGCATTGTCATTACAGGGGTCTTGGAGCATTGAGATGAAAAGGGAATGGATCATTGTGATGAAAAATGCATGGAGCCTTGTGATGACAGGGTTCAAGGAGCATACTGATGACAACTGTCAGGAAGCATTGTGATGATAAGTGTATTGAGCATTGTGATGACCAATATCATGGAGCATTGTGATTAGAAGACCATGGATAATTGTGATGACCAGCGTCATGGAGCATTGTGATGACACGTGTTATGGAACATTGTGATCAGAAGGGTTTGGTGCATTGTGATGACAGAGGTCATTGAGCATTTTGATTTCATTGTGATGTCAATAGAATGAAATATTATGGTGATGGGCAGGGTGCATTGGGATGACAGGGTTCATGGAGCATTGAGATGAAAAGGGGCATGGAGCATTGTTATTACAGGGGTGTTGGAGCATTGTGATGACAAGGGCATGGAGCATTGTGATGAGAAGGCCAAGAGGCATTCTGATGACATGCGTCATGGAGCTTTGTGATGACAAAGGCATGGAGAAATGTGATTACAGGGGTCATGGAATATTGTGATGACAGGGGTGAGGGAGTATTGTGATGACTAGTGATGGAACATTGTGATATCAGTGGTGAGAAAGCATTTTGAGGAGAAGTGCATGGAGCATTGTGATGACAAGGTTTATTGAGCATTTTGATGACAAGGATGTGGAGCATAGTGATGACAAGTGCATGGTGCATTGTGATGACATGGGTTATGGAGCATTGTGCTGACACGCGCATCGAGCATTGTGATGACAAGCGTCATGGAGCATTGTGCAGACAAAGGCTTGGAGCTTTCTGAAGACAAGGGTCACAGAGCATTGTTATAAAAATTTCATGGAGCATTGTGGTGACAAATGTCAAAGAGCTTTGTGTGTTGATGTCATGGACCATTGTGATGACAAATGTCATGAAGCATTGTGATGACTGGAGTCACGGAGCATTGTGATAACAGGGGTCTTGGAGCATTGTGATGAAAAGGGAATGGATCATTGTGATGAAAAAGGCATGGAGCCTTGTCGTGACAGTGTTCAAGGAGCATACTGATGACAAGTGTCAGCGAGCATTGTGATGCCAAGTGTATTGAGCATTGTGGTGACAAAGGTCATAGAGCATTGTCCTCAGAAGACCTTGCATAACTGTGATGACGAGCGTCATGGGGCATGTGATGACAAGTGTTATGGAACATTGTGATCAGAAGGGTTTGGAGCATTGTGATGACAGATGTCATGGAGCATTTTAATTTCATTGTGATGACAATAGCATGAATCATTATGGTGATGGTCATGGTGCATTGTGATGACAGTGTTCATGGATCATTGTTATGAAAAGTGGCATGGAGAATTGTGATTACAGAGGTCTTGGTGCATTGTGTTGACAAGGGTCATGGAGCCATGTGATGACAAGTCCGTGGAACATTGTGATGGCAGGGGTCATGGAGGATTGTTATGACAGGTGTAATGGAGCATTGTGATGACAAGGGCATGGAGCAATGTGATGAGAGATTTCATTGAGCATTGTGATGACAATGGCATGGAGCATTGTGATGACAAGGGCATGGAGCAATGTGATGACAGGTGCATGGAACATTGGTCTGACAAATTTCATGGATTATTGTGATGACAGTGGGCATGGAGCATTGAGATGATACGGGCATGGAGCATTGTGGTGACAAAGTCACAGAGCCTTGTGTGACGAGGGCATGGACCATTGTGAGGACAAATTTCATGAAGCATTGTGATGACTGGAGTCACGGAGCCTTGTGATGACAGGGATCATGGAGCATTGTGATGACAAGGGCATGGAGCATTGTGATGACAGGGGCATGGAACATTGGTCTGACAGGTTTCACGGATTATTGTGATGACCGTGGGCATGGCACATTGTGATGACAAGGGCATGGAACATTGTGATGACAAGGTCATGGAATATTGTGAAGACAAGTGTCAGGGAGCATTGTGATGATATATGTCATTGTTCATTGTGATTACAATGGCATGGAGCATTGTGATACCAAGTGTCATGGAGGATTGTTATGACAAATGTAATGGAGCATTTTGATGACAAGGACTTGGAACATTGCTATGACAAGGGTCATGGAGCTTTGTGATGACAAGGGCAAGGAGCATTCTGAAGAAAATTTGCATGGAGCATTGAGATTACAGGGGTTTTGAAGCAATGTGATTAGAAGGGCATGGAGCATTGTGATGAGAAGGCAATGGAGCATTCTGATGATATGCGTCATGGACCTTTGTGATGACAAGGACATGGAGCATTGTGATTACAGGGGTCTTGGACCATTGTGATGAAAAGGGAATGGATCATTGTGATGAAAAATGCATGGAGCCTTGTCATGACAGGGTTCAAGGAGCATACTGATGACAACTGTCAGGGAGCATTGTGATGATAAGTGTATTGAGCATTGTGATGACAAAGATCATGGAGCATTGTGATGAGAAGACTATGGATAACTGTGATGACCAGCATCATGGGGCATTGTGATGACAAGTGTTATGGAACATTGTGATCAGAAGGGTTTTGTGCATTGTGATGACAGAGGTCATTGAGCATTTTGATTTCATTGTGATGACAATAGCATGAAATATTATGGTGATGGGCACGGTGCATTGTGATGACAGGGTTCATGGAGCATTGAGATGAAAAGGGGCATGGAGCATTGTGACTACAGTGGTGTTGGAGCATTGTGATGACAAGGGTCACAGAGCATTGTAATGAAAAGTTCATGGAGCATTGTGGTGACAAAGGTTACAGAGACTTTTGATGATGAGGGCATGGACCATTGTGATGACAAAGTCTTGAAGCATTGTGATGACTGGAGTCACGGATCATTGTGATGACATGTGTCATGGAGCATTGTGATGTCAAGTGCATGGAGCATTGTGATGACAGTGGTCATGCAGCACTGTGATGACAAGGTTCTTGGAGCATTGTGATGACAAGCCTCACGGAACATTCTGATTAAAGTTGTCATGGAGCATTGGGATGACAAGGGCATGGATCATTGTGATGACAAGTGTCATGGAGATTTTTGATGACAAGATTCCCAGATCATTGTGTTGTGAGGGTTCATGGAGCGTGGGGATGACAGTGGTCATGGATCATTGTGATGACAGTGGTCATGGTGCATTGTGATGAGAAGGTCATGGATCATTGGGCTGAAAATGTTCATGGAGTATTGTGATGACTGGGGTCATGGAGCATTGTGATGACAAGGGAATCGAGCATTGTGATGAGAAGCTCCTGGAGCATTGTGTTGAGAAGACCATGTTGTCTTGTGATGACAAGACTCATGGAGCATTCTGATGAAAAGCGTCATGGAGCATTGTAATTACAGGGCTCTTGGAGCATTGAGATGACAATGGCACGGAACATGGTGATGAGAAGGCCATGGAGCATTCTGATGACATGCGTCATGGAGCTTTGTGAAGAGAAGCACATGGAGCATTTTGATTACCGGGGTCTTGGAGCATTGTGATGAAAAGGGCATGGATCATTGTGATGAAAAATGCATGGAGCCTTGTCATGACAGGGCTCAAGGAGCACACTGAGGACATGTGTCAGGGAGCATTGAGATGACAAGTGTATTGAGCATTGTGATGACAAAATCATGGAGCATTGTGATGAGAAGACCATGGATAATTGTGATGATGAGCGTAATGTGGCGTTGTGATGCCAAGTGTTATGGAACATTGTGATCACAAGGGTTTGGGGCATTTTGGTGTCAGAGGTCATGGAGCATATTGATTTCATTGTGATGACAATAGCATGAAGTATTATGATGATGGGCATGGTGTACTGTGATGACAGCGTTCATGCAGCATTGAGATGAAAAGTGGCATGGAATATTGTAATGACAAATGTCATGAAGCATTGTGATGACTGGAGTCACGGAGCATTGTGATGACAGGGGTCATGGAGCATTGTGATGACAAGGGCATGGAGCATTGGGATGAAAGTTGCATGGAGTATTGGCCTGACATGTTTCATGGATTATTGTGATGACAGAGGGCATGGCACATTGTGATAACTAGTGCATGGAGCATTGTGATGACAAGGTCATTGATTATTATGAAGAAAGGTGTCAGGGAGCATTGTTGTGACATATGTCACGGTGCACTGTGATGACAATGGCATTGAGCATTGTGATGCCAAGTGTCATGGAGAAATGTGATGACAAATGTAATGAAACATTGTGATGACAAGGGCCTGGAGCATTGTGATGACAAGGGTAATGGAGCATTGTGATGACAAGGGAATGGATCATTCTGATGACAAGGGTCATGGAGCATTTTGATGACAAGGGTCCCGGATCATTGTGTTGTCAGGGTTCATGGAGCATTGTGATGACATGGGTCATGAGGCATTGTGATGACAGGATTCATGGGTCATGGTGATGAGAAAGTCATGGAGCATTGGGCTGAAAATGTTCATGGAGTATTGTGGTGACAGGGGTCATGGGGCATTTTGATGACAAGGGAATGGAACATTGTGATGAAAATATCATGGAGCATGGTGATGAGAAGTCCATGGAGCATTATGAAGACATTCGTCATGAAGCTGTGTGATGACAACGGCATGGAGCATTGTGATTACAGTGGTCTTGGAGCATTGTGAGGAAAAGGGCATGGATCACTGTGATGAAAAATGCATGGAGCCTTGTCATGTCAGGGTTCAAGGAGCATACTGACGAGAAGTGTCAGGGACCATTGTGATGACAAGTGTATTGAGCATTGTGATGACAAGTGTATTGAGCATTGTGATGACTAGGTCATGGAGTATTGTGAAGACAGGTGTCAGGGAGCATTGTGATGACATATGTCATGTTCCATTGTGATGACAATGGCATGGGGCATTGTGATGCCAAGTGTCATGGAGGTTTGTGATGACAAAGATAATGGGGCATTGTGATGATTAGGGCTTGGAACATTATGATGACAAGGGACATTGAGAATTTTGATGAGGAGGTCGTGAAGCATTGTGATGACAAGGTCCTGGAGCATTGTGATGAGAAGACCATGGAGCCTTGTGATGACAAGTCTCATGGAGCACACTGATGACAAGGGGCATGGAGCATTGTGATTACAGGGGTCTTGGAGCATTGTGATGAGAAGGGTCATGGAGCCTTGTGATGACAAGGCTGTGGAACATTGTCATGACAGGGGTGAGGGAGTATTGTAATGACTAGTGATGGAACATTTTGATATCAGTGGTGAAAGAGAATTTTGATGAGAAGTGCATGGAGCTTTGTGATGACAATGTTTACGGAGCATTGTGAAGATAAGGTTGTGGAACATTGTGATGACCATCACATGGCACATTGTGATGACATGGGTCATGGAGCATTGTTCTGACAAGTGCATGGAGCATTGTGATGCCAAGGTTCATGGAGCACTCTGCTGACAAAGGCATGGAGCATTGTGATGACAAGGGTCAGAGAGCATTGTGATGAAAAGTTCATGGAGCATTATGGTGACAAATTTCAAAGAGCACTGTGATGAGGAGGGCATGGACCATTGTGATGACAAAGGTCATGAAGCAATGTGATGACTGGAGTCACGGAGCACTGTGATGACAATGGCATGGAGCATTGTGATGACAGGGGCGTGGAGCATTGGTCTGACAAGTTTCATGGATTATTGTGATGATAGTGGGCATGGCACATTGTGATGACAAGGGCATGGAGCATTGTTATGACCAGGTGATGGAATATTGTGAAGACAGGTGTCAGGGAGCATTGTGATGACATATGTCATGGTGCATTGTGATGACAATGACATGGAGCATTGTGAAGCCACGTGTCATGGGGGATTGTGATGACAACGGTAATGGAGCATTGTGATGACAAGGGCCATTGAGAATTGTGATGACAAGTTCGTGAAGCACTGTGATGAAAAGCACATGGAGCTTGCTATGACAGGGGTCATGGAGCATTGCAATGACAAGTGCATGGAGAATTGTGATGACAAGAGCATGTAACATTGTGATGAGAAGTGTCATGGAGCATTGTGATGGCAATACCGTGGAGCACTGTGATGAGAAGACCATGGATAATTGTGATGACGAGCGTCATGGAGCATTGTGATGACAAGGGACAGTGAGAATTTTGATGCCAACGTCGTGAAGCATTGTGATGACAAGTGCACGGAGCTTGCTATGACAGGGCACATGGAGCATTGCGATGAAAAGTGCATGGAGAATTGTGATGACAGGGGTCATGGAGCATTGTGATGAAAAGGGCATGGAGCATTGTGATGGAAAAGGCATGGAGCTCTTCATGAAAGTTTTCAAGGAGCATTCTGACGACAAGTGTCATGGAGCATTGTGATTACAAGTGTATTGTGCATTGTGATGACAAAGTTCATGGAGCATTGTGATGACACGGGCATGGAGTATTGTGATGACAGGTAATATGGAGCGTTGCAATGACAAGTGTTGTGGAACAATGTGATCACAAGGGTTTGGAGCATTGTGATGACAGAGGTCATGGAGCATTTTGATTTCATTTTGATGACAATAGCATGAAGCATTATGATGATGGGCATGGTGCATTGTGATGACACGGTTCATGGAGCATTGAGATGAAAAGTGGCATGGAGCATTGTGATTACAGGGGTCTAGGAGAATTGTGATGACAAGGGCATGGAGCATCGTGAATGAGAAGGCCATGGAGCATTCTGATGACATGTGTCATGGAGCTTTGTGATGACAAGGACATTGAGCATTGTGATGACAAGGGTTATGGAGCCTTGTGATGACAAGGCCGTGGAACATTGTAATGGCAGGTGTCATGGAGCATTGTTATAACAGGGTTAATGGAGCATTTTGATGACAAGGGCATGGAGCATTGGTCTGAAAAATTTCATGGATTATTGTGATGAGAGGGGGCATGGAGCATTGTGAAGACAAGGGCATGGAGCATTGGTCTGAAAAGTTTCATGGATTATTGTGATGAGAGGGGGCATGGAGAATTGTGATGACAAGGGCATGGAACACTGTGATACATGGGTCATGGCGGATTGTAATGAAAAGGGCATGGAGCATTGTGTTAAGAAGAGCATTGAGCATTGTGATGAAAAGCATCATGGAGCATATGATGACAACTGCATGGAACAATGTGATGAGAGTGTTCATGGAGCATTTTGATGACAATGGCATGGAGCATTGTGATGCCAATGTTCATGGAGGAATGTGATGACAAAGTTAATGGAGCATTGTGATGACAGGGGTTTGGAGCATTGTGAGGACAAGGGTCATGGAGCATTTTGATGACAAGGGCATGGAGGATTGTGATAACAAGGGCCATTGAGAATTTAGATGACAATTTCGTGAAGCATTGTGATGAAAAGCACATGGAGCTTGCAATGACGGGGTCATTGAGCATTGCGATGACAAATGCATGGAGAATTGTGATGACAAGAGCATGTAACATTGTGATGAGAAGTGTCATGGAGCATTGTGATGGAAAGACCGTGGAGCATTGTGATGAGAAGATCATGGATATTTGTTATGACGAGCGTCACGGAGCACTGTAATGACAAGGGTTATGGAGCATTGTGATGACAGGTGTCATGGAGCATTGTTATGACAGGGATCATGGAGCATTGTGATGCCAAGTGTCATGGATGAATGTGATGACAAAGTTAATGGAGCATTGTGATGACAGTGGTTTGGAGCATTGTGAGAAAAAGGGCATGGAGCATTGTGATGAAAAAGGCATGGAGCCTTTTCATGAGAGGTTTCGAGGAGCATTCTGAGGAAAAGTGTCAGGGAGCATTGTGATGACAGGTGTATTGAGCATTGTGATGACAAATTTCATGGAGCATTGTGATGGCAAGGGCATGGAGTATTGTGATGACAGGCATCATGGAGCGTTGTGATGACAAGTGTTATGGAACATGGTGATCACAAGGGTTTGGAGCATTGTGATGACAGAGGTCATGAAGCATTGAGATAACTGGAGTCATGGAGCACTGTGATGACAGGGGTCATGGAGCATTGTGATGACAAGGGCATGGAACATTGTGATGACAAGGTCATGGAGTATTTTGAAGACAGGTGTCAGGGAGCATTGTGATGACATATGTCATTGTCCATTGTGATGACAATGGCATGGAGCATTGTGATACCAATTGTCATGAAGGATTGTGATGACAAAGGTAATGGAGCATTTTGATGACAAGGGCTTGGAACATTGTGATGACAATGGTCATGGAGCATTGTGATGGCAAGGGAATGGAGCATTGTGATGACAAGGGCTATTGAGAATTTTGATGAAAACGTAGTGAAGCATTGTGATGAAAAGCACATAGAGCTTGCTATGACTGTGGTCATAGAGCATTGCGATGACAAGTGCATGGAGAATTGTGAAGACAAGATCATGTAACATTGTTTTGAGAAGTGTTAAGGATTATTGTGATGACAAGGACGTGGAGTATTGTAATGACAAGTCACATGGAGCATTGTGATGGCAAGACCGTGGAGCATTGTGATGAGAAGACCATGGATAATTGTGATGACGAGCATCATGGAGCACTGTAATGACAAGGGGCATCGTGCATTGTGATGACATGGGTCATGGAGCATTGTGATGACTAGGGTCATGGAGGATACTGATGAGAAGCTTGTGAAGTATTGTGATGACAATGGCATCGGGCATTGTGATGAAAGGGGCATGGAGCCTTTTCATAACACGGTTCAAGGAGCATTCTGATGAGAAGTGACAGGGAGCATTGTGATGACAATTGTATTGAGCATTGTGATGACAAATGTCATGGAGCATTGTCATGAGAATTCCATTGATAATTGTGATGACAGGCATCAAAGTGTGTTGTGATGACAAGTGTTATAGAACATTGTGATCACAAGTGTTTGGAGCATTGTGATGACAGAGGTCATGGATCATTTTGATTTCAAGGAGCATGGAGCATTTTGATGACACGGGCATGAAGCAATGTGATCCCAACGTTCATGGAGGATTTTGATGACAATGGTAATGGAGAATTATGATGACAAGTGCATGGAGCATTGTGATGACAAGGCAATGTAGCATTTTGCTGACAAAGGCATGGAGCATTGTGATGACGGGGGTCACGGAGCAATGTGATGACAAGCGTCACAGAGCATTGTGATTACAGGGGCCATGGAACACTGGGATGACAAGGGCATGGATCATTGTGATGACAATGATCATGGAGCATTGGGCTGAAAATGTTCATGGAGTATTGAGATGACAGGTGTCATAGAACATTGTGATGTCAAGGTAATGGAGAATTGTGATGACAAGGTTCTGGAGGATTGTGATGAGAAGACCATGGACCCTTGTGCTGAAAAGTCTCATGGAGCATTCTGATGAAAAGCGGCATAGAGCATTGTGATTACAGGGTTCTTGGAGCATTGTGATGAAAAGGGCATGGAGCATTGTGATGACAGGGGCATGGAGTATTGGTCTGACAAGTTTCAGGGATTATTGTGATGACAGTGGGCATGGTGCTTTGTGATGACAAGGGCATGGAGCATTGTGATGACAAGGTCATGGAGAATTGTGAAGACTGGTGTCAGGGAGCATTGTGATGACATATGTCATGGTCCATTGTGATGACAATGGCATGGAGCATTGTGATGCCAAGAGCCATTGATAATTTTGATGATAATTCATGAAGCATTGTGATGACAACCACATGGAGCTTGCTATGACAGGGGTCATGGAGCATTGTGATTAAAAGTGCATAGAGAATTGTGATGACAAATCATATAACACTGTGAGTAGAAGTGTCATGGAGCGTAGTGATGCCAAGGACGTGGAGAATTGTGATCACCAAGGACATGCAGCAATATGATGACCAGGGCATGCAACATTGTGATGGCAAGACCGTGGAGCATTGTGATGAGAAGACCATGGATAATTGTGAAGATGAGTGTCATGGAGCACTGTAATGACAAGGGGCATGGAACATTGTGATGACAGGTGTTATGGAGAATTGTGATGACAGAGGTCATGGAGCATTGTGATGACAAGGGTCATGGATCATTCTGATGACAAGCTTGTGGAGTATTATAATGACAATGGCATGGAGCATTGAGATGAAAAGGGCATGGAGAATTCTGATGAAAAACGCAGGGAGCCTTTTCATGACAGGGTTCAAGGAGCATTCTTAAGACAAGGGTTAGGGAGCATTGTGATGACAAGTGTATTGAGAATTGTGATGACAAAGGTCATGGAGCATTGTGATGACAAGGTCATGGTGTATTGTGATGACAGGCATCATGGAGCATTTTGATGACAAGTGTTATGGAACATTGTGATCACAAAGGTTTGGAGCATTGTGATGACAGGGGTCATGGAGCTTTGTGATGACAAAGGTCATGGAGCATTTTGATGACAAGGTTGTGGTGCATTGTGATGAGAAGGGCATGGAGCATTGTGATGACAAGTGTCATGGAGCACTGTGATGACAAGCGTCACGGAGCATTGTGATTAAGGGGTCATGGAGCATTGGGATGACAAGGGCATGGATCATTGTGATGACAAGTGTCATGGAGCATTTTGATGACAAGAGTCCCGGATCATTGTGTTGTCTGCGGTCATGGAGGGTTGTGATGACATTGGTCATGGAGCATTGTGATGACAGGTGTCATGGAGTATTGTGATGAGAATGTCATGGAACACTGGGCTGAAAATGTTCATGGAGTATTGTGATGACAGGAGTCATGGAGCATTGTGATGACAGGGGTCATGGAGCATTGTGATCAGAAGTTCATGGAGCATTGGGCTGACAATAATCATTGAGCATTGTGATGGCAGGGGTAATGGAGCATTGTGAAGCCAATGGAATGGATCATTGTGATGACAACGTCCTGGAGCACTGTGATGAGAAAACCATGGAGCGTTTTGATGACATTCTCACGGAGCATTCTAATGAAAATGGGCATGGAGCATTGTGATTACAGGGGTCGTGGAGCATTCTGATGACAAGGGAATGGTGCATTGTGATGAGAAGGCCATGGAGCATTCTGAAGACATGCATCATGAAGCTTTGTGATGACAAGGGCATGGAGCATTGTGATTTCATGTGTATGGAGCCTTGTGATGACAAGGGTCATGGAGCCTTGTGATGACAAGGCTGTGGAACATTGTGATGACTGGGATCATAGAGCATTGTTATGACAGGGGTAATGGAGCATTGTGATGACAAGGCCATGGGGCATTGGTCTGAAAAGTTTCACGGATTATTGTGATGAGAGTGGGCCTGGAGCATTGTGATGACAAGGGCCTGGAACACTGTGGTACAGGGTTCATGGGGTACTGTAATGACAAGGGCATGGAGCATTGTTATGAGAAGGGCATCGAGCATTGTGATGACAAGCGTCATGTACATTTGTGATGACAAGGGCATGGAACAATGTGATTAGAAGGTTCCTGGAGCATTGTGATGACAATGACATGGAGCATTGTGATGCCAAGGGTCATTGAGCTTTGTGATGACAAAAGTTATGGAGCATTTTGATGACATGTGTTATGGAGCATTGTGATGGTAAGGGCATGTAGTATTGTGATGACAGGGGTCATGGAACATTGTGATGAGAAGGGTTAGGGACTATTGGGATGAGTAGTTATGGAACATTGTGATATCAGTGTTGACAGAGCATTTTGATGAGAAGTGCATGGAGCATTGTGATGACAAGCTGGTGGAGCACTGTGTTGACAAGCGCATGGAGCATTGTGATGACAAGTGTCTTTGCGTATTGTGCTGAGAAAGGCATGGAGCATTGTGATGACAAGGGTCATGGAGCATTGTGATGCAAAGTTCATGGAGCATTGTGGTGACAGAGATCACAGAGCCTTGTGATGGTGAGGGCATTGACCCTTGTGATGACAAAGATCATGAAGCATTGTGATGAATGGAGTCACGGAGCATTGTGATGACAGCGGTCATGGAGCATTGGGATGTCAAGGGCATGGAGCATTGTGATGACAGGGGCATGGATCATTTTGATGGTAAATCCCTGAAGCATTGTGATGAGAAGACCTTGGGTAATTGTGATGATGAGCATCATGGAGCACTGTACTGACAAGTGGCATGGAGCACTCTGATGACAGGTGTAAGGGAACATTGTCATGACAGAGGTCATGGATCATTGTGATGACAAGGGCATGGAGCATTGTGATGACAAGGACTTGGAGCATTGTGATGACAAGTGTCATGGAGCATTGTGATGACAATGGCATGGAGCATTGTGATGAAAACATCATGGATTATTATTAAGACAGGTGTCAGGGAGCATTGTGATGACATATTTCATGTTCCATTGTGATGCCAATGACATGGAGCATTGTGATGCCAAGTGTCATGGAGGATTGTCATGACAAAGGTAAAGGAGCATTGTGATGACAAGATCATGGATCATTGTGATGACAAGGGCCATAGAGAATTTTAATGACCAGGTCTTGAAACATTGTGATGAAAAGTGCATGGAGCTTGCTATGACAGGGGTCCTGGAGCATTGTGATGACAAGTGCATGCAGAATTGTGATGACAAGAGCATATCACATTGTGAGGAGAAGTGTCAAGGAGCATTGTGATGACAAGGATGTGGAGAATTGTGATGACAAGGGTCATGGAGCATTGAGATGACCAGGGCATGGAGCAATGTGATGGTAAATCCCAGAAGCATTGTGATGAGAAGACCTTCGGTAATTGTGATGACGAGCATCATGGAGCACTGTACTGACAAGGGGCATGGAGCATTGTGATGACAGTTGTCAGGGAACATTGTGATGACAGAGGTCATGGAGCATTGTGATAACAAGGGCCTGGAGCATTGTGATGACAAGGGCCTGGAGCATTGTGATGACAAGTGTCATGGAGCATTGTGATGACATTGGCATGGAGCACTGTCGTGACAAGGGACATTGAGAATTTTTATAACAATGTCATGAAGCATTGTGATGACAAGCATATGGAGCTTGCTATGACATGGGTCAGGGAGCATTGCGATGACAATTGCATGGTGAATTGTTATGACAAGTGCATGTAACTTTGTGATGAGAAGTGTCAGGGAGCATTGTGATGACAAAGAGGTGGAAAATTGTGATGACAAGGGACATGGAGCATTGTGATGAAAAGGGAATGGATCATTGTGATGACAAGGGTCATGGAGCATTCTGATGATAAGCTTGTGGAGTATTGTGATGACATTGGCATGGAGCATTGTGATGAAAAGGGCATGGATCATTGTGATGTAAAAGGCATGGAGCCTTTTCATGACAGGGTTCAAGGAGCATACTGATGACAAGTGTCAGGGAGCATTGTGATGACAAGTGTATTGAGCATTGTGATGACAAAGGTCATGGAGCATTGTGATGAGAAGACCATGGATAATTGTGATGACGAGAGTCATGGGGCGTTGTGATGACAAGTGTTATGAACATTGTGATCACAACGGTTTGGAGCATTGGATGACAGAGGTCATGGAGCATTTTGATTTCATTGTGATGACAATAGCATGAAGCAGTATGATGATGGGCATGGTGCATTGTGATGACAGGGTTCACGGAGCATTGAGATGAAAAGGGGCATGGAGCATTGTGATGACAAGTGTATTGAGCATTGTGATGACAAAGGTCATGGAGCATTGTGATGAGAAGACCATGGATAATTGTGATGACGAGAGTCATGCGGCGTTGTGATGACAAGTGTTATGAACATTGTGATCACAACGGTTTGGAGCATTGGATGACAGAGGTCATGGAGCATTTTGATTTCATTGTGATGACAATAGCATGAAGCAGTATGATGATGGGCATGGTGCATTGTGATGACAGGGTTCACGGAGCATTGAGATGAAAAGGGGCATGGAGCATTGTGATTACAGGTGGCCTGGAGCATTGTGATGACAAGGGTATGGAGCATTGTGATTACAGGTGTCTTGGAGCATTGTGATGACATGGGCTTGGAGCATTGTGATGACAATGGTCATGGAGCATTGTGATGACAAGGGCATGGAGCATTGTGATGACAAGGGCAATTGAGAATTTAGATGACAAGGTCATGAAGCACTGTGATGAAAAGCACATGGAGCTTGGTATGACAGGTGTCATGGAGCATTGTGATGACAAGTGAATGGAGAATTGTGATTACTAGAGCATGTAACATTGTGATGAGAAGTGTCATGGAGCATTGTAATGGCAAGACCGTGGAGCACTGTGATGAGAAGACCATGGATAATTGTGATGATGAGCGTCATGGAGCACTGTAATGACAAGCGGCATGGAGCATTGTGATGACAGGTGTCATGGAGCATTGTGATGACAAGTGAATGTAGAATTGTGATGACAGGTGTCATGGAGCATTGTGATGACATGGGTCATGGAGCATTGTGATGACAAGTGTCATGGAACATTCTGATGACAAGCTTGTGGAGTATTGTGATGACAATGGCATGGAGCATTGTGATGAAAAAGTCATGGAGCCTTTTCATGAAAGGGTTCAAAGAGCATTCTGACGACAAGTGTCAGGGAGCATTGTGATGACAAGTGTATTGAGCATTGTGATGACAAAGTTCATGCAGCATTGTGGTGACACGGGCATGGAGTATTGTGATGACAGGCATCATGGAGCGTTGTGATGCCAAGTGTTTTGGAACAATTTGATCACAATGGTTTGGAGCATTGTAATGACAGAGGTCATGGATCATTTTAATTTCAAGGAGCATGGAGCATTGTGATGACATGGGTCAAGGAGCATTGTGATGAGAAGATCAAAGAGCATTGGGCTGAAAATATTCATGGAGCACTGTGATGACAGGTGTCCTGGGGCATTGTGATGACAAGGGTCATGGAACATTCTGATGACAAGCTTGTGGAGTATTTTGATGACAAGGGCAAGGAGCATTGTGCTTACAGGGATCTTGGAGCATTGTGATGAAAATGGCATGGAGCCTTGCATGACAGTGTTCAAGGAGCATACTGATGACAAGTGTCAGGGAGTATTGTGATGACAACTGTTTTGAGCATTGTGATAACAAAGTTCATGGAGCAGTGTGATGAGAAGACCATGGATAACTGTGATGAGGAGCATCATGGGGCATTGTGATGACAATTGTTATGGAACATTATGATCACAATGGTTTGGAGCATTGTGATGACAGAGGTCATGGAGCATTTTGATTTCATTGTGATAACAATAGCAAGAAGCATTATGATGATGGGCATGGTGCATTGTGATGACAGGGTTCATGGAGCATTGAGATGAAGAGGGGCATGGAGCACTGTGATTAAAGGTGTCTTGGAGCATTGCGATGACACAGGCATGGAGCATTGTGAATAAGAAGGCCATGGGGCATTCTGATGACATGCGTCATGGAGTTTTGTGATGACAAGTGCATGGAGCATTGTGATTACAGGGTCTTGGAGCATTGTGATGACAAGGGTCATGGAGTCTTGTGATGACAAGGCCGTGGAACCTTGTGATGGCAGGGTTCATGGAGCATTGTTATGACAGGGGTAACGGAGCATTGTGATGACAAGGGCATCCACATTGGTCTGAAAAGTTTCATGGATTATTGTGATGAGAGTGGGCATGGAGCATTGTGATGAGATGGGCATTGAGCATTGGTATCACAAGAGTCATGGAGCTTTGTGATGACAAGTGCATGGAGCAATTTGATGAGAGGGTTCATGGAGCATTGTGATGACAATGGCATTGTGATGCCAAGGGTTATGGAGCATTGTGATGACAAATGTCATGGAGCAGTTTGATTACAAGGGCATGGTGCTTTGTGAAGGGAAGGGCAGGGAGCATTGTGATGACAGGGTCATGGAGCAATTTGATGAAAAGTGTCATGGAATATTTTGATTACAGGGGTTATAGAATACTGTGATGTCAGGGGTCATGTAGCAGTGTGATGAAAAGGGTCATGGAGCATTTTGATGACAGGGGTTATGGAACATTGTGATGTCAGGGGTCATCAAATATTGTGATGATAAGTGCATGTAGCATTTTGATGACAGGGGCCATGGAACATTTTGATGACAGGGGTGATGGAGTATTGGGATGACTAGTGATGGAACATTGTGATATCAGTGGTGAGAGAGCATTTTTATGAGAAGTGCATGGAGCACTGTGATGACAAGGTTTATGCAGCATTTTGATGACAAGGATGTGGAGCATTGTGATGACAAGCACATGGCACATTGTGATGACATGGGTCATGGAGCATTGTGCTGAGAAGCTCATGGAGAATTGTGATGACAAGAGTCATAGAGCATTGTGCTGAGAAACGCATAGAGCATTGTGATGACAAGGGTCAGAGAGCATTGTGATGAAAAGTTCATGGAGCATTGTGGTGACAAAAGTCACAGAGACTTGTGATGATGAGGGCATGGACCATTGTGATGAGAAAGGTCATGAAGCATTGAGATGACAGGAGTCACGGAGCATTGTGATGACGGCTCATGAAGCATTGTGATGACAAGGGCATGGAGCATTGTGATGACAGGGGCATGGAGCATTGGTCTTACAAGTTTCATGCATTATTGCAATGACATTGGGAATGGTGCATTGTGATGACAAGGGCATGGAGCATTGTGATGACAAGGTCATGCAGTATTGTGAAGACAGGTTTCTGGGAACATTGTGAAGACATATGTCATGGCCCATTGTGATGACAATGTCTTGGAGCATTGTGATGCCAATTGTCATGGAGGTTTGTGATGACAAAGGTAATGGAGCATTGTGATGACAAGGGCTTGGAGCATTGTGATGACAAGGGTCATGGAGCACTGTGCTGAGACGGGCATGGAGCACTGTGATGACAATTGTCATGGTGCATTCTGCTGAGAAAGGCATGGAGCATTGTGATGACAAGTGTCACAGACCACTATGATGAAAAGTTCATGGAGCATTGTGGTGACAAATGTCACAGAGCCTTGTGATGACAGGGGCATGGACCATTGTGATGACAAGAGTCATGAAGCATTGTGATGACGGGAGTCACGGAGCATTGTGATGACTGGGGTCATGGAGCATTTTCATGACAAGTGCGTGGAGCATTGTGATGACAGGGGCACGGAGCATTGGTCTGACAAGTTTCATGGTTTATTGTGATGACAGTGCACATGGCACACTGTGATGACAAGGGCATGGAGCACTGTGATGACAAGGTCATGCAGAATTGTGAAGACAGGGGTCCGGGAGCATTGTGATGACATGTGTCATGGTCCATTGTGATGACAATGGCGTGGAGCATTGTGATGACAGGGGTCATGGAGCATTGTGATGACAAGGGTCATGGAGCATTCTGATGACAAGCTTGTGGAGTAATGTGATGACAATGGCATGGAGCATTGTGATGAAAAGGGCATGGAGCATTGTGATGAAAAAGGCATGGAGCCTTTTCATGAGAGTGTTCAAGGGGCATTCTGACGACAAGTGTCAGGGAGCATTGTGATGACAAGTGTATTGTGCATTGTGATGACAAATGCATGTTACATTTTGATGACAATGGTCATGGAGCACTGTGATCACAAGCGTCATGGAGCATTGTGATTACAGGGGTCTTGGAGCATTGGGATGGCAAGGGCATGAATCCTTGTGATGACAAGTGTCATGGAGCATTTTGATGACAACAATCCCGGATCATTGTATTGTCTGGTGTTATGGAGCGTTGTGATGACAGTGGTCATGGAGCATTGTGATGACTGGGGTCATGGAGCATTGTGATGACAGGGGTCATGGAGCATTGTGATCAGAAGTTCATGGAGCATTGGGCTGACAATAATCATTGAGCATTGTGATGGCAGGGGTAATGGAGCATTGTGAAGCCAATGGAATGGAGCATTGTGATGACAAGGTCCTGGAGCATTGTGAGGAGAAGACAATGGAGCCTTGTGATGACAAGTATCATGGTGCATTCTGATGAAAAGGGGCTTGGAGCACTGTGATTACATGGGTCTTGGAGCATTGAGATGAATAGAGCATGGATGATTGTGATGAAAAAGCATGGAGCCTTGTCATGAGAGGGTTCAAGGAGCAAACTGACGACAAGTGTCAGGGAGCATTGTGATGACAAGTGTATTGAGCATTGTGATGACAAACTTCATGGAGCATTGTGATGAGAGGACCATGGATAATTGTGATGACGAGCGTCATGGGGAGTTGTGATGACAAGTGTTATGGAACATTGTGAACACAAGGGTTTGGAGCATCGTGATGACAGAGGTCATTGAGCATTTTGATTTCATTGTGATGACAATAGCATGAAGCATTATGATGATGGGCATGGTTCATTGTGATGACAGAGTTCATGGGGCATTGAGATGAAAAGGGGCATGGAGCATTGTGATTACAGGTGTCTTGGAGCATTGTGATGACAAGGGCATGGAGCATTGTGATGAGAAGGCCATGGAGCTGTCTGATGACATGCGTCATGGAGCTTTGTGATGACAAGAGCATGGAGCATTGTTATTACAGGGGTCTTGGAGCATTGTGATGACAACGGTCATGGAGCCTTGTGATGACAAGGCCGTGGAACACTGTCATGACAGGGGTGAGGGAGTATCGTAATGACTAGTGATGAAATATTTTGATATCATGGGTGAAAGAGCATTTTGATGAGAAGTGCATGGAGCTTTGTGAATGACAAGTTTTATGGAGCATTGTGATGACAAAGTTGTGGAACATTGTGATGACAAGCGCATGGCACATTGTGAAGACATGGGTCATGGAGCATTGTTCGCACAATTGCATGGAGCATTGTGATGACAAGGGTCATGGAGCACTCTTCTGACAAAGGCATGGAGCATTTTGATGACAAGGGTCAGAGAGCATTGTGATGAAAAGTTCAGGGAGAATTATGGAGACAAAGTTCACAGAGCCCTGTGATGACGAGGGCATGGACCACTGTGATGACAAAGGTCATGAAGCATTGTGATGACTGGAGTCACGGAGCATTGTCATGACAAGGGCATGGAGCATTGTGATGACAGGGGCATGGAGCATTGGTCTGACAAGTTTCATGGATTATTGTGATGATAGTGGGAATGGCACATTGTGATGACTAGGGCATGGAGAATTGTTATGACCAGGTCATGGAGTATTGTGAAGACAGGTGTCAGGGAGCATTGTGATGACATATGTCATGGTGCATTATGATAACAATGGCATGGAGCATTGTGAAGCCAAGTGTCATGGAGGATTTTGATGACAAAGGTAATGGAGCATTGTCATGACAAGGGCTTGGAGCATTGTGATGACAATGGACATGGTGCATTGTGATGACAAGGGCATGGAGCATTGTGATGACAAGGGCCATTGAGAATTTTGATGACAAGATCGTGATGCATTGTGATGACAAACATGTGGAGCTTGCTATGACAGGGGTCATGGAGCATTGCAATGACAATTGCATGGAGAATTGTGATGACAAGAGCATGTAACATTGTGATGAGAAGTGTCAGGGAGCATTGTGATGGCAAGTGTATTGAGCATTGTGATGACAAAGTGCATGGAGCATTGTGATGACACGGGCATGGAGTATTGTGATGACAGGCATCATGGAGCGTTGTGATGACAAGTGTTGTGGAACAATGTGATCACAAGGGTTTGGAACATTGTGATGACAGAGGTCATGGATCATTTTGATATCAAGGGGCATGGAGCAATGTGACGACAGTGGTCATGGAGCATAGTGATGAGAAGATCATAGAGCATTGGGCTGAAAATATTCTTGGAGTATTGTGATTACAGGGGTCTTCGAGAATTGTGATTAAAAGGGCATGGAGCCTTGTCATGACAGGGTTCAAGGAGCATACTGATGACAAGTGTCAGGGAGCATTGTGATGACAAGTGTATTGAGCATTGTGATAACAAAGTTCATGGAGCATTGTGCTGAGAAGACCATGGATAACTGTGATGAGGAGCGTCATGGGGCATTGTGATGACAACTGTTATGGAACACTGTGATCACAAGGGTTTCGAGCATTGTGATGACAGAGGTCATGGAGCATTTTGATTTCATTGTGATGACAATAGCATGAAGCATTATGATGATGGGCATGGTGCATTGTGATGACAGGGTTCATGGAGCATTGAGATGAAAAGGGGCATGGAGCATTGTGATTACAGGTGCATGGAGTATTGTGAATGAGAAGGCCATGGAGCATTCTGATGACATGCGCCATGGAGCTTTGTGATGACAAGTGCATTGAGCATTGTGATTACAGTGTCTTGGTGCACGGTGATGACAACGGTCATGGAGACTTATAGTGACAAGGCCGTGAAACCTTGTGATGTCAGGTGTCATGGAGCATTGTTATGACAGGGTAGTGGAGCATTGTAGACAAGGGTATCAGAATTGGTATGAAAAGTTTCATGGATTATTGTGATGACATGGGCATCGAGCATTGGTATCACAAGCGTCATGGAGCTTTGTGATGACAAGTTCATGGAGCAATTTGATGAGAGGGTTCAGGGAGCACTGTGATGACAATGGCATGGAGCATTGTGATGCCAATGGTTATGGAGCTTTGTGGTGACAAATGTCACAGAGCCTTGTGATGACGAGGCTATGGACCATTGTGATGACAAAGGTCATGAATCATTGTGATTACTGGAGTCATGGAGCATCGTGATGACAGGGGTCATGGTGCATTGTGATGAAAAGTGCGTGGAGCATTGTGACGACAGGGTCATGGATCATTGGTCTGACAAGTTTCATGGATTATTGTGATGACAGTGCGCATGGCGCACTGTGATGACAAGGGCATGGAGCATTGTGATGCCAAGGTCATGTAGAATTGTGAAGACGGGTCAGGGAGCATTGTGATGACATATGTCATGGTCCATTGTGATGAAAATGGCATGGAGCATTGTGATGCCAAGTGTCATGGAGGATTGTGATGACAACGGTAATGTTGCATTGTGATGACAAGGGCTTGGAGCATTGTGATGACAAGGGTCATTGAGAATTTTGATGACAAGTTCATGAAGCATTGTGATGACAAGCGCATGGAGCTTGCTATGACAGGGGTCATGGAGCATTGCGATGACAAGTGCATGGATAATTGTGATGAAAAGTGCACGTAACATTGTGATGAGATGTGTCATGGCGCATTGTGATGACAAGGGCATGGACCATTGTGATGACAAGTGTCATGGAGCATTTTGATGACAAGAGCCCCAGATCATTGTGTTGTCAGTGGTCATGTAGGGTTGTGATGACATTTGTCATGGAGCATTGTGATGACAGGTGTCAAGGAGCACAGTAATGAGAATGTCATGGAACACTGTGCTGAAAATGTTCATGGAGTATTGTGATGACAGGAGTCATGGAGCATTGTGATGACAAGAGAAAGGAGAATTGTGATGACAAGGTCCTGGGTCATTGTGATGAGAAAACCATAGAGCCTTGTAATGACATTCTCATGGAGCATTCTAATGAAAATGGGCATGGAGCATTGTGATTACAGGGGTCGTGGAGCATTCTGATGACAAGGGAATGGTGCATTGTGATGAGAAAGCCATGGAGAATTCTGAAGACATGCATCATGGGGCTTTGTGATGACAAGGACATGGAGCATTGTGATTTCATGTGTATGGAGCCTTGTGATGACAAGGGTCATGGAGCCTTGTGATGACAAGGCTGTGGAACATTGTGATGACTGGGATCATGGAGCATTGTTATAACAGGGGTAATGGAGCATTGTGATGACAAGGCCATGGGGCATTGGTCTGAAAAGTTTCATGGATTATTGTGATGAGAGTGGGACTGGAGCACTGTGATGACAAGGGCCTGGAACACTGTGGTACAGGGTTCATGGAGGACTGTAATGACAAGGGCATGGAGCATTGTTATGAGAAGGGCATCGAACATTGTGATGACAAGCGTCATGGACATTTGTGATGACAAGGGCAGGGAGCAATGTGATGAGAAGGTTCCTGGAGCACTGTGATGACAATGACATGGAGCACTGTGATGCCAAGGGTCATTGAACTTTGTGATGACAAATGTTATGGAGCATTTTGATGACATGTGTTATGGAGCATTTTGAGGTCAGGGGTCATGGAGCACTGTGATGATAAGTGCATGTAGTATTGTGATGACAGGGGTCATGGAACATTGTGATGAGAAGGGTGAGGGAGTATTGTGATGACTAGTTATGGAACAGTGTGATATCAGTGGTGACAGAGCATTTTGATGAGAAGTGCAGGGAGCATTGTGATGACAAGCTGGTGGAGCATTGTGTTGACAAGTGCATGGAGCATTGTGATGACAAGTGTCTTTGCGTATTGTGCTGAGAAAGGCATGGAGCATTGTGATGACAAGGGTCATGGAGCATTGTGATGAAAAGTTCATGGAGCATTGTGGTGACAGGTCACAGAGCCTTGTGATGACGAGGGCACTGACCACTGTGATCACAAAGATCATGAAGCATTGTGATGAATGGAGTCACGGAGCATTGTGATGACAGCGGTCATGGAGCATTGGGATGTCAAGGGCATGGTGCATTGTGATGACAGGGGCATGGAGCATTTTGATGGTAAATCCCTGAAGCATTGTGATGAGAAGACCTTGGGTAATTGTGATGATGAGCATAATGGAGCACTGTACTGACAAGGGGCTTGGAGCATTGTGATGACAGGTGTCAGGGAACATTGTGATGACAGAGGACATGGAGCATTGTGATGACAAGGGCATGGAGCATTGTGATGACAAGGGCTTGGAGCATTGTGATGACAAGTGTCATGGAGCATTGTGATGACATTGGCATGCAGCATTGTGATGACAAGGAACATTGAGAATTTTTATAACAATGTCATGAAGCATTGTGATGACAAGCATATGGAGCTTGCTATGACATGGGTCAGGGAGCATTGCGATGACAAGTGCATGGAGAATTGTGATGACAAAAGCATTTAACATTGTGATGAGAAGTGTCATCGAGCATTGTGATGACAAAGAGGTGGAGAATTGTGATGACAAGAGACATGGAGCATTGTGATGACCAGGGCATGGAGCAATGTGATGTCAAGACGGTGGAGCATTGTGATGAGAAGGCCATGGATAATTGTGATGACGAGCATCATGGAGCATTATGATGACAAGAGCCGTGGAGCATTCTGACATAAGATATCACTTATGAAGGAAATGTAAACATGGCTACACATGAACAGAATTAGGAAAGAGAACAGAGTCTCACATTTAGAAAATTTACTTATGCCTGCTTAAGGGGAAAGGAGAGGTGGGGAGATGAACAAAACCAGAGTTTGATATTAGCACAGGTACCGTTCCAAAATCCAAATACAGAAGAGACAAGACCTAAACTTTCCTCAGTGAACGGGACACAAAACCCCATATTTCCTGCAGAGGAATATATCTGACTAGTAAGAATCTTAAAACCTACGTATTGATATGTCTCCATAAGGGAATCAAGTGTGTCTAGACTGGCATAAACATGGCAGTGAGAATAAGCTCAAACCCACTAAGGAGATATTTCAATAACAAAACAAAAAAACAGGGAAATTCTTTACAATTCCTTCAGGGGCTCTGAGGAAACCTGGAATGACCCTATCTACAAGGACAGCTGGATGTGGCATAAGGCTGCACACTTGGGACTGAGAGGATTGGTGAGATTCGGTGAGCAAATGCAGACCATTTAAAGCAATAATACGTGGCACACATTCAAAGGGACCCAAATCTCCAGGTTGAAGGAAATATTACTCCAGCTATAACATGTATGGGAAACCTAGAGAATGGACACACTGTGAATACGAAAGGTTTCTAAAACTCAACTAATTGTCCATCGCCTGGAGCTCCGGTTTGACATTCCAACAGGATTACTATCAATCTCCCAACTTGGAGAGACAGGACCTTTAAACTCCTGGTTCGCACAGGTTGCCAATTTGCAGAGCATGAAAGTGAAGAGGGAGAACTAATGAGAGAGTAGCTGTTAGGCGTCTGGACGGGCACATGTCACTCTAACTTCCCGGCAGGAAGAAGAATTAACCAAAGTCTCAGCCACGCGCTGGGCACCAGTATAGATCCTGAAGCACAATTTTGCACTTGCGGTCAGCTCTCAAAAAACAAGTTGAAAAATGGATCTCAGGGGCACAGCAATTCACAAACTGGCAGTGTAATAAAGGACAACTATCGTCCAAAAATATGTTGAGGGAAGGCAACGAGGCAGACTTGAAAGCGAGGCAGAAATGTAGGAAACAGATTTAAAGAGGTACATTGGAATCGACTTTAAAGCACAGGAAGAGGTGCACAACTTCGACAATGATGCACTTGGCCAAAAAGGGCTTATGCGTTTTCTCCTGAATATATTCAGGAGAAAAAGCATAGGCCCTTTTTGGCCAAACAAGCAAGCAGGCAATGCAAATCTGCACTACAAAGAAGTATCACTTCCCACCGGTCAAAAGGGACATCCGCAAATGTGTAAAAACCAGAAAGGCAAGACAGGCCCTGGAGAACAGGGAGCCTAGTTTTGCTGATGGGTCGGATGTAAATTGCCAATTGCCTCTCTGGAGGAGTGCATTGTGTTCCCTAAAACAAGTAAACAACAGAGCTACAGAGCCAAGGCCATTTCCAGTCCAGGGAATATACCATGGGAAAACTGAAAATCAATAAGACAGAGCCACCCCAAAATTTAGGGCTGCACTGCTTACAAGAACCTCAACTTGGGTATACCTTAAATATCCCAGGAAAGACAAAAATGGTTTAATAAATTGTGTTACTTACGTATGATGGAATATCCCTCAGCCATGAAATCAATGTCATAAGGCCAGTAGCAGCAAAATGAGTGGATTCAGGTACGATGACTCTAAGAGAAATAAGTCACAGAGAAAAAGAAACTTATCATAAGATATCACTAATGAAGGACCTGTGAACATGGATACACAAGAACGGAGTTAGGAAAGAGTACAGAGTCTCACATTTAGAAAACACTCTTATGTCTGCTTAAGGGGGAAGGAGAGGTGGGGTGAAAAATAAAACCAGAGTTTAATATTAGTACATGTACCGTTCCAAAAACCAACTACGGTAGAGACAAGCCCTACACCTTCCTCAGTGAAGGGGACTCAAAACCCCATATTTCCCAAAGAGGAATATATCTGACTAGTAAGATTATTAAAACCTTTGTATTGATATGTCTCCATAAGGGAATCAAGTGTGTCTAGACTGGCATAAACATGGCAGTGAGAATCAGCTCAAACCCACTATAAAAAGAATTTCAAAAAGAAAACAAAAAAAAGGGAAATTCTTTACAATTCCTTCAGGGGCTCTGATGAAACCTGGAATGACCCTATCTACAATGACAGCTGGATGTGGCATAAGGTTGGACACTTGGGACTGAGGGGATTGGTGAGATTGGGTCAGCAAATGCAGACCATTTAAAGCAATAATGTGTGGCACACATTCCAAGGGTCCCAACTCTCCCTGTTGAAGGGAATATTACTACAGCTATAGCATGTACAGGAAACCTAGAGAATGGACACAGTGTGAATACGAAAGGTTTCTAAAACTCAGATAATTATCCCACTCCTGGTGCTCCGGTTTGCCTTTCCAACTGCTTTACTATCAATCTCCCAACTTGGAGAGACAGACCCTTTAACCGCTTGGTTCGCACAGGATGCCTATTTGGCAGAGGATGAAAGGGAAGATGGAGAACCAATGAGAGAGTAGCTGTTAGGCATTTGGACGGGCACATGTCACTCTAATTTCACGGCAGGAAGAAGAATTAACCAAAGTCTCAGCCACACGCTGGGAACCAGTATAGGTCCTGAAGCACAATTTTGGACTTGCGGTCAGCTCACAAAAAATGAGATGAAAAATGGAGCTCAGGGGCACAGCAATTCACAAACTGGCATAGTAATAAAGGAAAACTATCGTCCAAAAATCTGTTGAGGGAAGGCAACGTGGCGGACTTGAAACCGATCCAGAAATGCAGGAAACAGATTTAAAGAGGTACATTGGAATCACCTTTATTTTTTTTTTTATTTATTTATTTTTTTTTTTTTTGCGGTATGTGGGCCTCTCACTGTTGTGGCCTCTCCCGTTGTGGAGCACCGGCTCCGGACGCACAGGCCCAGCGGCCATGGCTCACGGGCCCAGCCGCTCCGCGGCATGTGGGATCTTCCCAGACCGGGGCACGAACCCACTTCCCCTGCATCGGCAGGCGGATTCTCAACCACTGCGCCACCAGGGAAGCCCTGGAATCACCTTTAAATCACAGGAAGAGGGGCACAACTTCGACAATGATGCACTTGGCTAAAAAGGGCGTGTGCGTTTTCTCCTGAATATATTTAGGAGAAAACGCATACGCCCTTTATAGCTAAGCAAGCAAGTGGGCAATGCAAATCTGCAATACAAAGAAGTATCACTACCCACCAGTCAAAACGGACATCGCAAAATGTGTAAAAACCAGAAAGGCAAGACATGCCCTTGAGAACAGGGTGCCTATTTATGCTGATGGGCAGGATGTAAATTGCCAACTGCCTCTCTGGAGGAGTGCATTGTGTTCCCTAAAAGAAGTAAACAACAGAGCTACAGAGCCAAGGGCACTTCCAGTCTAGGGAATATACCTTGGGAAAACTGAAAATCAATAAGACAGGGCCACCCCAAAATTCAGGGCTACACTGCTTACAAGAACCTCAACCTGGGCACACCTTAAATATCCCAGGAAAGACAAAAATGGTTCAAGAAATTGTGTTACTTACGTACGATGGAATATCCCTCAGCCATGAAATCAATGTCATAAGGCCAGTAGCAGCAAAATGAGTGGATTCAGGTACGATGATTCTAAGTGAAATAAGTCACAGAGAAAAATAAACTTATCATAAGATATCACTTATGAAGTTCCTGTAAACATGCCTACACATGAACTGAGTTAGGAAAGAGAACAGAGCCTCACATTTAGAAAAAAGTCTTATGCCTGCTTAAGGGGGAAGGAGAGGTGGGGTGCTGCATAAAACCAGAGTTTGATAGTAGTAGAGGTACCGTTCCAAAAACCAAGTACAGAATAGACAAGACCTAAACTTTCCGCAGTGAAAGGAACTCAAACCCCATATTTCCCGCAGAGGAATATATCTGATTAGTAATAATCTTATAACCTATGTATTGATATGTCTCCATTAGGGAAAAAAGTGTGTCTTGAATGCCATAAACATGGCAGTGAGAATCAGCTCAAACCCACTATAAAAATGAATTTCAAAAACAAAACAAAAAACAGGGAAATGCTTTACAATTCCTTCAGGGTCTTTGATGAAACCTGGAATGACCCTATCTACAACGAAAGCTGAATGTGGCATAAGGCTGGACACTTGGGACTGAGGGGATTGGTGAGATTCACTGAGCAAATGCAGACCATTTAAATCAATAATGCGTGGCACACATTGCAATGGTCCCAACTCTCTAGGTTGAAGGGAATATTACTACAGCTATAACATGTACAGAAAACCTAGAGAATGGACACACTGTGAATACGAAAGGTTTCTGAAACTCAACAATAATCCCTCTCCTGGTGCTCCGGTTTGAATTTCCAACTGCTTTACTATCAATCTCCCAACTTGGAGAGACAGATCCTTTAAACTCCTTGTTAGCACAGGTTGCCAATTTGGCAGAGGATGAAAGGGAAGAGGGAGAAACAATGAGAGAGTAGCTGTTAGGCATTTGGATTGGCACATGACACTCAAATTTCCTGGCAGGAAGAAGAATTAACCAAAGTCTCAGCCACCCGCCAGGAACCAGTATAGGTCCTGAACCAAAATTTTGGACTTGTGGTCAGCCTACAAAAAACGAGTTGAAAAATGGAACTCAGGCAACTACAATTCACAACCTGGCAGAGAAATAAACGACAACTATCATACAAAAATCTGTTGAGGGAAGGCAACGAGGTGGACTTGAAAGCGAACCAGAATAGCAGGAAACAGATTTCAAGAGGTACATTGGAATCGCCTTTAAAGCAGAGGAAGAGGGGCACAACTTCGAAAATGATGCACTTGGCCAATCAGGGCGTATGTGTTTTCTCCTGAATAGATTCAGGAGAAAACGCATACACCCTTTAAAGCCAAGCAAGCAAGAGGGCAATGCAAATCTGCACTAAAAAGAAGTATCATTACCCACCCGTGAAAACGGACATCACAAAATGTGTGAAAACCAGAAAGGCAAGACATGCCCTGGAGAACAGGGAGCCTAGTTATGCTGATAGACGGAACGAAAATTGCCAACTGCCTCTCTGGAGGAGTGCATTCTGTTCGCTAAAACAAGTAAAAAACAGAGCTACAGAGTGGAGGGCACTTCCAGTCTATGGAATATATCTTGGGAGAAATGAATATCAATAAGACAGAGCCACCCCAAAATTTAGGGCTGCTCTGCTTACAAGAACCTCAACTTGGGTACACCATAAATGTCCAAGGAAAGACAAAAATGGTTCAAGAAATTCTGGTACTTACGTACGATGGAATATCCCTCAGCCATGAAATCAATGTCATAAGGCGAGTAGCAGGAAAATGAGTGGATTCAGGTACAAAGATTCTAAGTGAAATAAGTCACAGAGAAAAAGAAACTTATCATAAGATATCACTTATGAAGGTCCTGTAAACATGGCTACACATGAACTGAGTTAGGAAAGAGTACAGAGTAACGAATCTTATCATAAGATGTGACTCATAGTGGGAATGTACACATGGCTACACATGAACTGAATTACAAACACAACAGAGTCACACATTTAGAAATCAATCTTCTACCTGCTTAAGGGGAAAGGCGAGGTGGGGTAATGCATAAAACCACAGTTCTAAATTAGCACAGATACCGATACATAAACCAAGTATGTAATAGACAACACCTACTCCCAGCACAATGAACTGGACTCAACACCCCCTATTCATTGCAGAGGAATATATCTGACTTTAAGAATTTTAAAACATATGTATTCTCATGTCTCCATAAAGGAATCATGTGTGTGTATAACGGCATGAACACTGCACTGAAATTCAGCTAAACCCCCCGTATAAAAATAAATTTCAAAAGCAAAATGCAAAAACAGCGAAACAGAGAGAAATTCTTAAAAATTACGTTCAGGGCCTGTGATGCAACGTGGATTGACCAACTTTACACCCACCTCTGGATGAGACATAAGACTGCACACTTGGAGCTGACAAGATTGCTGAGGTTGTGTCAGCAAAAGAACACCACTTAGAGCAATACTTTGTGCTACCCATTCTAGTGGTCCCAACTCTACAGGTTTAAGGGAATCTTCCTACAGTTAAAAATGCATGGGAAACCCAGTGGTTGGTACAATGTGTAATCGGGAAAGTTTTCTAAAAGGTACCTCATTTTTCCTTTCATCGTGCTGGGCTTCGCCATTCCATCTGCATTACTGAAAATCTCCCCACTTGGAGTTTCAGCGGCTTTACCCTCCTGTTATGCACAGTTTGCAAATTGTGCAGAGGATGAACAGGAAGAGGGGAAACAAATGAGAGATTAGCTGTAGGTGTTTGGATGGACACATGTCTCTCTAGTTTCCCATCAGGAAGAAGAATTAAACAAAGGCTCAGCCTGCAGCCCCGGAACCAGACTAGGGCCTAAAGCCATCCTGCGGTATTGCAGCCAGCTCACAAATAGGCGATTTGAAAGATGGAAATCAGGGGCACAGCAATTCACAAACTTGCAGAGTTATAAGGGACAACTATCATCCAGAAATATATTGAGGTAAGGCAGTGAAGAGGATTTGAATGCAAGGCAGAATTTAAGGAAACAGATTTCAAGAGGTAGATTGGAGTCGTCTTTAAAGCACATGAAAAGCGACAGAACTTCGACAATGATGTCCTTGGCCAAAAAGGGAGTATGTGTATTTTCTTGAATATATTCAGGAAAAAATGCATACGCCCTTTTTGGTCAAGCAAGCCATCAGGCATTGCAAATCCACACTACATAGAAGTGTCACTTACCTCCGGTCAAAAGGGCCATCCGCAAATAGTGTAAAAACCACAAATACAAGACAGGCCATGGAGAAAAGGGAGCCTGGTTATGCCGATGGACAGAATGTAAATTGTCAACAGCCTCTCTGGAGAACTGTATGTTGTTTTCTAAAACAGAGGTACAGAGCATAGCACACTTCCACTCATGGGCCTGTATTTTGGGAAAACTAAATATCCACAACACACAGCCACCCCAAAGTTTATGGCTGCTCTGTTTACAAGAACCTCAACTTCGGTACACTTTAAATACACCAGGAAAGGAAAAAAAAATAATGGATAAAGATGTTGTGGTACTTATATACAATGGAATGTCACTCAGACATAAAATCAATGTCATAAGGCCAATAGCAGCATAATGAGTGGCTTTAGGTACGATGATGCTAATTGAAATGAGCCACAAAGAAAAAGAAACTTATTGTAATATATCACTTATAGAGGGAATGTAAACATGGATACACATGAACTGAATTTCAAAAGAGAAAAGAGTTACACATTTAGAAAACACACTTATGCCTCCTTAAGGGGAAAGGTGATGTGGGGTGATGTGTAAAAGCAGAGTTTGAAATTAGCACAGATACCATTCCATATACCAAATATGTAATAGACAAGACCGACTCCTTTCTCAATGAACTGGACACAAAACACCCTATTCACTGAAGAGGAATATATCTGACTGCTAATAATCTTGAAACCTATGAATTTATATGTCTCCATAATGGAATCAAGTGTATGTAGATTGGCATAAACACAGATCAATGGAACAGGACAGAAAGCTCAGAGATAAACCTACATACCTATGGCTATCTCATCTATGACAAAGGAGCTAAGGATATACAATGGAGAAAAGACAGTCTCTTCAGTAATTGGTGCTGGGAAAACTGGACCCCTACACATAAAAGAATGAAATTAGGACACTCCATAACACCATACACAAAAATAAACTCTAAATTGATTAGAGATCTAAATATAAGACCAGACACTATAAAACTCTTAGAGGAAACCATAGGCAGAACACTCTACGACATAAATCACAGCAAGATCCTTTTTGACCCACCTCCTAGAGAAATGGAAATAAAAACAGAAATCAACAAATGGGACCTAATGAAACTTAAAAGCTTTTACACAGTACAGGAAAACATAAACAAGATGCAAAAACAACCCTCAGAATGGGAGAAAATATTTTCAAATGAAGCAATTGACAAAGGATTAATCTCCAAACTTTACAAGCACCTCATGTAGCTCAATATCACAAAAACAAACAACCCAATTCAAAAACGGGCAGAAGACCTAAATAGACATTTCTCCAAAGAAGATATACAGATTACCAGGAAACATATGAAAGGATGCTGAACATCACTCATCATTAGAGAAATGCAAATCAAAACTACCGTGAGGTATCACCTCACAGCAGTCAGAGTGGCAATCATCAAAAAAAATCTACAAAACAATAAATGCTGGAGAGGCCTTTATTGGAGAAAAGGGAACACACTTGCACTGTGGGTGGGAATGTAAATTGATTTGGGCAATAGGGAGAACAGTATGGAGGTTCCTTTAAATAACTAACAATAGAAGTACCAAACGACACAACAATCCAACTCCTGTGCATTTGCCTTGCGAAAACCATAATTCAAAAAGAGTTTTGTACGAAAATGTTCATTTCAGCTCTATTTACAATAGCCAGGACATGGAAGCAACCTAAGTGTCCATCGACAGATGAATGGATAAAGAAGATCTGGCACATATATACAATGGAATATTACTCAGCCATAAAAAGAAGCAAAACCGACTTATTTGTACTGAGGTGGATGGACTTAGAATCTGTCCTACACAGTGAAGTAAGTCAGAAAGGGAAAAACAAATACTGTATGTTAACAGAGATATACGGAATCTAATGAAGAAAAAAAAAAGATTTTGAAGAACTTAGTGGCAGGACAGGATTAAGGACACAGAAGTAGAGAAAGGACTTGAGGACACCGGAAGGGGGATGGGTAGGCTGGGACGAAGTGAGAGAGTGGCATGGACATAAATACATTACCAAATGTAACACTGATAGCTACTGGGAAGCAGCCACATAGAACAGGGAGATCAGCTCGGTGCTTTGTGACCACCTAAAGGGGTGGGATATGGAGTGTGGGTGGGAGATGCAAGAGGGAGGGGATCTGGTGACATTTGTATATGTATAGAGTATTCACTTTGTTATACAGCAGAAACAAACACTCCATTGTAAAGCAATTATACTCCAATAAATGTGTAAAAGGAAAAAAGAAGAAAGCCCAGGGATAAACCTACACACCTATGGTCAACTAATCTATGGCAAAGGAGGCAAGACTATACAATGGAGATATGACAGTCTCTTCAATCAGTGGTGCTTGGAAATATGGACAGCTACATGTAAAAGAATGAAATTAGAACACTCCCCAACACCATCCATAAAAATATATTCAAAATGGATTAGAGACCTTAATGTAAGACTGGACAGTATAAAACTCTGAGAGGAAAACTTACGAAGAATACTCTGACGTAAATCACAGCAAGATCTTTTTTGATCCACCTCCTATACTAATGAAATAAAAAAGAAAACTAAACAGCTGGGACCTAATGAAACGTAAAAGCTTTTGCAAAGCAATGGAAACTACAAACAAGACTAAAACACAACCCTCAGAATGGCAGAAAATATTTGCAAATGAATCAACGGACAATTGCTTAATCTCCAATATATATAAACAGCTCATGCAGCTCAATATTAATAAAACAAACAACCCAATACAAAAATGGAAGAAGATCTAAATAGACATTTATTCCAAGAAGACATAGAGATGGCCAAGACACACATGAAAATCTGCTCCACATCACTAATTATTAGAGAAATGGAAATCGAAACTACAATGAGGTATCACGTCACACCTTTTAGAATGGACATCATCAGAAAATCTACAAACAACAAATGCTGGAGAGGGTGTGGAGATAAGGAACCTTCTTCCACTATTGTTGGGAATGTAAATCAATACAATCTCTATGGAGAACAGTATGGAGGTTCCTTTAAAAACTAAAAATAGAATTACCATATAATCCAGCAATCCCACTACTGGGCATATACCCAGAGAAAACCATAAATCAAAAAGACACATTCACCATAATGTTCATTGCAGCACTATTTACAATAGCCAGGTAATGAAAGCAACCTAAGTGCCCACAGACAGACGAATGGATAAAGATATGGTACATATATACAATGGAATATTACTCAGCAATACATAGGAATGAAATTGGGTCATTTGTAGAGACCTTGATGTATCTAGAGACTGTCATACAGAGTGAAGTAAGTCAAAAAGAGAAAAACAAGTATTGTATATTAATGCATATATGTGGAACCTAGAAAAATGGTACAGGTTAACCGGTTTGAAGGGCAGAGATAGAGACACAGATGTAGAGAACAAACATATGGACACCAAGGGGGGAATGCCATGTGAGGCTGGTGGTGGGATGAATTGGGAGACTGGGATTCACATGTGCACACTTATATGTATAAAATAGATATCCAATAAGAACCTGCTGTATAAAAGAAAGAAATAAATTTTTTAAAAAAATAAAAATACATAAATAACATTTAATTAAAAAAAAACAGAAAAAAAGTTTTTCCCTTCATATAGACCTCTGTATATTAATGCATTATTTCCATGTTTATATTTGTAAATTTAAAAAAAGAGGAATAAATAAAATCTACCTTGAACCAAAAAGAAAAAAAAAACAAAACAGAACCTACCAGTTATACAGAGGAAAATTGTATCAGGGCACTTGCTCCAGTGGTAAAAATTCTTAAGTTGGTCAGAGGTGTGAAATCGTCTCCCATGCAGTCAGCAGCGCTCCCCCCCACAAGGAGCATCCTCATTGCAAAGCTGGGGGACTGTGTCGAGGCCTCTGTGAGTAAATGTGAGCTGAGACCCAGTCCTGCTGCAGCTGAACTCTTCCCACCCTTTCCAGGTAAAACACCTGAATATGTACAAGAACTTGCAAGCCTAGAGGAAGGGCTGTGGAGCCACACCAGCGACAGCATGCAGGCCGACGTGGTGCCTGCAGTACAGCCAGGATGGTCCTAGACCAGATGCTCTTCTGGAAGCTTTCCATTTCCCTGCCTGAGATACCCTCCTGCCACGGCCCCCACTGCTTTTTTACTTCCTCACCTCTGCCTGGGGAGAAATTCCAGCGGCAGGTATGGGTGACACATCCTCTTCTTTAGCAGGTGGCAGCCTGGCAACTCCTGCAGAAAGTCCAGCAGAGCCCCACTCACACTGGACCACCCACAAAGCCACGGCCCCTCACTCCCTGCCACCACCACAGCCCCGACACTGCTGACGGGGCAGAGAATATGGAGTCAGGCACAGCTACAGGAGCTCTTGCTGACTGGAGAGGTGCTTATATTGACCTCAACCCAGGCACACCAGGGGAGGGCTGGCAGGCAGTGTCAGGCTGCCCAAATCAGCCA
This sequence comes from Hyperoodon ampullatus, assembly GCF_949752795.1. Taxonomy (NCBI): domain Eukaryota; kingdom Metazoa; phylum Chordata; class Mammalia; order Artiodactyla; family Ziphiidae; genus Hyperoodon; species Hyperoodon ampullatus. Next base: position 551,407 of record NW_027641092.1, read on the forward strand.
ATCCTCACCCCTCAGGGGCTCACAGTTGCAGAAAATGAACCTTGCTAAACGGGCCAGGCCCAAGGAACAGGTGTGGGCTGCTGAGGGTCAGGATAGACAAGGGGCTGCAGCTGCGGCTTGTTTTCTAATCTTATCTGGTCTATGAGTGGAAAACAAATTCAAGAAGACCCTATCCTAATGAGAGGAACCCAGGAGTCAGGGAGAGGAGTGATGGTGGGTGGAGACAGAGGCCTGGTGCCCTGGCTGCAGTGGAAGTGTCTGGAAGACCAGGCAGAGAGAGGCTGCACAGAGTGATACCCAGTGTCACAGACCTGTCAGAGCTGCTGTTTGTTAGTTCAAGTCCTGCTCTGAGGTGTTCTGTGTCAGCTGTGAGCGACGGGTGAGCTGGGGGTTCTCTGCAAGGTGGGCTATGTGCACAGTTCCTGTGTGTCCAGCCCTGCTGGGGTACCGGCCCAGGGGAACTCTGTATCCTGGGAAGGGCCTGACTAGGAGAGCCCCATGGGTTGCTGGGTAGCTGCACAGGTGAGCTCCATACCCTGGGAGGGACTTGACCACGAGAGCCCCGTGGGCTGTGGGGTGGGCGGCACAGCCCAGGTGAGCTCCATATCCTGGGATTGGCCTGACCACGAGAGCCCCATGGGCTGCTAGAGACCTGGTAAAGTATATCAGGAGAGTCAGTGAAGGCACCGAGGATATACATCCAGTAGCTCCTATTTCCTACACCCTGCTGGTCATTCTACCATCCACCAGACCATGGCATTCTGTATTATACTTCAATGATGACTTCTTCTGTATTCCATTCATCTCAGAGTCACAAGAACTTTTGGCTTGTGAGTGGCAGGACACAACATGCAACAAAAGCAATAATGTTGGGCCGTCCTGCCCCAATGGTTCAAAAATCCCCACACCATCATTGGGGAAATGTCCTCTAAAGACCTAAAAGTTCTACCTCTGTAAAAGGGAACCCTCCTTCAATATGCAGATGACATTCTGATCGCCAGGCCTACTAAAGACGCCTCTGCACTACCTAGCCAAGAAAGGATAGAAGGTGTCCAAGGAAAAGGCTCAATTATCCCAGGCTAAGGCGACATGCCTGGGATTCATTCTCACAGATATTAGGAGAAATGCATCCCAGGATAAGGAAGAAGCCATTTGCAGCCTTACCTCTTCTAAAACTAGAAGACAGCTTAGGGGTTCCTGGGGAGGCCAAGGTTTTATGCATCTGGATCTCTAACTACAGTCTAATAGCTGGGCCTCTACATGAAACACTGACACGAAATGATGATGATTCTTTTGAATAGAATCCAGAAGCAGCCTTTCAAGAATGGAAAGAGCAGTCAATTCAGGCCCTTGCCCAGGAACTCCCTAATTTAGCTAAACCCTTTGACCTTTACATACCCGGTCAAAGGTTAATCACCCTTGGAGCCTTAGTGCAAAAACTGGGACCACATTAAATGGAGCAAGAGAAGAATGCACTTCAGGTATGATAAACTATGGTCACCAAGGGCTTTGCCCCCCACCCCATCAGGCCAGGATACTGGGGTATCTAAAAAGCTGGAAATCAGCAGTCTGCAAGGCCAGCTCCCTCCTAAGGGAAAAGGAACCCACGTGGTGATCCTAACCACCCATCATGCCCTGAAGTTGCAGGGGTCGCGCTGCGGACACACTGACCTCGAGTGAGGAGGCCCTCCAACTCCAACCTCCAGAGAGACAAACGGGGGCAATGGGCCCCCAAGATGACTCGTGTGACCATCACTTGACCTGGAGTTGCTCTCAGAAAACAAGTCTGTGCCCCCAAAGAGCAGACTACTGCTTGCAGGACTTACTGCACCCAGACGGGAGCTAAAAAGCTTGGCGGAGGAAACATATATCACGACTTCACCATAGAAAACCCTACAGACACCACGGTGATGGTGGCCAATATGACCGGCTGGACTGCTGGCTACTTCAAAAGGCCGTTGACTCAGTGGACGTCATGGTCCTGGATCACCACCGACCCTGGACTGTCTGGGAGTTGAGCGGGCAGGGCTGTGACACATGGTGCTGTTTGTACATTAATTCAGGGACCTAATTAAAGAAAGCACAGACTACTGGTCAGAGCATCAAGGCTGGCAAATCCGTCAGCCTAAGTTCACCGAACAAATGTGGGGTGGGGTGAAACCTGCCACAGCAGCATCTCTGTGCATCTCTTTCCTGGACCCTTAAAGGTCATTAGAATCTATAACACTTCCAATGCCGGTTCTCAGGTGGACGAGCAGTGAGGCAGGAGGCCTCTGGACAATCAACCTCACCTGGAGCCTGCTGGGGAGAAGTTTTGCCCCTCCCCCCGTGTATGAGGGCTCCCACCTCAGCATGAAGCAGTTACAAAAGAGGGGTCTGCACCCTCAGCACCCCAAGAATGAGGAACGGGACAAAAAGCAGAGGAGGTGTTCGTCTCCAGCAACGTTCATTAAAAATTCCTGGGAGATATAAAGAGAATCTGGGCAATGAAATAAAGTCTAACCTGTTTTTCCTTTGTGCTTTGTCTAATTTCACGTGCTCCTAGGGTTCCACATGCAGAGGTCCCACACCCGGCACTTCAGGCCCGATTTCCTAGTGCAGAATGGCTGGGTCGACACCTCAGCCAGCGGGGTCCCATGCAGACTCTGCGACATAGAGCCTGAGCTGAAGCCAACCCAGCCCTAGAGAGCTCCATCACCTCCCTCCCGCTGACACTGCCGGGACCCCTACACAGCAGCCCAGCCCACAGCCCACGGGGGAGTGCACGCTCTCACCTCTCCATTTTTTTTCAAAATATAAAGTTTCCTTTGCTTCTGAACCAAACTCAGTCTTGATTTTTTGGCTCCAATGACACTGGGCACGGGGACTCCTGTTGGGGTCCACTCTGGAGGATCAGTAACAGAAATTGAGAACATTGTAACTTCAATGAACAGATGTGTGAGCCAAACTGTAGTCAACCTAGAGCAGTGTATAAGGCTCGGGTATAATAAGATGTTTCTAAGACTTACATCTGATATTTCCATCACTTTATTATAAGCAAGTTTAGTGAAGACGTCTGTCTTATTTGTCAGGTCAACATTAGAGAAATGAAGTGATTTATTCCCAAGGATGTACATCGAATACTCTTGGCTGAAGCTTTAATCTTGTTTTGAATGCTTTTCCATTGAAAATGATACCTCTCTTTCAGCTTCCCCATTTCTGAGAAGTATAAAATCTTATAATTTATTATTACCAAAGGGGAAAGGTAGGAGAAGGGATAAATTAACAGTTTGGGATTAACACATACACACTGCTATGTATAAAACAGATCATCAACGAGGAACTACTGTATAGCACAGGGAACTACACTGAATATTTTGCAATAACCTATAAGGGGAAATAATCTGAAAAAGAAAAGATATTTTTATTGACATCATCTGTCAATGACAGATAAAATGTAACCTAAGCAAGGCCGATGGTGAGCACTTCTGACTCTGAAGATTTCAATCATCTAAAGTTTGGATTCTGCCTATTTCCCAAGGCCCTTAATGGACATATATGTAACCATAGCTTAAAAATTCCCCAGTTTGAGGTTCAGGGAGGCACTGATTTGGAAAAATCCCTGGTGTTCTCCTTACATGCACGGGACCATTCCTATGGCTAAAACATGCCTGTCACACCTAGAGGATGGTACACCGTTTGATCGGAAACAGTTTGGAAAAGGCACATCATCTCCTCATCACCTGGTGCTCGGATTCACCCCTCCAGCATCTTTCCTAACAATCTCCTCACTTGGGGATATCAGCATCGTCAACATCCTGTTGCACACAGTTTGGAATTTGTCCAGAGGATGAAGTGGAAGGATGAGAAAAATTCAGAGACAAGTCCTAGGTGTTCGGACAGGCACATGCCCCTGTAATTTCCAATCCGGAAGACAAATTCATCAAAGGCTAGAATTGCCCACAGAAACAGAATAGTGCTACAGGAAATCCCGCTGTTTTGTGTCCAGTTTCCAAAAACACAAGTTGAAAAATGGAACTCAGGGGCACTAAAATTCATGAAACTGCAGAGTTGAAAATATCTATCGTCAAAAAATGTCTTGAGGTAAGTCACAGAAAACGACTTGTAAGCAAGGGAGAGTGGCAGGAAACAGATTTGAAGAGGTGGAAAGGACTCCCTATTAAAGCAAAAGAAAAGGGGCTGAACATCACCAATGATGCAGTTGGCCAAAAAGGGCGTATGCATTTTTTCTGAATATATTCAAGTAAAGGCCATACACACTTTTAATCCAACCAAACAGGTGGGCACTGGAAATCAATACTGTAAAATGTATCACTTCACATCAGTCAGAAGGGCCATCCACATAAAGTGTAAACACCCAAAATGCAGGACAGGGTGAGGAGAAAAGGGAGCCCTGTGAGGCTGATAGTGGAAATGTAATTTGCCAACGGCCACGCTGGAGAAGTGTATTGTGTCTGCTAAAACATCTAAAAAATGAGCTACAGAGCATAGGGCACTTGCACTCATGGGCGTATACCTTGGGAAAAACAAAAATCGACAGAAAACAGGCACCCCAACGTTTACCACCTCTCTGTTAAAAAGGGCCTCAATTTGGATATAAAATAAATATCCCTGGAAGGATAAAATGGATAAAAGAGATGGGGTACATATGTAGAGTGGAATATTACTCATCCAGAAATCAATGAAATAAGGCCAGTTGTAACAACTCTGGAGGAGATACATGCGATCATTCTAAGTGACGTATGTCAGAAAGAAAAAGACACATATCATAAGATGTCACTTAAAGGTGGAATCAAAAATGGCTACACATGAAATAAATTACAAAACAGAAACATAGTCAAATATTTAGAAAATAGACATAAGGCTGCTAAATGGGAAAGGTGGGGAAGGGTGAGGTATTATCCAGGAGGTTGAAATTAGCAAAGATACCATTCCAAGTACCAAATTGAATAACAGACAAGGCCTACACGGTACCTCAAAGAACTGCACTCAGCCCACTCAAGTCAATGGAAAATAATACATATGACTGGTAAGCTTCTGAAAAAGAATTTATTGTTGTCTCACAGTACATGAATCAAGTGGATGCACAGCAGCAAAAAACAGAGCTTTGAAAATCATCTGTAACCAATATAAAAATAAATTTAAAAATATGTATAAAAACAGTGAGACAGACAAAAATTCTTACAACTTTTTTTGAAGGGCTACGATGTAACATGGATTGAACACATGTAGACCCACAGCAGGATGATATATAAGGCTGGAAGCTATGCACGCTAAGAGATGTTAGAAAGGCTGGGTGAGGAAATGCAGAACTTTTAAAGTAATACTGCCTGGTACCCATTCCATGGGTCCCAAATCTGCAGGTTCAAGGGAATCTTCTGACAGAGAAAACATGCCTGGAAAACCGAGATGAACGTACACCGTGTGCTCAGGAAAGGTGTCTAAAATGCACCTCATTTTTGATCTCCTGGTGCTGGGGTTCGCCATTCCAGCCACATTACTTACAATCTCCCCACTTGGAGAATCAGCACCTTTAACCTCCTGTTTCACACAGATTGCATTTTCTGCAGAGGATAAACGGGAAGAGCGGGAACCAATGAGAGACTAGCTGTAGGAGTTTTGACAGGCACATGTCACTCTAATTTCCCATTAGGAAGAAGAATTAACCAAAGGCACAGCCTGCCTCCCCAGAACCAGAATAGGGCCGGAAGCAATACAATGGTTTGGCGGCCAGCTCACAAAAAATTCGAGTTGAAAAATGGAGCTCAGGAGCAGACAATTCAAAGACCTGCAAAGATATAAATGATAACCAACATCCAAAAATATATTCAGGTAAGGCAACGAAGAGGATCTGAATGAGCGGCAGAATTGCAGGAAACAGATTTCAAAAGGTAGATTGTACTCACAGTTAAAGCATATGAAAAGCAGCAGAATTTCTAAAATGATGCAGTTGGGCAAAAGGGTGTATGCGTTTTTTTCGTGAATATCTTCAGGAATAAAACACATACAGAGATTATGGCCAACCAAGCAAGCGGGAAATGCAAGTCCGCTCAACAAAGAAGTCTCAATTTCCACTGCTCAGAAAGGCCATCCAAAAAATGTGTACAAACCAGAAATGCAGGAGAGGCCATGGAGAACAGGGAGCTAGTCACGCTGATGGGTGGGGTATAAATATCCAAGAGCCACTCTGAAGAAGTGTATGCTGTTTCCTAAAACATCTAAAATACAAAGCCCCCGAGCAAAGGGCACTTCAACTCATGGGCATATGACTTGGGAAGACTAAATATCAACAAGACACTGGCACCCCAATATTTAGGGCTGCTCTGCATACAAGAACCTCCACTTCGGTACACATAAAATATCCCAGGAAAAAGAGAAATTCATAAAGAACTTGTGGTAATTTTGTAAAACGGAATATCACTCAGACATGATATCAATGCCATAAGGCCAGTAGCAGCATAATGAGTGGATTAAGGTACGATGATTCTAAGTGCAATAAGTCACACAGAAAAAGACTCTAATCATAAGATATCACTTATAGAGGTAATGTCAACATCACAACACATGAACTGAATTTGGAAAGAGAACAGAGTCTCACATTTAGAAAACACTCTTATGCCTGCTTAAGGGGAAAGTAGAGGTGGGGTGATGCATAAAACCAGTGTTTGATATTAGTACAGGTACCATTCCATAAACCGAATACAGAATAGACAAGACCTACACTTTCCTCAGTGAACGGGACTCAACACCCCTATTCCAAACAGAGGAATATATCTGACTAGTAAAAAATCTTAAAACCTATGTATTGATATGTCTCTGTAAGGGAATCAATTGGGTCTAGACCGGCATAAACACGTCTGTGAAAATCAGTTCAACCCCATTATAAAAATGAATTTCAAAAACAAAACAAAATAACAGCGAAATTCTTACACAATTCCTTCAGGGGTTCTGATGAAAGCTGGAATGACCCTATCTGCAAAGACAGCTGGATGAGACATAAGGCTGGACACCGGGGAATGAGAGGACTGGTGAGATTGGGAGAGAAAATGCAGACCCTTTAAAGTAGTAATGCATGCCACCATTCCATGGGTCCCAAATCTCCAGGTAGAAGGGAATATCACTACAGTTATAACATGTATGGGAAACCTAGAGAATGAACACACTGTTTTGGCGAAAGGTTTCTAAAAGTCTACTAATTTTTCCTCTCCTTGTGCTCCACTTTGGCATTCCAACTGCTTTACTATCAATCTCCCAACTTTGGAGAGTCAACCCCTATAACCTCCTGGTTCGCACAGTTTGCTAATTTTGCAGAGGATGAAAGGGAAGAGGGAGAACCAATCAGAGAGTAGATTAAGGCATTTGGACGGGCACATGTCACTCTAATTTCCATTCAGGAAGAAGAATTAACCAAAGCCTCAGCCAACAGCAGGGAACCAGTATAGCCACCCCTGGAAACAGTATAGGTCCTGAAGCAATATTGTGGATTTGCGATCAGCTCACAAAAATGGGATTTCAAAATTGGAGCTCAGGGGCACAGAAATTCACAAACCTGCAGTTATAAAGAACTACTCAATTCCAAAAATCTGTTGAGGAAAGGCAAAGAAGTGGACTTGAAAATGAGGCAGAATTGCACAAAACATATTTCAAGAGGTAAATTAGAATCGCCTTTAAAGCTCAGGAAAAGCATCACAACTTCGACAATGATGCACTTGGCCAAAAAGGGCGTATAACTTTTCTCCTGAATATATTCAGGAGAAAACGCATACGCCCTTTTAGGCCAATCAAGCAAGCGCACAATGCAAATCCACACTACAAAGAATTGTCACTTCCCACCGGTAAAAAGGGATATCCGAAAATCTGTAAAAACCACAAAGGCAAGAGCGAGATGACAAGGGCATGAAGCAATGTGATCCCAAGGGTCATGGAGGATTGTGATGACAAGTGCATGGAGCATTGTGATGACAAGATTATGTAGCATTTGCTGACAAAGGCATGGAGCATTGTGATGACAAGGTTCATGGAGCACTGTGATGACAAGCCTCAAGGAGCATTGTGATTAGAGTGGTCATGGAGCATTGGGATGACAAGGGCATGGATCATTTTGATGACAAGGGTCATGGAGCATTTTGATCACAAGAGTCCTGAATCATTGTCTTGTCAGGGTTCATGGAGCGTTGTGATGACAGTGGTCCTGGAGCATTGTGATGAGAGTGGTCACGGAGCATTGAGATGAGAAGTTCATGGAGCATTGGGCTGAAAATGTTCATGGAGTATTGTGATGACAGGTGTCATGGAGCATTGTGATGACAAGGTACTGGATCATTGTGATAAGAAGACCATGGAGCCTTGTGATGACAAGTCTCATGGAGCATTCTGATGAAAAGGGGCATGGAGCATTGTGATTACAGGCGTCTTGGAGCATTGTGATGACAAGGGCATGGAGCATTGGGATGAGAAGTCCATGGAGCGTTCTGATGACATGCATCACGGAGCACTGTGATGACAAGGTTATGGAGCATTGTGATTACAGGTGTCTTGGAGCACTGTGATGAAAAGGGCATGGATCATTGTGATGAAAAAGGCATGGAGCCTTGTCATGACTGGGTTCAAGGAGCATACTGATGACAACTGTCAGGGAGCATTGTGATGATAAGTGTATTGAGCATTGTGATGACAAGATTATGTAGCATTTGCTGACAAAGGCATGGAGCATTGTGATGACAAAGTTTATGGTGCACTGTGATGAAAAGATTGTGGAGCACTGTGATGACAAGCGCATGGCGCATTGTGATGACATGGGTCATGGAGCATTGTGCTGAGAAATGCATAGAGCATTGTGATGACAAGGGTCAAATAGCATTGTGATGAAAAGTTCATGGAATATTGTGGTGAAAAATGTCACAGAGATTGGTGATGACGAGGGCATGTACCATTGTGACGACAAAGGTCATGAAGGATTGAAATGACTGGAGTCACGGAGCATGGTGATGACAGGGGTCATGGAGCATTGTGATAACAACGGCATGGAGCATTGTGATGACAAGTGTCATGGAGGATTCTGATGACAACGGTAATGGAGCATTGTGATGACAATCGCTTGGAGCATTGTGATGACAAGGGTCAGTGAGCATTGTACTGACAAGTGCATGGAGAATTGTGATGACAAGTGTCATGCAGCACTCTTATGACAAGCTTGTGAAGTATTTTGATGACAATGGCATGGAGCATTCTGATGACATGCGTCCCAGAGCTTTGTGATGATGACAAGGGCATGGAGCATTGTGAGGAGAAGTGCATCGAGCGTTGTGATGACAAGCCTCATGGAGATTTGTGATGACAAATGCATGGAGCAATGTGATGAGAGGGTTCATGGAGCATTGTTATGACAATGGAATGGAGCATTGTGATGAAAAGGGTCATGGAGCTTTGTGATGACAAAGTCATGGAGCATTTTGATGACAAGGGCGTGGTGCATTGTGATGAGAGGTGCAGGGAGCATTGTGATGACATGGGTTATGGAGCATTGTGCTTACATGCGAATCGAGCATTGTGATGACAAAGGTCATGGAGCATTGTGCTGAAAATTGCATGGAGCTTTGTGTTGACAGAGTCATGGAGCAATCTGATGAAATGTATCATGGAACATTTTGATGACAGGGGTTATGGAACATTGTGATGTCAGGGGTCATGGAGCATTGTGATGAAAAGTGTCATGGAGCATTTTGTGACAGGGGTTACGGAACATTGTGATGTCAGGGGTCAGGGAGCATTGTGAAGATATGGGAATGTAGCATTGTGATGATATGGGCATGTAGCATTTTGATAACAGGGGTCATAGAACATGGTGATGACGGGGTGAGGGAGTATTGTGATGACTAGTGATGGAACATTGTGATATATGTGGTGAGAGAGCATTTAGATGAGAAGTGCATGGAGAAATGTGATGACACGTTTTATGGAGCATAGCGATGAAAAGAATGTGGAGCATTGTGATGACAAGCGCATGGTGAATTGTTATGACATGTGTCATGGAGCATTGTGCTGACAAGTGCATGGAGCATCGTGATGACAAGCGTAATGGAGCATTGTGCTGACAAAGGCATGTAGCATTGTGATGACAAGGCTCATAGGGGTTTGTGATGAAAATTACATGAAGCATTGTGGTGAAAAAGGTCACAGAGCCTAGTGTGACGAGGGCATGGACGATTGTGATGAAAAAGGTCATGAAGCATTGTGATGACTGGAGGCACGGAGCACTGTGATGACAAGGGCATGGAGCACTGTGAGGACAGGGGCATGGAACATTGGTCTGAGAAGTATCAAGGATTATTGTGATGACAGTGGGCATGGCACATTGTGATGACAAGGGCATCGAACACTGTGGTGACAAAGGTCACAAAGCCTTGTGTGACGAAAGCATGGACCATTGTGATATAAAATGTCATAAAGCATTGTGATTAATAGAGTCACGGAGCATTGTGATGACAGGGGTCATGGAGCATTGTGATGACAAAGGCGTGGAGCATTGTGATGACAGGGGCATGGAAAAGTGGTCTGACAATTTTCATGGATTATTGTGATGACAGTGGGCATGGCTCATTGTGATGACAAGGGCATGGAGCATTGTGATGACAAGGTCATGGAGTATTGTGAAGACAGGTGTCAGGGAGCATTGTGATGACGTATGTCATGGTCCATTGCGATGACAATGGCATGGAGCATTGTGATGCCAAGTGTCATGGAGCATTGTAATGACAAGTGTTATGGAACATTGTGATCAGAAGTGTTTGGAGCATTGTGATGACAGATGTCATTGAGCATTTTGATTTCCTTGTGATGACAATAGCATGAAATATTATGGTGATGGGCACGGTGCATTGTGATGACATGGTTCATGAAACATTGTGAAGAAAAGTGGCATGGAGCATTGTGATTACAGGGGTGTTGGAGCATTGTGATGACAAGGGCAAGGAGTATTGTGATTACAGGGGTCTTGGAGCATTGTGATGACAAGGGTCATGGAGGCTTGTGATGACAAGGCCTTGGAACATTGTGATAGCAGGGGTCATGGAGCATTGTTATGACAGGGGTAATGGAGCATTGTGATGACAAGGGTATGGGGCATTGGTCTGAAAAGTTTCATGGATTATTTTGATGAGAGTGGGCATGGATCATTGTGATGACAAGGGCACGAACACTGTGATACATAGATCATGCAGGATTGTAATGACAAGGGCATGTAGCATTGTGTTGAGAAGGACATCGAGCATAGTGATTACAAGAGTCATGGAGATTTGGGATGACAAGTGCATGGAGCAATGTGATGAGAGTGTTCATGGTGCATTGTGATGACATTGGAATGGAGCATTGGGATGCCAATGGTCATGGAGATTTGTGATGACAAATGTCATGGAGCATTTTGATGACATATGTTATGGAGCATTGTGAGGTCAGGGGTCAAGGAGCATTGTGATGAAAAGGATCATGGAGCATTTTGATTACATGGCTTAAGGAGCATTGTGATGTCAGGGGTCATGGAGCACTGTGATGATAAGTGCATGTAGTATTGTGATGACAGAGGTCAGGGAAAATTGTGATGACAAGGGTGAGGGAGTATTGTTATGACTAGTGATGGAACATTGTGATATCAGTGGTGACGGATCATTTTGATGAGAAGTGCATGCAGCATTTTGATGACAAGCTGGTGGAGCATTTTGCTGACAAGCGCATGGAGCATTGTGATGACAAGGGTCATTGAGTATTGTGCTGAGAAAGGCATGGAGAATTGTGATGACAAGGGTCATGGAGCATTGTGATGAAAAGTTCATGGAGCATTGTGGTGACACAGGGCACAGAGCCTTGTGATGACGAGGGCATTGACCATTGTGATGACAAAGATCATGAAGCATTGTGTTGAATGGAGTCAAGGGGCATTGTGATGACAGGGGTCATGGAGCATTGGGATGTCAACGGCATGGAGCATTGTGATGACAGGGGCATGGAGCATTGGTCTCACAAATTTCATCGATTATTGTGATGACAGAGGGCATGGTGCATTGTGATGAAAAGAGCATGGAACATTGTGATGACAACGTCATGGATTATTGTGAAGACAGGTGTCAGGGAACAATGTGATGACATATGTCACGGTCCAATGTGATGCCAATCACATGGAGGATTGTGATGCCAAGTGTCATGGAGGATTTTGATGACAAAGGTAAAGGAGCATTGTGATGATCAGGACATGGAGCAATGTGATGGCAAGACCGTGGAGCATTGTGATGAGAAGACCATGGATAATTGTGATGATGAGCATCATGGAGCTTTATGATGAAAAGCGACATGGAGCATTCTGACATAAGATATCACTTATGAAGGAAATGTAAACATGGCTAAACATGAACTGAATTAGGAAAGAGTACAGAGTATCACATTTAGAAAACATACTTATGGCTGCTTAGGGGAAAGAAAGGTGGGAAGATGCACAAAACCAGAGTTTGATATTAGCACAGGTACCATTCCATAATCCAAATACAGAATAAACAAGACCTACTCCGTCCTCAGTGAACGGGACTCAACACCCCTATTCCCCGCAGAGGAATATATCTGATTAGTAAGAATCATTTTTTTTTTTTTTTTGCGGTGTGTGGGCCTCTCACTGTTGTGGCCTCTGCCGTTGCGGAGCACAGGCTCAGGACACGCAGGCTCAATGGCCATGGCTCATGGGCCAAGCCGCTCCGCGGCATGTGGGATCCTCCCAGACCAGGGCACGAACCCGTGTCCCCTGCATCGGCAGGCGGACTCTCAACCACTGCACCACCAGGGAAGCCCCTGATTAGTAAGAATCTTAAAACCTATGTATCAATATGTCTCCGTAAGGGAATCAAATCTGTCTAGACTGGCATAAACACGTCAGTGAAAATCAGCACAACCTCATTATAAAAATGAATTTCAAAAACAAAACAAAAAAAACAGCGAAATTCAAACACAATTCCTTCAGGTGTTATGATGAAACCTGTAATGACCCTATGTAAAACGACAGCTGGATGAGACATAAGGCTGGTCACTTGGGACTGAGAGGATTGGTGAGATTGGGTGAGAAAATGCAGACGCTTTAAAGCAATAATGCACTCCACCAATTCCATGTGTCCCAACTCTCCAGGTAGAAGGGAATATCACTACAGTTATAACATATATGGGAAACGTAGAGAATGTACACACTGTGAATTCTAAAGGATTCTAAAACTCAACTAATAGTCCCTCTCCTGGTGCTCCAGTTTGACTTTCCAACTGCTTTACTATCAATCTCCCAAATTGGAGAGACAGCCCCTTTAACCTCCTGGTTCGCACAGGTTGCCAATTTGGCAGAGGATGAAAGGGAAGAGGGAGAACCAATGAGAGAGTAGCTGTTAGGCATTTGGACGGGCACATGTCACTCTAATTTCCCGGCAGGAAGAAGAATTAAACAAAGTCTCAGCCAGCCGCCGGGAACCAGTATAGATCCTGAACCAAAATTTTGGACTTGTGGTCAGCTCACAAAAAAAGAGTTGAAAAATGGAGCTCAGGGGCACAGCAATTCACAAACTGGCAGAGTAATAAAGGACAACTATAGTCCAAAAATCTGTTGAGGGAAGGCAACGAGGCAGACTTGAAAGCGAGACAGAATAGCAGGAAACAGATTTCAAGAGGTACATTGGAATCGCCTTTAAAGCACAGGAAGAGGGGCACAACTTCGACAATGATGCACTTCGACAAACAGGGCGTATGCGTTTTCTCCTGAATATATTCAGGAGGAAACGCATACGCCCTGTTTGGCCAAGCAAGCAAGCGGGCAATGCAATTTGGCACTGCAAAGAAGTATCACTTCCAACCGTGCAAAAGTGACATCCACAAAATGTGTAAAAACAACAAAGGCAAGACCGGCCCTAGAGAACAGGGAGCCTCGTTATGCTGATGGGCAGGATGTAAATTGCCTACTGCCTCTCTGGAGGAGTGCATTGTGCTCCCTAAAACAGGTAAAGAGCAGAGGTACAGAGCCAAGGGCACTTCCAGTCTAGGGAATATAACTTGGGAAAACTGATAATCAATAAGACACAGCCACACCAAAATTTAGGGCGGCACTGCTTACAATAACCTCAACTTGGGTACACCATATATATCGCAGGAAAGACAAAAATGGTTCAAGAAATTGTGTTACTTACGTAGGATGTAATATCCCTCATCCATGAAATCAATGTCATAAGGCCAGTAGCAGCAAAATGAGTGCATTCAGGTACCATGATTCTTAGTGAAATAAGAAACAGAGAAAAAGAAACTAATAATAAGATATCACTTATGAAGGTCCTGTAACATGGCTAAACATGAACTGAGTTAGGAAAGAGAGCAGAGTCTCACATTTAGAAAACACTCTTATGACTGCTTAAGGGGAAGGAGAGGTGGGGTGACGCATAAAACCAGAGTTTGATATTAATACAGGTACAGTTTCAAAAACCAAATACGTAATTGACAAGACCTACACTTTCCTCAGTGAAAGGAACTCAAAACCCCATATTTCGCGCAGAGGAATATATCTCACTAGTCAGAATCTTAAAACCTTTGTATTCATATGTCTCCGTAAGGGAATCAAGTGTGTCTAGACTGGCATAAACATCGCAGTGAGAATCAGCTCAAACCCACGATAAAAAGGAATTTCAAAAACAAAAGAGAAAAACAGGGAAATTCTTTACAATTCCTTCAGGGGCTCTGATGAAACCTTGAATGACCCAATCTACAATGAGAGCTGGATGTGGCATAACGCTGGATAATTGGGACTGAGAAGATTGGTGAGATTGGGTGAGCAAATGAAGACACTTTAAAGCAATAATGCGTGGCACACATTCCAAGGGTCCCAACTCTCCAGATTGAAGGGAATATTACTACAGATATAACATGTACGGCAAACATAGAGAATGGACACATTATGAATATGAAAGGTTTCTAAAACTCAACTAATAGTCCCTCGCCTGGTGCTCCGGTTTGACTTTCCAACTGCTTTACTATCAATCTCTCAACTTGGAGAGACAGAGCTATTAACCTCCTGGTTCGAACAGGTTGCCAATTTGGCAGAGGATGAAAGGGAAGAGGGAGAACCAATGAGAGAGTAGCTGTTAGGCATTTGGACAGGCACATGTCACTCTAATTTCCCGGCAGGAAGAAGAATTAACCAAAGTCTCACCCACCTGCCGGGAAACAGTATAGTTCCTGAACCAAAATTTTGGACTTGCGGTCAGCTCACAAAAAAAGAGTTGAAAAATGGACCTCAGGGGCACAGCAATTCACAAAATGGCAGAGTAATAAAGGACCACTATCATCCAAAAATCTGTTGAGGGAAGGCAACTTGGCGGACTTGAAAGCGAGCCGGAATAGCAGGAAACTGATTTCAAGAGGTACATTGGAATCGCATTCAAAGCACAGGAAGAGGGGCACAACTTCGACAATGATGCACTTGGCAAAAAGGGCGTATGCGTTTTCTCCTGAATATATTCAGGAGAAAATGCATACGCCCTTTTTGGCCAAGAAAGCAATTGGGCAATGCAAATCGGCACTACAAAGAAGTATCACTTCCCACCGGTCAACAGGGACATCTGCAAAATGTGTAAAAACCAGAAAGGCAAGACAGGCCCTGGAAAACAGGGAGCCTTGTTATGCTGATGGGCAGGATGTAAATTGGCAACTCCCGCTCTGGAGGAGTGCATTGTGTTCCCTAAAACAGGTAAACACCAGAGCTACAGAGCCAAGGGCACTTCCAGTGTAGGGAATATACCATGGGAAAACTGAAAATCAATAAGACAGAGCCACCCAAATATTTAGGGCTGCACTGCTTACAAGAACCTCAACTTGGGTACACCTTAAATATCCCGGGAAAGACAAAATTTGTTCAAGAAATTGTGGTACTTACGTAAGATGGAATATCCCTCAGCCATGAAATCAACATCATAATGCCAGTAGCAGCAAATTGGGTGGATTCAAGTACGATGATTCTAAGTGAAATAAGTCACGGAGAAAAAGAAACTTATCATAAGATATCACTTATGAAGCTCCTGTATACATGGCTACATATGAACTGAGATAGGAAAGAGAACAGAGTCTCACATTTAGAAAACACTCTTATGCCTGCTTAAGTGGAAAGGAGAGGAGGGGTGATGCATAAAACCAGTGTTTGATATTCGTACAGCTTCCTTTCCAAAAACCAAATATGGAATAGACAAGACCTAAAACTTCCTCAGTGAAAGGGACTCAAAACCCCATACTTCCCACAGAGGAATATATCTGACTAGGAAGAATCTTAAAACCTATGTATTGATATGTCTCCGTAAGGGAATCAAGTGGGTCTAGACTGGAATAAACATGGCAGTGAGAATCAGCTCAAACCCACTATAAAAAGGAATTTCAAAAACTAACAAACAAAAAAAAACAGGGATAATCTTTACATTTCCTTCAGGGGTTCTGATGAAACATGGAATGACCCTCTACAATGATAGCTGGATGTGGCATAAGGCTGGACACTTGGGGCTGAGAGGATTGGTGAGATTGGGTCAGCAAATGCAGACCATTTAAAGCGTTAATGCGTGGCACACATTCCAAGGATCCCAACTCTCCAGGTTTAAGGGAATATTACTACAGCTATAACATATACGGGAAACATAGAGAATGGACAAACTGTTATAACGAAAGGTTTCTAAAACTCAACTAATAGTCCCTCTCCTTGTGCTTCGGTTTGAATTTCCAACTGCTTTACTATCTATCTCCCAACTTGGAGAGACAGCCACTTTAAACTCCTGGTTCTCACAGGTTGCAAATTAGGCAGAGGATGAAAGGAATGATGGAGAACCAATGAGAGAGTAGCTGTTAGGCATTTGGACGGGCATATGTCACTCTAATTTCCTGGGAGAAAGAAGAATTAACCAAAGTCTCAGCCACCCGCCAGGAACCAGTATTGTTCCTGAGCCAAAATTTTGTAGTTGCGGTCAGCTCACAAAAAACAAGTTGAAAAATGGAACTCAAGGGCACAGCAATTCACAAACTGACAGAGTAATAAAGGACAACTATAGTCCAAAAACCTGTTGAGGGAAGGCAACCAGGCGGACTTGAAAGCGAGCCAGTATAGCAGGAAACAGATTTCAAGAGGTACATTGGAATCACATTTAAAGCACAGGAAGAGGGGCACAACTTCGACAATGATGCACTTGGCCGAAAAGGGTGTATGCGTTTTCTCCTGAATATGTTTAGGAGAAAACGCATACGCCCATTTTGGCCAAGCAAGCAAACGCACAAAGCAAATCTGCACTACAAAGAAATATCACTTCCCACCGGTCAAAAGGGACATCCGCAAAATGTGTAAACACCAGAAAGGGAAGACAGGCCCTGGAGAACAGGGAGCCTAGTTACGCTGATGGGCATGATGTAAATTGCCAACTGCCTCTCTGGAGGAGTGCATTGTGTTCCCTCAAACAAGGAAACAACAGAGCTAAAGAGCCAAGGGCATTTCCTGTCTAGGGAATATACCTTGGGAAAACTGAAAATCAATAAGACAGAGACACCCCAAAATTTAGGGCTGCACTGCTTACAAGAACCTCAACTTGGGTACACCTGAAATATCGCAGGAAAGACAAAAATGGTTCAAGTAGTTGTGTTCCTTATGTACGATGGAATAGCCCTCAGCCACGAAATCAATATCATATGGCCAGTAGCAGCAAAATGAGTGGATTCAGGTACCATGATTCTAAGTGAAATAAGTCACAGAGAAAAAGAATCTTATCTTAAGATATCACTTACGAAGGTCCTGTAAAGATGACTACACATGAACTGAGTTAGGAAAGAGAACAGTCTCACATTTAGAAAACACTCTTATGCCAGCTTAAGGGGGAAGGAGAGGTAGGGTAATGCATAAAACCAGAGATTGATAGTAGTACAGGTACCGTTCCAAAAACCAAATATGGAATAGTCAAGACCTACACATTCCTCAGTGAAGGGACACAAAACCCCATATTTCCCGCAGTGGAATATATGTGACTAGTAAAAATCTTAAAACTTATGTATTGATATGTCCCCTTAAAGGAATCAAGTGTGTCTAGACTGGCATAAACATGGCAGTGAGAATCAGCTCAAACCCACTATAAAAAGGAATTTCAAAAACAAAACACAAAAACAGGGAATTTCTTTACAATTCCTTAGGGGCTCTAATGAAACCTGGAATGACCCTATCTACAACGACAGCTGGATGTGGCATAAGGCTGGACACTTTGGACTGAGAGGATTTGCGAGATTCAGTGAGCAAATGCAGACCATTTAAAGCAATAATGTGTGACAAACATTCCAATGGTCCCAACTCTCCAGGTTGAAAGGAATATTACTACAGCTATAACATGTACGGGAAACCTAGAGAATGGACACACTGTGAATACGAAAGGTTTCTAAAACTCAAATAAAGTCCCTCTCCTAGTGCTCCAGTTTTTATTTCCAACTGCTTTATTATCAATCTTCCAAATTGGAGAGACAGGCACTTTAACCTCCTGGTTCGCACAGATGCCAATTTTGCAGAGGATGAAAGGGAAGAGGGAGAACCAATGAGAGAGTAGCTATTAGGAATTTGGACGGGCATATGTCACTCTAATTTCCCAGCAGGAAGAAGAATTAATCAAAGTCTCAGCCACCCACTGGGAACCTGTATAGGTCCTGAACCAAAATTTTGGACTTGCGGTCAGCTCACAAAAAACGAGTTGAAAAATGGAGCTCAGGGGCACAGCAATTCAAAAACTGGCAGAGTAATAAAGGACAACTATCGTCCAAAAATCTGTTGAGGGAAGGCAACGAGGCGGACTGGAAAGCGATCCAGAATAGCAGGAAACAGATTTCAAGAGGTACATTGCAATCGCCTTCAAAGCACAGCAAGAGGGGCACAACTTCGACAATGATGCACTTGGCCAAAAAAGGGCGTAGGCGTTTTCTCCTGAATATATTCAGGAGAAAACGCATACGCCCTTTTTGGCCAAGCAAGCAAGCGGGCAATGCAAATCTGCACTACAAAATGTTTCACTTCCCACCGGTCAAAAGGGACATCCGCAAAATGTGTAAAAACCAGAAAGGCAAGACAGGCCCAGGAGAACAGAGAGCCTAGTTATGCTGATGGGCGGGATGTAAATTACCAACTGCTCTGTGGAGGAGTTCACTGTGTTCCCTAAAACAAGTAAACAAGAGAGCTACAGAACCAAGGGCACTTCCAGTCTAGGGAATATACCTTGGGAAAACTGAAAATCAATAAGACAGAGCCACCACAAATTTGGGGCGGAACTGCTTACAGGAACCTCAACTTGGGTACACCTTAAATATTCCAGGAAAGACAAAAATGGTTTAAGAAATTGTATTACTTATGTACGATGGAATATCCCCCAGCCATGAAATCAATGTCATGAGGCCAGTAGCAGCAAAATGAGTGGATTCAGGTACGATGATTCTAAGTGAAGTAAGTCACAGAGAAAAGAAAACTTATCATAAGATATCACTTATGAAGGTCCTGTAAACATGGCTACACATGAACTGAGTTAGGAAAGAGAACAGTGTCTCACATTTAGAAAACACTCTTATGCCTGCTTCAGGGGGAAGGATAGGTGGGGTGATTCATAAATCCAGAGTTTGATATTAGTACAGGTACCGTTCCAAAAACCAACTACGGATTAGACAAGACCTACACCTTCTTCAGTGAACGGGATTCCAAACCCCATATTTCCCACAGAGGAATATATCTGATTAGTAAGAATCTTAAAAGCTATGTATTGATATGTCTCCGTAAGGGAATCAAGAGTGTGTAGACTGGCATAAACATGGCAGTGAGAATCAGCTCAAACCCACTATAAAAAGGAATTTCAAAAACAAAACAAAAAACAGGGAAATTCTTTACAATTCATTCAGGGGCTCTGATGAAACCTGGAATAACCATATCTACAACAACAGCTGGATGTGGCATAAGGCTGGACACGTGGGACTGAGAGGATTGGTGACATTCGGTGAGCAAATGCAGACCATTTAAAGCAATAATGTGTGGCATACATTCCATGGGTCCCAACTCTGCAGGTTAAAAGGAATATTACTACAGCTAAAACATGAACGGGAAACCTAGAGAATGGACACATTGTGAATATGAAAGGTTTCTAAAACACAACTAATAGTCCCTCTCCTGGTGTCCGGTGTGACTTTCCAACTGCTTTACTATGAATCTCCCAACTCGGAGAGACAGCCCCTTTAACCTACTGGTTAGCACAGGTTGACAATTTGGCAGAGGATGGAAGGGAAGAGGGAGAAACAATGAGAGAGTAGCTGTTAGGCATTTGGACAGGCACATGTCACTCTAATTTCCTGGCCGGAAGAGAATTAACCAAACTCTCAGCCACCTGCCGGGAACCAGTATAGTTACTGAACCAAAATTTTGGACTTGCGTCCAGCTCACAAAAAATGAGTTGATAAAAGGAGCTCAGGGGCACAGCAATTCACAAACTGGCAGAGTAATAAAGGACAACTATGGTCCAAAAATCTGTTGAGGGAAGGCAATGATGTGGACCTCAAAGCGAGCCGGAATAGCCGGAAACAGATATGAAGAGGTACAATGGAATTGCCTTTAAAGCACAGGTAGAGGGGCACAACTTCGACAATGATGCATTTGGCCAAAAAGGGCGTATGAGTTTTCTCCTGAATATATTCAGGAGAAAACACATACGACCATTTTGGCCAAGCAAGCAAGCAGGCAATGCAAATCTGCACTACAAAGAAGTATAACTTACCACAGGTCAAAAGGAACATCCACAAAATGTGTAAAGACCAGAAAGGCAAGACAGGCCCTGGAGAACAGGGAGCCTAGTTATGCTGATGGGCAGGATGTAAATTGCCAACTGCCTCTCTGGAGGAGTGCATTGTGTTCCCTAAAACAAGTAAACAACTGAGCTACAGAGCCAAGGGCACTTCCAGTCTACGGAATATACAATGGGCATACTGAAAATCAATAAGACAGAGCCACTCCAAAATTTAGGGCTGCACTGCTTACAAGAACCTCAAATTGGGTACACCTTAAATTTCCCACGAAAGACAAAAATGGTTCAAGAAAATGTGTTACTTACGTACGATGGAATAGCCCTCAGCCATGAAAGCAATGTCATAACGCCAGTAGCAGCAGAATGAGTGGATTCAGGTACGATGGTTCTAAGTGAAATAAGTCACAAACATAAAGAATCTTATCAAAAGATATCACTTATGAAGGTCCTGTAAACATGGCTACACATGAACTGAGTTAGGAAAGAGAACAGAGTCTCACATTTAGAAAACACTCTTATGCCTGCTTAAGGGGGAAGGAGAGGTGGGGTGATGCATAAGACTGGAGTTGGATATTAATACAGGTACTGTTCCAAAAACCAACTACGGAATAGTCAAGACCTACACCTTCCTCAGTGAAAGGGACTCAAAACACCATATTTCCCGCAGAGGAATATATCTGACTTGTAAAAATCTTAAAACCTATGTATTGATATGTCTCCATAAGGGAATCAAGTGTGTCTAGACTGGCATAAACATGGCAGTGAGAATATGCTCAAACATACTATAAAAAAGAATTTCAAAAACAAAACAAAAAAACAGGGAAATTCTTTACAATTACTTCAGGGTCTGTGATGAAACCTGGAATGACCCTATCTACAATGACAGCTGTATGTGGCATAAGGCTGCACACTTGGTACTGAGAGGATTGGTGAGATTCGGTGAGCAAATGCAGACCATTTAAAGCAATAATGCGTGGCTCACATTCCAAGTTTCCCAACTCTCCAGGTTGAAAGGAATATTACTACAGCTATAACATGTACGGGAAACCTAGAGAATGGACACAGTGTGAATATGAAAGGTTTCTAAAACTCAACAAAAGTCCCTCTCCTGGTGCTCCGGTGTGAATTTCCAACTGCTTTACTATCAATCTCCCAACTTGGCGAGACAGCCCTTTAACCTCCTGGTTCACACAGTTTGCCAATTTGGCAGAGGATGAAAGGGAAGAGGGAGAACCAATGAGAGAGTAGCTGTTAGGCATTTGGACGGGCACATGTCACTCTAATTTCCCAGAAGGAAGAAGAATTAACCAAAGTCTCAGCCACCCGCCGGGAACCAGTATAGGTCCTGAAACAAAATTTTGGACTTGCGGTCAGCTCACAAAAAAGAAGTTGAAAAATGGAACTCAGGGCCACAGCAATTCACAAACTGACAGAGTAATAAAGGACAACTATTGTCCAAAAACCTGTTGAGTGAAGGCAACCAGGCAGACTTGAAAGCGAGCCAGAATAGCAGGAAACAGATTTCAAGAGGTACACTGGAATCGCCTTTAAAGCACAGGAAGAGGGGCACAACTTCGACAAAGATGCACTTGGCCAAAAAGGGCGTATGCGTTTTCTCCTGAATATATTTAGGAGAAAACGCATACAAACTTTTTGGCCAAGCAAGCAAGCGGGCAATGCAAATCTGCACTACAAAGAAGTATCACTTCACACTGGTCAAAAGTGGCATCTAAAAAATGTCTAAAAACCAGAAAGGCAAGACAGGCCCTGGAGAACAGGGAGCCTAGTTATGCTGATGGGCAGGATGTAAACTGCCAACTGCCTCTCTGGAGGAGTGCATTGTGTTCCCTCAAACTAGTAAACAACAGAGCTACAGATCCAAGGGCTCTTCCAGTCTAGGGAATATACCTTGGGAAAACTGAAAATCAATAAGACAGAGCCACCCCAAAATTGAGGGCTGCACTGCTTACAAGAACCTCAACTTGGTTACACCTTAAATATCCCAGGAAAGACAAAAATAGTTTAAGAAATTGTATTACTTACGGAGGATGGAATATCCCCCAGCCATGAAATCAATGTCATGAGGCCAGTAGCACCAAAATGAGTGGATTCAGGTATGATGATTCTAAGTGAAATAAGTCACAAAGAAAAGGAAACTTATCATAAGATATCACTTATGAAGGTCCTGTAAACATGGCTGCACATGAACTGAGTTAGGAAAGAGAACAGTGTCTTACATTTAGAAAACACGCTTATGCCTGCTTAAGGGGGAAGGATATGTGGGGTGATTCATAAAACCAGATTTTGATATTAGTAGAGGTACCGTTCCAAAAACCAACAACGGATTAGACAAGACCTACACCTTCTTCAGTGAACGGGACTCCAAACCCCATATTTCCCGCAGAGGAATATATCTGATTAGTAAAAATCTTAAAACCTATGTATTGATATGTTTCCGTAAGGGAATCAAGAGTGTGTAGACTGGCATATACATGGCAGTCAGAATCAGCTCAAACCCACTATAAAAAGGAATTTCAGAAACAAAACAAAAAACAGGGAAATTCTTTACAATTCCTTCAGGTGCTCTGAGGAAACCTGGAATATCCCTATCTAAAACAACAGCTGTATGTGGCATAAGGCTGGACACGTGGGACTGAGAGGATTGGTGAGATTCAGTGAGGAAATGCAGACCATTTAAAGCAATAATGCGTGGCACACATTCCAAGGGTCCCAACTCTGCAGGTTGAAGGGAATTTTACTACAGTTATAACATGTACGGGAAACCTAGAGAATGGACACACTGTGAATACGAAAGGTTATAAAACTCAACTAATAGTCCCTGTCCTGGGGCTCTTGTTTGACGTTCCAACTGCTTTACTATCAGTCTCCCAACGTGGAGAGACAGCCCATTTTACCTCCTGGTTCGCACAGGTTGCCAATTTGGCAGAGGATGAAAGGGAAGAGGGAGAACCAATGAGAGAGTAGCTGTTAGGCATTTGGACGGGCACATGTCACTCTAATTTCTGGGAAGGAAAAAAAATAAACCAAAGTCTCAGCCAGCCGCCGGGAAACAGTATAGGTCCCGAACCAAAATTTTGGACTTGCGGTCAGCTCACAAAAAAACGAGTTGTAAAATGGAGCTCAGAGGCACAGCAATTCACAAACTGGCAGAGTAATAAAGGACAACTATTGTCCAAAAATCTGTTGAGGGAAGGCAAGGAGGCAGACTTGAAAGCGAGCCAGAATAGCAGGAAACAGATTTCAAGAGGTACATTGGAATCACCTTTAAAGCACAGGAAGAGGATCACAACTTTGACACTGATGCACATGGCCAAAATGGGCGTATGCGTTTTCTCCTTAATATATTCAGGAGAAAACACATACGCCCTTTTGGGCCAAACAAGTAAGCGGGCAATGGAAATCTGCACTACAAAAAAAGTATCACTACCCACCCTTCAAAAGTGACATTCGTAAAATGTGTAAAAACCAGAAAGGCAAGACAAGCCCTGGAGAACAGGGAGCCTAGTTATGCTGATGGGCAGGATGTAAATTAAAAACTGCCTCTTTGGATGAGTGCACTGTGTTCCCTAAAACAAGTAAACAACAGAGCTACAGAGCCAAGGGCACTTCCAGTCTAGGGAAGATACCTTGGGAAAACTGAAAATCAATAAGACAGAGCCACCCCAAAATTTAGGGCTGCACTGCTTACAAGAACCTCAACTTGGGTACACCTTAAATATCCCAGGAAAGACAAAAATGGTTCAAGAAATTGTGGTACTTACGTACGATGGAATATCCCTCAGCCATGAAATTAACGTCATAAGGCCTGTAGCAGCAAAATGAGTGTATTCAGGTACAATGATTCTAAGTGAAATAAGTCACAGAGAAAAAGAAACTTATCATAAGATATCACTTATGAAGGTCCTGTAAACATGGCTACACCTGAACTGAGTTAGGAAAGAGAACAGTGTCTTACTTTTAGAAAACACTCTTATGCCTGCTTAAGGGGGAAGGATAGGTGGGGTGATGCATAAAACCAGAGTTTGATATTAGTACAGGTACCGTTCCAAAAACCAACTACGGATTAGACAAGACCTACCTCTTCTTCAGTGAACGGTACCCCAAACACCATATTTCCCGCAGAGGAATATATCTGATTAGTAATAATTTTAAAACCTATGTATTGATATGTCTCCGTAAGGGAAGCAAGAGTGTTTAGACTGGCATAAACATGGCAGTGAGAATCAGCTCAAACACACTATAAAAAGGAATTTCAAAAACAAAACAAAAAACAGGGAAATTCTTTACAATTCCTTCAGGGGCTCTGATGAAACCTGGAATGATCCTACCTACAACGACAGCTGGATGTGGCATAAAGCTGGACACGTGGGACTGAGAGGATTGGTGAGATTCGGTGAGCAAATGCAGACCATTTAAAGGAATAATGCGTGGCACACATTCCAAGGATCCCAACTCTCCAGTTTGATGGGCCTATTACTACAGTTATAACATGTACGGGAAACCTAGAGAATGGACACACTGTGAATACGAAAGGTTTTTAAATCTCAACTAATAGTCCATCTCCTGGTGCTCCCGTTTGATTTTCCAATTGCTTTACTATCAATCTCCCAACTTGGAGAGACTGCCCCTTTAACATCCTGGTTCGCACAGGTTGCCAATTTGGCAGAGGATGCAAGGGAAGAGGGAGAACCAATGAGAGAGTAGCTGTTAGGCATTTGGACTTTCATATGTCACTCTAATTTCCCGGCAGTAAGATGAATTAACAAAACTCTCGGCCACCCACCAAGAACCAGTATAGGTCCTGAACCAAAATTTTGGACTTGCTGTCACCTCACAACAAACGAGTAGAAAAATGGAGCTCAGGGGCACAGCAATTCACAAACTGGCAAAGTAATAAAGGACAACTATCGTCCAAAAATGTGTTGAGGGAAGGCAACTAGGCGGACTTTAAAGCTAGCCAGAATAGCAGGAAACAGATTTCAAGAGGTACATTGGAACCGCCTTTAAAGCACAGGAAGAGGGGCAAAACTTCGACAATGATGCACTTGGCCAAAATGGGCGTATGCTTTTTCTCCTGAATATATTTAGGAGAAAACGCATACGCCCTTTTTGGCCAAGCAAGCAAGCGGGCAATGCAAATCTGCACTACAAAGAAGTATCACTTCCCACCGGTCAAAAGGGACATCCGCAAAATGTGTAAAAACCAGAAAGGCAAGACAGGCCCTGGAGAATAGGGAGCCAAGTTATGCTGATGGGCAGGATGTAAATTGCCAACTGCCTCTCTGGAGGAGTGCATTGTGTTCCCTAAAACAAGTAAACAGCAGAGCTACAGAGCCAAGGGCACTTCCAGTCTAGGGAATATACCTTGGGAAAACTGAAAATCAATAAGACAGAGCCACCCCAAAATTTAGGGCTGCACTGCTTACAAGAACCTCAACTTGGATACACCTTAAATATCCTAGGAAAACAAAAATGGTTCAAGAAATTGTGGTACTTGTGTACGATGGAATATCCCTCAGCCATGAAATCAATGTCATAAGGCCAGTAGAAGCAAAATGAGTCGATTGAGGTACGATGAATCTAAGTGAAATAAGTCACAGAGAAAAAGGAATTTATCATAAGATATCACTTATGAAGGTCCTGTAAACATGGCTACACATGAACTGAGTTAGGAAAGAGAACAGAGTCTCACATTTAGGAAACACTCTTATGCCTGCTCAAGGTGGAAAGAGAGGTGGGGTGATGCATAAAACCAGAGTTTAATATTAGTACAGGTACTGTTCCAAAAACCATCTACAGAATAGACAAGACCTAAACCTTCCTCAGTGAAAGGGACTCCAAAACCCATATTTCCCGCATAGGAATATATCTGATTAGTAAGAATCTTAAAACCTATGTATAGTTATGTCTCTGTAAGGGAATCAAGTGTGTCTAGACTGGCATAAACATGGCAGTGAGAATCAGCTCAAACCCACTACAAAAAGGAATTTCAAAAACAAAACAAAAAAACAGGGAAATTCTTTACAATTCCGTCAGGCGCTCTGATGAAACCTGTAATGACCCTATCTACAACGACAGCTGGATGTGGCATAAGGCTGGACACTTGGGACTGAGAGGATTGGTGAGATTCGGTGAGCAAATGCAGATCATTTAAAGCAATAATGTGTGGCACACATTCCAAGGGTCCCAACTCTCCAGGTTGAAGGGAATATTACTACAGCTATAACACGTACGGGAATCCTAGAGAATGGACACACTGTGAATACGAAAAGTTTCTAAATCTCAACTAATAATCCCTCTCCTGGTGTTCCGGTTTGACTTTCTAACTGCTTTACTATCAATCTCCCAAATTGGAGAGACATCCCCTTTTACCTCCTGGTTCGCACAGTTTGCCAATTTGGCAGAGGATAAAAGGGAAGAGGGAGAACCAATGAGAGAGTAGCTGTTAGGCATTTGGACGGGCACATGTCACTCTAATTTTCCGTCAGGAAGAATAATTATCCAAAGTCTCAGCCACCCGCCGGGAATCAGTATAGGTCCTGAACCAAAATTTTAGACTTGCGGTCAGCTCACAAAAAAAGAGTTGAAAAATGGAGCTCAGGGGCACAATAATTCACAAACTGGCAGAGTAATAAAGGACAACTATCGTCCAAAAATCTGTTGAGGGAAGGCAATGAGGCGTAATTGAAAGCGAGCCAGAATAGCAGGAAACAGATTTCAAGAGGTACATTGGAATCGCCTTTAAAGCACAGGAAGAGGGGCACAACTTCGACAATGATGCACTTGGCCAAAAAGGGCGTATGCGTTTTCTCCTGAATATTTTCAGGAGAAAACGCATACGCCCTTTTTGGCCAAGCAAGCAACCAGGCAATGCAAATCTGAGCTACAATGAAAGATCACTTCCCACCGGTCAAAAGGGACATCCGCAAAATGTGTAAAAACCAGAAAGGCAAGACAGGCCCTGGAGAACAGGGAGCCTAGTTATGCTGATGGGCAGGATGTAAATTGCCAACTGCCTCTCTGGAGGAGTGCACTGTCTTCCCTAAAACAAGGAAACAACAGAGCAGCAGAGCCAAGGGCACTTCCAGTCTAGGGAATATACCTTGGGAATACTGAAAATCAATAAGACAGAGCCACCACAAAATTTAGTGCCGCACTGCTTAAAAGAACCTCAACTTGGGTACAACTTAAATATCCTAGTAAAGAAAAAAATGGTTCAAGAATTTGTGTTACTTACGTACGATGGAATATACCTCAGCCATGAAATCAATGTTATAAGGCCAGTAGCAGCAAAGTGAGTGGATTCAGGTACGACGATTCTAAGTGAAATAAGTCACAGAGAAAAAGAAACTTATCATAAGATATCACTTATGAAGGTCCTGTAAACATGGCTACACATTAACTGAGTTAGGAAAGAGAACAGAGTCTCACATTTAGAAAACACTCTTGTGCCTGCTTAAGAGGGAAGGAGAAGTGGGGTGATGCATGAAACCAGAGTTTGATATTAGTACAAGTACCGTTCCAGAAACCAAATACGGAATACTCAAGAGCTACACTTTCCTCAGTGAAATGGACTGAAAACCCCATATTTCTCGCAGAGGAATATATCTGACTAGTAAGAATCTTAAAACCTTTGTATTGATAAGTCTCCATGATGATGGTCATGGTTCATTGTGATTATAGAGTTCATGGAGCATTGAGATGAAAAGTGGCATGGAGCATTTTGATTACAGTTGTCTTGGAGCATTGTGATGACAAGGGCATGGAGCATTGTGATGAGAAGGCCATGGAGCAGATTGATGATATGCGTCATGGAGCTTTGTGATGACAACAGCATGGAGCCTTGTGATTACAGGGGTCTTGGAGCATTGTGATGACAAGGGTCATGGAGCCTTGTGATGACAAGGCCGTGGAACAGTGTCATGACAGGGGTGAGCGAGTATTGTGATGACTAGTGATGGAACATTTTGATATCAGTGGTGAGAGAGCATTTTGTTGAGAAGCACATGGAGCATTGTGATGACAAGTTTTATGGAGCATTCTGATGACAAGTTTGTGGAAAATTTTGATAACAAGTGCATGGAGCATTGTGATAACAAGGGTCATGGAGCACTCTGCTGACAAAGGCATGGAGCATTGTGATGGCAAGGGTCACAGAGCATTGTGAATGAAAAGTTCATGGAGCATTATGGTGACAAATTTCACAGAGCCCTGTGATGACGAGGGCATGGACCATTTTGATGCCAAATGTCATGAAGCATTGTGATGACTGGAATCACGGAGCATTGTGATGACAGAGTTCATGGAGCATTGAGATGAAAAGTGGCATGGAGCATTTTGATTACAGTTGTCTTGGAGCATTGTGATGGCAAGGGCATGCAGCATTGTTATGAGAAAGTCATGGAGTACTGTGCAGACAGGTGTCAGGGAGCATTGTGATGATATATGTCTTGGTGCTTTGTGATGACAATGGCATGGAGCATTGTGAAGCCAAGTGTCATGGAGGATTGTGATGACAAAGGTAATGGAGCATTGTGATGACAAGGGCTTGGAGCTTTTTGATGACAATGGTCATGGAGCACTGTGATGACAAGGGCATGGAGCACTGTGATGACAACGGCCATTGAGAATTTTGATGACAATATCGTGAAGCACTGTGATGAAAAGCACTTGGAGCTTGCTATGACAGTGTTCATGGAGCATTGTGATGACAAGTGCATGGAGAATTGTGATGACAAGATCATGTAACATTGTGATGAGAAGTGTCATGGAGCATTGTGATGGCAAGACCGTGGAGCACTGTGATGAGAAGACCATGGATAATTGTGATGTCGAGCGTCATGCAGCACTGTAATGACAAGGGGCATGGAGCATTGTGATGACAAGGGTCGCGGAGCATTCTGATGACGAGCTTGTGGAGTAATGTGATGACAATGGCATGGAGAATTGTGATGAAAAGGGCATGGAGCATTGTGATGTAAAATGCATGGAGGCTTTTCATGACAGCGTTCAAGGAGCATTCTGACCACAAGTGTCAGGGAGCATTGTGATGACAAGTGTATTGAGCATTGTGATGACAAAGGTCATGGAGGATTGTGATGACACGGGCATGGAGGATTGTGATGACAGGCATCATGGAGCGTTGTGATGACAAGTGTTGTGGAGCAATGAGATCACAAGTGTTTGGAGCGTTGTGATGACAGTGATCATGGAGCATTGTGATGAGAAGGTCATGGAGCACTGTGCTGAAAATATTCATGGAGTATTGTGATGACAGGGGTCTTGAGCACTGTGATAACAAGGGCATGTAGCATTGTGATGAGAAGGCCATGGAGCATTCTGATGACATGTGTCATGGATGTTTGTGATGAAAAGGGGAATGGAGCATTGTGATTACAGTGGTCTTTGAGCATTGTGATGAAAAGGGCATGGATCATTGTGATTAAAAAGGCATGGAGCCTTGTCAGGGCAGGGTTCAAGGAGCAAACTCTCAACAAATGTCAGGGAGCATTGTGATGACAATTGTATTGAGCATTGTGATGACAAAGTTCATGGAGCATTGTGATGAGAAGACAATGGTTAACTGTGATGAGGAGCGTCATGGGGCATTGTGATGACAAGTGTTATGGAACATTGTGATCACAAGTCTTTGGAGCATTGTGATGACAGAAGTCATGGAGCATATTGATTTCATTGTGATGACAATAGCATGAATCATTATGATGATGGGCATGGTGCATGGGATGACAGGGTTCTTGGAGCATTGTGATTAAAAGGGACATGGAGCATTGTGATTACAGGGGTCTTGGAGCATTGTGATGACAAGGGCATGGAGTCTTGTGATGACAAGGCTGTGGATCCTTGTGATGGCAGGTGTTATGGAGCATTGTTATGACAGGGGGAATGGAGCATTGTGATGACAAGGGCATGGAGCATTGGTCTGAAAAGTTTCATGGATTATTGTGATGAGAGTGGGCATGGAGCATTGTGATGAAAAGGTGCATGGAGCATTGTGATTACAGGGGTTTTGAAGCAATGTGATGACAAGGGCATGGAGCATTGTGATGACAAGGCAATGGAGCATTCTGATGACATGCGTCATGGAGCTTTGTGATGACAAGGACATGGAGCATTGTGATTACAGGGGTCTTGGAGCATTGTGATGAAAAGGGAATGGATCATTGTGATGAAAAAGGCATGGAGCCTTGTCATGACAGTGTTCAAGGAGCATTCTGATGACAAGTGTCAGCGAACATTGTGATGCCAAGTGTATTGAGCATTGTGATGAAAAATGTCATGGAGCATTGTGATGAGAAGACCATTGATAATTGTGATGACGAGCGTAGTGGGGCATTGTGATGACAAGTGTTATGGAACATTGTGATCACAATGGTTTGGAACATTGTGATGACAGAGGTCATGGGGCATTTTGATTTCATTGTGATGAAAATAGCATGAAGCATTATGATGATGGGCATGGATCATTGTGATGACAGGGTTCATGGAGCATTGAGATGAAAAGGGGCAAGGAGCATTGTGATTAAAGGGATCTTGGAGTATTGTGATGAGAAGGTCATGGAGCATTGGGCTGAAAATATTCATGGAGTATTGTGATGGCAGGGGTCATGGAGCATTGTGATGACAAGGGTCATGGAGCTCTTTGATGAATAGTGTCATGGAGCATTCTGATTACAGGGGTCACGGAGCATTGGGATGACAGGGTTCATGGAGCATTGTTCTGATAAATTTCTTGGATTATTGTGATGACAGTGGGCATGGCACATTGTGATAAAAAGGGCATGAGACATTGTTATGACAAGGTCATAGATTATTGTGAAGACAGGTGTCAGGGAGCATTGTGGTGACATATGTCATGATCCATTGTGATGACAATGGCATGGAGCACTGTGATGCAAAGTGTCATGGAGAAATGTGATGACAAATATAATGGAGCATTGTGATTACAAGGGCTTGGAGCCTTGTGATGAAAAGGGTTATGGAACATTGTGATGACAAGGGAATGGATCATTGTGATGACAATTGTCATGGAGCATTTTGATGACAAGAGTCCAGGATCACTGTGTTGTCAGGGGTCATGGATCGTTGTGATGATAGTGGTCATGGAGCATAGTGATGACTGGGTTCATGGGGCATTGTGAAGAGGTCATGGAGCACAGGGCTGAAAATATTCATGGAGTATTGTGATGACACGGGTCATGGAGCATTTTGATGACAAGGGAATGGAGCATTTTGGTGAAAAGTGCATGGAGCATGTTGATGAGAAGGCAATGGAGCATTTTGAAGATATGCTTCATTAAGCATTGTGATGAAAAGGGCATGGAGCATTGTAATTACAGGGGCCTTGGAGTATTGTGATGAAAAGTGCAAGGATTATTGTGATGAAAAATGGATGGAGCCTTGTCATGACAGGTTTCAAGGAGCATATTGACGACCATTGTCAGGGAGCATTGTGATGACAAGTTTATTGAGCATTGTGATGACAAAGGTCATGGAGTATTGTGCATAAAATACCATGGTTAATAGTGATGATGAGTGTCATGGGGCGTTGTGATGACAAGAGTTATGGAACATTGTGGTCACAAGTGTTTAGAGCATTGTGATGACAGAGGTCATGGAGCATTTTAATTTCATTGTGATGACAATAGCATGAAGCATTATGATGATGGACATGGTGCACTGTGATGACAGGGTTCATGGAGCATTGAGATGAAAAGGGGCATGGAGCATTGTGATTACAGGGGTCTTGGAGCATTGCGATGACCAGGTCATGGAGCATTGTGATGAGAAGGCGAAGGCGCATTTTGATGACAGGCGTCATGGAGCTTTGTGATGACAAAGGCATGGAGCATTGTGATTACAGGTGTCTTGGAGCATTGTGATGACAAGGGTCATGGAGCCTTGTGATGAGAAGGCCGTGGAACATTGTAATGGCAGTGTTTATGGAGCATTGTTATAACAGGGGTAATGGAGCATTTTCATGACAAGGGCATGGAGCATTGGTCTGAAAATTTTCATGGATTATTGTGATGAGAGGGAGCATGGAGCATTGTGATGACAAGGGCACGGAACAATGTGATACATGGGTCATGGAGGATTGTAATGACAAGCCTTGGTGCTTTGTGTTAAGAAGAGCATCGAGCATTGTGATGAAAAGCATCATGGAGCCTGTGATGACAATGACATGTAACAATGTGATGAGAGGGTTCATGGAGAATTTGATGACAATGGCATGGAGCATTGTGATGCCAAGGGTCACGGAGATTTGTGATGACAAAGGTCATGGAGGGTTTTGATGACAACGGCGTGGTGGACTGTGATGAGAAGGGCAGTGAGCATTGTGATGAAAGGGTCATGGAGCAATTTGCTGAAAAGTGTCATGGGACATTTTGATGACAGGGGTTATGGAACATTGTGATGTCAGGGGTCAGGGAGCATTGTGTTGAAAAGGGTCATGGAGCACTGTGATGACAGGTGTCATGGAACATTGTGATGACAGGGGTGAGGGAGTATTGTGATGACAAGTGATGGAATATTATGATATCAGTGATGGGAGAGCATTTTGATGGGAAGTGCATGGAGCATTGTGACAACAAGGTTCATCGGGAACTGTGATGACAAGGTTGTGGAGCATTGTGATGACAAGCACATGTCGCATTGTGATGACACAGGTCATGGGGCATTGTGCGGACAAGCGCATGGAGCATTGTGATGACAAGTGTCATGGAGCATTGTGCTGACAAAGGCATGGAGCATAGTTATGACATGAGTAAGAGAACATTGTGATGAAAATTTCATTGAGAATTGTGGTGACAAATGTCACAGAGCCTTTTGATGATGAGCGCATGGACCATTGTGATGACAGGGGTCATGGAGCATTTTGATGACTGTGGTCATGGAGCATTGTGAAGACATAGGTCATGGAGCATTGTAATCAGACGGTCATAGAGCATTGGGCTGAAAATGTACATGTAGTATTGTGATGACAGGGGTCATGGAGCATTGTGATGACAAGGGGATGGAGCACTGTGGTGACAAGGTCCTGGAGCATTGTGATGAGGGGACCATGGAGCCTTGTGATGACAAGTGTCATGGAGCATTCTGATGAAAAGGTGAATG
The DNA here is from genome assembly GCF_949752795.1 of Hyperoodon ampullatus. Classification (NCBI taxonomy): domain Eukaryota; kingdom Metazoa; phylum Chordata; class Mammalia; order Artiodactyla; family Ziphiidae; genus Hyperoodon; species Hyperoodon ampullatus. The sequence goes on from NW_027641092.1 coordinate 585,405, forward strand.
GAGCATTGTGATTACAGGGGTTTTGTAGCATTGTGATGACAAGGGCATGGAGCATTGTGATGCGAAGGACATGGAGCATTCTGATGACATGCATCATGGAGCTTTGTGATGACAAGGACATGGAGCATTGTGATTACATGAGTCTTGGAGCATTGTGATGAAAAGTGCATGGATCATTGTGATGAAAATTGCATGGAGCCTTGTCATGACAGGGTTCAAGGAGCATACTGATGAGAAGTGTCAGGGAGCATTGTGATGATAAGTGTATTGAGCATTGTGATGACAAAGATCAAGGAGCATTGAGATGAGAAGACCATTGATAAATGTGATGACCAGCCTCATGGGGCATTGTGATGACAAGAGTTATGGAACATTGTGATCAGAAGGGTTTGGAGCATTGTGATGACAGAGGTCATTGAACATTTTGATTTCATTGTGATGACAATAGCATGAAATATTATGGTGATGGGCATGGTGCATTGTGATGACAGGGTTCATGGAGCATTGAGATGAAAAGGGGCATGGAACACTGTGATTACAGTGGTCTTGGAGCATTGTGATCACAAGGGCATGGAGCATTGTGATGAGAAGGCCATGGAGCATTCTGATGACTTGCGTCATGGAGCTTTGTGATGACAAGGGCATGGAGAATTTGATTACAGGAGTCTTGGAGCATTGTGATGACAAGGTTCATGGAGGCTTGTGATGACAAGGCCGTGGAACGTTGTGATGGCAGGGGTCATGAGGCATTGTTATGACAAGGGCAGGGCACACGGTGATACATAGATCATGCAGGATTGTAATGACAAGGACATGTAGCATTGTGATGAGATGGGCATCGAGCGTTGTGATGACAAGCCTCATGGCGATTTGGGATGACAAGTGCATGGAGCAATGTGATGAGAGTGTTCATGGAGCATTGTGATGACAATGGAATGGAGCATTGTGATGCCAAGTGTCATGGAACTTTGTTATGACAAATGTCATTGAGCATTTTGATAACAAGTGTGTGGTGCATTGTGATGAGAAGTGCAGGGAGCATTGTGATGACATGGGTTATGCAGCATTGTGCTTACACGCGCATCGAGCAATGTGCTGACAACGGTCATGGAGCATTGTGTTGACAATGGCATGGAGCTTTGTGATGACAAAGGTCACAGAGCACTGTGATGAATAGTTCATGGAGCATTGTGGTGACAAAGGTCACAAAGCCTTGTGTGACGAGGTGATGGAACATTGTGATGACAAATGTCATGAAGCACTGTGATGACTGTAGTCACGGAGCATTGTGATGACAGTGTACTTGGAGCATTGTGATGCCAAGGGCATGGAGCATTGTGATGAGAAGGCCATGGAGCATTCAGATGGCATGTGTCATGGAGCTTTGTGATGACAAGGGCAGGGAGCATTGTGATTACAGGGGTCTTGCAGCATTGTGATGAAAAGGGAAAGGATCATTGTCATGAAAAAGGCATGGAGCCTTTTCATGACAGGGTTCATGGAGCATACTGATAACAAGTGTCAGGGAGCATTGTGGTGATAAGTATATTGAGGATTGTGGTGACAAAGCTCTTGGAGCATTGTGATGATTAAACCATTCATAATTGTGATGACGAGCGTCATGGGGCATTGTGATGACAAGTATTATGGAACATTGTGATCACAAGGGTTTTTAGCATTGTGATGACAGATGTCATGGAGCATTTTGATTTCATTGTGATGGCAATAGCATGAAGCATTATGATGATGTGCATGGTGCATTGTGATGACAGGGTTCATGGAGCATTGAGATAAAAAGGGGCATGGAGAACTGTGATTACAGGGGTGTTGGAGCATTGTGATGACAAGGGCATGGAGCATTGTGATGAGAAGTTCATGTAGCATTCTGATGATATGCGTCATAGATCTTTGTGATGACACGGGCATGGAGCACTGTGATTACAGGGGTCCTGGAGCATTGTTATGACAAGGGTCATGGAGCCTTGGATGACAAGGCTGTGGAACATTGTGATGGCAGGGATCATGGAGCATTGTTATAACAGGGGTTATGGAGCATTGTGATGACAAAGGCATGGAGCATTGTGATGACAGGGGCATGGAACTTTGGTCTGACAAGTTTCATGGATTATTGTGATGACAGTGGGCATGACACATTGTGATGACAAGGGCATCGAACATTGTGATGACAAGGTCAGGGAGTATTGTGAAGACAGGTGTCAGGGAGCATTTTGATGAAATATGTCATGGTCCATTGAGATGACAATTGCATGGAGCATTGTGATGCCAAGTGTCATGGAGGATTGTGATGACAAACGTAATGGAGCATTTTGATGACAAGGGTTTAGAGCATCGTGATGACAAGGGTCTTGGAGCATTGTGATGACAAGGGCATGGAGCATTGTGATGACAGGGGTATGGAACATTGGTCTGACAAGTTACATGGATTATTGTGATGACAGTGGACATGGCACATTGTGATGACAAGAACATGGAGCATTGTGGTGACAAAGGTCACAGAGCCTTGTGTGACGTGGGCATGGAACATTGTGATGACAAATGTCATAAAGCATTGTGTAGACTGGAGTCAAGGAGCATTGTGATGACAGGGTTCATGGAGCATTGTGATGACAAGGGCATAGAGCACTGTGATGAAAGGGCCATGGAACATTGGTCTGACAAGTTTCATGGATTATTGTGATGACAGTGGGCATGGCTCATTGTGATGACAAGGGCATGGAGCATTCTGATGAAAAGGTGCATGGAGAATTGAGATTACAGGGGTTTTGAAGCAATGTGATTACAAGGGCATGGAGCATTGTGATGAGAAATCAATGGAGCATTCTGATGACATGCGTCATGGAGCTTTGTGATGACAAGGACATGGAGCACTGTGATTACAGGGGTCTTGGAGCATTGTGATGAAAAGGGAATGGACCATGGTGATGAAAAATGCATGGAGCCTTGTCATGACAGGGTTCAAGGAGCATACTGATGACAACTGTCAGGGAGCATTGTGATGATAAGTGTATTGAGCATTGTGATGACAAAGTTCATGGAGCATTGTGATGAGAAGACCATGGATAATTGTGAAGACCAGCGTCATGGGGCATTGTGATGACAAGTGTTATGGAACATTGTGATCACAAGGGTTTGGTGCATTGTGATGACAGAGGTCATTGAGCATTTTGATTTCATTGTGATGACAATAGCATGAAATATTATGGTGATTGGCACGGTGCATCGTGATGACAGGGTTCATGGAGCATTGAGATGAAAAGGGGCATGGAGAATTGTGATTACAGGGGTGTTGGTGCATTGTGATGACAAGGGCATGGAGCATTGTGATGAGAAGGCCATGGAGCAATCTGATGACATGCGTCATGGAGCTTTGTGATGACAAGGGCATGGAGAATTGTGATTACAGGGGTCATGGAATATTGTGATGACAGGGGTGAGGGAGTATTGTGATGACTAGTGATGGAACATTGTGATATCAGTTGTGAGAAGGCATTTTGAGGAGAAGTGCATGGAGCATTGTGATGACAAAGTTTATGGAGCATTTTGATGACAAGGATGTGGAGCATTGTGATGACAAGTGCATGGTGCATTGTGATGACATGGGTTATGGAGCATTGTTCTGACATGCGCATCGAGCATTGTGATGAAAAGGGTCATGGAGCATTGTGCTGACAAAGGCATGGAGCTTTGTGATGACAAGGGTCACAGAGCATTGTGATAAAAATTTTATGGAGCATTTTGATGACAAAGGCATGGAGCACTGTGATGACAAGTGTCATGGAGCACTGTGATGACAAATGTCATGAAGCATTGTGATGACTGGAGTCACGGAGCATTGTGATAACAGGGGTCTTGGAGCATTGGGATGAAAAGGGAATGGATCATTATGATGAAAAATGCATGGAGCCTTGTCATGACAGTGTTCAAGGAGCATACTGATGACAAGTGTCAGCGAGCATTGTGATGCCATGTGTACTGAGCACTGTGGTGACAAAGGAAATGGAGCATTGTAATGAGAAGACCTTGCATAATTGTGATGACGAGCGTCATGGGGCATGTGATGACACGTGTTATGGTACATTGTGATCAGAAGGGTTTGGAGCATTGTGATGACAGAGGACATGGAGCATTTTGATTTCATTGTGATGACAATAGCATGAATCATTTTGATGATGGGAATGGTGCATTGTGATGACAGTGTTCATGCAACATTGAGATGAAAAGTGGCATGGACAATTGTGATTACAGAGTTCTTGGAGCATTGTAATGACAAGGGTCATGGAGCCTTGTGATGACAAGGCCGTGGAACATTGTGATGGCAGGGTTCATGGAGCATTGTTTTGACAGGTGTAATGGAGCATTGTGATGACAAGGGCATGGAGCAATGTGATGAGAGATTTCATTGAGCATTGTGATGACAATGGCATGGAGCATTGTGATGCCAACGGTCATGGAGCTTTGTGATGACAAATGTCATGGGGCATTTTGATGACAAGGGCGTGGTGCATTGTGATGAGAAGGGCAGGGAGCATTGTGATGACAGTGTCATGGAGCAATTTGATGAAAAGGGTCATGGAATATATTGATGAGAGGGGTTATGGAACATTGTGATGTCAGGTGTCATGAAGCATTGTGATGAAATGGGTCATGGAGCATTTTGTGACAGGGGTTATGGAACATTGTGATGTCAGGGGTCATGGAGCATTGTGATGATAAGGGCATGTAGCACTGTGATGACAGTGGTCATGGAACATTGTGATGACCGGGGTGAGCGAGTATTTGATAACTAGTGATGGAACGTTGTGATGTATGTGGTGAGAGAGCATTTTGATGAGAAGTGCATGGAGCATTGTGATGACAAGTTTTATGGATCATAGCGATGAAAAGGATGTGGAGCATTGTGATGAAAAGAGCATGGCACATTGTGATGACATGTGTCATGGAGCATTGTGCTGACAAGCACATGGAGCATTTTGATGACAAGTGTCATGGAGCATTGTGCTGACAAAGGCAAGGAGCATTGTGATGACACGGGACACAGAACATTGTGATGAAAATATCATGGAGCATTGTGGTGACAAATATCACAGAGCCTTGTGTGACGAGGGCATGGACCATTGTGATGAGAAAGGTCATGAATCATTGTGATGACAGGGGTCATGGAGCATTGAGATGACAAGGACATGGAGCAATGTGATGACAGGGGCATGGAACATAGGTCTGACAAGCTTCATGGATTATTTTGATGACAGTGGGCATGGCGCATTGTGATGACAAGGGTCACAGAGCATTGTGATAAATATTTCATGGAGCATTGTGGTGACAAATGTCACAGAGCTTTGTGTGACGAGGTCATGGACCATTGTGATGACAAATGTTATGAAGCATTGTGATGACTGGAGCCACGGAGCACTGTGATAACAGGGCTCTTGGAGCATTGTGATGAAAAGGGAATGGATCATTGTGATAAAAAATGCATGGAGCCTTGTCATGACAGTGTTCAAGGAGCATACTGATGACAAGTGTCAGCGAGCATTGTGATGCCAAGTGTATTGAGCATTGTGGTGAAAAAAGTCATGGAGCATTTTGATGAGAAGTCCTTGCATAATTGTGATGACAAGCGTCATGGGGCATGTGATGACAAGTGTTATGGAACATTGTGATCACAAGTGTTTGGAGCATTGTGATGACAGATGTCATGGATCATTTTGATTTCAAGGAACATGGAGCTTTTTGATGACAAGGGCTTGAAGCAATGTGATCCCAAGTTTCATGGAGGATTTTGATGACAATGGTAATGGAGAATTATGATGACAAGCGCATGGAGCATTGTGATGACAATGTCATGTAGCATTTTGCTGACAGTGGTCAGGGAGCATTTTGATGACATGGGTCATGAAGCATTGTGATGAGAAAGTCATGGAACATTGGGCTAAAAATATTCATGGAGTATTGTGATGACAGGTGTCATAGAACATTGTGATGACAAGGGAATGGAGCATTGTGATGAGATGGTGCTGGAGCATTGTGATGAGAAGTCTATGGAGCCTTGTGATGACAAGTCTCATGGGGCATTCTGATGAAAAGGGGCATAGAGAATTGTGATTACAGGGTTCTTGGAGCATTGTGATGAAAAGGGCATGGAGCATTGTGATGACAGGGGCATGGAGCATTGGTCTGACAAGTTTCAATGATTATTGTGATGACAGTGGGCATGGTGCATTGTTATGACAAGGGCATGGATCATTGTGATGACAAGGTCATGGATTATTGTGAAGACCGGTGTCAGGGAGCATTGTGATGACATATGTCATGGTCCCTTGTGATGACAATGCCATGGAGCATTGTGATACCAAGTGTCATGGAGGACTGTGATGACAAAGGTAATGGAGCATTGTGATGAGGAGGGCTTGGAGCATTGTGTTGACAAGGGCATGGAGCATTTTGATAACAAGGGCCATTGATAATTTTCATGACAATTCATGAAGCATTGTGATGACAACCACATGGAGCTGGCTATGACAGGGGTCATGGAGCATTGTGATGAAAAGTGCATAGAGAATTGTGATGACAAAGCATTTAACACTGTGAGGAGAAGTATCATGGAGCATAGTGATTCCAAGGACGTGGAGAACTGTGATCACCAAAGACATGGAGCTTTATGATGACCAGGGCATGCAGCATTGTGATGGCAAGACCGTGGAGCATTGTGATGAGAAGACCATGGATAATTGTGATGACGAGTGTCATGGAGCACTGTAATGACAAGGGGCATGGAGCATTGTGATGGCAGGTGTTATAGAGAATTCTGATGACAGTGGTCATGGAGCATTGTAATGACAAGGGTCATGGAGCATTCTGATGACAAGCATGTGGAGTATTGTGATGACAATGGCATGGAGCATTGTGATGAAAATGGCATGGAGCATTGTGATGAAAAAGGCATGGAGCCTTTTCATGACAGGGTTAAAGGAGCATTCTGACGACAAGTGTTAGGGAGAATTGTGATGACAAGTGTATTGAGAATTGTTGTGACAAAGGTCATGGAGCATTGTGATGACAAGGGCATGGTGTATTGTGATGACAGGCATCATTGAGCGTTGTGATGACAAGAATTATGGAACATTGAGATCACAAGCGTTTGGAGCATTGTGATGACAGGGGTCATGGATCATTTTGATTTAAAGGAGCATGGAGCATTTTGATGCCAATGGTCATGGAGCTTTGTGATGACAAAGGTCATGGAGCATTTTGATGACAAGGTCGTGGTGCATTGTGATGAGAAGGGCATGGAGCATTGTGATGACAAGGTCATGGAGCATTTTGATGACAAAGGCATGGAGCACTGTGATGACAAGTGTCATGGAGCACTGTGATGACATGCGTCACGGAGCATTGTGATTACGGGTTCATGGAGCATTGGGATGACAAGGGCAGGATCATTGTGATGAAAAGTGTCATGGAGCATTTTGATGAGAAGAGTCCCGGATCACTGTTTTGTCAGGGGTCATGGAGCACTGTGATGACAGTGGTTATGGAGCATTGTGATGACAGGTGTTATGGAGCATTGTGATGAGAATGTCATGGAACATTGGGCTGAAAATGTTCATGGAGTATTGTGATGACAGCAGTCATGGAGCATTGTGATGACAAGGGAATGGAGCATTGTGATGACAATGTCCTGGAGCATTGTGATGAGAAAACCATGGAGCCTTGTGATGACAAGTCTCATGGAGATTTCTGATGTAAATGGGCATGGAGCATTGTGATTACAAGGGTCTGGGAGCATTCTGATGACAAGGGAAAGGAGCATTGCGATGAGAAAGCCATGGAGAATTCTGATGACATCCATCATGGATCTTTGTGATGACAAGGGCATGAAGCACTGTGAGTACATGGGTCTTGGAGCCTTGTGATGACAAGGGTCATGGAGCCTTGTGATGACAAGGCTGTGGAACATTGTGATGACAGGGATCATGGAGCATTCTTATGACAGGGGTAATGGAGCATTGTGATGACAAGGCCATTTGGAATTGGTCTGAAAAGTTTCATGGATTATTGTTATGAGAGTGGGCATGGAACATTGTGATGACAAGTGCCCGGAATAGTGTGGTACAGGGTTCATGGAGAACTGTAATGACAAGGGCATGGAGCAATGTGACTAGAAGGTTCATGGAGCATTGTGATGACAATGACATGGAGCATTGTGATGCAAAGGGTCATGGAGCTTTGTGATGACAAAGGTCATGGAGCATTTTGATGAAATGTGTTATGGAGCATTGTGAGGTCAGGGGTCATGGAGCATTTTGATGACATGGATTATTGAGCACTGTGATGTCAGTGCTCATGGAGCACTGTGATGATAAGGGCATGTAGTATTGTGATGACAGGGGTCATGGAACATTGTGATGAAAAGGGTGAGGGAGTATTGTGATGACTACTGATGGAAAACTGTGATATCAGTGGTGACAGAGCATTTTGATGAGAAGTGCATGAAGCATTGTGATGACAAGCTGGTGGAGCATTGTGTTGACAAGCGCATGGAGCATTGTGATGACATGTCTCATTGAGTATTGTGCTGAGAAAGGCATGGAGCATTGTGATGACAAGGATCACGGAGCAGTGTGATGCAAAGTTCATGGAGCATTGTGGTGACATAGGTCAAAGAGACTTGTGATGACGAGGGCATTGACCATTGTGATGACAAAGATCATGAAGCATTGTGATGAATGGAGTCACGGAGCCTTGTGATGACTGGGGTCATGGAGCATTGGGATGTCAAGGGCATGGAGCATTGTGATGACAGGGGCATGGAGTATTGGTCTGACAAGTTTCATGGATTATTGTGATGACAGTGGGAATGGTGCATTGTGATGACAAGAGCATGGAACATTGTGATGACAACGTCATGGATTATTGTGAAGACAGGTGTCAGGGAGCATTTTGATGACATATGTCATGGTCCATTGTGATGTCAATGACATGGAGCATTGTGATGCCAAGTGTCATGGAGGATTGTGATGACAAAGGAAAAGGAGCATTGTGATGACAAGGACATGGATCATTGTGATGACAAGGGCCATTGAGAATTTTAATGACCAGGTCTTGAAACATCGTGATGACAAGCACATGGAGCTTGTTATGACAGGGTTCATGGAGCATTGTGATGACAAGTGCATGCAGAATTGTGATGACAAGAGCATATATCATTGTGATGAGAAGTGTCAAGAAGCATTGTGATGACAAGGACTTGGAGAATTGTGATGACAAGGGACATGGAGCATTGAGGTGACCAGGGCATGGAGCATTGTGATGGTAAAACCGTGAAGCACTGTGATGAGAAGACCTTGGGTAATTGTGATGACGAGCATCATGGCGCACTGTACTGACAAGGGGCAAGGAGCATTGTGATGACAGGTGTCAGGGAACATTGTGATGACATGGGTCATGTAGCATTGTGATGACAAGGGCATGGAAAATTGTGATGACAAGGGCTTGGAGAATTGTGATGACAAGTGTCATGAAGCATTGTGATGACAATGGCAGGGAGAATTGTGATGACAAGGGACATTGAGAATTTTTATAACAATGTCATGAAGCATTGTGATGACAAGGATATGGAGCTTGCTATGACAGGGTTCAGGGAGCATTGCGATGACAAGGGGCATGGAGAATTGTGATGACAAGAGCATGTAACATTGTGATGAGAAGTGTCATGGAACATTGTGATGACAATGGCATGGAGCATTGTGATGCCAATGGTCATGGAGCTTTGTGATGACAAAGGTCATGGAGCATTTTGATTACAAGGGCGTTGTGCATTGTGATGAGAAGGGCAGGGAGCATTGTGATGACAGGGTCATAGAGCAATTTGATGAAAACTGTCATGGAACATTTTGATGACAGGGGATATGGAACATTGTGATGTCAGGGGTCATGGAGCTTTGTGATGAAAAGGGTCATGGAGCTTTTTGATGCTGGGGTTATGGAACATTGTGATATCAGGCGTCATGGAGCATTGTGATGATAATTGCATGTAGCATTGTGATGACAAAGGTCACGGAACATTGTGATGATGTGGGCTTGGACCATTTTGATGACAAAGTCATGAAGTATTGTGGTTGCTGGAGTCACGGAGCATTGTGATGACAGGTGTCATGGAGCATTGTGATGACAAGGGCATGGCGCATTGTGATGACAGGCGCATGGAGCATTGTGACGACAAGGTCAAGGAATATTGTGAAGACAGGTGTCAAGGAGCATTGTGATGACATATGTCATGGTCCTTTATGATGACAATGGCATGGAGCATGGTGATGCCAAGTGTCATGGAGGATTGTGATGACAAAGTAATGGAGCATTGTGATGAGAAGGGCTTGGAGCATCGTGATGACAAGGGTCATGGAGCACTGTGATGACAAGATCTTGGAGCATTGTGAGGAGAAGGGCCATTGAGAATTTTGATGAGAAGGTCGTGAAGCATTGTGATGAAAAGCGCACCGAGCTTGCTATGACAGGGTTCATGGAGCATTGTGATGTACAAGTGCATGGAGAATTGTATTGACAAGATCATGTAACATTGTCATGAGAAGTGTCATGTAGCATTGTGATGGCAAGACCGTGGAGCACTGTGATGAGAAGACCACGGATAATTGTGATGATGAGCATCATGGGGCTTTGTCATGACAAGTGTTATGGAACATTGTGATCACAAGGGTTTGGAGCATTGTGTTGACAGAGGTTATGGAGCATTGTGATGACAAGGGTCATGGAGCATTCTGATGACATGAACTTTGTGCATTGTGATGAGAAGGGCAGGGAGCATTCTGATGACATGTGTCATGGATGTTTGTGATGAAAAGGGGAATTGAGCATTGTGATTACAGGAGACTTTGAGCATTGTGATGAAAAGGGCATGGACCGTTGTGATGAAAAAGGCATGGAGCCTTGTCATGGCAGGGTTCAAGGAGCATACTCTCGACAAATGTCAGGGAGCATTGTGATGACAAGTGTATTGAGCATTGTGATGACAAAGTTCATGGAGCATTGTGATGAGAAGACCATGGTTAACTGTGATGAGGAGCGTCATGGGGCATTGTGATGACAAGTGTTATGGAACATTGTGATCACAAGTGTTTGGAGCATTGTGATGACAGAAGTCATGGAGCATATTGATTTCATTGTGATGACAATAGCATGAAGCATTATGATGATAGGCATGGTGCATGGGATGACAGGGTTCTTGGAGCATTGAGATTAAAAGGGGCATGGAGCATTGTGATTACAGGGGTCTTGGAGCATTGTGATGACAAGGGCATGGAGCATAGTGAATGAGAAGTCCATGGAGCATTCTGATGACATGCGTCATGGAGCTTTCTGATGACAATTGCATGAAGGATTGTGATTACAGGTTCTTGGAGCATTGTGATGAAAAGGGTCATGGAGTCTTGTGATGACAGGGCTGTGGAACCTTGTGATGGCAGGTGTCATGGAGCATTGTTATGACAGGGGGAATGGAGCATTGTGATGACAAGTTCACGCAACACTCTGATACATGGGTCATGGAGGATTGTAATGACAAGGGCATGGAGCATTGTGATGAGAAATGCATCGAGCATTGTGATGACAAGCGTCATGGAGCTTTGTGATGACAAGGGCATGGAGCAATGTGATGAGAGGGTTCATGGAGCATTGTGATGACAATGGCATGAAGCATTGTGATGCCAAGTGTTACAGAGCTTTGTGATGACAAATGTCATGGAGCATTCTGATGACAAGGGTGACGTGCATAGTGATGAGAAGCGCAGGGAGCATTGTGATCACAGGGTCATTGAGCAATTTGGTGAAAAGTGTCATGGAACATTTTGATTACAGTGGTTATGGATTATTGTGATGTCAGGGGTCATGGAGCTTTGTGATGAAATGTGTCATGGAGCATTTTGATGACAGGGGTTATGGAATATTGTGATGTCAGGGGTCATCGAACATTTTGATGATAAGTGCATGTAGCATTTTAATGACAGGGGTCATGGAACATTGTGATGACAGGGGTGATGGAGTATTGGAATGAATAGTGATGCAACGTTGTGATATCAGTGGTGAGAGAGCATTTTGATGAGAAGTGTATGGAACACTGTAATGACAAGGTTTAAGCAGCATTGTGATGAAAAGGATGTGGAGCATTGTGATGACAAGCACATGGCACGTTGTGATGACATGGGTCATGGAGTATTGTGCTGAGAAGCGCATGGAGCATTGTGATGACAAGGGTCATGGAGCATTGTGCTGAGAAAGGCATAGAGCATTGTGATGACAAGGGTCACAGAGCATTGTGATGAAAAGTTCATGGAGCATTGTGGTGACAAAGGTCACAGAGACTTGTGATGACGAGGGCATGGACCATTTTAATGAGAAAGGTCATGAAGCATTGTGATGACTGGAGTCACAGAGCATTGTGATGACAGGGGTCATGGAGCATTGTGATGACAAGGGCATGGAGCATTGTGATGACAGGGGCATGGAACATTGGTCTGACATGTTTCATGGATTATTGCGATGAGAGTGGGAATGGCGCATTGTGATGAAAAGGGCACGGAGCATTGTGATGACAAGGTCATGCAGTTTTGTGAAGACAGGTGTCAGGGAGCATTGTGAACACCTATGTCATGGCCCATTGTGATGACAATGACATGGAGCATTGTGATGCCAAGTGTCATGGAGTATTGTGATGACAAAGGTAATGGAGCATTGTGATGACAAGGGCTTGGAGCATTGTGATGACAAAGGTCATGGAGCATTGTGATGACAAGGTTCATGGAGCATTCGGATGACAAGCTTGAGGAGTATGATGATGACAATTGCATGGAGCATTGTGATGAAAAGGCCATTGAGAATTGTGATGACAAGGGCAGGGTGCAATGTGATGAGAGCGTTCATGGTTCATTGTGATGACAATGGCATGTAGTATTGTGATGCCAAGGGTCATGGATCTTTGTGATGACAAAGGTCATGGAGCATTTTGATGACAAGTGCGTGGTGCATTATGATGAGAAGGGCAGGGAGCATTGTGATGACAGGGTCATGGAGCAATTTGATGAAAAGGGTCAGGGAACATTTGGATGACAGGGGTCATGGAACATTGTGATGTCAGTGGTCATGGAGCATTGTGATGATAAGGGCATGTAGCATTTTGATGACAGGGGTCATGGAACATTGTGATGACAGGGGTGAGGGAGTATTGTGATGACTAGTGATGGAACATTGTGATATCAGTGGTGAGAGAGCATTTAGATGAGAAGTGCATGGAGCATTGTGATAAAAAGGTTTATGGAGCATTGTGATGACAAGGTTGTGGAGCATTGTGATGACAAGTGCATGGCACATTGTGATGACATGTGTCTTGGAGCATTGTGCTGAGAAGCACATGGAGCATTGTGATGACAAGGGTCATGGAGCATTGTGCTGACAAAGGCATGGAGCACCGTGATGAGAAGTGTTACAGAGCATTGTGATGACGAGGAAATGGACCATTGTGATGACAAAGGTCATAAAGCATTGTGATGACTGGAGTCAAGGAACATTATGATGTGAGGGGTAATGGAGCATTGTGATTAAAACGGCATGGAGCATTGTGATGACAGCGGCATGGAGCATTGGTCTGACAAGTTTCATGGATTATTGCTATGACAGTGGGCATGGAGCATTGTGATGACAGAGGTCATGGATCATTTTCATTTCAAGGACCATGGTGCATTGTGATGACAAGGGCATCAAGCAATGTGAACCCAAGTTTCATCGAGGATTTTGATGACAATGGGAATGGAGCATTGTGATGACAAGTTCATGAAGCATTTTGCTGACAAATGCATGGAACATTTTGATGACAAGGGTCATGGAGCACTGTGATGACAAGCGTCACTGAACATTGTGATTACAGGGGTCATGGAGCATTGTGATAACAAGGGAATGGATCATTGTGATGACAAGGGCATGGAACATTGTGATGACAGGGGCATGGAGCATTGTGATGACAAGGTCGTAGATTATTGTGAAGACAGTTGTCAGGGAGCATTGTGGTGACATATGTCATGGTCCATTGTGATGACAATGGCATGGAGCATTGTGATGCCAAGTGTCATGGAGAAATGTGATGACAAATATAATGGAGCATTGTGATGACAAGGGCTTGGAGCCTTGTGATGACAAGGGTTATGGAGCATTGTTATGACAAGGGAATGGATCATTGTGATGACAAGGGTCATGGAGCATTTTGATGACAAGAGTCCAGCATCATTGTGTTGTCAGGGGTCATGGATCATTGTGATGACAGTGGTCATGGAGCATAGTGATGACAGGGTTCATGGGGCATTGTGAAGTGAAGGTCATGGAGCATTGGGCTGTAAATATTCATGGAGTATTGTGATGACAGGGGTCATGGAGCATTTTGATGACAAGGGAATGGAGCATTGTGATGAAAAGGGCATGGAGCATGGTGATGAGAAGGCCATGGAGCATTTTGAAGACATGCTTCATGAAGCTTTGTGATGACAAGGGCATGGAGCATTGTGATTACAGGAGTCTTGGAGTATTGTGAATAAAAGTGCATGGATCATTGTGATGAAAAATGCATGGATCCTTGTCATGACAGGTTTCAAGGAGCATATTCACGACCATTCTCAGGGAGCATTGTGATGACAAGTTTACTGAGAATTGTGATGAAAAAGGTCATGGAGTATTGTGAATAGAAGACCATGGATAATTGTGATGATGAGCGTCATGGGGCATTGTGATGACAAGTGTTATGGAACATTGTGATCACAAGGGTTTGGAGCATTGTGATGACAGAGGTCATGGAGCATTTTGATTTCATTGTGATGACAATAGCATGAAGCATTATGATGATGGGCATGGTGCATTGTGATGACAGGGTTCATGGAGCATTGAGATGAAAAGGGGCATGGAGCATTGTGATTACAGGGGTCTTGGAGCATTGCGATGACCAGGTCATGGAGCATTGTGATGAGAAGGCGAAGGCGCATTCTGATGATATGCGTCATGGAGCTTTGTGATGACAAGGGCATGGAGCATTGTGATTACAGGTGTCTTGGAGCATAGTGATGACAAGGGTCATGGAGCCTTGTGATGAGAAGGTCGTGGAACATTGTAATGGCAGTTTTCATGGAGCATTGTTATAACAGTGGTAATGGAGCATTTTCATGACAAGGGCATGGAGCATTGGTCTGAAAATTTTCATGGATTATTGTGATGAGAGGGGGCATGGAGCATTGTGATGACAAGGGCACGGAACTCTGTGATACATGGGTCATGTAGGATTGTAATGACAAGCCTTGGAGCTTTGTGTTAAGAAGAACATCGAGCATTGTGATGAAAAGCATCATGGAGCCTGTGATGACAAGGACATGTAACAATGTGTTGAGAGGGTTCATGGAGCATTTTGATGACAATGGCATGGAGCATTGTGATGCCAAGGGTCACGGAGCTTTGTGATGACAAAGGTCATGGAGGGTTTTGATGACAAGGGCGTGGTGCACTGTGATGAGAAGGGCAGTGAGCATTGTGATGAAAGGGTCATGGAGCAATTTGATGAAAACTGTCATGGAACATTTTGATGACAGGGGATATGGAACATTGTGATGTCAGGGGTCATGGAGCTTTGTGATGAAAAGGGTCATGGAGCTTTTTGTTGCTGGGGTTATGGAACATTGTGATATCAGGCGTCATGGAGCCTTGTGATGATAATTGCATGTAGCATTTTGATGACAAAGGTCACGGAACATTGTGATGATGTGGGCATGGACCATTTTGATGACAAAGTCATGAAGTATTGTGGTTGCTGGAGTCACAGAGCATTGTGATGACAGGGGTCATGGAGCATTGTGATGACAAGGGCATGGAGCATTGTGATGACAGGGGCATAGAGCATTGCTCTGACAGTTTTTATGGATTATTGTGATGACAGTGGGCATGGCACATTGTGATGACAGGCGCATGGAGCATTGTGACGACAAGGTCAAGGAATATTGTGAAGACAGGTGTCAAGGAGCATTGTGATGACATATGTCATGGTCCATTATGATGACAATGGCATGGAGCATTGTGATGCCAAGTGTCATGGAGGATTGTGATGACAAAGTAATGGAGCATTGTGATGACAAGGGCTTGGAGCATCGTGATGACAAGGGTCATGGAGCACAGTGATGACAAGATCTTGGAGCATTGTGAGAAGGGCCACTGAGAATTTTGATGAGAAGGTCGTGAAGCATTGTGATGAAAAGTGCACCGAGCTTGCTGTGACAGGGGTCATGGAGCATTGTGATGTACAAGTGCATGGAGAATTGTATTGACAAGATCATGTAACATTGTGATGAGAAGTGTCATGGAGCATTTTGATGATAAGGACATGTAGAATTGTGATGACCAGTGCATGGAGCATTGTGATGGAAAGACCGTGGAGCACTGTGATGAGAAGACCATGGGTAATTGTGATGATGAGCGTCATGAGGCACTGTAATGACAAGGGGCATAGAGCATTGTGATGACAGGTGTCATGGATCATTGTGATGACAAGGGTCATGGACCATTCTGATGACAAGCTTGTGGAGTAATGTGATGACAATGGCATGGAGCATTGTGATGAAAAGGGCATGGAGAATTGTGATGAAAAAGGCTTGGAGCCTTTTCATGACAGGGTTCAAGGAGCATACTCTCGACAAATGTCAGGGAGCATTGTGATGACAAGTGTATTGAGCGTTGTGATGACAAAGTTCATGGAGCATTGTGATGAGAAGACCATTGTTAACTGTGATGAGGAGCGTCATGGGGCATTGTGATGACAAGTGTTATGGAACATTGTGATCACAAGTGTTTGGAGCATTGTGATGACAGAAGTCATGGAGCATATTGATTTCATTGTGATGACAATAGCATGAAGCATTATGATGATGGGCATGGTGCATGGGATGACAGGGTTCTTGGAGCATTGAGATTAAAAGGGGCATGGAGCATTGTGATTACAGGGGTCTTGGAGCATTGTGATGACAAGGGCATGGAGCATAGTGAATGAGAAGTCCATGGAGCATTCTGATGACATGCGTCATGGAGCTTTCTGATGACAATTGCATGAAGGATTGTGATTACAGTTTCTTGGAGCACTGTGATGAAAACGGTCATGGAGTCTTGTGATGACAGGGCTGTGGAACCTTGTGATGGCAGGTGTCATGGAACATTGTTATGAAAGGGGGAATGGAGCATTGTGATGGCAAGTTCACACAACACTGTGATACATGCGTCATGGAGGATTGTAATGACAAGGGCATGGAGCATTGTGATGAGAAATTCATCGAGCATTGTGATGACAAGCGTCATGGAGCTTTGTGATGACAAGGGCATGGAGCATTGTGATGCCAAGGGTTATGGAGCTTTGTGTTGACAAACGTCATGGAGCATTCTGATGACAAGGGTGACGTGCATTGTGATGAGAAGTGCAGGGAGCATTGTGATCACAGGGTCATTGAGCAATTTGGTGAAAAGGGTCATGGAACATTTTGATTACAGTGGTTATGGAATATTGTGAAGTCAGGGGTCATGGAGCTTTGTGATGAAATGTGTCATGGAGCATTTTGATGACAGGGGTTATGGAATATTGTGATGTCAGGGGTCATCGAACATTTTGATGATAAGTGCATGTAGCATTTTAATGACAGGGGTCATGGAACATTGTGATGACAGGGGTGATGGAGTATTGGAAAGAATAGTGATGGAACATAGTGATATCAGTGGTGCTAGAGCATTTTGATGAGAAGTGCATGGAATACTGTAATGACAAGGTTTAAGCAGCATTGTGATGAAAAGGATGTGGAGCATTGTGATGACAAGCACATGGCACGTTGTGATGACATGGGTCATGGAGTATTGTGCTGAGAAAGGCATAGAGCATTGTGATGACAAGGGTCACAGAGCATTGTGATGAAAAGTTCATGGAGCATTGTGGTGACAAAGGTCACAGAGACTTGTGATGATGAGGGCATGGACCATTTTAATGAGAAAGGTCATGAAGCATTGTGATGACTGGAGTCACAGAGCATTATGATGACAGGGGTCATGGTGCATTGTGATGACAAGGGCATGGAGCATTGTGATGACAGGGGCATGGAACATTGGTCTAACAAGTTTCATGGATTATTGTGATGACAGTGGGAATGGCGCATTGTGATGACAAGGGCAAGGAGCATTGTGATGACAAGGTCATGCATTTTTGTGAAGACAGGTGTCAGGGAGCATTGTGAACACCTATGTCATGGCCCACTGTGATGACAATGGCATGGAGCATTGTGATGTCAAGTGTCATGGAGTATTGTGATGACAAAGGTAATGGAGCATTGTGATGACAAGGGCTTGGAGCATTGTGATGACAAAGGTCATGGAACACTGTGCTGACAAGGGCATGGAGCATTGTGATGACAAGGTTCATGGAGCATTGTGCTGAGAAAGGCATGGAGCATTGTGATGACAAGTGTCACAAAGCATTTTGATGAAATGTTCATGTTGCATTGTGGTGACAAATGTCACAGAGCCTTGTGATGACGAGGGCATGGACCATTGTGATGACCAAGGTCATGAAGCATTTTGATGACTGGAGTCACGGATCATTGTGATGACAATGGCATGGAGCATTGTGATGACAGGGGCATGGAACATTGGTCTGACATGTTTCATGGATTATTTTGATGGCAATGGGCATGGCTCCTTGTGATGACAAGGGCATTGAGCATTGTGATGACAACGTCATGCAGAATTGTGAAGACAGGTGTCAGGGAGCATTGTGATGACCTATGTCATGGACAATTGTGATGACAATGGCATGGAGCATTGTGATGTCAAGTGTCATGGAGTATTGTGATGACAAAGGTAATGGAGCATTGTGATGACAAGGGCTTGGAGCATTGTGATGACAAAGGTCATGGAACACTGTGCTGACAAGGGCATGGAGCATTGTGATGACAAGGTTCATGGAGCATTGTGCTGAGAAAGGCATGGAGCATTGTGATGACAAGTGTCACAAAGCATTTTGATGAAAAGTTCATGTTGCATTGTGGTGACAAATGTCACAGAGCCTTGTGATGACGAGGGCATGGACCATTGTGATGACCAAGGTCATGAAGCATTTTGATGACTGGAGTCACGGATCATTGTGATGACAATGGCATGGAGCATTGTGATGACAGGGGCATGGAACATTGGTCTGACATGTTTCATGGATTATTTTGATGGCAATGGGCATGGCTCCTTGTGATGACAAGGGCATTGAGCATTGTGATGACAACGTCATGCAGAATTGTGAAGACAGGTGTCAGGGAGCATTGTGATGACCTATGTCATGGACAATTGTGATGACAATGGCATGGAGCATTGTGATGCCAAGTGTCATGGAGGATTGTGATGACAAATGTAATGGAGCATTGTGATGACAAGTGCTTGGAGCATTGTGATGACAAGGGTCATTGAGAATTTTGATGACAAGTTCGTGAAGCATTGTGATGACATGCGCATGAAGCTTGCTATGACAGGGGTCATGGAGCATTGCGATGACAAGTGCATGGAGAATTTTGATGAAAAGAGCATGTAAAATTGTGATGAGATGTGTCAAAGAGCATTGTGATGACAAGGAGGTGGAGAATACTGATGACCAGGGCATGGAACATTGTGATGGCAAGACCGGGGAGCATTGTGATGAGTAGACCATGGATAATTGTGATGACGGGCATCATGGAGCACTGTAGTGACAAGGGGCATGGAGCACTGTGATAACTGGTGTCATGGAGCATTGTGATGACAGTGGTCATGGAGCATTGTGATGACAAGGTTCATGGAGCATTCGGATGACAAGCTTGAGGAGTATGATGATGACAATTGCATGGAGCATTGTGATGAAAAGGCCATTGAGCATTGTGATGACAAGGGCAGGGAGCAATGTGATGAGACCGTTCTTGGAGCATTGTGATGACAATGGCATGGAGTATTGTGATGCCAAGGGTTATGGAGCTTTGTGATGACAAAGGTCATGGAGCATTTTGATGACAAGTGCGTGGTTCATTGTGATGAGAAGGGCAGGGAGCATTGTGATGATGGGGTCATGGAGCAATTTGATGAAAAGGGTAAGGGAACATTTTGATGACAGGGGTCATGGAACATTGTGATGTCAGTGGTCATGGAGCATTGTGATGACAAGGGCATGTAGCATTTTCATGACAGGGGTCATGGAACATTGTGATGACAGGGGTGAGGGAGTATTGTGATGACTAGTGATGGAACATTGTGATATCAGTGGTGAGAGAGCATTTAGATGAGAAGTGCATAGAGCATTGTGATAAAAAGGTTTATGGAGCATTGTGATGACAAGGTTGTGGAGCATTGTGATGACAAGTGCATGGCACATCGTGATGACATGTGTCTTGGAGCATTGTGCTGAGAAGCACATGGAGCATTGTGATGACAAGGGTCCTGGAGCATTGTGCTGACAAAGGCATGGAGCATTGTGATGAGAAGTGTTACAGAGCATTGTGATGACGAGGGAATGGGCCATTGTGATGGCAAAGGTCATAAAGCATTGTGATGACTGGAGTCAAGGAACATTATGATGTGAGGGGTAATGGAGCATTGTGATTAAAACGGCATGGAGCATTGTGATGACAGCGGCATGGAGCATTGGTCTGACAAGTTTCATGGATTATTGCTATGACAGTGGGCATGGAGCATTGTGATGACAGAGGTCATGGATCATTTTCATTTCAAGGACCATGGCGCATTGTGATGACAAGGGCATCAAGCAATGTGAACCCAAGTTTCATCGAGGATTTTGATGACAATGGGAATGGAGCATTGTGATGACAAGTTCATGAAGCATTTTGCTGACAAATGCATGGAACATTTTGATGACAAGGGTCATGGAGCACTGTGATGACAAGCGTCACTGAACATTGTGATTACAGGGTTCATGGAGTATTGTGATAACAAGGGAATGGATCATTGTGATGACAAGGGCATGGAACATGGTGATGACAGGGGCATGGAGCATTGTGATGACAAGGTCGTAGATTATTGTGAAGACAGTTGTCAGGGAGCATTGTGGTGACATATGTCATGGTCCATTGTGATGACAATGGCATGGAGCATTGTGATGCCAAGTGTCATGGAGAAATGTGATGACAAATATAATGGAGCATTGTGATGACAAGGGCTTGGAGCCTTGTGATGACAAGGGTTATGGAGCATTGTGATGACAAGGGAATGGATCATTGTGATGACAAGGGTCATGGAGCATTTTGATGACAAGAGTCCCGGATCATTGTGTTGTCAGGGGTCATGGATCGTTGTGATGACAGTGGTCATGGAGCATAGTGATGACAGGGTTCATGGGGCATTGTGAAGTGAAGGTCATGGAGCATTAGGCTGTAAATATTCATGGAGTATTGTGATGACAGGGGTCATGGAGCATTTTGATGACAAGGGAATGGAGCATTGTGATGAAAAGGGCATGGAGCATGGTGATGAGAAGCCATGGAGCATTTTGAAGACATGCTTTAAGAAGCTTTGTGATGACAAGGGCATGGAGCATTGTGATTACAGGAGTCTTGGAGTATTGTGATGAAAAGTGCATGGATCATGGTGATGAAAAATGCATGGATCCTTGTCATGACAGGTTTCAAGGAGCATATTCACGACCATTGTCAGGGAGCATTGTGATGACAAGTTTATTGAGAATTGTGATGAAAAAGGTCATGGAGTATTGTGAATAGAAGACCATGGATAATTGTGATGATGAGCGTCCTGGGGCGTTGTGATGACAAGTGTTATGGAACATTGTGATCACAAGGGTTTGGAGCATTGTGATGGCAGAGGTCATAGAGCATTTTGATTTCATTGTGATGACAATAGCATGAAGCATTATGATGATGGGCATGGTGCATTGTGATGACAGGGTTCATGGAGCATTGAGATGAAAAGGGGCATGGAGCATTGTGATTACAGGGGTCTTGGAGCATTGCAATGACCAGGTCACGGAGCATTGTGATGAGAAGGCGAGGCGCATTCTGATGACATGCGTCATGGAGCTTTGTGATGACAAGGGCATGGAGCATTGTGATTACAGGTGTCTTGGAGCATTGTGATGACAAGGGTCATGGAGCCTTGTGATGAGAAGGCCGTGGAACATTGTAATAGCAGTTTTCATGGAGCTTTGCTATAACAGAAGAAATGGAGCCTTTTCATGACAAGGGCATGGAGCATTTTGATTACAGGTGTCTTGGAGCATTGTGATGATAAGTGTCATGGAGCCTTGTGATGAGAAGGCCGTGGAACATTGTAATGGCAGTTTTCATGGAGCTTTGCTATAACAGTGGAAATGGAGCATTTTCATGACAAGGGCATGGAGCGTTGGTCTGAAAATTTTCATGGATTATTGTGATGAGACGGGGCATGGAGCATTGTGATGACAAGGGCACGGAACACTGTGATACATGGGTCATGGAGGATTGTAATGACAAGCCTTGGAGCTTTGCGTTAAGAAGAGCATCGAGCATTGTGATGAAAAGCATCATGGAGCCTGTGATGACAAGAACATGTAACAATGTGTTGAGAGGGTTCATGGAGCATTTTGATGACAATGGCATGGAGCATTGTGATGCCAAGTGTCACGGAGCTCTGTGATGACAAAGGTCATGGAGGGTTTTGATGACAAGTGCGTAGTGCACTGTAATGAGAAGGGCAGTGAGCATTGTGATGAAAGGGTCATGGAGCAATTTGATGAAAAGTGTCATGGGATATTTTGATGACAGGGGTTATGGAAAATTGTGATGTCAGGGGTCAGGGAGCATTGTGATGAAAAGTGTCATTGAGCATTGTGATGACAGGGGTCATGGATCATTGTGATGGCAGGGGTGAGGGAGTATTGTGATGACCAGTGATGGAACATTATGATATCAGTGATGGGAGAGCCTTTTGATGGGAAGTGCATGGAGCATTGTGACGACAAGGTTTATGGAGCACTGTGATGACAAGGTTGTGGAGCATTGTGATGACAAGCGCATGTCGCATTGTGATGACACAGGTCATGGGGCATTGTGTGGACAAGCACATGGAGCATTGTGATGACAAGGGTCATGGAGCATTGTTATGACCAGGGAATGGAGCATTGTTATGGCAAGACCGTGGAGCACTGTGATGAGAAGACCATGGATCACTGTGATGACGAGCGTCATGGAGCACTGTAATGACAAGGGGCATGGAGCATTCTGATGACAGGCGTCATGGAGCATTGTGATGACATGGGTCATGGAACATTGTGAAGACGGGTCATGGAGCATTGTGATGACAAGGGTCATGGAGCATTCTGATGATAAGCTTGTGGAGTAATGTGATGAAAATGACATGCATCACTGTGATGAAAAGGGCATGGATCATTGTGATGAAAAATGCATGGAGCCTTTTAATGACAGGTTTCAAGGAGCATTCTGACAACAAGTGTCAGGGAGCATTGTGATGACAAGTGTATTGAGCATTGTGATGACAATGATCATGGAGCATTGTGATGACAACTGTCCCGGATTATTGTGTTGTAAGGGGTCATAGAGCATTGTGATGACAGTGGTCATGGAGCATTGTGATGACAAGTGTCATGGATCATTGTGCTGACAAAGGCATGGTTCATTGTGATAACAAGGGTCACAGGGCATTGTGATGAAAAGGACACTGATCACTGTGATGCAAAATTCATGGAGACTTGTCATGACAGGGTTCAAGGAGCATACTGATGACAAGTGTCAGCAAGCATTGTGATGACAAGTGTACTGAGCATTGTGATGACAAAGTTCATGGAGTATTGTGAATAGAAAGCCATGCATAATTGTGATGATGAGCATCATGGGGCGTTGTTATGACAAGTGTTATGGAACATTGTGATCACAAGCGTTTGGAGCATTGTGATGACAGAGGTCATGGAGCATTTTGATTTCATTTTGATGACAATAGCATGAAGCATTATGATGATGGGCATGGTGCATTGTGATGACACGGTTCATGGAGATTTTAGATGAAAAGGGGCATTGAGCATTGTGATTACAGAGGTCTAGGAGAATTGTGATGACAAGGGCATGGAGCATCGTGAATGAGAAGGCCATGGAGCATTCTGATGACATGCGTCATGGAGCTTTTTGATGACAAGGACATGGAGCATTGTAATGACAAGGGTTATGGAGCCTTGTGATGACAAGGCCGTGGAATATTTTAATGGCAGGTGTCATGGAGCATTGTTATAACAGGGGTAATGGAGCATTTTGATGACAAGGGCATGGAGCATTGGTCTGAAAACCTTCATGGATTATTGTGATGAGAGGGGGCATGGAGCATTGTGATGACAAGGGCACGGAACACTGTGATACATGGGTCATGGCGGATTGTAATGACAAGGGCATGGAGCATTCTGTTAAGAAGAGCATCGAGCATTGTGATTGAAAGCATCACGGAGCCTGTGATGACAAGGGCTGGAACAATGTGATGAGAGTGTTCATGGAGCATTTTGATGACAATGGCATGGAGCATTGTGATGCCAAGGGTCATGTAGGTTTGTGATGACAGAGGTCATGGAGCATTTTGATGACAAGCACGTGGTGAACTGTGTTGAGAAGGGCAGGGATCATTGTGATGAAAGGGTCATGGAGCAGTTTGATGAAAATTGTCATGGGACATTTTGATGAAAGGGGTTATGGAACATTGTGATGTCAGGGGTCATGGAGGATTATGATGAAAAGGGTCATGGAGCATTTTGATGACAGGGGTCATGGAACATTGTGATGACAGGGGTGAGGGAGTATTGTGATGACTAGTGATGGTACATTATGATATCAGTGGTGGGAGAGCATTTTGATGTGAAGTGCATGGAGCATTGTGATGACAAGGTCATGGAGTATTGTGAAGATAGGTGTCTGGGAGCATAGTGATGACATATGTCATGGTCCATTGTGATGACAATGGCATGGAGCATTGTGATGCCAAGAGTCATGGAGGATAGTGATGACAAAGGTAATGGAGCATTTTAATGACAAGGGTTTGGAGCATCGTGATGACAAGGGTCATGGAGCATTGTGATGACAAGGGCATGGAGCATTGTGATGACAACGGCACGGAACACTGTGATACATAGATCATGCAGGACTGTAATGACAAGGAAATGGAGCATTGTGATGAGAAGTGCATCGAGGGTTGTAATGACAAGCCTCATAGAGATTTGTGATGACAAGCGCATGGCGCATTGTGATGACATGGGTCATGGAGCACTGTGCTGACAAAGGCATGGTGCAATTTGATGACAAGGTTCACAGAGTATTGTGATGAAAAGTTCATGGAGCATTGTGGTGACAAAAGTCACAGAGCCTTGTGTGACAATGGCATGGACCATTGAGATGACAAAGGTCATGAAGCTTTGTGATGACTGGAGTCACGGAGCATTGTGATGACAGGGGTCATTGAGCATTGTGATGACAAGGTTCATGGGGCATTGTGATTAGAAGGTCATGGAGCATTGGGCTGAAAATGTTCATGGAGTACTGTGATGACAGGGGTCATGGGGCATTTTGATGACATGGGAATGGAGCATTGTGATTCAAAGGGCATGGAGCATGGTCATGAGAAGGCCATGGAGCATTCTGAAGACATGAGTCATGAAGCTTTGTGATGACAATGGCATGGAGCATTGTGATTCCAGGGGCCTTGGAGCATTGTGAGGAAAAGGCATGGATCATTGTGTTGAAAAATGCATTGATCTTTGTCATGACAGGGTTCAAGGAGCATACTGATGACAAGTGTCAGGGAGAATTGTGATGACAAGTGTATTGAGCATTGTGATGACAAAGTTAATGGAGTACTGTGAATAGAAGCCCATGGATAACTGTGATGATGAGCGTCATTGGGCGTTATGATGACAAGTGTTATGCAACATTGTGATCACAAGTGTTTGGAGCATTGTGATGACAGAGGTCATGGAGCATATTGATTTCATTTTGATGACAATAGCATGAAGCATTATGATGATGCGCATGGTGCATTGTGATGACACGGTTCATGGAGCATTGAGATGAAAAGGGGCATGGAGCATTGTGATTACAGGTGTTTTGGACCATTGTGATGACAAGGGCATGGAGCATCGTGAATGAGAAGGCCATGGAGCATTCTGATGACATGCGTCATGGAGCTTTGTGATGACAAGTGTATGAAGAATTGTGATTACAGTGTTTGGAGCATTGTGATGACAAGTGTCATGGAGTCTTGTGATGACAAGGCCATGGAAACTTGTAAAGGCAGGTGTCATGGTGCATTGTTATGACAGGGGTAATGGAGCATTGTGATGAAAAGGGCATGGAGCATTGTTCTGAAATGTTTCATCGATTATTGTGCTGAGAGTGAGCATGGAGCATTGTGATGACAAGGGCACAGAACTCTTTGATACATGGGTCATGGAGGATTGTAATGACAAGGACATGGAGCATTGTGATCAGAAGTGCATCAAGCATTGTGATGACAAGCGACATGCAGGTTTGTGATGACAAGGGCATGGAGCAATATGATGAGAGGCTTCATGGAACATTGTGATGACAATGGCATGGAGCATTGTGATGCCAAGTGTCATGGAGTTTTGTGATGACAAAGGTCATGGAGCATTTTGATGACAAGGTTGTGGTGCGTTGTGATGAGAAGGGCAGGGAACATTGTGCTAACAGGGTCATGGAGCAATTCGGTGAAAAAGTCATGGAATATTTTGATGAGAGTGGTTATGGAGAATTGTGATGTCAGGGGTCATGGAGCATTGTGATGAAAATGGTAATGGAACATTTTGATGACAGGGATTATGGAGCATTGTGATGTCATTGGTCATAGAGCATTTTGATGATAAGTGCAAGTAGCATAGTGATGATAGGGGCATGGAACATTGTGATGACAGGGTTGAGGGAGTATTGTGAAGACTAGTGATGGAACATTGTGATATCAGTGGTGAGAGAGCATTTTGATGAGAAGTGCATGGAGCATTGTGATGACAAGGATGTGGAGCATTGTGATGACAAGCGCATGGTGCATTGTGATGACATGTTTCAAGGAGCATTGTGCTGAAAAGAACACGGAGCATTGTGATGACAAGTGTCATGGATCATTGTGCTGACAAAGGCATGGTGCATTGTGATGACAAGGGTCACAGGGCATTGTGATGAAAAGGACATTGATCATTGTGATGCAAAATTCATGGAGCCTTGTCATGACAGGGTTCAAGGAGCATACTGATGACAAGTGTCAGCGAGCATTGTGATGACAAGTGTATTGAGCATTGTGATGACAAAGTTAATGGAGTATTGTGAATAGAAAGCCATGGATAATTGTGATGATGAGCATCATGGGGCGTTGTTATGACAAGTGTTATGGAACATTGTGATTACAATGGTTTGGAGCATTGTGATGACAGAGGTCATGGAGCATTTTGATTTCATTGTGATGACAATAGCATGAAGCATTATGATGATGGGCATGGTGCATTGTGATGACATGGTTCATGGAGATTTGAGATGAAAAGGGGCATTGAGCATTGTGATTACAGAGGTCTAGGAGAATTGTGATGACAAGGGCATGGAGTATCGTGAATGAGAAGGCCATGGAGCATTCTGATGACATGCGTCATGGAGCTTTTTGATGACAAGGACATGGAGCATTGTAATGACAAGGGTTATGGAGCCTTGTGATGACAAGGCCGTGGAATATTGTAATGGCAGGTGTCATGGAGCATTGTTATAACAGGGGTAATGGAGCATTTTGATGACAAGGGCATGGAGCATTGGTCTGAAAACCTTCATGGATTATTGTGATGAGAGGGGGCATGGAGCATTGTGATGACAAGGGCACGGAACACTGTGATGCATGGGTCATGGCAGATTGTAATGACAAGGGCATGGAGCATTGTGTTAAGAAGAGCATCGAGCATTGTGATGAAAAGCATCACGGAGCCTGTGATGACAAGGGCATGGAACAATGTGATGAGAGTGTTCATGGAGCATTTTGATGACAATGGCATGGAGCATTGTGATGCCAAGTGTCATATAGGTTTGTGATGACAAAGGTCATGGAGCATTTTGATGACAAGCACGTGGTGAACTGTGTTGAGAAGGGCAGGGATCATTGTGATGAAACGGTCATGGAGCAATTTGATGAAAATTGTCATGGGACATTTTGATGAAAGGGGTTATGGAACATTGTGATGTCAGGGGTCATGGAGGATTATGATGAAAAGGGTCATGGAGCATTTTGATGACAGGGGTCCTGGAACATTGTGATGACAGGGGTGAGGTAGTATTGTGATGACTAATGATGGAACATTATGATATCAGTGGTGGGAGAGCATTTTGATGTGAAGTGCATGGAGCATTGTGATGACAAGGTTTATGGAGCACTGTGATGACAAGGTGGTGGAGCTTTGTGATGACAAGCACATGGCGCATTGTGATGACACAGGTCATGGGGCATTATGCGGACAAGCGCATGGAGCATTGTGATGAAAATTGTCATGGAGAATTGTGCTGACAAATTTCACAGAGCCTTTTGATGACGTGGGCATGTACTATTGTGATGACAAGGTCCTGGAGCATTGTGATGAGAGGACCATGGAGCCTTATGATGACAATTCTCATGGAGCATTCTGATGAAAAGGGGCATGGAGCATGGTGATTACAGTGGTATAGGTTCCTTGTGATGACAAGGCCGTAGAACATTGTGATGGCAGGGGTCATGGAGCATGGTTATGACATGGGCAATGGAGCATTGTGATGACAAGGGCATCGAGCATTGGTCTGAAAAGTTTCATGGATTATTGTGATGAGAGTGGGCAAGGAGCATTGTGATGACAAGGGCACAGAACACTGTGATACATGGGTCATGTAGGATTGTAATGACAAGGGCATGGAGCAATGTGATGAGAGGCTTCATGGAGCAATGTGATGACAATGGCATGGAGCATTGTGATGACAAGGGTCATGGAGCATTTTGATGACAAGATTCCCAGATCATTGTGTTGTCAGGGGTCATGGAGCGCTGTGATGACTGTGGTCATGGAGCATTGTGATGACTGGGTCAAGGAGCATTGTGATAAGAAGGTCAAGGAGCATTGGGCTGAAAATATTCATGGAGTATTCTGATGACAGGCGTAATGTGGTATTGTGATGACAAGGGAATGGAGTATTGTGATGACAAGGTCCTGGGGCATTGTGATGAAAATGGCATGGAGCATTGTGATGCCAAGGGTCATTGAGCATTCTGATGAAAAGGTGCATGGAGCATTGTGATTACAGGGGTCATGGAGCATTGTGATGAAAATGGCATGGAGCATTGTGATGCCAAGGGTCATGGAACTTTGTGATGACAAAGTTCATGGAGCATTTTGATGACAAGTTCGTGGTGCACTGTGATGAGAAGTGCAGGGAGCATTTTGATGACAGGGTCATGGAGCAATTTGATGAAAAGTATCATGAAATATTTTGATGACAGTGGTTATGGAACACGGTTATGTCAGGGGTCATCGAGCATTGTGATGAAAAGGGTCATGGAGGATTTTGATGACAGGGGATATGGAACATTGTGATGTCAGTGTTCATGGAGCATTGTGATGATAAGGTCAGGTAGCATTGTAATGACAGGGATCATGGAACATTGTGATGACGGGGGGAGAGAGCATTTTGATGAGAAGTGCATGGAGCATTGTGATGACAATGTTTTTGGAGCATTGTAATGAGAAGAATGTGAAGCATTGTGATGACAAGCGCATGGAGCACTGTGATGACATGGGTTATGGAGCATTGTGATGACAAGGCTCATGGAGAAT
This sequence comes from Hyperoodon ampullatus, assembly GCF_949752795.1. NCBI lineage: Eukaryota > Metazoa > Chordata > Mammalia > Artiodactyla > Ziphiidae > Hyperoodon > Hyperoodon ampullatus. Next base: position 615,349 of record NW_027641092.1, read on the forward strand.
TGTGCTGACAAAGGCATGGAGCATGGTGATGACAAGGATCACAGAGCATTGTGATGAAAAGTTCATGGAGCATTGTGGTGTGAAAGGTTACAGAGCCTTGTGTGACGAGGACATGGACCATTTTGATGACAAATGTCTTGAAGCCTTGTGAGGACAGGAGTCACAGAGCATTGAGATGACTGGGGTCTTGGTGGACTGTGATGACAAGGACATGGAGCATTGTGATGAGAAAGCCATGGAGCATTCTGATGGCATGCATCATGGAGCTTTGTGATTAAAGGTCATGGAGCATTGTGATTACAGGGGTCTTGGAGCATTGTGATGAAAATGGTATGGATCATTGTGATGAAAAAGGCATGGAGCCTTGTCATGACAGGGTTCAATGAGCATACTGATGACAAGTGTCAGGGAGAATTGTGATGACAAGTGTATTGAGCATTGTGATGACAAAGTTCATGGAGCACTGTGATGAGAAGACCATGGATAATTCTGATGATGAGCGTCATGGTGCATTGTGATGACAATGGTTATGGAACATTGTGATCACAAGGGTTTGGAGCATTTTGATGACAGAGGTCATGGAGCATATTGATTTCATTGTGATGACAATAGCATGAAGCATTATGATGATGGACATGGTGCATTGTGATGACAGGGTCATGGAGCAATTTGATGAAAAGGGTCATGGAACATTTTGATGACAGTGGTTATGGAACATTGTGATGTCAGGGGTCTTGGAGCCTTGTGATGAAAAGGGTGATGGAGCATTCTGATGACAGAGGATATGGAACATTTTGATGTCACGGGTCATGGAGCATTGTGATGACAAGTGCATGTAGCATTGTGATGACAGAGGTCATGGAAAATTGTGATGACAGTGGTGAGGGAGCATTGTGATGACTAGTGATGGAACATTGTGATATCAGTGGTGAGAAAGCATTTTGATGAGAAGTGCATGGAGCATTGTGATGACAAGGTTTATGGAGCATTGTGATGACAAGGCTGTGGAGCATTGTGTTGACAATTGCATGGCGCATATTGATGACATGGGTCATGGGGCATTGTGCTGAGAAGCGCATGGAGCATTGTGATGACAAGGGTCATGGAGCATTCTGCTGACAAAGGCATGGAACATTGTGATGACAACGGTCACAGAGCATTGTCATGAAAAGTTCATGGAGCATTGTGACAATGGTCACAGAGCCTTGTGATGAGGAGTTCAAGGACCATTGTGATGACAAATGTCATGAAGGATTGTGATGACTGGAGTAACGGAACACTGTGATGACAAGGGTATGGAGCATTCTGATAACAGGGGCATGGTGCATTGGTCTGACAAGTTTCATGGTTTATTGTGATGACAGTGGGCAAGGCACATTCTGATGAGAAGAGCATGGAGCATTGTGAAGAGAAGGTCATGGAGTACTGTGAAGAGAGCGGTCTGGGAGCATTGTGATGACATATGTCATGGTCCATTGTGATGACAATGGCACGGAGCATTGTGATGCCAAGTGTCATGGAGGAATGTGATGACAAAGTTAATGGAGCATTGTGATGACAGGTGTTTTGAACATTGTGATTGCAAGGGTCAGGGAGCATTTTGATGTCAAGGGCATGGAGGATTGTGATGTCAAGGGCCATTGAGAATTTTGATGACAAGTTCGTGAATCATTCTGAGGAAAAGCATATGGAGCTTACTATGACAGGGGTCATGGAGCACTTCGATGACAAGTGCATGGAGAATTGTGATGACAAGAGCATGTAACACTGTGATGAGAAGTGTCATGGAGCATTGTGATGGCAAGACCGTGGAGCATTGTGATTAGAAGACCATGGATAATGTTGATGATGAGCGTCATGGAGCACTGTAATGACAAGGGGCATGGAGCATTGTGATGACAGGTGTCATGGAGCATTGTGATGACAGGGGTCATGGAGCATTGTGAGGACAAGGGTCATGGAGCATTCTGATGACAAGCTTGTGGAGTATTGTGATGACAATGGCATGGAGCATTGTGAGGAAAAGGGCATGGAGCATTGTGATGAAAAAGGCATGGAGCATTTTCATGACAGCGTTCAAGGAGCATTCTGACGAAAAGTGTCAGGGAGCATTGTGATGACAAGTGTATAGAGCATTGTGATGACAAAGATCATGGAGCATTGTGATGAGAAGTCCATGGATAATTGTGATGACCAGCGTCAAGGGGCTTTGTGATGACAAGTGTTATGGAATATTGTGTTCAGAATGGTTTGGTGCATTGTGATGACAGAGGTCATTGAGCATTTTGATTTCATTGTGATGACAATAGCATGAAATATTATGGTGATGGGCACGGTGCATTGTGATGACAGGGTTCATGGAACATTGAGATGAAAACGTGCATGGAGCATTGTGATTACAGGGCTGTTGGAGCATTGTGAAGACAAGGGCATGGAGTATTGTGATGACAGGCATCATGGAGCGTTGTGATGACAATTGTTATGGAACACTGTGATCACAAGTGTTTGGAGCACTGTGATGACACAGGTCATGAATCATTTTGATTTCAAGTATCATGGAACATTGTGATGACAAGGGCATGAAACAATGTGATCCCAAGGTTCACGGAGGATTGTGATGACACTGGTAATGAAGAATTGTGATGACAAGTGCATGGAGCATTGTGATGACAAAGTCATATAGCATTTTGCTGACAAAGGCATGGAGAATTGTGCTGACAAGTGTCATGGATCTCTGAGATGACAAGCGTCAAGGAGCATTGTGATTACAGGGGTCATGGAGCACTGGGATGACAAACACAGGGAACATTCTGATGACAAGTGGCATGGATCATTTTGATGACTGTGGTCATGTAGCATTGTGATGACATGGGTCATGGAGCTTTTTGATGAGAAGGTCATGCATCATTGGGCTGAAAATGTTCATGGAGTACTGTGATGACAGGGGTCATGGAGCATTGTGATGAGAAGGGAATGGAGCAATGCGATGAGAAGTTCCTGGAGCATTGTGATGAGAGGGCCATGGAGCCTTGTGATGAAAAGTGTCATGGAGCATACTGATAAAAAGTTTCATGGAGCATTGTAATTGCAGGGGTTTTGTACCATTGTGAAGACCAGGGCATGGAGCATTGTGATGAGAAGGCCATGGAACATTCTGATGACATGCGTCATGGAGCTTTGTGATGACAGGGACATGGAGCATTGTGATTAGAGGGGTCTTGGAGGATTGTGATGAAAAGGGCATGGATCATTGTGATGAAAAATGCATGGAGCCTTGTCATGGCAGTGTTCAAGGAGCATACTGATGATAAGTGTCCGGGAGCATTGTGATGATAATTGTAATGAGCATTGTGATGACAAAGATCATGGAGCATTGTGATGAGAAGACCATGGATAATTGTGATTACCAGCGTCAAGGGGCATTGTGATGACAAGCGCATGGAGCATTTTCATGAGAAGGCCATGGAGCATTCTGATGACATGCGTCATGAATCATTGTGATGACAAGGGCTTGGAGCATTTTGATTACAGAGGTCTTGGAGCACTGTGATGACAAGGGTCATGGGGCTTTGGATGACAAGGCCGTAGAACATTGTGATGGCAGGAGTCATGGAGCATTGTTATGACAGGGGTAATGGAGCATTGTGATGACAAGGGCATGGAACATTGGTCTGAAAATTTCATGGATTATTGTGATGAGATTCGGCATGGAGCATTGTGATGACTAGGGCACGGAACACTTGATACATGTGTCATGGGGGATTGTATTGAGAAGGGCATGGAGCATTGTGATAAAAAGTGTATCGAGCATTGTGTTGACAAGCGTCATGGAGCATTGTGCAGACAAAGGCATGGAGCATGGTGAAGACATGGGTAAAAGAGCATTGTGATGAAAATTTCATGGAGCATTGTGATGACAAATTTCACAGAGCCTTTTGATGAAGTGGGCATGGACCAGTGTGATAACAAGGTACTGGAGCACTGTGATGAGAGGACCATGGAGCCTTGTGATGACAATTCTCATGAAGCATTCTGATGAAAAGTGGCATGGAGCATTGTGATTACAGGTGTATTGGATCCTTGTCATGACAAGGCCGTACAATTTTGTGATGGCAGGGTTCATGGAGCATGGTTATGACATGGGCAATGGAGCATTGTGATGACAAGGCCATCGACCATTGGTCTGAAACGTTTCATGGATTATTGTGATGAGAGTGGGCATAGAGCATTGTGATGACAAGGGCACGGAACACTGAGATACATGGATCATGGAGAACTGTAATGACAATGGTGTGGAGCAATGTGATGAGAGGCTTCATGGAGCATTGTGATGACAAGGGCATGGAGCATTGTGATGACAAGGGTCATGGAGCATTTTGACGACAAGATTCCCATATCGTCGTGTTGTCAGGGGTCATGGAGCTCTGTGATGACAGAGGTCATGGAGCATTGTGATGACAGGGTCATGGAGCTTTGTGATAAGTAGGTCATGGAGCACTGGGCTGAAAATGTTCATGGAGTATTGTGATGACAGGGGTAAAGGGGCATTGTGATGAGAAGGTAATGGAGCATTGTGATGACAAGGTCCTGGGGCACTGTAATGAGAAAACCATGGAGCCTTGTGATGACAAGTCTCATGGAGCATTCTGATGAAAAAGTGCATGGAGAATTGTGATTACAGGGGTCATGAAGCATTGTGATGAAAATGGCATGGAGCATTGTGATGCGAAGTGTCATGGAGCTTTGTGATGACAAAGTTCATGGAGCATTTTGATGACAAGGTCGTGGTGCATTGTGATGAGAAGGGCAGGGAGCATTTTGATGACAGGTTCATGGAGCAATTTGATGAAAAGTATCATGGAATATTTTGATGACAGTGGTTATGGAACACTGTTATGTCAGGGCTCATGGAGCATTGTGATGAAAAGGGTCATGGAGCATTTTGATGACAGGGGTTATGGAACATTGTGATGTCAGGGTTCATGGAGCATTGTGATGATAAGGTCATGCAGCATTGTCATGACAGGGATGATGGAACATTGTGATGAGAGGGGGGAGAGAGCATTTTGATGAGAAGTGCATGGAGCATTGTGATGACAAGGTTTTTGGAGCACTGTAATGACAAGGATGTGGAGAATTGTGATGACAAGCACATGGCGCAATATGATGACATGGGTTATGGAGCATTGTGCTCACAAGCGCATGGAGCATTGTGATGACAAGGGTCATGGAGCATTGTGCTGACAAAGGCATGGAGCATGGTGATGACAAGGATCAGAGAGCATTGTGATGAAAAGTTCATGGAGCATTGTGGTGAGAAAGGTCACAGAGCCTTGTGTGACGAGGACATGGACCATTGTGATGACAAATGTCATGAAGCCTTGTGATGACTGGAGTAACAGAGCATTGAGATGACTGGGGTCTTGGAGGACTGTGATGACAAGGACATGGAGCATTGTGATGAGAAGGCCATGGAGCATTCTGATGACATGCATCATGGAGCTTTGTGATTAAGGGTCATGGAGCATTGTGATTACAGGGGTCTTGGAGCATTGTGATGAAAATGGTGTGGATCATTGTGATGAAAAAGGAATGGAGCCTTTTCATGACAGGGTTCAAGGAGCATACTGATGACAAGTGTCAGGGAGCATTGTGATGACAAGTGTATTGAGCATTGTGATGACAAAGATCATGGAGCACTGTGATGAGAAGACCATGGATAATTGTGATGATGAACGTCATGGTGCATTGTGATGACAATGGTTATGGAACATTGTGATCACAAGGGTTTGGAGCATTTTGATGACAGAGGTCATGGAGCATATTGATTTCACTGTGATGACAATAGCATGAAGCATTATGATGATGGACATGGTGCATTGTGATGACAGGGTCATGGAGCAATTTGATGAAAAGGGTCATGGAACATTTTGATGACAGTGGTTATGGAACACTGTGATGTCAGGGGTCTTGGAGCCTTGTGATGAAAAGGGTGATGGAGCATTCTGATGACAAAGGATATGGAACATTTTGATGTCAGGGGTCATGGAGCATTGTGATTATATGGCATGTGGCATTGTGATGACAGAGGTCATGGAAAATTGTGATGACATTGGTGAGGGAGTATTGTGATGACTACTGATGGAACATTGTGATATCAGTGGTGAGAAAGCATTTTGATGAGAAGTGCATGGAGCATTGTGATGACAAGGTTTATGGAGCATTGTGATGACAAGGTTTATGGAGCATTGTGATGACAAGGCTGTGGAGAATTGTGATGACAACTGCATGGCGCATTTTGATGACATGTGTCATGGATCATTGTGCTGAGAAGCGCATGGAGCATTGTGATGACAAAGGCATGGAACATTGTGACGACAACGGTCACAGAGCATTGTGATGAAAAGTTCATGGAGCATTGTGGTGACAATGGTTACAGAGTCTTGTGATGACGAGGTCATGGAGCATTGTGATGACAAGGCTGTGGAGCATTGTGTTGACAATTGCATGGCGCATATTGATGACATGGGTCATGGAGCATTGTGCTGAGAAGCGCATGGAGCATTGTGATGACAAGGGTCATGGAGCATTCTGCTGACAAAGGCATGGAACATTGTGATGACAACGGTCACAGAGCATTGTCATGAAAAGTTTATGGAGCATTGAGACAATGGTCACAGAGCCTTGTGATGAGGAGTTCAAAGACCACTGTGATGACAAAGGTCATGAAGGATTGTGATGACTGGAGTAACGGAACACTGTGATGACAAGGGTATGGAGCATTCTGATGACAGGGTCATGGTGCATTGGTCTGACAAGTTTCATGGTTTATTGTGATGACAGTGGGCAAGGCGCATTCTGATGAGAAGAGCATGGAGCATTGTGATGAGAAGGTCATGGAGTACTGTGAAGAGAGCGGTCTGGGAGCACTGTGATGACATATGTCATATTCCATTGTGATGACAATGGCACGGAGCATTGTGATGCCAAGTGTCATGGAGGAATGTGATGACAAAGTTAATAGAGCATTGTGATGACAGGGGTTTGGAGCACTGTGATGAAAAGGGACATGGAGCATTTTGATGACAAGGGCATGGAGGATTGTGATGACAAGGGCCATTGAGAATTTTGATGACAAGTTCCTGAAGCATTGTGATGAAAAGCACATGGAGCTTGCTATGACAGGGGTCATGGAGCATTGCGATGACAAGTGCATGGAGAACTGTGATGACAAGAGCATGTAACATTGTGATGAGAAGTGTCATGGAGCATTGTGATGACAAGGTCATGTAGCATTTTGCTGAAAAAGGCATGGAGAATTGTGATGACAAGTGTCATGGAGCTTTGTGACGACAAGCGTCAAGGAGTATTGTGATTACAGGGGTCAGGGAGCATTGGAATGAGAAGCACATGGAACATTCTGATGACAAGTGGCATGGATAATTTTGATGACTCTGGTCATGTAGCATTGTGATGAGAAGGGAATGGAGCAATGTGATGAGAAGGTCCTGGAGCATTGTGATGAGAGGGCCATGGAGCCTTGTGATGACAACGGTCATGGAGCATACTGATGAAAAGGTGCAAGGAGCATTGAGATTACAGGGGTTTTGAAGCATTGTGATGAGAAGAGTCATGGAGCATTGTGCTGACAAGGGCATGGAGCAATGTGATGAGAGGTTTCATGTAGCATTGTGATAAAATGGCATGGAGTATTGTGATGAAAAGGGTCATGGAGCAATGTGATGAGAGGTTTCATGTAGAATTGTGATAAAATGGCATGGAGTATTGTGATGCCAAGGTTCATGGAGCTTTGTGATGTCAAAGGTCATGGAGCATTTTGATGACAAGGTCGTGGTGCATTGTGATGAGAAGGGCAGGGAGCATTGTGATGAGAAGGCCATGGTGCATTCTGATGACATGGGTCATGGATATTTGTGATGACAAGGGCATGGAGCATTGTGATTAAAGGGGTCTTGGAGCATTGTGATGACAAGGGTCATGGAGCCTTGGATGCCAAGGTCAAGGAGCATTGTGATGGCAGGGGTCATGGAGCATTGTTATGACAGGGGTAATGGAGCTTTGTGATGACAAGGGAATGGGGCATTGGTCTGAAAATTTTCATGGATTTTTGTGATGAGTGTGGGCATGGAGCATTGTGATGACAAGGGCACGGAACACTGTGATACATCGATCATGCAGGATTGTAATGACAAGGGCATGGAGCATTGTGATGAGAAGGGCATCGAGCATTGTGATTACAAGCGTCATGGAGATTTGGATGACAAGTGCATGGAGCAATGTGATGAGAGGGTTCATGGAACATTGTGATGACAATGGAATGGAGCATTGTGATGCCAAGTGTCATGGACCTTTGTGATGACAAAGGTCATGGAGCATTTTGATGACAAGGGCGTGGTGCATTGTGATGAGAAAGGCAGGGAGCATTGTGATGACAGGGTCATGGAACAATTTGATGAAAAGGGTCATGGAATATTTTGATGACAGAGGTTATAGAACATTTTGATGTCAGTGGTCATGGAGCTTTTTGATGAAAAGGGTCATGGAGCAGTTTGATTACAGGGGTTATGGAACATTGTGATGTCAGGTGTAATGGAGCATTTTGATGATAAGGGCATGTAGCATTGTGATGACAGGGGTCATGGAACATTGTGATGAGAGGGGTGTGGGAGTATTGTGATGACTAGTGATGGAACATTGTGATATCAGTGGTGAGAGAGCATTTTGAGGAGAAGTGCATAGAGCATTGTGATGACAAGGTTTATGGAGCATTTTGATGGCAAGGATGTGGAGCATTGTGATGACAAGTGCATGGCGCATTGTGATGACATGGGTTATGGAACATTGTGCTGACACACGCATCGAGCATTGTGATGACAAGGGTCATGGAGCATTGTGCTGACAAAGGCATGGAGCTTTTTGATGACAAGGATCACAGAGCCTTGTGATTAAAAGTTCATGGAGCCATGTGGTGACAAAGGTCAAAGAGCTTTGTGTGACGAGGTCATGGACCATTGTGATGACAAATGTCATGAAGGATTGTGATGACTGAAGTCACAGAGCACTGTGATAACAGTGGTCTTGGAGCATTGTGATGAAAAGGGAATGGATCATTGTGATGAAATAGGCATGGATCCTTGTCATGACAGTGTTCAAGGAGCATACTGATGACAAGTGTCACGGAACATTGTGATGACAAGTGTATTGAGCATTGTGTTGACAAAGGTCATGGAGCATTGTGATGAGAAGACCTTTCATAATTGTGATGACGAGCGTCATGTGGTATTGTGATGACATGTGTTATGGGACATTGTGATCAGAAAGGTTTGGAGCATTGTGATGACAGAGGTCATGGAGCATTTTAATTTCATTGTGATGACAATAGCATGAATCATTATGATGATGGGCATGGTGCATTGTGATGACAGGTTTCATGGAGCATTCAGATGAAAAGGGGCATGGAGAATTATGATTACAGAGGTCTTGGTGCATTTTGATGACAAGGATCATGGAGCCTTGTGATGACAAGGCCGTGGAACATTGTGATGGCAAGGGTCATGGAGCATTGTTATGACAGGTGTAATGGAGCATTGTGATGACAAGGGCATGGAGCAATATGATGAGATATTTCATTGAGCATTGTGATGACAATGAATGGAGCATTGCGATGCCAATGGTCATGGAGCGTTGTGATGACAAAGGTCATGGGGCATTTTGACGACAAGGGCGTGGTGCATTGTGATGAGAAGGGCAGGGAGCATTGTGATGACTGGGTCATGGAGCAATTTGAATAAAAGTGTCATGGAGCATTTTGTGACAGGGATTATGGAACATTGTGATGTTAGGGCTCATGGAGCATTGTGATGATAAGGGCATGTAGCAGTGCGATGACAGGGGTCTTGGAACACTGTGGTGACACGGGTGAGGGAGTATTGTGATGACTAGTGATGGAACATTGTGATCTATATGGTGAGAGAGCATTTTGATGAGAAGTGCATGGATCATTGTGATGACAAGTGTTATGGAGCATAGCAATGATAAGGATATGGAGTATTGTGATGACAAGTGTGTGGCGCATTGTGATGGCATGTGTCATAGAGCATTGTACTGACAGGCGCATGGAGCATTTTGATGACAAGTGTCATGGAGCATTGTGCTGACAAAGGCATGGAGCATTTAGATAACAAGGTACAGAGAGCATTGTGATGAAATATTCATGGAGCATTGTGGTGACAAAGATCACAGAACCTTGTGTGACGAGGGCATGGACCATAGTGATGAGATAGGTCATGAAGCATTGTGATGACTGGAGTCACGGAGCATTGTGATGACAGGGGTCATGGAGCATTGTGCTGAAAAGCGCATGGAGCATTGTGATAACAAGTGTCATGGAGCATTGTGCTGACAAAGGCATGGAGCATTGTGATGACAAGGGACACAGAGCATTGTGATGAAAAGTTCATGGAGCATTGTGGTGACAAAGATCACAGAGCCCTGTGTGACGAGGGCATGGACCATTGGTCTGACAAGTTTCATGGATTATTGTGATGACAGTGAGCATGGATCATTGTGATGACAAGGGCATGGAGCATTGTGTTGACAAAGGTCACAAAGCCTTGTGTGACGAGGGCATGGATCATTGTGATGACAAAGGTCATGAAGCATTGTGATGACTGGAGTCACGGAACATTGTGATGACAGGGGTCATGGAGCTTTGTGATGACAAAGGTCATGGAGCATTTTGACGACAAGGGCATGGTGCATTGAGATGAGAAGGACAGGGAGCATTGTGATGACAGGGTCATGGAGCAATCTGATGAAAAGGGTCATGGAATATTTTGATGACAGTGGTTATGGAACATTGTGATGTCAGGGGTCATGAAGCATTGTGATGAAATGGGTCATGGAGCATTTTGTGAGAGGGGTTATGGAACATTGTGATGTCAGGGGTCATGGAGCATTGTGATGATAAGGGCATGTAGCACTGTGATGACAGTGGTCATGGAACATTGTGATGACAGGGTTGAGGGATTATTGTGATGACTAGTGATGGAACATTGTGATATATGTGGTGAGAGAGCATTTTGTTGAGAAGTGCATGAAGCATTGTGATGACAAGTGTTATGTAGCATAGCAATGATAAGGATGTGGAGTATTGTGATGACAAACTCATGGCACATTGTGATGACTAGGGTATGTAGCATTGTGGTGACAAAGGCATGGAGCATTATAATGAAAAGGGACACAGAGCATTGAGATGAAACATTCATGGAGCACTGTGGTGAAAAAGATCACAGAGCCTTGTTTGAAGAGGGCATGGACCACTGTGATGACAAAGGTCATGAAGCATTTTGATGACTGGAGTCACGGAGCATTGTGATGACAGGGGTCATGGAGCATTGTGATGACAAGATTTATGGATTATTGTGATGAGAGTGGGCATGGCGCATTGTGATGACAAGGGCATGGAACATTGTGATGACAAGGTCATGGAGTATTGTGAAGACAGGTGATAGGGAGCATTGTGATGACATATGTCATTGTCCATTGTAATGACAATGGCATGGACCATTGTGATACCAAGTGTCATGGAGGATTGTGATGACAAAGGTAATGGAGCATTTTGATGACAAGGGCTTGGAACATTGTGATGAAAAGGGTCATGGAGCATTGTGATGACAAGGGAATGGAGCATTGTGATGACAAGGGCCATTGAGAATTTTGATGACAACGTCGTGAAGCATTGTGATGACAAGCGCATGGAGCTTGCTATGACAGGGTTCATAGAGCATTGCAATGACAAGTGCATGGAGAATTGTGATGACAAGATCATGTAACATTGTGATGAGAACTGTCACGAAGCATTGTGATGACAAGGACGTGGAGAATTGTAATGACATGGGACATGGAGCATTGTGATGAACAGGGCATGGATAATTGTGATAGCAAGACCGTGGAGCATTGTGATGAAAAGACCATGGATAATTATGATGAAGAGCGTCATGGATCACTGTAATGACAAGGGGCATTGAGCATTGTGATGACAGGTGTCATGGAGCATTGTGATGAGAGTGGTCATGGAGCATTGTGATGACAAGTGTCATGGAGCATTGTGATGAGAAGCTCATGGAGCATTTGCCTGAAAATGTTCATGGAGTATTGTGATGACAGTGGTCAAGGAGCATTGAGATGACAAGGGAATGGAGCATTGTGATGACAAGGTCCTGGAGCAGTGTGATGAGAAGACCATGGAGCCTTTTGATTACAATTCTCATGGAGCATTCTGATGAATAGGAGCATGGAACATTGGAATTACAGGGGTCTTGGAGCATTGTGATGACAAGGGAATGGAGCATTGTTATGAGAAGGCCATGGAGCATTCTGATGACATGTGTCATGGATCTTTGTGATGACAAGGGCATGGAGCATTGTGATTACAGGGGTCTTGGTGCATTGTGATGACAAGGGTCATGGAGCCTTGGATGCCAAGGCAGTGGAACATTGTGATGGCAGGGGTCATGGAGCATTGTTATGACAGGGGTAATGGAGCATTGTGATGAAAAGGGCATGGAACATTGGTCTGAAAATTTCATGGATTATTGTGATGAGATTCGGCATGGAACATTGTGATAACTAGGGCATGGAACACTGTGATACATGTGTCATGGGGGATTGTAATGACAAGGGCATGGAGCATGGTGATGAGAAGACTATCGAGCAATGTGATGACAAGCGTCATGGAGCATTGTGGTGACAAGGGCATGGAGCAATGTGATGAAAGATTTCATGTAGCATTGTGATGAAATGGCATGGAGTATTGTGATGCCAAGGGTCATGGAGCTTTGTGATGACAAAGGTCATGGAGCATTTTGATGACAAGGTCGTGGTGCATTGTGATGAGAATGGCAGGGAGCATTGTGATGACAGGGTCATGGAGCAAATTGTTGAAAAGGGTCATGGAATATTTTGATGACAGGGGTTATGGAACATTGTGATGTCAGGGGTCATGCAGCATTTTGATGAAAAGGGTCATGAAGCATTCTGATGAAAAGGTGCATGGAGCATAGAATTACAGGGGTTTGGAATAATGTGATTACAACGGCAAGGAGCATTGTGATGAGAAGGCAATGAAGCATTCTGATGACATGTGTCATGGAGCTTTGTGATGACAAGGACATGGAGCATTGTGATGATAAGAGCATGTAGCACTGTAATGACAGTGGTCATGGAACATTGTGATGACAGGGGTGAGCGAGTATTGTGATGACTAGTGATGGAAGATTGTGATATATGTGGTGAGAGAGCATTTTGATGAGAAGTGCATGGAGCAATGTGATGACAAGTTATATGGAGCATAGCGATGAAAAGGATGTGGAGCATTGTGATGAAAAGAGCTTGGCACATTGTGATGACATGTGTCATGGAGCATTGTGCTGACAAGCGCATGGAGCATTTTGATGACAAGTGTCATGGAGCATTGTGCTGACAAAGGCATGGAGCATTGTGATGACAAGGGACACAGAGCATTGCGATGAAAATTTCATGGAGCATTGTGGTGACAAAGATCACAGAGCCTTGTGTGACGAGGGCATGGACCACTGTGAGGAGAAAGGGCATGAATCATTGTGATGACTGGAGTCACGGAACACTGTTATGAGAGGGGTCATGGAGCATTGTGATGACAAGGGCATGGATCATTGTGGTGACAAAGGTCACAGAGCCTTGTGTGATGAGGGCATGGACCACTGTGAGGACAAAGGTCATGAAGCACAGTGATAACTGGAGTCTCGGAGCATTGTGATGACAGGGGTCATAGAGCATTGTGATGACAAGGGCATGGATCATTGTGAAGACAGGGGCATGGAACATTGGTCTGACAAGTTTCATGGATTATTGTGATGACAGTGGGCATGGTGCATTGTGATGACATTGGCATGGAACATTGTGATGACAAGGTCATGGAGTACTGTGAAGACAGGTGTCAGGGAGCATTGTGATGACATATGTCATTGTCCATTGTGATGACAATGGCATGGAGCATTGTGATACAAAGTGTCATGGAGGATTGTGATGACAAAGGTAATGGAGCATTTTGAAGACAAGGGCTTGAAACATTGTGATGACAAGGGTCATGGAGCCTTGGATGCCAAGGCGGTGGAACATTGTGATGGCAGGGGTCATGGAGCATTGTTATGACAGGGGTAATGGAGCATTGTAATGACAAGGGCATGGAACATTGGTCTGAAATTTTCATGGATTATTGTGATGAGATACGGCATGGGACATTGTGTTGACTAGGGCACGGAACACTGTGATCCATGTGTCATGGAGGATTGTAATGACAAGGGCATGGAGCATTTTGATTAGAAGTGTGTCGAGCATTGTGATGACAAGCGTCAGGGAGCATTGTGGTGACAAGGGCATTTAGCAATGTGATGAGAGGTTTCATGTAGCATTGTGATGAAATGGCATGGAGTATTGTGATGCCAAGGGTCATGGAGCTTTGTGATGACAAACGTCATGGAGCATTTTGATGACAAGGGCATGGAGCATTCTGATGAAAAGGTGCATGGAGCATTGAGATTACAGGGTTTTTGAAGCAATGTGATTACAAGGGTATGGAACATTGTGATGCAAAGGCATTGGGGCATTCTGATGACATTCCTCATGGAGTTTTGTGATGACAAGGACATGGAGCATTGTGATTACAGGGGTCTTGGAGCATTGTGATGAAAAGGGAATGGAGCATTGTGATGAAAAATGCATGGAGCCTTGTCATGACAGGGTTCAAGGAGCATACTGATGACAACTGTCAGGGAGCATTGTGATGATAAGTGTATTCAGCATTGTGATGACAAAGATCATGGAGCATTGTGATGAGAAGACCATGGATAATTGTGATGACCAGAGTCATGGGGCATTGTGATGACAAGTGTTATGGAACATTGTGATCAGAAGGGTTTTGTGCATTGTGATGACAAGTGTTATGGAACATTGTGATCAGAAGGGTTTTGTGTGTTGTGATGACAGAGGTCATTGAGCATTTTGATTTCATTGTGATGACAATAGCATGAAATATTATGGTGATGGGCGTGGTGCATTGTGATGACAGGGTTCGCGGAGCATTGAGATGAAAAGGGGCATGGAGCCTTGTGATTACATGGGTTTTGGAGCATTGTGATGACCAAGACATGGAGCATTGTGATGAGAAGGCCATGGAGCATTCTGATGACAAGCTTCATGGAGCTTTGTGATGACAAGGGCATGGAGAATTGTGATTACAGGGGTCATGGAATATTGAGATGACAGGGGTGAGGGAGTATTGTGATTACTAGTGATGGAACATTGTGATATCAGTGGTGAGAAGTCATTTTGAGGAGAAGTGCATGGAGCATTGTGATGACAATATTTATGGAGCATTTTGATGACAAGGATGTGGAGCATTGTGATGACAAGTGCATGGTGCATTGTGATGACAAGTGTTATGGAGCATTGTGCTGACACACGCATCGAGCATTGTGATGACAAGGGTCATGGAGCATTGTGCTGACAAAGGCATGGAGCTTTGTGATGACAAGGGTCACAGAGCATTGTGATAAAAATTTCATGGAGCATTGTGGTGACAAAGGTCACAGAGCTTTGTGTGACGAGGTCATGGACCATTGTTATGACAAGTGTCATGAAGCATTGTGATGATTGGAGTCACGGAGCTTTGTGATAACAGCGGTCTTGGAGCATTGTGATGAAAAGGGAATGGATCATTGTGATGAAAAAGGCATGGAGCCTTGTCATGACAGTGTTCAAGGAGCATACTGATGACAAGTGTCAGCGAGCATTGTGATGCCAAGTGTATTGAGCATTGTGGTGACAAAGGTCATGGAGCATTGTGATGAGAAGACCTGGCATAATTGTGATGACGAGCGTCATGTGGCATGTGATGACAAGTGTTATGGAACATTGTGATCAGAAGGGTTTGGAGCATTGTGATGACAGAAGACATGGAGCATTTTGATTTCATTGTGATGACAATAGCATGAATCATTATGATGATGGGCATGGTGCATTGCGATGACAGTGTTCATGGAGCATTGAGATGAAAAGTGGCATGGAGAATTGTGATTACAGAGGTCTTGGTGCATTGTGATGACAAGGGTCATGGAGCCTTGTGATGACAAAGGCCGTGGAACATTGTGATGGCAGGGGTCATGGAGCATTGTTATGACAGGTGTAATAGACAATTGTGATTACAAGGGCATTGAGCAATGTGATGAGAGATTTCATTGAGCATTGTGATGACAATGGCATGAAGCATTGTGATGCCAAGTGTCATGGAGCTTTGCGATGACAAATGTCATGGGGCATTTTGATGACAAGGGCGTGGTGAATTGTGATGAGAAGGGCAGGGAGCATTGTGATGAGAGGGTCATGGAGCAATTTGAATAAAATTGTCATGGAATATTTTGATGACAGGGGTTATGGAACATTGTGATGTCAGGGGTCATGAAGCATTCTGATGAAATGGGTCATGGAGTATTTTGTGACAGGGTTTATGGAAAATTGTGATGTCAGGGGTCATTGAGCATTGTGATAAAATGGGCATGGCACATTGTGATGACATGTGTCATGGAGCATTGTGCTAAAAAGCGCATGGAGCATTTTGATGACAAGTGTCATGGAGCATTGTGCTGACAAAGCAATGGAGCATTGTGATGACAAGGGACACAGAGCATTGTGATGAAAAATTCATTCAGCATTGTGGTGACAAAGATCACAGAGCCTTGTGTGACGAGGGCATGGACCATTTTGATGACAAAGGGCATGAATCATTGTGATGACTGGAGTCACGAAGCACTGTTATGACAGGGGTCATGGAGCATTGTGATGACAAGGGCATGGAGCAATATGATGACAGTGGCATGGAACATTGGTCTGACAAGTTTCATGGATTATTGTGAAGACAGTGGGCATGGAGCATTGAGATGACAAGGGCATGGAGCATTGTGGTGACAAAGGTCACAGAGCCTTGTGTGACGAGGGCATGGACCATTTTGAGGACAAAGTCATGAAGCATTGTGATGACTGGAGTCACGGAGCACTGTTATGACAGGGGTCATGGAGCCTTGTGATGACAAGGGCATGGAGCAATATGATGACAGGGGCATGGAACATAGGTCTGACATGCTTCATGGATTATTGTGATGACAGTGGGCATTGCACATTGTGATGACAAGGGCATGGAACATTGTGATGACAAGGTCATGGAGTATTGTGAAAAGAGGTGTCAGGGAGCATTGTGATGACATATGTTATTGTTCACTGTGATGGCAATGACATAGAGCATTGTGATACCAAGTGTCATGGAGGATTGTGATGACAAAAGTAATGGAGCATTTTGTTGAAAAGGGCTTGGAACATTGCGATGATAAGGGTCATGGAGAATTGTGTTGACAAGGGCATGGAGCATTCTGATGAAAAGGTGCATGGAGCATAGAGATTACAGGGGTTTTGAAGCAATGTGCTTACAAGGGCATGGAGCATTGTGATGAGAAAGCAATGGAGCATTCTGATGACATGCGTCATGGAGCTTTGTGATGACAAGGACATGGAGCATTGTGATTACAGGTGTCTTGGAGCATTATGATGAAAAGGGAATGGATCATTGTGATGAAAAATGCATGGAGCCTTGTCATGACAGGTTTCAAGGAGCATATTGATGACAACTGTCAGGGAGCATTGTGATGATAAGTTTATTGAGCATTGTGATGACAAAGATCATGGAGCATTGTGATGAGAAGACCAAGTATAATTGTGATGACCAGCGTCATGGGGCATTGTGATGACAAGTGTTATGGAACATTGTGATCAGAAGGGTTTTGTGCGTTGTGATGACAGATTTCATTGGGCATTTTGATTTCATTGTGATGACAATAGCATGAAATATTATGGTGATGGGCACGGTGCATAGTGATGACAGGGTTCATGGAGCATTGAGATGAAAAGGGGCATGGAGCATTGTGATTACAGGGGTGTTGGAGCATTGTGATGACAAGGGCATGGAGCATTGTGATGAGAAGGCCATGGAGCATTCTAATGGCATGTGTCATGGAGCTTTGTGATGACAAGGGCATGGAGAATTTTGATTACAGGAGTCATGGAATATTGTGATGACAGGGGTGAGGGAATATTGTGATGACTATTGATGGAACATTGTGATATCAGTGGTGAGAATGCATTTTGAGGAGAAGTGCATGGAGTATTTTGATGACAATATTTATTTAGCATTTTGATGACAAGGATGTGGAGCATTATGATGACAAGTGCATGGTGCATTGTGATGACATGGGTTATGGAGCATTGTGCTAACACGCGCATCGAGCATTTTGATGACAAGGGTCATGAAGCATTGTGCTGACAAAGGCATGGAGCTTTGTGATGACAAGGGTCACAGAGCATTGTGATTAAAATTTCATGGAGCATTGTGGTGACAAAGGTCACAGAACTTTGTGTGACGAGGTCATGGACCATTGTGATGACAAATGTCATGAAGCAGTGTGATGACTGAAGTCACAGAGCATTGTGATAACAGTGGTCTTGGAGCACTGTCATGAAAAGGGAATGGATCATTGTGATGAAATAGGCAAGGATCCTTGTCATGACAGTGTTCAAGGAGCATACTGATGCCAAGTGTCAGGGAGCATTGTGATGACAAGTGTATTGAGCATTGTGATGACAGAGGTCATGGAGAATTTTAATTTCATTGTGATGACAATAGCATGAATCATTATGATGATGGGCCTCGTGCATTGTGATGACAGGGTTCATGGAGCTTTGAAATGAAAAGGGGCATAGAGAATTGAGATTACAGGGTTCTTGGTGTTTTGTGATGACAAGGGTCATGAAGCGTTGTGATTACAAGGCCGAGGAACATTTTGATGGCAGGGGTCATGGAGCATTGTTATGAGAGGTGTAATGGAGCATTGTGATGACAAGCAAATGGAGCAATGTGATGAGATATTTCATTGAGCATTGTGATGACAATGGCATGGATCATTGTGATGCCAAGTGTCCTGGAGCTTTGTGATGTCAAAGGTCACGGGGCATTTTGAGGACAAGGGCATGGTGCATTGAGATGAGAAGGACAGGGAGCATTGTGATGACAGGGTCATGGAGCAATTGGATGAAAAGGGTCATGGAATATTTTGATGACAGGGGTTATGGAACATTGTGATGTCAGGGGTCATGAAGCATTGTGATGAAATTGGTCATGGAGCATTTTGTGATAGGGGTTATGGAACATTGTGATGTCAGTGTTCATGGAGCATTGTGATGATAAGGGCATGTAGCACAGTGATGACAGTGGTCATGGAACATTGTGATGACAGGGGTGAGGGAGTATTGTGATGACTAGTGATGTAACATTGTGATATATGTGGTCAGAGAGCATTTTGATGAGAAGTGCATGGAGCATTGTTATGACAGGTGTTATGGAGCATAGCAATGATAAGGATGTGGAGTATTGTGATGACAAGCGCATGGCACATTTTGATGACATGTGTCATAGAGCATTGTGCTGACAAGCACATGGAGCATTTTGATGACAAGTGTCAGGGAGCATTGTGCTGACCAAGGCACGGAGCATTTTGATGACAATGGACACAGAGCATTGTGATGAAATATTCTTGGGCCATTGTGGTGAAAAAGATCACAGAGCCTTGTGTGACGAGGGCATGGACCATTGTGATGAGATAGGTCCTGAATCATTGTGATGACTGGAGTCACGGAGCATTGTGATGACAGGGGTCATGGAGCATTGCTTTGACAAGATTTTTGGATTTTTGTGATGAGAGTGTGCATGGCGCATTGTGATGACAAGGGCATGGAACATTCTGATGACAAGGTCATGGAGTATTGTTAAGACAGGTGTCAGGGAGCATTGTGATGACATATGTCATTGTCCATTGTGATGACAATGGCATGGAGCATTGTGATACCAAGTGTCATGGAGGATTGTGATGACAAAGGTAATGGAGCATTTTGATGACAAGTGCTTGGAACATTGTGATGACAAGGGTCATGGAGCATTGTGATGACAATGGTATGGAGCATTGTGATGACAGGGGCCATTGAGAATTTTAATGACGACGTCGTGAAGCATTGTGATGACAAGCGCATGGAGCTTGCTATGACAGTTGTCAAAGAGCATTGCAATGACAAGTACATGGAGAATTGTGATGACAAGATCACGTAAAATTGTGATGAGAAGTGTCACGAAGCATTGTGAAGACAAGGACTTGGAGAATTGTAATGACATGGGACATGGAGCATTGTGATGAACAGGGCATGGAGAATTGTGATAGCAAGACCGTGGAGCATTGTGATGAAAAGAGCATGGAAAATTATGAAGAAGAGCGTCATGGATCACTGTAATGACAAGGGGCATTCAGCATTCTGATGACATGTGTCATGGAACATGGTGATGAGAGGGGTCATGGAGCATTTTCAAGACAAGGGTCATGGAGCATTGTGATGAGAAAGTCATGGAGCATTGGCCTGAAAATGTTCATGGATTATTGTGATGACAGTGGTCAAGGAGCATTGTGATGACAAGGGAATGGAGCATTGTGATGACAAGGTCCTGGAGCAGTGTGATGAGAAGTCCATGGAGCCTTGTGATGACAAGTCTCATGGAGCATCCTGATGAATAGGGCCATGGAACATTGTGATTACAGGGGTCTTGGAGAATTGTGATGACAAGGGTCATGGAGCCTTGGATGCCAAGGCGGTGGAACATTGTGATGGCAGGTGTAATGGAGCTCTGTGATGACAAGGGCATGGAACATTGTTCTGAAAATTTCATGGATTATTGTGATGAGATTCGGCAAGGAACATTGTGATGACTAGGGCACGGAACACTGTGATACATGTGTCATGGAGGATTGTAATTACAAGGGCATAGAGCATTGTGCTGAGAAGAGTATCGACCATTGTGATGACAAGCGTCATGGATCATTGTGGTGACAAGAGCATGGAGCAATGTGATGAGAGGTTTCATGTAGCATTGTGATGAAATGGCATGGAGTATTGTGATGCCAAGGGTCATGGAGATTTTTGATGACAAAGGTCATGGAGCATTTTGATGACAACGTCGTGGTGCACTGTGATGAGAAGGGCAGGGAGCATTGTGATGACAGGGTCATGGAGCAAATTGATGAGAAGTGTCATTGAACATTTTGATGACAGGGTTTATGGAATATTGTGATGTCAGGGGCAATGGAGCATTTTGATGAAAAGGGTCATGGAGCATTCTGATGAAAAGGTGCATGGTGCATTGAGATTACAGGGGTTTTGAAGCAATGTGATTACAAGGCATGGAGCATTGTGATGAAAAATTTCATGGAGCATTGTCATTACAGGGGTTTTGAAGCAATGTGATTAAAAGGCATGGGGCATTGTGATGAGAAGGCAATGGAGCATTCTGATGATATGCATCAGGGAGCTTTGTGATGACAAGGACATGGAGTCATTGTGATTACAGGGGTCTTGGAGCATTGTGATGAAAAGGGAATGGATCATTGTGATGAAAAATGCATGGAGCCTTGTCATGACAGGGTTCAATAAGCATACTGATGACAACTGTCAGGGAGCATTGTGATGATAAGTGTATTGAGCATTGTGATGACAAAGATCATGGAGCATTGTGATGAGAAGTCAATGGATAATTGTGATGACCAGTGTCATGGGGCATTGTGATGACAAGTGTTATGGAACATTGTGATCAGAAGGGTTTGGTGCATTGTGATGACAGAGGTCATTGAGCATTTTAATTTCATTGTGATGACAATAGCATGCAATATTATGGTGATGGGCACGGTTCATTGTGATGACAGGGTTCATGGATCATTGAGATGAAAAGGGGCATGGAGCATTGTGATTACAGTGGTGTTGGTGCATTGTGATGAAAAGGGCATGGAGCATTGTGATGAGAAGCCATGGAGCATTCTGATGACATGCGTCATGGAGCTTTGTGATGACAAGGGCATGGAGAATTGTGATTACAGGGGTCATGGAATATTGTGATAACAGGGGTGAGGGAGTATTGTGATGACTAGTGATGGAACAATGTGATATCAGTGGTGAGAAAGTATTTTGAGGAGAAGTGCATGGAGCATTGTGATGACAATGTTTATGGAGCATTTTGATGACAAGGATGAGGAGCATTGTGATGACAAGTGCATGGTGCATTTTGATGACATGTGTTATGGAGCATTGTGCTGACATGCGCATCGAGCATTGTGATTACAAGGGTCATGTAGCATTGTGCTGACAAAGGCATGGAGCTTTCTGATGACAGGGTTCACAGAGCATTGTGATAAAAATTTCATGGAGCATTGTGGTGACAAAGGTCACAGAGCTTTGTGTGACGAGGTCATGGACCATTGTGATGACAAGTGACATGAAGCATTCTGATGACTGGAGTTACGCAGCATTGTGATAACAGGGGTCTTGGAGCATTGTGATGAAAATGGAATGGATCATTGTGATGAAAAATGCATGGAGCCTTGTCATGACAGTGTTAAAGAACATACTGATGACAAGTGTCAGCGAGCATTGTGTTGCCAAGTGTATTCAGCATTGTAGTGACAAAGGTCATGGAGCATTGTGATGAGAAGACCTTGCAAATTGTGATGACGAGCGTCATGTGGCATGTGATGACAAGTGTTATGGAACATTGTGATCAGAAGGGTTTGGAGCATTGTGATGACACAGGTCATGGAGCATGTTAATTTCATTGTGATGAAAATAGCATGAATCATTATGATGATGGGCATGGTGCATTGTGATGACAGGTTTCATGGAGCATTGAGATGAAAATGAGCATGGAGAATTGTGATTACAGAGGTCTTGGAGCGTTGTGATGACAAGGGTCATGGAGCCTTGTGATGACAAGGCCGTGGAACATTTTGATGGCAGGGTTCTTGGAGCGTTGTTATGACAGGTGTAATGGAGCATTGTGATGACAAGGGCATGGAGCAATGTGATGAGAGATTTCATTGAGCATTGTGATGACAATGGCATGGAGCATTGTGATGCCAAGGGTCATGGAGCATTGTGATGACAAAGGTCATGGGGCATTTTGACGACAAGGGCATGGTGCATTGAGATGAGAAGGACAGGGAGCATTGTGATGATCGGGTCATGGAGCAATTTGATGAAAAGTGTCATGGAATATTTTGATGACAGGGTTTATGGAACACAGTGATGTCAGGGGTCATGAAGCATTGTGATGAAATGGGTCATGGAGCATTTTGAGACAGGGGTTATGGAACATTGTGATGTCAGGGGTCATGGAGCATTGTGATGATATGGGGATGTATCACTGTGATGACAGCGGTCATGGAACACTGTGATTACAGGGGTGAGGGAGTATTGTGATAACTAGTGATGTAACATCGTGATATATGTGTTGAGAGAGCATTTTGATGAGAAGTGCATGGAGCATGGTGATGACAAGTGTTATGGAGCATAGCAATGATAAGGATGTGGAGTATTGTGATGACAAGTGCATGGCGCATTTTGATGACATGGGTCATTGAGCATTGTGCTGACAAGCGCATGGAGCATTTTGATGACAAGTGTCTGGGAGCATTGTGCTGACAAAGGCATGGATCATTTTGATGACATGGGACACAGATAATTGTGATGAAATATTCATGGATCATTGTGGTGAAAATGATTACAGAGCCTTGTGTGATGAGGGCATGGACCATTGTGATGAGATAGGTCATGAAGCATTGTGATGACTGGAGTCACGGAGCATTGTGATGAAAGGGGTCATGGAGCATTTTGATGACAAGGTCATGGAGCAATGTGATGACAGGGGCATGGAACATTGGTCTGACAAGTTTCATGGATTATTGTGATGACAGTGGGCATGGAGCATTGTGATGACAAGGGCATGGAGCATTGTGGTGACAAAGGCATGGAGCATTTTGATGACAAGGGACACAGAGCATTGTGATGAAATATTCATGGAGCATTGTGGTGAAAAAGATCGCAGAGCCTTGTGTGAAGAGTGCATGGACCACTGTGATGACAAAGGTCATGAAGGATTGTGATGACTGGAGTCACGGAGCATTGTGATGACAGGGGTCATGGAGCATTGCTCTGACAAGATTTATGGATTATTGTGATGGGAGTGGGCATGGAGCATTGTGATGACAAGGGCATGGAACATTTTGATGACAAGGTCATGGAATATTGTGAAGACAGGTGTCAGGGAGCATTGTGATGACATATGTCACTGTCCATTGTGATGACAATGGCATGGAGCATTGTGATAGCAAGTGTCATGGAGGATTGTGATGACAAAGGTAATGGAGCATTTTGATGACAAGGGCTTGGAATATTGTGATGACAAGGGTCATGGAGCATTGTGATGACAATGGCATGGAGCATTCTGATGACAAATGCCATTGAGAATTTTGAGGAAAACGTCGTGAAGCATTGTGATGACAAGCGCATGGAGCTTGCTATGACAGGGGTCATAGAGCATTGCAATGACAAGTGCATGGAGAATTGTGATGACAAGATCATGTAACATTGTGATGAGAAGTGTCACGAAGCATTGTGATGACAAGGACGTGTAGAATTGTAATGACATTGGACATGGAGCATTGTGATGAACAGGGCATGGAGAATTGTGATAGCAAGACCGTGGAGCATTGTGATGAAAAGACCATGGATAATTATGATGAAGAGCGTCATGGATCACTGTAATGACAAGGGGCATGGAGCATTCTGATGACAGGTGTCATGGAGCATTGTGATGAGAGGGGTCATGTAGCATTGTGATGACAAGGGTCATGGAACACTGTGATGAGAAGTTCATGGAGCACTGGCCTGAAAATGTTCATGGAGTATTTTGATTACAGTGGTCAAGGAGCATTGTGATGATAAGGGAATGGAGCATTGTAATGACAAGGTCCTGGAGCAGTGTGATGAGAAGACCATGGAGCCTTGTGATGAGAAGTCTCATGGAGCATTCTGATGAATAGGGGCATGGAGCATTGTGATTACAGGGTTCTTGGAGCATTGTGATGACAAGGGCATGGAGCATTTTGATGAGAAGGCCATGGAGCATTCTGATGACATGTGTCATGGATCTTTGTGATGACAAGAGTATGGAGCATTGTTATGACAGTGGTAATGGAGCATTGTGATGACAAGGGCATGGAACATTGGTCTGAAAATTTCATGGATTATTGTGATGAGATTCGGCATGGAACATTGTGATGACTAGGGCAAGTAATACTGTGATACATGTGTCATGGAGGATTGTAATGACAAGGGCTTGGAGCGTTGTGATGAGAAGAGTATCGAGCATTGTGATGACAAGCGTCATGGAGCATTGTGGTGACAAGTGCATGGAGCAATGTGATGAGAGCTTTCATGTAGCACTGTGATGAAATGGCATGGAGCATTGTGATGCCAAGGGTCATGGAGCTTTGTGATGACAAAGTCATGGAGCATTTTGATG
Source organism: Hyperoodon ampullatus (assembly GCF_949752795.1). Taxonomy (NCBI): domain Eukaryota; kingdom Metazoa; phylum Chordata; class Mammalia; order Artiodactyla; family Ziphiidae; genus Hyperoodon; species Hyperoodon ampullatus. The sequence goes on from NW_027641092.1 coordinate 640,904, forward strand.
ACAAGGATGTAGATCTTTGTGATGACAAGTGCATGGTGCATTGTGATGACATGGGTTATGGAGCATTGTGCTGACACGCGCATCGAGCATTCTGATGACAAGGGTCATGGAGCATTGTGCTGACAAAGGCATGGAGCTTTGGATGACAAGGTTCACAGAGCATTGTGATAAAAATTTCATGGAGCATTGTGGTGACAAAGGTCACAGAGCTTTGTGTGAGGAGGTCATGGACCATTGTGATGACAAAGGTAATGAAGCATTGTGATGACTGGAGTCACGGAGCATTGTGATGACAGGGATCATGGAACATTGCTCTGACAAGATTTATGGATTATTGTGATGACAGTGGGCATGGCGCATTGTAATGAAAAGGGCCATTGAGAATTTTGATGACAACGTCGTGAAGCATTGTGATGACAAGAGCATGGAGCTTGCTATGACAGGTGTCATAGCGCATTGCGATGACAAATGCATGGAGAATTGTGGTGACAATATCATGTAACATTGTGATGAGAAGTGTTACGAAGCATTGTGATGACAAGGACGTGGAGAATTGTAATGACATGGGACATGGAGCATTGTGATGAACAGTGCATGGAGAATTGTGATAGCAAGACCGTGGAGCATTGTGATGAAAAGACCATGGATAATTATGATGAAGAGCGTCATGTATCACTGTAATGACAAGGGGCATGGAGCATTGTGATGACAGGTGTCGTGGTGCATTGTGATGAGAAGGGTCATGGAGCATTGTGATGACAAGTGTCATGGAGCATTGTGATGAGAAGTTCATGGAGCATTTGCCTGAAAATGTTCATGGAGTATTGTGATGACAGTGGTCAAGGAGCATTGTGATGATAAGGGAATGGAGCATTGTAATGACAAGTTCCTGGAGCAGTGTGATGAGAAGACCATGGAGCCTTGTAATGAGAAGTCCAATGGAGCATTCTGATGAATAGGGGCATGGAGCATTGTATTTACAGGGTTCTTGGAGCATTGTGATGACAAGCACATGGAGCATTGTGATGAGAAGGCCATGGAGCATTCTGATGGCATGTGTCATGGATCTTTGTGATGACAAGTGTATGGAGCATTGTTATGAGAGTGGTAATGGAGCATTGTGATGACAAGGGCATGGAACATTGGTCTGAAAATTTCATGGATTATTGTGATGAGATTCGGCATGGAACATTGTGATGACTAGGGCAAGGAATACTGTGATACATGTGTCATGGAGGATTTTAAAGACAAGGGCATGGCGCGTTGTGATGAGAAGTGTATCGAGCATTGTGATGACAAGCGTCATGGAGCATTGTGGTGACAAGTGCATGGAGCAATATGATGAGAGCTTTCATGTAGCACTGTGATGAAATGGCATGGAGCATTGTGATGCCAAGGGTCATGGAGCTTTGTGATGACAAAGGTCAAGGAGCATTTTGATGACAAGGTCGTGGTGCATTGTGATGAGAAGGGCAGGGAGCATTGTGATGACAGGGTCATGGAGCAAATTGATGAAAAGTGTCATGGAACATTTTGATGACAGGGGTTATGGAACATTGTGATATCAGGGGTCATGGAGCATTGTGATGATAAGGGCATGTAGCACTCTGATGACGGTGGTCATGGAACATTGTGATGACAGGGGTGAGCGAGTATTGTGATGACTAGTGATGGAACATTGTGATATATGTGGTGAGAGAGCATTTTGATGAGAAGTTCATGGAGCATTGTGATGACAAGTTTTATGGAGCATAGCGATGAAAAGGATGTGGAGCATTCTGATGAAAAGAGCATGGCACATTGTGATGACATGTGTCATGGAGCATTGTGCTGACAAGTGCATGGAGCATTTTGATGACTAGTGTCATGGAGCATTGTGCTGACAAAGGCATGGAGCATTGTGATGACAAGGGACACAGAGCATTGTGATGAAAATTTCATGGAGCATTGTGGTGACAAAGATCACAGAGCCTTGTGTGACGACGGCATGGACCACTGTGATGAGAAATGTCATGAATCATTGTGATGAGTGGAGTCACGGAGCACTGTGATGACATGGGTCATGGAGCACTGTGATGACAAGGGCATGGAGCAATGTGATGACAGGGTCATGGAACATTGGTCTGACAAGTTTCATGGATTATTGTGATGACAGTGGGCATGGAGCATTGAGAAGACAAGGGCATGGAGCATTGTGGTGACAAAGGTCACAGAGCCTTGTGTGACGAGGGCATGGACCATTGTGAGGAAAAATGTCATGAAGCATTGTGATGACGGGAGTCACGGAGCATTGTGATGACAGGGGTCATGGGAATTGTGATGACAAAGGCTTGGAGCATTGTGATGAAAGGGGCATGGAACATTGGTCTGACATGTTTCATGGATTATTGTGATGACAGTGGGCATGGAACATTGTGATGACAAGGGCATGGAAAATTGTGATGACAAGGTCATGGAATATTGTGAAGACAGTTGTCAGGGAGCACTGTGATGACATATGTCATTGTCCATTGTGATGACAATGGCATGGAGCATTGTGATACCAAGTGTCATGGAGGATTGTGGTGACAAAGGTAATGGAGCATTTTGATGACAAGGGCTTGGAACATTGCGATTACAAGGGTCGTGGAGCATTGTGATGACAAGGGCATGGAGCATTCTGATGTAAAGGTGCATGGAGCATTGAGATTACAGGGGTTTTGAAGCAATGTGATTACAAGGGCATGGAGCATTGTGATTAGAAGGAAATGGAGCATTCTGATGACATGCGTCATGGAGCTTTGTGATGACAAGAGCATGGAGAATTGTGATTACAGGGTTCATGGAATATTGTGATGACAGGGGTGAGGGAGTATTGTGATGACTAATGATGGAACATTGTGATATCAGTTGTGAGAAGGCATTTTGAGGAGAAGTGCATGGAGCATTGTGATGACAAGGTTTATGGAGCATTTTGATGACAAGGATGTGGGGCATTGTGATGACAAGTGCATCTTGCATTGTGAAGACATGGGTTATGGAACATTGTGATCAGAAGTGTTTGGTGCATTGTGATGACAGAGGTCATTGAGCATTTTGATTTCATTGTTATGACAATAGCATGAAATATTATGGTGATGGGCACGGTGCATTGTGCTGAAAGGGTTCATGTAGAATTGAGATGAAAAGGGGCATGTAGCATTGTGATTACAGGGGTGTTGGAGCATTGTGATGACAAGGGCATGGAGCATTGTGATGAGAATGCAGTGGATCATTCTGATGACATGCGTCATGGAGCTTTGTGATGACAAGGACATGGAGCATTGTGATTACAGGTTTCTTGGAGCATTGTGATGAAAAGGGAATGGATCATTGTGATGAAAAAGGCATGGAGCCTTGTCATGACAGTGTTCAAGGAGCATACTGATGACAAGTGTCAGCGAGCATTGTGATGCCAAGTGTATTGAGCATTGTGGTGACAAAGGTCATGGAGCATTGTGATGAGAAGACCTTGCCTAATTGTGATAACGAGCGTCATGGGGCATGTGATGACAAGAGTTACGGAACATTGTGATCAGAAGGGCTTGGAGCATTGTGATGACAGAGGACATGGAGCATCTTGATTTCATTGTTATGACAATAGCATGAATCATTTTGATGATGGGCATTGTGCATTGAGATGACAGTGTTCCTGACGCATTGAGATGAAAAGTGGCATGGAGAATTGTGATTACAGAGGTCTTGGAGCATTGTGATGACAAGGGTCATGGAGCCTTGTGATGACAAGGCCGTGGAACATTGTGATGGCAGGGGTCATGGAGCATTGTTATGACAGGTGTAATGGAGCATTGCGATGACAAGGGCATGGAGCAATGTGATGTTAGATTTCATTGAGCATTGTGATGACAATCGCATGGAGCATCGTGATGCCAAGGGTCATGGAGCATTGTGATGACAAATGTCATGGGGCATTTTGATGACAAGGGCGTGGTGCATTGTGATGAGAAGGGCAGGGAGCATTGTGATGACAGGGTCATGGAGCAATTTGAATAAAAGTGTCATGGAATATTTTGATGACAGGGGTTATGGAACATTGTAATGTCAGGGGTCATGAAGCATTGTGATGAAATGGGTCATGGAGCATTTTGTGAGAGGGGTTATGGAACATTGTGATGTCTGGGGTCATGGAGCATTGTGATGATAAGGGCATGTAGCACTGTGATGACAGTGGTCATGGAACATTGTGATGATAGGGGTGAGCGAGTATAGTGATGACTAGGGATGGAACATTGTGATATATGTGGTGAGAGAGCATTTTGATGAGAAGTTCATGGAGCATTGTGATGACATGTTTTATGGAGCATAGCGATGAAAAGGATGTGGAGCATTGGGATGAAAAGAGCATGGCACATTGTGATGACATGTGTCATGGAGCATTGTGCTGACAAGCGCATGGAGCATTTTGATGACAAGTGTCATGGAGCATTGTGCTGACAAAGTCATGGAGCATTTTGATGACAAGGGACACAGAGCATTGTGATGAAATATTCATGGAGCATTGTGGTGACAAAGATGACAGAGCCTTGTGTGACGAGGTCATGGACCATTGTGAGGACAAAGGTCATGAAGCATTGTGATGAGTCGAGTCACGGAGCATTGTGATGACCGGGTTCATGGAGCATTTTGATGACAAGGGCATGGAGCATTGTGATGACAGGGGCATGGAACATTGGTCAGACATGTTTCATGGAATATTGTGATGATAGTGGGCATGGCGCATTTTTGTTTCATTGTGATGATAATAGCATGAAGCTTTATGATGATGGGAATGGTGCATTGTGATGACAAGGTCATGGAATATTGTGAAGATAGGTGTCAGGGAGCATTGTGATGACATATGTCATTGTCCATTGTGATGACAATGGCATGGAGCATTGTGATACCAAGTGTCATGGAGGATTGTGATGACAAAGGTAATGGAGCATTTTGATGACAAGGGCTTGGAACATTGCGATGACAAGGGTCATGGATCTTTGTGATGACAAGGGCATGGAGCATTGTTATGACAAGGTCATGTAGTATTGTAAAGACAGGTGTCAGGGAGCATTGTGATGACATATGTCGTGGTGCATTGTGATGACAACGGCATGGAGCATTGTGATGCCAAGTGTCATAGAGGATTGTGATGACAAAAGCAATGGAGCATTGTGATGAGAAGACCATAGAACCTTGTGATGACAAGTGTCATGGAACATTGTGATTACAGGAGCCTTGGAGCATTGTGATGACAAGGGCATGGAGCATTGTGCTGAGAAAGCCATGGAGCATTCTGATGACATCCATCATGAAGCTTTGTGATGACAATGGCATGGAGCATTGTTATTACAGGGGTTTGGAGCATTGTGATGAAAATTCCTTGGATCACTGTGATGAAAAAGGCATGGAGCCTTGTCATGACAGTGTTCAAGGTGCATACTGATGACAAATGTCAAGGAGCATTGTGATCACAAAGGTCATGGAGCATTGTGATGTGAAGACCATGGATAATTGTGATGAGGAGCGTCATGGGGCATTGTGATGACAAGTGTTATGGAACATTGTGATCACAATGGTTTGGAGCTTTGTGATGACAGAGGACATGGAGCATTTTGATTTCATTGTGATGACAATAGCATGAAGCTTTATGATGATGGGCATGGTGCATTGTGATGACAGTGTTCATGGAGAATTGAGGTGAAAAGGGGCATGGAGCCTTGTAATTACAGGGGTCATGGAGCATTGTTATGACAAGGGTCATGGAGCCTTGTGTTGACAACGCCATGCAATATTGTGATGGCAGGGGTCATGGAGCATTGTTATGACAGGTGTAATGGAGCATTGTGATGACAAGGGCATGGAGCATTGGTTTGAAATGTTTCATGGATTATTGTGATGAGAGTGGGCATGCAGCATTGTGATGACAAGGTCACAGAACACGGTGATTCATGGGTCATGGAGGATTGTAATGACAAGGGCATGGATCACTGTGATGATAAAGGCATTGAGCATTGTGATGACAAGCGTCATAGAGCTTTGTGATGACAAGGGCAAGGAGCAATGTGATGAGAGGGGCAGGCAACATTGGTCTCACAAGTTTCATGGATTTTTGTGATGACAGTGGGCATGGAGCATTGAGATGAGAAGGGCATGGAGCATTGTGGTGACAAAGGTCACAGAGCCTGGTGTGACGAGGGCATGGACCATTGTGAGGACAAAGTCATGAAGCATTGTGATGACTGGAGTCATGGAGCATTGTGATGACAGGGGTCATGTAGCACTGTGATGACAATGGCATGGAGCTTTGTGATGACAAGTGTCAAAGAGCATTGTGATAAAAATTACACGGAGCATTGTGGTGACAAAGGTCACAGAGCTTTGTGTGACGAGGTCATGGACCACGGTGATGACAAATGTCATGAAGCATTGTGATGACTGGAGTCACGAAGCATTGTGATAACATGGGTCTTGGAGCATTGTGATGAAAAGGGAATGGATCATGGTGATGAAAATGGCATGGAGCCTTGTCATTAAAGTGTTCAAGGAGCATACTGATGACAAGTGTCAGCGAGAATTGTGATGCCAAGTGTATTGAGCATTGTGGTGACAAAGGTCATGGAGCATGGTCATGAGAAGACCTTGCATAATTTTGATGACGAGCGTCATGGGGCATGTGATGACAAGTGTTATGGAACATTGTGATCAGAAGGGTTTGGAGCATTGTGATGACAGAGGACATGGAGGATTTTGATTTCATTGTGATGACAATAGCATGAAATATTATGGTGTTGGGCATGGTGCATTGTGATGTGAGTGTTCATGGAGCATTGAGATGAAGAGTGGCATGGAGAATTGTGATTAGAGTTCATGGAGCCTTTTGATGACAAGGCCGTAGAACATTGTGATGGCAGGGGTCATGGAGCATTGTTATGACACGTGTAATGGAGCACTGTGATGACAAGGTCATGGAGCAATGTGATGAGACATTTCCTTGAATATTGTGATGACAATGGCATGGAGCACTGTGATGCCAAGTGTCATGGAGCTTTGTGATGACAAATGTCAAGGGGCATTTTGATGACAAGGGCGTGGTGCATTGTGATGAGAAGGGCAGGGAGCATTGTGATGACAGGGACATGGATCAATTTGAATAAAAGCTTCATGGAATATTTTGAAGACAGGGCTTATGGAACATTGTGATGTCAGTGGTCATGAAGCATTGTGATGAAATGGATCATGGAGCATTGTGTGACAGGGGTTTTGGAACATTGTGATGTCAGGGGTCATGGAGCATTGTGATGATAATGGCATGTAGCACTGTGATGACAGTGGTCATGGAACATTGTGATGACAGGAGTCTGAGTATTGTGATGGCTAGTGATGGAACATTGTGATATATGTGGTGAGAGAGCACTTTGATGAGAAGTGGATGGAGCATTGTGATGACAAGTTTTATGGAGCACAGCGAAGAAAAGGATGTGGAGCACTGTGATGAAAAGAGCATGGCATGTTGTGATGACATGTGTCATGGAGCATTGTGCTGACAAGCGCATGGAGCATTTTGATGACAAGTGTCATGGAGCATTGTGCTGACAAGGGCATGGAGCATTGTGATGACAAGGGACACAGAGCCTTGTGATGGAAATTTCATGGAGTATTGTGGTGATAAAGATCACAGAGCCTTGTGTGACGAGGGCATGGACCATTGTGAGGAGAAAGGTCATGAATCATTGTGATGATTGGAGTCACGGAGCATTGTGATGACAGGTGTTATGGAGCATTGTGATGACAAGGGCATGGAGCATTCTGATGAAAATATGCATGGAGCATTGAGATTACAGGGCTTTTGAAGCAATGTGATTACAAGGGCATGGAGCATTGTCATGAGAATGCAATGGAGCAATTTGATGACATGCGTCATGGAGCTTTGTGATGACAAGGACATGGAGCATTGTGGTTACATGGGTCTTGGAGCATTGTGATGAAAAGGGAATGGGTCATTGTGATTAAAAATTCATGGAGCCTTGTCATGACTGGGTACAAGGAGCATACTGATGACAAGTGTCAGGGAGCATTGTGATGATAAGTTTATTGAGCATTGTGATGACAAAGAACATGGAGCATTGTGATGAGTAAACCATGGATAATTGTGATGACCAGCATCATGGGGCATTGTAATGACAAGTGTTATGGAACATTGTGATCAGAAGGGTTTGGTGCATTGTGATGACAGAGGTCATTGAGCATTTTGATTTCATTGTGATGACAATAGCATGAAATATTATGGGGAAGGGCACAGTGCATTGTGATGACAGGTTTCATGGTGCATTGAGATGAAAAGTGGCATGGAGCATTGTGATTACAGGGGTGTTGGAGCATTGTGATGACAAGGGCATGGAGCATTGTGATGAGAAGGCCATGGGGCATTCTGATGACATGCGTCATGGAGCTTTGTGATGACAAGGGCATGGAGAATTGTGATTACATGGGTCATGGAATATTGTGATGACAAGCGTGAGGGAGTATTGTGATGACTAGTGATGGAACATTGTGATATAATGGTGAGAAGGCATTTTGAGGAGAAGTGCATGCATCATTGAGATGACAAGGTTTATGGAGCATTTTGATGACAAGGATGTGGAGCATTGTGATGACAAGTGCATGGTGCATTGTGATGACATGGGTTATGGAGCATTGTGCTGACACGCTCATCGAGCACTGTGATGACAAGGGTCATGGAGCATTGTGCTGACAAAGGCATGGAGCTTTGTGATGACAAGGGTCACAGAGCATTGTGATAAAAATTTCATGAGGCATTGTGGTGACAAAGGTCACAGAGCTTTGTGTGACGAGGTCATGGACCATTGTGATGACAAGGGCATGGAGCAATGTGATGAGAGATTTCATTGAGCATTGTGATGACAATGGAATGGAACACTGTGATGACAATGGTTATGGATCGTTGTGATGACAAATGTCAAGGGGCATTTTGATGACAAGTGCGTGGTGCATTGTGATGAGAAAGGCAGGGAGCATTGTGATGACAGGGTCATGGAGCAATTTGAATAAAAGTGTCATGGAATATTTTGATGACAGTGGTTATGGAATATTGTGATGACAGGGTTCATGAAGCATTGTGATGAAATGTGTCATGGAGCATTTTGTGACAGGGGTTATGGAACATTGTGATGTCAGGGGACATGGAGCATTGTGATGATAAGGGCATGTAGCTTTGTGATGACAGTGGTCATGGAACATTGTGATGACAGGAGTGTGAGTATTGTGATGACTAGTGATAGAACATTGTGATATATGTGGTGAGAGAGCATTTTGATGAGAAGTGCATGGAGCATTGTGATTACAAGTTTTATGGAGCATAGCGATGAAAAGGATGTGGAGCATTGTGATGAAAAGAGCATGGCACTTTGTGATGACATGTGTCATGGAGCATTGTGCTGACAAGCGCATGGAGCATTTTGATGATAAGTGTCGTGGAGCATTGTGCTGACAAAGGCAGGGAGCATTGTGATGACAAGGGACACAGAACATTGTGATGAAAATTTCATGGAGCATTGTGGTTACAAAGATCACAGAGCCTTGTGTGACGAGGGCATGGACCATTGAGATGAGAAAGGTCATGAATAATTGTGATGACTGGAGTCACGGAGCATTGTGATGAATGGGTCATGGAGCATTGTGATGACAAGGGCATGGAGCAATGTGATAACAGGGGCATGGAACATTGGTCTGACATGTTTCATGGATTATTGAGATGAGAGTGGGCATGGCGCATTGTGATGAAAAGGGCATGGAACATTGGTCTGACATGTTTCATGGATTATTGAGATGACAGTGGGCATGGCGCATTGTGATGACAAGGGCATGGAACATTGTGATGACAAGGTCATGGAGTATTGTGAACACAGTTGTCAGGGCGCATTGTGATTACTTATGTCATTGTGCATTGTGATGACAATGGCATGGTGCATTGTGATGCCAAGGGTCTTGGAGCTTTGAGATGACAAATGTCATGGGGCATTTTGATGACAAGAGCGTGGTGCATTGTGATGAGAAGGGCAGGGAGCATTGTGATGACAGGGTCATGGAGCAATCTGAAAAAAAGGGTCATGGAATATTTTGATGACAGCGGTTATGGAACATTGTGATGTCAGGGGTCATGAAGCATTGTGATGAAATGGATCATGGAGAATTTTGTGACAGGGGTCATGGAACATTTTGATGTCATGCGTCATGGAGCATTGTGATGATAAGGGCATGGAGCAATATGATGACAGGGGCATGGAACATTGCTCTGACAAGTTTCATGGATTACTGTGATGACAGTGGGCATGTAGCATTGAGATGACAAGGGCATGGAGCATTGTGATGACAGGGGCATGGAACATTGGTCTGACATGTTTCATGGATTATTGTGATGACAGTGGGCATGGCGAATTGTGATGACAAGGGCATGGAACATTGTGATGACAAGGTCATGGATTATTGTGAAGACAGTGGTCAGGGAGCATTGTGATGACATATGACATTGTCCATTGTGATGACAATGGCATGGAGCATTGTGATACCAAGTGTCAAGGAGGATTGTGATGACAAATGTAATGGAGCATTTTGATGAAAAGGGCTTGGAACATTGCAATGACAAGTGTCATGGAGCATTGTGATGACTAGGGCATTGAGCATTCTGATGAAAAGGTGCATGGAGCATTGAGATTACAGGGGTTTTGAAGCAATGTGATGACAAGGGCAAGGAGCATTGTGATGAGAAGGCAATGGAGCATTCTGATGACATGCGTCATGGAGCTTTGTGAAGACAAGGACATGGAGCATTGTGATTGCAGGTGTCTTGGAGCATTGTGATGAAAAGGGAATGGATCATTGTGATGAAAAATGCATGGAGCCTTGTCATGACAGGGTTCAAGGAGCATACTGATGACAACTGTCAGGGAGCATTGTAATGATAAGTGTATTGAGCATTGTGATGACAAAGATCAAGGAGCATTGTCATGAGAAGACCATGGATAATTGTGATGACCAGCGTCATGGGGCATTGTGATGACAACTGTTATGGAACAGTGTGATATGAACGGTTTGGAGCATTGTGATGACAGAGGTCATTGAGCATTTTGATTTCATTGTGATGACAATAGCATGAAATATTATGGTGATGGGCACAGTGCATTGCGATGACAGGGTTCATGGAGCACTGAGATGAAAAGGGGCATGGAGCATTGTGATTATAGGGGTGTTGGAACATTGTGATGACAAGGGCATGGAGCATTGCGAAGACAAGGCCTTTGAACATTGTGATGGCAGGGGTCATGGAGCATTGTTATTACAGGTGTAATGGAGCATTGTGATGACAAGGGCATGGAGCAATGTGATGAGAGATTTCATTGAACATTGTGATGACAATGGCATGTTGCATTGTGATGCCAAGGGTCATGGAGATTTGAGATGACAAATGTCATGGGGCATTTTGATGACAAGCGCGTGGTGCATTGTGATGAGAAGGGCAGGGAGCATTGTGATGACAGGGTCATGGAGCAATTTGAATAAAAGGGTCATGGAATATTTTGATGAGAGGGCTTATGGAATATTGTGAAGTCAGGGGTCATGAAACATTGTGATGAAGTGGGTCATGGAGCATTTTGTGACAGGGGTTATGGAACATTGTGATGTCAGGGGTCACAGAACATTGTGATGATAAGGGCATGTAGCACTGTGATGACAGATGTCATGGAACATTGTGATGACAGGGGTGAGCGAGTATTGTGATGACTAGTGATGGAACATTGTGATATCTGTGGTGAGAAGGCATTTTGAGGAGAAGTGCATGGAGCATTGTGATGACAAGATTTATGGAGCATTTTGATGACAAGGATGTGGAGCATTGTGATGACAAGTGCATCGAGCATTGTGATGACAAGGGTCATGGAGCATTGTGCTGACAAAGGCATGGAGCTTTGTGATGACAAGGGTCACAGAGCATTGTGATAAAAATTTCAGGGAGCATTGTGGTGACAAAGGTCACAGAGCTTTGTGTGACGAGGTCATGGGCCATTGTGATTATTGTCATGAAGCATTGTGATGACTGGAGTCACGGAGCATTGTGATAACAGGGGTCTTGGAGCATTGTGATGAAAAGGGAATGGATCATTGTGATGAAAAAGGCATGGAGCCTTGTCATGACAGTGTTCAAGGAGCATACTGATGACAAGTGTCAGCGAGCATTGTGATGCCAAGTGTATTGAGCATTGTGGTGACAAAGGTCATGGAGCATTGTGATGAGAAGACCTTGCATAATTGTGATGACGAGCGTCATGGGGCATGTGATGACAAGTGTTATGGAACATTGTGATCAGAAGGGTTTGGAGCATTGTGATGACAGAGGACATGGAGCATTTTAATTTCATTGTGATGACAGTTGCATGAATCATTATGATGATGGGCATGGTGCATTTTGATGACAGTGTTCATGGAGCATTGAGATGAAAAGTGGCATGGAGAATTGTGATTACAGAGGTCTTGGAGCATTGTGATGACAAGGGTCATGGAGCCTTGTGATGACAAAGGCCGTGGAACATTGTGATGGCAGGGGTCATGGAGGATTTTTATGACAGGTGTAATGGAGCATTGTGATGACAAGGGCATGGAGCCATGTGATGAGAGATTTCATTGAACATTGTGATGACAATGGCATGGAGCATTGTGATGCCAAGGGTCATGGACCATTGTGATGACAAATGTCATGGGGCATTTTGATGACAAGGGCATGGTGCATTGTGATGAGAAGGGCAGGGAGCATTGTGATGAAATGTTCATGGAGCAATTTGAATAAAAGTGTCATGGAGCATTTTGTGACAGGGGTTATGGAACACTGTGATGTCAGTGTTCATGAAGCATTGTGATGAAATGGGTCATGGAGCATTTTGTGACAGGGGTTATGGATCATTATGATGTCAGGGGTCATGGAGCATTGTGATGATAAGGGCATGTAGCACTGTGATGACAGTGGTCATGGAACATTGTGATGACAGGGGTGAGCGAGTATTGTGATGACTAGTGATGGAACATTGTGATATATGTGGTGAGAGAGCATTTTGATGAGAAGTGCATGGAGCATTGTGATGACAAGTTTTATGGAGCATCGCGATGAAAAGGATGTGAAGCATTGTGATGAAAAGAGCATGGCACATTGTGATGACATGTGTCATGGAGCATTGTGCTGAAAAGCGCATGGAGCATTTTGATGACAAGTGTCATGGAGCATTGTGCTGACAAAGGCATGGAGCATTGTGATGACAAGGGGCACAGAGCCTTGTGATGAAAATTTCATGGAGCATTGTGGTGACAAAGATCACAGAGCCTTGTGTGACGAGGGCATGGACCATTGTGATGAGAAAGGTCATGAATCATTGTGATGACTGGGTTCACGGAGCACTGTGATGACAGGGGTCATGGAGCATTGTGATGACCAGGGCATGGAGCAATATGATGACAGGGGCATGGAACATTGGTCTGAAAAGTTTCATGGATTATTGTGATGACAGTGGGCATGGAGCAATGAGATGACAAGGGCATGGAGCATTGTTGTGACAAAGGTCACAGAGCCTTGTGTGACGAGGGCATCGACCATTGTGAGGACAGTGGTCATGAAGCATTGTGAGGACTGGAGTCACGGAGCATTGTGATGACAGGGGTCATGGAGCATTGTGATAACAAGGGCATGGAACATTGTGATGACAGGGGCATGGAACATTGGTTGGACATGTTTCATGGATTATTGTGATGACAGTGGGCATGGCGCATTGTGATGACAAGGGAATGGAACATTGTGAGGACAAGGTCATTGATTATTGTGAAGAGAGGTGTGAGGGAGCATTGTGATGACATATGTCATTGTGCATTGTGATTACAATGGTATGGATCATTGTTATGCCAAGGGTCATGGATCTTTGTGATTACAAATGTCATGGGGCATTTTAATGACAAGGGCGTGGTGCATTGTGATGAGAAAGGCAGGGAGCATTGTGATGACATGGTCATGGAGCAATTTGAATAAAAGCGTCACGGAATATTTTGATGACAGGGGTTATGGAACATTGTGATGTCAGGGGTCATGGAGCATTGTGATGATAAGGGCATGTAGCACAGTGATGACAGTGGTCATGGAACATTGTGATGACAGGGGTGAGCTTTTACTGTGATGACTAGTGATGGAACATTGTGATATATGTTGTGAGAGAGCATTTTGTTGAGAAGTGCATGGAGCATTGTGATGACAAGTTTTATGGAGCATAGCGATGAAAAGGATGTGGAGCATTGTGATGAAAATTGCATGGCACATTGTGTTGAGATGTGTCATGGAGCATTGTCCTGACAAGCGCATGGAGCATTTTGATGACAAGTGTCATGGAGCATTGTGCTGACAAAGGCATGGAGCATTGTGATGGCAAGGAACACAGAGCATTATGATGAAAATTTCATGGAGCATTGTTGTGACAAAGATCACAGAGCCTTGTGTGACGAGGGCATTGACCACTGTGATGAGAAAGGTCATGAATCATTGTGATGACTGGAGTCACGGAGCACTGTGATGACAGGGGTCATGGAGCATTGTGATGACAGGGTCATGGAGCAATATGATGACAGGGGCATGGAGCATTGGTTTGACAAGTTTCATGGATTATTGAGATGACAGTGGGCATGGAGCATTGTGATGACAAGTGCATGGAGAATGTGATTACAAGAGCATGTAACATTGTGAATTGAAGTGTCATGGAGCATTGTGATGGCAAGACGGTGGAGCATTGTGATGAGAAGACCATGGATAATTGTGATGACGAGCGTCATGGAGAACTGTAATGACAAGAGGCCTGGAGGATTGTGATGACAGGGGTCATGGAGAATTGTGATGACAAGTTTCATGGAGCATTCTGATGACAATCTTGTGGAGTATTGTGATGACAATGGCGTGGAGCATTGTGATGAAAAGGGCATGGAACATTGTGATGAAAAAGGCATAAAGCCTCTTCATGACAGGGTGCGAGAAGCATTCTGACGTTAAGACTCAGGGAGCATTGTGATGACAAATGTATTGAGCATTGTGATGACAAAGGTCATGGAGCATTGTGATGACAAGGGCATGGAGTATTGTGATGACAGGCATCATGGAGCGTTGTGATGACAAGTGTTATGGAACAATGTGATCACAAGGGTTTGGAGCACTGTGATGACAGAGGTCATGGATCATTTTGATATCAAGGAGCATGGAGCATAGTGATGACAGGGGTCATGGAGCATTGTGATGAGAAGATCATGGATCATTGAGCTGAAAATGTTCATGGAGTATTCTGATGAAAGGGGTCATGGAGCATTGTGATGACAAGGTCCTGGAGCATTGTGATGAGAAGACCATGGAGCCTTGTGATGAGAAGTCTCATGGAGCATTCTGATGAAAAGGGGCATGGAGCATTGTGATTACAGGGTTCTTGGAGCATTGTGATGAAAAGGGCATGGAGCATTGTGAGAGATGTCTAAGGAGCATTCTGATGACATTCGTCCTGGAGCTATGTGATGACCAGGTCATGGAGCATTGTGATTACAGGGGTCTTGGAGCATTGTGATGAAAAAGGCATGGATCATTATCATGAAAATGGCATGGAGCCTTGTCATGACAGGCTTCAATGAGCATACTGACGACAAGTGTCAGGGAGCATTGTGATGACAAGTGTATTGAGCATTGTGATGACAAAGGTCATGGAACATTGTGATGAGAAGTGCATGGATAATTGTGATGACGAGCCTTATGGGGTGTTGTAATGACAAGTGTTATGGAGCATTGTAATCACAAGAGTTTGGAGCATTGTGATGACAGAGGTCATGGAGCATTTTGATTTCATTGTGATGACAATAGCATGAAGCATTATGATGATGGACATGGTTCGTTGTGATGACAGGGTTCATGGAGCATTGAGATGAAAAGGGGTATGGAGCATAGTGATTACTCGGGCCATGGAGCCTTGTGATGACAAGGCCGTGTAACATTGTGATGACAGGGTTGAGGGAGTATTGTGATGACTAGTGATGGAAAATTGTGATATAAGTGGTGAGAGAGCATTTTGATTCGAAGTGAATGGAGCTTTGTGATGACATTGTTTATGGTGCATTGTGATGACAAGTTTGGGGAGGATTGTGATGAAAAGTGCATGGCGCACTGTATTGACATGGTTCATGGAGCATTGTGATGACAAAGGTCATGGAGCATTGTGCTGACAAAGGCATGGAGCATTGTGATGACAAGGCTCAGAGAGCATTGGGATGAAAAGTTCATGGAGCATTGTGGTTACAAAGTTCACAGAGCCTTGTGATGACGAGGGCATGGACCATTGTGATGACAAAGGTCATGAAGCATTTTGATGACTGGAGTCACGGAGCACTGTGATGACAGGGGTCATGGAGCATTGTGATGACAGGGTCATGGAGCAATATGATGACAGGGTCATGGAGCATTGGTTTGACAAGTTTCATGGATTATTGAGATGACAGTGGGCATGGAGCATTGTGATGACAAGTGCATGGAGAATGTGATTACAAGAGCATGTAACATTGTGAATTGAAGTGTCATGGAGCATTGTGATGGCAAGACGGTGGAGCATTGTGATGAGAAGACCATGGATAATTGTGATGACGAGCGTCATGGAGAACTGTAATGACAAGAGGCCTGGAGGATTGTGATGACAGGGGTCATGGAGAATTCTGATGACAAGTTTCATGGAGCATTCTGATGACAATCTTGTGGAGTATTGTGATGACAATGGCGTGGAGCATTGTGATGAAAAGGGCATGGAACATTGTGATGAAAAAGGCATAAAGCCTCTTCATGACAGGGTGCGAGAAGCATTCTGACGTTAAGACTCAGGGAGCATTGTGATGACAAATGTATTGAGCATTGTGATGACAAAGGTCATGGAGCATTGTGATGACAAGGGCATGGAGTATTGTGATGACAGGCATCATGGAGCGTTGTGATGACAAGTGTTATGGAACAATGTGATCACAAGGGTTTGGAGCACTGTGATGACAGAGGTCATGGATCATTTTGATATCAAGGAGCATGGAGCATAGTGATGACAGGGGTCATGGAGCATTGTGATGAGAAGATCATGGATCATTGAGCTGAAAATGTTCATGGAGTATTCTGATGAAAGGGGTCATGGAGCATTGTGATGACAAGGTCCTGGAGCATTGTGATGAGAAGACCATGGAGCCTTGTGATGAGAAGTCTCATGGAGCATTCTGATGAAAAGGGGCATGGAGCATTGTGATTACAGGGTTCTTGGAGCATTGTGATGAAAAGGGCATGGAGCATTGTGAGAGATGTCTAAGGAGCATTCTGATGACATTCGTCCTGGAGCTATGTGATGACCAGGTCATGGAGCATTGTGATTACAGGGGTCTTGGAGCATTGTGATGAAAAAGGCATGGATCATTATCATGAAAATGGCATGGAGCCTTGTCATGACAGGCTTCAATGAGCATACTGACGACAAGTGTCAGGGAGCATTGTGATGACAAGTGTATTGAGCATTGTGATGACAAAGGTCATGGAACATTGTGATGAGAAGTGCATGGATAATTGTGATGACGAGCCTTATGGGGTGTTGTAATGACAAGTGTTATGGAGCATTGTAATCACAAGAGTTTGGAGCATTGTGATGACAGAGGTCATGGAGCATTTTGATTTCATTGTGATGACAATAGCATGAAGCATTATGATGATGGACATGGTTCGTTGTGATGACAGGGTTCATGGAGCATTGAGATGAAAAGGGGTATGGAGCATAGTGATTACTCGGGCCATGGAGCCTTGTGATGACAAGGCCGTGTAACATTGTGATGACAGGGTTGAGGGAGTATTGTGATGACTAGTGATGGAAAATTGTGATATAAGTGGTGAGAGAGCATTTTGATTCGAAGTGAATGGAGCTTTGTGATGACATTGTTTATGGTGCATTGTGATGACAAGTTTGGGGAGGATTGTGATGAAAAGTGCATGGCGCACTGTATTGACATGGTTCATGGAGCATTGTGATGACAAAGGTCATGGAGCATTGTGCTGACAAAGGCATGGAGCATTGTGATGACAAGGCTCAGAGAGCATTGGGATGAAAAGTTCATGGAGCATTGTGGTTACAAAGTTCACAGAGCCTTGTGATGACGAGGGCATGGACCATTGTGATGACAAAGGTCATGAAGCATTGTGATGACTGGAGTCACAGAGCATTGTGATGACAAGGGAATGGAGCATTGTGATGACAGGGGCATGGAGCAAATGTCTGAAAAGTTTCATGGATTACTGTGATGACAGTCGGCATGGTGCATTGTGAAGACAAGGGCCTGGAGCATTTTGATGACAAGGTCATGGAGTATTGTTAAGACAAGTGTCAGTGTGCATTGTGATGGCATATGTCATGTTCCATTGTGATGACAATGGCATGGAGAATTGTGATGCCAATTGTCATGGAGGATTGTGAAGACAAAGGTAATTGAGCATTGTGATGAAAAGGGCTTGGTGCATTGTGATGACAATGGTCATGGAGCATTGTGATGAAAAGGGCATGGAGCATTGTGATGACAAGGGCTTTTGAGAATTTTGATGACAAGTTCTTGAAGCACTGTGATGAAAATCACATGGAGCTTGCTATGACAGGGGTCATGGAGCATTGCGATGACAAGTGCATGGAGAATGTGATTACAAGAGAATGTAACATTGTGATTTGAAGTGTCATGGAGCATTGTGATGGCAAGACGGTGGAGCATTGTGATGAGAAGACCATGGATAATTGTGATGAAGAGCGTCATGGAGAACTGTAATGACAAGGGGCATTGAGCATTGTGATGACAGGTGTCACGGAGCATTGTGATGACAGGGATCATGGAGCATTGTGATGAAAAGGGTCAAGGAGCATTCTGATGACAAGCTTGTGGAGAATTGTGATGACAATGGCATGGAGCATTGTGATGAAAAGGGCATGGAGCATTGTAATGAAAAAGGCATAGAGCCTTTTCATGACAGGTTTCGAGAAGCATTCTGACATCAAGACTCAGGGAGCATTGTGATGACAAGTGTATTGAGCATTGTGATGACAAAGTTCATGGAGCATTGTGCTGAAAAGGGCATGGAGTATTGTGATGACAGGCATCATGGAGCGTTGTGATGACAAGTGTTATGGAACAATGTGATCACAAGGGTTTGGAGCACTGTGATGACAGAGGTCATGGATCATTTTGATATCAAGGAGCATGGAGCATTGTGATGACAGGGGTCATGGAGCATTGTAATGAGAAGATCATGGAGCATTGAGCTGAAAATGTTCATGGAGTATTCTGATGAAAGTGGTCTTGGAGCATTGTGATGACAAGGTCCTGGAGCACTCTGATGAGAAGACCATGGAGCCTTGTGATGAGAAGTCTCATGGAGCATTCTGATGAAAAGGGGCATGGAGCATTGTGATTACAGGGGTCTTGGAGCATTGTGATGAAAAAGGCATGGATCATTTTAATGAAAAAGGCATGGGGCCTTGTCATGACAGTGTTCAAGGAGCATACTGATGGCAAGAGTCAGGGAGAATTGTGATGACAAGTGTATTGAGCATTGTGATGACAAAGGTCATGGAAAATTGTGATGAGGAGACCATGGATAATTGTGAAGACGAGCGTCATGGGGCGTTGTGATGACAAGTGTTATGGAACATTGTGATCACAAGGGTTTGGAGCATTGTGATGACAGAGGTCATGGAGCATTTTGATTTCATTGTGATGACAATAGCATGAAGCATTATGATGATGGGCATGGTGCAGTGTGATGACAGGGTTCATGGATCATTGAGATGAAAAGGGACATGGAGCATTGTGATTACAGTTGTCTTGGAGCATAGTGATGGCAAGGGCATGGAGCATTGTGAATCAGAAGGCCATGGAGCATTCTGATGACATGCGTCATGGAGCTTTGTGATGACAAGGGCATGGAGCATTTGTCTGAAAATTTTCATGGATTATTGTGATGAGAGTGGGCATGGAGCATTGTGATGAAAAGGACACGGAACACTGTGATACATGGGTCATGGAGGATTGTAATGACAAGGTCATGGAGCATTGTGATGAGAAGGGCATCGAGCATTGTGATGACAAGCGTCATGGAGCTTTGCGATGACAAGGGCATGTAGCAATGTAATGAGAGGCATCATGAAGCACTGTGATGACAATGGCATGGAGCATTGTGATGCCAAGGGTCATGGAGCTTTGTGATGACAAAGGTCATGGAGCATTTTGATGACAAGGGAGTGGTGCATTGTGATGATAACGGCATGTAGCATTGTGATGATAGGGGTCATGGAACACTGTGATGACAGGGGTGAAGGAGTATGGTGATGACTAGTGATGGAACATTGTGATATCAGTGGTGAGAGAGCATTTTCATGAGAAGTGCATGGAGCATTGTGATGCCAAGGGTCACAGAGCCTTGTGATGAAATGTTCATGGAGCATTGTGGTGACAAAGGTCACAGAGACTTGTGATGATGAGGGCATGGACCATTCTGATGACAAAGTCTTGAAGCATTGTGATGACTGGAGACACGGAGCATTGTGATGACAGGTGTCATGGAGCATTGTGATGACAAGTGCATGGATCATTGTGATGACAGGTGCTTGGAGCATCGGTCTAAAAAATTTCATGGATTATTGTGATGACAGTGGGCATTGCACATTGTGCTGACAAGGGCATGGAGCACTGTGAAGAAAAGGTTATGGAGTACTGTGAAGTCAGGTGTCAGGGAGCATTGTGATGACCTATGCCATGGTGCATTGTGATGACAACGGCATGGAGCATTGTGATGACAAGTGTCATGGATGATTGTGATGACAAATGTAATGGAGCATTTTGATGACAATGGTTATGGATCATTGTGAAGAAAAGGGCATGGAGCATTGTGATGACAAGTGCTTTTGAGAATTTTGATGACAAGTTCGTGAAGCACTGTGATGAATAGCACATGGAGCTTGTTATGACAGGGGTCATGGAGCATTGCAATGACAAGTTCATGGAGAATGTGATTACAAGAGCATGTAACATTGTGATTTGAAGTGTCATGGAGCATTGTGATGGCAAGACGGTGGAGCATTGTGATGAGAAGACCATGGATAATTGTGATGACGAGCGTCATGGAGAACTGTAATGACAAGGGGCCTGGAGCATTGTGATGACAGGGGTCATGGAGAATTGTGATGACAAGTGTCATGGAGCATTCTGATGACAAGCTTGTGGAGTATTGTGATGACAATGGCGTGGAGCATTGTGATGAAAAGGGCATGGAGCATTGTGATGAAAAAGGCATACAGCCTCTTCATGACAGGGTTCGAGAAGCATTCTGACGACAAGTGTCAGGGAGCATTGTGATGACAAGTGTATTGAGCATTGTGATGACAAAGGTCATGGAGCATTGTGATGACAAGGGCATGGAGTATTGTGATGACAGGCATCATGGAGCGTTGTGATGACAAGTGTTATGGAACAATGTGATCACAAGGGTTTGGAGCACTGTGATGACAGAGGTCATGAATCATTTTGATATCAAGGAGCATGGAGCATAGTGATGACAGGGGTCATGGAGCATTGTGATGAGAAGATCATGGAGCATTGAGCTGAAAATGTTCATGTAGTATTCTGATGAAAGGCGTCATGGAGCATTGTGATGACAAGGTCCTGGAGCATTGTGATGAGAAGACCATGGAGCCTTTTGATGAGAAGTCTCATGGAGCATTCTGATGAAAAGGGGCATGGTGCATTTTGATTACAGGGGTCTTGGAGCATTGTGATGAAAAGGGCATGAAGCATTGTGAGAGATGTCTAAGGAGCATTCTGATGACATTCGTCATGGAGCTTTGTGATGACCAGGGCATGGAGCATTGTGATTACAGGGGTCTTGGAGCATTGTGATGAAAAAGGCATGGATCATTATCATGAAAAAGGCATGGAGCCTTGTCAGGACAGTGTTCAAGGAGCATACTGACGACAAGTGTCAGGGAGCATTGTGATGACAAGTGTATTGAGCATTGTGATGACAAAGGTCATGGCACATTGTGATGAGAAGCGCATGGATAAGTGTGATGACGAGCCTCATGGGGCGTTGTGATTACAAGTGTTATGGAGCATTGTGATCACAAGGGTTGGGAGCATTGTGATGACAGAGGTCATGGAGCATTTTGATTTCATTGTGATGACAATAGCATGAAGTATTATGATGATGGGCATGGTTCGTTGTGATGACAGGGTTCATGGAGCATTGAGATGAAAAGGGGTATGGAGCATTGTGATTATTCTGGTCATGGAGCCTTGTGATGACAAGGCCGTGTAACATTGTGATGACAGGGGTGAGGGAGTATTGTGATGACTATTGATGGAAAATTGAGATATCAGTGGGGAGAGAGCATTTTGATTCGAAGTGCATGGAGCTTTGTGATGACAATGTTTATGGAGCATTGTGATGACAAGTTTGGGGAGCATTGTGATGACAAGTGCATGGCACACTGTGATGACATGGGTCATGGAGCATTGTTCTGACAAGCACATGGAGCATTGTGATAACAAGGGTCATGGAGCATTGTGCTGACAAAGGCATGGAGCGTTGCTATGACATGGCTCAGAGAGCATTGGGATGAAAAGATCATGGAGAATTGTGGTGACAAAGTTCACAGAGCCTTGTGATGACGAGGGCATGGATCATTGTGATGAAAAATGCCATGAAGTATTGTGATGACTGGAGTCACAGAGCATTGTGATGACAAGGGAATGGAGCATTGTGATGACAGCGGCATGGAACATTGGTCTGGCAAGTTTCATGGATTATTGTGATGACAGTCGGCATGGCGCATTGTGATGACAAGGGCATGGAGCATAGTGATGACAAGGTCATGGAGTATTATGAAGACAGGTGTCAGGGTTCATTGTGATGGCATATGTCATGTTCCATTGTGATGACAATGGCATGGAGAATTGTGATGCCAATTGTCATGGAGGATTGTGACGACAAAGGTAATGGAGCATTGTGATGACAAGGGCTTGGAGCATTGTGATGACAATGGTCATGGAGCATTGTGATGAAAAGGGCATGGAGCATTGTGATGACAAGGGCTTTTGAGAATTTTGATGACAAGTTCGTGAAGCACTGTGATGAAAAGCACATGAGGCTTGCTATGACAGGGTTCATGGAGCATTGCGATGACAAGTGCATGGAGAATGTGATTACAAGAGCATGTAACATTGTGATTTCAAGGGTCATGGAGCATTGTGATTGCAAGACGGTGGAACATTGTGATTAGAAGACCATGGATAATTGTGTTGACGAGCGTCATGGAGAACTGTAATGACAAGGTGCATGGAGAATTGTGATGACAGGTGTCATGGAGCTTTGTGATGACAAGGGTCATGGAGAATTGTGATGACAAGTGTCATGGAGCATTCTGATGACAAGCTTGTGGAGTATTGTGATGACAATGGCATGGAGCATTGTGATGAAAAGGGCATGGAGCATTGTGATGAAAAAGCCATAGAGCCTTTCCATGACAGGGTTCGAGAAGCATTCTGACGACAAGTGTCAGGGAGCATGGTGATGACAAGTGTATTGAGCATTGTAATGACAAAGGTCATGGAGCATTGTGATGAAAAGGGCATTGAGCATTGGGATGACAAGGTCACAGAGTATTGTGAAGACAGGTGTCAGGGAGCATGTGATGACATATGTCATGGTCCATTGCGATGACAATGGCATGGGGCATTGTGATGCCAAGTTTCATGGAGGATTGTGATGAGAAAGATAATGGGGCATTATGATGATTAGGGCTTGGAACATTATAATGACAAGGGCCATTGAGAATTTTGATGAGAATTTCCTGAAACATTGTGATGACAAGGTCCTGGAGCATTGTGCTGAGAAGACCATGGAGCCTTGTGATGATGAGTCTCATGGAGCATACTGATGAAAAGGGGCATGGAGCATTGTGATTACAGGGGTCTTGGAACATTGTAATGACAAGGGCATGGAGCATTGTGATGAGAAGGCCAAGGAGCATTCTCCTGACATGCGTCATGGAGCTTTGTGCTGACAAGGGTATGGAGCATTGTGAATACAGTGTTCTTGGAGCATTGTGATGACAAGGGCATGGAGAAATGTGATGAGAAGGCCGAGGAGCATTCTGATGACATGCGTCATGGAGCTTTGTGATGACAAGGGCCTGGAGCATTGTGATGAGAAGGGCATCGAGCATTGTGATGACAAGCGTCATAGAGCTTTGTGATGACAAGGACATGGAACAATATGATGAGAGGGTTCATGGAGCATAGTGATGACAATGGTATGTAGCATTGTGATGCCAAGTGTCATGGGGATGTGTGATGACAAAGGTCATGAGGCATTTTGATGACAAGGGCGTGTTGCTTTATGTTGTGAAGGGAAGGGAGCATTGTGATGAGAGGGTCATGGAGCAATTTAATGAAAAGTGTCATGGAACATTGTGATGACAGGGGTTATGGAACATTGTGATGTCAGGGTTCATGGAGCATTTTGATGAAAGGGGTCATGCAGCATTGTGCTGACAAAGGCACGGCGCTTTGTGATGACAAGGGTCACAGAGCATTGTGATAAAAATTTCATGGAGCATTGTGGTGACAAATGTCATTGAGCAGTTTGATTTCATTGTGATGACAATAGCATGAAATATTATGGTGATGGACACGGTGCATTGTGATGACAGGGTTCATGGAGCATTGATATTAAAAGGGGCATGGAGCATTGTGATTACAGGTCTGTTGGAGCATTGTGATGACAAGGGCATGGAGCATTGTGATGAGAAGGCCATGGAGCATTCAGATGACGGCGTCATGGAGCTTTGTGATGACAAGGGCATGCAGCATTGTGATTACAGGGGTCTTGGAGCATTGTGATGACAAGAGTCATGGGGCCTTGGATGCAAAGGCAGTGGAACTTTGTGATGGAAGGGGTCATGGAGCATTGTTATGACAGGGGTAATGGAGCATTGTGATGACAAGGACATGGAACATTAGTCGGAAAATTTCATGGATTATTGTGATGAGATTCTGCATGGAGCATTGTGATGACTAGGGCACGGAACACTGTGATACCTGTGTCATCGGGGATTGTAGTGACAAGGGCATGGAGCATTGTGATGAGAAGAGTATCGAGCATAGTGATGACAAGCGTCATGGAGCATGCTGCTGACAATGGCATGGAGCAATGTGATGAGAAGTTTCATTTAACATTGTGATGAAATGGCATGGAGCATTTTGATGCCAAGGGTCATGGATCTTTGTGATGACAAATGTCATGGAGCATTTTGATGACAAGGTCGTGGTGCATTGTGATGAGAAGGGCAGGGAGCATTGTGATGACAAGGTCATGGAGCAAATTGATGAAAAGTGTCATGGTTCATTTTAATGACAGGGGTTATGGAACACTGTGATGTCATGGGTCATGGAACATTTTGATGAAAAGGGCCATGGAGCATTCTGAGGAAAAGGTGCATGGAGCATTGTGATTACAGGGGTTTTGAAGCATTGTGATGACAAGGGCAAGGAGCATTGTGAAGAGAAAGCAATGGAGCATTCTGATGACATGCGTCATGGAGATTTGTGATGACAAGGACATGGAGCATTGTGGTGACAAAGGTCACAGAGCCTTGTGTGACGAGGGCATGGAACATTGTGATGACAAAGGTCATGAAGCATTGTGATGACTGGAGTCACGGAGCATTGTGATGACCGGGGTCATGGAGCATTGTGATGACAAGGGCATGGAGCATTGTGATGACAGGGGCATGGAACATTGGTCTGATATGTTTCATGGACTACTGTGATGACAGTGGGCATGGTGCACTGTGATGACAAGGGCAAGGAACATTGTGATGACAAGGTTATGGAGTATTGTGAAGACAGGTGTCAGGGAGCATTGTAATGACATATGTCATTGTCCATTGTGATGACAATGGCATGGACCATTGTGATACCAAGTGTCATGGAGGATTGTGATGACAAAGGTAATGGAGCATTTTGATGACAAGGGCTTGGAACATTGTGATGACAAGGGTCATGGAGCATTGTGATTACAAAGGCTGGAGCATTGTGATGACAAGGGAAAGGAGCATTTTCATGAGAAGGCCATGGAACATTCTGATGACATGCATCATGAATCATTGTGACGACAAGCGCATGGAGCATTGTGATTACAGAGGTCTTGTAGCACTATGATGACAAGGGTCATGGAGCTTTGGATGACAAGGCCGTGGAACATTGTGATGGCAGGGGTCATGGAGCATTGTTATGACAGGGGTAATGGAGCATTGTGATGACAAGTGCATGGAACATTGGTCTGAAAATTTCATGCATTATTGTGATGAGATTCGGCATGGAGCATTGTGATGACTAGGGCACAGAACACTTGATACATGTGTCATGGAGGATTGTAATGACAAGTGCATGGAGCATTGTGATGAGAAGAGTATGGAGCATTGTGATGAAAAGGACATGGAGCACTGTGCTGACAAAGGCATGGAGCATTGTGATGACAAGTGTTACAGAGCATTGTGATGACGTGGGAATGGACCATTGTGATGACAAAGGTCATAAAGCATTGTTATGACTGGATTCACGGAGCATTATGATGTGAGGTTTCATGGAGCACTGTGATTACAAGGGCATGGAGCATTGTGATGACAGGGGCATGGAGAATTGGTCTGAAATGTTTCATGGATTATTGCTATGAGGGTGGGTATGGCACATTGTGATAACAAAGGAATGGAACATTGTTATGACAAGGTCATGTAGTATTGTGAAGACAGGTGTCAGGGAGCATTGTGATGACATATGTCATGGTGCATTGTGATGACAATGGCGTGAAGAATTATGATGATGGGCAAGATGCATTGTGATGACAGGGTTCTTGGAGCATTGTGATTACATGGGTCTTGGAGCATTGCGATGAAAAGGACATGGAGCAATGCGATGAGAAGGCCATGGAGCATTCTGATGACATGTGTCATTGAGCTTTGTGATGACAAGGGCATTGAGCATTGTGACTACAGTGTCTTGGAGAATTGTGATGACAAGTGTCATGGAGTATTGTGATGACACGGCTGTAGAACATTGTGATGGCAGGGATCATGGAGCATTGCTATGACAGGGGAAATGGAGCTTTGTGATGAGAAGGGTATTGAGCATTGGTCTGAAATGTTTCATGGATTACTGTGATGAGAGTGGGCATGGAGAATTGTGATGACAAGGTCACGGAACACTGTGATACATTGGTCATGGAGGATTGTAATGAAAAGGGCTTGGAGCATTGTGATGAGAAAGGCATTGAGCATTGTGATGACAAGCGTAATGGAGCTTTGTGATGACAAGGGCCTGGATCAATGTGATGAGAGGGTTCATGGAGCACTGTGATGACAATGACATGGAGCATTGTGATGCCAAGGCTCATCGAGCTTTGAGATGACAAATGTCATGGAGTATTTTGATGACAAGCGCGTTGTGCATTGTGATGAGAAGGGCAGGGAGCATTGTGATGACAGGGTCATGGAGCAATTTGATGAAAAGGGTCACGGAACATTTTGATGACATGTGTTATGGCACATTGTGATATCAGGCGTCATAGCGCATTGTGATGATAAGTGCATGTAGCATTGTGATGACAGGGTCCTGGAGCATTGTGATGACAGGGGTGAGCGAGTATTGTGATGACTAGTGATGGAACATTGTGATATAAGTGGTGAGAGAGGATTTTGTTGAGAAGTGCATGGAGCATTGTGATGACAATGTTTATGGAGCATTGTGATAACAAGGTTGTGGACTATTGTGATGAAAAGCATGTGGCACATTGTTTTGACAAGGATCATGGAGTATTGTGCTGACAAAGGCAAGGAGCATTGCGATGACAAGGGTCACAGAGCATTGTGATGACGCGGGCATGGACTATTGTGATGACTAAGGTCATGAAGCATTGTGATGACTGGAGTCACGGAGCATTGTGATGACAAGGGCATGGAGCATTGTGATGACAGGGGCATGGAGCATTGGTCTGACAAGTTTCATGCATTATTGTGATGACAGTGGGCATGGCGGATTGTGATGACAAGGGCATTGAGCATTCGGATGACAAGGTCACAGAGTATTGTGAAGACAGGTGTCAGGGAGCATGTGATGACATATGTCATGGTCCATTGCGATGACAATGGCATGGGGCATTGTGATGCCAAGTTTCATGGAGGATTGTGATGAGAAAGATAATGGGGCATTATGATGATTAGGGCTTGGAACATTATGATGACAAGGGCCATTGAGAATTTTGATGAGAATTTCCTGAAACATTGTGATGACAAGGTCCTGGAGCATTGTGCTGAGAAGACCATGGAGCCTTGTGATGATGAGTCTCATGGAGCATACTGATGAAAAGGGGCATGGAGCATTGTGATTACAGGGGTCTTGGAACATTGTAATGACAAGGGCATGGAGCATTGTGATGAGAAGGCCAAGGAGCATTCTCCTGACATGCGTCATGGAGCTTTGTGGTGACAAGGGTATGGAGCATTATGAATACAGTGTTCTTGGAGCATTGTGATGACAAGGGCATGGAGAAATGTGATGAGAAGGCCGAGGAGCATTCTGATGACATGCGTCATGGAGCTTTGTGGTGACAAGGGCATGGAGCATTGTGATTACAGGGGTCTGGGACCATTGTGATGACAAGGGTCATGGAGCCTTGTGATGACAAGGCCGTGCAATATTGTGATGGCAGGGGTCATTGAGCATTGTTATGACAAGTGTAATGGAGCATTGTGATGACAAGGGCATGGAGAATTGGTCTGAAAATTTTCATGGATTATTGTGATGAGAGTGTGCATGGAGCAATGTGATGACAAGGGCAAGGAACACTGTGATACATGGGTCATGGAGGATTGTAATGACAAGGGCCTGGAGCATTGTGATGAGAAGGGCATCGAGCATTGTGATGACAAGCGTCATAGAGCTTTGTGATGACAAGGACATGGAACAATATGATGAGAGGGTTCATGGAGCATTGTGATGACATGGTATGTAGCATTGTGATGCCAAGTGTCATGGGGATGTGTGATGACAAAGGTCATGAGGCATTTTGATGACATGGGCGTGTTGCTTTATGTTGTGAAGGGAAGGGAGCATTGTGATGAGAGGGTCATGGAGCAATTTAATGAAAAGTGTCATGGAACATTGTGATGACAGGGGTTATGGAACATTGTGATGTCAGGGTTCATGGAGCATTTTGATGAAAGGGGTCATGCAGCATTGTGCTGAAAAAGGCATGGAGCTTTGTGATGACAAGGATCACAGAGCATTGTGATAAAAATTTCATGGAGCATTGTGGTGACAAATGTCATTGAGCAGTTTGATTTCATTTTGATGACAATAGCATGAAATATTATGGTGATGGACACGGTGCATTGTGATGACAGGGTTCATGGAGCATTGATATTAAAAGGGGCATGGAGCATTGTTATTACAGGTCTGTTGGAGCATTGTGTTGACAAGGGCATGGAGCATTGTAATGAGAAGGCCATGGAGCATTCAGATGACGGCGTCATGGAGCTTTGTGATGACAAGGGCATGGAGCATTGTGATTACAGGGGTCTTGGAGCATTGTGATGACAAGGGTCATGGAGGCTTGTGATGACAAGGCCACGGAACCTTGTGATGGCAGGGGTCATGGATCATTGTTATGACAGGGGTAATGGAGCTTTGTGATGACAAAGGTCATGGGGCATTTTGATGACAAGGGCGTGGTGCATTCTGATGAGAAGGGCAGGGAGCATTGTGATGACAGCGTCATGGAGCAATTTGATGAAAAGGGTCATGGAATATTTTGATGACAGGGGTTATGGAACATTGTGATGTCAGGGGTCATGGAGCATTGTGATGATAAGGGCATGTAGCACTATGATGACAGGGGTCATGGAAAATTGTGATGACAGGGGTGAGGGAGTATTGTGATGACTAGTGATGGAACATTGTGATATATGTGTTGAGAGAGCATTTTGATGAGAAGTGCATGGAGCATTGTGATGACAAGTTTTATGGAGCATAGCGATGAAAAGCATGTGGAGCATTGTGATGACAAGCGCATAGCACATTGTGATGACATGGGTAAGGGAGCATTGTGCTGACAAAGGCATGGAGCATTGTGATGACAAGGGACAAAGAGCATCGTGATGAAAAGTTCATGGAGCATTGTGGTGACAAAGATCACCGAGCCTTGTGTGAAGAGGGCATGGATCATTGGTCGGACAAGTTTCATGGATTATTGTGGTGACAGTGGGCATGGAGCATTGTGATAACAAGGGCATGGAGCATTGTGGTGACAAAGGTCACATAGCCTTGTGTGACGAGGGCATGTACAATTGTGATGACAAATGTCATGAAGCATTGTGATGACTGGAGTCAGGGAGCTTTGTGATGACATATGTCATTTTCCATTGTGATGACAATGGCATGGAGCATTGTGATACAAAGGGTCATGGAGGATTGTGATGACAAAGGTCATGGGGCATTTTGATGACAAGGTCGTGGTGCATTGTGATGAGAAGGGCAGGGAGCATTGTGATTACAAAGTCATGGAGCAAATTGATGAAAAGTGTCATGGATCATTTTAATGACAGGGGTTATGGAACACTGTGATGTCATGGGTCAAGGGACATTTTGATGAAAAGGGCCATGGAGCATTCTGAGGAAAAGGTGCATGGAGCATTGTGATTACAGAGGTTTTGAAGCATTGTGATGACAAGGGCAAGGAGCATTGTGATGAGAAAGCAATAGAGCATTCTGATGACATGCGTCATGGAGATTTGTGATGACAAGGACATGGAGCATTGTGATGAAATTTTCATGGAGCATTGTGGTGAACAAATTTCACAGAGCCTTTTGATGAAGTGGGCATGGACCAGTGTGATGACAAGGTACTGGAGCATTGTGATGAGAGGACCATGGAGCCTTTTGGTGACAATTCTCATGGAGCATTCTGATGAAAAGGGGCATGGGGCATTGTGATTACAGGGGTATTGGATCCTTCTGATGAAAAGACCGTAGAACATTGTGATGGCAGGGTTCATGGAGCATGGTTATGACATGGGCAATGGAGGATTATGATGACAAGGGTATCGAGCATTGGTCTGAAAACTTTCATGGATTACTGTGATGAGAGTGGGAATAGAGCATTGTGATGACAATGGCACGGAACACTGATACATGGATCATGGAGGTTTGTAATGACAAGGGCATGGAGCAATGTGATGAGAGGCTTCATGGAGCACTGTGATGACAAGGGAATGGAGCATTGTGATGACAATGGTCAGGGAGCATTTTGAATACAAGATTCCCATATCATTGTGTTGTCAGGGGTCATGGAGCTCTGTGATGACAGTGGTCATGGAGCATTGTGATGACAGGGTCATGGAGCATTGTGATAAGAAGGTCATGGAACATTGGGCTGAAAATGTTCATGGAGTATTGTGATGACAGGGTAATGGGGCATTGTGATGACAAGGTCCTGGGGCATTGTGATGAGAAAACCATGGAGCCTTGTGATGACAAGTCTCATGGAGCATTCTGATGAAAAGGTGCATGGAGCATTGTGATTACAGGGGTCATGAAGCATTGTGATGCCAAGGATCATGGAGTTTGTGATGACAAAGTTCATGGAGCATTTTGATGACAAGGTCGTGGTGCATTGTGATGAGAAGGGCAGGGAGCATTTTGATGAAAGGGTCATGGAGCAATTTGATGAAAAGTATCATAGAATACTTTGATGACAGTGGTTATGGAACACTGTGATGTCAGGGGTCATGGAGCATTGTGAAGAAAAGGATCATGGAGCATTTTGATGACATGGGTTATGGAACATTGTGATGTCAGGGTTCATGGAGCATTGTGATGATAAGGTCATGTAGCATTGTCATGACTGGGATCATGGTGCATTGTGATGACATGGGTTATGGAGCATTGTGCTCACAAGCGCATGGAGCATTGTGATGACAAGGGTCATGGAGCATGGTGATGACCAGTATCACAGAGCATTGTGATGAAAAGTTCATGGAGCATTGTGGTGAGAAAGGTCACAGAGCCCTGTGTGACTAGGACATGGACCATTGTGATGACAAATGTCATGAAGCCTTGTGATGACTGGAGTCACAGAACATTGAGATGACAGGGGTCTTGGAGCACTGTGATGACAAGGACATGGAGCATTGTGATGAGAAGGCCATGGAGCATTCTGATGACATGCATCATGGAGCTTTGTGATTAAAGGTCATGGAGCATTGTGATTACAGGGGTCTTGGAGCATTGTGATGAAAATGGT
Source organism: Hyperoodon ampullatus (assembly GCF_949752795.1). NCBI lineage: Eukaryota > Metazoa > Chordata > Mammalia > Artiodactyla > Ziphiidae > Hyperoodon > Hyperoodon ampullatus. The sequence continues at coordinate 673,398 of NW_027641092.1, forward strand.
ATGGATCATTGTGATGAAAAAGGCATGGAGCCTTGTCATGACAGGGTTCAAGGAGCATACTGATGACAAGTGTCAGGGAGCATTGTGATGACAAGTGTATTGAGCGTTGTGATGACAAATGTCATGGAGCACTGTGATGAGAAGACCATGGATAATTGTGATGATGAGCGTCATGGTGCATTGTGATGACAATGGTTATGGAACATTGTGATCACAAGGGTTTGGAGCATTTTGATGAGAGAGGTCATGGAGCATATTGATTTCATTGTGATGACAATAGCATGAAGCATTATGATGATGGACATGGTGCATTGTGATGACAGGGTCATGGAGCAATTTGATGAAAAGTGTCATGGAACATTTAGATGACAGTGGTTATGGAACACTGTGATGTCAGGGGTCTTGGAGCATTGTGATGAAAAGGGTGATGGAACATTCTGATGACAGAGGATATGGAACATTTTGATGTCAGGGATCATGGAGCATTGTGATGATATGGCATGTGGCATTGTGATGACAGAGGACATGGAAAATTTTGATGACTGTGGTGAGGGAGTATTGTGATGACTACTGATGGAACATTGTGATATCAGTGGTGAGAAAGCATTTTGATGAGAAGTGCATGGAGCATTGTGATGACAAGGTTTATGGAGCATTGTGATGACATGGTTTATGGAGCATTGTGATTACAGGGCTGTGGAGCACTGTGATGACAATTGAATGGCGCATTTTGATGACATGGGTCATGGAGCATTGTGCTGAGAAGCGCATGGAGCATTGTGATGACAAGGGTCATGGAGCATTGTGCTGACAAATTCATGGAACATTGTGATGACAACAGTCACAGAACATTGCGATGACAAGTTCATGGAGCATTTTGGTGACAATTGTCACAGAGCCTTGTGATGACGAGGTTAAGTACCATTGTGATGACAAAGGTCATGAAGCATTGTGATGACTGGAGTCACGGAACATTGTGATGACAAGGGTATGGAGCATTCTGATGACAGGGGCATGGTGCATTGGTCTGACAAATTTCATTGTTTATTGTGATGACAGTGGGCAAGGTGCATTCTGATGAGAAGAGCATAGAGCATTGTGATGAGAAGGTCATGGAGTACTGTCAAGACAGGGGTCTGGGGGCATTGTGATGATATATGTCATGGTCCATTGTGATGACAATGGCATGGAGTATTGTGATGCCAAGTGTCATGGAGGAATGTGATGACAAAGTTAATGGAGCATGGTGATGACAGGGGTTTGGAGCATTGTGATGACAAGGGTCATGGAGCATTTTGATGACAATGGCATGGAGGATTGTGATGACAAGGGCCATTGAGAATTTTGATGACAAGTTCCTAAAGCCTTGTGATGAAAAGCACATGGAGCTTGCTATGACAGGTGTCATGGAGCATTGCGATGACAAGTGCATGGAGAACTGTGATGACAAGAGCATGTAACATTGTGATGAGAAGTGTCTTGGAGCATTGTGATGGCAAGACCGTGTAGCATTGTGATGAGAAGATCACGGATAATTGTGATGACGAGTGTCATGGAGCACTGTAATGACAAGGGGCATGGAGCATTGTGATTACAGGGGTCTTGGAGCATTGTGATGACAAGGGAATGGCGCATTTTGATGAGAAGGCCACGGAGCATTCTGATGACATGCGTCATGAATCATTGTGACGACAAGGGCATGGATCATTGTGATTACAGACGTCTTGGAGCACTGTGATGACAAGGGTCATGGAGCCTAGGATGACAAGGCCGTAGAACATTTTGATGGCAGGGGTCATGAAGCATTGTTATGACAGGGGTAAGGGAGCATTGTGTTGACAAGGGCATGGAACATTGGTCTGAAAATTTCATGGATTATTGTGATGAGATTTGGCATGGAGCATTGTGATGACTAAGGCACGGAAAACTGTGATACATGTGTCATGGCTTATTGTAATGACAAGGGCATGGAGCATTGTGATGAGAAGAGTATCGAGCATTGTGATGACAAGCGTCTTGGAGGATTGTGCTGACAAGGGCATGGTGCAATGTGATGAGAGGTTTCATGTAGCATTGTGATGAAATGGCTGGAGCACTGTGATTCCAAGTGTCATGGAGCTTTGTGATGACAAATGTAATGGAGCATTTTGATGACAAGGGCTTGGAACATTGCGATGACAAGGGTCATGGAGCATTGTGATGACAAGGGCATGGAGCATTCTGATGAAAAGGTGCATGGAGCATTGAGATTACAGGTGTTTTGAAGCAATGTGATGACAAGGGCATTTAGCATTGTGATGAGAAGGCAATGGAGCATTCTGATGACATGCGCCATGGAGCTGTGTGATGACAAGGACATGGAGCATTGTGATTACAGGAGTCTTGGAGCATTGTGATGAAAAGGGAATGGATCAGAATGATGAAAAATGCATGGAGCCTTGTCATGACACTGTTCAAGGAGCATACTTATGATAAGTGTCCGGGAGCACTGTGATGATAAGTGTATTGAGCATTGAGATGACAAATGTCATGGAGCATTGTGATGAGAAGACCATTGATAATTGTGATGACCAGCGTCATGGGGCATTGTGATGACAAGTGTTATGGAACATTGTGATCAGAAGGGTTTGGTGCATTGTGATGACAGAGTTCAATGAGCAGTTTGATTTCATTGTGATGACAATAGCATGAAATATTATGGTGATGGGCACGGTGCATTGTGATGACAGGATTCATGGAGCATTGAGATGAAAAGGGGCATGGAGCATTGTGATTACAGGGGTGTTGGGGAACTGTGACGACAATGGCATGGAGCACTGTGATGAGAAGGCCTTGGAGCATTCTGATGACATGCGTCATGGAGCTGTGTGATGACAAATGCATAGAGCATTGTGATTACAGGGGACTTGGAGCATTGTGATGACAACGGTCATGGAGCATTGTGCTGACAAAGGCATGGAGCATCGTGATGACAAGGAACAAAGAGCATTGTGATGAAAAGTTCATGGAGCATTGTGGTGACAAAGATCACAGAGCCTTGTGTGAAGAGGTCATGGATCATTGGTCTGACAAGTTTCATGGATTATTGTGATGACAATGGGCATGGAGCATTGTGAATGACAAGGGCATGGAACTTGTGGTGACAAAGGTCACAGATCCTTGTGTGACGAGGGCATGGACCATTGTGATGACAAACGTCATGAAGCATTGTGATGACTGGAGTCATGGAGCATTGTGATGACAGGGGTCATGGAGCATTGTGATGACAAGGGCATGGAGCATTGTGATGACAGGGGCATGGAACATTGGTCTGACTAGTTTCATGTATTATTGTGATGACAGTGGGCATGGCACATTGTGATGACAAGGGCATGGAACATTGTGATGACAAGGTCATGGAGTACTGTGAAGACAGGTGTCAGGGAGCATTGTGATGACATATGTCATTGTCCATTGTGATGACAATGGCATGGAGCATTGTGATACCAAGTGTCATGGAGGATTGTGATGACAAAGGTAATGGAGCATTTTGATGACAATGGCTTGGGACATTGTGTTGACAAGGGTCATGGATCATTGTGATGACAAGGGCCATTGAGAATTTTGATGACAACGTCGTGAAGCATTTTGATGACAATTGCATGGAGCCTGCTATGACAGGGGTCATAGAGCATTGCGATGACAAGTGCATGGAGAATTGTGATGAAAAGATCATGTAACATTGTGATAAGAAGTCTCATGGAGCATTGTGATGACAAGGACTTGGAGAATTGTGATGACATGGGACATGGAGCATTGTGATGACCAGGGCATGGAGCAGTGTGATGGCAAGACCGTGGAGCATTGTGATGAGAATATCACGGATAATTGTGATAACGAGCGTCATGGAGCACTGTAATGACAAGGGGCATGGAGCATTGTGATTACAGGGGTCTTGGAGCATTGTGATGACAAGGGCATGGAGCTTTGTGATGAGAAGGCCATGCAACATTCTGATAACATGCGTCATGAATATTTTTGATGACAAGCACATGGAAAATTGTGATTACAGGGGTCTTGGAGCACTGTGATGACCAGGGTCATGGAGCCTTGGATGACAAGGCCGTGGAATATTGTGATGGCAGGGGTCATGGAGCATTGTTATGACAGGGGTAATGGAGCATTGTGATGACAAGGGAATGGAACATTAGTCTGAAAATTTCATGGATTATTGTGATGAGATTCGGCATGGAGCATTGTAATGACTAGGGCATGGAACACTGTGATAAATGTGTCATGGGAAATTGTAATGAAAAGGGCATGGAGCATTGTGATGAGAAGAGTATCGAGCATTGTGATGACAAGCGTCATTGATCATTGTGATGACAAGAGCATGGAGCAATGGGATGAGAGGTTTCATGTAGCATTGTGATGAAATGGCATGGAGCATTGTGATGCCAAGGGTCATGGAGCTTTGTGATGACAAAGGTCATGAAGCATTTTGATGACAATATCGTGGTGCATTGTGATGAGAAGTGCACGGAGCATTGTGATGACAGGGTAATGGAGCAAATTGATGAAAAGTGTCATGGAACATTTTGATGACAGGGGTTATGGAACATTGTGAAATCAGGGGTCATGGAGCATTTTGATGAACAGGGTCATGAAGCATTCTGATGAAAATTTGCATGGAGCTTTGTGATTACAGGGGTTTTGAATCATTATGATGACAAGGGAAAGGAGCATTGTGATGAGAAAGCAAAGGAGCATTCTGATGACATGCGTCATGGAGCTTTGTGATGACAAGTGCATGGAGCATTGTGGTGACAAAGGTCACAGTGCCATGTGTGAGGAAGGCATGGTCCATTGTGATGACAAAGGTCATGAAGCATTGTGATGACTGAAGTCACGGAGCACTGTGATGACAGGGGTCATGGATCATTGTGATGACAAGGGCATGGAGCATTGTGATGACAGGGGCATGGAACATAGGTCTGACAAGTTTCATGGATTATTGTGATGACAATTGGCATGGCGCATTGTGATGACAAGGGCATGGAACATTGTGATGACAAGGTCATGGAGTATTGTGAAGACAGGTGTCAGGGAGCATTGTGATGACATATGTCATTGTCCATTGTGATGACAATGGAATGGAGCATTGTGATACCAAGTGTCATGGAGGATTGTGATGACAAAGGTAATGGAGCATTTTGATGACAAGGGCTTGGAACATTGCAATGACAAGGGTCATGGAGAATTGTGATGACAAGGGCATGGAGCATTCTGATGAAAAGGTGCATGGAGCATTGAGATTACAGGGGTTTTGAAGCAATGTGATTACAAGGGCATGGAGCATTGTGATGAGAAGGCAATGGAGCATTCTGATGACATGCGTCATGGAGCTTTGTGATGACAAGTGCATGGAGCATTGTGATTACAAGGGCATGGAGCATTGTGATGACAAGGGTCATCGAGGCTTGTGATGACAAGGCCGTGGAACCTTGTGATGGCAGGGGTCATGGATCATTGTTATGACAGGGGTAATGGAGCTTTGTGATGACAAAGGTCATGGGGCATTTTGATGACAAGGGCGTGGTGCATTGTGATGAGAACGGCAGGGAGCATTGTGATGACAGCGTCATGGAGCAATTTGATGAAAAGTGTCATGGAATATTTTGATGACAGGGGTTATGGAACATTGTGATGTCAGGGGTCATGAAGCATTGTGATGAAATGGGTCATGGAGCATTTTGTGACAGGGGTTATGGAACATTGTGATGTCAGGTGTCATGGAGCATTGTGATGATAAGGGCATGTAGCACTGTGATGACAGGGGTCATGGAACATTGTGATGTCAGGGGTGAGGGAGTATTGTGATGACTACTGACGGAACATTGTTTTATATGTGTTGAGAGAGCATTTTGATGAGAAGTGCATGGAGCATTGTGATGACAAGTTTTATGGAGCATAGCGATGAAAAGGATGTGGAGCATTGTGATGACAAGTGCATGACACATTGTGATGACATAGATCAAGGAGCACTGTGCTGACAAACGCATGGAGCATTTTGATGACAAGTGTCATGGAGCATTGTGCTGACAAAGGCATGGAGCATTTTGATGACTAGGGACAAAGAGCATTGTGATGAAAATTTCATGGAGCATTGTGGTGACAAAGATTACAGAGCCTTGTGTGAAGAGGGCATGGATCATTGGTCTGACAAGTTTCATGGAATACTGTGATGACAGTGGGCATGGAGCATTGTGATGACAAGGGCATGGAGCATTGTCGTGACAAAGGTCATGAAGCATTGTGATGACTGGAGTCATGGAGCATTGTGATGACAATGGCATGGAGCATTGTGATACCAAGTGTCATGGAGGATTGTGATGACAAAGGTAATGGAGCATTTTGATGACAAGTGCTTGGGACGTTGTGATGACGATGGTCATGGAGCATTGCGATGACAATTGCCATTGAGAATTTTGATGACAACGTCGTGAAGCATTGTGATAACAATCACATGGAGCTTGCTATGACAGGGGTCATAGAGCATTGCGATGACAAGTGCATGGAGAATTGTGATGAAAATATCATGTAACATTGTGATAAGAAGTGTAATGGAGCATTGTGATGACAAGGACGTGGAGAATTGTGATGACATGGGACATGGAGCATTGTGATGACAGGGGCATGGAGCATTGTAATGGCAAGACCGTGGAGCATTGTGATGAGAAGATCACGGATAATTGTGATGACAAGCGTCATGGAGCACTGTAATGACAAGGGGCATGGAGCATTGTGATTACTGGGGTCTTGGAGCATTTTGATGACAAGGGCATGGATCATTGTGTTGAGAAAGCCACGGAGCATTCTGATGACATGCGTTATGAATCTTTGTGACGACAAGGGCATGGAGCATTGTGATTACATGGCTATTGGAGCACTGTGATGACAAGGGTCATGGAGCCTTGGATGACAAGGCCGTGGAACATTGTGTTGGCAGGGGTCATGGAGCATTTCTATGACAGGGGTAAAGGAGCATTGTGATGACAAGGGCATGGAACATTGGTCTGAAAATTTCATGGATTATTGTGATGAGATTCGGCATGGAGCATTGTGATGACTAGGGCATGGAACACTGTGATACATGTGTCATGGAGGATTGTAATGACAAGGGCATGGAACATTGTGATGAGAAGAGTATCGAGCATTGTGATGACAAGCGTCATGGAGCATTGTGCTGACAAGGGCATGGAGCAATGTGATGAGAGGTTTCATGTAGCATTGTGATGAAATGGCATGGAGCACTGTGATGCCAAGGGTCATGGAGCTTTGTCATGACAAACGTCATGGAGCATTTTGATGACAAGTTCGTGGTTCATTGTGATGAGAAGGGCAGGGAGCATTGTGATGACAGGGTCATGGAGCAAATTGATGAAAAGTGTCATGGAACATTTTGATTACAGGGGTTATGGAACATTGTGATGTCAGGGGTAATGGAGCATTTTGATGAAATGGGTCATGGAGCATTCTGATGAAAAGGTTCATGGATCATTGTGATTACAGGGCTTTTGAAGCATTGTGATGAAAAGTGCATGGAGTATTGTGATGAGAAGGCAATGGAACATTCTGATGACATGCGTCATGGAGCTTTGTGATGACAAGTACATGGAGCATTGTGATTGCAGGGGTCTTGGAGCATTGTGATGAAAAGGGAATGGATCATTGTGATGAAAAATGCATGGAGCCTTGTCATGACAGGTTTCGAGGAGCATACTGATGACAACAGTCAGGGAGCATTGTGATGATAAGTGTATTGAGCATTGTGATCACAAAGATCATGGAGCACTGTGACGAGAAATCCATGGATAATTGTGATGACCAGCCTCATGGGGCATTGTGATGACAAGTGTTATGGAACATTGTGATCAGAAGGGTTTGGTGCATTGTGATGACTGAGGTCATTGAGCAGTTTGATTTCATTTTAATGACAATAGCATGAAATATTATGGTGATGGACACGGTGCATTGTGAGGACAGGGTTCATAGATCATTGAGATTAAAAGGGGCATGGAGCATTGTGATGAAAAATGCATGGAGACTTGTCATGACACTGTTCAAGGAGCATACTGATGATAAGTGTTCGGGAGCATTGTGATGATAAGTATATTGAGCATTGTGATGACAAAGGTCATGGGGCATTGTGATGAGAAGACCATGGATAATTGTGAGGACCAGGCTCATGGGGCATTGTGATGACAAGTGTTATGGAACATTGTGATCAGAAGGGTTTGGTGCATTGTGATGACAGAGGTCATTGAGCATTTTGATTTCATTGTGATGACAATAGCATGAAATATTATGGTGATGGGCACGGTCCATTGTGATGACAGGGTTCATGGAGCATTGAGATGAAAAGGGGCATGGAGCATTGTGTTTACAGGGGTGTTGGGGCATTGTGAAGACAAGGGCATGGAGCATTGGGATGTGAAGGCCATGGAGCATTCTGATGACATGCGTCATGGAGCTTTGTGATGACAAGTGAATGGAGCATTGTGATTACAGGGGTCTTGGAGCATTGTGATTACAAGGGTCATGGAGGCTTGTGATGACAAGGCCGTTGATCCTTGTGATGGCATTGGTCATGGAGCATTGTTATGACAGGGGTAATGGAGCATTGTGATGACAAGTGCATGGGGCATTTGTCTGAAAATTTTAATGGATTATTGTGATGATAGTGGGCATGGAGCATTCTGATGACAAGGGCACAGAACACTGTGATACATAGATCATGCAGGATTGTAATGTCAATGGCATGGAGCATTGTGATGAGAAGTGCATCGAGCATTGTGATGACAAGCGTCATGGTGATTTGGGATGAAAAGTGCATGGAGCGATGTGATGAGAGTGTTCATGGATCATTGTGATGACAATGGAATGGAGCATTGTGATGCTAGGGTCATGGACCTTTGTGATGATAAAGGTCATGGAGCATTTTGATGACAAGGGCTTGGTGCATTGTGATGAGAAGGGCAGGGAGCATTGTGATTACAGTGGTCTTGGAGCATGTGATGACAAGTGCATGGAGCATTGTGATGAGAAGGCCATGGAGCATTTTGATGACAAGGGCGTGGTGCATTGTGATGACAAGGGCAGGGAGCTTTGTGATTACAGGGGTCTTGGAGCATTGTGATGACAAGGGTCATGGAGGCTTGTGATGACAATGCCGCGGAACCTTTTGATGGCAGGGGTCATGGATCATTGTTATGACAGGGGTAATGGAGCTTTGTGATGACAAAGTCATGGGGCATTTTGATGACAAGGGCGTGGTGCATTGTGATGAGAAGGGCAGGGAGCATTGTGATGACAGAGTCATGGAGCAATTTGATGAAAAGTGTCATGGAATATTTTGATGACAGGGGTTATGGAACATTGTGATGTCAGGGTTCATGGAGCATTGTGATGACAAGGGACAAAGAGCATTGTGATGAAAAGTTCATGGAGCATTGTGGTGACAATGATTACAGAGCCTTGTGTGAAGAGGGCATGTATCATTGGTCTGACAAGTTTCATGGAATATTGTGATGACAGTGGGCATGGAGCATTGTGATGACAAGGGCATGTAGCATTGTGGTGACAAAGGTCATGAAGCATTGTGATGACTGGAATCATAGAGCATTGTGATGACAATGGCATTCAGCACTGTGATACCATGTGTCATGGAGGATTGTGATGACAAAGGTAATGGAGCATTTTGATGACAAGGGCTTGGCACGTTGTGATGACAAGGATCATGGAGCATTGCGATGACAAGTGCCATTGAGAATTTTGATGACAACGTCGTGAAGCATTGTGATGAAAAGCGCATGGAGCTTGCTATGACAGGGGTCATAGAGCATTGTGATGACCAGAGCATGGAGCATTGTGATGGCAAGACCGTGGAGCATTGTGATGAGAAGATCACGGATAATTGTGATTACGAGCGTCATGGAGCACTGTAATGACAAGGGGCATGGAGCATTGTGATTAAAGGGTTCTTGGAGCATTGTGATGACAAGGGCATGGAGCATTGTGATGAGAAGGCCACAGAGCATTCTGATGACATGCATCATGAATCTTTGTGACGAAAAAGTCATGGAGCATTGTGATTACAGGTGTCATGGAGAACTGTGATGACAAGGGTCATGGAGCCTTGGATGACAAGGCCGTGGAACATTGTGATGGCAGTGGTCATGGAGCATTGTTATGACAGGGGTAATGGAGCATTGTGATGACAAGGGCATGGGACATTAGTCTGAAAATTTCATGGATTATTGTGATGAGATTCGGCATGGAGCATTGTGATGACTAGGGCACGGAACACTGTGATACCTGTGTCATGGAGGATTGTAGTGACAAGGACATGCAGCATTGTGATGAGAAGAGTATAGAGCATTGTGACGACAAGCGTCATGGAGCACTGTGCTGACAAGGGCATGGAGAAATGTGATGAGAGGTTTCATGTAGCATTGTGATGAAATGGCATGGAGCATTGTGATGCCAAGGGTCATGGAGCTTTGTGATGACAAATGTCATGGAGCATTTTGATGACAAGGTCGTGGTGCATTGTGATGAGAAGGGCAGGGAGCATTGTGATGACAAGGTCATGGAGCAAATTGATGAAAAGTGTCATGGATCATTTTGATGACAGGGGTTATGGAACATTGTGATGTCATGGGTCATGGAGCATTTTGATCAAAAGGGTCATGGAGCATTCTGATGAAAAGGTGCATGGAGCATTGTGGTTACAGTGGTTTTGAAGCATTGTGATTAAAGCGCAAGGAGCATTGTGATGAGAAGGCAATGGAGCATTCTGATGACATGCGTCATGGAGCTTTGTGATGACAAGGACATGGAGCATTGTGGTGAAAAAGGTCACAGAGCCTTGTGTGACGAGGGCATGGAACATTGTGATGACAAAGGTCATGAAGCATTGTGATGACTGGTGTCATGGAGCATTGTGATGACAAGGGCATGGAGCTTTGTGATGACAGGGGCATGGAATATTGGTCTTACATGTTTCATGGATTATTGTGATGACAGTGGGCGTGGTGCATTGTGATGACAAGGGCATGGAATATTGTGATGACAAGGTTATGGAGTATTGTGAAGACATGTGTAAGGGAGCAATGTGATGACATATGTCATTGTCCATTGTGATGACAATGGTATGGAGCATTGTGATACCAAGTGTCATGGAGGATTGTGATGACAAAGGGAATGGAGCATTTTGATGACAGGGGCTTGGAACATTGTGATGACAAGGGTCATGGAGCATTGTGATTACAAGGGCATGGAGCATTGTGATGACAAGGGTCATTGAGAATTTTGATGACAATGTCGTGAAGCATTGTGATGACAAGCTCATGGAGCTTGCTATGACAGGGATCATTGAGCCTTCCAATGACAAGAGCATGGAGAATTGTGATGACAACATCAGGTAACATTGTGATAAGAAGTGTCATGGAGCATTGTGATGACAAGGACGTGGAGAATTGTGATGACAGGGGTCATGGAGCATTGTGATGACAAGGGCATGGAGCATTGCGATGACAAGGTCATGGAACATTGGTCTGACAAGTTTCATGGATTCTTGTGATGACATTGGGCAAGGCTCATTAAGATGACAAGGGCATGGAACATTGTGATGACAAGGTCATGGAGTATTGTGAAGACATGTGTCAGGGAGCAATGTGATGACATATGTCATTGTCCATTGTGATGAAAATGGCATGGAGCATTGTGATACCAAGTGTCATGTAGGATTGTGATGACAAAGGTAATGGAGGATTTTGATGACAAGGGCTTGGGACATTGTGATGACAAGCGTCATGGAGCATTGTGATGACAAAGATCATGGAGCATTGTGATGAGAAGTCCATGGATAATTGTGATGACCAGCGTCATAGGGCATTGTGATGACAAGTGTTATGGGACATTGTGATCAGAAGGGTTTGGTGCATTGTGATGACAGAGGTCATTGAGCATTTTGATTTCATTGTGATGACAATAGCATGAAATATTATGGTGATGGGCACGGTGCAGTGTGATGACAGGGTTCATGGAGCATTGAGAAGAAAAGGGGCATGGAGCATTGTGATTATAGGGCTGTTGGAGCATTGTGATGACAAGGGCATGGAGCATTGTGATGAGAAGGCCATGGAGCATTCTGATGACATGCGTCATAGAGCTTTGTGATGACAAGGGCATGGAGCATTGTGATTACAGGGGTCTTGGAGCATTGTGATGAAAAGGGTCATCGAGGCTTGTGATGACAAGGCCGTGGAACCTTGTGATGACATGGGTCATGGATCATTGTTATGACAGGGATAATGGAACTTTGTGATGACAAAGGTCATGGGGCATTTTGATGACAAGGGCGTGGTGCATTGTGATGAGAACGGCAGGGAGCATTGTGATGACAGCGTCATGGAGCAATTTGATGAAAAGTGTCATGGAATATTTTGATGACAGGGGTTATGGAACATTGTGATATAAGGGGTCATGAAGCATTGTGATGAAATGGGTCATGGAGCATTTTGTGACAGGTGTTATGGAACATTGTGATGTCAGGGGTCATGGAGCATTGTGATGATAAGGGCATGTAGCACTGTGATGACAGGGGTCATGGAACATTGTGATGACAGGGGTGAGGGAGTATTGTGATGACTAGTGATGGAACATTGTGTTATATGTGTTGAGAGAGCATTTTGATGAGAAGTGCATGGAGCATTGTGATGACAAATTTTATTGAGCATAGCGAAGAAAAAGATGTGGAACATTGTGATGACAAGCGCAATGCACATTGTGATGACATAGGTCAAGGAGCATTGTGCTGACAAGCGCATGGAGCATTTTGATGAAAAGTGTCATGGAGCATTGTGCTGACAAATGCATGGAGCATTGTGATGACTTGGGACGAAGAGCATTGTGATGAAATGTTCATGGAGCCTTGTGGTGACAAAGATTACAGAGCCTTGTGTGAAGAGGGCATGGATCATTTGTCTGACAAGTTTCATGGAATACTGTGATGACAGTGGGCATGGAGCATTGTGATGACAAGAGCATGGAGCATTGTGGTGAGAAAATTCATGAAGCATTGTGATGACTGGAGTCATGGAGCATTGTGATGACAATGGCATGAAGCATTGTGATACCAAGTGTCATGGAGGATTGTGATGACAAAGGTAATGGAGCATTTTGATGACAAGTGCTTGGGACGTTGTGATGACAATGGTCATGGAGCATTGCGATGACAAGTGCCATTGAGAATTTTGATGACAACGTCGTGAAGCATTGTGATAACAAGCACATGGAGCTTGCTATGACAGGGGTCATAGAGCATTGCGATGACAAGTGCATGGAGAATTGTGATGAAAATATCATGTAACATTGTGATAAGAAGTGTAATGGAGCATTGTGATGACAAGGACGTGGAGAATTGTGATGACATGGGACATGGAGCATTGTGATGACAGGGGCATGGAGCATTGTAATGGCAAGACCGTGGAGCATTGTGATGAGAAGATCACGGATAATTGTGATGACAAGCGTCATGGAGCACTGTAATGACAAGGGGCATGGAGCATTGTGATTACAGGGGTCTTGGAGCATTTTGATGACAAGGGCATGGATCATTGTGATGAGAAAGCCACGGAGCATTCTGATGACATGCGTTATGAATCTTTGTGATGACAAGGGCATGGAGCATTGTGATTACATGGCTATTGGAGCACTGTGATGACAAGGGTCATGGAGCCTTGGATGACAAGGCCGTGGAACATTGTGATGGCAGGGCTCATGGAGCATTTCTATGACAGGGGTAAAGGAGCATTGTGATGACAAGGGCATGGAACATTGGTCTGAAAATTTCATGGATTATTGTGATGAGATTCGGCATGGAGCATTGTGATGACTAGGGCATGGAACACTGTGATACATGAGTCATGCGGGATTGTAATGACAAGGGCATGGAACATTGTGATGAGAAGAGTATTGAGCATTGTGATGACAAGCGTCATGGAGCATTGTGCTGACAAGGGCATGGAGCAATGTGATGAGAGGTTTCATGTAGCATTGTGATGAAATGGCATGGAGCACTGTGATGCCAAGGGTCATGGAGCTTTGTCATGACAAACGTCATGGAGCATTTTGATGACAAGTTCGTGGTTCATTGTGATGAGAAGGGCAGGGAGCATTGTGATGTCAGGGTCATGGAGCAAATTGATGAAAAGGGTCATGGAACATTTTGATTACAGGGGTTATGGAACATTGTGATGTCAGGGGTAATGGAGCATTTTGATGAAATGGGTCATGGAGCATTCTGATGAAAAGGTTCATGGATCATTGTGATTACAGGGGTTTTGAAGCATTGTGATGACAAGGGCATGGAGTATTTTGATGAGAAGGCAATGGAACATTCTGATGACATGCGTCATGGAGCTTTGTGATGACAAGTATATGGAGCATTGTGATTGCAGGGGTCTTGGAGCATTGTGATGAAAAGGGAATGGATCATTGTGATGAAAAATGCATGGAGCCTTGTCATGACAGGTTTCAAGGAGCATACTGATGACAACAGTCAGGGAGCATTGTGATGATAAGTGTATTGAGCATTGTGATGACAAAGATCATGGAGCACTGTGACGAGAAATCCATGGATAATTGTGATGACCAGCCTCATGGGGCATTGTGATGACAAGTGTTATGGAACATTGTGATCAGAAGGGTTTGGTGCATTGTGATGACAGAGGTCATTGAGCAGTTTGATTTCATTTTAATGAAAATAGCATGAAATATTATGATGATGGACACGGTGCATTGTGAGGACAGGGTTCATAGATCATTGAGATTAAAAGGGGCATGGAGCATTGTGATGAAAAATGCATGGAGACTTGTCATGACACTGTTCAAGGAGCATACTGATGATAAGTGTTCGGGAGCATTGTGATGATAAGTATATTGAGCATTGTGATGACAAAGGTCATGGGGCATTGTGATGAGAAGACCATGGATAATTGTGAGGACCAGGCTCATGGGGCATTGTGATGACAAGTGTTATGGAACATTGTGATCAGAAGGGTTTGGAGCATTGTGATGACAGAGGTCTTTGAGCATTTTGATTTCATTGTGATGACAATAGCATGAAATATTATGGTGATGGGCACGGTCCATTGTGATGACAGGGTTCATGGAGCATTGAGATGAAAAGGGGCATGGAGCATTGTGTTTACAGGGGTGTTGGGGCATTGTGACGACAAGGGCATGGAGCATTGGGATGTGAAGGCCATGGAGCATTCTGATGACATGCGTCATGGAGCTTTGTGATGACAAGTGAATGGAGCATTGTGATTACAGGGGTCTTGGAGCATTGTGATTACAAGGGTCATGGAGGCTTGTGATGACAAGGCCGTTGATCCTTGTGATGGCATTGGTCATGGAGCATTGTTATGACAGGGGTAATGGAGCATTGTGATGACAAGTGCATGGGGCATTGGTCTGAAAATTTTAATGGATTATTGTGATGAGAGTGGGCATGGAGCATTCTGATGACAAGGGCACAGAACACTGTGATACATAGATCATGCAGGATTGTAATGTCAATGGCATGGAGCATTGTGATGAGAAGTGCATTGAGCATTGTGATGACAAGCGTCATGGTGATTTGGGATGAAAAGTGCATGGAGCGATGTGATGAGAGTGTTCATGGAGCATTGTGATGACAATGGAATGGAGCATTGTGATGCTAGGGTCATGGACCTTTGTGATGATAAAGGTCATGGAGCATTTTGATGACAAGGGCTTGGTGCACTGTGATGAGAAGGGCAGGGAGCATTGTGATTACAGTGGTCTTGGAGCATGTGATGACAAGTGCATGGAGCATTGTGATGAGAAGGCCATGGAGCATTTTGATGACAAGGGCGTGGTGCATTGTGATGACAAGGGCAGGGAGCTTTGTGATTACAGGGGTCTTGGAGCATTGTGATGACAAGGGTCATGGAGGCTTGTGATGACAATGCCGCGGAACCTTTTGATGGCAGGGGTCATGGATCATTGTTATGACAGGGGTAATGGAGCTTTGTGATGACAAAGTCATGGGGCATTTTGATGACAAGGGCGTGGTGCATTGTGATGAGAAGGGCAGGGAGCATTGTGATGACAGAGTCATGGAGCAATTTGATGAAAAGTGTCATGGAATATTTTGATGACAGGGGTTATGGAACATTGTGATGTCAGGGTTCATGGAGCATTGTGATGACAAGGGACAAAGAGCATTGTGATGAAAAGTTCATGGAGCATTGTGGTGACAATGATTACAGAGCCTCGTGTGAAGAGGGCATGTATCATTGGTCTGACAAGTTTCATGGAATATTGTGATGACAGTGGGCATGGAGCATTGTGATGACAAGGGCATGTAGCATTGTGGTGACAAAGGTCATGAAGCATTGTGATGACTGGAATCATAGAGCATTGTGATGACAATGGCATTCAGCACTGTGATACCATGTGTCATGGAGGATTGTGATGACAAAGGTAATGGAGCATTTTGATGACAAGGGCTTGGCACGTTGTGATGACAAGGATCATGGAGCATTGTGATGACAAGTGCCATTGAGAATTTTGATGACAACGTCGTGAAGCATTGTGATGAAAAGCGCATGGAGCTTGCTATGACAGGGGTCATAGAGCATTGTGATGACCAGAGCATGGAGCATTGTGATGGCAAGACCGTGGAGCATTGTGATGAGAAGATCACGGATAATTGTGATTACGAGCGTCATGGAGCACTGTAATGACAAGGGGCATGGAGCATTGTGATTAAAGGGTTCTTGGAGCATTGTGATGACAAGGGCATGGAGCATTGTGATGAGAAGGCCACAGAGCATTCTGATGACATGCGTCATGAATCTTTGTGACGAAAAAGTCATGGAGCATTGTGATTACAGGGGTCATGGAGAACTGTGATGACAAGGGTCATGGAGCCTTGGATGACAAGGCCGTGGAACATTGTGATGGCAGTGGTCATGGAGCATTGTTATGACAGGGGTAATGGAGCATTGTGATGACAAGGGCATGGGACATTAGTCTGAAAATTTCATGGATTATTGTGATGAGATTCGGCATGGAGCATTGTGATGACTAGGGCACGGAACACTGTGATACCTGTCTCATGGAGGATTGTAGTGACAAGGGCATGCAACATTGTGATGAGAAGAGTATAGAGCATTGTGATGACAAGCGTCATGGAGCACTGTGCTGACAAGGGCATGGAGAAATGTGATGAGAGGTTTCATGTAGCATTGTGATGAAATGGCATGGAGCATTGTGATACCAAGGGTCATGGAGCTTTGTGATGACAAATGTCATGGAGCATTTTGATGACAAGGTCGTGGTGCATTGTGATGAGAAGGGCAGGGAGCATTGTGATGACAAGGTCATGGAGCAAATTGATGAAAAGTGTCATGGATCATTTTGATGACAGGGGTTATGGAACATTGTGATGTCATGGGTCATGGAGCATTTTGATCAAAAGGGTCATGGAGCATTCTGATGAAAAGGTGCATGGAGCATTGTGGTTACAGTGGTTTTGAAGCATTGTGATTAAAGCGCAAGGAGCATTGTGATGAGAAGGCAATGGAGCATTCTGATGACATGTGTCATGGAGCTTTGTGATGACAAGGACATGGAGCATTGTGGTGAAAAAGGTCACAGAGCCTTGTGTGACGAGGGCATGGAACATTGTGATGACAAAGGTCATGAAGCATTGTGATGACTGGTGTCATGGAGGATTGTGATGACAAGGGCATGGAGCTTTGTGATGACAGGGGCATGGAATATTGGTCTTACATGTTTCATGGATTATTGTGATGACAGTGGGCGTGGTGCATTGTGATGACAAGGGCATGGAACATTGTGATGACAAGGTTATGGAGTATTGTGAAGACATGTGTCAGGGAGCAATGTGATGACATATGTCATTGTCCATTGTGATGACAATGGCATGGAGCATTGTGATACCAAGTGTCATGGAGGATTGTGATGACAAAGGGAATGGAGCATTTTGATGACAGGGGCTTGGAACATTGTGATGACAAGGGTCATGGAGCATTGTGATTACAAGGGCATGGAGCATTGTGATGACAAGGGTCATTGAGAATTTTGATGACAATGTCGTGAAGCATTGTGATGACAAGCTCATGGAGCTTGCTATGACAGGGATCATTGAGCCTTCCAATGACAAGAGCATGGAGAATTGTGATGACAACATCAGATAACATTGTGATAAGAAGTGTCATGGAGCATTGTGATGACAAGGACGTGGAGAATTGTGATGACAGGGGTCATGGAGCATTGTGATGACAAGGGCATGGAGCATTGCGATGACAGGGGCATGGAACATTGGTCTGACAAGTTTCATGGATTCTTGTGATGACATTGGGCATGGCTCATTAAGATGACAAGGGCATAGAACATTGTGATGACAAGGTCATGGAGTATTGTGAAGAGAGGTGTCAGGGATCATTGTGATGACATATGTCATTGTCCATTGTGATGAAAATGGCATGGAGCATTGTGATACCAAGTGTCATGTAGGATTGTGATGACAAAGGTAATGGAGGATTTTGATGACAAGGGCTTGGGACATTGTGATGACAAGTGTCATGGAGCATTGTGATGACAAAGATCATGGAGCATTGTGATGAGAAGTCCATGGATAATTGTGATGACCAGCGTCATAGGGCATTGTGATGACAAGTGTTATGGGACATTGTGATCAGAAGGGTTTGGTGCATTGTGATGACAGAGGTCATTGAGCATTTTGATTTCATTGTGATGACAATAGCATGAAATATTATGGTGATGGGCACGGTGCATTGTGATGACAGGGTTCATGGAGCATTGAGAAGAAAAGGGGCATGGAGCATTGTGATTATAGGGCTGTTGGAGCATTGTGATGACAAGGGCATGGAGCATTGTGATGAGAAGGCCATGGAGCATTCAGATGACATGCGTCATGGAGCTTTGTGATGACAAGGGCATGGAGCATTGTGATTACAGGGGTCTTGGAGCATTGTGATGAAAAGGGTCATCGAGGCTTGTGATGACAAGGCCGTGGAACCTTGTGATGACAGGGGTCATGGATCATTGTTATGACAGGGATAATGGAACTTTGTTATGACAAAGGTCATGGGGCATTTTGATGACAAGGGCGTGGTGCATTGTGATGAAAACGGCAGGGAGCATTGTGATGACAGCGTCATGGAGCAATTTGATGAAATGTGTCATGGAATATTTTGATGACAGGGGTTATGGAACATTGTGATATAAGGGGTCATGAAGCATTGTGATGAAATGGGTCATGGAGCATTTTGTGACAGGTGTTATGGAACATTGTGATGTCAGGGGTCATGGAGCATTGTGAAGATAAGGGCATGTAGCACTGTGATGACAGGGGTCATGGAACATTGTGATGACAGGGGTGAGGGAGTATTGTGATGACTAGTGATGGAACATTGTGTTATATGTGTTGAGAGAGCATTTTGATGAGAAGTGCATGGAGCATTGTGATGACAAGTTTTATGGAGCATTGTGGTGACAAGGGCATGGAGCAATGTGATGACAGGGGCATGGAACATTGGTCTGACAAGTTTCATGGATTATTGTGATGACATTCGGCATGGAAAATTGAGATGACAAGGGCATGGAGCATTGTGGTGACAAAGGCATGGAGCATTTTCATGACAAGGGACACAGAGCATTGTGATGAAATATTCATGGAGCATTGTAGTGTAAGAGATCACAGATCCTTGTTTGAAGAGGACATGGACCACTGTGATGACAAAGGTCATGAAGCATTGTGATGACTGGAGTCACGGAGCATTGTGATGACAGGGGTCATGGAGCATTGTGATGACAAGAGCATGGAGCATTGTGAGGACAGGGGTATGGAACATTGGTCTGACCAGTTTCATGGATTATTGTGATGAGAGTGGGCATGGCGCATTGTGATGACAAGGGCATGGAACATTGTGATGACAAGGTCTTGGAGTATTGTGAAGACAGGTATCAGGTAGCAGTGTGATGAAATATGTCATTGTCCATTGTGATGACAATGGCATGGAGCATTGTGATACCAAGTGTCATGGAGGATTGTGATTACAAAGGCAATGGAGCATTTTGATGACAAGGGCTTGGAACATTGTGATGACAAGGGTCATGGAGCATTGTGATGACAAGGACATGGAGAATTGTGATGACAAGGGCCATTGAGAATTTTGATGACAACGTCGTGAAGCATTGTGATGAAAAGTGCATGAAGCTTGCTATGACAGGGGTCATAGAGCATTGCGATGACAAGTGCATGGAGAATTGTGATGACAAGATCATGTAACATTGTGATGAGAAGTGTCATGGAGCATTGTGATGACAAGGACGTGGAGAATTGTAATGACATGGGACAGGGAGCATTGTGATGAACAGGGCATGGAAAATTGTGACGGCAAGACCGTGGAACATTGTGATTAAAAGACCATGGATAATTATGATGAAGAGCGTCATGGATCACTGTAATGACAAGCGGCATGGAGCATTGTGATGACAGGTGTCATGGAGCATTGTGATGAGAGGGGTCATGGAGCATTGTGATGACATGGGTCATGGAGCATTGTGATGAGAAGGTCATGGAGCATTGGGCTGAAAATATTCATGGAGTATTGTGATGACAGTGGTCAAGGAGCATTGTGATTACAAGGGAATGGAGCATTGTGATGACAAGGTCCAGGAGCACTGTGATGAGAAGACCATGGAGCCTTGTGATGACAAGTCTCATGGAGAATTCTGATGAAGAGGGGCAAGGAGCATTGTGATTACAGGGGTCTTGGAGCATGTGATGACAAGGGCATGGAGCATTGTGTAGAGAAGGCCATGGAGCATTCTGATGACATGCATCATGGATCTTTGTGATGACAAGGGCATGGAGCATTGTGATTACAGGGGTCTAGGATCACTGTGATGACAAGTGTCATGGAGCCTTGGATGACAAGGCAGTGGAACATTGTGATGGTAGGGGTCATGGAGCATTTTTATGACAGGGGTAATGGAGCATTGTGATGACAAGGACATGGAACATTGGTCTGAAAATTTCATGGATTATTGTGATGAGATTCGGCATGGAGCATTGTGATGACTAAGGCAAGGAACACTGTGATACATGTGTCATGGAGGATTGTAATGACAAGGGCATGGAGCATTGTGAGGAGAAGGGCATCGAGCATTGTGATGACAAGCGTCATGGAGATTTGGGATGAAAAGTGCATGAAGCAATGTGATGAGAGTGTTCATGGAACATTCTGATGACAATGGAATGGAGCATTGTGATGCCAAGGGTCATGGCCCTTTGTTATGACAAAAGTCATGGAGCATTTTGATGACAAGTGCGTGGTGCATTGTGATGAGAAGGACAGGGAGCATTGTGATGACAGGGTCATGGAGCAATTTGATGAAAAGTGTCATGGAATATTTTGATGACAGGTGTTATAGAAAATTGTGATGTCAGGGGTCATGTAGCTTTGTGATGAAAAGGGTCATGGAGCATTTTGATTACAGGGGTTATGGAACATTGTGATGTCAGGGGTCATGGAGCATTTTGATGAAAATTGTCATGGAGTATTCTGATGAAAAGGTGCATGGAGCATTGTGATTACAGGGGTTTTGAAGCATTGTGATGACAAGGTCATGGATCATTGTGATGAGAAGGCAATGGAGCATTCTGATGACAGCGTCATGGAGCTTTGTGATGACAAGGACATGGAGCATTGTGATTACAGTGGTCTTGGAGCGTTGTGATGAAAAGGGAATGGATCATTGTGATGAAAATGCATGGAGCCTTCTCATGAAACTGTTCAAGGAGCATACTGATGATAAGTGTCAGGGAGCATTGTGATGATAAGTGTATTGAGCATTGTGATGAAAAAGGTCATGGAGAATTGTGATTAGAAGACCATGGATAATTGTGAGGTCCAGGCTCATGGGGCATTGTGATGACAAGTGTTAAGGAACATTGTGATCACAAGGGTTTGGTGCATTGTGATGACAGAGGTCATTGAGCATTTTGATTTCATTGTGATGACAATAGCATGAAATATTATGGTGATTGGCGCAGTGCATTGTGATGACAGGGTTGATGGAACACTGAGATGAAAAGAGGCATGGAGCATTGTGATTACAGGGGTGTTGGAGCATTGTGACGAAAAGGGCATGTAGCATTGTGATGTGAAGGCCATGGAGCATTCTGATGACATGCGTCATGGAGCTTTGTGATAACATGTGAATGGAGCATTGTGATTACAGGGGTCATGGAGCATTGTGATGACAAGGGTCAGGGAGGCTTGTGATGACAAGGCCGTTGAACCTTGTGATGGCATTGGTCATGGAGCATTGTTTTGACAGGGTTAATGGAGCATTGTGATGACAAGTGCATGGGGCATTGGTCTGAAAATTTTCATGGATAATTGTGATGAGAGTGGGCATGGAGCATTCTGATGACAAGGGCACGGAACACTGTGATACATAGATCATGCAGGATTATAATGTCAATGGCATGGAGCATTGTGATGAGAAGGGCATCGAGCATTGTGATGACAAGCGTCATGGAGATTTGGGATGAAAAGTTCATGGAGCGATGTGATGAGAGGGTTCATGGAGCATTGTGATGACAATGGAATGGAGCATTGTGATGCTAGGGTCATGGACATTTGTGATGATAAACGTCATGGAACATTTTGATGACAAGGGCGTGGTGCATTGTGATGAGAAGGGCAGGGAGCATTGTGATTACAGTGGTCTTGGAGCATGTTATGACAAGTGCATGGAGCATTGTGATGAGAAGACCATGGAGCATTTTGATGACATGCGTCAAGGATCTTTGTGATGACAAGGGCATAGAGCAATGTGATTACAGGAGTCTTGGAGCAATGTGATGACAAGGGTCATGTAACCTTGGATGACAAGGTCGTGGATCATTGTGATGGCAGGGGTCATGGAGCATTGTTATGACAGGGGTAATGGAGCATTGTGATGACAAGGGCATGGAACATTGGTCTGAAAATTTCATGGATTATTGTGATGAGATTCGGCATGGAGCATTGTGATGACTACGGCACAGAACACTGTGATACATGTGTCATGGAGGATTGTAATGACAAGGGCATGGAGCATTATGATGAGAAGGCAATGGAGCATTCTGATGACATGCGTCATGGAGCTTTGTGATGACAAGGACATGGAGCATTGTGATTACAGGGGTCTTGGAGCATTGTGATGAAAAGGGAATGGATCTTTGTGATGAAAAATGCATGGAGCCTTGTCATGACAGGGTTCAAGGAGCATACTGATGACAACTGTCAGGGAGCATTGTGATGATAAGTGTATTGAGCATTGTGATGACAAAGATCATGGAGCATTGTGATGAGAAGACCATGGATAATTGTGATGACCAGCGTCATGGGGCATTGTGATGACTAGTTGTTATGGAACATTGTGATCAGAAGGGTTTGGTGCATTGTGATGACAGTGGTCATTGAGCGTTTTGATTTCATTGTGATGACAATAGCATGAAATATTATGGTGATGGAAACGGTGCATTGTGATGACAGGCTTCATGGAGCATTGAGATGAAAAGGGGCATGGAGCATTGTGATTACAGGGCTGTTGGAGCATTGCGAAGACAAGGGCATGGAGCATAGTGATGAGAAGGCCATGGAGCATTCTGATGACATTCGTCATGGAGCTTTGTGATGACAAGTGCATGGAGCATTGTGATTACAGGTGTCTTGGAGCATTGTGATGACAAGGTCGTTGTGCATTGTGATGAGAAGGTCAGGGAAATTTGTGATGACAGGATCTTGGAGCACACTGATGAAAATTGTCATGGAACATTTTGATTACAGGGATTATGGAACATTGTGATGTCAGGGGTCATGGAGCATTTTGATGAAAATGGTCATGGAGCATTCTGATGAAATCGTGCAAGGAGCATTGTGATTACAGGGGTTTTGAAGCATTGTGATGACAAGGGCAAGGAGCATTGGGATGAGAAGGCAATGGAGCATTCTGATGACATGCGTCATGGAGCTTTGTGATGACAAGGACATGGAGCATTGTGATTACAGGGGTCTTGGAGCATTGTGATGAAAAGGGAATGGATCATTGTGATGAAAAATATATGGAGCCTTGTGATGACAGTGTTCAAGGAGCATACTGATGACAAGTGTCAGCGAGCATTGTGATGCCAAGTGTATTGAGCATTGTGGTGACCAAGGTCATGGATCATTGTGATGAGAAGTCCTTGCATAATTGTGATGACGAGCGTCATGGGGCATGTGATGACAAGTGTTATGGAACATTGTGATCAGAAGGGTTTGGAGCATTGTGATGACAAAGGACATGGAGCATTTTTATTTCATTGTGATGACAATAGCATGAATCATTATGATGATGGGCATGGTGCATTGTGATGTCAGGGGTCATGGAGCATTGTGATGAAAAGGGCATGTAGCACTGTGATGAGAGTGGTCATGGAACATTGTGATGACAGGGGTGAGGGAGTATTGTGATGACTAGTGATGGAACATTGTGATATATGTGGTGAGAGAGCATTTTGATGAGAAGTGCATGGAGCATTGTGATGACAAATTTTATGGAGCATAGCAATGATAAGGATGTGGAGTATTGTGATGACAAGCGCAAGGCACATTGTGATGACATGTGTCATGGAGCATTCTGCTGACAAGCGCATTGAGCATTTTGATTAAATGTGTCATGGAGCATTGTGCTGACAAAGGCATGGAGCATTTTGATGACAAGGGACACAGAGCATTGTGATGAAATATTCATGGAGCATTGTGGTGAAAAAGATCACAGAGCCTTGTGAGACGAGCGCATGGACCATAGTGATGAGATTGGTCATGAAGCATTGTGATGACTGGAGTCACGGAGCATTGTGATGAAAGGGGTCATGGAGCATTGTGATGACAAGGGCATGGAGCAATGTGATGACAGGGTCATGGAACATTGGTCTGACAAGTTTCATGGATTATTGTGATGACAGTGGGCATGGCGCATTTTGATGACAAGGGAATGGAACATTGTGATGACAAGGTCATGGAGTATTGTGAAGACAGGTGTCAGGGAGCATTGTGATGACGTATGTCATTGTCCATTGTGATGACAATGGCATGGAGCATTGTGATACCAAGTGTCATGGAGGATTGTGATGACAAAGGTAATTGAGCATTTTGATGACAAGGGCTTAGAACATTGTGATGACAAGGGTCATGGAGCATTGTGATGACAAGGGCGTGTAGCATTGTGATGACAAGGGCCATTGAGAATTTTGATGAAAAAGTCGTGAAGCATTTTGTTGACAAGCGCATGGAGCTTGCTATGACAGGGTTCATAGAGCATTGCGATGACAAGTGCATGGAGAATTGTGATGACAAGATGATATAACATTGTGATGAGAAGTGTCACGGAGCATTGTGATGACAAGGACGTGGAGAATTGTAATGACATGGGACATGGAGCATTGTGATGAACAGGGCATGGAGAATTGTGATGGCAAGACCGTGGAGCATTGTCATGAAAGGGCCATAGATAATTATGATGAAGAGCGTCATGGATCACTGAAATGACAAGGCACATGGAGCATTGTGATGACAGGTGTCATGGAGCATTGTGATGAGAGGGGTCATGGAGCAATGTGATGACAAGTGTCATGGAGCTTTGTGATGAGAAGGTCATGGAGCATTGTGATTACAGGGTTCTTGTAGCATTGTGATGACAAGGGTCATGGAGCATTGTGATGAGAATGTCATGGAGCATTGGCCTGAAAACTTTAATGGAGTATTGTGATGACAGGTGTCAAGGAGCATTGTGATGACAAGGAAATGGAGCATTGTGATGAAAAGGTCCTGGAGCAGCGTGATGAGAAGACCATGGAGCCTTGTGATGACAAGTCTCATGGAGCATTCTGATGAATAGGGGCCTGGAGCATTGTGATTACAGGGTTCTTGGAGCATTGTGATGACAAGGGCATGGAGCATTGGGATGAGAAGAACATGGAGTGTTCTGATGACATGTGTCATGGATCTTTGTGATGACAAGGGCATGGAGCATTGTGATTACATGGGTCTAGGAGCATCGTGATGACAAGGGTCATGGAGCCTCGGATGACAAGGCGGTGGAACATTGTGATGGCAGGGGTCATGGAGCATTGTTATGACAGGGGTAATGGAGCATTGTGATGACAAGGGCATGGAACATTGGTCTGAAAATTTCATGGATTATTTTGATGAGATTCGGCATGGAACTTTGTGGTGACTAGGGTACGGAACACTGTGATACATGTGTCATGGAGGATTGTAATGACAAGGGCATGGAGCATTGTGATGAGAAGTGTATCGAGCATTGTGATGACAAGGGTCATGGAGCATTGTGCTGACAAGGGCATGGAGCAATGTGATGAGAGCTTTCATGTAGCATTGTGATGAAATGGCATGGAGCATTGTGATGCCAAGGGTCATGGAGCTTTGTGATGACAAAAGTCATGGAGCATTCTGATGACAAGGTCGTGCTGCATTGTGATGAGAAGGGCAAGGAGCATTGTGATGACAGGGTCATGGAGCAAATTGATGAAAAGTGTCATGGAACATTTTGATGACAGGGGTCATGGAACATTGTGATGTCAGGGGTCATGGAGCATTGTGATGATAAGAGCATGTAGCACTGTGATGACAGTGGTCATGGAACATTGTGATGAGAGGGGTGAGCGAGTATTGTGATGACTAGTGTTGGAATATTGTGATATATGTGGTGAGAGAGCATTTTGATGAGAAGTTCATGGAGCATTGTGATGACAAGTTTTATGGAGCATAGGGATGAAAAGGATGTGGAGCATTGTGATGAAAAGAGCATGGCACTTTGTGATGACATGTGTCATGGAGCATTGTGCTGACAAGTGCATGGAGCATTTTGATGACAAGTGTCATGGAGCATTGTGCTGACAAAGGCATGGAGCATTGTGATGACAAGGGACACAGTGGATTGTGATGAAAATTTCATGGAGCATTGTGATGACAAAGATCACAGAGCCTTGTGTGACGAGGGCATGGACCATTGTGATGAGAATGGTCATGAATCATTGTAATGACTGGAGTCACGGAGCACTGTGATGACAGGGGTCATGGTGCATTGTGATGACAAGGGCATGGAGCATTCTGTTGAAAAGGTGCATGTAGCATTGAGATTACAGGTGTTTTGAAGCAATGTGATTACAAGGTCATGGAGCATTGTGATGAGAAGGCAATGGAGCATTCTGATGACATGCGTCATGGAGCTTTGTGATGACAAGGGCATGGAGAATTGTGATTACAGGGGTCATGGAATATTGTGATGACAGGGGTGAGGGAGTATTGTGATGACTAGTGATGGAACATTGTGATATCAGTGGTGAGAAGGCATTTTGAGGAGAAGTGCATGGATCATTGTGATGACAAGGTCTATGGAGCATTTTGATGACAAGGATGTGGAGCATTGTGATGACAAGTGCATGGTGCATTGTGTTGACATGAGTTATGGAGCATTGTGCTGACATGTGCATCGAGCATTGTGATGAAAAGGGTCATGGAGCATTGTGCTGACATGCGCATCGAGCATTGTGATGACAAGGGTCATGGAGCATTGTGCTGACAAAGGCATGGGGCCTTGTCATGATAGTGTTCAAGGAGCATACTGATGACAAGAGTCAGCGAGCATTGTGATGCCAAGTGTATTGAGCATTGTGGTGACAAAGATCATGGAGCATTGTGATGAGAAGTCCCTGCATAATTGTGATGACGAGCGTCATGGGGCATGTGATGACAAGTGTTATGGAACATTGTGATCAGAAGGGTTTGGAGCATTGTGATGACAGAGGACATGGAGCATTTTGATTTCATTGTGATGACAATAGCATGAATCATTATGATGATGGGCATGGTGCATTGTGACGACAGTGTTCATGGAGCATTGAGATGAAAGGTGGCATGGAGAATTGTGATTACAGAGGTCTTGGAGCATTGTGATGACAAGGGTCATGGAGCCTTGTGATGACAGGGCCATGGAGCATTGTGATTGCAGGGGTCATGGAGCATTGTTATGACAAGTGTAATGGACCACTGTGATGAAAAGGGCATGGAGCAATGTGATGAGAGATTTCATTGAGCATTGTGATGACAATGGCATGGAGCATTGTGATGCCAAGGGTCATGGAGGTTTGTGATGACAAATGTCATGGGGCATTTTGATGACAAGGGCGTGGTGCATTGTGATGAGAAGGGCATGGAGCATATTGATGACAGGGTCATGGAGCAATTTGAATAAAAGTGTCATGGAATATTTTGATGACAGGGGTTATGGAACATTGTGATGTCAGGGTTCATGAAGCATTGTGATGAAATGGGTCATGAGGCATTTTGTGACAGGGGTTATGGAACATTTTGATGTCAGGGGTCATGGAGCATTGTGATGATAAGGGCATGTAGCACTGTTGTAACAGTGGTCATGGAACATTGTGGTGACAGTGGTGAGCGAGTATTGTGATGACTAGTGATGGAACATTGTGATATATGTGGTGAGAGAGCATTTTGATGAGAAGTGCATGGAGTATTGTGATGACAAGTTTTATGGAGCATAGCGATGAAAAGGATGTGGAGCATTGTGATGAAAAGAGCATGGCACATTGTGATGACTTGTGTCATGGAGCATTGTGCTGAGAAGCACATGGAGCATTTTGATGACAAGTGTCATGGAGCATTGTGCTGACAACGGCATGGAGCATTGTGATGACAAGGGACACAGAGCATTGTGATGAAATATTCATGGAACATTGTGGTGAAAAAGATCAAAGAGCCTTGTGTGAAGAGGGCATGGACCACTGTGATGACAAAGGTCATGAAGCATTGTGATGACTGGAGTCACGGAGAATTGTGATGACAGGGGTCATGGATCATTGCTCTGACAAGATTTATGGATTATTGTGATGAGAGTGGGCATGGCGCATTGTGATGACAAGGGCATGGAACATTGTGATGACAAGGTCATGGAGTATTGTGAAGACAGGTGTCAGGGAGCATTGTGATGACATATGTCATTGTCCATTGTGATGACAGTGGCATGGAGCATTGTGATACCAAGTGTCATGGAGGATTGTGATGAAAAAGGTAATGGAGCATTTTGATGACAAGGGCTTGGAAAATTGTGATGACAAGGGTCATGTAGCATTGTGATGACAAGGGCATGGAGCATTGTGATGAGAAGGCAATGGAGCATTCTGATGACATGTGTCATGGAGCTTTGTGATGACAAGGACATGGAGCATTGTGATTACAGGGGTCTTGGAGCATTGTGATGAAAAGGGAATGGATCATTGTGATGAAAAATGCATGGAGCCTTGTCATGACAGGGTTCAAGGATCATACTGATGACAACTCTCAGGGAGCCTTGTGATGATAAGTGTATTGAGCATTGTGATGACAAACATCATGGAGCATTGTGATGAGAAGACCATGGATAATTGTGATGACCAGTGTCATGGGGCATTGTGATGACAAGTGTTATGGAACGTTGTGATGAGAAGGGTTTGGTGCGTTGTGATGACACAGGTCGTTGATTATTTTGATTTCATTGTGATGACAATAGCATGAAATATTATGGTGATGGGCACGGTGCATTAAGATGACAGGGTTCATGGAGCATTGAGATGAAAAGGGGCATCGAGCATAGTGATTACATGGTTGTTGGAGCATTGTGATGAAAAGGTCATGGAGCATTGTGATGAGAAGGCCATGGAGCATTCTGATGACATGTGTCATGGAGCTTTGAGATGACAAGGGCATGGAGAATTGTGATTACAGGGTTCATGGAATATTGTGATGACAGGGTTGAGGGAGTATTGTGATGACTTGTGATTGAAAATTGTGATATCAGTGTTGAGAAAGCATTTTGAGGAGAAGTGCATGGAGCATTGTGATGACAAGTTTTATGGAGCATTGTGATGACAAGGATCATGGAGCCTTGTGATGACAAGGCCGTTGAACATTGTGATGGCAGGGTTCATGGAGCATTGTTATGACAGGTGTAATGGAGCATTGTGATGACAAGGGCACGGAGCAATGTGATGAGAGATTTCACTGACCATTGTGATGACAATGGCATGGAGCATTGTGATGCCAAGGATCATGGAGCTTTGTGTTGACAAATGTCATGGGGCATTTTGATGACAAGTGCGTGGTGCATTGTGATGAGAATGGCAGGGAGCATTGTGATGAGAGGGTCATGGAGCAATTTGAATAAAAGGGTCATGGAATATTTTGATGACAGGGGTTATGGAAGATTGTGATGTCAGGGGTCATGGAACATTGTGATGACCGGGGTGAGCGAGTATTGTGATGACTAGTGATGGAACATTGTGATATATGTGGTGAGAGAGCATTTTGATGAGAAGTACAAGGAGCATTGTGATGACAAATTTTATGGAGCATAGCGATGAAAAGGATGTGGAGCATTGTGATGAAAAGAGCTTTGCACATTGTGATGACATGTGTCATGGAGCATAGTTCTGACAAGCGCATGGAGCATTTTGATGAGAAGTGTCATGGAGCATTGTGCTGACAAAGGCATGGAGCATTGTGATGACAAGGGACACAGAGCATTGTGATGAAAATTTCATGGAGCATTGTGGTGACAAAGATCACAGAGCCTTGTGTGACGAGGGCATGGACCACTGTGATGAGAAAGGTCATGAATCATTGTTATGACTGGAGTCATGGAGCATTGTGATGACAGGGGTCATGGAGCGTTGTGTTGACAAGGGCATGGAGCAATGTGATGACAGGGGCATGGAACATTGGTCTGACAAGTTTCATGGATTATTGTGATGACAGTGGGCATGGAGCATTGAGAGGACAAGGGAATAGAGCATTGTGGTGACAAAGATCACAGAGCCTTGTGTGACGAGGGCATGGACCATTGTGAGGACAAAGGACATGAAGCATTGTGATGACTGGAGTCACGGAGCATTGTGATGACATGGGTCATGGAGCATTGTGATGACAAGGGCATGGAACATTCTGATGAAAAGGTGCATGGAGCATTCAGATTACAGGGGTTTTGAAGCAATGTGATTACAAGGGCATGGAGCATTGTGATGAGAAGGCAATGGAGCATTCTGATGACATGTGTCATGGAGCTTTGTGATGACAAGGGTCATGGAGCATTGTGCTGACAAAGGCATGGAGTTTGTGTAGTCAAGGGTCACAGAGCATTGTGATAAAAATTTCATGGAGCATTGTGGTGACAAATGTCACAGAGCTTTGTGTGACCAGGTCATGGACGATTGTGATGACAAATGTCATGAAGCATTGTGATGACTGGCGTCCCAGAGCATTGTGATAACGGGGGTCTTGGAGCATTGTGATGAAAAGGGAATGGATCATTGTGATGAAAAAGGCATGGTGCCTTTTCATGACAGTGTTCAAGGAGAATACTGATGCCAAGTGTCAGCGAGCATTGTGATGCCAAGTGTATTGAGCATTGTGGTGAAAAATGTCATGGAGTATTGTGATGAGAAGACCTTCCATAATTGTGATGAAGAGTGTCATGGGGCATGTGATGACAAGTGTTATGGAACATTGTGATCAGAAGGGTTTGGAGCATTGTGATGACAGAGGACATGGAACATTTTGATTTCACTGTGATGACAACAGCATGAATCATTATGATGATGAGCATGGTACATTGTGATGACAGTGTTCATGGAACATTGAGATGTAAAGTGGCATGGAGAATTGTGATTACAGAGTTCTTGGAGCATTGTCATGACAAGGGTCATGGAGCCTTGTGATGACAAGGACGTGGAACATTGTGATAGCAGGGGTCATGGAGCATTGTGAAGAAATGGGTCATGGAGCATTTTGTGACAGGGCTTATGGAACATTGTGATGTCAGGGGTCATGGAGCATTGTGATGATAAGGGCCTGTAGCACTGTGATGACATTGGTCATGGAACATTGTGATGACAGGGGTGAGGGAGTATTGTGATGACTAGTGATGGAACATTGTGATATCTGTGGTGAGAGAGCATTTAGATGAGAAGTGCATGGAGCATTGTGATGACAAGTTTCATGGAGCATTTAGATGAAAAGTGGCATGGAGCATTGTGATTACAGTGTTTTTGGAGCACCATGATTACAGGTTTTTTGGAGGATTGTGATGACAAGGGCATGGAGCATTGTGATGAGAAGGCCATGGAGCATTCTGATGACATGCGTCATGGAGCTTTGTGATGACAAGGGCATGGAGAATTGTGATTACCAGGGTCATGGAATATTGTGATGACAGGGGTGAGGGAGTATTGTTTTGACTAGTGATGGAACATTGTGATATCAGTGGTGAGAAGGCATTTTGAGGATAAGTGCATGGAGCATTGTGATGACAAGGTTTATGGAGCATTTTGATAAAAGAATGTGGAGCATTATGATGACAAGTGCATGGTGCATTGTGATGACATGGGTTATGGAGCATTGTGCTGACACCCGCATCGAGCATTGTTATGACAAGGTTCATGGAGCATTGTGCTGACAAAGGCATGGAGGTTTGTGACAAGGGTCACAGAGCACTGTGATAAAAATTTCATGGAGCATTGTGGTGACAAAGGTCACAGAGCTTTGTGTGACGAGGTCATGGACCATTGTGATGACAAGTGTCATGAAGCATTGTGATGAATGGAGTCATGGAGCATTGTGATAACAGGGGTCTTGGAGCATTGTGATGAAAAGGGAATGGATCATTGTGATGAAAAAGGCATGGAGCCTTGTCATGACAGTGTTCAAGGAGCATACTGATGACAAGGGTCAGCGAGCATTGTGATGCCAAGTGTATTGAGCATTGTGGTGACAAAGGTCATAGAGCATTGTGATGAGAAGACCTTGCATAATTGTGATGACGAGCGTCATAGGGCATGTGATGACAAGTGATATGGAACATTGTGATCAGAAGGGTTTGGAGCATTGTGATGACAGAGGACATGGAGCATTTTGATTTCATTGTGATGACAATAGCATGAATCATTATGATGATGGGCATGGTGCATTGTGATGACAGTGTTCATGGAGCATTGAGATGACAAGGTCATGGGGTATTGTGAAGACAGGTGTCAGGGAGCATTGTGATGACATATGTCATTGTCCATTGTGATGACAATGGCATGGATCATTGTGATACCAAGTGTCATGGAGGCTGGTGATGACAAAGGTAATGGAGAATTTTGATGACAACTGCTTGGAACATTGCGATGACAAGGGTTATGGAGAATTGTGATGACAAGGGCATGGAGCATTCTGATGAAAAGGTGCATGGAGCATTGAGATTACACGGGTTTTGAAGCAATGTGATTACAAGGGCATGGAGCATTGTGATGAGAACGAAAAGGAGCATTCTGATGACATGCATCATGGAGCTTTGTGATGACAAGGACATGGAGGATTGTGATTACAGGGTTCTTGTAGCATGTGATGACAAGGGTCAATGAGCATTGTGATGAGAAGGTCATGGAGCATTGGCCTGAAAACGTTCATGGAGCTTTGTGGTGACAAGGACATGGAGCATTGTGATTACAGGGGTCTTGGAGCATTGTGATGAAAAGGGAATGGATCATTGTGATGAAAAAGGCATGGAGCCTTGTCATGACAGGGTTCAAGGAGCATACTGATGACAACTGTCAGGGAGCATTGTGATGATAAGTGTATTGAGCATTGTGATGACAAAGATCATGGAGCATTGTGATGAGAAGACCATGGATAATTGTGATGACCAGTGTCATGGGGCATTGTGATGACAAGTGTTATGGAACAGTGTGATCAGAAGGGTTTGGTGCATTGTGATGACAGAGGTCATTGAGCATTTTGATTTCATTGTGATGACAACAGCATGAAATATTATGGTGATGGGCACGGTGCATTGTGATGACAGTGTTCATGGAGCATTGAGATGAAAAGAGCATGGAGCACTGTGATTACAGGGGTGTTGGAGCATTGTGATAAGATGGCCATGGAGCATTCTGATGACATGCGTCATGCAGCTTTGTGATGACAAGGGCATGGAGAATTGTGGTTACAGGGGTCATGGAATATTGTGATGAGAGGGTTGAGGGAGTATTGTGATGACTAGAGATGGAACATTGTGATATCAGTGGTGAGAAGGCATTTTGAGGAGAAGTGCATGGAGCTTTGCGATGACAAGGTTTATGGAGGATTTTGTTGACAAGGATGTGGAGCATTGTGATGAGAAGACCATGGATAATCGTGGTGACAAGCATCATGGAGCATTATGATGACAATATCCATGGAGCATTCTGACATAAGATATCACTTATGAAGGAAATGTAAACATGGGTACACATGAACTGAATTAGTAAAGAGAACAGAGTCTCACATAGAGAAAACATACTTATGCCTGCTTTTGGGGAAAGGAGAGGTGGGGAGATGCATAAAACCAGAATTTGATATTAGCACATGTACCATTCCATAATCCAAATACAGAATAGACAAGATCTACTCCTTCCTCAGTGAACGGGACTCAACACCCCTATTGTCTGCAGAGGAATATATCTGACTATTAAGAATCTTAAAACCTATTTATTGATATGTCTCCATAAGGGAATCAAGTGTCTGTAGACTGGCATAAACATGGCAGTGAAAATCAGCTGAAACCCACGATAAAAAGAAATTTAAAAACAAAACAAAAAAAAACAGGGAAATTCTTTACAATTCCTTCAGGGGCTCTGATGAAACCTGGAATGACCCTATCTACAACGACAGCTGGATGTTGCATAAGGCTGGACACTTGGGACTGAGAGGATTGGTCAGACTGGGTGAGCAAATGCAGACCCTTTAAAGCAATAATGCGAGGCACCCAATCATTGGGTCCCAACTCTCCAGATAGAAGGGAATATTACTACAGCTATAACTTGTAGGGGAAACCTAGAGAATGGACACACTGTGAATATGAAAGGTTTCTAAAACTCAACTAATAGTCCCTCTCCTGGTGCTCCGGTTTGACTTTCCAACTGAATTACAATTAATGTCCCAACTTGGAGAGACAGCCCCTTTACCCTCCTGGTTCGTACAGGTTGCCAAATTGGCAAAGGATGAAAGGGAAGAGGGAGTACCAATGAGAGAGTAGCTGTTAGTCATTTGGACAGGCACATGTCACTCTAATTTCCCGGCACGAAGAAGAATTAACCAAAGTCTCAGCCAACCGCCGGGAACGAGTATAGGTCCTGAACTAACATTTGGGACTTGCGTTCAGCTCACAAAAAATGAGTTGAAAAATGGAGCTCAGGGGCACAGCAATTCACAAACTGGCAGAGTAATAAAGGACAACAAACTTCCAAATATCTGTTGAGGGAAGGGAAAGAGGTGGACTTGAAAGCGAGCCAGAATAGTAGGAAACAGATTTCAACAGGTTCATTGGAATCACATTTAAGACACAGGAAGAGGGGCACAACTTCGACAATGATGCACTTGGCCAAAAAGGGCGTATGCATTTTCTCCTGAATATATTCAGGAGAAAACCTATACGCCCTTTTTGGCAAAGCAAGCAAGCGGGCAATGCAAATCTGCACTACAAAGAAGTATCACTTCCAACTGTTAAAATGTGACATCCGTAAAATTTGTAAAAACCAGAAAGGCAAGACAGGCCCTGGAGAAGATGGAGCCTAGTTATGCTGATGGGCAGGATGTAAATTGCCAACTGCCTCTCTGGAGGAGTGCATTGTGTTCCCTAAAACAATTAAACAACAGAGCGACAGAGCCAAGGGCGCTTCCAGTCTAGGGAATATACCTTGGGAAAACTGAAAAATAATAAGACAGAGCAACCCCAAAATTTAGGGCTGCACTGCTAACAAAAACCTCAACTTGGGTACACCTCAAATATCCCAGGAGAGACAAAAATGGTTCAATATATTGTGTTACTTACGTAAGATGGAATATCCCTCAGCCATGAAATCAATGTCATAAGGCCAGTAGCAGCAAAATGAGTGGATTCAGGTACGATGATTCTAAGTGTAATAAGTCAGAGAGCAAAAGGAACTTATCATAAGATATCACTTATGAAGGTCCTGTATACATGGCTGGATACACATGAACTGAGTTAGGAAAGAGAACAGAGACTCACATTTAGAAAACACTCTTATGCCTGCTTAAGGGGGAAGGAGAGGTGGGGTGATGCATAAAACTATAGTGTGATATTATTACATGTACCGTTTCAAAAACCAACTACGGAATAGAAAAGACCTACATCTTCCTCAGTGAAAGGGACACAAAATCCCATATTTCCCGCAGAGGAATATATCTGAGTAGTAAGAATCTTAAAATCAATGTATTGATAAGTCTCCATAAGGGAATCAAGTGTGTCTACACGGGCATAAACATGGCAGTGAGAATCAGCTCAAACCCACTATAAAAAGGAATTTCAAAAACAAAACAAAAAAAAAAGGGAAATTCTTTACAATTCCTACAGGGGCTCTGATGAAACCTGGAATGACCCTATCTACAACGACAGCTGGATGTGGCATAAGTCTGGACACTTGGGACTGAGAAGATTGGTGAGATTGGGTGAGCAAATGCAGACAATTTAAAGCAATAATATGTGGCACAAGTTCCAAGGGTCCCAACTCTCCAGGTTTAAGGGAATATTACTACAGCTATAACTTGTACAGGAAACCTAGAGAATGGACACACTGTGAATACGAAAGGTTTCTAAAACTCAACTAATATTCCCTCTCCTGGTTCTCTGGTCTGACTTTCCAACTGCTTTACTATCAGTCTCCAAACTTGGAGAGACAGCCCCTCAAACCTCCTGGTTCGCACAGATTGCAAATTTGTCAGAGGATGAAAGGGAAGAGGGAGAACCAATGAGAGAGTAGCTTTTAGGCATTTGGACGGGCACATGTCACTCTAATTTACCGGCAGGAAGGAGAATTAACCAAAGTCTCAGCCACCCTCTGGGAACCAATATAGGTCCTGAACCAAAATTTTGGACTTGCGGTCAACTCACAAAAAATGAGTTGAAAAATGGGGCTCAGGGGCACAGCAACTCACAAAATGGCAGAGTAATAATGGACAACTATCGTCCAAATATCTGTTGAGGGAAGGCAACAAGGAGGACTTGAAAGCGAGCCAGAAATGCAGGAAACAGATTTCAATAGGTATATTTGAATTACCTTTAAATCACAGGAAGAGGGGCACAACTTCGACAGTGATGCACTTGGCTAAAAAAGGGTGTATGCGTTTTCTCCTGAATATATTCAGGAGAAAACGCAAACACCCTTTTTGGCCAAGCAAGCAAGCGGGCAATGCAAATCAGTACTACAAAGAAGTATCACTTCCCACCGGTCAAAAGGGACATCTGCAAAATGTGTAAAAACCAGAAGGGGAAGACAGGGCCTGGAGAACAGTGAGCCTACTTATGCTGATGGGCAGGGTGTAAATTGCCAACTGCCTCTCTGGAGGAGTGCATTGTGTTCCCTAAAACAAGTAAACAACAGAGCTACAGAGCCAAGGGCACTTCCAGTCTAGGGAATATACCTTGGGAAAATTGAAAATCAATAAGACAGAGCCACCCCAAAATTTAGGGCTGCACTGCTTACAATAACCTCAACTTGGGTCCACCTAAAATATCCCAGGAAAGACAAAAATGGTTCAAGAAATTGTGTTACTTATGTACGATGGATTATCCCTCATCTATGTAATCAATGTCATAAGGCCAGTAGCAGCAAAAGGATTGGATTCAGTTACGATGATTCTAAGTGAAATACGTCACAGAGAAAAAGGAACTTATCATAAGATATCACTTATGAAGGTACTGTAAACATGGCTACACATGAACTGAGTTAGGAAAGAGAACAGAGTCTCACATTCAGAAAACACTCTTATGCCTGCTTAAGTGGGAAGGAGAGGTGGGGTGCTGCATAAAATCAGAGTGTGATATTAGTACAGTTACCGTTCCAAAAACCACCTACGGAATAGACAAGACCTACACCTTCCTCAGTAAAAGGGACTCAAGACCCCATATTTCCCACAGAGGAATATATCTGACTAGTAAGAATCTTAAAACCTATGTATTGATATGTCTCTGTAAGGGAATCATGTGTGTATAGACTGGCAAAAACATGGCAGTGAGAATCAGCTCAAACCCACTATAAAAAGAGATTCATAAGCAAAACAAAAAAAAAACAGAGAAATTCTTTACAATTCCTTCAGGGGCTCTGATGAAACTTGGAATGACCCTATCTACAACAACAGCTGGATGTGGCATAAGGCTGGACACTTGCGACTGAGAGGATTGGTGAGATTCGGTGAGCAAATGCAGACCATTTAAAGCAATAATGCGTGTCACACGTTCCCAGGGTCCCATCTCTCCAGGTTGAAGGGAATATTACTACAGCTATAATATGTACGGGAAACCTAGAGAATGGACACACTGTGAATACAAAAGGTTTTTAAAACTCAACTAATAGTCTCTCTCCTGGTCCTCCGGTTTGACTTTCCAACTGCTTTACTATCAAAGTCCCAACTTGGAGAGACAGCCCCTTTAACCTCCTGGTTCGCACAGGTTGCCTATTTGGCAGAGGATGAAAGGGAAGAGGGAGAACCAATGAGAGAGTAGCTGTTAGGCATTTTGACTGGCACATGTCACTCTAATTTCCTATCAGGAAGAAGAATTAACCAAAGTCTCAGCCACCTGCCGGGAACCACTATAGGTCCGGAACCAAAATTTTGGACTTGCGGTCAGCTCACAAATAACGAGATGAAAAATAGTGCTCAAGGGCACAGCAATTCACAAACTGGCAGCGTAATAAAGGACAACTATCGTTCAAAAATCTGTTGAGGGAAGGCCACGAGACGGACTTGAAATCGAGACAGAATAGCAGGAAATAGATTTCTAGAGGTACATAGGAATCACCTTTAAAGCACAGGAAGAGGGGCACAACTTCGTCAATGATGCACTTGGCTAATAAAGGCGTATGTGTTTTCTCCAGATTATATTCAGGAGAAAACGCATACACCCTTTTTGGCCAAGCAAGCAAGCGGGCAATGCAAATCTGCACTACAAAGAAGTATCACTTCCCACCTGTCAAAAGGGACATCCACAAAATATGTAAAAACCAGAAAGGCAAGAGAGGCACTGGAGAACAGAGAACCTAGTTATGCTGATGGGTGGGATGTAAGTTGCCAACTGCCTCTCTGGAGGAGTGCATTGTGTTCCTTCAAACAAGTTAACAACAGAACTACAGAGCCAAGGACACTTCCAGTCTAGGGAATATACTTTGGGAAAACGGAAAATCAATAAGACAGAGCCACCCCAAAATTTAGGGCTGCACTGCTTACAAGAACCTCAACTTGGGTACACCTTAAATATCCCAGGAAAGACAAAAATGGTTCAAGAAATTGTGTTACTTACATAAGATGGAATATGCCTCAGCCATGAAATCAATGTAATAAGGCCAGTAGCAGCAAAATGAGTGCATTCATGTACGATTATTCTAAGGGAAATAAGTGACAGAGATAAAGAAACTTATAAGATATCACTTATGAAGGTGCTGTAAACATGGCTGGATACACAAGTACTGAGTTAGGAAAGAGAACAGAGTCTCACAATTAGAAAACACTCTTGTGCCTGCTTAAGGGTGAAGGAAATGTGGGGTGATGCATAAAACCAGAGTTTGATATTAGTACAGGTACCGTTCAAAAAACCAACTATGAAATAGACAAGACCTACACTTTCCTCAGTGAAAGGGACTCAAAACCCCATATTTCCCACAGAGGAATATATCTGACTAGTAAGTATCTTAAAACCAATCTATTGATATGTCTCTGTAAGGTAATCAAGTGTGTCTAGAATGGTATAAACATGGCAGTGAGAATCAGCTCAAACCCACTATAAAAAGGAATTTTAAAAACAAAAGAAAAAACAGGGAAATTCTTTACAATTCCTACTGGGGCTCTGATGAAACCTGTAATGACCCTACCTACAACAACAGCTGGATGTGGCATAAGGCTGGACACTTGGGACTGAGAGGATTGATGAGATTTGGTGAGCCAATGCAGACCATTTAAAGCAATAATGCGTGGCACACATTCCAAGGATCCCAACTCTCCAGGTTGAAGGGAATATTACTAAAGCTATAACATGTACGGGAAACCTAGAGAATGGACACACTGTGAATATGAAAGGTTTCTAAAACTGAACTATTAGTCCCTCTCCTGGTGCTCCGGTTTGAATTTCCAACTGCGCTACTATCAAACTCCCAAATTGCAGAGACAGCCCGTTTATCCTCCTGGTTAGCACAGGTTGTTAATTTGGCAGAGGATGAAAGGGAAGAGGGAGAACCAATGAGAGAGTAGCTGTTAGGCATTTGGACAGGCACATGTCACTCTAATTTCCCGGCAGGAAGAAGAATTAACCAAAGTCTCAGCCACCCGCCGGGAACCAGTAT
The DNA here is from genome assembly GCF_949752795.1 of Hyperoodon ampullatus. Taxonomy (NCBI): domain Eukaryota; kingdom Metazoa; phylum Chordata; class Mammalia; order Artiodactyla; family Ziphiidae; genus Hyperoodon; species Hyperoodon ampullatus. The sequence goes on from NW_027641092.1 coordinate 714,016, forward strand.
AGGTCCTGAACCACCATTTTGGACTTGCGGTCAGCTCACAAAAAACGAGTTGAAAAATGGATCTCAGGTGCATAGCAATTCACAAACTGGCATAGTAATAATGGACAACTATCGTCCAAAAATCTGTTGAGGGAAGGCATCGAGGCGGATTTGAAAGCGAGCCAGAAGAGCAGGAAACAGATTTCAAGAGGTACATTGGAAACACCTTTAAAGTACAGGAAGAGGGCCACAACTTCGAAAATGATGCACTTGACCAAAAAGGGCGTATTTGTTTTCTCCTCAATATATTCAGGAGAAAACGCATACGCCCTTTTTGACCAAGCGAGTAAGCGGGCAATGCAAATCTGCACTACAAAGAAGTATCACTACCCACTGGTCAAAAGCGACATCCGCAATATGTGTAAAAACTAGAAACGCAAGACAGGCCCTGGAGAACAAGGAGCCTAGTTATGCTGATGGGCAGGATTTAAATTGCCAACTGCCTCTCTGGAGGAGTGAATTGTGTTCCCTAAAACAAGTAAACAACAGAGCTACAGATCCAAGGGCACTTCCAGTCTAGGGAATATACCTTGGGAAAACTGAAAATCAATAAGACATAGCCACCCAGAAGTTTAGGGCTGCACTGCTTACAATAACCTCAACTTGGTTACATTTTGATGACAAGCGCACAGCGCATTGTGATAACATCGGTCATGGAGCAATGTGCTGACAAGCACATGGAGCACTCTTATGACAATGGTCAGGGAGCATTGTGCTGAGGAAGGCATAGAATATGGTGATGACCAGTGTCAGAGACCATTGTGATGAAAAGTTCATGGAGCATTGTGGTGACAAAGTCACAGAGACTTGTGATGACGAGGGTATGGACCATTGTGATGACATACGTCATGAATCATTGCTATGACGAGTCACGGAGCATTGTGATGACAGCGTCATGGAGCATTGTGATGACAAGGGCATGGAGAATTGTGATGACAGTGTCATAGAGCATTTCTCTGACAAGATTTATGGACTATTGTGATGAGAGTGGGCATGGCGCATTGTGATGACAAGGGCATGGAGCATTGTGATGACAAGGTCATAGAGTATTGTGAAGAGAGGTGTCAGGGAGCATTGTGATGACATATGTCATGGCCCATTGTGATGACAATGGCATGGGGCATTGTGATGCAAGGTGTCATGGAGTATTGTGATGACAAAGGTAATGGAGCATTGTGTTGACAACGGCTTGGAGCACTGTGATAACAAGGGTCATGGAGCATTGTGATGACAAGGGCATGGAGCATTGTGATGACAACGGACATTGAGAATTTTGATGACAATATCGTGAAGAATTTTGATGACAAATGCATGGAGCTTGCTATGACAGGGGTTATGTGACATTGAGATGACAATTTCATGGAAAATTTTGATGACAAGGGCATGTAACATTGTGATGAGAAGTATCATGGAGCATTGTGATGACAATGACGTGGAGAATTCTGATGACAAGGGACATGGAGCATTGTTATTACCAGGGAATGGAGCATTGTGATTACCAGGGAATGGAGCATTGTGATAGCAAGACCGTGGAGCACTGTGATGAGAACTGCATGAATAACTGTGATGACGAGGCTCATGGAGCACTGTAATGACAAGGGGCATGGAGCATTCTGATGACAGTTGTCATGGAGCATTGTGATGACAGGGGTCATGGAACATTGTGATGACAGTGGTCATGGAGCATTGTGATGACAAGGGTCACGGAGCATTCTGATGATAAGCTTGTGTAGTATTGTGATGACAATGGCATGGAGCACCGTGATGAAAAGGGCATGGATCATTGTGTTGAAAAAGGCATGGAGCGTTGTCATCAGAGGTTTCAAGGAGCATACTGATGACAAGTGTCAGGGAGCATTGTGATGACCAGTGTATTGAGCATTGTGATGACAAAGGTCATGGAACATTGTGATGAGAAGACCATGGAAAATTTTGATGATGAGAGTCATGGACCTTTGTGATGAGAAAGGTCATGGAGCATTTTGATGACAATGGCATTGTGCATTGTGATGAGAAGGGCTGAGAACATTGTGATGAGAGGGTCATGGAACAATTTGATGAAAAGGGTCATGGATCATTTTGATGACAGGGGATATGGAACATTGTGATGTCAGGGGTCATAGAGCTTTGTGATGAATAGGGTCATGGAGCATTTTGATGCCAGGGGTTATGGAACATTGTCATATCAGGCGTCATGGAGCATTGTGATGACAAGGTCATGGAGCATTGGTCTGAAAATTTCATGGATTATTGTGATGAGAGTGGGCATGGGGCATTGTGATGACAAGGGCATGGAACAATGTGATCAGAGGGTTCATGGAGCATCGTGATGACAAGGGCATGGAGCATTGTGATGCCAAGGGTCATGGAGATATGTGACGACAAATGTCATGGAGCATTTTGATGACAAGGGCGTGGTGCATTGTGTTGTGAAGGGAAGGGAGCATTGTGATGACAGAGTCGAGGAGCAATTTGATGAAAAGGGTCATGGAAGATTTTGATGATATGGGTTATGGAACATTGTGATGTCAGGGGTCATGGAGCATTTTGCTGAAAAGGGTTTGGAGCATTTTGATGACAGGGGTTATGGAACACAGTGATGTCAGGGGTCATGGAACATTGTGATGACAGGGGTGAGGAAGTATTGTGATGACGAGTGATGGAACATAGTGATATCAGTTGTGAGAGAGCATTTTGTTGAGAAGTGCATGGAGCATTGTGATGACAAGGGTTTATGGAGCATTGTGATGACAAGGTTGTGGAGCATTGTGATGACAAGCGCATGGCACATTGTGATAACATGGGTCATGGAGCAATGTGCTGACAAGCACATGGAGCATTGTGATGAAAAGGGGGATGGAGCACTGTGCTGAGAAAGGCATAGAGCATTTTGATGACAAGGGTCAGAGAGCATTATTATGAAAAGTTCATGGAGCATTGTGGTGACAAAGTCACAGAGACTTGTGATGATGAATGCATGGACCATTGTGACGACAAAGTTCTTAAAGCACTGTGATGACTGGAGTCACGGAGCATTGTGATGACACGGGAATGGAGCATTGTGATGACATGGGCATAGAGCATTGCTCTGACAAGTTTTATGGATTATTGTGATGAAAGTGGGCATGGCACATTGTGATTACAAGGGCATGTAGCATTGTGATGACAAGGTCATACAGTATTGTGAAGACAGGTGTCAGGGAGTATTGGGATGACCTATGTCATGGTCCATTGTGATGAGAATGGCATGGGGCATTGGAATGCCAAGTGTCATGGAGGATTGTGATGACAAACGTAATGGAGCATTGTGATGACAAGGGCTTGGAGCTTCGTGATGACAAGGTCATGAAGCATTGTGATGACAACATCATGGAGCATTGTGATGACAAGGGCCTTTGAGAATTTTGATGACAAGGTCGTGAAGCATTGTGATGACAAGCGCATGGAGCTTGCTATGACAGGGGTCATGGAGCATTGCAATGACAAGTGCATGGAGAATTGTACTGACAAGAGCATGTAACATTTTGTTGAGAAGTGTCATGGAGCATTGTGATGAAAAGGACATGTAGAATTGTTATGTCCAGGGCATGGAGCATTGGGATGACAAGACCGTGGAGCATTGTCATGAGAAGACCACGGATAATTGTGATGAGGATCGTCATGGAGCACTGTAATGACAAGGGGCATGGAGCATTGTGATGACAGGTGTCATGGATCATTGTGTTGACAAGTGTCATGGACCATTCTGATGACAAGCTTGTGGAGTAATGTGATGACAAAGGCATGGAGCATTTTGATGAAAAGGGCATGGAGCATTGTGATGAAAAAGGCATGGAGCCTTTTTATGACAGTGTTCAAGGAGCATTCTGATGACAATTCTCAGGGAGCATTGTGATGACAAGTGTATTGAGCATTGTGATGACAAATTTCATGGAGCATTGTGATGACAGGCATCATGGAGCGTTATGATGACAAGTGTTATGAACATTGTTATCACAAAGCTTTGGAGCATTGTGATGACAGAAGTCATGTATCATTTTCATTTCAAGGAGCATGGATCATTGTGATGACAAGGGCATGAAGCAATGTGAACCCAAGGTTCATGGAGGATTTTGATGACAATGGGAATGGAGTATTGTGATGACAAGAGCATGGAGCATTGTGATGACAAGGTCATGTAGCATTTTACTGACAAATGTATGGAGCATTTTGATGACAAGTGTCATGGAGCATTGTGATGACAAGCGTCATGGAGCATTGTGATTACAGGGTTCATGGAGCATTGGGATGGCAAGGGCATGGATCATTGTGATGAAAAGGGTCATGGAGCATTTCGATGACAAGATTCCCAGATCATTGCGTTGTCTGGTGTCATGGAGCGTTGTGATGACAGTGGTCATGGAGCATTGTGATGACAGGGGTCATGGAGCATTGTAATGAGAAATTCATGGAGCACTGAGCTGACAATATTCCTTGAGTATTGTGATGGCAGGGCTCATGGAGCATTGTGATGACAAGGGAATGGAGCATTGGGATGACAATGTCCTGGAGCATTTTGATGAGAAGTCCATGGATCATTGTGATGCCAATCTCATGGAGCATTCTGATGAACAGGGGCATGGATCATGGTGATTACAGGGGTCTTGGAGCATTGTTAGGACAAGGGTCATGGAGCCTTGTGATGACAACACCGTTGAAAATTGTGAAGACAGGTGTCAGGGAGCATTGTGATGACATGTGTCATGTTCCATTGCGATGACAATGGTGTGGGGCATTGTGATGCCAAGTGTCATGGAGGAATGTGATGACAAAGATAATGGGGCATTGTGATGATTAGGGCTTGGAACATTATGATCACAAGGGCCATTTAGAATCTTGATGAGAAGGTCGTGAAGCATTGTGATGACAAAGTCCTGGAGCATTTTGTTGAGAAGACCATGGAGCCTTGTGATGACAAGTCTCATGGACCATACTGATGAAACGAGGCATGGAGCATTGTGTTTACAGGGGTCTTGGAACATTGTGATGACAAGGGCATGGAGCATTGAGATGAGAAGGCCAAGGAGCATTCTGTTGACATGCGTCATGGAGCTTTTTGATGACAAGGGCATGGAGCATTGTGAATACAGGGGTCTTGGAGCATTGTGATGACAAGGGCATGGAGCATTGTGATGAGAAGGCCATGGAGCATTCTGATGACATGAGTCAAGGAACTTTGTGATGACAATTGCATGGAGAATTGTGATTACAGTGGTCTTGGAGCATTGTGATGACAAGAGTCATGGAGCCTTGTGATTAAAAGACCGTGGATCATTGTGATAGCAGGGGTCATGGAGCATTGTTATGACAGGTGTAATGGAGCACTGTGATGACTAGGGCATGGAGCATTGGTCTGAAAAGTTTCATGGATTATTGTGATGAGAGTGGGAATGGAGCATTCTGATGACAAGGGCACAGAACACTGTGATACATGGGTCATGGGGGATTATAATGACAAGGACATGGAGCATTTTGATGAGAAGGGCATCGAGCATTGTGATGGCAAGCGTCATGGAGCTTTGTGATGACAAGGGCATGGAACAATGTGATGAGAGGGTTCATGGAGCATTGTGATGACAATGACATGGAGCATTGTGATGCCAATTGTCATGGAGATGTGTGACGACAAATGTCATGGAGCATTTTGATGACAAGTTCGTGGTGCATTGTGTTGTGAAGGGAAGGGAGTATTGTGATGACAGGGTCATGGAGCAATTTGATGAAAAGGGTCATGGAAGATTTTGATGACAGGGGTTATGGAACATTGTTATGTCAGGGGTCATAGAGCATTTTGATGAAAAGTGTCATGGAGCGTTTTGATGACAGGGGTTAGGGAACATTGTGATGTCAGGGGTCATCTAACATTGTGATGATAAGTGCATGTAGCAATGTGATGACAGGGGTCATGGAACATTGTGATGACAGGGGTGAGGGAGTATTGTGATGATTTGTGATGGAACATAGTGATATCAGTTGGGAGAGAGCATTTTGTTGAGAAGTGCCTGGAGCATATTGATGACAAGGTTTATGGAGCATTGTGATGACAGTGTTCTGGAGCACAGTGATGACACGAGCATGGCACATTTTGATATCATGGGTGATGGAGCAATGTGCTGAGAAGCACATGGAGCATTGTGATGACAAGGGTCATGGAGCATTGTGCTGAGAAAGGCATAGAGCATTGTGATGACAATGGTCAGAGAGCATTGTGATGAAAAGTTCATGGAGCATTGTGGTGACAAAGGTCACAGAGAATTGTGATGATGAGGGCATGGACCACTGTTATGACAAATTTCATGAAGCACTGTGATGACTGGAGTTACGGAGCATTGTGATGACACGTTTCATGGATCATTGTGATGAAAAGGCCGTGGAACATCATTATGACAGTGGTTATGGAGCATTGTTATGACAGGGGTATTGGACTATTGTGATGGCAATGGTATGGAGCATTGTGATGAGAAAGCCATGGAGCATTCTGATGACATGCGTCATTGAGCTGTGTGATGACAAAGGCATGGAGCATTGTGATTACAGGGGTCTTGGATCATTGTAATGACAAGGGTTATGGAGCATTGTGATGACAAGGCCGTGGAACATTTTGATGGCAGGGGTTATGTAGCATTGTTATGACAGGGGTAATGGAGCATTGTGATTACTAGTTTATGGAGCATTGGTCTGAAACTTTTCATGGATAATTGTGATGAGAGTGGGCATGGAGCATTATGATGACAAGGGAAAGGAACACTGTGATACATGGGTCAAGGAGAATTCTATTGACAAGGGCATGGAACATTGTGATGAGAAGGGAATCATGCATTTTGATGACAATCATCGTGGAGATTTGTGATGATAAGGACATGGAAGCAATGTGATGAGAGGCTTCAGGAAGCATTGTGATGACAATGGCATGGATCATTCTGATGCCAAGGGTCATGGAGCTTGGTGATGACGAAGATCATGGAGCATTTTGATGACAAGCGCATGGAGCATTGTGATGCCAAGGGTCATGGAGTTTGGTGATGACAAAGATCATGGAGCATTTTGATGACAAGCGCATGGAGCATTGTGATGACAAGGGTCACGGAGCATTGTGCTTAGAAACGCATAGTGCATTGTGATGACAAAGGTCACAGAGCATTGTGCTGAAAAGTTCATGGAGCATTGTGGTGACAAAGGTCACAGAGACTTGTGATGACGAGGGCATGAACGATTGTGATGAGAAAGGTCATGAAGCATTCTGATGACAGGAGTCACGGAGCATTGTGATGACGTGTCATGGAGCATTGTGATGACAAGGGCATGCAGCAATGTGATGACAGGGGCATGGAACATTGCTCTTACAAGTTTCATGGATTATTGCGATGACAGTGGGAATGGCACATTGTGATGAAAAGGGCATGGAGCATTGTGATGACATGCTCATGCATTATTGTGAAGACAGGTGTCTGGGAGCATTGTGAAGACATATGTCATGGCCCATTGTGATGACAATGCCATGGAGCATTGTGATGCCAAGTGTCATGGAGGATTGGCTGACAAAGATAATGGATCATTTTGATGACAAGCGCATGGAGCATTGTGATGACAAGGGTCACGGAACACTGTGCTGACAAGGGCATGGAGCATTGTGATGACAAGGGCATGGAGCATTGTGATGACATGCTCATGCATTATTGTGAAGACAGGTGTCTGGGAGCATTGTGAAGACATATGTCATGGCCCATTGTGATGACAATGCCATGGAGCATTGTGATGCCAAGTGTCATGGAGGATTGGCTGACAAAGATAATGGATCATTTTGATGACAAGCGCATGGAGCATTGTGATGACAAGGGTCACGGAACACTGTGCTGACAAGGGCATGGAGCATTGTGATGACAAGGGTCATGGAGCATTGTGCTGAGAAAGGCATGGAGCATTGTGATGACAACGGTCACAGACCATTATGATGAAAAGTTCATGGAGCATTGTGGTGACAATTGTCACAGAGCCTTGTGATGACGAGGGCATGGACCATTGTGATGACAAATGTCATGAAGCATTGGAATGACTGGAGTCACGGAGCATTGTGATGACAGGTTTCATGGAGCATTGTGATGACAAGGGTCATGCAACATAATGATGACAAGCTTGTGGAGTATTGTGATGACAATTGCATGGATCATTGTGATGAACAGGGCATGGAGCATTGTGTTGAAAATGGCATGGTGCCTTTTCATGACAGGATTCAAGGAGCATACTGACGACAAGAGTCAGGGAGCACTGTGATGACAAGTGTATTGAACTTTGTGATGACAAAGCTCATGGAGCATTGTGATGACACGGGCATGGAGTATTTTGATGACAGGCATCATGGAGCGTTGTGATGACAAGGGTTGTGGAACAATGTGATCACAAGGGTTTGGAGCATTGTGATGACAGAGGTCATGGATCATTTTGATTTCAAGGAGCATGGAGCATTGTGATGAAAGGGGTCATGGAGCATTGTGATGACGGGTCATGGAGCATTGTGAAGACAAGTGCATGGAGCATTGTGAAGACAGGGGCAAGGAACATTGGTCTTACAAATTTCATGGATTACTGCAATGACAGTGGGAATGGTGCATTGTTATGACAAGGTAATGCAGTATTGTGAAGACAGGTGTTTGGGAGCATTGTGAAGACATAAGTCATGGCCCATTGTGATGACAATGCCATGGAGTATTGTGATGCCAAGTGTCATGGAGGTTTGTGATGACAAAGGTAATGGAGCATTGTGATGACAAGGGCTTGGAGCATTGTGATGACAAGGGTCACGGAGCACTATGCTGACATGGGCATGGAGCATTGCGATGAAATGTGTCATGGAGTATTGTGCTGACAAAGGCATGGAGCATTGTGATGACAAGGTAATGTAGAATTTTGCTGACAAATGCATGGAGCATTTTGATGACAAATGTCATGGAGCACTGTGATGACATGCGTCATGGAGCATTGTGACTACAGGGGTCGTGAAGCATTGGGATGGCAAGGGCATGGATCATTCTGATCACAAGTGTCATGGAGCAGTTTGACTACAAGGGTCCCGGATAATTGTGTTGTCTGGTATCATGGAGTGTTGTGATGACTGTGGTCATGGAACATTGTGATGACAGGGGTCATGGAGCATTGTGATCAGAATTTCATGGAGCATTGGGCTGAAAATATTCATTGAGTATTTTGATGGCAGGGGTCATGGAGCATTGTGGTGACAATGGAAAGGAGCATTGTGATGACAAGGTCCTGGAGCATTGTGAGGAGAAGACCATGTAGCCTTGTGATGACAAGTATCATGGAGCATTCTGATGAAAAGGGGCATGGAGCATTGTGATTACATGGGCCTTGGAGCATTGTGATGAATAGGGCATGGAAGATTGTGATGAAAAAGCATGGAGCCTTTTCATGAGAGGGTTCAAGGAGCATACTGACGACAAGTGTCAGGGAGCATTGTGATGACAAGTGTATTGAGCATTGTGATGACAAAGGTCATGGAGCATTGTGATGAGAAAACCATGGATAATTGTGATGACGAGCGTCATGGGGCGTTGTGATGACGAGCGTCATGGGGCGTTGTGATGACAAGTGTTATGGAACCTTGTGATCACCAGGGTTTGGAGCATGGTGATGACAGAGGTCATGGAGCATTTTGATTTCATTGTGATGACAATAGCATGAAGCATTATGATGATGGGCATGGTGCATTGTGATGACAGGGTTCATGGAGAATTGAGATGAAAAGTGGCAAGGAGCATTGTGATTAAAGTGGTCTTGGAGCATTATGATGACAAAGGCATGGAATATTGTGATGAGATGGCAATGGGGCATTCTGATGACATGCGTCCTGTAGTTTTGTGTTGACAAAGGCATGGAGCATTGTGAATACAGTGGCATGGAAAATTGGTGTAACAAGTTTTATGGATTATTGTGATGACAGTGGGCATGGCGAATTGTGATGACAAGGGCATGGAGCATTGTGATGCCAAGTGTCATGGAGGATTGTGATGAAAAAGGTAATGGAGCATTGTGATGACAAGGGCTTGGAGCATTGTGATAACAAGGGTCATGAAGCATTGTGATGAAAACGGGCATTGAAAATTTTGATGACAAGGTATGAAGCATTTTGATGACAAAGCCATGGATCTTGCTATGACAGGTGTCATGGGACATTTCGATGACAGGTTCATGGAGAATTGTGATGACAAGAGCATGTAAAATTGTGATGAGAAGTGTCATGGAGCATTTTGATGACAGGAACGTGGAGAATTCTGATGACAAGGGACATGGAGCATTGTTATGACCAGGGAATGGAGCATTGTGATCGAAAGACCATGGAGCACTGTGATGAGAAGAAAAATGGATAACTGTGATGACGAGCATCATGGAGCACTGTAATGACAAGGGGCAAGGAGCATTCTAATGACAGGCGTCATGGAGCATTGTGATGACAGAGGTCATGGAACATTGTGATGACAGGGGTCATGGAGCATTCTGATGATAAGCTTGTGGAGTATTGTGATGACAATGGCATGGAGCATTGTGATGAAAAGGGCATGGATCATTGTGATGAACAATGCATGGAGACTTTTCATGACAGATTTAAAGGAGCATTCTGACAACAAGTGTCAGGGAGCATTGTGATGACAAGTGTATTGAGCATTGTGATGAAAATGGTCATGGAGCATTGTGATGACAAGGGCATGTAGTATTGTGATGACAGGCATCATGGAACATTGTGATGTCAAGTGTTATGGAACATTGTGATCACAAGGGTTTGGAACATTGTGATGACAGGTCATGGAACACTCTGATACATGGATCATGAAGGATTGTAATGACAAGGGCATGGAGCATTGTGATGAGAAGGGCATCAAGCATTTTGATGACAAGCGTCTTGGAGCTTTGTGATGACCAGGACATGGAACAATGTGATGAGAGGCTTCATGAAGCATTGTGATGACAATGGCATGGAACATTGTGATGCAAAGGGTCATGGAGCTTTGTGATGACAAAGGTCATGGAGCACTTTGATGACAAGTGCGTCGTGCATTGTGATTAGAAGGGCAGCATTCATTGTGATGACAGGGTCATGGAGCAATTTGATGAAAAGTGTCATCGAACATTTTGATGACAGGGGTTATGGAACATTGTGATGTCAGGGTTCATGGAGCATTTTGTTGAAAAGGGTCATGGAGAATTTTGATGACAGGTGTTATGGAACATTGTGATGTCAGGGGTCATTGAACATTGTGATGATAAGGGCATATACCATTGTGATGACAGGGGTCATGGAACATTGTGATGACAGGGGTGATGGACTATTGTGATGACTAGTGATGGAACATTGTGATATCAGTGGTGAGAGAGCATTTTGATGAGAAGTGTATGGAGCATTGTGATGACAATGTTTATGGAGCGTTGTGATGACAAGGTTGTGGAGCATTGTGATGATAAGTGCATGACACATTGTTATGACATGTGTTATGGAGCATTGTTCTGATTAGCACATGGAGCACTATGATGACAATGGTCATGGAGCATTGTGCTGAGGAAGGCATGGAGCATTGTGATGACAAGGGTCACGGAGCATTGTGATCAAATGTTCATGGAGCATTGTGGTGACAAAGGTCACAGGGACTTGTGATGAAGAGGGCATGGACCATTGTGATGACAAAGGTCATGAATCATTGTTATGACTGGAGTCAAGGAGGACTGTGATGACAGGGGTCATGGATGGAGCATTGTGATGAAAAGGGCATGGAACATTGTGATGGCAGGGCCATAGAGCATAGCTCTGACAAGTTTTATGGATTATTGTGATGACAGTGGGCATGGCGCTTTGTGATGACACGGGCATGCAACATTGTGATGACAAGGTGATACAGTATTGTGAAGACAGATGTCAGGGAGCACTGTGATGACATATGCGGTGGTCCATTGTGATGACAATGGCATGGAGCATTGTGATGCCAAGTGTCATGGAGGATTGTGATGACAAGGGCTTGGAGCATTGTGATGACAAGGGTCATGGAGCATTGTGATAAAAAGGGCATGGAGCATTGTGATTACAGGGGTCTTGGAGCATTGTGATGAAAAGGACATGGATCATTGTGATGGAAAAGGCATGGAGCCTTGTTATGACAGGGTTCAAGGAGCATACTGACGACAAGTGTCAGGGAGCACGGTGTTGACAAGTAAATTGAGCATTGTGATGACAAAGTTAATGGAGCATTTTGATGAGAAAACCATGGATAATTGTGATGACGAGCGTCATGGGGCGTTGTGATGACAAGTGTTATGGAACATTGTGATCACAAGGGTTTGGATCATTGTGATGACAGAGTTCATGGAGCATTTTGATTTCATTATGATGACCATAGCATGAAGCATTATGATGATGAGCATGGTGCATTGTGATGACAGGGTTTATGGAGCATTGAGATGAAAAGGGGCATGGAGAATCGTGATTAAATTGGCCTTGAAGCATTGTGATGACAAGGGCATGGACCATTGTGATGAGAAGGAAATGTAGCATTCTGATGACATGTGTCATGGAGCTTTGTGATGACAAGGGCATGAAGCATTGTGATGACAGTGGCATGGAAAATTGGTCTAACAAGTTTCATGGATTATTGTGATGACAGTGTGCATGGATTATTTTGATGACAAGGGCATGGAGCATTCTGATGATAAGCTTGTGCAGTTTTGTGATGACAATGGCATGGATCATTGTGATGAAAATGGCATGGATCATTGTGATGAAAAATGCATGGAGCCTTTTCATGACAGGTTTCAAGGAGCATTCTGACAACAAGTGTCAGTGAGCATTTTGATGACAAGTGTATTGAGCATTGTGATGACGATGGTCAAGGAGCAATGTGATGACAATTGCATGGATTATTGTGATGACAGGCATCATGGATCATTTTGATGTCAAGGGTTATGGAACATTGTGTTCACAAGGTTTTGGAGCATTTTGATGACAGGTCATGGATCATTTTGATTTCAAAGGGCATAGAGCATTGTGATGACAAGGGCATGAAGCAATGTGATCCAAACTTTCATGGAGGATTTTGATGACAAGTGCATGGGGCTTTGTGATGACAATGTCATGTAGCATTTTGCTGACAAAGGCATGGAGCATCATGATGACAAGTTTCATGGAGCACTGTGAAGACAAGCATCACGGAGCATTGTGATTACAGCGGTCATGGAGAATTGGGATGGCAAGTGCACGGATCATTGTGATGACAAGGGTCAGGGAGCATTTTGATGATAAAAGTCCCGGATTATAGTGTTGTAAGGGGTCATGAAGCATTGTGATGACAGTGGTCATGGAGCATTGTGATGACAGGGGTCATGGAGCATTGTGATAAGAAGTTCATGGAGCATTGAGCTGAAAATGTTCATGGAGTATTGTGATGACAGGGGTCATGGAGCATTGTGATGACAAGGGAATGGAGCATAGTGATGACAAGATCCTGGAGCATTGTGATGAGAAGACTATGGAGCTTTGTGATGACAAGTCTCATAGAGCATTCTGATGAAATGGGGCATGGAGCATTGTGATTAAAGGAGCCTTGGAGCATTGTGATGACAAGGGCATGGAGCATTGTGAGGAGAAGGCTATGGAGCATTCTGATGACATGCGTCATGAAGCACTGTGATGACCGGGGCATGGAGCATTGTGATTACAGGGGTCTTGGAGCATTGTGATGAAAACGGCATGGATCATTGTGATGAAAAATGCATGGAGCCTTGTCATGACAGGGTTCAAGGAGTATACTGATGACAAGTGTCAGGGAGCATTGTGATGACCAGTGTATTGAGCATTGTGATGACAAAGGTCATGGAGCATTGTGATGATTAAACCATTCATAATTATTATGACGAGCGTCATGGGGCATTGTGATGACAAGCGTTATGGAACATTGTGATCACAAGGGTTTTTAGCATTGTGATGACAGATGTCATGGAGCATTTTGATTTCATTGTGATGACAATAGCATGAAGCATTATGATGATGGGCATGGTGCATTGTGATGACAGGGTTCATGGAGAATTGAGATGAAAAGGGGCATGGAGAACTGTGATTACAGGGGTCTTGGAGCATTGTGATGACAAGGGCATGGATCATTGTGATGAGAAGGCCATGGAGCATTCTGATGACATGCATCATGGAGCTTTGTGATGACAAGAGCATGGAGCATTGTGATTACAGTGGCCTTGGTGCATTGTGATGAAAACTCCATGGATCATTGTGAGGAAAAGGCATGGAGCCTTGTCATGACAGGGTTCAAGGAGCATACTGATGACACGTTTCAGGGAGCATTGTGATGACAAACGTCATGGAGCATTGTGATGAGAAGACCAATGATAATTGTGATGAGGAGTGTCATGAGGCATTGTGATGACAAGTGTTATGGATCATTGTGATCACAAGGGTTTGGAGCAATGTGATGACAGAGGTAATGGAGCATTTTGATTTCATTGTGATGACAATAGCATGAAGCTTTATGATGATGGGTATGGTGCACTGTGATGACAGTGTTCACGGAGAATTGAGATGAAAAGGGACATGGAGCCTTGGGATTACAGGGGTCTTGGAGCATTGTTATGACAAGGGTCATGGAGCCTTGTCAGGACAACACCGTGGTACATTGTGATGGCAGGGCTCATGAAGAATTGTTATGACAGGGGTAATGGAGCATTGTGATGACAATTACATGGAGCATTGGTTTGAAAAGTTTCAAGGATTATTGTGAGGAGAGTGGTCATGGAGCATTGTGATGACAAGGGCACAGAACACGGTGATACACGGGTTATGGAGGATTGTAATGACAAGGGCATGGATCATTGTGATGAGAAAGGCAACGAGCATTGTGATGACAAGGGCCCAGAACACGGTGATACATGGGTTATGGAGGATTGTAATGACAAGGGGATGGATCATTGTGATGAGAAAGGCATCGAGCAGTGTGATGACAAGCGTCATGGAGCTTTGTGATGACAAGGGCAAGGAGCAATGTGATGATAGGGTTCATGGAACATTGTGATGACAATGGCATGGAGCATTGTGATGACAAGGGTCATGGAGATTTGTGAGGACAAAAGTAGGTGAGCATTTTTATGACAAGAGCATTGTGCATTGTGATGAGAAGAGCAGGGAGCATTGTGATGACAGGATCAAGGAGCAATTTGATGAAAAAGGTCAGGGAACATTTTGATGACAGGGGTTATGGAACAGTGTGACGTCAGTGGTCATGGAGCATTGTCATGATAAGCGCATGTAGCATTTTGATGACAGGGGTCATGGAACATTGTGATGAAAGGGCTGAGGGAGTATTATGATGACTAGTGATGGAACATTGTGATATCAGTAGTGAGAAAGCATTTAGATGAGAAGTGCATGGAGAATTGTGATGACAATGTTTATGGAGCATTTTGGTGAAAAGGTTGTGGAGCATTTTGATGACAAGTGCATCGCATATTGTGATGACTTGTGTCTTGGAGCATTGTGCTGACAAGCGCATGGAGCCTTGTGATGACAACGACCATGGAGCATTGTGCTGACAAAGGCATGGAACATTGTGGTGACACGTGTTATGGAGCATTGTGATGACGAGGGAATGGACCATTGTGATGACAAAGATCATAAATCATTGTGATGACTGGATTCATGGAGCATTATGATATGAGGCTTCATGGAGCATTGTGATTACAGGGGTCTTGGAGCATTGTGATGACAAGGGCATGGAGCATAGTGATGAGAAGGCCATGGAGCATTCCGATGACATTCATCATGGAGTTTTGTGAAGACAAGGGCATGGAGCATTGTGAATACCGGGATCTTGGAGCATTGTGATGAAAAGGGCATCGATCATTGTGATGAAAAAGGCATGGAGTCTTGTCATGACAGGGTTCATGGAGCATACTGACGACAAGTGTCAGGGACCATTATGATGACATGAGTATTGAGCATTGTGATGACAAATGTCATGGAGCATTGTGATGAGAAAACCATGGATAATTGTGATGACGAGCATCATGGGGCGTTGTGATGACAAGTGTTATGGAATATCGTGATCACAAGCGTTTGGAGCATTGTGATGACATAGGTCATGTAGCATTTTGATTTCATTGTGTTGACAATAGCATGTAGCATTATGATTATGGGCATGGTGCATGGTGATGACAAGGGTCATGGATCCTTGTGATGACAAGGCCATGGAACATCGTGATGACAGTGGTCATGGAGCATTGTTATGACTGGGGTAATGGAGTATTGTGATGGCAAGGGTATGGAGCATTGTGATGAGAAAGCCATGGAGCATTCTGATGACATGCGTCATGGAGCTTTGTGATGACAAAGGCATGGAGCATTGTGATTACAGGGGTCTTGGATCATTGTGATGACAAGGGTTATGGAGCCTTGTGATGACAAGGCCGTGGATCATTTTGATGGCAGGGGTAATGGAGCATTCTCATGACAGGGGTAAAGGAGCATTGTGATTACAATTGTATGGAGCATTGGTCTGAAATTTTTCATGGATTATTGTGATGAGACTGGGCATGGCGCATTGTGATGACAAGGTCACACAACACTGTGTTACATGGGTCATGGAGGATTGTAATGACAAGGGCATGGAGCATTGTGATGAGAAGGGCATCGAGCATTTTGATGACAAGCGTCATGGAGAATTCTGATGAAATGGGGCATGGAGCATTGTTATTAAAGGAGCCATGGAGCATTGTGATGACAAGGGCATGGAGCATTGTGATGAGAAGGCCATGGAGCATTCTGATGACATGCGTCATGAAGCACTGTGATGACCGGGGCATGGAGCATTGTGATTACAGGGGTCTTGGAGCATTGTGATGAAAACGGCATGGATCATTGTGATGAAAAATGCATGGAGCCTTGTCATGACAGGGTTCAAGGAGTATACTGATGACAAGTGTCAGGGAGCATTGTGATGACCAGTGTATTGAGCATTGTGATGACAAAGGTCATGGAGCATTGTGATGAGAAGACTGTGGATATTTGTGATGACGAGAGTCATGGGGCGTTGTGAAGACAAGTGTTATGAACATTGTGATCACAAGGGTTTGGAGCATTGTGATGACAGATGTCATGGAGCATTTTGATTTCATGGTGATGACAATAGCATGAAGCATTATGATGATGGGCATGGTGCATTGTGATGACAGGGTTCATGGAGAATTGAGATGAAAAGGGGCATGGAGAACTGTGATTACAGGGGTCTTGGAGCATTGTGATGACAAGGGCATGGATCATTGTGATGAGAAGGCCATGGAGCATTCTGATGACATGCATCATGGAGCTTTGTGATGACAAGGGCATGGAGCATTGTGATTACAGGGTCTTGGAGCATTGTGATGACAAGTGTCATGGAGCATTGTGATGACAAGGCTGGGAAACATTGTGATTGCAGGTGTCATGGAGCATTGTTATGACAGGAGTAATGGAGCATTGTGATTACAAGGGTATGGATCATTGGTCTGAAAATTTTCATGGATTATTGTGATGAGAGTGGGCATGGCACATTGTGATGACAAGGTCACACAACACTGTGTTACATGGGTAATGGAGGATTGTAATGACAAGGGCATGGAGCATTGTGATGAGAAGGGCATCGAGCATTTTGATGACAAGCATCGTGGAGCTTTGTGATGACAAGGACATGGAAGCAATGTGATGATAGACTTCAGGAAGCACTGTGATGACAATGACATGGAGCATTGTGATGCCAAGGATCATGGAGCTTTGTGATGACAAAGGTCATGGAGCATTTTGTTGACAAGTGCGTGGTGCATTATGATGAGAAGAGCAGGGTGCATACTAATGACAGGGTCATGGAGCAATTTGATGAAAAGGGTCATCGAACATTTTGATGACAGGGGTTATGGAACACTGTGATGTCAGGGGTCATGGAGCATTGTGATGAAAAGGGTCATGGAGCATTTTGATGACAGGGATTATGGAACGTTGTGATATCAGGGGTCATCAAACATTGTGGTGATAAAGGCATGTAGCATTGTGATTACTGGGGTCATGGAACATTGTGATGACAGGGGTGAGGGAGTATTGTGATGACTAGTGATGGAACACTGTGATATCAGTGGTGAGAGAGCATTTTGATGAGAAGTGTATGGAGCATTGTGATGACAATGTTTATGGAGCGTTGTGATGACAAGGTTGTGGAGCATTGTGATGACAAGCGCATGGTGCATTGTTACGGCATGTGTTATGGAGCATTGTGCTGACTAGCGCATGGAGCATTGTGCTGAGAAAGGCATGGAGCATTGTGATGACAAGGGTCACGGAGCATTGTGATCAAAAGTTAATGGAGCATTGTGGTGACAAAGGTCACAGAGACTTGTGATGACGAGGGCATGGAGCATTTTGATGACAAAGGTCATGAATCATTGTTATGACTGGAGTCACGGAGCATTGTGATGACAGGGGTCATGGAGCATTGTGATGACAGGTGTCATGGATCATTGTGATGACAAAGGTCATGGACCATTCTGATGACAAGCTTGTGGAGTAATGTGATGACAATGGCATGGATCATTGTGATGAAAAGGGCATGGAGCATTGTGATGAAAAAGGCATGGAGCCTTTTCATGACAGTGTTCAAGGAGCATTCTGAAGACAAGTGTCAGGGAGCATTGTGATGACAAGTGTATTGAGCATTGTGATGACAAAGGTCATGGAGCATTGTGATGACAGGCATCATGGAGCATTGTGATGACAAGTGTTATGGAACATTATGATGACAGAAGTCATGTATCATTTTCATTTCAAGGAGCATGGAGCATTGTGATGACAAGTTCATGAAGCCATGTGAACCCAAGGTTCATGGAGGATTTTGATGACAATGGGAACGGAGTATTGTGATGACAAGCCTATGGAGCATTGTGATGACAAGGTTATGTAGCATTTTGCTGACAAATGCATGGAGCATTTTGATGACAAGTGTCCTGGAGCATTGTGATGACAAGAGTCCCGGATCATTGTGTTGTCATGGGTCATGGAGCATTGTTATGACAGGGCTAATGGAGTATTGTGATGGCAAGGGTATGGAGCATTGTGATGAGAAGGCCATGGAGCATTCTGGTGACATGTGTCATGGAGTTTTGTCATGACAAAGGCATGGAGAATTGTGATTATAGGGGTCTTGGATCATTTTGATGAAAAGGGTTATGTAGCTTTGTGATGAAAAGGCCGTGGATCATTTTGATGGCTGGGGTAATGGAGCACGGTCATGAAGGTGTAATGGAGCATTGTGATTACAAGGGCATGGATCTTTGGTCTGAAAAGTTTTATGGATTATTGTATTGAGATAGGGCATAGAGAATTGTGATGACAAGGGCATGGAGCACTGTGATACATGGGTCATGGAGTATTGTAATGACAAGGGCATGGAGCATTGTGTTGAGAAGGGCATGGAGCATTTTGATGACAAGCATCGTGGAGCTTTGTGATGACCAGGACATGGAGCATTGTGATGAGAGGCTTCATGAAGCATTGTGATGACAATGGCTTGGTGCATTGTGATGCCAACGGTCATGGAGCTTTGTGATGACAAATGTCATGGAGCATTTTGATGACAAGGGCATGGTGCATTGTGATGAGAAGGGCACGGTGCATTGTGATGACAGGGTCATGGAGCAATTTGATGAAAAGGGTCATCGAACATTTTGATGACAGGGGTTATGGAACATTGTGATGTCAGGGGTCATGGAGCATTGTGATGAAAAGGGTCATGGAGCATTTTGATGACAGGGGTTATGTAACATTGTGATGTTAGGGGTAATGGAACATTGTGATGATAAGGGCATATAGCATTGTGATGACAGGGGTCATGGATCATTGTGATGACAGGGGTGAGGGAGTATTTTAATGACTAGTGATGGAACATTGTGATATCATTGGTGAGAGAGCATTTTGATGAGAAGTGTATGGAGCATTGTGATGACAAGTTTTATGGAGCATTGTGATGTCAAGGTTGTGGAGCATTGTGATGACAAGCGCATGGCGCATTGTGATGACATATGTCATGGAGCATTGTGCTGACTAGAACACCCAGCATTGTTATGACATGTGTTATGGAGCATTGTGCTGACTAGCGCAAGGAGCATTGTGATGACATAGGTCATGGTGCATTGTGCTGAGAAAGGCATGGAACTTTGTGATGACAAGGGTCATGGAGCATTGTGATGAAAAGTTCATGGAGCATTGTTTTGACAAAGGTCACAGAGACTTGTGATGATGAGGGCATGGACCATTGTGATGACAAAGGTCATGAAGAATTGTGATGACTGGAGTCACGGAGCATTGTGATGACAGGGGTCATGGAGCATTGTGATGACAACGGAATGGAGCAATGTGATGACAGGGGCATATAGCATTGCTATGACAAGTTTTATGGATTATTGTGATGACAGTGGGCATGGTGCATTGTGATGACAATGGCATGGAGCATTGTGATGACAAGGCCATACAGTATTTTGAAGACAGGTGTCAGGGAGCATTGTGATGACATATGTCATGGGCCATTGTGATGACAATGGCATGGGTCATTGTGATGCCAAATGTCATGGAGGATTTTGATGACAAAGGAAATGGAGCATCGTGATGACAAGTGTCATGGAGCATTGTGATGACAAGATCATGGAGCACTGAGTTGACAAGGGCCACTGAGAATTTTGATGAGAAGGTCGTGAAGCATTGTGGTGACAAACACATGGAGCTTGCTATGAAGGGGTCATGGAGCATTTCGATGACAATTGCATGGAAAATTGTATTGACAAGAGCATGTAACATTTTGATTAGAAGTGTCATGGAGCATTGTGATGACAAGGATATGTAGAATTGTGATGACCAGGGCATGGAGCATAGTGATGGCAAGACCATGGAGCATTGTGATGAGAAGACCATGGAATATTGTGATGACGAGCGTCATGGAGCACTGTAATGACAAGGGGCATGGAACATTGTGATGACTGGTGACATGGATCATTGTGATTACAAGGGTCATGGAGCATTCTGATGACAAGCTTGTGGAGTAATGTGATGACAATGGCATTGAGCATTGTAATGAAAAGGGCATGGAGCATTGTGATGAAAAAGGCATGGAGCCTTTTCATGACAGTGTTCAAGGAGCATTCTGACAAAAAGTGTCAGGGAGCATTGTGATGACAAGTGTATTGAGCATTGTGATGACAAAGGTCATGGAGCATTGTGATGACAGGCATCATGGAGCATTGTGATGACAAGTGTTATGGAACATTGTGATCACAAGAATTTGGAGCATTGTGATGACAGAAGTCATGTATCATTTTCATTTCAAGGAGCATGGAGCATTGTGATGACAAGTGCATGAAGCAATGTGAACCCAAGGTTCATGGAGGATTTTGATGACAATGGGAATGGAGTATTGTGATGACAAGCCCATGCAGCATGTGATGACAAGGTCATGTAGCATTTTGCTGACAAATGCATGTAGCATTTTGATGACAAGTGTCATGGAGCACTGTGATGACAAGCATCATGGA
This sequence comes from Hyperoodon ampullatus, assembly GCF_949752795.1. Classification (NCBI taxonomy): domain Eukaryota; kingdom Metazoa; phylum Chordata; class Mammalia; order Artiodactyla; family Ziphiidae; genus Hyperoodon; species Hyperoodon ampullatus. The sequence goes on from NW_027641092.1 coordinate 735,697, forward strand.
GCATTGTAATTACAGGGGTCATGAGCATTGGGATGGCAAGGGCATGGATCATTGTGATGACAAGTGTCATGGAGCATTTTGATGACAAGAGTCCCGGATCATTGTGTTGTCTGGTGTCATGGAGCGTTGTGATGACTGTGGTCATGGAGCATTGTGATGACAGGGGTCATGGAGCTTTGTGAACAGAAGTTCATGGAGCATTGGGCTGACAATATTCATAGAGTATTGTGATGGCAGGTGTAATGGCACATTGTGATGACAATGGAATGGAGCATTGTGATGACAAGGTCCTGGAGCATAGTGAGGAGAAGACCAAGGAGCCTTGTGATGACAAGTCTCATGGAGCATTCTGATGAAAAGGGGTATGGAGCATTGTGATTACAGGGGACTTGGAGCATTGTGATGAATAGGACATGGGTGACAGTGATGAAAAAGCATGGAGCCTTGTAATGAGAGGGTTCAAGGAGCATACTGACGACAAGTGTCAGGGAGCATTGTGATGACAAGTGTATTGAGCATTGTGATGAGAAAGGTCATGGAGCATTGTGATGAGAGGACCATGGATAATTGTGATGACCAGCATCATTGGGCATTGTGATGACAAGTGTTATGGAACATTGTGATCACAAGGGTTTGGAGCATTGTGATGATAGAGCTTATGGAGCATTTTAATTTCATTGTGATGACAATAGCATGAAGCATTATGATGATGGGAATGGTTCATTGTGATGAAAGAGTTCATGGAGCATTGAGATGAAAAGGGGCATGGAGCATTGTGATTACACTTGTCTTGGAGCATTGTGAATAAAAGGGCATGGAGCTTTGTGATGATAAGGCCATGGAGCTGTCTGATGACATGCATCATGGAGCCTTGTAATGACAAGGCCGTGGAATATTGTCATGGCAGGGTTGAAGGAGTATTCTGATGACTAGAGATGGAACCTTTTGATATCAGTGGTGAAAGAGCATTTTGATGAGAAGTGCATAGAGCTTTGTGATGACAAGTTTTATGGAGCATTGTGATTACAAAGTTGTGGAACATTGTGATGACAAGTGCATGGCACATTGTGATGACATGGGTCATGGAGCATTGTGCTGACAAGCGCATGGAGCATTGTGATGAAAAGGGTCATGGAGCACTCTGCTGACAAAGGCATGGAGCGCTGTGTTGACAAGGGTCACAGAGCATTGTGATGAAAACTTCATGGAGCATTATGGTGACAAAGTTCACAGAGTCCTGTGATGACGAGGGCATGGACCCTTGTGATGACAAAGGTCATGAAGCATTGTGATGACTGGAGTCGCCGAGCATATTGATGACAATGGCATGGAGCATTGTGATGACAGGGGGATGGAGCATTGGTCTGACAAGTTTCATGGATTATTGTGATGATAGTGGGCATGGCGCATTGTGATGACAAGGGCATGGAACATTTTTATGACAAGGTCATGGAGTATTGTGAAGACAGGTGTCAGGGAGCATTGTGATGACAAGTGTATTGAGCATTGTGCTGACAAAGGCGTGGAGCATTGTGATGACAAGTGTTACAGAGCATTGTCATGACGAGGGAATGGACCATTGATATGACAATGTTCATAAAGCATTGTGATGACTGGAGTCACGGAGCATTATGATGCGAGGGGTCATGGAGCATTGTGATGACAAGGGCATGGAGCACTGTGATGACAGGGACATGGAGAATTGGTCTGACAAGTTTCATGGATTATTGCTATGAGGGTGGGCATGGCACAATGTGATGACAAGGGAATGGAACATTGTTATAACAAGGTCATATAGTATTGTGAAGAGAGGTGTCAGGGAGCATTGTGATGACATATGTCATGGTGCATTGTGATGACAATGGCGTGGAGCATTGTGATGGCAAGTGTCATGGAGTACTGTGATGACAAATGTAATGGAGCATTGTGATGCCAAGTGTCATGGCAGATTGTGATGACAGGGTTCATGGAGCATTGTGATGACATGTGTCATGGAGCATTCTGATGACAAGCTTGTGGAGTATTGTGATGACAATGTCATGGAGCATAGTGATGAAAAAATCAGGGAGCATTGTGATGAAAAAGGCATGGACCCTTTTCATGACAGGGTTCATGGAGCATTCTGAAGACAAGTGTCTGGGAGCATTGTGATGACAAGGGCATGGGACATGGTGATGAGAAGGCCATGGAGCATTCTGATGATGTGGGTCATGTAGCTTTGTGATGACAAGGGCATGGAGCATTGTGATTACAGTGGTCTTGGAGCATTGTGATGAAAATCTCATGGATCATTGTGATGAAAAATGCATGGAGCCTTGTCATGACAGTGTTCAAGGAGGATACTGATGACAAGTGTCAGGGAGCATTGAGATGACAAGTGTACTGAGCATTGTGATGACAAATGTCATGGAGCATTGTGATGAGAAGACTATGGATAAATGTGATGAGGAGCGTCATGGGGAATTGTGATGACAAGTGTTATGGAACATTGTGATCACAAGGGTTTGGAGGATTGTGATGACAGAGGTCATGGAACATTTTGATTTCATTGTTATGACAATAGCATGAAGCATTATGATGATGGGCATGGTGCTTTGTGATGACAGTGTTCATGGAGCATTGAGACGAAAAGTGTCATGGAGAATTGTGATTACATGGGTCTTGGAGCACTGTGATGACAAGGGCATGGAGCATTGTGATGAGAAGGCCATGGAGCATTCTGATGACATAAGTCATTGAGCTTCGTGATGACAAGGGCATGGAGCATTGTGAGTACAGGGGTCTTGGAGAATTGTGATGACAAGGGTCATGGAGCCTTGTTATGACGAGGCCGTGGATCATAGTGATGGCAGGGGTCATGGAGCATTGTTATGACACGGGTAATGGAGCCTTTCGATGACAAGGGCATGGAGCATGGGTGTGAAAAGGTTCATGGATTATTGTGATGATAAGGGCATTGAGCATTGTGATGACAAGCGTCAGGGAGCTTTGTGATGACAAGTGCATGGAGCAATGTGATGAGAGGGTTCATGGAGCATTGTGATGACAATGGCGTGGAGCATTGTGATGTCAAGAGTCATGGAGCACTGGGATGACAAGCGTCACAGACTATTCTGATTACAGGGGTCATGGAGCATTGGGATGACAAGTGCATGGATCATTTTGATTACAAGTGTCATGCAGCATTTTGATGACAAGAGTCCCGGATCATTGTGTTGTCACGGGTCATGGATCGCTGTGATGACAGTGCTCATGGAGCATTGTGATGACAGGGGCAATGGAGCATTGCGATGGCAAGGGCATGTAGCATTCTGATGACAGGGGTCATGGAACATTGTGAGGACAGGGCTGAGGGAGTATTGTGATGACTAGTGATGGAACATTGTTATATCAGTGGTGAGAGAGCATTTTGATGAGAAGTGCATGGAGCATTGTGATGACAAGTTTTAAGGAGCATTGTGATGACAAGTTTGTGGAGCATTGTGATGACAAGCGCATGGCTCATTGTGATGACATGGGTCATGGAGCATTGTGCTGAGAAGCGCATGGAGCATTGTGATGACAAGTGTCATGGAGCATTGTGCTGACAAAGGCATGGAGCATTATGATGACAATGGTCAGGGAGCGTTGTGATGAAAAGTTCATGGAGCATTGTGGTGACAAAGGTCACAGAGACGTGTGATGACGAGGGCATGTACCACTGTGATGACAAAGGTCATGAAGAATTGTGATGACTGGAGTCATGGAGCATTGTGATGACAGGGTTCACGGTGCACTGTGATGACAATGGCATGGAGCATTGTGATGATAGGTGCATGGACAACAGGTCTGACAACTTTCAAGGATTATTGTGATGAGTGAGGGCATGGCACATTGTGCAGACAAGGGCATGGAGCATTGTGAAGACAAGGGCATGGAGCATTGTGATGACAAGGTCATGGAGTATTGTGAAGACAGGTGTCAGGGAGCATTGTAATGACATATGTCATGGTCCATTTTGATGACAATGGCATGGAGCATTGTGATGTCATGTGTCATGGAGGATTGTGATGACAAGAGCATGTAACATGGTGATGAGAAGTGTCATGGAGCATTGTGAAGACAAGGGCCAGGGAGCATTGTGATGTCCAGGGCATGGAGCATTGTGATGGCAAGACCGTGGAGCATTGTGATCGCAAGACCATTGAGCATTTTGTTGACGAGTGTCATCGAGCACTGTAGTGACACGGGGCATGGAGAATTGTGATGATCGGTGTCATGGATCATTGTGATGACAAGGGTCATGGAGCATTCTGATGACATGCTTGTGGAGTATTATGATGACAATGGCATGGAGCATTGTGATGAAAAAGGCAAGGAGCATTGTGATGAAAAAGACATGGAACCTTTTCATGATAGTGATCAAGGAGCATTCTGACGTCAAGTGTCAGGGAGCATTGTGATGACAAGTGTATTGAGCATTGTGATAACAATGGTCATGGAGCATTGTGATAACAGGCATCATGGAGCATTGTGATGAGAAGGCCATGGAGCTTTCTGATGACATGCGTCATGGACCTTTGTGATGACAAGGGCATGCAGCATTGTGACTTCAGGGGTCTTGGAGCAGGGTGATGAAAAGGGCATGGATCATTGTGTTGGAAAATGCATGGAGCCTTGTCATGAAAGGGTTCAAGGAGCATAGTGACGACAAGTGTCAGGGAGCATTGTGATGACAAGTGTATTGAGCATTGTGATGACAAAGATCATGGAGCATTGTGATGAGAGGACCATGGATAATTGTGATGACCAGCATCATTGGGCATTGTGATGACAAGTGTTATGGAACATTGTGATCACAAGGGTTTGGAGCATTGTGATGATAGAGCTTATGGAGCATTTTAATTTCATTGTGATGACAATAGCATGAAGCATTATGATGATGGGAATGGTTCATTGTGATGACAGAGTTCATGGAGCATTGAGATGAAAAGGGGCATGGAGCATTGTGATTACACTTGTCTTGGAGCATTGTGAATAAAAGGGCATGGAGCTTTGTGATGATAAGGCCATGGAGCTGTCTGATGACATGCATCATGGAGCCTTGTAATGACAAGGCCGTGGAATATTGTCATGGCAGGGTTGAAGGAGTATTCTGATGACTAGAGATGGAACCTTTTGATATCAGTGGTGAAAGAGCATTTTGATGAGAAGTGCATAGAGCTTTGTGATGACAAGTTTTATGGAGCATTGTGATTACAAAGTTGTGGAACATTGTGATGACAAGTGCATGGCACATTGTGATGACATGGGTCATGGAGCATTGTGCTGACAAGCGCATGGAGCATTGTGATGAAAAGGGTCATGGAGCACTCTGCTGACAAAGGCATGGAGCGCTGTGTTGACAAGGGTCACAGAGCATTGTGATGAAAACTTCATGGAGCATTATGGTGACAAAGTTCACAGAGTCCTGTGATGACGAGGGCATGGACCCTTGTGATGACAAAGGTCATGAAGCATTGTGATGACTGGAGTCGCCGAGCATATTGATGACAATGGCATGGAGCATTGTGATGACAGGGGGATGGAGCATTGGTCTGACAAGTTTCATGGATTATTGTGATGATAGTGGGCATGGCGCATTGTGATGACAAGGGCATGGAACATTTTTATGACAAGGTCATGGAGTATTGTGAAGACAGGTGTCAGGGAGCATTGTGATGACAAGTGTATTGAGCATTGTGATAACAATGGTCATGGAGCATTGTGATGACAGGCATCATGGAGCATTGTGATGAGAAGGCCATGGAGCTTTCTGATGACATGCGTCATGGACCTTTGTGATGACAAGGGCATGCAGCATTGTGACTTCAGGGGTCTTGGAGCAGGGTGATGAAAAGGGCATGGATCATTGTGTTGGAAAATGCATGGAGCCTTGTCATGAAAGGGTTCAAGGAGCATAGTGACGACAAGTGTCAGGGAGCATTGTGATGACAAGTGTATTGAGCATTGTGATGACAAAGGTCATGGAGCATCATGATGAGAAAACCATGGATAATTGTGATGACGAGCGTCATGGGGCTTTGTGATGACAAGTGTATGGAACATTGTGATCACAAGGTTTTGGAGCATTGTGATGACAGGGTTCATGGAGCATTGAGATGAAAAGGGGCATGGAGCATTGTGATTAAAGTGGTCTAGGTTCATTGTGATGACAAGGGCATGGACCATTGTGATGAGAATGCAATGGAGCATTCTGATGACATGCGTCATGCACCTTTGTGATGACAAGGGCATATAGCATTGTGATGTCAGTGGCATGGAACATTGGACTGACAAGTTTCATGGATTATTGTGATGACAGTGGGCATGGTGCATTGTGATGACAAGGGCATGGAGCATTGTGATGACAAGGTCATACAGTATTTTGAAGACAGGTGTCAGGGAGCATTGTGATGACATATGTCATGGGCCATTGTGATGACAATGGCATGGAGCATTGTGATGTCATGTGTCATGGAGGATTGTGATGACAACAGCATGTAACATGGTGATGAGAAGTGTCATGGAGCATTGTGATGACAAGGACATGGAGAATTGTGATGACAAGGGACATGGATCATTGTTATTACCATGGAATGGAGCATTGTGATGGCAAGACCGTGGAGCACTGTGATGAGAAGACCATGAATAACTGTGATGACGAGCATCATGGAGCACTGTAATGACAAGGGTCATGGAGCATTCTGAATACAGGTGTCATGGAGAATTGTGATGACAAGGTTCATGGAACAATGTGATGACAGGGGTCATGGAGCATTGTGATGACAAGGTTCATGGAGCATTCTGAAGATAAGCTTGTGGAGTATTGTGATGACATTGGCAGGGAGCATTGTGATGAAAAGGGCATGGATCATTGTGATGAAAAAGACATGGAGCCTTGTCATGACAAGGTTCAAGGAGCATACTGATGACAAGTGTCAGGGAGCATTGTGATGACAAGTGTGTTGAGCATTGTGATGAGAATGCCATCGAGCATTCTGGTGACATGCATCATGGAGCTTTGTGATGACAATGGCATGGAGCATTGTGATGAAAAAGTCATGGAGCATTGTGATGAAAAAGGCATGGAACCTTTTCATGACAGGGATCAAGGAGCATTCTGACGTCAACTGTCAGGGAGCATTGTGATGACAAGTGTATTGAGCATTGTGATGACAATGTTCATGGAGCATTGTGCTGAGAGGACCTTGGATAACTGTGCTGAGGAGCGTCATGGGGCATTGTGATGACAAGTGTTATGGAACATTGTGATCACAAGTGTTTGGAGCATTGTGATGACAGAGGTCATGGAGCATTTTTATTTCATTGTGATGACAATAGCATGAAGCATTATGATTATGGGCATGGTTCGTTGTGATGACAGGGTTCATGGAGCATTGAGATGAAAAGGGGTATGGAGCACTGTGATTACTCGGGTCATGGAGCCTTGTGATGACAAAGCTCTGGAACATTGTGATGACAGGGGTGAGGGAGTATTGTGATGACTAGTGATGGAAAATTGTGATATCAGCGGTGAGAGAGCATTTTGATGTGAAGTGCATGGAGCCTTGTGACGACAATGTTTATGGAGCATTGAGATGACAAGATTTGGGAGCACTGTGATTACAAGGGCATGGAGCACTGTGAATGAGAAGGCCATGGAGATTTCTGATGACATGCGTCATAGAGCTTTGTGATGACAAGGGCATGGAGCATTTGTCTGAAAATTTTCATGGATTATTGTGATGAGAGTGGGCATGGAGCATTGTGATGACAAGGACACGGAACACTGTGATACATGGGTCATGGAGGAATGTAATGACCAGGGCATGGAGCATTGTAATGAGAAGGGCATCGAGCTTTGTGATGACAAGGCTCATGGAGCATTGTGCTGACATGCGCATCGAGCATTGTGATGACAAGGGTCATGGAGCATTGTGCTGAAAAAGGCATGGAGTTTTGTGATGACAAGGATCACAGAGCATTGTGATAAAAATTTCATGGAGCATTGTGGTGACAAAGGTCACAGAGCTTTGTGTGACGATATCATGGACCATTGTGATGACAAATGTCATGAAGCATTGTGATGACTGGAGTCACGGAGCATTGTGATAACAGGGGTCTTGGAGCATTGTGATGAAAAGGGAATGGATCATTGTGATGAAAAAGGCATGGAGCCTTGTCATGACAGTGTTCAAGGAGCATACTGATGACAAGTGTCAGCGAGCATTGTGGTGCCAAGAGTATTGAGCATTGTGGTGACAAAAGTCATGGAGCATTATGATGAGAAGACCTTGCATAATTGTTATGATGAGCGTCATGGGCCATGTGATGACAAGTGTTATGGAACATTGGGATCAGAAGGGTTTGGAGCATTGTGATGACAGAGGACATGGAGCATTTTGATTTCATTGTGGTGACAACAGCATGAATCATTATGATGATGGGCATGGTGCATTGTGATGAGAGTGTTCATGGAGCATTGAGATGAAAAGTGGCATGGAGAATTGTGATTACAGAGGTCTTGGAGCATTGTGATGACAAGGATCATGGAGCCTTGTGATGACAAGGCCGTGGAACATTGTGATGGCAGGGGTCATGGAGCATTGTTATGACAGGTGTAATGGAGCATTGTGATTACAAGGGCATGGAACAATGTGATGAGAGATTTCATTGAGCATTGTGATGACAATGGCATGGCGCATTTTGAGGCCAAGGGTCATGGAGATTTGTGATGACAAATGTCATGGGGCATTTTGATGACAAGGGTGTGGTGCATTGTGATGAGAAGTGCAGGGAGCATTGTGATGACAAGGGTCATGGAGCATTGTGATTACAAGGTCTTGGAGCATTGTCATGACAAGTGTCATGGAGAATTGTGATGACAATGGCAGGGAGCATTGTGATGTCAAGGGACATTGAGAATTTTTATAACAATGTCATGAAGCACTATGATGACAAGCATATGGAGCTTGCTATGACAGGGTTCAGGGCGCATTGCGATGACAAGTGCACGGAGAATTGTGATGACAAGAGCATGTAATATTTTGATGAGAAATGTCCGGGAATATTGTGGTGACAAAGAGGTGGAGAATTGTGATGACAAGGGACATGGAGCAATGTGATGGCAAGACCGTGGAGCATTGTGATTAGAAGACCATGGATAACCGTGGTGACAAGCATCATGGAGCATTATGATGACAAGAACCATGGAGCATTCTGACATAAGATATCACTTATGAAGGAAATGTAAACATGGGTACACATGAACTGAATTAGTAAAGAGAACAGAGTTTCACATATAGAAAACATACTTATGCCTGCTTACGGGGAAAGGAGATGTGGGGAGATGCATAAAACCAGAGTTTGATATTAGCACCAGTACCATTCCATAATCCAAATACAGAATAGACAAGACCAACACCTTCCTCAGTGAACGAGACTCAACACCCCTATTCTCTGCAGAGGAATATATCTGACTAGTAAGAATCTTAAAACCTATGTATTGATATGTCTCCATAAGGGAATCAAGTGTGTCTAGACTGGCATAAACATGGCAGTGAAAATCAGCGGAAACCCACGATAAAAAGGAATTTAAAAACAAAACAAAAAAACAGGGAAATTCTTTACAATTCCTTCAGGGGCTCTGATGAAACCTGGAATGACCCTATCTACAACGACACCTGGATGTGGCATAAGGCTGGAAACTTGAGACTGAGACGATTGATCAGATTGGGTGAGCAAATGCAGACCCTTTAAAGCAATAATGCGTAGCACCCATTCCTTGTGTCCCAACTCTCCAAATAAAAGGGAATATTACTACAGCTATAACATGTACGGGAAACCTAGAGAATGGACCCACAGTGAATACGAAAGGTTTCTAAATCTCAACTAATAGTCCCTCTCCTCGTGCTCCGGTTTCACTTTCCAACTGCTTTACTATCAATCTCCCAACTTGGAGAGACAGACCCTTTAACCTGCTCGTTCGCACAGGTTGCCAAATTGGCAAAGGATGAAAGGGAAAAGGGAGTACCAATGAGAGAGTAGCTGTTAGGCATTTGGACGGGCACATGTCACTCTAATTTCCCGGCACGAAGAAGAATAAACCAAAGTCTCAGCCAACCGCTGGAACCAGTATAGGTCCTGAACCAACATTTGGGACTTGTAGTCAGCTCACAAAAAACGAGTTGAAAAATGGAGCTCAGGGGCACAGCAATTCATATACTGGTAGAGTAATAAAGGACAACAATCTTCCAAAAATCTGTTGAGGGAAGGCAACGAGGGGGACTTGAAAGAGAGCCAGAATAGCAGGAAACAGATTTCAACAGTTACATTGGAATCACCTTTAAGACACAGGAAGAGGGGCACAACTTCGACAATGATGCACTATGCCAAAAAGGTCGTATGCGTTTTCTCCTGAATATATTCAGGAGAAAACGCATACGCCCTTTTTGGCCAAGCAAGCAAGCGGGCAATGCAAATCTGCACTACAAAGAAGTGTCATTTCCCACCGGACCAAGGGTCATCCACAAAATGTGTAAAAACCAGAAAGGCAAGACAGGCCCTGGAAAACAGGGAGCCTAAGTATGCTGATGGGCAGGATGTAATTGGCCAACTGACTCTCTGGAGGAGTGCACTGTGTTCCCTAAAACAAGTAAGCAACAGAGCTACAGAGCCAAGGGCACTTCCAGTCTAGGGAATATACCTTTGGAAAACTGAAAATCAATAAGGCAGAGCCACCCCAAAATTTAGGGCTGCACTGCTTACAAGAACCTCCACTTGGGTACACATTAACTATCCCAGGAAAGACAAAAATGATTCAAGAAATTGTGTTACTTACGTACGATGGAATATCCCTCAGCCATGAAATCAATGTCATAAGGCCAGTAGCAGCAAAATGAATGGACTGAGGTATGATGATTCTAAGTGAAATAAGTCACAGAGAAAAAGAAATTTAACATGAGATATCACTTATGAAGGTCCTGTAAACATGGCTATACAAGAACTGAGTTAGGAAAGAGAACAGAGTCTCACATTTAGAAAACACTCTTGTGCCGCCTTAAGGGGAAAGGAGAGGTGGGGTGATGCATAAAACCAGAGCTTGATATAAGTACAGGTACCATTCCGAAAACCAACTACGGAATAGACAAGACCTACACCTTGCTCAGTGAAAGGGACTCAAAACCCAGTATTTCCCGCCGAGGAATATATCTGACTAGTAAGAATCTTAAAACCAATGTATTGATATGTCACCGTAAGGGAATCAAGTGTGTCTAGACTGGCATAAACATGGCAGTAAGAATCAGCTCAAACCCACTATAAAAAGAATTTCGAAAACAAAACAAAAAAACAGGGAAATTCTGTACAATTCCTTCAGGGGCTCTGATGAAACCTGGAATGACCCTATCTACAATGACAGCTGGATGTGGCATAAGGCTGGACACTTGGGACTGAGAGGATTGGTGAGATTTGGTAAGCAAATGCAGAGCATTTAAAGCAATAATGCGTGGCACACATTCCAATGGTCCCAACTCTCCCGGTTGAAGGGAATATTATTGCAGTTATAATATGTACGGGAAACGTAGAGAATGGACACACTGTGAATACGAAAGGTTTCTAAAACTCAACTAATAGTCCCTCTCCTGATGTTGCGGTTTGAATTTCCAACTGCTTTACTATCAATCTCCCAAATTGCAGAGACAGCCCTTTTATCCTCCTGGTTCGCACAGGTTGCTAATTTGGCAGAGGATGAAAGGGAAGAGGGAGAACAAATGAGAGAGTAGCTGTTAGGCATGTGGACGGGCACATGTCACTATAATTTCCTGGCAGGAAGAAGAATTAACCAAAGTCTCAGCCACCCGCCGGGAACCAGTATACGTCCTGAACCGATGTTTGGGGCTTGCGGTCAGCTCAAAAAAACGAGTTGAAAAATGGATCTCAGATTCATAGCAATTCACAAACTGGCAGAGTAATAAAGGACCACTATCGTCCAAAAATCTGTTGAGGGAAGGCAAAGAGGCAGACTTGAAAGAGAGCCAGAATAAGAGGAAACAGATTTCAAGATGTATATTGGAATTGCATTTAAAGCACAGGAAGAGGGGCACAACTTCGACAAAGAGGCACTTGGCCAAAAAGGGCGTATGCGTTTTATCCTGAATATATTCAAGAGAAAACGCACACGCCCTTTTTGGCCAAGCAAGCAAGTGGGCAATGCAAATCGGCACTACAAAGAAGTATCACATCCCACCGGTCAAAAGGGACAGCCACAATATGTGTAAAAAAAACAGAAAGGCAAGACAGTCCCTCGAGAACAGGGAGCCTAGTTATGCTTATGGGCAGGATGTAACTTGACAACTGCCTCTCTGGAGGAAGGCACTGTGTTCCCTAAAACAAGTAAACAACAGAGCTACAGAGCGAAGGGCACTTCCAGTCTAGGGAATATACCTTGGGAAAACTGAAAATCAATAAGACAGAGCCACCCCAAAATTTACGGCTGCACTGCTTACAAGAACCTCAACTTGGGTACACCTTAAATTTCCCACGAAAGACAAAAATGGTTCAAAAAATTGTGTTACTCACGTACGATGGAATAGCCCTCAGCCATGAAATCAATGTCATAAGGCCAGTAGCAGCAAAATGAGTGGATTCAGGTACGATGATTCTAAGTGAAATAAGTCACAAACATAAAGAAACTTATCATAAGATATCACTTATGAAGGTCCTGTAAACATGGCTACACATGAACTAAGTTAGGAAAGAGAACAGAGTCTGACACTTAGAAAACACTCTTATGCCTGCTTAAGGGGGAAGGAGAAGTGGGGTGATGCATAAGACCAGAGTTAGATATTAGTACAGGTACCGTTCCAAAAACCAACTACGGAATAGTCAAGACCTACACCTTGCTCAGTGAAAGTGACTCCAAACCCAATATTTCCCGCAGAGGAATATATCTGACTAGTAAAAATCTTAAAACCTATGTATTGATATGTCTCCGTAAGGGAATCAAGTGTGTCTAGACTGGCATAAACATGGCAGTGAGAATATGCTCAAACATATTATAAAAAGGAATTTCAAAAGCAAAACAAAAAAAACAGGGCAATTATTTACAATTCCTTCAGGGGCTTTGATGAAACCTGGAATGACCCTATCTACAACAACAGCTAGATGTGGCATATGCCTGGACACTTGGGACAGAGAGGATTGTTGAAATTCGGTGAGCAAATGCAGACCATTTAAAGCAATAATGCATGGCTCACATTCCAAGGGTCTCAACTCTCCAGGTTGAAGGGAATATTACTACAGCTATAACATGTACGGGAACCCTAGAGAATGGACACAGTGTGAATAGGAAAATTTCCTAAAACTCAACAAAAAGTCCCTCTCCTGGTGCTCCGGTTTGAATTTCCACCTGCTTTACTATCAATCTCCTTTCTTGGAGAGACAGCCCCGTTAACCTCCTGGTTCTCACAGGTTGCCAATTTGGCAGAGGATGAAAGGGAAGATGGAGAACAAATGAGTGAATAGGTGTTAGGCATTTGGACGAGCACATGTCACTCCAATTTCCCGGCAGGAAGAAGAATTAATCAAAGTCTCAGCCAACCGCCGGGAACCAGTATTGGTCCTGAACCAAAATTTTGGACTTGCGGTAAGCTCACAAAAAACGAGTTGATAAATCGAGCTCAGGGCACAGCATTGCACAAACTGGCAGAGTAATAAAGGACAACAATCGTCCGAAAATCTGTTGAGGGAAGGCAACGGAGCGGACTTGAAAGCGAGCTAGAAAAGCAGGAAACAGATTTCAAGAGGTACATAGGAATTGCTTTTAAAGCACAGGAAGAGGGGCACAATTTAGACAATGATGCACTTGGCCCAAAAGGGCGTATGCGTTTTCTCCTGAATATATTCAGGAGAAAACACATACGCCCTTTTGGGCCAAGAAAGAAAGCGGGCAATGCAAATCTGCACTACAATGAAGTATCACATCCCACCGGTCAAAAGGGATATCCGAAAAATGTGTAAAAACCAGAAAGGCAAGATAGGCCCTGGAGAACAGGGAGCCTAGTTATGCTGAAGGAAAGGATGTAAATTGCAAACTGCCTCTCTGAAGGAGTGCATTGTCTTCCCTAAAACAAGTAAACAACAGAGCTACAGAGCCAAGGGCCATTACAATCTAGGGAATATACCTTGGGAAAATTGAAAATCAATAAGACAGAGCCACCCCAAAATTTAGGGCTGCACTGCTTACAAGAACCTCAACTTGGGTACACCTTAAATATCCCAGGAAAGACAAAAATGGTTCAAGAAATTGTGTTACTTATGTACGATGGAATATCAGTCAGCCATGAAATCAATGTCATAAGACCAGTAGTTTCAAAATGAGTGGATTCAGTTACGATGATTCTAAGTGAAATAAGTTACAGAGAAAAAGAATCTTATCATAAGATATCACTTATGAAGTTCCTGTAAACATGGCTACACATGAACTGATTTAGGAAAGAGAACAGAGTATCACATTTAGAAAACACTCTTATGCCTGCTTAACGGGGAAGGAGAGGTAGGGTGATGCATAAAACCAGAGTTTGATATTAGTACAAGTACCGTTCCAAAAACCAACTACGGAATAGAAAACACCTACACTTTCCTCAGTGAAACGGACTCAAAACGCCATATTTCCCGCAGAGGAATATATCTGACTGGTAAGAATCTTAAAACCTATGTATTGGTATGTCTCCGTAAGGGAATCAAGTTTGTCTAGACTGGCATAAACATGGCAGTGAGAATCAGTTCAAACCCACTATAAAAAGGAATTTCAAAAACAAAACAAAAAAACAGGGAAATTCTATAAATTCCTCCAGGGGCTCTGATGAAACCTGGAATGACCCTATCTACAACGACAGCTGGATGTGGCAAAAGGCTGGACACTTAGGACTGAGAGGATTGGTGAGATTCGGTGAGCAAATGCAGACCCTTTAAAGCAATAACGAGTGGCCCACATCCCAAGGGTCACAATTCTCCAGGTTGAAGGGAATATTATTACAGCAATAACATGTACGGGAACCCTAGAGAATGGACACACTGTGAATATGAAAGATTTCTAAAACTCAACTAATAATCCCTCTCCTGGTGCTCCGGTTAGACTTTCCAACACATTTACTACCAATCTCCCAACTTGGAAAGACAGCCCTTTAACCTCCTGGTTCGCACACGTTGCCAATTTGGCAGAGGATTAAAGGGAAGAGGGAGAACCAATGAGAGAGTAGCTGTTAGGCATTTGGACGGGCACATGTCACTCTAATTTCCCGGAAGGATGAAGAATTAACCAAAGTCTCAGCCACCCGCCGGGAACCAGTATAGGTCTTGAACCAAAATTTGGACTTGCGGTCAACTCACAAAAAACGAGTTGAAAAATGGAGCTTAGGGTCACAGCAATGCACAAACTGTCAGAGAAGTAAAGGACAACAATCGTCCAAAAATCTGTTGAGGGAATGCAACGAGGCAGACTTGAAAGCGAGCCAGAATAGCAGGAAACATATTTCAAGGGGTACATTGCAATCACCTTTAAAGCACAGGAAGAGGGGCACAACTTCGACAATGATGCACTTGGCCAGAAAGGGCGTATGTGTTTTCTCCTGAATATATTAAGGAGAAAACACATACGTCCTTTTTTGCGAAGCAAGCAATCGGGCAACGCAAATCTGAACTACAATGAAGTATCACTTCCCACCATTCAAAAGGGACATCTGCAAAATGTGTAAAAACCAGAAAGGCAAGACAGGCCCTGGAGAACAGGGAGCCTAGTTATGCTGATGGGCAGGATGTAAATTGCCAACTGCCTCTCTGGAAGAGTGCATTGTGTTCCCTAAAACAAGGAAACAACAGAACAACAGAGCCAAGGGCACTTCCAGTCTAGGGAATACACCTTGGGAATACTGAAAATCAATAAGACAGAGCCAACGCAAAATTTAGTACTGCACTGCTTACAAGAACCTCAAATTGGGTACACCTTAAATATCCTAGTTTAGACAAAAATGGTTCCAGAAATTGTGTTACTTACGTACGATGGAATATCCCTCAGCCATGAAATCAATGTTATATGGCCAGTAGCAGCAAAATGAGTGTATTCAGGTACGATGATTCTAAGTGAAATAAGTCACAGAGAAAAAGAAACTTATCATAAGATATCACTTATGAAGGTCCTGTAAACATGGCTACACATGAACTGAGTTAGGAAGGAGAACAGAGTCTCACATTTAGAAAACACTCTTATGCCTGCTTAACGGGGAAGGAATGGTGGGGTGATGCATAAAACCAGAGTTTGATATTAGTACACTTACCGTTCCAAAAACCAAATACTGAATAGACAAGACCTACACTTTCCTCAGTGAAATGGACTCAAAACCCCATATTTCTCGCAGAGGAATATATCTGACTAGAAAGAATCTTAAAACCTATGTATTGATAAGTCTCCATTTTGATGGGCATGGTTCATTGTGATTACAGAGTTCATGGAGCATTGAGATGAAAAGTGGCATGGAGCATTTTGATTACAGTTGCCTTGGAGCATTGTGATGACAAGGGCATGGAGCATTCTGATGAGAAGGCCATGGAGCAGATTGATGACATGCGTCATGGAGCTTTGTGATGACAATAGCATGGAGCATTGTGATTAAAGGGGTCTTGGAGCATTGTGATGACAAGGGTCATGAAGCCTTGTGATGACAAGGCCGTGGAACATTGTCATGACAGGGTTGAGGGAGTATTCTGATGACTAGTGATGGGACATTTTGATATCAGTGGTGAGAGAGCATTTTGATGAGAAGTACATGGAGCATTGTGATGACAAGTTTTATGGAGCATTCTGATGACAAGTTTGTGGAAAATTTTGATAACAAGCGCATGGAGCATTGTGATAACAAGTGTCATGGAGCACTCTGCTGACAAAGGCATGGAGCATTGTGATGGCAAGTGTCACAGAGCATTGTGAATGAAAAGTTCATGGAGCATTATGGTGACAAATTTCACAGAGACCTGTGATGACGAGGGCATGGACTATTTTGATGCCAAAGGTCATGTAGCATTGTGATGACTGGAATCACGGAGCATTGTGATGACAAGGACATGGAGCATTGTGATGACAGGGGCATGGAGCATTGGTCTGACAAGTTTCATGGATTATTGAGATGACAGTGGGCATGGCGCAATGTGATGACAAGGGCATGCAGCATTGTTATGAGAAGGTCATGGAGTACTGTGCAGACAGGTGTCATGGAGCTTTGTGATGACATATATCTTGGTGCATTGTGATGACAATGGCATTGAGCATTGTGAAGACAAGTGTCATGGAGGATTGTGATGACAAAGGTAATGGAGCATTGTGATGACAAGGGCTTGGAGCTTTTTGATGACAATGGTCATGGAGCACTGTGATGACAAGGGCATGGAGCACTGTGATGACAACGGCCATTAAGAATTTTGATGACAATGTCGTGAAGCACTGTGATGGAAAGCACTTGGAGCTTGCTATGACAGGGTTCATGGAGCATTGCGATGACAAGTGCATGGAGAATTGTGATGACAAGATGATGTAACATTGTGATGAGAAGTGTCATGGAGCATTGTGATGGCAAGACCGTGGAGCACTGTTTTGAGAAGACCATGGATAATTGTGATGTTGAGCGTCATGCAGCACTGTAATGACAAGGGGCATGGAGCATTGTGATGACAGGGGTCATGGAGCACTGTGATGAGAAGTTCATGGATCACTGGGATGACAATATTCATTGAGTATTGTGATGGCAGTGGTCATGGAGCATTGCAATGACAATGGAAAGGTGCATTGTGATGACAAGGTCCTGGAGCATTGTGAGGAGAAGACCATGGAGCCTTGTGATGACAAGTGTCATGGAGCATTCTGATGAAAAGGGGTGTGGAGCACTGTGATTACATGGGTCTTGGAGCATTGTGATGAAAATGGCATGGGAGATTTTGATGCAAAAGGCATGGAGCCTTGTCATGACAGGGTTCAAGGAGCATACTGACGACAAGTGTCAGGGAGCATTATAATGACAAGTGTATTGAGCATTGTGATGACAAAGGTCATGGAGCATTGTGATGAGAAGACCATGGATAATTGTGAAGATGAGCATCATGGGGTGTTGTGATGACAAGTGTTATGAAACATTGTGATCACAAGGGTTTGGAGCATTGTGTTGACAGAGGTTATGGAGCATTTTGATTTCATTGTGATGACAATAGCATCAAGCATTATGATGATGGACATGGTTCATTGTGATTACAGAGTTCATGGAGCATTGAGATGAAAAGTGGAAAGGAGCATTTTGATTACAGTTGTGTTGGAGCATTGTGATGACAAGGGCATGGATCATTGTGATGAGAAGGCCATGCAGCAGACTGATGACATGCGTCATGGAGCTTTGTGATGACAATAGCATGGAGCATTGTGATTACAGGGGTCTTGGAGCATTGTGATGACAAGGGTCATGGAGCCTTGTGATGACAAGGCCGTGGAACATTGTCATGACAGGATTGAGGGAGTATTCTGATGACTAGTGATGGGACATTTTGATATCAGTGGTGAGAGAGCATTTTGATGAGAAGTACATGGAACATTCTGATGACAAGTTTGTGGAAAATTTTGATAACAAGCGCATGGAGCATTGTGATAACAAGGGTCATGGAGCACTCTGCTGACAAAGGCATGGAGCATTGTGACGGCAAGGGTCACAGAGTATTGTGAATGAAAAGTTCATGGAACACTATGGTGACAAATTTCACAGAGCCCTTTGATGACGAGGGCATGGAACATTTTGATGTCAAAGATCATGATGCATTGTGATGACTGAAATCACGGAGCATTGTGATGACAAGGGCATGGAGCATTGTGATGACAGGGGCATGGAGCATTGGTCTGACAAGTTTCATGGATTATTGAGATGACAGTGGGCATGGCGCATTGTGATGACAAGGGCACGCAGCATTGTTATGAGAAGTTCATGGAGTACTTTGCAGACAGCTGTCAGGGAGCATTGTGATGACATATGTCTTGGTGAATTGTGATGACAATGGCATGGAGAATTGGGAAGTCAAGTGTCATGGAGGATTGTGATGACAAAGGTAATGGAGCATTGTGATGACAAGGGCATGGATCATTGTGATGACAAGGTCAGGGATTATTGTGAAGACCGGTGTCAGGGAGCATTGTGATGACATATGTCATGGTCCCTTGTGATGACAATGCCATGGAGCATTGTGATAACAAGTGTCATGGAGGATTGTGATGACAAAGGTAATGGAGCATTGTGATGACAAGGGCTTGGAGCACTGTGTTGACAAGGGCATGGAGCATTGTGATAACAAGGACAATTGATAATTTTGATGACAATTCATGAAGCATTGTGATGACAACCACATGGAGCTTGCTATGACAGGGGTCATGGAGCATTGCAATGAAAAGTACATAGAGAATTGTGATGACAAAGCATTTAACATTGTGAGGAGAAGTGTCATGGAGCATAGTGATTCCAAGGACGTGGAGAACTGTGATCACCAAAGACATGGAGCATTGTGATGACCAGGGCATTCAGCATTGTGATGGCAAGACCGTGGAGCATTGGGATGAGAAGACCATGGATAATTGTGATGACGAGTGTCATGGAGCACTGTAATGACAAGGGGCATGGAGCATTGTGATGGCAGGTGTTATAGAGAATTCTGATGACAGCGGTCATGGAGCATTGTAATGACAAGGGTCATGGAGCATTCTGATGACAAGCTTGTGGAGTATTGTGATGAAAATGGCATGGAGCATTGTGATGAAAATGGCATGGAGCCTTTTCATGACAGGGTTCAAGGAGCATTCTGACGACAAGTGTTAGGGAGCATTGTGATGACAAGTGTATTGAGAATTGTTATGACGAAGGTCATGGAGCATTGTGATGACAAGGGCATGGTGTATTGTCATGGCAGGCATCATTGAGCGTTGTGATGACAAGAATTATGGAACATTGTGATCACAAGGGTTTGGAGCATTGTGATGACAGGTGTCATGGATCATTTTGATTTAAAGGAGCATGGAGCATTGTGATGCCAATGGTCATGGAGCTTTGTGATGACAAATGTCATGGAGCATTGTGATGAGAAGGGCATGGAGCATTGTGATGAAAAGGTCATGGAGCATTTTGATGACAAAGGCATGGAGAATTGTGATGACAAATGTCATGGAGCACTGTGATGACATGTGTCACGGAGCATTGTGATTACGGGTTCATGGAGCATTGGGATGACAAGGGCAGGATCACTGTGATGACAAGTGTCATGGAGCATTTTGATGACAAGAGTCCCGGATCACTGTTTTGTCAGGGGTCATGGAGCACTGTGATGACAGTGGTCATGGAGCATTGTGATGACAGGGGTCATGGAGCATTGTGATGAGAATGTCATGGAACATTGGGCTGAAAATGTTCATGGAGTACTGTGATGACAGCAGTCATGGAGCATTGTGATGACAAGGTCCTGGAGCCTTCTGATGTAAATGGGCATGGAGCACTGTGATTACAGGGGTCTTGGAGCATTCTGATGACAAGGGAAAGGAGCATTGCGATGAGAAAGCCATGGAGCATTCTGATGACATCCATCATGGATCTTTGTGATGACAAGGGCATGGAGCACTGTGAGTACATGTGTCTTGGAGCCTTGTGATGACAAGGGTCATGGAGCATTGTTATGACAGGGGTAATGGAGCATTTTGATGACAAGGCCATGTGGAATTGGTCTGAAAAGTTTCATGGATTATTGTTATGAGAGTGGGCATGGAGTATTTTGTTGACAAGGGCCCGGAATACTGTGGTACAGGGTTCATGGGGAACTGTGATGACAAGGGCATGGAGCAATGTTATGAGAAGGGCATCGAGCATTTTGATGACAAGCGTCATGGAGATTTGTGATCACAAGGGCATGGCACAATGTGACAAAAAGTTTCATGGAGCATTGTGATGACAATGACATGGAGCATTGTGATGCCAAGGGTCATGGAGCTTTGTGATGACAAAGGTCATGGAGCAATTTGATGACATGTGTTATGGAGCATTGTGAGGTCAGGGGTCATGGAGCATTGTGATGAAAACGGTCATGGAGCATTTTGATGACATGGGTTATGGAGCACTGTGATGTCAGGGCTCATGGAGAACTGTTATGATAAGGGCATGTAGTATTGTGATGACAGGGGTCATGGAACATTGTGATGACAAGGGTGAGGGAATATTGTGATGACTACTGATGGAACATTGTGATATCAGTGGTGAAAGAGCATTTTGATGAGAAGTGCATGGAGCATTGTGATGACAAGCTGGTGGAGCATTGTGTTGACAAGGGCATGGAGCATTGTGATGACAAGTCTCAATGAGTATTGTGCTGAGAAAGGCATGGAGCATTGTGATGACAAGGGTCATGGAGCATTGTGATGAAACTTTCATGGAGCATTGTGGTGACATAGGTCAAAGAGACTTGTGATGACGAGGGCATTGACCATTGTGATGACAATGATCAGGAAGCATTGTGATGAATGGAGTCACGGAGCCTTGTGATGACAGGGGTGATGGAGCATTGGGATGTCAAGGGCATGGAGCACTGTGATGACAGGGGCATGGAGCATTGGTCTGACAAGTTTCATGGATTATTGTAATGACAGTGGGAATGGTGCATTGTGATGACAAGAGCATGGAACATTGTGATGACAACGTCATGGATTATTTTGAAGACAGGTGTCAGGGAGCATTTTGATGACATATGTCATGGTCCATTGTGATGTCAATGACCTGGAGCATTGTGATGCCAAGTGTCATGGAGGATTGTGATGACAAAGGTAAAGGAGTATTGTGATGACAAGGGCATGGATCATTGTGATGACAAGGGCCATTGAGAATTTTAATGACCAGGTCTTAAAACATCGTGATGACAAGCACATGGAGCTTGTTATGACAGGGGTCATGGAGCATTGTGATGACAAGTCCATGCAGAATTGTGATGACAAGAGCATATATCATTGTGATGAGAAGTGTCAAGAAGCATTGTGATGACAAGGACGTGGAGAATTGTGATGACAAGGGACATGGAGCATTGAGATGACCAGGGCATGGAGCATTGTGTTGGTAAAACCGTGAAAAATTGTGATGAGAAGACCTTGGGTAATTGTGATGACGAACATCATTGCGCACTGTACAGACAAGGGGCAAGGAGCATTGTGATGACAGGTGTAAGGGATCATTGTGATGACATGGGTCATGTAGCATTGTGATGACAAGGGCATGGAGCATTCTGATGACAAGGGCTTGGAGCATTCTGATGACAAGTGTCATGAAGCATTGTGATGACAATGGCAGGGAGCATTGTGATGACAAGGGACATTGAGAATTTTTATAACAATGTCATGAAGCATTGTGATGACAAGGATATGGAGCTTGCTATGACAGGGTTCAGGGAACATTGCGATGACAAGTGCATGGAGAATTCTGATGACAAGAGCATGTAACATTGTGATGAGAAGTGTCATGGAACATTGTGATGACAAAGAGGTGGAGAACTGTGATGACAACGGACATGGATCATTGTGATGACCAGGGCATGGAGCAATGTGATGGCAAGACCGTGGAGTATTGTGATGAGAAGGCCATGGATAATCGTGGTGACATGCATCATGGAGCATTATGATGACAAGAGCCATGGAGCATTCTGACATAAGATATCACTTATGAAGGAAATGTAAACATGGGTACACAAGAACTGAATTAGTAAAGAGAACAGAGTCTCACATAGAGAAAACATACTTATGCCTGCTTAAGGGGAAAGGAGAGGTGGGGAGATGCATAAATCCAGAGTATGATATTAGCACAGGTACCATTCCATAATCCAAATACAGAATAGACAAGACCTACTCCTTCCTCAGTGAACGGGACTCAACACCCCTATTCTCCTCAGAGGAATATATCTGACTAGTAAGTATCTTAAAACATATGTATTGATATGTCTCCGTAAGGGAATCTCGTGTGTGTAGACTGGCATAAACATGGCAGTGAAAATCAGCTGAAACACACGATAAAAAGGAATTTAAAAACAAAACCAAAAAACAGGGAAATTCTTTACAATTCCTTCAGGGGCTCTGATGAAACCTGGAATGACCCTATCTACGACAGCTGGATGTGGCATAAGGTTGGACACTTGCGACTGAGAGGATTGGTGAGATTCAGTGAGCAAATGCAGACCTTTAAAGCAATAATGCGTGGCACCCATTCCTTGGGTCCCAACTCTCCAGGTTGAAGGGAATATTACTACAGCTATAACATGTACGGGAAACCTAGAGAATGGACACACTGTGAAGAAACGAAAGGTTTCTAAAACTCAACGAATAGTCCCTCTCCTCGTGCTCCGGTTTGACTTTCCAACTGCTTTACTATCAATCTCCCAACTTGGAGAGACAGCCCCTTTAACCTCCTGGTTCGCACAGGTTGCCAAATTGGCAGAGGATGAAAGGGAAGAGGGAAAACCAATGAGAGAGTAGCCTTTAAGCATTTGGACGGGCAAATGTCAATCTAATTTCCCGGCACAAAGAAGGATTAACCAAAGTCTCAGCCACCCGCCGGGAACCAGTATAGGTCCTGAACGAAAATTTGGGACTTGTGGTCAGCTCACAAAAAAACGAGTTGAAAAATGGAGCTCAGGGACACAGCAATTCATAAACTGGCAGCGTAATAAAGGACAACTATTGTTCAAAAATCTGTTGAATAAAGGCAACGAGACGGACTTGAAAGCCAGCCAGAATAGCAGGAAACAGATCTCAGGAGGTACACTGGAATCACCTTTAAATCACAGGAAGAGGGGCACAATTTCGACAATAATGCACTTGGCCAAAAAGGGCGTATGCGTTTTCTCCTGAATATATTCAGGAGAAAACGCATACGCCCTTTTTGGCCAAGCGACCACGAGGGCAATACAAACCTGCACTATAAAGAAGTATCACTTTCCACCTGTAAAAAGGTTTATCCGCAAAATGTGTAAAAACCAGAAAGGCAAGAAAGGCCCTGGAGAAAAGGGAGCCTAGTTATGCTGATGGGCAGGAAGTAAATTGCCAACTGCCTCTCTGGAGGAGTGCATTGTGTTCCCTAAACCAAGTAAACAACAAAGCTACAGAGCAACGGGCACTTCCAGTGTAGGGAATATACCTTGGGAAAACTGAAAATCAATAAGACAGAGCAAACACAAAATTGAGGGCTGAACTGCTTACAAGAACCTCAACTTGGGTACACATTAAATATCCCAGGAAAGATAAAAATGGTTCAAGAAATTGTGTTACTTATGTACAATGGAATACCCCTCAACTATGAAATTAATGTCATGAGGCCAGTAGCAGCAAAATGAGTGGATTCAGGTACGATGATTCTAAGTGAAATAAGTCACAGAGAAGTAGAAACTTATCATAAGATATCTCTTATGAAGGCCCTGTAAACATGGCTACACATGAACTGAGTTACGAAAGAGAACAGAATCTCACATTTAGAAAACACTCTTATGCCTGCTTAAGGGGGAAGGAGAGGTGGGGTGATGCATAAAACAAGAGTGTGATATTAGTACAGGTACCGTTCCAAAAACCAACAACGGAAAAGACAAGACCTACAATTTCCTCAGTGAAAGGGACTCAAAACCCCATAACACCTGCAGAGGAATATATCTGACTAGTAAGAATCTTAAAACCTATGCATTCATATGTCTCCTTAAGGGAATCAAGTGTGTCTAGACTGGAATAAACATGGCAGTGAGAATCAGCTCAAACCCACTATAAAAAGGAATTTGAAAAACAAAACAAAAAAACAGGGAAATTATTTTCAATTCCTTCAGGGGCTCTGATGAAACCTGGAATGACCCTATCTACAACGACAGATGGATGGGGCATAAGGCTGGACACTTGGGACTGAGAGAATTGGTGAGATTCGGTGAGCGAATGCAGACCATTTAAAGCAATAATGCATGGCACACATTCCAAGGGTCCCAACTCTCCAGGTTGAAGGGAATATTACTACAGCTATAACATGTATGGGAAACCTAGAGAATGGACATATTGTGAATACGAAAGGTTTCTAAAACTCAACTAATAGTCCCTCTCCTGGTGATCCGGTTTGACTTTCCAACTGCTTTACAATCAATGTCCCAACATGGAGAGACAGCCCCTTTTTCCTCCTGGTTCGCACAGGTTGCCAATTTGGCAGAGGATGAAAGGGAAGAAGGAGAACCAATGAGAGAGTAGCTGTTAGACATTTGGACGGGCACATGTCACTCTGATTTCCGGGCAGGTAGAAGAATTAGCCAAAGTCTCACCCAACCGCCGGGAACCATTATAGTTCCTGAACCAAATTTTTGGACCTGCCATCAGCTCACAAAAAACGAGTTGAAAAATGGAGCTCAGGGGCACATCCATTCACAAACTGGCAGAGTAAAAAAGGACAAATATCGTCCAAAAATCTGTTGAGGGAAGGCAACGAGGCGGACTTGAAAGCGAGCCAGAATAGCAGGAAACAGATTTCAAGAGATACATTGGAATCACCTTTAAAGCACAGGAAGAGTGGCACAACTTCGACAATGATGCACTTGGCCATAAAGGGCGTATGCGTTTTCTCCTGCATATATACAGGAGAAAACGCATACGCCCTTTTTTGCCAAGCAAGCAAGCGGGCAATGCAAATCTGCACTACAAAGAAGTATCACTTCCCACCGGTAAAAAGTGACATCCGCAAAATGTGTAAAAACCAGAATGGCAAGAAAGGCCCTGGAGAACAGGCAGCCTAGTTATGCTGATGGGCAGGATGTAAATTGACAACTGCCTCTCTGGAGGAGTGCATTGTGTTCCCTAAAACAAGTAAACAACAGAGCTACAGAGCCAAGGGCACTTGCAGTCTAGGGAAGATACCTTGGGAAAATTGAATATCAATAAGACAGAGCAAACACAAAATTGAGGGCTGCACTGCTTACAAGAACCTCAACTTGGGTCCACCTAAAATATCCCAGGAAAGACAGAAATGGTTCAAGAAATTGTGTTATTACGTACGATGGAATATCCCTCAGCCATGAAATCAAAGTTATAAGGCCAGTAGCAGCAAAGTTAGTGTATTCAGGTACAATGATTCTAAGTGAAATCAGTCTCAGAGAAAAAAAAAACATATCATAAGATATCACTTATGAAGGTCCTGTAAACATGGCTACACATGAACTGAGTTAAGAAAGAGAACAGAGTCTCACATTTAGAAAACACTCTTATGCCTGCTTAAGGGGGAAGGAGAGGTGGGGTGATGCATAAAACAAGAGTGGGATATTAGTACAGGTTCCGTTCCAAAAAGCAACTATGGATAAGGCAAGACCTACACCTTCCTCAGTGAAAGGGACCCAGAACACCATATTTCCCGCGCAGGAATACATCTGACTAGTAAGAATCTAAAAACCTATGCATTGATATGTCTCCTTAAGGGAATCAAGTGTGTCTAGACTGGCATAAACATGGCAGTGAGAATCAGCTCAAAATCACTATACAGAGGAATTTCAGAAACAAAACAAAAAAACAGGGAAATTCTTTACAATTCCTTCAGGGGCTCTGATGAAACCTGGAATGACCCTATCTTCAACGACACCTGGATATGGCATAAGGCTGGACACTTGGGACTGAGAGGATTGGTGAGATTCGGTGAGCAAATGCAGACCATTTAAAGCAATAATGTGTGGCACACATTCCAAGGGTCCCAACTCTCCAGGGTGAAGGGAATATTACTACAGCTATAACATGTATGGGAAACCTAGAGAATGGACGCACATTGAATACGAAAGGTTTCTAAAACACAACTAATAATCCCTCTCCTGGTGCTCCAGTTTGACTTTCCAACTGCTTTACTATCAATCTCCCAACTTGGAGAGACAGCCCCTATAACCTCCTGGTTCTCACAGGTGGCCAATTTGGCAGAGGATGAAAGGGAAGAGGGAGAACCAAGGAGAGATAGCTGTTAGGGATGTGGACGGGCACATGTCACTCTAATTCCTGTCAGGAAGAAGAATTAACCAAAGTCACAACCACCCGCTGGGAACCAGTATAGATCCTGAACCAAAATTTTGTACTTGCGGTCAGCTCACAAAAAACGAGTTGAAAAATGGAGCTCAGGGGCACAGCAATTCACAAACTGGCAGAGTAATAAAGGACAACAATCGTCCAAATATCTGTTGAGGGAAGGCAATGAGGTGGACTTGAAAGCGAGCCAGAATAGCAGGAAACAGATTTCAAGAGGTACATTGGAATTACGTTTAAAGCACAGGAAGAGGGGCACAATTTCGACAATGATGCTCTTGGCCAAAAATGGGCGTATGCATTTTATCCTGAATATTTTCAGGAGAAAACGCATACGCACATTTTAGCCAAGCAAGCAAGCGGGCAATGCAAATCTGCACTACAATGACGTATCACTTCCCACAGGTCAAAAGGGACATCGCAAAATGTGTAAAAACGACAAAGGCAAGACAGGCGCTGGAGAACAGGGAGCCTAGTTATGCTGAAGGGCAGGATGTAAATTGCCAACTGCCTCTCTGGAGGAGTGCATTGTGTTCCCTAAAACAAGTAAACAACAGAGCTACAGAGCCAAGGGCACTTCCAGTCTAGGGAAGATGCCTTGGGAAAACTGAAAATCAATAAGTCAGAGCCACCCCAAAATTTAGGGCTGCACTGATTCCAAGAACCTCAACTTGGGTACACCTTAAATATCCCAGGAAAGACAAAAATGCTTCAAGAAATTGTGGTACTTACGTACGATGGAATATCCCTCAGCCATGAAATCAATCTCATAAGGGCAGTAGCAGCAAAATGAGTGGATTCTGGTACGATGATTCTAAGTGAAATAAGTCACAGAGAAAAAGAAACTTATCAGAAGATATCACTTATGAAGGTCCTGTAAACATGGCTACACATGATCTGAGTTAGGAAAGACAACAGAACAATGAAACATATCATAAGATATCACTCATAGTGCGAATGTACACATGGCTAACCATGAACTGAATTACAAACACAACAGAGTCACACATTTAGAAAACAAACTTCTGCCTGATTAAGGGGAAAGGCGAGGTGGGGTGATGCATAAATCCACAGTCCTTAATTAGCACAGATATCGTTCCATAAACCAAGTATGTAATAGACAGCACCTACTCCTGGCAAAATCAACTGGACTCAACAACCCCTATTCATTGAAGAGGAATATATCTGACTAGTAAGGATTTTAAAACATATGTATTCTCATGTCTCCATAAATGAATCATGTGTGCGTATAATGTCATGAACACAGCACTGAAATTCATCTAAACCCCCTTATAAAAATAAATTTCAAAAGCAAAATGCAAAAACAATGAAACAGGGAGAAAGTCTTAAAAATTACGTTCAGGGCCTGTGATGCAACCTGGATTGACCACCTTTACATCCACAGCTGGATGAGACATAAGACTGGACACTTGGGTCTGACAAGATTGCTGAGGTTGTGTGAGCAAAAGAACACCACTTAGAGCAATAATGTGTGCTACCCATTCTAGTGGCCACAACTCTCCAGGTTTAAGGGAATCTTCCTACAGTTAAGACATGCTTGGGGAACCCAGTGGATGGTACACTGTGTAATCGGGAAAGATTTCTAAAAGGTACCTCATTTTTCCTTTCCTCGTGCTCGGCTTTGCCATTCCATCTGCATTACTAAAAATCTCCCCACTTGGAGTGTCAGCGCCTTTACCCTCCTGTTATGCACAGTTTGCAAATTGTGCAGAGGATGAACAGGAAGAGGGGAAACAAATGAGAGATTAGCTGTAAGTGTTTGGATGGGCACATGTCACTCTAGTTTCCCATCAGGAAGAAGAATTAAACACAGCCTCAGCCTGCAAACCCGGGACCAGACTAGGGCCTAAAGCCATCCTGCGGTATTGCAGCCAGCTCACAAATAAGCAAGTTGAAAAATGGAAATCAGGGGCACAGCAATTCACAAACTTGCAGAGTTATAAAGGACAACTATCATCCAGAAATATATTGAGGTAAGGCAGTGAAGAGGATTTGTAAGCAAGGCAGAATTGAAGGAAACAGATTTCAAGAGGTAGATTGGAGTCGTCTTTAAAGCACATGAAAAGCGACAGAACTTCGACAATGTTGCCCTTGGCCGAAAAGGGAGTATGTGTATTTTCTTGAATATATTCGGGAAAAAAATGCATACGCCCTTTTTGGCCAAGCAAGCCATCAGGCATTGCAAATCCACCCTACATAGAAGTGTCACTTACCTCCGGTCAAAAGGGCCATCCGCAAATAGTGTAAAAACCACAAATACAAGACAGGCCATGGAGAAAAGGGAGCCTGGTTACGCCGATGGACAGGATGTAAATTGCCAACAGCCTCTCTGGAGAACTGTATGTTGTTTTCTAAAACAGAGCTATAGAGCATAGCACACTTCCACTCATGGGCGTGTATTTTGGGAAAATTAAAAATCCACAAAACACAGCCAGTCCAAAGTTTAGAGCTGCTCTGTTTACAAGAACCTCAACGTTGGTACACTTTAAATATCCCAGTAAAGGGAAAATAATGGATAAAGATGTTGTGGTACTTATATACAATGGCATGTCACTCAGACATAAAATCAATGTCATAAGGCCAATAGCAGCATAATGAGTGGCTTTAGGTATGATGATGCTAAGGGAAATGAGCCACAAAGAAAAAGAAACTTATTGTAATATATCACTTATAGAGGGAATGTAAACATGGATACACATGAACTGAATTTCAAAAGAGAACAGAGTTACACATTTAGAAAACACACTTATGCCTCCTTAAGGGGAAAGGTGACGTGGGGTGATGTATAAAAGCAGAGTTTGAAATTAGCACAGATACCATTCCATATAGCAAATATGTAATAGACAAGACCTACTCCTTTCTCAATGAACTGGACACAAAACACCCTATTCACTGAAGAGGAATATATCTGACTGGTAATAATCTTGAAACCTATGTATTTATATGTCTCCATAATGGAATCAAGTGTATGTAGATTGGCATAAACACAGATCAATGGAACAGGACAGAAAGCTCAGAGATAAACCTACATACCTATGGCTATCTCATCTATGACAAAGGAGCTAAGGATATACAATGGAGAAAAGACAGTCTCTTCAGTAATTGGTGCTGGGAAAACTGGACCCCTACACATAAAAGAATGAAATTAGAACACTCCATAACACCATACTCAAAAATAAACTCTAAATTGATTAGAGATCTAAATATAAGACCAGACACTATAAAACACTTAGAGGAAACCATAGGCAGAACACTCTATGACATAAATCACAGCAAGATCTTTTTTGACCCACCTCCTAGAGAAATGGAAATAAAAACAGAAATCACCAAATGGGACCTAATGAAACTTAAAAGCTTTTACACAGTACAAGAAAACATAAACAAGATGCAAAAACAACCCTCAGAATGGGAGAAAATATTTTCAAACGAAGCAATTGATAAAGGATTAATCTCCAAACTTTACAAGCACCTCATGTAGCTCAATATCACAAAAACAAACAACCCAATCCAAAAACGGGCAGAAGACCTAAATAGACATTTCTCCAAAGAAGATATACAGATTACCAAGAAACACATGAAAGGATGCTGAACATCACTAATCATTAGAGAAATGCAAATCAAAACTACCGTGAGGTATCACCTCACAGCAGTCAGAGTGGCAATCATTCAAAAAAATCTACAATACAATAAATGATGGAGAGGCCTTTATTGGAGAAAAGGGAACACACTTGCACTGTGGGTGGGAATGTAAATTGATATAGGCACTAGGGAGAATAGTACGGAGGTTCCTTTAAATAACTAACAATAGAAGTACCAAATGACACAACAATCCAACTACTGGGCAGTTGCCTTACGAAAACCATAATTCAAAAAGAGTTATGTACAAAATTATTCATTGCAGCTCTATTTACAATAGCCAGGACATGGAAGCAACCTAAGTGTCCATCGACAGATGAATGGATAAAGAAGATCTGGCACATATATACAATGGAATATTACTCAGCCATAAAAAGAAGCAAAACTGAGTTATTTGTACTGAGGTGGATGGATTAGAATCTGTCCTACACAGTGAAGTAAGTCAGAAAGGGAAAAACAAATACTGTATGTTAACAGAGATATACAGAATCTAATGAAGAAAAAAAAAGATTTTGAAGAACCTAGTGGCAGGACAGGATTAAGGACACAGATGTAGAGAAAGGACTTGAGGACACCGGAAAGGGTATGGGTAAGCTGGGACGAAGTGAGAGAGTGGCATGGACATAAATATATTACCACATGTAACACCGATAGCTACTGGGAAGCAGCCACATAGAACAGGGAGATCAGCTCGGTGCTTTGTGACCACATAAAGAGGTGGGATATGGAGTGTGGGAGGGAGATGCAAGAGGGAGGGGATTTGGTGATATTTGTATATGTATAGCTGACTCACTTTGTTATACAGCAGAAACTAACACTCCATTGTAAAGCAATTATACTCCAATAAACGTGAAAAAGGAAAAAAAAAAAGAAAGCCCAGGGATAAACCTACACACCTATGGTCAACTAATCTATGACAAAGGAGGCAAGACTATACAATGGAGATAAGACAGTCTCTTCAATCAGTGGTGCTGGGAAATATCGAAAGATACATGTAAAAAATGAAATTAGAACACTCCCAACACCATACATAAAAATATATTCAAAATGGATTAGAGACCTTAATGTAAGACCGGACAGTATAAAACTCTGAGAGGAAAGCTTATGAAGAATACTCTGACGTAAATCACAGCAAGATCTTTTTTGATCCACCTCCTATACTAATGAAATAAAAAAAAGAAGCTAAACAGATGGGACCCAATGAAACGTAAAAGCTTTTGCAAAGCAAAGGAAACTACAAACAAGACGAAAGGACAACCCTCAGAATGGCAGAATATATTTGCAAATGAATCAATGGACAAATGATTAATCTCCAATATATATAAACAGCTCATGCAGGTCAACATTAATAAGACAAAAAACCCAACACAAAAATGGAAGCAGATCTAAATAGACATTTCTTCCAAGAAGACATAGAGATGGCCAAGACGCACATGAAAATCTGCTCAACATCACTAATTATTAGAAAAATGGAAATCGAAACTACAATGAGGTATCACATCACACGTGTTAGAATGGGCATCATCAGAAAATCTACAAACAACAAATGCTGGAGAGGGTGTGGAGAAAAGGAACCTTCTTCCACTATTGTTGGGAATGTAAATCAATACAGTCTCTATGGAGAACAGAATGCAGGTTCTTTAAAAAACTAAAAACAGAATTACCATATAATCCAGCAATCCCACTGCTGGGCATATACCCAGAGAAAAGCATAAATCAAAAAGACAGATTCACCACAATGTTCATTGCAGCACTATTTACAATAGCCAGGTAATGAAAGCAACTTAAGTGCCCACAGACAGACGAATGGATAAAGTTGTGGTACATATATACAATGGAATATTATTCAGCCATACATAGGAATGAAATTGGGTCATTTGTAGAGACCTTGATGGATCTAGAGACTGTCATACAGAGTGAAGTAAGTCAGAAAGAGAAAAACAAATATTGGATATTAATGCATATATGTGGAACCTAGACAATTGGTACAGATGAACCGGTTTGCAGGGCAGAGATAGAGACACAGATGTAGAGAACAAACATATGGACACCAAGGGGGGAACGCCATGTGAGGGTGCTGGTGGGATGAATTGGGAGACTGGGATTCACATGTGCACACTTATATGTATAACATAGATATCCAATAAGAACCTGCTGTATAAAAGAAATAAATAAATTTTAAAAAATTAAGAATAAATAAATAACATTTAATAAAATAAAACAGAAAAAAAGTTTTTCCCTTCATATAGACGTCTTTATATTAATGCATTATATCCATGTTTACATCTCTAAATTAAAAAAAAAGAGGAATAAATAAAACCTACCTTGAACCAAAAAGAAAAAATGAAAAAAAAAAAAAAAAAAAAACAGAACCCACCAGTTATACAGAGGAAAATCGTATCAGGGCACTTGCTCCAGTGGTAAAAAATTCTTAAGTTGGTCAGAAGTGGGAAATCATCTCCCATGCAGTCAGCAGCGCTCCCCCCCACAAGGAGCATCCTCATTGCAAAGCTGGGGGACTATGTCGAGGCGTCTGTGAGTAAATGTGAGCTGAGCCACAGTCCTGCTGCAGCTGAACTCTTCCCACCCTTTCCAGGTAAAACACCTGAATATGTACAAGAACTTGCTAGCATAGAGGAAGGGCTGTGGAGCCACACCAGTGACAGCATGCAGGCCGACGTGGTGCCTGCAGGACAGCCAGGATGGTCCTGGCACCAGATGCTCTTCTGGAAGCTTTCCATTTCCCTGCCTGAGATACCCTCCTGCCACGGCCCCCACTGCTTTTTTACTTCCTCACCTCTGCCTGGGTAGAAATTCCAGTGGCAGGTATGGGTGACACATCCTCTTCTTTAGCAGGTGGCAGCCTGGCAACTCCTGCAGAAAGTCCAGCAGAGCCCCACTCACACTGGACCACACACAAAGCCACGGCCCCTCACTCCCTCCCACCACCCCAGACCCGACACTGCTGACGGGGCAGAGAATATGGCGTCAGGCACAGCTACAGGAGTTCTTGCTGACTGGAGAGGTGTTTATATTGATCTCAACCCAGGCACACCTGAGGAGGGCTGGCATGCGGTGTCAGGCTGCCCAAATCAGCCAATCCTCACCCCTCCGGGGCTCACAGTTGCAGAAAATGAGCCTTGCTAAACGGGCCAGGCACAAGGAAGAGGTGTGGGCTCTTGAAAGTCAGGATAGACAAGGGGCTGCAGCTGCAGCTTGTTTTCTTATCATTTTATGTGGTCCATGAGTGGAAAACAACTTCAAAAAGACCCTATCCTAACGAGAGGAACCCAGGAGTCAGGGAGAAGAGTGATGGTGGGTGGAGACAGAGTCCTGTTGCCCTGGATACAGTGGAAGTGTCTGGAAGACCAGGCACAGAGAGGCCACACAGAGTGATACCCAGGGTCACAGACCTGTCAGAGCTGCTGTTTGTTAGTTCAAGTCCTGCTCTGAGGTGTTCTGTGTCAGCTGTGAGCGACAGGTGAGCTGGGGGTTCTATGCAAGGTGGGCTATGTGCACGGTTCCTGTGTGTCCAGCCCTGCTGGGGTACATGCCCAGGGGAGCTCCGTATCCTGGTAAGGGCCTGACTATGTGAGACCCATGGGCTGCTGGGTAGCTGCACAGGTGAGCTCCATACCCTGGGAGGGACTTGACCACGAGAGACCGGTGGGCTGTGCTGTGGGGTGTGCAGCCCAGGTGAGCTCCATATCCTGGGACTGGCCTGACCACGAGAGCCCCATGTGCTGCTGGAGACCTAGTAAAGGATATCAGGACAGTCAGTGAAGCCACCGAGGATATACATCAAGTAGCTCCTATTTCCTACACCCTGCTGGTCATTCTACCATCCACCAGGCCATGGCATTCTGTATTAGACTTCAATGATGCTTTCTTCTGTATTCCATTCATCTCAGAGTCACAAGAACTTTTGGCTTGTGAGTGGCAGGACACAACATGCAACAAAAGCAATAATGCTGGGCAGTCCTGCCCCAGTGGTTCAAAAATCCCCACACTATCATTGGGGAAATGTCCTCTAAAGACCTAAAAGTTCTACCTCTGTAAAAGGGAACCCTCCTTCAATATGCATATGACATTCTGATCGCCAGGCCTACTAAAGACGCCTCTGAACTACCTAGCCAAGGAAGGATAGAAGGTGTCCAAGAAAAAGGCTCAAATATCCCAGGCTAAGGCGACATGCCTGGGCTTCATTCTCACAGATATTCGGAGAAACGCATCCCAGGATAGGGAAGAAGCCATTTGCAGCCTTACCTCTTCTAAAACTAGAAGACAGCTTAGGGGTTCCTAGGGAGGCCAAGGTTTTATGCATCTGGATCCCTAACTACAGTCTAATAGCTGGGCCTCTACATGAAACACTGACACGAAAAGATGATGATCCTTTTGAATAGAATCCAGAAGCAGCCTTTCAAGAATGGAAAGAGCAGTCAATTCAGACCCTTGCCCAGGAACTCCCTAATTTAGCTAAACCCTTTGACCTTTACATACCCGGTCAAAGGTTAAATGCCCTTGGAGCCTTAGTGCAAAAACTGGGACCACTTGAAATGGGGCAACACAAGAATGCCCTTCAGGTATGACAAACTATGGTCACCAAGGGATTTGCCCCCAGCCCCATCAGGCCAGGATACTGGGGTATCTAAAAAGCTGGAAATCAGCAGACCACAAGGCCAGCTCCCTCCTAAGGGAAAAGGACCCCACGTGGTGATCCTAACCACCCATCATGCCCTGAAGTTGCAGGGGTCGCTCTGTGGACACACTGACCTCGAGTGAGGAGGCCCTCCAACTCCAAACTCCAGAGAGACAAACGGGGGCAATGGGCCCCCAAGAAGACACGTGTGACCATCACTTGACCTGGAGTTTCTCTCAGAAAACAAGTCTGTACCCCGAAAGAGCAGACTACTGCTTGGAGGACTTACTGCACCCAGATGGGAGCTAAAAAGCTTTGCGGAGGAAACGTATATCACGATTTCACCATAGAAAACCCTACAGACACCGCAGTAAAGGTGGCCAATATGACCTGCTGGACTGCTGGCTACTTCAAAAGGCCGTTGACTCAGTGGACGTCATGGTCCTGGATCACCACCGAACCTGGACTGTCTCGGAGTTGAGCGGGCAGGGCTCTGACACATGGTGCTGTTTGTACATTAATTCAGGGACCTAACTGAAGAAAGCACAGACTACTCGTCAATGCATCTAGGCTGGCAAAAACCGTCAGGCTAAGGTCGCCGAACAAATGTGGGGTGGGGTGAAACCTGCCACCGCAGCATCACTGTGCATCTCTTTCCTGGACCCTTAAAGGTCATTAGAATCTATAACACTTCCAATGCTGGTGCTTAGGTGGAAGACCAGTGAGGCAGGAGTCCTG
This sequence comes from Hyperoodon ampullatus, assembly GCF_949752795.1. NCBI lineage: Eukaryota > Metazoa > Chordata > Mammalia > Artiodactyla > Ziphiidae > Hyperoodon > Hyperoodon ampullatus. Next base: position 771,864 of record NW_027641092.1, read on the forward strand.
GGGACAATCAACCTCACCTGGAGGCTGCTGGGGAGAAGTTTTGCCCCTCCCCCCGTGTATGAGGGCTCCCACCTCAGCATGAAACAGTTACAAAAGAGGGGTCTGCACCCTCAGCACCCCAAGAATGAGGAACGTGACAAAAAGCAGAGGTGGTGTTTGTCTCCGGCAACATTCATTAAAAATTCCTGGGAGATAAAAAGAGAATCTGGGCAATAAAATAAAGTCTAACCTGTTTTTCCTTTGTGCTTTGTCTAATTTCACGTGCTCCTAGGGTTCCACATGCAGAGGTCCCACACCCGGCACTTCAGACCCGATTTCCTAGTGCAGAATGGCTGGGTCGACACCTCAGCTAGCGGGGTCCCATGCAGACTCTGCGACATAGAGCCTGAGCTGCAGCCAACCCAGCCTTCGAGAGCTCCATCCCCTCCCTCCTGCTGACGCTGCCGGGATCCCTACACAGCAGCCCAGACCACAGCCCAGGGGGGAGTGCACGCTCTCACCTCACCATTCTGTTTTCAAAATATAAAGTTTCCTTTGCTTCTGAACCAAACTCAGTCTTGATGTGTTGGCTCCAATGACACTGGGCACGGGGACTCCTGTTGGGGTCCACTCTGGAGGATCTGTAACAGAAATTGAGAACATTGTAACTTCAATGAACAGATGTGTGAGCCAAACTGTAGTCAACCTAGAGCAGTGTATAAGTCTCGGGTAAAATAAGATGTTTCTAAGACTTACATTTAATATTTCCATCACTTTATTATAAGCAAGTTCAGTGAAGACGTCTGTCTTATTTGTCAGGTCAACATTAGAGAAATGAAGTGATTTATTCCCAAGGATGTACATCGAATACTCTTGGCTGAAGCTTCAATCTTGTTTTGAATGCTTTTCCATTGAAAATGATACCTCTCTTTCAGCTTCCCCATTTCTGAGAAGTATAAAATCTTATAATTTATTATTACCAAAGGGGAAAGGTAGGAGAAGGGATAAGTTAACAGTTTGGGATTAACACATACACACTGCTATGTATAAAACAGATCATCAACAAGGAACTATTGTATAGCACAGGGAACTACACTAAATATTTTGCAATAACCTATAAGGGGAAATAATCTGAAAAAGAATAGATATTTTTTTGACATCATCTATCAATGACAGATAAAATGTAACATAAGCAAGGCCGATGGTGAGCACTTCTGACTCTGAAGATTTCAATCATCTAAAGTTTGGACTCTGCCTATTTCCCAAGGCCCTTAATGGACATATGTGTAGCCGTAGTTTAAAAATTCCCCAGTTTGGGGTTCGGGGAGGCACTGACTTGGAAAAATCCCTGATGTTCTCCTTACATGCACGGGACCATTCCTACGGCTAAAACATGCCTGTCACACCTAGAGGATGGTACACCGTTTGATCGGACAGAGTTTGGAAAAGGCACCTTATCTCCTCATCGCCTGGTGCTCGGGTTCACCCCTCCAGCATCTTTCCTAACAATCTCCTCACTTGGGGATATCAGCACCGTCAACATCCTGTTGCACACAGCTTGGAATTTGTCCAGAGGATGAAGCGGAAGGATGAGAAAAATTTAGAGACAAGTCCTAGGTGTTTGGACAGGCACATGCCACTCTAATTTCCAATCCGGAAGACAAATTCATCAAAGGCTAGAATTGCCCATGGAAACAGAATAGGACTAGAGGAAATCCCACTGTTTTGTGTCCAGTTTCCAAGAACACAAGTTGAAATATGGAACTCAGGGGCACTAAAATTCATGAAACTGCAGAGTTGAAAATATCTATCGTCAAAAAATGTCTTGAGGTAAGTCACAGAAAAGGACTTGTAAGCAAGGGAGAGTGGCAGGAAACAGATTTGAAGAGGTAGAAAGGACTCCCCATTAAAGCACAAGAAAAGGGGCTGAACATCGCCAATGATGCAGTTGGCCAAAAAGGGCGTATGCATTTTTTCTGAATATATTCAAGTAAAGGCCATACACACATTTTATTCAACCAAACAGGTGGGCACTGGAAATCAATACTACAAAATGTATCACTTCACATCAGTCAGAAGGGCCATCCACATAAAGTGTAAACACCCGAAAGGCAGGACAGGGTGAGGAGAATAGGGAGCCCTGTGAGGCTAACAGTGGAAATGTAATTTGCCAACGGCCACTCTGGAGAAGTGTATTGTGTTTGCTAAAACATCTAAAAAATGAGCTACAGAGCATAGGGCACTTGCACTCATGGGCGTATACCTTGGGAAAAACAAAAATCGACAGAAAACAGGCACCCCAACATTTACCACCTCTCTGTTAAAAAGGGCCTCAACTTGGATATAACCTAAATATCCCTGGGAGGATAAAATGGATAAAAGAGATGGGGTACTTATGTAGAGTGGAATATTACTCATCCAGAAATCAATGAAATAAGGCCAGTTGTAACAACTCTGGAGGAGTTACATACGATCATTCTAAGTGACGTATGTCAGAAAGAAAAAGACACATATCATAAGATGTCACTTAAAGGTGGAATCAAAAATGGCTACACATGAAATAAATTACAAAACAGAAACACAGTCAAATATGTAGAAAATAGACATAAGGCTGCTAAATGGGAAAGGTGGGGAAGGGTGAGGTATTATCCAGTAGGTTGAAATTAGCAAAGATACCATTCCAAGTACCATATTGAATAACTGACAAGGCCTACATGGTACCTCAAAGAACAGCACTCAGCCCACTCAAGTCACTGAAAAATAATATATATGAAGGGTAAGCATCTGAAAAAGAATTTATTGTTGTCTCACAGTACATGAATCAAGTGGATGTACAGCAGCAAAAAACATAGCTTTGAAAATCAGCTGTAACCAATATAAAAATAAATTTAAAAATATTTAGATAAACAGTGAGACAGACAAAATTTCTTACAACTTTTGTTGAAGGGCTATGATGTAACATGGATTGAACACATGTAGACCCACAGCAGGATGATATATAAGGCAGGAAGCTATGCACGCTAAGAGATGTTAGAGAGGCTGGGTGAGGAAATGCAGACCTTTAAATGAAATACTGCCTGATTCCCATTCCATGGGTCCCAAATCTGCAGGTTCAAGGTAATCTTCTGACAGCAAAAACATGCCTGGGAGACCGAGACGAATGTACACCGTGTGATCAGGAAAGGGGTCTAAAATGCACCTCATTTTTGATCTCCTGGTGCTGGGGTTCGCCATTCCAGCCAAATTACTAACAATCTCCCCACTTGGAGAATCAGCACCTTTAACCTCCTGTTTCACACAGTTTGCAATTTGTGCAGAGGATAAACGGGAAGTGGGGGAACCAATGAGAGACTAGCTGTAGGAATTTTGACAGGCACATGTCACTCTAATTTCCCATTAGGAAGAAAAATTAACCAAAGGCTCAGCCTGCCTCCCCAGAACCAGAATAGGGCCGGAAGCAATACAATGGTTTGGCGGCCAGTTCACAAAAAAAGCGAGTTGCAAAATGGAGATCAGGAGGAGACAATTCAAAGACCTGCAAAGATAAAAATGATAACCAACGTCCGAAAATATATTCAGGTAAGGCAACGAAGAGGATCTGAATGAGAGGCAGAATTGCAGGGAACAGATTTCAAAAGGTAGATTGGACTCACATTTAAAGCATATGAAAAGCAGCAGAATTTCTAAAATGATGTAGTTGGGCAAAAGGGTGTATGCGTTTTTTTCATGAATAACTTCAGGAAAAAACACATACAGATTTTTTGGCCAACCAAGCAAGCGGGAAATGCAAATCTGCACAACAAAGGAGTCTCAATTTGCACTGCTCAGAAAGGCCATCCAAAAAATGTGTACAAACCAGAAATGCAGGAGAGGCCATGGAGAACAGGGAGCTAGTCACGCTGAAGGGTGGGATATAAATATCCAAGAGCCACTCTGAAGAATTCTATGCTGTTTCCTAAAACATCTAAAATACAAAGCTACCGAGCATAGGGCACTTCCACTCATGGGCATATAACTTGGGAAGACTAAATATCAACAAGACACAGGCACCCCAAAGTTTAGGGCTGCTCTGCATACAAGAACCTCAACTTCGGTACAACTTAAATATTCCAGGAAAGAGAAAATTGCGTAAAGAACTTGTGGTAATTTTGTACAATTGAATATCACTCAGACATGAAATCAATGTCATAAGGCCAGTAGCAGCAAAATGAGTGGATTCAGGTACGATGATTCTAAGTGAAATAAGTCACACAGAAAAAGAAACTTATCATAAGATATCACTTATGAAGGTCCTGTAAACATGGCTACACATGAACTGAGGAAAGAGAACAGAGTCTCACATTGAGGAAACACTCTTATGCCTGCTTAAGGGGGAAGGAGAGGTGGGGTGATGCATAAAACCAGAGTGTGATATTAGCACATGTAGCATTCCATGAAGCAAATACAGAATAGACAAAACCTACACCTTCCTCAGTGAACGGGACTCAAAACCCCAATTCCCAGCACAGGAATATATCTGACTAGTAAGAATCTTAAAACCTATATATTGATATGTCTCCATAAGGGAATCAAGTGTGTCTAGACCGGAATAAACATGTCAGTGAAAATCAGCTCAACCCCATTATAAAAATGAATTTCAAAAACAAAACGAAAAAAAACAGCGAAATTCTTACACAATTCCTTCAGGGGTTCTGATGAAACCTGGAATTACCCTATCTGCAAAGACAGCTAGATGAGTCATAAGGCTGGACACTTGGGGCTGAGAGAACTGGTGAGATAGGGTGAGAAAATGCAGACCCTTTAAAGCAGTAATGCATGCCACCCATTCCATGGGTCCTAACTCTCCAGGTAGAAGGGAATATCACTACAGTTATAACATGTATGGGAAACCTAGAGAATGGACACCCTGTGATGGCAAAAGATTTCTAAAAGGCTCCTAATTTTTCCTCTCCTTGTGCTCCACTTTGGCATTCCAACTGCTTTACTATCAATCTCCCAACTTGGAGAGTCAGCCCCTATAAGCTCCTGCTTCGCACAGTTTGCAAATTGTGCAGTGGATGAAAGGGAAGAGGGAGAACCCATCAGAGAGTAGCTGTAGGCATTTGGACGGACACATGTCACTCTAATTTCCCCTCTGGAAGGAAGAATTAACCAAAGTTTCAGCCTGCACCCCCGGAACCAGTATAGGTCCAGTAGCAAAATTGTGGATTTGCGGTCAGCTCACAAAAACACGAGTTGAAAATTGGAGCTCAGGGGCACAGCAATTCACAAACCTGCAGAGTTATAAAGGACAACTCTCTTCCAAAAATCTGTTGAGGGAAGGCAACGAAGCAGACTTGAAAATGAGGCAGAATTGCACAAAACATATTTCAAGTGGTAAATTGGAATCGCCTTTAAAGCACAGGAAAAGCATAACAACTTCGACAATGATGCACTTGGCCAAAAAGGGCGTATGCATTTTCTGCTGAATATATTAAGGAGAAAATGCATACGCCCTTTTTGGCCAATCAAGCAAGCCCACAATGCAAATCCACACTACAAAGAATTGTCACTTCCCACCGGTCAAAAGGGACATCCAAAAATCTGTAAAAACCAGAAAATAAAGACAGAGATAACAAGAGCATGTTGCAATGTGATCCCAAGGGTCATTGAGGACTGTGATGACAAGGTCATGGAGCATTTTGCTGACAAAGGCATGGAGCATTGTGATGACAAGTGTCACGGAGCACTGGGATGACAAGCGTCACAGAGCATTGTGATTACAGGGGTCATGGAGCATTGGGATGACAAGGGCATGGATCATTGTGATGACAAGGGTTATGGAGCATTTTGATGACAAGAGTCCCGGATCACTGTGTTGTCAGGGGTCATGGAGGGTTGTGATGACAGTGGTCATGGAGCATTGTGATGACAAGTGTCATGGAGAAGTGAGATGAGAAGGTCATGGAGCTTTGGGCTGAAAATATTCATGGAGTATTGTGATGACATGGGTCATGGAGCATTGTGATGAGAAGACCATGGAGCCTTGTGATGACAAGTCTCATGGAGCATTCTGATGAAAATGGGCATGGAGAATTGTGATTAATGGGGTCTTGGAGCATTGTGATGACAAGGGCATGGAGCATTTGGATGAGAAGACCATGGAGCGTTCTGATGACATGCGTCAAGGAGCTTTGTGATGACAAGGGCATGGAGCATTGTGATTACAGGCGTCTTGGAGCATTGTGATGAAAAGGGCATGGATCATTGTGATGGAAAAGGCATGGAGCCTTGTCATGACAGGGTTCAAGGAGCATACTGACGACAAGTGTCAGGGATCATTGTGATGACAAGTGTATTGAGCATTGTGATGACAAAGTTCATGGAGCATTGTGATGAGAAGATCATGGATAATTGTGATGACGAGCTTCATGGGGCGTTGTGATGACAAGTGTTATGGAACATTGTGATCACAAGGGTTTGGAACATTGTGATGACAGAGGTCATGGACCATTTTGATTTCATTGTGATGACCATAGCATGAAGCATTATGATGATGGGCATGGTGCATTGTGATGACAGGGTTCATGGAGCATTGAGATGAAAAGGGGCATGGAGCATTGTGATTAAAGTGGTCTTGGAGCACTGTGATGACAAGGGCATGGAGCATTGTGATGACAGTGGCATTCAAAATTGGTCTAACAAGTTTCATGGATTATTGTGATGATGGTGGACATGGTGCATTTTGATGACAAGGGCATGGAGCATTGTGATTTCAAGGTCATGGAATATTGTGAAGACAGGTGACAGAGAGCGTTGTGATGACATATGTCATGGTCCATGGAGATGACAATGTCATGGAGCATTGTGATGCCAAGTGTCATGGAGGATTGTGATGACAAATGTAATGGAGCATTGTGATGACAGCGGCTTGGAGCACTGTGATCACAAGGGACATGGAGCATTCTGATGACAAGGGCATGGAGCACTGTGATGACAACGGACACAGAATTTTGATGAAAATGTATGAAGCATTTTGATGACAAAGGCATGGAGCTTCCTATGACAGGTGTCATGGGGCATTGCGATGACATGTGCATAGAGAATTGTGATGACAAGAGCATGTAACATTGTGATGAGAAGTGTCATGGAGCATTGTGATGACAAGGACGTGGTGAATTGTGATGACAAGGTACATGGAGCATTGTTATGACCAGGGAATGGAGCATTGTTATGGCAAGACCGTGGAGCACTGTGATGAGAAGACCATGGATAACTGTGATGACGAGCGTCATGGAGCACTGTAATGACAAGGGGCATGGAGCATTCTGATGACAGGCGTCATGGAGCATTGTGATGACATGGGTCATGGAACACTGTGAAGACGGGTCATGGAGCATTGTGATGACAAGGGTCATGGAGCTTTCTGATGATAAGCTTGTGGAGTACTGTGACGAAAATGTCATGGATCATTGTGATGAAAAGGTCATGGATCATTGTGATGAAAAATTCATGGAGCCTTTTAATGACAGGTTACAAGGAGCATTCTGAAAACAAGTGTCAGGGAGCATTGTGATGACAAGTGTATTGAGCATTGTGATGACAATGATCATGGAGCATTGTGATGACAACAGTCCCGGATTATTGTGTTGTAAGGGGTCATAGAGCATTGTGATGAGAGTGGTCATGGAGCATTGTGATGACAGGGGTCATGGAGCAGTGTGATGAGAAGATCATGGAGCATTGGCTGAAAATGTTCATGGAGTACTGTGATGACAAGGGAATGGAGCATCGTAATGACAAGGTCCTGGAGCATTGTGATGAGAAGTCCACGGAGCCTTGTGATGACAAGTCTCATGGAGCATTCTGATGAAATGGGGCATGGAGCATTTTTATTACAGGAGCCTTCGAGCATTGTGATGACCAGGGCATGGAGCATTGTGATGAGAAGGCCATGGAACATACTTATGACATGCGTCATGAAGCTTTGTGATGACCAGGGCATGGAGCATTGTGATTACAGGGGTCTTGGAGCATTGTGATGACAAGGCCAAGGAACACTGTGATACATGGGTCATGGAGGATTGTAATGACAAGAGCATGGAGCATTGTGAATAGAAGGTCATCGAGCATTGTGATGACAAGCGTCATGGAGCTTTGTGATGACAAGGTCATGAAGCAATGTGATGAAAGGGTTCATGGAGCATTGTGATGACAATGGCATGGAGCATTGTGATGCCAAGGGTCATGGAGCATTGTGATGTCAAAGGTCATGGAGCATTTTGATTACAAGGGCGTTGTGCATTGTGATGAGAAGGGCAGGGAGCATTGTGATGACAGGGTCATAGAGCAATTTGATGAAAACTGTCATGGAACATTTTGATGACAGGGGATATGGAACATTGTGATGTCAGGGGTCATGGAGCTTTGTGATGAAAAGGGTCATGGAGCTTTTTGATGCTGCGGTTATGGAATATTGTGATATCAGGCGTCATGGAGCATTGTGATGATAATTGCATGTAGCATTGTGATGACAAAGGTCACGGAACATTGTGATGATGTGGGCATGGACCATTTTGATGACAAAGTCATGAAGAATTGTGGTTGCTGGAGTCACGGAGCATTGTGATGACAGGGGTTATGGAGCATTGTGATGACAAGGGCATGGAGCATTGTGATGACAGGGGCATAGAGCATTGCTCTGACAGATTTTATGGATTATTGTGATGACAGTGGGCATGGCACATTGTGATGACAGGCGCATGGAGCATTGTGACGACAAGGTCGAGGAATATTGTGAAGACAGGTGTCAAGGAGCATTGTGATGACATATGTCATGGTCCATTATGATGACAATGGCATGGAGCATTGTGATGCCATGTGTCATGGAGGATTGTGATGACAAAGTAATGGAGCATTGTGATGACAAGGGCTTGGAGCATCGTGATGACAAGGGTCATGGAGCACTGTGATGACAAGATCTTGGAGCATTGTGAGGAGAAGGGCCATTGAGAATTTTGATGAGAAGGTCGTGAATCATTGTGATGAAAAGCGCACCGAGCTTGCAATGACAGGGCTCATGGAGCATTGTGATGTACAAGTGCATGGAGAATTGTATTGACAAGATCATGTAACATTGTGATGAGAAGTGTCATGGAGCATTTTGATGATAAGGACATGTAGAATTGTGATGACCAGTGCATGGAGCATTGTGATGGAAAGACCGTGGAGCACTGTGATGAGAAGACCATGGGTAATTGTGATGATGAGCGTCATGGAGCCCTGTAATGACAAGGGGCATAGAGCATTGTGATGACAGGTGTCATGGATCATTGTGATGACAAGGGTCATGGACCATTCTGATGACAAGCTTTTGGAGTAATGTGATGACAATGGCATGGAGCATTGTGATGAAAAGGGCATGGAACATTGTGATGAAAAAGGCTTGGAGCCTTTTCATGACAGGGTTCAAGGAGCATTCTTGTGACAAGTGTCAGGGAGCATTGTGATGACAAGTGTATTGAGCATTGTGATGACAAAAGTCATGGAGCATTGTGATGACAAATGTTATGGAACATTTTGATCACAAGGGTTTTGAGCATTGTGATGACAGAAGTCATGTATCATTTTCATTTCAAGGTGCATGGAGCATTGTGATGACAAGGGCAGGAAGCATTGTGAACCCAAGGTTCATGGAGGGTTTTGTTGACAATGGGAATGGAGTATTGTGATGACAAGCGCATGGAGCATTGTGATGACAAGGTCATGTAACATTTTGCTGACAAATGCATGGAGCATTTTGATGACAAGTGTCATGGAACACTGTGATGACAAGCGTCATGGAGCATTGTGATTACAGGGGTCACGGAGCATTGGGATGGCAAGGGCATGGATCATTGTGATGACAAGTGTCATGGAGCATATTGATGACAAGAGTCCCGGATCATTGTGTTGTCCGGTGTCATGGAGCACTGTGATGACACTGGTCTTGGAGCATTGTGATGACAGGGGTCATGGAGCACTGTGATGAGAAGTTCATGGAGCATTGGGCTGACAATCTTCATTGAGTATTGCGATGGCAGTGGTCATGGAGCATTGCGATGACAATGGAATGGAGCATTGTGATGACAAGGTCCTGGAGCATTGTGAGGAGAAGGCCATGGAGCCTTGTGATGACAAGTGTCATGGAGCATTCTGATGAAAAGGTGTGTGGAGCATTGTGATTACATGGGTCTTGGAGCATTGTGATGAAAATGGCATGGGTGATTGTGATGCAAAAGGCATGGAGCCTTGTCATGACAGGGTTCAAGGACCATACTGACGACAAGTGTCAGGGAGCATTGTAATGACAAGTGTATTGAGCATTGTGATGACAAAGGACATGGAGAATTGTGATGAGAAGGCCATGGATAATTGTGATGATGAGCATCATGGGGCGTTGTGATGACAAGTGTTATGGAACATTGTGATCACAAGGGTTTGGAGCATTGTGTTGACAGAGGTTATGGAGCATTTTGATTTCATTGTGATGACAACAGCATGAAGCATTTTGATGATGGGCATGGTTCATTGTGATTACAGAGTTCATGGTCATTGAGATGAAAAGTGGCATGGAGCATTTTGATTACAGGTGTCTTGGAGCATTGTGATGACAAGGGCATGGAGCATTGTGATGAGAAGGCCATGGAGCAGATTGATGACATGCGTCATGGAGATTTGTGATGACAATAGCATGGAGCATTGTGACTACAGGGGTCTTGGAGCATTGTGATGACAAGGGTCATGGAGCCTTGTGATGACAAGGCCGTGGAACATTGTCATGACAGGGGTGAGGGAGTATTGTGATGACTAGTGATGGAACATTTTGATATCAGTGGTGAGAGAGCATTTTGATGAGAAGTACATGGAGCATTGTGATGACAAGTTTTATGGAGCATTTTGATGACAAGTTTGTGGAAAATTTTGATAACAAGCGCATGGAGCATCGTGATAACAATGGTCATGGAGCACTCTGCTGACAAAGGCATGGAGCATTGTGATGGCAAGGGTCACAGAGCATTGTGAATGAAAAGTTCATGGAGCATTATGGTGACAAATTTCACAGAGCCCTGTGATGACGAGGGCATGGACCATTTTGATGCCAAAGGTCATGAAGCATGGTGATGACTGGAATCACGGAGCACTGTGATTACAAGGGCATGGAGCATTGTGATGACAGTGGCATGGAACATTGGTCTGAAAAGTTTCATAGATTATTGAGATGACAGTGGGCATGGCACATTGTGATGACAAGGGCAGGGAGCATTGTTATGAGAAGGTCATGAATTATTGTGCAGACAGGTGTCAGGGAGCATTGTGATGACATATGTCTTGGTGCATTGTGATGACAATGGCATGGAGCATTGTGAAGCCAAGTGTCATGTAGGATTGTGATGACAAATGTAATGGAGCATTGTGATGACAAGGGCATGGAACACTGTGATGACAACGGCCATTGAGAATTTTGATGACAATGTCGTGAAGCACTGTGATGAAAAGCACTTGGAGCTTGCTATGACAAGGGTCATGGAGCATTGCGATGACCAGTGCATGGAGAATTGTGATGAGAAGATCATGTAACATTGTGATGAGAAGTGTCATGGAGCATTGTGATGGCAAGACCGTGGAGCACTGTGATGAGAAGACCATGGATAATTGTGATGTCAAGCGTCATGCAGCACTGTAATGACAAGGGGCATGGAGCATTGTGATGACAGGGGTCATGGAGCATTGTGATGACAGGGGTCATAGAGCATTGTGATGACAAGGGTAATGGAGCATTATGATGACAACCTTGTGGAGTAATGTGATGACAATGGCATGGAGCATTGTGATGAAAAGGGCATGGAGCATTGTGATGTGAAAGGCATGGAGGCTTTTCATGACAGCGTTCAAGGAGCATTCTGACGACAAGTGTCAGGGAGCATTGTGATGACAAGTGTTTTGAGCATTGTGATGACAAAGTTCATGGATCATTGTGATGACAAGGGCATGGAGTATTGTGATGACAGGCATCATGGAGCGTTGTGATGACAAGTGTTTTGGAACATTGTGATCACAAGGGTTTGGAGCATTGTGATGACAGAGGTCATGGATCATTTTGATTTCAAGGAGCACGGAGCGTTGTGATGACAGGGATCATGGAGCATTGTGATGAGAAGATCATGGAGCATTGGGCTGAAAATATTCATGGAGTATTGTGATGACAGGGGTTTTGGAGCACTGTGATAACAAGGGCATGGAGCATTGTGATGAGAAGGCCATGGAGCATTCTGATGACATGTGTCATGGATGTTTGTGATGAAAAGGGGAATGGAGCATTGTGATTACAGGGGACTTTGAGCATTGTGATGAAAAGGGCATGGATCATTGTGATGAAAAAGGCATGGAGACTTGTCATGGCAGGGTTCAAGGAGCATACTCTCGACAAATGTCAGGGAGCATTGTGATGACAAGTGTATTGAGCATTGTGATGACAAAGTTCATGGAGCATTGTGATGAGAAGACCATGGTTAACTGTGATGAGGAGCGTCATGGGGCATTGTGATGACAAGTGTTATGGAACATTGTGATCACAAGTGTTTGGAGCATTGTGATGACAGAAGTCATGGAGCATATTGATTTCATTGTGATGACAATAGCATGAAGCATTATGATGATGGGCATGGTGCATGGGATGACAGGGTTCTTGGAGCATTGAGATTAAAAGGGGCATGGAGCATTGTGATTACAGGGGTCTTGGAGCATTGTGATGACAAGGGCATGGAGCATAGTGAATGAGAAGTCCATGGAGCATTCTGATGACATGCGTCATGGAGCTTTCTGATGACAATTGCCTGAAGGATTGTGATTACAGGTTCTTGGAGCATTGTGATGAAAAGGGTCATGGAGACTTGTGATGACAGGGCTGTGGAACCTTGTGATGGCAGGTGTCATGGAGCATTGTTATGACAGGGGTAATGGAGCATTGTGATGACAATTTCACGCAACACTGTGATACATGGGTCATGGAGGATTGTAACGACAAGGGCATGGAGCATTGTGATGAGAAATGCATCGAGCATTGTGATGACAATCGTCATGGAGCTTTGTGATGACAAGGGCATGGAGCAATGTGATGAGAGGGTTCATGGAGCATTGTGATGACAATGGCATGGAGCATTGTGATGCCAAGTGTTATGTAGCTTTGTGATGTCAAATGTCATGGAGCATTCTGATGACAAGGGTGACGTGCATTGTGATGAGAAAGGCAGGTAGCATTGTGATCACAGGGTCATTGAGCAATTTGGTGAAAAGGGTAATGGAACATTTTGATTACAGTGGTTATGGAATATTGTGATGTCAGGGGTCATGGAGCTTTGTGATGAAATGTGTCATGGAGCATTTTGATGACAGGGGTTATGGAATATTGTGATGTCAGGGGTCATCGAACATTTTGATGATAAGTGCATGTAGCATTTTAATGACAGGGGTCATGGAACACTGTGATGACAGGGGTGATGGTGTATTGGAATGAATAGTGATGGAACATTGTGATATCAGTGGTGAGAGAACATTTTGATGAGAAGTGCATGGAACACTGTAATGACAAGGTTTAAGCAGCATTGTGATGAAAAGGATGTGGAGCATTGTGATGACAAGCACATGGCACGTTGTGATGACATGGGTCATGGAGTATTGTGCTGAGAAGCGCATGGAGCATTGTGATGACAAGGGTCATGGAGCCTTGTGCTGAGAAAGGCATAGAGCATTGTGATGACAAGGGCCACAGAGCATTGTGATGAAAAGTTCATGGAGCATTGTGGTGACAAAGGTCACAGAGACTTGTGATGATGAGGGCATGGACCATTTTAATGAGAAAGGTCATGAAGCATTGTGATGACTGGAGTCAGAGAGCATTGTGATGAAAGGGGTCATGGAGCATTGTGATGACAAGGGCATGGAGCATTGTGATGATAGGGGCATGGAACATTGGTCTGACAAGTTTCATGGATTATTGTGATGACAGTGTGAATGGCGCATTGTGATGACAAGGTCACGGAGCATTGTGATGACAAGGTCATGCAGTTTTGTGAAGACAGGTGTCAGGGAGCATTGTGAACACCTATGTCATGGCCCATTGTGATGACAATGGCATGTAGCATTGTGATGCCAAGTGTCATGGAGTATTGTGATGACAAAGGTAATGGAGCATTGTGATAACAAGGTCTTGGAGCACTGTAATGACAAAGGTCATGGAACACTGTGCTGACAAGGGCATGGAGCATTGTGATGACAAGGTTCATGGAGCATTGTGCTGAGAAAGGCATGGAGCATTGTGATGACAATTGTCACAAAGCATTTTGATGAAAAGTTCATGGAGCATTGTGGTGACAAATGTCACAGAGCCTTGTGATGACGAGTGTATGGACCATTGTGATGACCAAGTTCATGAAGCATTTTGATGACAGGAGTCACGGATCATTGTGATGACAATAGCATGGAGCATTGTGATGACAGGGGCATGGAACATTGGTCTGACATGTTTCATGGATTATTGTGATGGCAATGGGCATGGCTCCTTGTGATGACAAGGGCATTGAGCATTGTGATGACAACGTCATGCAGAATTGTGAAGACAGGTGTCAGGGAGCATTGTGATGACCTATGCCATGGACAATTGTGATGACAATGGCATGGAGCATTGTGATGCCAAGTGTCATGGAGGATTGTGATGACAAAGGTAATGGAGCATTGTGATGACAAGGGCTTGGAGCATTGTGATGACAAGGATCATTGAGAATTTTATGACAAGTTCGTGAAGCATTGTGAAGACATGCACATGAAGCTTGCTATGACAGGGGTCATGGAGCATTGCGATGACAAGTGCATGGAGAATTTTGATGAAAAGAGCATGTAAAATTGTGATGAGGTGTGTCAAAGAGCATTGTGATGACAAGGACGTGGAGAATACTGATGACCAGGGCATGGAGCATTGTGATGGCAAGACCGGGGAGCATTGTGATGAGTATACCATGGATAATTGTGATGACGGGAGTCATGGAGCACTGTAGTGACAAGGGGCATGGAGCATTGTGATAACTGGTGTCATGGAGCATTGTGATGACAGGGGTCATGGAGCATTGTGATGACAAGTTTCATGGAGCATTCGGACGACAAGCTTGAGGAGTATGATGATGACAATTGCATGGAGCATTGTGATGAAAAGGCCATTGAGCATTGTGATGACAAGGGCAGGGAGCAATGTGATGAGAGCGTTCATGGAACATTGTGATGACAATGGCATTGAGTATTGTGATGCCAAGTGTCATGGAGCTTTGTGATGAGAAAGGTCATGGAGCATTTTGATGACAAGTGCCTGGTGCATTGTGGTGAGAAGGGCAGGGAGCATTGTGATGACAGGTTCATGGAGCAATTTGATGAAAAGGGTCAGCGAACATTTTGATGACAGGGGTCATGGAACATTGTGATGTCAGTGGTCATGGAGCATTGTGATGATAAGGGCATGTAGCATTTTGATGACAGTGGTCATGGAACATTGTGATGACAGGGGTGAGGGAGTATTGTGATGACTAGTGATGGAACATTGTGATATCAGTGGTGAGTGAGCATTTAGATGAGAAGTGCATGGAGCATTGTGATAAAAAGGTTTATGGAGCATTGTGATGACAAGGTTGTGGAACATTGTGATGACAAGTGCATGGCAAATTGTGATGACATGTGTCTTGGAGCATTGTGCTGAGAAGCACATGGAGCATTGTGATGACAAGGGTCATGGAGCATTGTGCTGACAAAGGCATGGAGCATTGTGATGAGAAGTGGTACAGAGCATTGTGATGACGAGGGAATGGACCATTGTGATGACAAAGGTCATAAAGCATTGTGATGACTGGAGTCAAGGAACATTATGATGTGAGGCGTAATGGAGCATTGTGATTAAAAGAGCATGGAGCATTTTGATGACAGTGGCATGGAGCATTGGTCTGACAAGTTTCATGGATTATTGCTATGACAGTGGGCATGGAGCATTGTGATGACAGAGGTCATGGATCATTTTCATTTCAAGGACCATGGTGCATTGTGATGACAAGGGCATCAAGCAATGTGAACCCAAGTTTCATCGAGGATTTTGATGACAATGGGAATGGAGCATTGTGATGACAAGTTCATGAAGCATTTTGCTGACAAATGCATGGAACATTTTGATGACAAGGGTCATGGAGCACTGTGATGACAAGCGTCACTGAACATTGTGATTACAGGGGTCATGGAGCATTGTGATAACAAGGGAATGGATCATTGTGATGACAAGGGCATGGAACATTGTGATGACAGGTGCATGGAGCATTGTGATGACAAGGTCGTAGATTATTGTGAAGACAGTTGTCAGGGAGCATTGTGGTGACATATGTCATGGTCCATTGTGATGACAATGGCATGGAGCATTGTGAAGCCAAGTGTCATGGAGAAATGTGATGACAAATATAATGGAGCATTGTGATGACAAGGGCTTGGAGCCTTGTGATGACAAGGGTTATGGAGCATTGTGATGACAAGGGAATGGATCATTGTGATGACAAGGGTCATGGAGCATTTTGATGACAAGAGTCCAGGATCATTGTGTTGTCAGGAGTCATGGATCGTTGTGATGACAGTGGTCATGGAGCATAGTGATGACAGGGTTCATGGGGCATTGTGAAGTGAAGGTCATGGAGCATTGGGCTGTAAATATCCATGGAGTATTGTGATGACAGGGGTCAAGGAGCATTTTGATGACAAGAGAATGGAGCATTGTGATGAAAAGGGCATGAAGCATGGTTATGAGAAGGCCATGGAGCATTTTGAAGACATGCTTCATGAAGCTTTGTGATGACAAGGGCATGGAGCATTGTGATTACAGGAGTCTTGGAGTATTGTGAAGAAAAGTGCATGGATCATTGTGATGAAAAATGCATGGAGCCTTGTCATGACAGGTTTCAAGGAGCATATTCACGACCATTGTCAGGGAGCATTGTGATGACAAGTTTATTGAGAATTGTGATGAAAAAGGTGATGGAGTATTGTGAATAGAAGACCATGGATAATTGTGATGATGAGCGTCATGGAGCGTTGTGATGACAAGTGTTATGGAACATTGTGATCACAAGGGTTTGGAGCATTGTGATGACAGAGGTCATGGAGCATTTTGATTTCATTGTGATGACAATAGCATGAAGCAATTTGATGATGGGCATGGAGCATTGTGATGACAGGGTTCATTGAGCATTGAGATGAAAAGGGGCATGGAGCATTGTAATTACAGGAGTCTTGGAGCATTGCGATGACCAGGTCATGGAGCATTGTGATGAGAAGTCGAAGGCGCATTCTGATGACATGCGTCATGGAGCTTTGTGATGACAAGGCCATGGAGCATTGTGATTACAGGTGTCTTGGAGCATTGTGATGAAAAGGGTCATGGAGCCTTGTGATGAGAAGGCCATGGAACATTGTAATGGCAGTTTTCATGGAGCATTGTTATAACAGTTGTAATGGAGCATTTTCATGACAAGGGCATGGAACATTGGTCTGAAAATTTTCATGGATTATTGTGATGAGAGGGGGCATGGAGCATTGTGATGACAAGGGCACGGATCACTGTGATACATGGGTCATGGAGGATTGTAATGACAAGCCTTGGAGCTTTTTGTTAAGAAGAGCATTGAGCATTGTGATGAAAAGCATCATGGAGCCTGTGATGACAAGGACATGTAACAATGTGTTGAGAGGGTTCATGGAGCATTTTGATGACAATGGCATGGAGCATTGTGATGCCAAGGGTCACGGAGCTTTGTGATGACAAAGGTCATGGAGGTTTTTGATGAGAAGGGCGTGGTGGACTGTGATGAGAAGGGCAGTGAGCATTGTGATGAAAGAGTCATGGAGCAATTTGATGAAAAGTGTCATGGGACATTTTGATGACAGGGGTTATGGAACATTGTGATGTCAGGGGTCAGGGAGCATTGTGATGAAAAGTGTCATTGAGCATTGTGATGACAGGGGTCATGGAACATTGTGATGTCAAGGGTCATGGAGCATTGTGCTGACAAAGGCATGGAGCATAGTGATGACATGAGTAAGAGAACATTGTCATGAAAATTTCATGGAGCATTGTGGTGGCAAATGTCACAGAGCCTTTTGATGACGAGGGCATGCACCATTGTGATGACAAGGGTCATGGAGCATTTTGATGACTGTGGTCATGGAGCATTGTGATGGCATTGGTCATGGAGCATTGTAATGAGACGGTCAGTGAGCATTGGGCTGAAAATGTACATAGAGTATTGTGATGACAGGAGTCATGGAGCATTGTGATGACAAGGGAATGGAGCACTGTGATGACAAGGTCCTGGAGCACTGTGATGAGAGGACCATGGAGCCTTGTGATGACAAGTGTCATGGAGCATTCTGATGAAAAGTTGCATGGAGCATTGTGATTACAGGGGTTTTGTAGCATTGTGATGACAAGGGCATGGAGCATTGTGATGTGAAGGCCATGGAGCATTCTGATGACATGCATCATGGAGCTTTGTGATGACAAGGACATGGATCATTGTGATGAAAATTGCATGGAGCCTTGTCATGACAGGGTTCAAGTAGCATAATGATGAGAAGTTTCAAGGAGCATTTTGAAGATAATTGTATTGAGATTGTGATGACAAAGATCATGGAGCATTGCGATGAGAAGACCACTGATAATTGTGATGACCAGCCTCATGGGGCATTGTGATGACAAGAGTTATGGAACATTGTGATCAGAAGGGTTTGGAGCATTGTGATGACAGACGTCATTGAGCATTTTGATTTCAGTGTGATGACAACAGCATGAAATATTATGGTGATGGGCATGGTGAATTGTGATGACAGAGTTCATGGAGCATTGAGATGAAAAGGGGCATGGAGCACTGTGATTAGAGGGGTCTTGCAGCATTGTGATGACAAGGGCATGGAGCATTGTGATGAGATGGCCATGGAGCATTCTGATGACTTGCGTCATGGAGCTTTTTGATGACAATGACATGGAGCATTGTGATTAGAGGGGTCTTGGAGCATTGTGATGTCAAGGTTCATGGAGGCTTGTGATGACAAGGCCGTGGAACCTTGTGATGGCAGGGGTCATGGAGCATTGTTATGAGAAGGGCACGGAACACGGTGATACATAGATCATGCAAGATTGTAATGACAAGGACATGTAGCATTGTGCTGAGAAGGGCATTGAGTGTTGTGATGACAAGCCTCATGGAGATTTGTGATGACAAGTGCATGGAGCAATGTGATGAGAGGGTTCATGGAGCATTGCGATGACAATGGAATGGAGCATTGTGATTCCAAGTGTCATGGAGATTTGTGATGACAAAGGTCATGGAGCATTATGAAAACAAGTGCGTGGTGCATTGTCATGAGAAGTGCAGGGAGCATTGTGATGACATGGGTTATGGAGCATTGTGCTTACACGCGCATCGAGCATTGTGCTGACAAGGGTCATGGAGCATTTTGCTGACAATGGCATGGAGCTTTGTGATGACAAGGGTCATAGAGCATTGTGATGAATAGTTCATGGAGCACTGTGGTGACAAAGGTCACAAAGCCTTGTGTGATGAGGTCATGGAGCATTGTGATGACAAATGTCATGAAGCACTGTGATGACTGTAGTCATGGAGCATTGTGATGAGAGTGTACTTGGAGCATTGTGATGCCAAAGGCATGGAGCATTGTGATGAGAATGCCATGGAGCATTCAGATGACATGTGTCATGGAGCTTTGTGATGACCAGGGCATGGAGCATTGTGATTACAGGGGTCTTGGAGCATTGTGATGAAAAGGGAATGGATCATTGTGATGAAAAAGGCATGGAGCATTTTCATGACAGGGTTAATGGAGCATACTGATGACAAGTGTCAGGGAGCATTGTGATGATTAAACCATTCATAATTGTGATGATTAGCGTCATGGGACATTGTGATGACAAGTGTTATGGAACATTGTGATCAGAAGGGATTTTAGCATTGTGATGACAGATGTCATGGAGCATATTGATTTCATTTTGATGACAATAGCATGAAGCATTATGATGATGGGCATGGTGCATTGTGAGGACAGGGTTCATGGAGCATTGAGATAAAAAGGGGCATGGAGCCTTGTGATTACAGGGGTCTTGGAACACTGTGATGACAAGGGCATGGAGCATTGTGATGAGAAGTCCGTGGAGCATTCTGATGACCTGCATCATGGATCTTTGTGATGACAAGGGCATGGAGTATTGTGATTACAGGGGTCTTGGAGCATTGTGATGACAAGGGTCATGGAGCCTTGGATAACAAGGCCGTGGAGCATTGTGATGGCAGGGTTCATGGAGCATTGTTATGACAGGGGTCATGGAGCATTGTGATGACAAAGGCATGGAGCATTGTGATGACAGGGGCATGGAACGTTGGTCTAAGTTTCATGGATTATTGTGATGACAGTGGGCATGACGCATTGTGATGACAAGGGCATGTAGCATTGTGATGACAAGGTCAGGGAGTATTGTGAAGACAGGTGTCAGGGAGCATTTTGATGAAATATGTCATGGTCCTTTGTGATGACAATTGCATGGACCATTGTGATGCCAAGTGTCATGGAGGATTGTGATGACAAATGTAATGGAGCATTTTGATGACAAGGGCTTAGAGCTTCGTGATGACAAGGGTCATGGAGCATTGTGATGACAAGGGCATGGAGCACTGTGATGACGGGGCATGGCACATTTTGATGACAAGGGCATGGAGCATTGTGGTGACAAAGGTCACAGAGCCTTGTGTGACACGGGCATGGATCATTGTGATGACAAATGTCATAAAGCATTGTGATGACTGGAGTCACGGAGCATTGTGATGACAGGGGTCATGGAGCATTGTGATGACAAGTGCATGGAGCATTGTGATGACAGGGACATGGATCATTGGTCTGACACGTTTCATGGATTATTGTGATGACAGTGGGCATGGCTCATTGTGATGACAAGGGCATGGAGCATTGTGATGACAAGGTCATGGAGTATTGTGAAGATAGGTGTCTGGGAGCATAGTGATGACATATGTCATGGTCCATTGTGATGACAATGGCATGGAGCATTGTGATGCCAAGAGTCATGGAGGGTAGTGATGACAAAAGTAATGGAGCATTTTGATGACAAGGGTTTGGAGCATCGTGAAGACAATGGTCATGGAGCATTGTGATGACAAGGGCATGGAGCATTGTGATGACAACGGCACGGAACACTGTGATACATAGATCATGCAGGATTTTAATGACAAGGAAATGGAGCATTGTGATGAGAAGTGCATTGAGGGTTGTGATGACAAGACTCATAGAGATTTGTGATGACAAGCGCATGGCGCATTGTGAATGGCATGGGTCATGGAGCACTGTGCTGACAAAGGCATGGTGCATTTTAATGACAAGGGTCACAGAGTATTCTGATGAAAAGTTCATGGAGCATTTTGGTGACAAATGTCACAGAGCCTTGTGTGACAATGGCATGGACCATTGAGATGACAAAGGTCATGAAGCTTTGTGATGACTGGAGTCACGGAGCATTGACATGACAGGGGTCATGGAGCATTGTGATGACAGGGTTCATGGGGCATTGTGATTAGAAGGTCATGGAGCATTGGGCTGAAAATGTTCATGGAGTATTGTGATGACAGGGGTCATGGGGCATTTTGATGACAGGGGTCATGGAGCATTGTGATGACAGGTGTGAGGGAGTATTGTGATGACTGGTGATGGAACATTGTGATATCAGTGGTGAGAGAGCATTTAGATGAGAAGTGCATGGAGCATTGTGATAAAAAGGTTTATGGAGCATTGTGATGACAAGGTTGTGGAGCATTGTGATGACAAGTGCATGGCACATTGTGATGACATGTGTCTTGGAGCATTGTGCTGAGAAGCGCATGTAGGATTGTGATGACAAGGGTCATGGAGCATTGTGCTGACAAAGGCATGGAGCATTGTGGTGACAAGTTTTACAGAGCATTGTCATGACGAGGGAATGGACCATTGTGATGACAAAGGTCATAAAGCATTGTGATGACTGGAGTCACGGAGCATTGTGATGACAGGGGTCATGGAGCATTGTGATGACAGGGTTCATGGGGCATTGTGATTAGAAGGTCATGGAGCATTGGGCTGAAAATGTTCATGGAGTATTGTGATGACAGGGGTCATGGGGCATTTTGATGACATGGGAATGGAGCATTGTGATTAAAAGGGCATGGAGCATGGTGATGAAAAGGCCATGGAGCATTCTGAAGACATGAGTCATGAAGCTTTGTGATGACAATGGCATGGAGCATTGTGATTCCAGGGGTCTTGGAGCATTGTGAGGAAAAGGGCATGGATCATTGTGTTGAAAAATGCATGTATCTTTGTCATGAGAGGGTTCAAGGAGCATACTGACGACAAGTGTCAGGGAGCATTGTGATGACAAGTGTATTGAGCATTGTGATGACAAAGATAATGGAGTACTGTGAATAGAAGCCCATGGATAACTGTGATGATGAGCGTCATTGGGTTTTGTGATGACAAGTGTTAGGCAACATTGTGATCACAAGTGTTTGGAGCATTGTGATGACAGAGGTCATGGAGCATATTGATTTCATTTTGATGACAATAGCATGAAGCATTATGATGATGTGCATGGTGCATTGTGATGACACGGTTCATGGAGCATTGAGATGAAAAGGGGCATGGAGCATTGTGATTACAGGTGTTTTGGACCATTGTGATGACAAGGGCATGGAGCATCGTGAATGAGAAGGCCATGGAGCATTCTGATGACATGCGTCATGGAGCTTTGTGATGACAAGTGTATGCAGAATTGTGATTACAGTGTTTGGAGCATTGTGATGACAAGTGTCATGGAGTCTTGTGATGACAAGGCCATGGAAACTTGTGAAGGCAGGTGTCATGGTGCATTGTTATGACAGGGGTAATGGAGCATTGTGATGAAAAGGGCATGGAGCATTGTTCTGAAATGTTTCATCGATTATTGTGCTGAGAGTGGGCATGGAGCATTGTGATGACAAGGGCACAGAACATTTTGATACATGGGTCATGGAGGATTGTAATGACAAGGACATGGAGCATTGTGATGAGAAGGGCATCGAGCATTGTGATGACAAGCGACATGGAGGTTTGTGATGACAAGGGAATGGAGCAATGTGATGAGAGGCTTCATGGAGCATTTTGATGACAATGGCATGGAGCATTGTGATGCCAAGTGTCATGGAGTTTTGTGATGACAAAGGTCATGGAGCATTTTGATGACAAGGTCATGGTGCGTTGTGATGAGAAGGGCAGGGAACATTGTGCTAAGAGGGTCATGGAGCAATTTGGTGAAAAAGTCATGGTATATTTTGATGAGAGTGGTTATGGAGAATTGTGATGTCAGGGGTCATGGAGCATTGTGATGGCAAGGGCATGGATCATTGTGATGACAAGTGTCCTGGAGCATTTTGATGACAGGGGTCCCGGATCATTGTGTTGTCTGGTGTCATGGAGTGTTGTGATGACAGTGGTCATGAAGCATTGTGATGACAGGGGTCATAGTTCATTGTGATGACAGGGGTCATGGAGCATTGTGATCAGAAGTTCATGGAGCATTCGGCTGACAGTATTCATTGAGTATTGTGATGGCAGGGGTCATGGAGCATTGTGATGACAAGGTCCTGGAGCACTGTGAGGAGAAGACCATGGAGCCTTGTGATGACAAGTATCATGGAGCATTCTGATGAAAAGGGGCATGGAGCATTGTGATTACATGGGTCTTGGAGCATTGTGAAGAATAGGGCATGGATGATTGTGATGAAAGAGCATGGAGCCTTGTCATGAGAGGGTTCAAGGAGCATACTAACGACAAGTGTCAGGGAGCATTGTGATGACAAGTGTATTGAGCACTGTGATGACAAAGGTCATGGAGCATTGTGATGAGAAGACCATGAATAATTGTGATGATGAGCGTCATGGGGAGTTGTGATGACAAGTGTTATGGAACACTGTGAACACAAGGGTTTATAGCATTATGATGACAGAGTTTATCTTGCATTCTGATTTCATTGTGATGACAATAGCATGAAGCATTATGATGATGGGCATGGTTCATTGTGATGACAGAGTTCATGCAGCATTTTGATGAAAAGGGCATGGAGCAGAGTGATGAGAAAGCCATGGAGCTGTCTGATGACATGCGTCATGGTGCTTTGTGATGACAAGAGCATGGAGCATTGTGATTTCAGGGTTTTTGGAGCATTGTGATGACAAGGGTCATGGATCCTTGTGATGACATGGCCGTGGAACATTGTCATGACAGGGATGTTGGAGTATTGTAATGACTAGTGACGGAACATTTTGATATCTGTGGTGAAAGAGCATTTTAATGAGAAGTGCATGGAGCTTTGTGATGACAAGGTTTATGGAGCATTGGGATGACAAAGATGTGGAACATTGTGATGACAATTGCATGGCATATTGTGATGACATGGGTCATGGAGCATTGTGCTGACAAGCGAATGGAGCATTGTGATGACAAAGGTCATGGAGCACTCTGCTGACAAAGGCATGGAGCATTGTGATGACAAGGGTCACAGAGCATTGTGATGATAAGTTCATGGAGCATTATGGTGACAAAGTTGACAGAGCCCTGTGATTACGAGGGCATGGACCATTGTGATGACAAAGGTCAAGTATCAGTGTGATGACTGGAGTCACGGAGCATTGTGATGACAAGGGCATGGAGCATTGTGATGACAAGGGCATGGAGCATTGTTATGACCAGGTCATGGATTACTGTGAAGACAGGTATCAGGGAGCATTGTGATGACATATGTCCTGGTGCATTGTGATGACAATGTCATGGAGCATTGTGAAGCAAAGTGTCATGGAGGATTGTTATGACAAAGGTAATGGAGCATTGTGATGACAAGGGCTTGGAGCACTGTGGTGACAAGGGCCATTGAGAATATTGATGACAAGGTCGTGAAGCATTGTTTTGACAAGCACATGGAGCTTCCTATGACAGGGGTCATGGAGCATTGCAATGACAAGTGCATGGAGCATTGTGATTACAGGTGTCTTTGAGCATTGTGATGACAATGGCATGGATCATTCTGATGCCAAGGGTTATGGAGCTATGTGATGACAAATGTCATGGAGTATTTTGATGACAAGGACATGGTGCCTTGTGATGAGAAGGGCAGGGAGCATTGTGATGACAGGGTCATGGAGCAATTTGATGAAAGGTGTCATGGAACATTTTGATTACATGTGTTATAGAATATTGTGATGTCAGGCGTCATGGAGCAGTGTGATGAAAAGGGTCTTGGAGCATTGTGATGACAAGGGTCGCAGAGCATGGTGATGAAAAGTTCATGGAGCATTGTGGTGACAAATGTCAAAGAGACTTGTGATGACCGGGGCATGGACCATTGTGATGAGAAATGTCATGAGGCATTGTGATGACAGGAGTCACGGTGCATTATGATGACGGGTCATGGAGCATTGTAATGACAAGGGCATGGAGCATTGTGATGACAGGTGTATGGAGCATTGGTCTTACAAGTTTCATGGATTATTGCGATGACAGTGGGAATGGCGCATTGTGATGACAAGGTCATGGATCATTTTGATGACAAGGTCATGCAGTATTTGAAGACAGGTGTCTGGGAGCATTTTGAAGACATAAGTCATGGCCCATTGTGATGACAATGCCATGGAGCGTTGTGATGCCAAGTGTCATGGAGGTTTTTGATGACAAAGGTAATGGAGCATTGTGATGATAAGGGCTTGGAGCCTTGTGATGTCAAGGTTCATAGCGCACTGTGCTGACAATGGCATGGAGCATTGTGATGACAATTTTCATGGAGCACTGTACTGAGAAAGGCTTGGAGCTTTGTGATGACAACGGTCACAGACCATTATGATGAAAATTTCATGGAGCATTGTGGTGACAAATATCACAGAGCCTTGTGAAAACGAGGGCATGGACCATTGTGATTACAAAGGTCATGAAGCATTGTGATGACTGGAGTCTTGGAGCATTGTGTTGACAGGGCTCATGGAGCATTGTGATGGCAAGGGCATGGATCATTGTGATGACAAGTGTCATGGAGCATTTTGATGACAAGTGTCCCGGATCATTGTGTTTCCTGGTGTCATGGAGCGTTGTGATGACAGGGGTCATGGAGCATTGTGATGATAGGGGTCATGGAGCATTGTGATCAGAAGTTCATAGAGCATTGGACTGACAGTATTCATTGAGTATTTTGATGGCATGGGTCATGGAGCATTGTGATGACAATGGAATGGAGCATGGTGATGACAAGGTCCTGGAGCATTGTGAGGAGAAGACCATGGAGCCTTGTGATGACAAGTATCATGGAGCATTCTGATGAAAAGGGACATGGAGCATTGTGATTACATGGGTCTTGGAGCATTGTGAAGAATAGGGCATGGATGATTGTGATGAAAGAGCATGGAGCCTTGTCATGAGAGGGTTCAAGGAGAATACTAACGACAAGTGTCAGGGAGCATTGTGATGACAAGTGTATTGAGCATTGTGATGACAAAGGTCATGAAGCATTGTGATGAGAAGACCATGGATAATTGTGATGATAAGCGTCATGGGGAGTTGTGATGACAAGTGTTATGGAACATTGTGAACACAATGGTTTGGAGCATTGTGATGACAGAGGTTATGGTGCATTTTGATTTCATTGTGATGACAATAGCATGAAGCTTTATGATGATGGGCATGGTTCATTGTGATGACAGAGTTCATGGAGCATTGTGATGAAAAGGGCATGGAGCATTGTGATGAGAAGGCCATGGAGCTGTCTGATGACATGCGTCATGGTGCTTTGTGATGACAAGAGCATGGAGCAGTGTGATTACAGGGGTCTTGGAGCATTGTGATGACAAGGGTCATGGAGCCTTGTGATGACAAGGCCATGGAACATTGTCATGACAGGGGTGTGGGAGTATTTTAATGACTAGTGACGGAACATTTTGATATCTGTGGTGAAAGAGCATTTTAATGAGAAGTGCATGGAGCTTTGTGATGACAAGGTTTATGGAGCATTGGGATGACAAAGATGTGGAACATTGTGATGACAAGCGCATGGCATATTGTGATGACATGGGTCATGGAGCATTGTGCTGAGAAGCGCATGGAGCATTGTGATGACAAGGGACATGGAGCACTCTGCTGACAAAGGCATGGAGCATTGTGATGACTAGGGTCACAGAGCATTGTGATGATAAGTTCATGGAGCATTATGGTGACAAAGTTCACAGAGCCCTGTGATTACGAGGGCATGGACCACTGTGATGACAAAGGTCAAGAAGCAGTGTGATGACTGGAGTCACGGAGCATTGTGATGACAAGGGCATGGTGCATTGTGATGAGAGGGGCATGGAGCATTGGTCTGAGAAGTATCATGGATTATTGTGATGAAAGTGTGCATGTCGCATTGTGATGAAAAGGGCATGGAACATTGTTATGACCAGGTCATGGATTATTGTGAAGACAGGTATCAGGGAGTATTGTGATGACATATGTCCTGGTGCATTGTGATGACAATATCATGGAGCATTGTGAAGCCAAGTGTCATGGAGGATTGTGATGACAAAGGTAATGGAGCATTGTGATGACAAGGGCTTGGAGCATTGTGATTAGAGGTGTCTTGGAGCATTGTGATGACAAGGGCGTTGAGCATGGTGATGACAATGCCATGGAGCATTCTGATGACATGCGTCCTGGAGATTTGTGATGACAAGCACATGGAGCATTGTGATTACAGGGGTCTTGGAGCATTGTGATGAAAAGTGCATGGATCATTGTTAGGAAAAGGCAAAGTGCCTTCTCATGACAGGTTTCAAGTAGCATACTGAAGACAAGTGTCAGGGAGCATTGTGATGACAAGTGTATTGAGCATTTTGTTGACAAAGGTCATGGAGCATTTTGATGAGGAGACCATGGATAATTGTGATGACGAGCGTCATTGCACATTGTGATAACAAGGGTTATGGAACATTGTGATCAGAAGGGTGTGGAGCATTGTGATGACAGATGTCATGGAGCATTTTGATTTCTTTTTGATGGAAATAGCATGAAGTATTGTGATGATTGGCATGGTGCAGTTTGATGACAGTGTTCATGGAGAATTGAGATGAAAAGGGGTATGGAGCATTGTGATTACAGGGGTCTTGGAGCATTGTGATGACAATGTTCATGGAGGCTTGTGATGACAAGGCCGTGGAACATTGTGATGGCACGGGTAATGGAGCATTGTTATGACAGGGGTAATGGAGCATTTTGATGACAAGGGCATGGAGCATTGTTTTGAAATTTTCATGTATTATTGTGATGAGTGTGGGCATGGAGCATTGTGATGAGAAGGGCAGGGAACACGGTGATACATGGGTCATGGAGGATTGTAATGACAAGGCATGGATTATTGTGATGAGAAAGGCATCGAGCATTGTGATGACAAGCGTCATGGAGATTTGGGATGACAAGTGCATGGAGTAATGTGATGAGATGTTTCATGGAGCATTGTGATGACAATGGAATGGAGCATTGTGATGCCAAGGGTCATGGAGGTTTGTGATGACAAATGTAATGGAGCATTTTGATGACAAGGGCGTGGTGCATTGTGATGAGTAGGGAAGGGAGCATTCTGATGACAGGTTCATGGAACAATTTGATGGAAAGGGTCAGGGAATATTTTGATGACAGGGGTTATGGAACATTGTGATGTCAGTGGTCATGGAGCATTGTGATGATAAGTGCATGTAGCATTTTGATGACAGGGGTCATGGAACATTGTGATGACAGTGTTGAGGGAGTATTGTGATGACTGGTGATGGAACATTGTGATATCAGTGGTGAGAGAGCATTTAGATGAGAAGTGCATGGAGCATTGTGATAAAAAGGTTTATGGAGCATTGTGATGACAAGGTTGTGGAGCATTGTGATGAGAAGTGCATGGCACATTGTGATGACATGTGTCTTGGAGCATTGTGCTGACAAGCGCATGGAGCATTGTGAAGACAAGGGTCATGGAGCATTGTGCTGACAATGGCATGGAGCATTGTGATAACAAGTGTTACAGAGCATTGCGATGACGAGGGAATTAACCATTGTGATGAAAAAGTTCATAAAGCATTGTGATGGCTGGAGTCACGGAGCATTATGATGTGAGGGGTCATGGAGCATTGTGATTACAAGGGCATGGAGCATTGTGATGACAGGGGCATGGATCACTGGTCTGACAATTTTCATGAATTATTGCTATGAGAGTGGACAGGGCACATTGTGATGACAAGGGCATGGAACATAGTTATTACAAGGTCATGTAGTATTGTGAAGACAGGTGTCAAGGAGCACTGTGATGACATATGTCATGGTGCATTGTGATGAGAAAGGCATGGAGCATTGTGATGCCAAGTGTCATGGAGGATTGTGATGACAAAGGTAATGGAGCATTGTGATGACAATTTCTTTTAGAATTGTGAAGAAAAGTGTCATGGAGCATTGTGATGACAAGGACATGGAGCATTGTGATGGCAAGGGCCATTGAGAATTTTGATGCAAACGTCGTGCAGCATTGTGATGACAAGCGCACGGAGCTTGTTATGACAGGGGACATGGAGCATTGCTATGAAAAGTGCAAGGAGAACTGTGATGACAAGACCACGTAACATTGTGATGAGAAGTGTCATGGAGTATTGTGATGACAAGGACGTGGAGAATTGTGATGACAAGGGACATGGAGCATTCTGATGACCAGGGCATGGAGCATAGTGATGGCAAGACCGTGGAGCAGTGTGATGAGAAGGCCATGGATAATTGTGATGACGAGAGTCATGGAGCACTGTAATGACAAGGGGCATGGAGCATTGTGATGACAGGTGTCATGGATCATTGTGATGACAGGGGTCATGGAGCATTGTGATGACATGGGTCATGGAGCATTCTGATGACAAGCTTGTGGAGTTTTGTGATGACAATGGCCTGGAGCATAGTGATGAAAATGGCATGGAGCATTGTGATGAAAAAGGCATGGAGCCTTTTCATGACAGGTTTCAAGGAGCATTCTGAAGACAAATGTCAGGGAGCATTGTGATGACAAGGGCATGGAGCATGGTGATGCCAAGCCATGGAGACTTCTGATGATATGGGTCATGGAGCTTTGTGATGACAAGGGCATGGAGCATTTTGATTACAGGGGTCTTGGAGCATTGTGATGAAAAGTGCATGGATCATTGTGATGAAAAAGGCATGGAGCCTTGTCATGACAGGGTTCAAGGAGCATACTGAGGACAAGTGTCAGAGAGCATTGAGCTGACAAGTGTATTGATCATTGTGATGACAAAGGTCATGGAGCATTGTGATGAGAAGACCATGGATAATTTTGATGAGGAGCGTCATGGGGAATTGTGATGCCAAGTGTTATGGTACATTGTGATCACAATGGTTTGGAGCACTGAGATGCCAGAGGTCATGGAGCATTTTGATGATATGCATCATGGAGCTTTGTGATGACAAGTGCATGGAGCATTGCGATTACAGTGTTCTTGGAGAATTGTGATGACAAGGGTCATGGAGCCTTTTGATGATGAGGCCGTGGAACACTGTGATGGCAGGGGTCATGGAGCATTGTTATGACACGGGTAATGGAGCCTTTTGATGACAAGTGCATGGAGCATTGATGTGACAAGTTTTTTGGATTATTGTGATGAGAGTGGGCATGGAGCATTGTGATGACAAGGGCACAGAACACGGTGATACATGGACCATGGAACATTGTAATGACAAGGTCCTGCAGCATTGTGAGGAGAATGGCATCGAGCAGTGTGATGACAAGCATCATGGAGCTTTGTGATGACAAGGGCATGGAGCAATGTGATGAGAGGTTTCATGGAGCATTGTGATGACAATGGCATGGAGCATTGTGATGCCAAGGGTCATGGAGCACTGGGATGACAAGCGTCAGGGAACATTCTGATTACAGGTGTCATGGAGAATTGGGGTGACAAGCGCATGGATCATTGTGATGACAAGTGTCATGGAGCATTTTGATGACACGTGTCCCAGATCATTGTGCTGTCAGGGGTCATGGAGCGCTCTGTTGACTGTGGTCATGGAGCATTGTGATGACAGGGGTAATGGAGCATTGTGATGGCAAGGGCATGGAGCATTGTGATGAGAAGGCCATGGAACATTCTGATGACATGCATCATGGAGCTTTGTGATGACAACGGCATGGAGCATTGTGATTACAGGGGTCATGGAACATTGTGATGACAGGGGTGAGGAGTATAGTGATGACTAGTGATGGAACATTGTGATATCAGTTGTGAGAGAGCATTTTGATGAGAAGTGCATGGTGCATTGTGATGACAAGGTTTATGGAGCACTCTGATGACAAGGTTGTGGAGCATTGTGATGACAAGCGCATGACACATTGTGATGATATGGGTCATGGAGCATTGTGCTGAGAAGCGCATGGCACTTTGTGATGACAAGGGTCATGGAGCATTGTGATGAAAAGTTCATGGAGCATTGTGGTGAGAAAGGTCACAGAGACTTCTGATGACCAGGGCATGGACCACTGTGATGTCAAAGTTCATGAAGCATTGTGATGTGTGGAGTCAGGGAGCAATGTGATGACAGGGTTCATGGTGCATTGTGATGACAACGGCATGGAGCACTGTGATGATAGGGGTATGGAGAATTGGTCTGACAACTTTCATGGATTATTGTGATGAGTGTAGGCATGGTGCATTGTGAAGACAAGGGCATGGAGCATTGTGATGACAAGACATGGAGTATTGTGAAGACAGGTGTCAGGGAGCATGGTGATGACATATGTCATGGTCCATTGTGATGACAATGGCATGGAGGATTGTGATGACAAGAGCATGTAACATGGTGATGGAAGTGTCATGGAGCATTGTGATGACAAGGGACATGGAGAATTGTGATGTCCAGGGCATCTAGCATTGTGATGGCAAGACCGTGGAGCATTGTGATGGCAAGACCATGGAGCATTTTTATGACGAGTGTCATCGAGCACTGTAATGACACGTGGCATGGAGAATTGTGATGACAGGTGTCATGGATCATTGTGATGACAAGGGACATGGAACATTCTGATGACAAGCTTCTGGAGTATTGTGCAGACAAAGGCAAGGAGCATTGTGATGAAAAGTTTCACAAGGCCTTGTGACGAAAAGTTCATGGAGCACTGTGGTGACAAAGGTCACTGAGCCTTGTGATGACAAGGGCATGGCCCATTGTGATGACAAAGGTCATAAAGCATTGTGATGACTGGTGTCACGGAGCATTGTGATGACAAGGGCATGGAGCATTTTGATAACAGTGGCATGGAACATTGGTCTGACAAGTTTCATGGATTATTTTGATGACAGTGGGCAAGGCACATTGTGATGACAAGGGCATGGAGAATTGTGATGACAAAGTCAAGTGTATTGTGAAGACAGGTGTCAGGGAGCGTTTTATTGACATATGTCATGGTCCATTGTGATGACAATGGCATGGAGCATTGTGATGCCAAGTGTCATGGAGGATTGTGATGACAAAGGTAATGGAGCATTGTGATGACATGGGCTTGGAGCATTGTGATGACAAGGGTCGAGGAGCATTTTGATGAGAAGAGCATGGAGCATTGTGATGACAAGGGCCATTGATAATTATGATGACAAGGTCGTGAAGCATTGTGATAAAAAACATATGGAGCTTGCTATGACAGGGTTCATGGAGCATTGCAATGACAATTGCATGGAGAATTGTGATGACAAGATCATGTAACATTGTGATGAAATGTGTCATGGATCCTCGTGATGGCAATACCGTGGAGCACTGTGATGAGAAGACCATGTATAATTGTGATGACGAGCGTCATGGAGCACTGTAATGACAAGGGGCAAGGAGCATTTTGATGGCAGGTGTCATGGAGCATTGTGATAGCAGGGGTCATGGAGCATTGTGATGACAGGTGTTATGGAGCATTCTGATGACAAGCTTGTGGATTATTGTGATGACAATGGCATGGAGCATTGTGATGCAAAGGGCATGGAGCATTGTGAAGACAAGGGCATGGAGTATTGTTATGACAGACATCCTGGAGTGTTGTTAAGACAAGTGTTATGGAACAATGTGATCACAATGATTTGGAACATTGTGATGACAGAGGTCATGGATCATTTTGCTTTCAAGGAGCATGGAGAATTGTAATGATAGAGGTAATGGAGCATTGTGATGAGAAGTTCATGGAGCATTGGGCTGAAAATGTTCTTGGAGTATTGTTATGAAAGGGGTCATGGAGCATTGTGATGACAAGGGAATGGAGCATTGTGATGACAAGGTCCTGGAGCATTGTGATGAGAAGACAATGGAGCCTTGTGATGACAAGTCTCATGGAGCATTCTGATGAAAAGGAGCATGGATCATTATGATGACAGTGGTCTTGGAGCATTGAGATGACAAGGTCATGGAGCATAGTGATGAGAAGGCCATGGAGCATTCTAATGACATGCATAATGGAGCTTTTTGATGACAAGGGCAAGGAGCATTGAGATTAGAGTTGTCTTGGAGCATTATGATGAAAAGGGCATGGATCATTGTGATGAAAAATGCATGGATCCTTGTCATGAAAGGGTTCAAGGAGCATTCTGACGACAAGTGTCATGGAGCATTGTGATGATAAGTGTATTGAGCATTGTGATGACAAAGATCATGGAGCATTGTGATGAGAAGACCATGGATAATTGTGATGACCAGAGTCATGGGGCATTGTGATGACAAGTGTTATGGAACATTGTGATCACAAGGGTTTGGAGCATTGTGATAACAAAGGTCATGGAGCATTTTAATTTCATTGTAATGACAATAGTATGAAGCATTTTGATGATGGGCATGGTGCATTGTTATGACCGGGTTCATGGAGCATTGAGATGAAAAGGGGCAGGGAGCATTGTCATAACAGGAGTCTTGGAGCATTGTGATGACAAAGGTATGGAGCATCGTGAATGAGAAGGCCATGGAGCATTCTGATTACATGTGTCATGGATCTTTGTGAGACATGTGTATGGAGAATTGTGATTACCTTATCTTGGAGCATTGTGATGAAAAGTGTCATGGAGACTTGTGATGACAAGGTCGTGGAACCTTGTGTGGGCAGGTGTCATGGAGCAGTGTTATGACAGGGGTAATGGTGCGTTGTGATGACAAGGGCATGGTGAATTGGTCTGAAAAGTTTCATGGATTATTGTGATGACAAGGGCACGGAACACATTGATACATGGGTCATGGTGGAGTGTAATGACAAGGGCATGAAGCATTGTGATGAGAAGGGCATCAAGCATTGGGATCACAAGCCTCATGGATCTTTGTGATGACAAGGGCATGGAGCAATGTGATGATAGGCTTCATGGAGCATTGTGATGACAATGGCATGGAGCATTGTGATGCTAAGCGTCATGGAGCTTTGTGATGACAAAGGTCATGGAGCATTTTGATGACAAGGTCGAGGTGCGTAGTGATGAGAAGGGCAGGGAGCATTGTGATAACAGGGTCATAGAGCAATTTGATGAAAAAGGTCATGGAACATTTTGATGAGAGTGGTTATGGAAAGTTGTGGTGTCAAGGGTCATGGAGCATTGTGATGAAAAGGGTATTAGATTATTTTGATGACAGGGTTTAAGGAACATTGTGATGTCATGGGTCATGGAGCATTTAATGATAACTGCATGTAGCATTGTGATGATAGGGGTCATGGAACATTGTGATGACAGGGGTGAGGGAGTATTGTGAAGACTAGTGATGGAACATTGTGATATCAGTGGTGAGAGAGCATTTTGATGAGAAGTGCATGGAGCATTGTGATGACACGGTTTATGGAGCATTGTGGTGACAAGGATGTGGAGCATTGTGATGACAAGGGTCAAAAAGCATTGTGCTGAAAAGCGCATGGAGCATTGTGATGACAAGTGTCATGGATCATTGTGCTGACAAAGGCATGGTGCATTTTGATGACAAGGGTCAGAGAGCATTGTGATGAATATTTCAGGGAGCATTGTGGTTACAAAAGTCACAGAGCCTTCTGTGACAAGGGCATGGACCATTGTGATGACAAAGGTCATGAAGCATTTTGATGACTGGAGTCATGGAGTATTGGATGACAGGGGTCATGGAGCATTGTGATGACAGGTTTCATGGGGCATTGTGATGAGAAGTCATGGAGCATTGGGCTGAAAATGTTCATCGAGTATTGTGATGACAGGGCTCACATGGCATTTTTATGACAAGGGAATGGAGCATTGTGATGAAAAGGGCATGGAGCATGGTGATGAGAAGGCCATGGAGAATTCTGAAGTCATGTGTCATGAAGCTTTGTGATGACAAGGGCATGGAGCATTGTGATTACAGGGGTCTTGGAGCATTGTGAGGAAAAGGGCATGGATCATTGTGATTAAAAAGGCATGGAGCCTTGTCATGACAGGGTTCAAGGAGCATACTGACGACAAGTGTCAGGGAGCATTGTGATGACAAGTGTATTGAGCATTGTGATGACAAAGGTCATGGAGTATTGTGAATAGAAGACCATGGATAATTGTGATGATGAGCGTCATGGGGCGTTGTGATGACAAGTGTTATGGAACATTGTGATCACAAGGGTTTGGAGCATTGTGATGACAGAGGTCATGGAGCATATTGATTTCATTTTGATGACAATTGCATGAAGCATTATGATGATGGGCATGGTGCATTGTGATGACACGGTTCATGGAACATTGAGATGAAAAGGGGCATGGAGCATTGTGATTACAGGGGTCTTGGAGCATTGTGATGATGAGGGCATGGAGCATCGTAAATGAGAAGGCCATGGAGCATTCTGATGACATGTGTCATGGAGCTTTGTGATGACAAGTGTATGGAGAATTGTGATTAAAATGTCTTGGAACATTGTGATGACCAGTGTCATGGAGTCTTGTGATGACAAGGCCGTGGAACATTGTGATGGCAGGGGTCATGGAGCATTGTTATGACAGGGGTAATGGAGCATTGTGATGACAAGGGCATGGAGCACTTGTGTTAAATATTTCATGGATTATTATGATGAGAGTGGGCATGGAGCATTGTGATTACAAGGGCACAGAACACTTTGATACATGGGTCATGGAGAATGGTAATGACAACGGCACAGAACACTTTGATTCATGGGTCATGGAGGATTGTAATGACAAGGGCATGGAACATTGTGATGAGAAAGGCATCGAGCATTGTGATCACAAGCGTCATGGTGTTTTGTGATGACAACGACATGGAGCAATGTGATGAGAGGCTTCATGGAGCATTGTGATGACTATGGCATGGAGCATTGTGATGCCAAGGGTCATGGAGCTTTGTGATGACAAAGGTCATGGAGCATTTTGATGACGAGCTCGTGGTGCGTTGTGATGAGAAGTGCAGCAAGCATTGTGATAATAGATTCATGGAGCAATTGATGAAAAATGTCATGGAACATTTTGATGAGAGTGGTTATGGAAAATTGTGATGACAGGGGTCATGGAGCATTGAGATGAAATGGGTAATGTAGCATTTTGATGACAGGGGTTATGGAACATTGTGATGGCAGGGGTCATGGAGCATTTTGATGATAAGTGCATGTAGCATTGTGATGATAGGGGTCATGGAACATTGTGATGACAGCGGTGAGGGAATATTGTGAAGACTAGTGATGGAATATAGTGATACCAGTGGTGAGAGGGCATTTTGATGAGAAGTGCATGGAACATTGTGATTAAAAGGTTTATGGAGCATTTTGATGACTATGATGTGGGGCATTGTGATGACAAGCGCATGGTACATTGTGATGCCATGGGTCAAGGAGCATTGTGATGACAAGCGCATAGAGCATTGTGATGAGAAGTTTCATGGATCATTGTGCTGACAAATGCATGGTGCATTGTGATGACAAGGGTCACAGAGCATTGTGATGAAATGTTCATGGAGCATTGTGGTGACAAATGACACAGATCCTTGTGTTACAAGGGCATGGACCATTCTGATGACAAAAGTCATGAAGCATTGTGATGACTGGAGTCACGGAGCATTGTGATGACAGGGCTCATGGAGCATTGTGATGACAGGATTCATGCGGCATTCTGATGAGTAGGTCATGGAGCATTGGGCTGAAAATATTCAAGGAGTATTGTGATGACAGGGGTCATGGGGCAATTTGATGACAAGGGAAAGGAGCATTGTGATGAACAGGGCATGGAGAATGGTGATGAGAAGGCCATGGAGCATTCTGAAGACATATGTCATGAAGCTTTGTGATGACAAGGGCATGGAGCATTGTGATTACAGGGGTCTTGGAGCATTGTCAGGAAAAGGGCATGAATCATTGTGAATAAAAAGGCATGGAGCCTTGTCATGGCAGGGTTCAAGGAGCATACTGATGACAAGTGTCAGGGAGCATTGTGATGACAAAGTTAATAGAGTATTGTGAATAGAAGGCCATGGATAATTGTGATGATGAGCATCATGGGGCGTTGTGATGACAAGTGTTATGGAACAATGTGATCACAAAGGTTTGGAGCATTGTGATGACAGAGGTCATGGAGCATTTTGATTTCATTTTGATGACAATAGCATGAAGCATTATGATGATGGGCATGGTGCATTTTGATGACACGGTTCATGGAGCATTGAGATGAAAAGGGGCATGGAGCATTGTGATTACAGGGGTCTAGGAGAATTGTGATGACAAGGGCATGGAGCATCGTGAATGAGAAGGCCATGGAGCATTCTGATGACATGCGTCATGGAGCTTTGTGATGACTAGGACATGGAGCATTGTGATGACATGGGTTATGGCGACCTGTGATGACAAGGCCGTGGATCATTGTAATGGCAGGTGTCATGGAGCATTGTTATAACGGGTAATGGAGCATTTTGATGAGAAAGGCATGGAGCATTGGTCTGAAAAGTTTCATGGCTTATTGTGATGAGAGGGGGCATGGAGCATTGTGATGACAAGGGCACGGAACACTGTGATACATGGTTCATGGCGGATTTTAATGAAAAGCGCATGGAGCATTGTGTTAAGAAGAGCATCGAGCATTGTGATGAAAAGCATCATGGAGCCTGTGATGACAACTGCATGGAACAATGTGATGAGAGTCTTCATGGAGCATTTTGATGACAATGGCATGGAGCATTGTGATGCCAAGGGTCATGGAGCTATGTGATGACAAAGGTCATAGAGCATTTTGATGACAAGGGCGTGGTGCACTGTGATGAGAAGGGCAGAGAACATTGTGATGAAATGGTCATGGAGCAATTTGATGAAAAGTGTCATGGGATATTTTGATGAAAAGCGTTATGGAACATTGTGATGTCAGGGGTCATGGGGCATTATGATGAAAAGGGTCATGGAGCATTTTGATGACAGGGGTCCTGGAACATTGTGATGAAAGCGGTGAGGGAGAATTGTGATGACTATTGATGGAACATTATGATATCCATGGTGGACAGCATTTTGATGGGAAGTGCACGGAGCATTGTGATGACAAGATTTATGGAGCACTGTGATGAAAAGGTTGTGGAGCATTGTGATGACAAGCGCATGGCGCACTGTGATGACACAGGTCATGGGGCATTGTGCGGACAAGCGCATGGAGCATTGTGATGACAATGGTCATGGAGCATTGTGCTGACAAAGGTATGGAGCATAGTGATGACATGGGTAACAGAGCATTGTGATGAAAATTTCATGGAGCACTGTGGTGACAAATATCACAGAGCCTTTTGATGACGAGGGAATGGACCACTGTGTTGACAAAGGTCATAAAGCATTGTGATGACTGGAGTCACGGAGCATTGTGATGACAAGGTCCTGGAGCATTGTGATGAGAGGACGATGTAGCCTTGTGATGACAATTCTCATGGAGTATTCTGATGAAAACTGGCATAGAACATTGTGATTACAGGGGTCTTGGATCCTTGTGATGACAAGGCCGTGGAACATTGTGATGGCAGGGGTCATGGAGCATTGTTATGACATGGGCAATGGAGCATTGTGATTACAAGGGCATGGAGCAATGTGATCCCAAGGTTCAAGGAGGATTGTGATGACACTGGTAATGGAGAATTGTGAGGACAAGTGCATGGAGCATTGTGATGACAAGGTCATGTAGCATTTTGCTGACAAAGGCATGGAGCACCGTGATGACAAGTGTCATGGAGCTCTGTGACGAGAAGCGTCAAGGACCATTGTGATTACAGGGGTCATGGAGCATGGGGATGACAAGCACATGGAATATTCTGATGACAAGTGGCATGGATCAATTTGATGACTGTGTCATGTAGCATTGTGAGGACATGGGTCATGGAGCATTGTGATGAGAAGGTCATGGAGCATTGGGCTGAAAATATTCATGGAGTACTGTGATGACAGGGGTCATGGAGCATTGTGATGAGAAGGGAATGGAGCAATGCGATGAGAAGGTCCTGGAGTATTGTGATGAGAGGGCCATGGTGCCTTGTGATGACAATTGTCATGGAGCATACTGATAAAAAGGTTCATGGAGCACTGTGATTACAGGGGTTTTGTAGCATTGTGAAGACCAGGGCATGGAGCATTGTGATGAGAAGGCCATGGAGCATTCTGATAACATGCGTCATGGAGCTTTGTGATGAAAAGGACATGGAGCATTGTGATTAGAGGGGTCTTGGAGCATTGTGATGAAAAGGGCATGGATCATTGTGATGAAAAATGCATGGTGCCTTGTCATGACAGGGTTCAAGGAGCATACTGACGACAAGTGTCAGGGAGCATTGTGATGACAAGTGTATTGAGCATTGTGATGACAAAGGTCATGGAGCATTGTGATGAGAAGACCATGGATAATTATAATGACCAGCGTCATGGGGCATTGTGATGACAAGTGTTATGGAACATTGTGATCAGAAGGGTTTGGAGCATTGTGATGACAGAGGTCATGGAGCAGTTTGATTTCATTGTGATGACAACAGCATGAAGCATTATGATGATGGGCATGGTGCATTGTGATGACAGGGTTCATGGAGCATTGAGATGAAAAGGGGAATGGAGCATTGTGTTTAGAAGGCCATGGAGCATTCTGATGACATGCATCATGGAGCTTGTGATGACAAAGACATGGAGCATTGTGATTAGAGTGGTCTTGGAGCATTGTGATGACAAGGGTCATGGAGGCTTGTGAAGACAAGGCCATGGAACCTTGTGATGGCAGGTGTCATGGAGCATTATAATGACAGCGGTAATGGAGCATTGTGATGACAAGGGCATGGAGCATTGGTCTGAAATGTTTCATGGATTATTGTGATGAGAGTGGGCATGCAGCATTGTGATGACAAGGGCACGGAACACTATGATACATAGATCATGGAGGATTGTAATGATAAGGGCATGCAGCATTGTGATGACAAGGGCATGTAGCAATGTGATGAGAGGGTTCAAGGAGCATTTGCTGATAATGGCATGGAGCATTGTGATGCCAAAGGTCATGGAGCTTTGTGATGACAAATGTCATGGTGCATTTTGATGACAAGGCCGTGGTGCATTGTGATGAGAAGTGCAGGGAGCATTGTGATGACAGTGTCATGGAGCAATTTGATCAAAAGGGTCATGGAACATTTTGATGACAGGGGTTATGGAAAATTGTGATGTCAGGTGTCATGGAGCATTGTGATGAAAAGGGTCATGGAGCATTTTTTGACAGGGATTATTGAACATTCTGATGTCAGGGGGCATGGAGCATTGTGATGAAATGGGTCATGGAACATTTTGATGACCGGTGTTATGGAACATTGGGATGTCAGGGCTCATGGAGCATTGTGATTATAAGGGCATATAGCATTTTGACGACAGGGGTCATGGAACATTGTGATGACAGGGGTGAGGGAGTATTGTGATGACTAGTGATGGAACACTGTGATATCATTGGTGAGAGAGCATTTTTATGAGAAGTGCATGGAGCATTGTGATGACAAGGTTTATGGAGCATTTTGATGACAAGATTGTGGAGCATTGTGATGACAAGCACATGGCGCATTGTGATGACATGGGTTATGAAGCATTGTGCTGACAAGCGCATGGAGCATTGTGATGACAAGGGTCATTGAGCATTGTGCTGACAAACGCATGGATCACTGTGATGACAATGGACACAGAGCATTGTGATGAAATATTCATGGAGCATTCTGGTGAAAAAGATCACAGAGCCTTGTGTGACGAGGGCATGGACCATTGTTATGAGATAGGTCATGAAGCATTGTGATGACTGGAGTCACGGAGCATTGTGATGAAATGGGTAATGGAGCATTCTGATGACAAGGGCATGCAGCAATGTGATGACAGGGGCATGGAACATTGGTCTGACAAGTTTCATGGATTATTGTTATGACAGTGGGCATGGAGCATTGTGAAGACAAGGGCATGGAGCATTGTGGTGACAAAGGCATGGAGCATTTTGATGACAAGTGACACAGAGCATTGTGATGAAATATTCATGGAGCATTGTGGTGAAAAATATCACAGAGCCTTGTGTGCCGAAGGCATGGACCACTGTGATGAAAAAGGTCATGAAGCATTGTGATGACAGGAGTCACGGAGCATTGTGATGACAGGGGTCATGGAGCATTGCTCTGACAAGATTTATGGATTATTGTGATGAGAGTGGGCATGGCACATTGTGATGACAAGGGCATGGAACATTGTGATGACAAGGTCATGTAGTATTGTGAAGACAGGTGTCAGGGAGCATTGTGATGACATATGTCATTGTCCATTGTGATGACAATGGCATGGAGCATTGTGATACCAAGTGTCATGGAGGATTGTGATGACAAAGGTAATGGAGCATTTTGATGACAAGGGTCATGGAGAATTGTGATGGCAAGGACATGGAGCATTGTGATGACATGTGTCATGGAGCTTTGTGATGACAAGGGCATGGAGCATTGTAATTACAGGGGTCATGGAATATTGTGATGACAGGGGTGAGGGAGTATTGTGAGGACTAGTGATTGAAAATTGTGGTATCAGTGTTGAGAAGGCATTTTGAGGAGAAGTGCATGGTGCATTGTGATGACATGGGTTATGGAGCATTGTGCTGACAAGCGCATCGAGCATTGTGATGACAAGGGTCATGGAGCATTGTGCTGACAAAGGCATGGAGCTTTGTGATGACAAGTGTCACAGAGCATTGTGATAAATATTTCATGGAGCATTGTGGTGACAAAGGTCACAGAGCTTTGTGTGACGAGGTCATGTACCATTGTGATGACAAGTGTCATGAAGCATTGTGATGACTGGAGTCACGGAGCATTGTGATAACAGGGGTCTTGGAGCATTGTGATGAAAAGTGAATGGATCATTGTGATGAAAAAGGCATGGAGCCTTGTCATGACAGTGTTCAAGGAGCATACTGATGACAAGTGTCAGCGAGCATTGTGATGCCAAGTGTATTGAGCATTGTGGTGACAAAGGACATGGAGCATTGTGATGAGAAGACCTTGCATAATTGTGATGACGAGCGTCATGGGGCATGTGATGACAAGTGTTATGGAACATTGTGGTCAGAAGGGTTTGGAGCATTGCGATGACAGAGGACATGGAGCATTTTGATTGCATTGTGATGACAGTAGCATGAATCATTATGATGATGGGCATGGTGCATTGTGATGACAGTGTTCATGGAGCATTGAGATGAAAAGTGGCATGGAGAATTGTGATTACAGAGGTCTTGGTGCATTGTGATGACAAGGTTCATGGAGCCTTGTGATGACAAAGCCGTGGAAAATTTTGATGGCAGGGTTCATGGAGCATTGTTATGACAGGTGTAATGGACCATTGTGATGACAAGGGCATGGAGCAATGTGATGAGAGATTTCATTGAGCATTGTGATGACAATGGCATGGAGCATTGTGATGCCAAGGGTCATGGAGCTTTTTGATGACAAAAGTCATGGGGCATTTTGAAGACAATCGCATGGTGCATTGAGATAAGAAGGACAGGGAGCATTGTGATGACAGGGTCATGGAGCAATTGGATGAAAAGGGTCATGGAATATTTTCATGAGAGAAGTTATGGAACATTGTGATGTCAGGGGTCAAGAAGCATTGTGAT
This sequence comes from Hyperoodon ampullatus, assembly GCF_949752795.1. Lineage (NCBI taxonomy): Eukaryota > Metazoa > Chordata > Mammalia > Artiodactyla > Ziphiidae > Hyperoodon > Hyperoodon ampullatus. The sequence goes on from NW_027641092.1 coordinate 815,145, forward strand.
GAAATGGGTCATGGAGCATTTTGTGACAGGAGTTATGGAACATTGTGATGTCAGGGGTCATGGAGCATTGTGATGATAAGGGCATGTAGCACTGTGATGACAGTGGTCATGGAACACTGTGATGACAGGGGTAGGGAGGATTGTGATGACTAGTGATGTAATATTGTGATATATGTGGTCAGAGAGCATTCTGATGAGAAGTGCATGGAGCATTCTGATGACAAGTGTTATGGAGCATAGCAATGACAAGGATGTGGAGCACTGTGATGACAAGTGCATGGCGCATTTTGATGACATGGGTCATGGATCATTGTGCTGACAAGTGCATGGAGCATTTTGATGACAAATGTCACGGAGCATTGTGCTGACAAAGGCATGGAGCATTTTGATGACAAGGGACACAGAGCATTGTGATGAAATATTCATGGAGCATTGTGGTGAAAAAGATCACAGAGCCTTGTGTGACGAGGGCATGGACCATTGTGATGAGATAGGTCCTGAATCATTGTGATGACTGGAGTCACGGAGCATTGTGATGACAGGGGTCATGGAGCATTGCTGTGACAAGATTTATGTATTATTGTGATGAGAGTGGGCATGGGGCATTGTGATGACAAGGGCATGGAACATTGTGATGACAAGGTCATGGATTATTGTGAAGACAGGTGTCAGGGAGCATTGTGATGACATATGTCATTGTCCATTGTGATGACAATGGCATGGAGCATTGTGATACCAAGTGTCATGGAGGATTGTGATGACAAAGGTAATGGAGCATTTTGATGACAAGGGCTCGGAACATTGTGATGCCAAGGGTCATGGAGCATTGTGATGACAAGGGCATGGAGCATTGTGATTTCAAGGGCCATTGAGAATTTTGATGACAACGTCGTGAACCATTGTGATGACAAGCGCATGGAGCTTGCTATGACAGGGGTCATAGAGCATTGCGATGACAAGTGCATGGAGAATTGTGATGACAAGATCATGTAACATTGTGATGAGAAGTGTCACGAAGCATTGTGATGACAAGGACGTGGAGAATTGTAATGAAATGGGACATGGAGCATTGTGATGAACAGGGCATGGAGAATTGTGATAGCAAGACCGTGGAGCATTGTGATGAAAAGACCATGGATAGTTATGATGAAGAGCATCATGGATCACTGTAATGACAAGGGGCATGGAGCATTGTGATGACAGGTGTCATGGAGCATTGTGATGAGAGGGGTCAAGGAGCATTTTGATGAAAAGGGAATGGAGCATTGTGATGACAAGGTCCTGGAGCAGTGTGATGAGAAGACCATGGAGCCTTGTGATGACAAGTCTCATGGAGCATTCTGATGAATAGGGGCATGGGACATTGTGATTACAGGTGTCTTGGAGCATTGTGATGACAAGGGTAATGAAGCCTTGGATGCCAAGGCGGTGGAACATTGTGATGGCAGTGGTCCTGGAGCATTGTGATTACAGGGGTCATGGAGCATTGTGATGACAAGGGCATCGAGCATTGTGATGAGAAAGCCATGGAACATTCTGATGACATGTGTCATGGATCTTTGTGATGACAAGGGCATGGAGCATTGTGATTACAGTGGTCTTGGAGCATTGTGATTACAAGGGTCATGGAGCCTTGGATGCCAAGGCGGTGGAACATTGTGATGGCAGGGTTCATGGAGCATTGTTATGTGAGGGGTAATGGAGCATTGTGATGACAAGGGCATGGAACATAGGTCTGAAAATTCCATGGATTATTGTGATGAGATTCAGCATGGAACATTGTGATGACTAGGGCACGGAATACTGTGATACATGTGTCATGGAGGTTTGTAATTACAAGGGCATGGAGCGTTGTGATGAGAAGAGTATCGAGCATTGTGATGACAAGCGTCATGGAGCATTGTGGTGACAAGTGCATGGAGCAATGTGATGAGAGATTTCAGGTAGAACTGTGATGAAATGGCATGGAGCATTGTGATGCCAAGTGTCATGGAGCTTTGTGATGACAAAGGTCATGGAGCATTTTGATTACAAGGTTGTGGTGCATTGTGATTAGAAGGGCAGGGAGCATTGTGATGACAGGGTCATGGAGCAAACTGATGAAAAGTGTCATGCAACATTTTGATGACAGGGGTTATGGAACATTGTGATGTCAGGGGTCATGGAGCATTTTGATGAAAAGGGTCATGGAGCATTCTGATGAAAAGGTGCATGGAGCATTGAGATTACAGGGGTTTTGAAGCAATGTGATTACAAGGCATGGAGCATTGTGATGAAAAGCTGCATGGAGCCTTGTGATTACAGGGGTTTTGAAGCAATGTGATTACAAGGCATGGAGCATTGCGATAAGAAGGCAATGGAGCATTCAGATGACATGCGTCATGGAGCTTTGTGATGACAAGGACATGGAGCATTGTGATTACAGGGGTCTTGGAGCATTGTGATGAAAAGGGAATGGATCATTGTGATGAAAAATGCATGGAGCCTTGTCATGACAGGGTTCAAGGAGCCTACTGATGACAACTGTCAGGGAGCATTGTGATAATAAGTGTATTGAGCATTGTGATGACCAATATCATGGAGCATTGTGATGAGAAGACCATGGATAATTGTGATGACCAGCGTCATGGGGCATTGTGATGACAAGTGTTATGGAACATTGTGATCAGAAGGGTATGGTGCATTGTGATGACAGAGGTCATTGAGCATTTTGATTTCATTGTGATGACAATAGCATGAAATATTATGGTGATGGGCACGGTGCATTGTGATGACAGGGTTCATGGAGCATTGAGATGAAAAGGGGCATGGAGCATTGTGATTACAGGGGTGTTGGAGCATTGTGATGACAAGGGCATGGAGCATTGTGATGAGAAGGCCATGGAGCATTCTGATGACATGCGTCATGGAGCTTTGTGATGACAAGGGCATGGAGAATTGTGATTACAGGGGTCATGGAATATTGTGATGACAGGGGTGAGGGAGTATTGTGATGACTAGTGATGGAACATTGTGATATTAGTTGTGAGAAAGCATTTTGAGCAGAAGTGCATGGAGCATTGTGATGACAAAGTTTATGGAGCATTTTGATGACAAGGATGTGGGGCATTGTGATGAAAAGTGCATGGCCCATTGTGATGACATGGGTTATGGAGCATTGTGCTGACACACGCATCGAGCATTGTGTTGACAAGGGTCATGGAGCATTGTGCTGACAAAGGCATGGAGCTTTGTGATGACAAAGGTCACAGAGCATTGTGATAAAAGTTTCATGGAGCATTGTGGTGACAAAGGTCACAGAGCTTTGTGTGACGAGGTCATGGACCATTGTGATGACAAAGTCATGAAGCATTGCGATGACTGGAGTCACGGAGCATTGTGATGACAGGGATCATGGAGGATTGCTCGGACAAGATTTATGGATTATTGTGATGAGAGTGGGCATGGCGCATTGTGATGACAAGGGCATGGAACATTGTGATGACAAGGTCATGGAGTATTGTGAAGAAAGGTGTCAGGGAGCATTGTGATGACATATGTCATTGTCCATTGTGATGACAATGGCATGGAACATTGTGATACCAAGCGTTATGGAGGATTGTGATGACAAAGGTAATGGAGCATTTTGATGACAAGTGCTTGGACCATTGTGATGACAAGGGTCATGGAGCATTGTGATGACAAGGGCATGGAGCATTGTTATGACAAGGGCCATTGAGAATTTTGTGGACAACGTCGTGAAGCATTGTGATGACAAGCGCATGGAGCTTGCTATGACGGGGGTCATAGAGCATTGTGATGACAAGTGCATGGAGAATTGTGATGAGAAGATCATGTACCATTGTGATGAGAAGTGTCACGAAGCATTGTGATGACAAGGACGTGGAGAATTGTAATGACATGGGACATGGAGCATTGTGATGAACAGGGCATGGAGAATTGTGATAGCAAGACCGTGCAGCATTGTGATGAACAGACCATGGATAATTATGATGAAGAGCATCATGGATCACTGTAATGAAAAGGGGCATGGGGCATTGTGATGACAGGTGTCATGGAGCATTGTGATGAGAGGGGTCATGGAGCATTGTGATGACAAGGGTCATGGAGCATTGTGATGAGAAGGTCATGGAGCATTGGCCTGAAAATATTCAAGGAGTATTGTGATGACAGCGGTCAAGGAGCATTGTGATGACAAGGGAATGGAGCATTGTGATGACAAGGTCCTGGAGCAGTGTGATGAGAAGACCATGGAGCCTTGTGATGACAATTCTCATGGAGCATTCTGATGAATAGAGGCATGGAACATTGTGATTACAGGGGTCTTGGAGCATTGTGATGACAAGGGCATGGAGCATTGTGATGAGAAGGCCATGGAGCATTCTGATGACATGTGTCATGGATCTTTGTGATGACAAGGGCATGGAGCATTGTGATTACAGGGGTCTTGGAGCTTGTGATTACAAGGGTCATGGAGTCTTGGATGCCAAGGCGGTGGAACATTGTGATAGCAGGGGTCATGGAGCATTTTTGTGACATGGGTAATGGAGCATTGTGGTGACAAGGGCAAGGAGCATTGGTCTCAAAATTTCATGGATTATTGTGATGAGATTCAGCATGGAATATTGTGATGACTAGGGCACGGAATACAGTGATACATGTGTCATGGAGGTTTGTAATGACAAGGGCATAGAGCGTTGTGGTGAGAAGAATATCGAGCATTGTGATGACAAGCGTCATGGAGCATTGTGGTGACAAGTGCATGGAGCAATGTGATGAGAGTTTTCAGGTAGAACTGTGATGAAATGGCATGGAGCACTGTGATGCCAAGGGTCATGGATCTTTGTGATGACAAAGGTCATGGAGCATTTTGATGACAAGGTTGTGGTGCATTGTGATGACAAGGGCAGGGAGCATTGTGTTGACAGGGTCATGGAGCAAATTGATGAAAAGTGTCATGGAACATTTTGATGACAGGGGTTATGGAACATTGTGATGTCAGGGGTCATGGAGCATTTTGATGAAAAGGGTCATGGAGAATTCTGATGAAAAGGTGCATAGAGCATTGAGATTACAGGGGTTTTGAAGCAATGTGATTACAAGGCATGGAGCATTGTGATGAAAAGGTGGATGGAGCATTGTGATTACAGGGGTTTTGAAGCAATGTGATTACAAGGCATGGAGAATTGTGATGAGAAGGCAATGGAGCATTCTGATGACATGCGTCATGGAGCTTTGTGATGACAAGGACATGGAGCATTGTGATTACAGGGTCTTGGAGCATTGTGATGAAAAGGGAATGGATCATTGTGATGAAAAACGCATGGAGCCTTGTCATGACAGGGTTCAAGGAGCCTACTGATGACAACTGTCAGGGAGCATTGTGATGATAAGTGTATTGAGCATTGTGATGACAAAGATCATGGAGCATTGTGATGAGAAGACCATGGATAACTGTGATGACCAGCGTCATGGGGCATTGTGATGACAAGTGTTATGGAACATTGTGATCAGGAGGGTTTGGTGCATTGTGATGACAGAGGTCATTGAGCATTCTGATTTCATTGTGATGACAATAGCATGAAATATTACGGTGACGGGCACGGAGCACTGTGATGACAGGTTTCATGGGGCATTGAGATGAAAAGGGGCATGGAGCATTGTGATTATAGGGGTGTTGGAGCATTGTGATGACAAGGGCATGGAGCATTGTGATGAGAAGGCCATGGAGCATTCTGATGACATGCGTCATGGAGCTTTGTGATGACAAGGGCATGGAGAATTGTGATTATAGGGGTCATGGAATATTGTGATGACAGGGGTGAGGGAGTATTGTGATGACTAGTGATGGAACATTGTGATATCAGTGGTGAGAAGGCATTTTGAGGAGAAGTGCATGGATCATTGTGATGACAAGGTTTATGGAGCATTTTGATGACAAGGATGTGGAGCATTGTGATTACAAGTGCATGGTGCATTGGGATGATATTGTTTATGAAGCATTGTGCTGACACGCGCATCGAGCATTGTGATGACAAAGGTCATGGAGCATTGTGCTGACAAAGGCATGGAGCTTTGTGATGACAAGGGTCACAGAGCATTGTGATAAAAATTTCATGGAGCATTGTGGTGACAAAGGTCACAGAGCTTTGTGTGAGGAGGTCATGGACCATTGTGATGACAAATGTCATGAAGCATTTTGATGACTGGAGTCACGGAGCATTGTGATAACACGGGTCTTGGAGCATTGTCATGAAAAGGGAATGGATCATTGTGATGAAAAAGGCATGGAGCCTTGTCATGACAGTGTTCAAGGAGCATACTGATGACTAGTGTCAGCGAGCATTGTGATGCCAAGTGTATTGAGCATTGTGGTGACAAAGTTCATGGAGCCTTGTTATGACAAGCCCGTGGAACATTGTGATGTCAGGGGTCATGAAGCATTGTGAAGAAATGGGTCATGGAGCATTTTGTGAAATGGGTTATGGAACATTGTGATGATAAGTGCATGTAGCACTGTGATGACAGTGGTCATGGGACATTGTGATGAAAGGGGTGAGCGAGTATTGTGATGACTAGTGATGGAACATTGTGATATATGTGGTGAGAGAACATTTTGCTGAGAAGTGCATGGAGCATTGTGATGACAAATTTTATGGAGCATAGCGATGAAAAGGATGTGGAGCACTGTGATGAAAAGAGCATGGCACATTGTGAAGACATGTGTCATGGAGCATTGTGCTGACAAGCGCATGGAGCATTTTGATGACAAGTGTCATGGAGCATTGTGCTGACAAAGGCATGGAGCATTGTGATGACAAGGGACACAGAGCATTGTGATGAAAATTTCATGGAGCATTGTGGTGACAAAGATCACAGAGCCTTGTGTGACGAGGGCATGCACCTTTGTGATGAGAAAGGTCATGAAACATTGTGATGACTGGACTCACGGAGCACTCTGATGACAGGGGTCATGGAGCATTGTGAAGACAGGAGCATGTAGCAATATGATGACAGGGGTATGGAACATTGGTCTGAAAAGTTTCATGGATTATTGTGATGACAGTGGGCATGAAGCATTGAGATGACAAGTGCATGGAGCATTGTGGTGACAAAGGTCACAGAGTCTTGTGTGACGAGGGCATGGACCATTGTGAGGACAAAGGTCATGAAGTATTGTGATGAGTGGAGTCACGGAGCATTGTGATGACAGGGGTCACGGAGCACTGTGATGACAAGGGCATGGAGCATTGTGATGACAGGGGCATGGAACATTGGTCTGACATGTTTCATGGATTATTGTGATGACAGTGGGCATGGCGCATTGTGATGACAAGGGCATGGAACATTGTGATGACAAGGTCATGGAGTATTGTGAAGACAGGTGTCAGGGAGCATTGTGATGACATATGTCATTGTCCATTGTGATGACAATGGCATGGAGGATTCTGATACCAAGTGTGACGGAGGATTGTGATGACAAATGTAATGGAGCATTTTGATGACAAGGGCTTGGAACATTGCAATGACAAGGGTTATGGAGCATTGTGATGACAAGGGCATGGAGCATTCTGATGAAAATGTGCATGGAGCATTGAGATTACAGGGGTTTTGAAGCAATGTGATTACAAGGGCATGGAGCATTGTGATGAGAAAGCAATGGAGCATTCTGATGACATGCGTCATGGAGCTTTGTGATGACAAGGATATGGAGCATTGTGATTACAGGGGTCTTGGAGCATTGTGATGAAAAGGGAATGGATCATTGTGATGAAAAATGCATGGAGCCTTGTCATGACAGGGTTCAAGGAGCATACTGATGACAACTGTCAGGGAGCATTGTGATGATAAGTGTATTGAGCATTGTGATGACAAAGATCACGGAGCATTGTGATGAGAAGTCCATGGATAATTGTGATGACCAGTGTCATGGGGCATTGTGATGATAAGTGTATTGAGCATTGTGATGACAAAGATCTCGGAGCATTGTGATGAGAAGACCATGGATAATTGTGATGACCAGTGTCATGGGGCATTGTGATGACAAGTGTTATGGAACATTGTGATCAGAAGGGTTCGGTGCATTGTGATGACAGAGGTCATTGAGCATTTTGATTTCATTGTGATGACAATAGCAGGAAATATTATGGTGATGGGCACGGTACATTGTAATGACAGGGTTCATGGATCATTGAGATGAAAAGGGGCATGGAGCATTTTGATGAGAAGGCCATGGAGCATTCTGATGACATGCGTCATGGAGCTTTGTGATGACAAGGTCATGGAGAATTGTGATTACAGGGGTCATGGAATATTGTGATGACAGGGGTGAGGGATTATTGTGATGACTAGTGATGGAACATTGTGATATCAGTGGTGAGAAAGCATTTTGAGGAGAAGTGCATGGAGCATTGTGATGACAAGATTTATGGAGAATTTTGATGACAAGGATGTGGAGCATTGTGATGACAAGTGCATGGTGCATTGTGATGACATGGGTCATGGAGCATTGTGCTGACAAAGGCATGGAGCTTTGTGATGACAAAGGTCAAAGAGCATTGTGATAAAAATTTCATCGAGCATTGTGGTCACAAAGGTCACAGAGCTTTGTGTGACGAGGTCATGGACCATTGTGATGACAAACGTCATGAAGCATTTTGATGACTGGAGTCACGGAGCATTGTGATAACAGGGGTCTTGGAGAATTGTCATGAAAAGGGAATGGATCATTGTGATGAAAAAGGCATGGAACCTTGTCATGACAGTGTTCAAGGAGCATGCTGATGACAAGGGTCAGCGAGCATTGTGATGCCATATGTATTGAGCATTGTGGTGACAAAGGTCATGGAGCATTGTGATGAGAATACCTTGCATAATTGTGATGACGAGCGTCATGGGGCATGTGATGACAAGTGTTATGGAACATTGTGATTAGAAGGGTTTGGAGCATTGTGATGACAGAGGACATGGAGCATTTTGATTTCATTGTGATGGCAATAGCATGAATCATTATGATGATGGGCATGGTGCATTGTGATAACAGTGTTCATGGAGCATTGAGATGAAAAGTGTCATGGAGAATTGTGATTACAGAGGTCTTGGAGCATTGTGATGACAAGGGTCATGGAGCCTTGTGATGACAAGGCCGTGGAACATTGTGATGGCAGGGGTCATGGAGCATTGTTATGACAGGTGTAAAGGAGCATTGTGATGACAAGGGCATGGAACAATGTGATGAAAGATTTAATTGAGCATTGTGATGCCAAGGGTCATGGAGATTTGTGATGACAAATGTCAAGGGGCATTTTGATGACAAGTGTGTGGTGCATTGTGATGAGAAGGGCAGGGAGCATTGTGATGACAGGGTCATGGAGCAATTTGAATAAAAGGGTCATGGAATATTTTGATGACAGGGGTTATGGAACATTGTGATATCAGGGGTCATGAAGCATTGTGATGAAATGGGTCATGGAGCATTTTGTGACAGGGGTTATGGAACATTGTGATGACAGGGGTCATGGAGCATTGTGATGACAAGGGCATGGAGCAATGTGATGACAGGGGCATGGAACATTGGTCTGAAAAGTTTCATGGATTATTGTGATGACAGTGGGCATGGAGCATGGAGATGACAAGGGCATGGAGCATTGTGGTGACAAAGGTCACAGAGCCCTGTGTGACGAGGGCATGGACCATTGTGAGGACAAGGTCATGAAGCATTGTGATGACTGGAGTCACGGAGCATTGTGATGACAGGGGTCATGGAGCATTGTGATGACAAGGGCATGGAGCATTGTGATGACAGGGGCATGGAACATTGGTCTGACATGTTTCATGGATTATTGTGATGACAGTGGGCATGGCACATTGTGATGACAAGGGCATGGAACATTGTGATGACAAGGTCATGGAGTATTGTGAAGACAGGTGTCAGGGAGCATTGTGATGACATATGTCATTGTCCATTGTGATGAAAATGGCATGGAGAACTGTGATACCTAGTGTCATGGAGGATTGTGATGACAAAGGTAATGGAGCATTTTGATGACAAGTGCTTGGAACATTGCGATGACAAGGGTCATGGAGCATTGTGATGACAAGGGGATGGAGCATTCTGATGAAAAGGTGCATGGAACATTGAGATTACAGGGGTTTTGAAGCAATGTGATTACAAGGGCATGGAGCATTGTGATGAGAAGGCAATGGAGCATTCAGATGACATGTGTCATGGAGCTTTGTGATGACAAGGACATGGAGCATTGTGATTACAGGGGTCTTGTAACATTGTGATGAAAAGGGAATGGATCATTGTGATGAAAAATGTACGGAGCCTTGTAATGACATGGTTCAAGGAGCATACTGATGACAACTGTCAGGGAGCATTGTGATGATAAGTGTACTGAGCATTGTGATGACAAAGATCATGGAGCATTGTGATGAGAAGACCATGGATACTTGTGATGACCAGCGTCATGGGGCATTGTGATGACAAGTGTTATGGAACATTGTGATCAGAAGGTTTTGGTGCATTGTGATGACAGAGTTCATTGTGCCTTTTGATTTCATTGTGATGACAATAGCATGAAATATTATGTTGATGGGCACGGTGCATTGTGATGACAGGGTTCATGGAGCATTGAGATGAAAAGGGGCATGGAGCATTGTGATTACAGGGGTGTTGGAGCATTGTGATAACAAGGGCATGGAGCATTGTGATGAGAAGGCCATGGAGCATTCTGATGACATGCATCATTGAGCTTTGTGATGACAAGGGCATGGAGAACTGTGATTACATGTGTCATGGATTATTGTGATGACAGGGGTGAGGGAGTATTGTGATGACTGGTTATGGAACATTGTGATATCAGTGGTGAGAAGGCATTTTGAGGAGAAGTGCATGGAGCATTGTTATGACAAGGTTTATGGAGCATTGTGATGACAAGGATGTGGAGAATTGTGATGACATGTGCATGGTGCATTGTGATGACATGGGTTATGGAGCATTGTGCTGACACGCGCATTGAGCATTGTGATGACAAGGTTCATGGAGCATTGTCCTGACAAAGGCATGGAGCTTTGTGATGACAAAGGTCACAGAGCATTGTGATAAATATTTCATGGAGCATTGTGGTGACAAAGGTCACAGAGCTTTGTGTGACGGGGTCATGGACCATTGTGATGACAAATGTCATGAAGCACTGTGATGACTGGAGTCACGGAGCATTGTGATAACAGGGGTCTTGGAGCATTGTGATGAAGAGGGAATGGATCATTGTGATAAAAATGCATGGAGCCTTGTCATGAGAGTGTTCAAGGAGCATACTGATGACAAGTGACAGCAAGCAATGTGATGCCACGTGTATTGAGCATGGTGTTGACAAATGTCATGGAGCATTGAGATGAGAAGACCTTGCATAATTGTGATGACGAGCGTCATGGAGCATGTGATGACAAGTGTTATGGAACATTGTGATCAGAAGGGTTTGGAGCATTGTGATGACAGAGGACATGGAGCATTTTGATTTCATTGTGATGACAATAGCATGAATCATTATGATGATGGGCATGGTGCATTGTGATGACAGTGTTCATGGAGCATTGAGATGAAAATTGTCATGGAGAATTGTGATTACAGAGGTCTTGGAGCATTGTGATGACAAGGGTCATGGAGCCTTGTGATGCCAAAGCCGTGGAACATTGTGATGGCAGGGGTCATGGAGCATTGTTATGACAGGTGTAATGGAGCATTGTGATGACAAGGGCATGGAACAATGTGATGAGAGATGTAATTGAGCATTGTGATGACAATGGCATGGAGCATTGTGATGCCAAGGGTCATGGAGCTTTGTGATGACAAATGTCATGGGGCATTTTGATGACAGGGGCCTGGTGCATTATGATGAGAAGGGCAGGGAGCATTGTGATGACAGGGTCATGGAGCAATTTGAATAAAAGTGTCATGAATATTTTGATGACAGGGGTTATGGAGCATTGTGATGTCAGGGGTCATGGAGCATTGTGATGAAAAGGGCATGTAGCACTGTGATGACAGTGGTCATGTAACATTGTGATGACAGGGGTGAGCGCGTATTGTCATGCCTAGTGATGGAACATAGTGATATATGTGGTGAGAGAGCATTTTGATGAGAAGTGCATGGAGCATTGTGATGACAAATTTTATGGAGCATAGCGATGAAAAGGATGTGGAGCATTTTGATGAAAAGAGCATGGCACACTGTGATGACATGTGTCATGGAGCATTGTGCTGACAAGCGCATGGAGCATTTTGATGACAAGTGTCATGGAGCATTGTGCTGACAAAGGCATGGAGCATTGTGATGACAAGGGACACAGAGCATTGTGATGAAAATTTCATGGAGCATTTTGGTGACAATGATCACAGAGCCTTGTGTGATGAGGGCATGGACCATTTTGATGAGAATGGTCATGAATCATTGTGAGGACTGGAGTCACGTAGCATTTTGATGACAAGGGCATGGAGCAATGTGATGACAGGGGCATGGAACATTGGTCTGACAAATTTCATGGATTATTGTGATGACAGTGGGCATGGCTCATTTTGATGACAAGGGCATGGTTCATTGTGATGACAAGGTCATGGAGTATTGTGAAGACTGGTGTCAGGGAGCATTGTGATGACATATGTCATTGTCCATTGTGATGACAATGGCATGGAGCATTGTGATACCAAGTGTCATGGAGCATTGTGCTGACAAAGGCATGGAGCATTCTGATGACAAGGGACACAGAGCATTGTGATGAAAATTTCATGGAGCATTATGGTGACAAAGATCACAGAGCCTTGTGTGACAAGGGCATGGACCACTGTGATGAGAAAGGTCATGAATCATTGTGATGACTGCAGTCACGGAGCACTGTGATGACAGGTTTCATGGAGCATTGTGATGACAGGGGCATGGAGCAATGTGATGACAGGGGCATGGAACATTGGTCTGACCAGTTTCATGGATTACTGTGATGACAGTGGGCATGGAGCATTGAGATGACAAGGGAATGGAGCATTGTGGTGACAAAGGTCACAGAGCCTTGTGTGACGAGGGCATGGACCATTGTGAGGACAAAGTTCAGGAAGCATTGTGATGACTGGGGTCACGGAGCATTGAGATGACAGGGGTCATGGAGCATTGTGATGACAAGGGCATGGAGCAATGTGATGAGAGATTTCATTGAGCATTGTGATGACAATGGCATGGAGCATTGTGATTAGAAGGCAATGGAGCATTCTGATGACATGCGTCATGGAGCTTTGTGATGATGAGGACATGGAGCATTGTGATTACAGGGGTCTTGGAGCATTGTGATGAAAATGGAATGGATCATTGTGATGAAAAATGCATGGAGCCTTGTCATGACAGGGTTCAAGGAGCATACTGATGACAAGTGTCAGTGAGTATTGTGATGCCAAGTGTATTGAGCATTGTGGTGACAAAGGTCATGGAGCATTGTGATGAGAAGACCTTGCATCATTGTGATGACGAGCGTCATGGGGCATGTGGTGACAAGTGTTTTTGAACATTGTGATCAGAAAGGTTTGGAGCATTGTGATGACAAAGGACATGGAGCATTTTGATTTCATTGTGATGACAATAGCATGAATCATTATGATGATGGGCATGGTGCATTGTGATGACACTGTTCATTGGGCATTGAGATGAAAAGTGGCATGGAGAATTGTGATTACAGAGGTCTTGGAGCATTGTGATGACAAGGGTCATGGAGCATTGTGATGACAAGGGCTTGGATCTTGTGATGACAAGTGTCATGGAGAATTGTGATGACAATGGCAGGGAGCATTGTGATGTCAAGGGACATTGAGAATTTTTATAACAATGTCATGAAGCATTGTGATGACAAGCATATGGAGCTTGCTATGACAGGGTTCAGGGAGCATTGCGATGACAAGTGCACGGAGAATTGTGATGACAAGTGCGTGTAACATTGTGATGAGAAATGTCATGGAATATTGTGATGACAAAGAGGTGGAGAATTGTGATGACAAGGGACATGGAGCAATGTGATGGCAAGACCGTGGAGCATTGTGATGAGAAGACCATGGATAATCGTGGTGACAAGCATCATGGAGCATTATGATGACAAGAGCCATGAAGCATTCTGACATAAGATATCACTTATGAAAGAAATGTAAAGATGGGTACACTTGAACTGAATTAGTAAAGAGAACAGAGTCTCACATATAGAAAACATACTTATGCCTGCTTACGGGGAAAAGAGATGTGGGGAGATGCATAAAACCATAGTTTGATATTAGCACCAGTACCATTCCATAATCCAAATACAGAATAGACAAGACCAACTCCTTCCTCAGTGAACGGGACTCAAAAGCCCTATTCTCTGCAGAGGAATATATCTGACTAGTAAGAATCATAAAACCTATGTATTGATATGTCTCTGTAAGGGAATCAAGTGTGTCTAGACTGGCATAAACATGACAGTGAAAATCAGCGGAAACCCACGATAAAAAGGAATTTAAAAACAAAACCAAAAAACAGGGAAATTCTTTACAATTCCTTCAGGGGCTCTGATGAAACCTGGAATGACCCTATCTACAACGACAGCTGGATGTGGCATAAGGCTGGAAACTTGAGACTGAGACGATTTGTCAGATTGGGTGAGCAAATGCAGACTCTTTAAAGCAATAATGCGTGGCACCCATTCCTAGGGTCCCAACTCTCCAAATAAAAGGGAATATTACTACAGCTATAACATGTACGGGAAACCTAGAGAATGGACCCACTGTGAATACGAAAGTTTTCTAAAACTCAACTAATAGTCCCTCTCCTCGTGCTCCGGTTTCACTTTAAAACTGCTTTACTATCAATCTCCCAACTTGGAGAGACAGCCCCTTTAACCTCCTGGTTCGCACAGGTTGTCAAATTGGCAAAGGATGAAAGGGAAGAGGGAGTACCAATGAGAGAGTAGCTGTTAGGCATTTGGACGGGCACATATCACTCTAATTTCCCGGCACGAAGAAGAATAAACCAAAGTCTCTGCCAACCGTCGGGAACCAGTATAGGTCCTGAACCAATATTTGGGACTTGCGGTGGGCTCACAAAAAAACGAGTTGAGCAATGGAGCTCCGGGGCACAGCAATTCACAAACTGGCAGAGCAATAAAGGACAACAATCTCCAAAAATCGGTTCAGGGAAGGCAACGAGGTGGACTTGAAAGCGAGCCAGAATAGTAGGAAACAGATTTCAAGAGGTACATTGGAATCACCTTTAAGAAACAGGAAGATGGGCACAACTTTGACAATGATGCACTTGGCCAAAAAGGGCGTATGCATTTTCTCCTGAATATATTCAGGAGAAAACGCATACGCCCTTTTTGGCCAAGCAAGCAAGCGGGAAATGCAAATAAGCACTACAAAGAAGTATCACTTACCACCAGTCAAAAGGGATAGCTACAAAATGTGTAAAAAACCAGAAAGGCAAGACAGGCCCTCGAGAACAGGAGCCTAGTTATGCTGATGGGCAGGATGTAAATTGACAACTGCCTCTCTGGAGGAATGCATTGTGTTCCCTAAAACAAGTAAACAACAGAGCTACAGAGCCAACAGCACTTCCAGTCTAGGGAATATACCTTGGGAAAACTGAAAATCAATAAGACAGAGCCACCCCAAAATTTACGGCGGCACTGCTTACAAGAACCTAAACTTGGGTCCACCTAAAATATCCCAGGAAAGACAAAAATGGTTCAAGAAATTGTGTTACTTACGTACGATGGAATATCCCTCAGCCATGAAACCAATGTCATAAGGCCAGTAGCAGCAAAATGAGTGTATTAAGGTACGATGATTCTAAGTGAAATAAGTCACAGAGAAAAAGGAACTTATCATAAGATATCACTGATGAAAGTCCTTTATACATAGCTGGATACATATGACCTGAGTTAGGAAAGAGAACAGAATCTCACATTTAGAAAACACTCTTATGACTGCTTAAGGTGGAAGGAGAGGTGGGGTGATGCATAAAACCAGAATTTGATATTAGTACAGGTACCATTCCAAAAACCAATTATGGAATACAAAAGACCTACACCTTCCTCATTGAAAGTGACTCAAAAACACATATTTCCCACAGAGGAATATATCTGACTAGTAAGAATCTTAAAACCAATGTATTGATAAGTCTCCGTAAGGGAATCAAGTGTGTCTGGACGGGCATAAACATGGCAGTGAGAATCTGATCAAACCCACTATAAAAAGGAATTTCAAAAACAAACAAACAAAAAAACAGGGAAATTCTTTACAATTCCTACAGGGGCTCTGATGAAACCTGGAATGACCCTATCTGCGACAGCTGGATGTGGCATAAGGCTGGACACTTGGGACTGAGAGGATTGGTGAGATTCGGTGAGCAAATGCAGACAATTTAAAGCAATAATGCGTGGCACACATTCCAAGGGTCCCAACTCTCCAGGTTTAAGGGAATATTACTACAGCTATAACTTGCACAGGAAACCTAGAGAATGGACACACAGTGAATACGCATGGTTTCGAAAACTCAACTAATATTCCCTCTCCTGGTTCTCCGGTTTGACTTTCCAACTGCTTTACTATCAGTCTCCCTACTTGGAGAGACAGCCCCTCAAAACTCCTGGTTCGCACAGATTGCCAATTTGGCAGAGGATGAAAGGGAAGAGGGAGAACCAGTGAGAGAGTAGCTTTTAGGCATTTGGACGGGCACATGTCACACTAATTTCCCGGCAGGAAGGAGAATTAACCAAAGTCTCAGCCACCTGCCAGGAACCAGTATAGGTCCTGAACCAAAATTTTGGACTTGCGGTCAGCTCACAAAAAACAAGATGAAAAATGGAGCTCAGGGGCACAGAATTCACAAACTGGCAGAGTAATAAAGGACAACTATCGTTCAAAAATCTGTTGAGGGAAGGCAACGAGACGGACTTGAAAGCGAGCCAGAATAGCAGGAAATAGATTTCTAGCGGTACATTGGAATCACCTTTAAAGCACAGGAAGAGGGGCACAACTTCGCCAATGAGGCACTTGGCCAATAAATGCGTATGCATTTTCTCCAGAATATATTCAAGAGAAAACGCATACACCCTTTTTGGCCAAGCAAGCAATCGGGCAATGCAAATCTGCACTAAGAAGAAGTATCACTTCCCACCGGTCAAAAGGGACATGCACAAAATGTGTAAAAACCAGAAAGGCAAGACAGGAACTGGAGAACAGGGAACCTAGTTATGCTGATGGGCAGGATTTAAATTGCCAACTGCCTATCTGGAGGAGTGCATTGTGTTCCCTAAAACAAGTTAGAAACAGAGCTACAGACCAAGGACACTTCCAGTCTAGGGAATATACTTTTGGAAAATTGAAAATCAATAAGACAGAGCCACCCCAAAATTTAGGGCTGCCCTGCTTCCAAGAACCTCAACTTTGGTACAACTTAAATATCCCAGGAAAGACAAAAATGGTTCAAGAAATTGTGTTACTTACGTAAGATGGCATATCTCTCAGCCATGAAATCAATGTCATAAGGCCAGTAGCAGCAAAATGAGTGGATTCCGGCACGATGATTCAAGTGAAATAAGTCTCAGAGAAAAAGAAACTTATAAGATATCACTTATGAAGGTCCTGTAAACATGGCTGGATACCCATGGACTGAGTTAGGAAAGAGAACAGAGTCTCACATTTAGAAAACTCTCTTGTGCCTGCTTAAGGGTGAAGGAAAGGTAGGGTGATGCATAAAACCAGTGTTTGATATTAGTACATGTACCTTTCCAAAAACCAACTACGGAATAGACAAGGCCTACACCTTCCTCAGTGAAAGGGACTCAAAACGGCGTATTTCCCACAGAGGAATATATCTGACTTGTAAGAATCTTAAAACCTATGTATTGATATGTCTCCATAAGGGAATCAAGTGGGTCTAGACTGGCATAAACATGGCAGTGAGAATCAGCTCAAACCCACTATAAAAAGGAATATCAAAAACAAAAGAAAAAAACGGGGAAATTCTTTATAATTCCTACAGAGGCTCTGATGAAACCTGGAATGGCCCTGTGTACAAGGACAGCTGGATGTGGCATAAACCTGAACACTTGGGACTGAGCGGTTTGGTGAGATTCAGTGAGCAAATGCAGACCATTTAAAGCAATAATGAGTGGCACACATTCCACGGGTCCCAACTCTCCAGGTTGAAGGGAATATTACTACAGCTATAACAGGTACGGGAATCATAGAGAATGGACACACTGTGAATACGAAAGGTCTCTAAAACTCAACTAATAGTACCTCTACTGGTGCTCCGGTTTGAATTTCCAACTGCTTTACTATCAATCTCCCAACTTGCAGAGACAGCCCCTTTAACCTCCTGGTTCGCAGAAGTTGCCAATTTGGCAGAGGATGAAAGGGAAGAGGGAGAACCAATGAGAGAGTAGCTGTTAGGCATTTGGACCGGCATTTGTCACTCTAAATTCCGTTAAGGAAGTAAAATTAACCAAAGTCTCAGCCACCCGCCAGTAACCAGTATATGTCCTGAACCAGAATTGTGGATTTGCGGTCTGCTCACAAAAAACGAGTTGAACAATGGAGCTCCGGGGCACAGCATTTCAAAAACTCACAGAGTAATAAAGGACAACTATCGTCCAAAAATCTGTTGAGGGAAGACAATGAGGCGGACTTGAAAAGAAGGCAGAATAGCAGGAAACAGATTTCAAGAGGTACATTGGTATCGCCTTTAAAGCACAGGAAGAGGGGCACAATTTCGACAATGATGCACTTGGCCAAAAAGTGCATATGCCTTTTCACCTGAATATATTCAGGAGAAAACACATAGGCCCATTTGGCAAAGCAACCAAGCGGGCAATGCAAATCTGCACTACTAAGAAGTATCATTTCCCAGAGGTGAACAGGGACATCCAAAAAATGTGTAAAACCAGAAAGGCAAGACAGGCCCTGTAGAACAGGGAGCCTAGTTATGCGGATGGGCGAGATGTAAATTGCCAACTGCCTCTCTGGAGGAGTGCATTGTGTTCCCTAAAACAAGTAAACACCAGAGCTACAGAGCCAAAGGCACTTCCAGTCTAGGGAATATACCTTGGGAAAACTGAAAATCAATAAGACAGAGCCACCCCAAAATATAGGGCTGCACTGCTTACAAGAATCTTAACTTGGGTACACCTTAAATATCCCAGGAAAGAGAAAAGTGGTTGAAGAAATTGTGGTAGTTACATACGACGGAATATCCCTCAGCCATGAAATCAAAGTCATAAGGCCAGTAGCAGCAAAATGAGTGGATTCAGGTACGATGATTCTAAGTGAAATAAGTCACAGAGAAAAAGAAACTTATCATAAGATATCACTTATGAAGGTCCTGTAAACATGGCTACTCATTCACTGAGATAGGAAAGAGAACAGTCTCACATTTAGAAAACATTCTCATGCCTGCTTAAGGGGGAAGGAGAGGTGGGGTGATGCATAAAACCAGAGTTTGATATTAGTACAGGTACCATTCCAAAAACCAAATAAGGAATAGAAAAGACCTACACCTTCCTCAGTGAAAGGGACTCAAAATCCCATATTTCGCGCACAGGAATATATCTGACTATTAAGAATCATAAAACCTATGTATCGATATGTCTCCGTAAGGGAATCCAGTGTGTCTAGACTGGCATAAACATGGCAGTGAGAATCAGCTCAAACCCACTACAAAAAGGAATTTCAAAAACAAAACAAAAAAACACGGAAATTGTTTACAATTCCTTCAGGGGCTCTGATGAAACCTGGAATGACCCTATCTACAACGACAGCTGGATGTGGCATAAGGCTGGACACTTGGAACTGAGAGGATTGGTGAGATTCGGTGAGCAAATTCAGACCATTTAAAGCAATAATACGTGGCACACATTCCAAGGGTCCCAACTCTCCAGGTTGAAGGGAATATTACCTAGCTATAACATGTATGGGAAACCTAGAGAATGGACACAATGTGAATTAAAAATGTTTCTAAAACTCAACTAATTGTCCCTCTACTGGTGCTCTGGTTTGAATTTCCAACTGCTTTACTATCAATCTCCCAAATTGAAGAGACATCCCCTTTAACCTCCTGGTTCGCAGAAGCTGCCAATCTGGCAGAGGATGAAAGGGAAGTGGGAGAACCAATGAGAGAGTAGTTCTTAGGTATTTGGACGGGAACATGTCACTCTAATTTCCCGGCAGGAAGAAGAATTAACCAAAGTCTCAGCCACGCGCTAGGAAACAGTATAGGTCCTGAAGCAAAATTGTGGATTTGCGTTCAGCTCACATAAAACGTGTTGAAAAATCGAGCTCTGGGGCACAGCAATTCACAAACTTGCAGATTAATAAAGAAGAACTATCGTCCAAAAATCTGTTGAGGGAAAGCAATGAGGCGGACTTGAAATCAAGGTAGAATAGCAGGAAACAGATATCAAGAGGTACATTGGAATCACCTTTAAAGCACAGGAAGAGGGGCACAACTTCGACAATGATGCACTTGGCCAAAAAGGGCGTATTCGTTTTCTCCTGAATATATTCAGGAGAAAACGCATACGCCCTTTTTGGCCAAGCAAGCAAGTGGGCAATGCAAATCTGCACTACAAAGAAGTATCACTTCCCATTGGTCAAAAGGGACATCCGCAAAATGTGTAAAAACCAGAAAGGCAAGACAGGCCCTGGAGAACAGGGAGCCTAGTTATGCTGATGGGCAGGATGTAAATTGACAACTGCCTCTCTGGAGGAATGCACTGTGTTCCCTAAAACAAGTAAACAACAGAGCTACAGAGTGAAGGGCACTTCCAGTCTAGGGAATATACCTTGTGAAAACTGAAAATCAATAAGACAGAGCCACACCAAAATTTAAGGCTGCACTTCTTACAAGAAATTCAACTTGGGTCCACGTAAAATATCCCAGGAAAGACAAAAATGGTTCAAGAAATTGTGTTACTTACGTACGATGGAATATCCCTCAGCCATGAAATCAATGTCATAAGGCCAGTAGCAGCAAAATGAGTGGATTCAGGTACGATAATTCTAAGTGAAATAAGTAACACAAAAAAAGAAACTTAATATAAGATATCACTGATGAAGGTCCTGTAAACATGGCTGGATACACATGAACTGAGTTACGAAAGAGAACAGAATCTCACATTTGGAAAGCACTCTTCTGCCTGCTTAAGGGGGAAGGAGAAGTGGGGTGATGCATAAAACCAGAGTGTGATATTAGTACAGGTACCGTTCCAAATACCAACTACGGAAAAGACAAGACCTACACTTTCCTCAGTGAAAGGGACTCAAAACACCATATTTCCTGAAGAGGAATATATCTGACTAGTAAGAATCTTAAAACCTATATATTGATATGTCTCCGTAAGGGAATCAAGTGTGTGTAGACTCGCATAAACATGGCAGTGAGAATCAGCTCAAACAGGGACATTATTTACAATTCCTTCAGGGGCTCTGATGAAACCTGGAATGACCCTATCTACAACGACACTTGGAAGTGGCATTATTCCGGACACTTGTGACTGAGAGGATTGGTGAGATTCGTTGAGCAAATGAAGACCATTTAAAGAAATAATTCGTGGCACACATTCCAAGGGTCCCAAATCTCCAGGTTGAAGGGAATATTACTACAGCTATAACATGTATGGGAAACCTAGAGAATGGACACACTGTGAATATGAAAGGTTTCTAAAACTCAACTAATAATCCCTATCCTGGTGCTCCGGTTTGACTTTCCAACTGCTTTACTATCAATGTCCCAACTTGGAGAGAAAGCCCCTTTAACCTCCTGGTTCGCACAGGTTGCCAATTTGGCAGAGGATGAAAGGTAAGAGGGAGAACCAATGAGAGAGTAGCTGTTAGGCATTTGGACGGGCACATGTCACTCTAATTTCCCGGCAGGTAGAAGAATTAGCCAAAGTCTCAGCCACCCGCCAGGATACAGTAGAGTTCCTGAACCAAAGTTTTGGACCTGCCGTCAGCTCACAAAAAATGAGTTGAAATATGGAGCTCCGGGGCACAGCAATTCACAAACTGGCAGAGTAATAAATGACAACTACCGTCCAAAAATCTGTTGAGGGAAGACAACGAGTTGGACTTGAATGCGAGCCAGAATAGCAGGAAACAGATTTCAAGAGGTACATTGGAATCCCCTTTAAAGAACAGAAAGAGGGTCACAACTTCGACAATGATGCACTTGGCCAGAAAGGGCGTATGTGTTTTCTCCTGAATATATTCAGGAGAAACCGCATACACCCTTTGTGGCCAAGCAAGCAATCGGGCAATGCAAATCTGCAGTACAAAGAAGTATCACTTCCCACCGATCAAAAGGGACATCCACAAAATGTGTAAAATCCAGAAAGGCAAGAAAGGCCCTGAAGAACAGGGAGACTAGTTATGCTGATGAGCAGGATGTAAATTGTCAGCTGCATCTCTGGAGGAGTGCACTGTGTTCCCTAAAACAAGTAAACAATAGAGCTACAGATCCAAGGGCACTTCCAGTCTAGGGAATATACCTTGGGAAAACTGAAAATCAATAAGACAGAGCCAACCCAAAATTTAGGGCGGCACTGCTTACAAGAACTTCAACTTGGGTACACCTTAAATATCCCAGGAAAGACAAAAATGGTTCAAGAAATTGTGGTTCTTACGTATGATGGAATATCCCTCAGCCATGAAATCAATGTCATAAGGCCAGTAGCATTAAAATGAGTGGATTCAGGTACGATGATTCTAAGTGAAATAAGTCACAGAGAAAAAGAAACTTATCATAAGATATCACTTATGAAGGTCCTGTAAACATGGCTACACATGAACTGAGTTACGAAAGAGAACAGAGTCTCACTTTGAGAAAACACTCTTATTCCAGCTTAAGGGGGAAGGAGAGGTGGAGTGATGCATAAAACCAGAGTTTGATATTAGTACAGGTACCGTTCCAAAAATCAACTACGGAATAGACAAGACCTACACCTTCCTCAGTGAAAGGGACTCAAAACCCCGTATTTCCCGCTGTGGAATATATCTGACTAGTAAGAATCTTAAAACCTATGTATTCATAGGTCTCCGTAAGGGAATCAAGTGTGTCTACACTAGTATCAACATGGCAGTGAGAATCAGCTCAAACCCACTATAAAAAGGAATTTCCAAAACAAAAGAAAAAAAAAAAACAGGGAAATTCTTTACAATTCCTTCTGTGGCTCTGACGAAACCTGGAATGACCCTATCTACAAAGACGGCTGGATGTGGCATAAGGCTGGACACCTGGGACGGAGAGGATTGGTGAGATTCGGTGAGCAAATGCAGACCATTTAAAGCAATAATGCGTGGCACACATTCCAAGGGTCCCAACTCTCCAGGTTGAAGGGAATATTACTATAGCTATAACATGTACGGGAAACCTAGAGAATGGACACACTGTGAAAACGAAAGGTTTCTAAAACTCAACTAATAGTCCCTTTCCTGGTACTCTGGTTTGACTTTCCAACTGCTTTACTATCAATCTCCCAATTTGGAGAGACAGCCCCTTTAACCTCCTGTTTCGCACAGGTTGCCAAATTGGCAGAGGATGTAAGGGAAGAGGGAGAACCAATGAGAGAATAGCTGTTAGGCATTTGGACGGGCACATGTCACTCTAATTTCCCAGCAGGTAGAAGAATTAGCCAAAGTCTCAGCCACCCGCCAGGATCCAGTAGAGTTCCTGAGCCAAAATTTTGGACATGCGGTCAGCTCACAAAAAACAACTTGAAACATGGAGCTCAGGGGCACGGCAATTCACAAACTGGAAGAGTAATAAAGGGCAACTATCGTCCAAAAATCTGTTGAGGCAAGGCAACGAGGTGGACTTGAATGTGAACCAGAATATCAGGAACCAGGTTTCAAGTGGTACATTAGAATCACATTTAAAGCACAGGAAGAGGGGCACAATTTCGACAATGATGCACTTGACCAAAAAGGGCATATGTGTTTCCTCCTGAATATATTCAGGAGAAAACTCATATGTCCTTTTTGGCCAAGCAAGGAAGCGAGCAATGCAATTCTGCAGTACAAAGTAGTATCACTTCCCAGCGGTCCAAAGGGACATCCGCAAAATGTGTAAAAACCAGAAAGGCAAGACAGGTCCTGGAGAAGATGGAGACTAGTTATGCTGATGGGCAGCATATAAATTGCCACCCGCCTCTCTGGAGGAGTGCAATGTGTTCCCTAAAACAATTAAACAACAGAGCTACAGAGCCAAGGGCACTTCCAGTCTAGGGATATACCTTGGGAAAACTGAAAATCAATAAGACAGAGCCACCCCAAAATTGAGGGCTGCACTGCTTACAAGAACCTCAACTTGGGTACACCTTAAATATCCTAGGAAAGACAAAATTGGTTCAAGAAATTGTGGTACTTACGTACGACGGAATATCCCTCAGGCATGAAATCAATGTCATAAGGCCAGTAGCAGCAAAATGAGTGGATTCAGGTACGATGATTCTAAGTGAAATTAGTCACACAGAAAAATAAACTTTTCATAAGATATCACTTATCAGGGTCCTGAAAACATGGTTGCACATGAACTGAGTTAGGAAAGAGAACAGAGTCTCACATTTAGAAAACACTCTTATGCCTGCCTAAGGGGAAAGGAGAGGAGGTGTGATGAATAAAACCAGAGTTTGATATTCATACAGCTACCGTTCCAAAAAGCAAATATGGAATAGACAAGACCTACACCTTCCACAGTGAAAGGGATTCAAAACCCCATATTTCCCACAGAGGAATATATCTGACTAGTAAGAATCTTAAAACCTATGTATTGATATGTCTCCATAAGAGAATCAAGTGGGTCTAGACTGGCATAAACATGGCAGTGAGAATCAGCTCAAACTCACTATAAAAAGGAATTTCAAAAACAAAGGAAAAAAACGGGGAAATTCTTTATAATTCCTACAGAGGCTCTGATGAAACCTGGAATGGCACTGTGTACAAGGACAGCTGGATGTGGCATAATCCTGAGCTCTTGGGACTGAGCGGTTTGGTGAGATTCAGTGAGCAAATGCAGACCATTTAAAGCAATAATGAGTGGCACACATAACAAGGGTCCCAACTCTCCAGGTTGAAGGGAATATTACTACAGCTATAACATGTACGGGAAACATAGAGAATGGACACACTGTGAAAACGAAAGGTTTCTAAAACTCAACTAATAGTCCCTCTCCTGTTGCTCCAGTTTGAATTTTCAACTGCTTTACTATCAATCCCCGAAATTGGTGAGACAGCCCCATTAACCTCCTGGTTCGCAGAGGTTGCCAATTTGGCAGAGGATGAAAGGAAAAAGAGAGAACCAATGAGAGAATAGCTGTTAGGCATTTGGACGGGCATATGTCACACTGTTTTCCCGGCAGGAAGAAGAATTAACCAAAGTCTCAGACACCCGCTGAGAACCAGTATAGTTCCTGAACCAAAATTTTGGACTTGTGGTCAGCTCACAAAAAACGAGTTGAAAAATGGAGCTCAGAGGCAAAGCAATTCACAAACTGGCAGAGTAATAAAGGACAACTATCGTCCAAAAATTTGTTGAGGGAAGGCAGCGAGGCGGACACGAAAGCGAGCCAGAATAGCAGGAAACAGATTGCAAGAGGTACATTGGAATCGCCTTTAAAGCACAGAAAGAGGGGCACAACATCGACAATGATGCACTTGGCCAAGAAGGGCGCCTGTGTTTTCTCCTGAATATATTCAGTAGAAAACGCAAATGACATTTTTGCCCAAGCAAGCAAGTGGGCAATGCAAATCAGCATTACAAAGAAGTATCACTTCCCATTGGTCAAAAGGGACATCCACAAAATGTGTAAAAACCAGAAAGGCAAGACAGGCCCTGGAGAACAGGGAGCCTAGTTATGCTGATGGGCAGGATGTAAATTGCCAACTGCCTCTCCGGAGGAGTGCATTGTGTTCCCTAAAACAAGTAAACAACAGAGCTACAGAGCCAAGGGCACTTCCAGTCTAGGGAATATACCTTGGGAAAATTGAAAATCAAAAAGACAGAGCCACCACAAAATTTAGGGCTGCACTGCTTACAAGAACCTCAACTTGGGTACACCTTAAATATCCCAGGAAAGACAAAAATGGTTTAAGAAATTGTGTTACTTTCGTAGGATGATATATCCCTCATCCATGAAATCAATGTCATAAGGCCAGTAGCAGCAAAATGAGTGGATTCACGTATGATGATTCTAAGTGAAATAAGTCACAGAGAAAAAGTAACTTATCATAAGATATCACTTATGAAGGTCCTGTAAACATGGCTACACATAAACTGAATTAGGAAAGAGAACAGAGTCTCACATTTAGAAAGCACTCTTATGCCTGCTTAAGGGGGAAGGAGAGGTGGGGTGATGCATAAAACCAGAGTTTGATATTAGTACAGGTACCGTTCCAAAAACCAACTACGGATTATACAAGTCCTACACCTTCCTCAGTGAAAGGGACTCAAAAACCCATATTTCCCGCAGAAGAATATATCTGACTAGTAAGAATCTTAAAACCAATGTACTGATAAGTTTCCATAAGGGAATCAAGTGTGTCTAGACTCGCATAAACATGGCAGTGAGAATCAGCTCAAATCCACTATAAAAAGGAATTTCAAGAACAAAACAAAAAAACAGGGAAATTCTTTACAATTCCTTCAGGGGCTCTGATGAAACCTGGAATGACCCTATCTACAATGACAGCTGGATGTGGCATAAGGCTGGACACTTGGGACTGAGAGGATTGGTGAGATTCGGTGAGCAAATGCAGACCATTTAAAGCAATAATGCGTGGAACACATTCCAAGGGTCCCAAATCTTCAGGCTGAAGGGAATAGTACTACAGCTATAACATGTACGTGAAACCTAGAGAACGGACACACAGTGAAAACGAAAGGTTTCTAAAACTCAACTAATAGTCCCCCTCCTGGTGCTCCAGTTTGACTTTCCAACTGCTTTACTATCAATGTCCCAACTTGGAGAGACAGCCCCTTTAACCTCCTGGTTCGCACAGGTTGCCAATTTGCTACAGGATGAATGGGAAGAGAGAGAACCAATGAGAGTAGCTGTTAGGCATTTGGACGGGCACATGTCACTCTAATTTCCCGGCAGGTAGAAGAATTAGGCAAA
The DNA here is from genome assembly GCF_949752795.1 of Hyperoodon ampullatus. Classification (NCBI taxonomy): domain Eukaryota; kingdom Metazoa; phylum Chordata; class Mammalia; order Artiodactyla; family Ziphiidae; genus Hyperoodon; species Hyperoodon ampullatus. Next base: position 842,328 of record NW_027641092.1, read on the forward strand.
GTCTCAGCCAACCGCCGGGAACCAGTAGAGTTCCTGAACCAAAGTTTTGGGGTGCCGTCAGCTCACAAAAAACGAGTTGAAAAATGGAACCCAGGGGCACAGCAATTCACAAACTGGCAGAGTAATAAAGGACAATTATCGTCCAAAAATCTCTTGAGGGAAGACAACGAGGCGGACTTGAATGCGAGCCAGAATAGCAGGAAACAGATTTAAAGAGGTACATTGGAATCACCTTTAAAGCACAGGAAGAGGGGCACAACTTCGACAATGATGCACTTGGCCAAAAAGGGCGTATGCATTTGCTCCTGAATATATTCAGGAGAAAATGCATACGCCCTTTTTGGCCAAGCAAGCAAGCAGGAAATGCAAATCTGCACTACAATGAAGTATCACTTCCCACCGGTAAAAAGGGACATCCACAAAATTTGTAAAAATCAGAAAGGCAAGAAAGGCCCTGAAGAACAGGGAGCCTAGGTATGCTGATGGGCAGGATGTAAACTGCCAACTGCCTCTCTGGAGGAGTGTATTGTGTTCCCTAAAACAAGTAAACAACAGAGCTACAGAGCCAAGGGCGCTTCCAGTCTAGGGAAGATACCTTGTGAAAACTGAAAATCAATAAGACAGAGCCACCCCAAAATTTAGGGCTGCACTGCTTACAAGAACCTCAACTTGGGTACACCTTAAATATCCCAGGAAAGACAAAAATGGTTCAAGAAATTGTGGTACTTACGTATGATGGAATATCCCTCAGACATGAAATCAATGTCATAAGGCCAGTAGCAGCAAAATGAGTGGATTCAGGTACGATGATTCTAAGTGAAATAAGTCACAGAGAAAAAGAAACTTATCATAAGATATCACTTATGAAGGTCCTGCAAACATGGCTACACATGAACTGAGTTAGGAAAGAGAACACAGTCTCACATTTAGAAAACTCTCTTATGCCTGCCTAAGGGGGAAAGAGAGGTGGGGTGATGCATAAAACCAGAGTTTGATATTAGTACACGTACCGTTCCAAAAACCAACTACGGATTATACAAGTCCTACACCTTCGTCAGTGAAAGGGTCTCAAAACCACATATTTCCCGCAGAGGAATATATCTGACTAGTAATAACCTTAAAACCTATGTATTGATATGTCTCCGTAAGGGAAACATGTGTGTCTAGACTGGCATAAACATGGCAGTGAAAATCAGCTCAAACCCACTATAAAAAGGAATTTCAAAAACCAAACAAAAAAATAGGGAAATTCTTTACAATTCCTTCAGGGGCTCTGATGAAACCTGGAATGACCCTATCTACAAAGACAGCAGGATGTGGTATAAGGCTGGACACTTGGGACTGAGAGGATTGGTGAGATTGGGTCAGCAAAAGCAGAACATTTAAAGCAATAATGCGTGGCACACATTCCAAGGATCCCAACTCTCCTAGTTGAAGGGAATATTACTACAGCAATAATATGTATGGGAAAGCAAGAGAACGGACACATTGTGAATACGAAAGGTTTCTAAAACTCAACTAATAGGCCCTCTCCTGGTGCTTCGGTTTGAATTTCCAACTGCTTTACTATCAATCTCCCAACTTGGAGAGACAGCCCCTTTAACCTCCTGGTTCTCACAGTTTGCCAATTTGGCAGAGGATGAAAGGGAAGAGGGAGAACCAATGAGAGAGTAGCTGTTAGGCATTTGGATGAGCACATTTCACTCTAATTTCCCAGCAGGAAGAAGAATTAACCAAAGTCTCAGGCACCCACCGGGGACCTGTATAGGTCCTGAACCAAAATTTTGGAGTTGCGGTCAGCTCACAAAAAACAAGTTGAAAAATGGAACTCAGGGGCACAGCAATTCACAAACTGGCAGAGTAATAAAGGACAACTATCTTCCAAACATCTGTTGAGGGAAGGCAACGATGTGGACTAGAAAGCTAGCCAGAATAGCCAGTAACAGATATAAAGAGGTACAATGGAATTGCCTTTAAAGCACAGGAAGAGGGGCACAACTTCGAAAATGATGCCTTTGGCCAAAAAGGGCGTATGTGTTTTTTCCTGAATATAATCGGGAAAAAACGCATATGCCCTTTTTGGCCAAGCAAGCAAGCAGGCAATGCAAATCTGCACTACAAAGAATTATCAATTCCCACCGTTCAAAAGGGACATCCACAAAATGTGTAAAAACCAAAAAGGCAAGACAGGCCCTGGAGAACAGGGAGCCTAGTTATGCTGATGGGCAGGATGTAAATTGCCAACTGCCTCTCTGGATGAGTGCATTGTGTTCCCTAAAACAAGGAAACAACAGAGCTACAGAGCCAAGGCACTTCCAGTCTAGGGAATATACCTTGGGAAAATTGAAAATCAATAAGACAGAGGCACTCCAAAATTTAGGGCTGCACTGCTTACAAGAACCTCAAATTGGGTACACCTTAAATTTCCCAAGAACGACAAAAATGGTTCAAGAAACTTTGTTACTCACGTATGATGAAATAGCCCTCAGCCATGAAATCAATGTCATAAGGCCAGTAAAAGCAAAATGAGTGGATTCAGGTACGATGATTCTAAGTGAAATAAGTCACAAACATAAAGAAACTTATCATGAGATATCACTTATGAAGGTCCTGTAAACATGGCTACACATGAACTAAGTTCGGAAAGAGAAAAGAGTCTCACATTTAGAAAACACTCTTATGCCTGATTAAGAGGGAAGGATAGGTGGGGTGATGCATAAGACCAGAGTTGGATATTAGTACAGGTACCATTCCAAAAACCAGCTACGGAATAGTCAAGACCTACACCATCCTCAGTGAAAGTGACTCCAAACCCAATATCTCCCGCAGAGGAATATATCTCACTAGTGAGAATCTTAAAACCTATTTATTGATATGTCCCCTTAGGGGAATCAAGTGTGTCTAGACTGGCATAAACATGGCAGTGAGAATCAGCTCAAACCCACTATAAAAAGGTATTTCAAATACAAAACAAAAAAACAGGGAAATTCTTTACAATTCCTTCAGGGGCTCTGATGAAACCTGGAATGACCCTATCTACAACGACAGCTGGATGTGGCATAAGGCTGGACACTTGGGACTGAGAGTATTGGTGACATTCGGTGAGCAAATGCAGACCATTTAAAGCAATAATGCGTGGCACACATTCCAAGGGTCCCGACTCTCCAGGTTGAAGGGAATATTACCACAGCTATAACATGTATGGGAAACCTAGAGAATGGACACACTCTGAATACAAAAAGTTTCTAAAACTCAACTAACAGTCCCTCTCCTGGTGCTCCTGTTTGACTTTCCAACTGCTTTAGTCTCAATCTCCCAACTTGGAGAGACATCCCCTTCAACATCCTGGTTCGCCCAACTTGCCAATTTGGCAGAGGATGAAAAGGAAGAGGGAGAACCAAAGAGAGAGTAGCTGTTAGGCATTTGGAAGGGCACATGTCTCTCTAATTTCCCGGCAGGAAGAAGAATTAACCAAAGTCTCAGCCACCCGCCGGGAAACAGTATAGGTCTTGAACCAAAATTTTGGACTTGCGGTCAACTCACAAAAAACGAGTTGATATATCGATCTCAGGGGCACAATAGTTCAAAATCTGGCAGAGTAATAAAGGACTACTATCGTCCAAAAATCTGTTGAGGGAAGGCAACGTGGTGGACTTGAAAGTGAGACAGAATAGCAGGAAACAGATTTCAAGAGGTACATTGGAATCTCCTTTAAAGCACAGGAAGAGTGGCACAACTTCGACCATGATGCACTTGGCCAAAAAGGGCGTATGCGTTTTCTCCTGAATATATTCAGGAGAAAACTCATACGTCCTTTCTGGCCAATCAAACGGGCAATGCATATCTGCACTATAAAGAAGTATCACTTCTCACCAGTCAAAAGGGACATCCTCAAAATGTGTAAAAACTAGAAAGGCAAGACAGGCCCTGGAGAACAGGGAGCCTAGTTATGCTGATTGGCTGGATGTAAATTGCCAACTTCCCCACTGGAGGAGTGCATTGTGTTCCCTAAAACAGTAAACAACAGAGCTACACAGCCAAGGGCACTTCCTGTCTAGGGAATATACCTTGGGAAAACTGAATATCAATAAGACAGAGCCACCTCAAAATTTAGGGCTGCACTGCTTACAAGAACCTCAACTTGGGTACACCTTAAATATCCCAGGAAAGACAAAAATGGTTCAAGAAATTGTGTTACTTATGTACGATGGAATATCTCTCAGCCATGCAATCAATGTCATAAGGCCAGTAGCAGCAAAATAAGTGGATTTAGGTATGATGATTCTAAGTGAAATAAGTCACACAGAAAAAGAAACTTATCATAAGGTATCACTTATGAAGGTCCTGGAAACGTGGCTACACATGAACTCAGTTAGGAAAGAGAACAGAATAATTAAAATTATCATAAGCTATCATTCATAGCGGGAATGTACCCATGGCTGCACATGAACTGAATTACAAACACAACAGTGTCACACATTTAGAAAACAAACTTCTGCCTGATTAAGGGGAAAGGCGAGGTGGGGTGATACATAAATCTACAGTCCAAAATTAGCACAGATACCGTTCCATAAATCATGTATGTAATAGACAGCACCTACTCCCGGCACAATGAACTGGACTCAACAACCCCTATTCATTGCAGAGGAATATATCTGACTAGTAACAATTTTAAAACATATGTATTCTCATGTCTCCATAAGGGAATCATGTGTGTGTATGATGGCATGTACACAGCACTGAAATTCAGCTAAACCCCCTTATAAAAATAAATTTCAAAAGCAAAATGCAAAAACAGCGAAACAGGGAGAAAGTCTTAAAAATTACGTTTAGAGCCTGTGATGCAACCTGGATTGACCACCTTTACACCCACAGCTGGATGAGACATAAGACTGGACACTTGGGGTTGACAAGATTGCTGAGGTTGTGTGAGCAAAGGAACACCACTTAGAGCAATACTGTGTGCTACCTATTCTAGTGGCCCCAACTCTCCATGTATAAGGGAATCTTCCTACAGTTAAAACATGCATGGGAAACCCAGTGGATGGTAAACTGTGTAATCGGGAAAGTTTTCTAAAAGGTACCTCATTTTTCCTTTCCTAGTGCTCGGCTTCGCCATTCCATCTGCATTACTAAAAATCTCCCCACTTGGAGTGTCACTGCCTTTACCCTCCTGTTGTACACAGTTTCCAAATTGTGCAGAGGATGAACAGGAAGAGGGGAAACAAATGAGACATTAGCTGTAGATGTTTGGATGGGCACATATCTCTCTAGTTTCCCATCAGGAAAAAGAATTAAAAACAGGCTCAGCCTGCAACCGCGGAACCAGACTAGGGCCTACAGCCATCCTGCGTTATTGCAGCCAGCTCACAAATAAGCGAGTTGAAAAATGGAAATCAGGGGCACAGCAATTCACAAACTTGCAGAGTTATAAAGGAAAACTATCATCCAGAAATATATTGAGGTAAGGCAGTGAAGAGGATTTGTAAGCAAGGCAGAATTGAAGGAAACAGATTTCAAGAGGTAGATTGGAGTCGTCTTTAAAGCACATGAAAAGCGACAGATCTTCGACAATGTGGCCCTTGGCTGAAAAGGGAGTATGTGTATTTTCTTGAATATATTCGGGAAAAAATGCATACGCCCTTTTTGGCCAAGCAAGTCATCAGGCATTGCAAATCCACACTACATAGAAGTGTCACTTACCTCCTGTCAAAAGGGCCATCCTCAAATTGTGTAAAAACAACAAATACAGGACAGGCCATGGAGAAAAGGGAGCCTGGTTATGCCGATGGACAGGATGTAAATTGCCAACAGCCTCTCTGGATAACTGTATGTTGTTTTCTAAAACAGAGCTACAGAGCATAGCACACTTCCACTCATGGGCGTGTATTTTGGGAAAACTAAAAATCCACAACACACAGCCAGCCCAAAGTTTAGGGCTGCTCTGTTTACAAGAACCTCGACTTCGGTACACTTTAAATATCCCAGGAAAGGGAAAAAAATGGATAAATATGTTGTGGTATTTATATACAATGGAATGTCACTCAGACATAAAATCAATGTCATAAGGCCAATAGCAGCATAATGAGTGGCTTTAGGTACGATGATGCTAATTGAAATGAGCCACAAAGAAAAAGAAACTTATTGTAATATATCACTTATAGAGGGAATGTAAACATGGCTACACATGAACTGAATTTCAAAAGAGACCAGAGTTACACATTTAGAAAACACACTTATGCCTCCTTAAGGGGAAATGTGATGTTGGGGTGATGTGTAAAAGCACAGTTTGAAATTAGCACAGATACCATTCCATATACCAAATATGTAATAGACAACACCTACTCCTTTCTCAATGAACTGGACACAAAACACCCTATTCACTGAAGAGGAATATATCTGACTGGTAATAATCTTGAAACCTATGAATTTATATGTCTCCATAATGGAATCAAGTGTATGCAGATTGGCATAAACACAGATCAATGGAACAGGACAGAAAGTGCAGAGATAAACCTACATACCTATGCCTATCTCACCTATGACAAAGGAGCTAAGGATATACAATGGAGAAAAGACAGTCCCTTCAGTAATTGGTGCTGGGAAAACTGGACCCCTACACATAAAAGAATGAAATTAGAACACTCCATAACACCATACACAAAAATAAACTCTAAATTGATCAGAGATCTAAATATAAGACCAGACACTATAAAACACTTAGGGGAAACCATAGGCAGAACACTCTATGACATAAATCACAGCAAGATCCTTTTTGACCCACCTCCTAGAGAAATGGAAATAAAAACAGAAATCAACAAATGGGACCTAATGAAACTTAAAAGCTTTTACACAGTACAGGAAAACATAAACAAGATGCAAAAACAACCCTCAGAATGGGAGAAAATATTTTCAAATGAAGCAATTGACAAAGGATTAATCTCCAAACTTTACAAGAACCTCATGTAGCTCAATATCACAAAAACAAACAACCCAATCCAAAAACGGGCAGAAGACCTAAATAGACATTTCTCCAAAGAAGATATACAGATTACCAAGAAACACATGAAAGGATGCTGAACATCACTAATCATTAGAGAAATGCAAATCAAAACTACCGTGAGGTATCACCTCACAGCAGTCAGAGTGGCAATCATCAAAAAAATCTACAAAACAATAAATGCTGGAGAGGCCTTTATTGGAGAAAAGGGAACACACTTGCACTGTGGGTGGGAATGTAAATTGATATGGGCACTAGGGAGAACAGTACGGAGGTTCCTTTAAATAACAAACAGTATAAGTACCATACGACACAACAATCCAACTACTGGGCATTTGCCGTGTGAAAACCATAATTCAAAAAGAGTTATGTACAAAAATGTTCATTGCAACTCTATTTACAATAGCCAGGACATGGAAGCAACCTAAGTGTCCATCGACAGATGAATGGATAAAGAAGATATGGCACATATATACAATGGAATATCACTCTGCCATAAAAAGAAGCAAAACTGAGTTATTTGCACTGAGGTGGATGGACTTAGAATCTGTCCTACGCAGTGAAGTAAGTCAGAAAGGGAAAAACAAATACTGTATGTTAACAGAGATATACGGAATCTAATGAGAAAAAAAAAAGATTTTGAAGACCCTAGTGGCAGGACAGGATAAAGGACACAGACATAGGGAAAGGACTTGAGGACACCGGAAGGGGGATGGGTAAGATGGGACGAAGTGAGAGAGTGGCATGGACATAAATACATTACCACATGTAATACTGATAGCTACTGGGAAGCAGCCACATAGAACAGGGAGATCAGCTCGGTGCTTTGTGACCAGCTAAAGGGGTGGGATATGGAGTGTGGGAGGGAGATGCAAGAGGGAGGGGATCTGCTGATATTTGTATATGTATAGCTGATTCACTTTGTTATACAGCAGAAACTAACACTCCATTGTAAAGCAATTATACTCCAATAAAGGTGGAAAAGGAAAAAAAAAAAGAAAGCCCAGGGATAAACCTACACACCTATGCTCAACTAATCTTTGACAAAGGAGGCAAGACTTTACAATGGAGAAAAGAGAGTTTCTTCAGTCAGTGGTGCTGGGAATTATGGACAGCTATATGTAAAAGAATGAAAATAGAACACTCCCCAACACCATGCATAAAAATATATTCAAAATCGATTAGAGACCTTAATGTAAGACCGGACAGTATAAAACTCTGAGAGGAAAACTTACGAAGAATACTCTGACGTAAATCACAGCAAAATCTTTTTTTGATCCATCTCCTATAGTAATGAAATAAAAAAAGAAGAAGCTAAACAGATGGGACCTAATGAAACGTAAAAGCTTTTGCAAAGCAAAGGAAACTACAAACAAGACGAAAAGAAAACCCTCAGAATGGCAGAATATATTTGCAAACGAATCAATGGACAAATGATTAATCTCCAATATATATAAACAGCTCATTCAGGTCAACATTAATAAGACAAAAAACCCAATACAAAAATGGAAGCAGATCTAAATAGACATTTCTTCCAAGAAAACATAGAGATGGCCAAGACGCACATGAAAATCTGCTCAACATCACTAATTATTAGAGAAATGGAAATCGAAACTACAATGAGGTATCACGTCACACCTGTTAGAATGGGCATCATCAGAAAATCTACAAACAACAAATGCTGGAGAGGGTGTGGAGAAAAGGAACCTTCTTCCACTATTGTTGGGAATGTAAATCGATACAGTCTCTATGGAGAACAGAATGGAGGTTCCTTAAAAAACTAAAAATAGAATTACCATATAATCCAGCAATCGCACTACTGGGCATATACCCAGAGAAAACCATAAATCAAAAAGACACATTCACCACAATGTTCATTGCAGCACTATTTACAATAGCCAGGTAATGAAAGCAACCTAACTGCCCACAGACAGACGAATGGATAAAGATGTGGTACATATATACAATGGAATATTACTCAGCCATACATAGGAATGAATTTGGGTCATTTGTAGAGACCTTGATGGATCTAGAGACTGTCATACAGAGTGAAGTAAGTCAGAAAGAGAAAAACAAATATTGTATATTAATGCATATATGTGGAACCTAGAAAAATGGTACAGATGAACCGGTTTGCAGGGCAGAGATAGAGACACAGATGTAGAGAACAAACATATGGACACCAAGGGGGGAACACCATGGGAGGGTGGTGGTGGGAAGAATTGGGAGACTGGGATTCACATGTGCACACTTATATGTATAACATAGATATCCAATAAGAACCTGGTGTATAAAAGAAATAAATACATTTTAAAAAATTAAAAATAAATAAATAACATTTAATAAAATAAAACAGAAAAAAAGTTTTTCCCTTCATATAGACGTCATTATATAAATGCATTATTTCCATGTTTATATCTCTAAATTAAAAAAAAGAGGAATAAATAAAACCTACATTGAACCAAAAAGAAAAAAGGAAAAAAAAAAAAAAACCAGAACCCACCATTTATACAGAGGAAAATCGTATCAGGGCACTTGTTCCAGTGGTAACAAATTCTTAAGTTGGTCAGAAGTGAGAAATCATCTCCCATGCAGTCAGCAGCGCTCCCCCCCACAAGGAGCATCCTCATTGCAAAGCTGGGGGACTATGTCGAGGCGTCTGTGAGTAAATGTGAGCTGTACCCCAGTCCTGCTGCAGCTGAAATCTTCCCACCCTTTCCAGGTAAAACATCTGAATATGTACAAGAACTTGCAAGCCTAGAGGAAGGGCTGTGGAGCCACACCAGCGACAGCATGCAGGCCGACATGGTGCCAGCAGGCCAGCCAGGATGGTCCTGGCCCCAGATGCTCTTCTGGAAGCTTTCCATTTCCCTGCCTGAGATACCCCTCCTGCCACGGCCCCCATTGCTTTTTTACTTCCTCACCTCTGCCTGGGGAGAAATTCCAGTGGCAGGTATGGGTGACACATCCTCTTCTTTAGCAGGTGACAGCCTGGCAACTCCTGCAGGAAGTCCAGCAGAGTCCCACTCACACAGGGCCACCCAAAAAGCCATGGCCCTTCACTCCCTCCCACCACCCCAGCCCCGACACTGATGACGGGGCAGAGAATATGGCGTCAGGCACAGCTACAGGAGCTCTTGCTGACTGGAGAGGTGCTTATATTGATCTCAACCCAGGCACACCTAGGGAGGGCTGGCAGGCAGTGTCAGGCTGCCCAAATCAGCCAATCCTCACTCCTCAGGGGCTCACAGTTGCAGAAAATGAGCCTTGCTAAACGGACCAGGCCCAAGGAACAGGTGTGGGCTCTTGAGAGTCAGGATAGACAAGGGGCTGCAGCTGCGGCTTGTTTTCTTATCATTTTATCAGGTCCATGAGTGGAAAACAACTTCAAGAAGACCCTATCCTAATGAGAGGAACCCAGGAGTCAGGGAGAGGAGTGATGGTGGGTGGAGATAGAGGCCTGGTGCCCTGGCTGCAGTGGAAGTGTCTGGAAGACCAGGCAGAGAGAGGCCGCACAGAGTGATACCTGGGGTCACAGACCTGTCAGAGCTGCTGTTTGTTAGTTCAAGTCCTGCTCTGAGGTGTTCTGTGTCAGCTGTGAGCGACAGGTGAGCTGCGGGTTCTCTGCAAGGTGGGATATGTGCACGGTTCCTGTGTTTCCAGCCCTTCTGGGGTACCCGCCCAAAGGGAGCCCCATATCCTGGGAAGGGCCTGACTATGAGAGCCCCATGGGCTGCTGGGTAGCTGCACAGGTGAGCTCCATACCCTGGGTGGGACTTGACCACGAGAGCCCCGTGGGCTGTGGGGGTGGATGTGCAGCCCAGGTGAGCTCCATATCCTGGGATTGGCCTGACCACGAGAGCCCCATGCGCTGCTGGAGACCTGGTAAAGGATATCAGGACAGTCAGTGAAGCCAACGAGGATATACATCAAGTAGATCCTATTTCCTACACCCTGCTGGTCAGTCTGCAATCCACCAGGCCATGGCATTCTGTATTAGACTTCAATGATGCCTTCTTCTGTATTCCACTCATCTCAGAGTCACAAGAATTTTTGGCTTGTGAGTGGCAGGACACAACATGCAACAAAAGCAATAATGCTGGGCCGTCTTGCCCCAATGGTTCAAAAATCCCCACACCATCATTGGGGAAATGTCCTCTAAAGACCTAAAAGTTCTACCTCTGTAAAAGGGAACCCTCCTTCAATATGCAGATGACATTCTGATCGCCAGGCCTACTAAAGACGCCTCTGAACTACCTAGCCAAGAAAGGATAGAAGGTGTCCAAGAAAAAGGCTCAAATATCCCAGGCAAAGGTGACATGCCTGGGCTTCATTCTCACAGATATTCGGAGAAACGCATCCCAGGATAGGGAAGAAGCCATTTGCAGCCTTACCTCTTCTAAAACTAGAAGACAGCTTAGGGGTTCCTGGGGAGGCCAAGGTTTTCTGCATCTGGATCCATAACTACAGTCTAATAGCTGGGCCTCTACATGAAACACTGACACGAAATGATGATGATTCTTTTGAATAGAATCTAGAAGCAGCCTTTCAAGAATGGAAAGAGCAGTCAATTCAGGCCCTTGCCCAGGAACTCCCTAATTTAGCTAAAACCTTTGAACTTTACATACCAGTTCAAAGGTTAATCGCCCTTGGAGCCTTAGTGCAAAAACTGGGACCACTTGAAATGGAGCAACACAAGAATGCCCTTCAGGTATGATAAACTATGGTCACCAAGGGCTTTGCCCACTGCCCCATCAGGCCAGGATACTGGGGTATCTAAAAAGCTGGAAATCAGCAGCCTGCAAGGCCATCTCCCTCCTAGGGAAAAGGACCCCACGTGGTGATCCTAACCACCCATCATGCCCTGAAGTTGCAGTGGTCGCTCTGTGGACACACTGACCTGGAGTGAGGAGGCCCTCCAACTCCAACCTCCAGAGAGACAAACGGGGACAATGGGCCCCCAAGATGACTCGTGTGACCATCACTTGACCTGGAGTTTCTCTCAGAAAACAAGTCTGTGCCCCAAAAGAGCAGACTACTGCTTGCAGGACATACTGCCCCCAGATGGGAGCTAATAAGCTTGGCGGGGTAACGTATATCACGCTTTCACCATAGAAAACCCTACAGAAACCACGGTGATGGTGGCCAATATGACCGGCTGGACTGCTGGCTACTTCAAAAGGCCGTTGACTCAGTGGACGTCATGGTCCTGGATCACCACTGACCCTGGACTGTCTGGGAGTTGAGGGTGCAGGGCTCTGACACATGGTGCTGTTTATACATTAATTCAGGGACCTAATTAAAGAAGGCACAGACTACTGGTCAGAGCATCTAGGCTGGCAAAAACCGTCAGCCTAAGGTCGCTGAACAAATGTGGAGTGGGGTGAAAACTGCCACCGCAGCATCTCTGTGCATGTCTTTCCTGGACCCTTAAAGGTCATTAGAATCTATAACACTTCCAATGCTGGTGCTCAGGTGGACGAGCAGTGAGGCAGGAAGCCTTGGGACAATCAACCTCACCTGGAGGCTGCTGGGGAGAAGTTTTGCCCCTCCCCCTGTGTATGAGGGCTCCCACCTCAGCATGAAGCAGTTACAAAAGAGGGGTCTGAACCCTCAGCACCCCAAGAATGAGGAACGGGACTAAAAGCAGAGGAGGTGTTCATCAACGGCAACGTTCATTAAAAATTCCTAGGAGATAAAAAGAGAATCTGGGCAATAAAATAAAGTCTAACCTGTTTTTCCTTTCTGCTATGTCTAATTTCACGTGCTCCTAGGGTTCCACAAGCAGAGGTCCCACACCCGGCACTTCAGACCCGATTTCCTAGTGCGGAATGGCTGGGCTGACACCTCAGCTAGTGGGGTCTCATGCAGACTCCGCGACATAGAGCCTGAGCTGCAGCCAACCCAGCCCTCGAGATCTCCATCCCCTCCCTCCTGCTGACGCTGATGGGATCCCTACACAGCAGCCCAGCCCACAGCCCGCAGGGGAGTGCACGCTCTCACCTCTCCATTCTGTTTTCAAAATATAAAGTTTCCTTTGCTTCTGAACCAAACTCAGTCTTGATCTGTTGGCTCCAATGACACTGGGCACAGGGACTCCTGTTGGGGTCCACTCTGGAGGATCATTAACAGAAATTGAGAACATTGTAACTCAATGAACAGATGTGTGAGCCAAACTGTAGTTAACATAGAGCAGTGTATAAGGCTCGGGTAAAATAAGATGTTTCTAAGACTTACATTTGATATTTCCATCACTTTATTATAAGCAAGTTCAGTGAAGACGTCTGTCTTATTTGTCAGGTCAACATAAGAGAAATGAAGTGATTTATTCCCAAGGATGTACATCGAATACTCTTGGGTGAAGCTTCAATCTTGTTTTGAATGCTTTTCCATTGAAAATGATACCTCTCTTGCAGCTTCCCCATTTCTGAGAAGTATAAAATCTTATAATTTATTATTACCAAAGGGGAAAGCTAGGAGAAGGGATAAATTAACAGTTTGGGATTAACACATACACACTGCTATGTATAAAACAGATCATCAACAAGGAACTACTGTATAGCACAGGGAACTACACTGAATATTTTGCAATAACCTATAAGGGGAAATAATCTGAAAAAGAATAGATATTTTTATTGACATCATCTATCAATGACAGATAAAATGTAAACTAGCAAGGCCGATGGTGAGCACTTCTGATATTGAAGATTTCAATCATCTAAAGTTTGGACTCTGCCTATTTCCCAAGGCCCTTAATGGACATATGTGTAGCCGTAGCTTAAAAATTCCCCAGTTTGGGGTTCGGGGAGGCACTTATTTTGAAAAATTCCTGGTGTTCTCCTTACATGTACGGGACCATTCCTACGGCTAAAACATGCCTGTCACACCTAGAGGATGGTACACCGTTTGATCGGAAACACTTTGGAAAAGGCACCTCATCTCCTCATCGCCTGGTGCTCGGGTTCACCCCTCCAGCATCTTTCCTAACAATCTCCTCACTTGGGGATATCAGCACCGTCAACATCCTGTTGCACACAGTTTGGAATTTCTCTGGAGGATGAAGCGGAAGGATGAGAAATATTTAGAGATAAGTCTTAGGTGTTCAGACAGGCACATGCCACTCTAATTTCCAATCCGGAAGACAAATTCATCAAAGGCTAGAATTGCCAACAGAAACAGAATAGGGCTAGAGGAAATCCCGCTGTTTTGTGTCCAGTTTCCAAAAACACAAGTTGGAAAATGGAACTCAGGGGCACTAAAATTCATGAAACTGCAGAGTTGAAAATATCTATCGTCAAAAAATGTCTTGAGGTAAGTCACAGAAAAGGAATTGTAAGCAAGGGAGATTGTCAGGAAACAGATTTGAAGAGGTGGAAAGGACTCCCCATTAAAGCAAAAGAAAAGGGGCTGAACATCGCCAATGATGCAGTTGGCCAAAAAGGGCGTATGCATTTTTTTCTGAATATATTCAAGTAAAGGCCATACACACATTTTATCCAACCAAACAGGTGGGCACTGGAAATCTATACTACAAAATGTATCACTTCACATCAGTCAGAAGGGCCATCCACATAAAGTGTAAACACCGGAAATGTAGGACAGGGTGAGGAGAAAAGGGAGCCCTGTGAGGCTGATAGTGCAAATGTAATTTGCCAACGGCCACTCTGGAGAAGTGTATTGTGTTTGCTAAAACATCGAAAAAATGAGCTACAGAGCATAGGGCACTTGCACTCATGGGCGTATACCTTGGGAAAAACAAAAATCGACAGAAAACAGGCACCCCAACCTTTTCCACCTCTCTGTTAAAAAGGGCCTCAACTTGGATATAACCTAAATGTCCCTGGAAGGATAAAATGGATAAAAGAGTTGGGGTACTTATGTAGAGTGGAATATTACTCATCCAGAAATCAATGAAATAAGGCCAGTTGTAACAACTCTGGAGGAGTTACATACGATCATTCTAAGTGACATATGACAGAAAGAAAAAGACACATATCATAAGATGTCACTTAAAGGTGGAATCAAAAATGGCTACACATGAAATAAATTACAAAACAGAAACATAGTCAAATATGTAGAAAATAGACATATGGCTGCTAAATGGAAAAGGTGGGGAAGGGAGAGGTATTATCCAGGAGGTTGAAATTAGCAAAGACACCATTCCAAGTACCAAATTGAATAACTGACAAGGCCTACATGGTACCTCAAAGAACTGCACCCAGCGCACTCAAGTCACTGGAAAATAATATAAATGACTGGTAAGCATCTGAAAAAGAATTTATTGTTGTCTCACAGTACATGAATCAAGTGGATGTACAGCAGCAAAAAGCAGAGCTTTGAAAATCAGCTGTAACCAATATAAAAATAAATTTAAAAATATTTATAAAAACAGTGAGACAGACAAAACTTCTTACAACTTTTGTTGAAGGGCTACGATATAACATGGATTGAACACATGTAGACCCACAGCAGGATGATATATAAGGCAGGAAGCTATGCACGCTAAGAGATGTTAGAGAGGCTGGGTGAGTAAAGGTAGACCTTTTAAAGTAATACTGCCTGATTCCCATTCCCTGGGTCCCAATTCTGCAGGTTCAAGGGAATCTTCCGACAGCGAAAACATGCCTGGAAAACCGAGACGAATGTACACCGTTTAACCAGGAAAGGTGTCTAAAATACACCTCATTTTTGATCTCCTGCTGCTGGGGTTCGCCATTCCAGGCAAATTACTAACAATCTCCCCACTTGGAGAATCAGCACCTTTAACCTCCTGTTTCACACAGTTTGCAATTTGTGCAGAGGATAAACGGGAAGAGGGGGAACCAATGAGAGACTAGCTGTAGTAGTTTTGACAGGCACATGCCACTCTAATTTCCCATTAGGAAGAAGAATTAACCAAAGTCTCAACCTGCCTCCCCAGAACCAGAATAGGGCCGGAAGCAATACAATGGTTTGGCGGCCAGGTCACAAAAAATGTGAGTTGCAAAATGGGGCTCAGGAGCAAACAATTCAAAGACCTTCAAAGTTAAAAATGATAACCAACGTCCAAAAATATATTCAGGTAAGGCAACGAAGAGGATCTGAATGAGAGGCAGAATTGCAGGAAACAGATTTCAAAACGTAGATTGGACTCACATTTAAAGCATATGAAAAGCAGCAGAATTTCTAACATGATGCAGTTGGGCAAAAGGGTGTATGCGTTTTTTTCGTGAATATCTTCAGGAAAAAAACACATACAGAGTTTTTGGCCAACCAAGCAAGCGGGAAATGCAAATCCACACAACAAAGAAGTCTCAATTTCCACTGCTCAGAAAGGCCATCCAAAAAATGTGTACAAACCAGAAATGCAGGAGAGGCCATGGAGAACAGGGAGCTAGTCACGCTGATGGGTGTGGTTTAAATATCCAAGACCCACTCTGAAGAAGTGTATGCTGTTTCCTAAAACATCTAAAATACAAAGCTACCGAGCATAGGGCACTTCCACTCATGGGCATATAACTTGGGAAGACTAAATATCAACAAGACACAGGCACCCCAAAATTTAAGGCTGCTCTGCATACAAGAACCTCAACTTCAGTACAACTTAAGTATTCCAGGAAAGAGAAAATTGCGTAAAGAACTTGTGGTAATTTTGTACAACGGAATATCACTCAGACATGAAATCAATGTCATAAAGCCAGTAACAGCATAATGAGTGGATTTAGGTACGATGATTCTAAGTGAAATAAGTCACACAGAAAAAGAAACTTATCATAAGATATCACTTATGAAGGTCCTGTAAACATGGCTACACATGAACTGAGTTAGGAAAGAGAACAGAGTCTCACATTGAGAAAACACTCTTATGCCTGATAAGGGAAAAGGAGAGGTGGGGTGATGCATAAAACCATGCTTTGATATTAGCACTGGTACCATTCCATGAAGCAAATACAGAATAGACAAATCCTACACCTTCCTCTGTGAACGGGACTCAACACCCCTATTCCACACAGAGGAATATATCTGACTAGTAAGAATCTTAAAACCTATATATTGATATGTCTCCATAAGGGAATCAAGTGTGTCTAGAGAGGCATAAACACGTCGGTGAAAATCAGCTCAACCCCATTATAAAAATGAATTTCAAAAACAAAACAAACAAAAAAAAAACAGCGAAATTCTTTCACAATTCCTTCAGGGTTTCTGATGAAACCTGGAACGACCCTATCTGCAAAGACAGCTAGATGAGACATAAGGCTGGACACTTGGGGCTGAAAGGACTTGTGAGATTGGGTGAGAAAATGCAGATCCTTTAAAGCAGTAATGCATGCCACCCATTCCATGGGTCACAACTCTCCAGGTAGAAGGGAATATCAATACAGTTATAACATGTATGGGAAACCTAGAGAATGGACGACCTGTGATGGCAAAAGATTTCTAAAAGGCTCCTAATTTTTCCTCTCCTTGTGCTCCAGTTTGGCATTCCAACTGCTTTACTATCAATCTCCCAACTTGGAGAGTCAGCCCCTATAAGCTACTGGTTCGCACAGTTTGCAAATTGTGCAGTGGATGAAAGGAAAGAGGGAGAACAAATCAGAGAGTAGCTGTAGGCATTTGGACGGACACATGTCACTCTAATTTCCCGTCCTGAAGGAAGAATTAACCAAAGTGTCAGCCTGCACCCCCGGAACCAGTATAGGTCCTGTAGCAAAATTGTAGATTTGCGGTCAGCTCACAAAAACACGAGTTGAAAATTGGAGCTCAGGGGCACAGCAATTCACAAACCTGCAGAGTTATAAAGGACAACTCTCTTCCAAAAATCTGTTGAGGGAAGGCAACGAAGCAGACTTGAAAATGAGGCCGAATTGCAGAAAACATATTTCAAGAGTAAAACTGGAATCACCTTTAAAGCACAGGAAAAGCATAACAACTTCGACAATGATGCACTTGGCCAAAAAGGGCGTATGCATTTTCTGCTGAATATATTCAGGAGAAAAGGCATACGCCCTTTCTGGCCAATCAAGCAACCCCGCAATACAAATCCACACAACAAAGAATTGTCACTTCCCACCGGTCAAAAGGGACATCCGAAAATCTGTAAAAACCAGAAAATAAAGACAGAGATGACAAGAGCATGTTGCAATGTGATCCCAGGGGTCATGGAGGATTGTGATGACAAGGCCATGTAGCATTGTGCTGACAAAGGCATGGAGCATTGTGATGACAAGGGTCACGGAGCACTGTGATGACAATCCTCACGGAGCATTGTGATTACATGGATCATGGAGCATTGGGATGAAAAGGGCATGGAGCATTGTGATGACAAGTGTTATGGAGCATTTTGATGACAAGAGTCCCGGATCCCTGTGTTGTCAGGGATCATGGAGTGTTGTGATGACAGAGGTCATGGAGCATTGTGATGACAAGGGTCATGGAGAAGTGAGATGAGAAGGTCATGGATCTTTGGGCTGAAAATGTTCATGGAGTATTGTGAAGACAGGGGTCATGGAGCACTGTGATGACAAGGTCCTGGAGCACTGTGATGAGAAGACCATGGAGCCTTGTGATGACAAGTCTCATGGAGCATTCTGATGAAAAGGGGCAAGGAGCATTGTGATTACAAGGGTCTTGGAGAATTGGGATGACAAGGGCATGGAGCATTCGGATGAGAAGACCATAGAGCGTTCTGATGACATGCATCATGGAGCTTTGTGATGACAAGGGCATGGAGCATTGTGATTACAGAGGTCTTGGAGCATTGTGATGAAAAGGTCATGAATCATTGTGATGGAAAAGGCATGGAGCCTTGTCATGACAGGGTTCAAGGAGCATACTGACGACAAGTGTCAGGGAACTTTGTGATGACAAGTGTATTGAGCATTGTGATGACAAAGTTCATGGAGCATTGTGATGAGAATCCCCTGTAAAATTGTGATGACGAGCGTCATGGGGCGTTGTGATGACAAGTGTTATGGAACATTGTGATAACAACGGTTTGGAGCATTGTGATGACAGAGGTCATGGAGCATTTTGATTTCATTGTGATGACAATAGCAAGAAGCATTATGATGATGGGCATGGTGCATTGTGATGACAGTGTTCATGGAGCATTGAGATGAAAAGGGGCATGGAGCATTGTGATTAAATTGGTCTTGTAGCATTGTGATGACAAGGGCATGGAGCATTGTGATGAGAAGGCAATGGAGCGTTCTGATGACATGCGTCATGGAGCTTTGTGATGACAAGTACATGGAGCATTGTGATGACAGTGACATGGAAAATTGGTCTAACAAGTTTCATGGATTATTGTGATGACAGTGGGCATGGTGCATTGTGATGACAAGGGCATGGAGCATTGTGATTACAAGGTCATGGATTATTGTGAAGACAGGTGACAGGGAGCGTTGTGATGACATATGTCACGGTCTATTGAGATAACAATGGCATGGAGCATTGTGATGACAGGGTCATGGAGCATTGTGATGACAACGGACATTGGGAATTTTGATAACAAGGTATGAAGCATTTTGATGACAAAGGCATGGAGCTTGCTATGACAGGTGTCATGGGGCATTGCGATGACAGATGTATGGAGAATTGTGATGACAAGAGCATGTAACATTTTGATGAGAAGTGTCATGGAGCATTGTGATGAGAGTGGGCCTGGAACATTGTGATGACAAGGGCACGGAACACTGTGATACATGGGTCATTGAGCATTGTAATGACAAGGGCATAGAACATTTTGATGAGAAGGGCATCGAGATTGTAACAAGCATCATGGACCTTTGTTATGACAAGGGCATGGAGCAATGTGATGAGAGGCTTCATGGAACATTGTGATGAGAAGACCATGGAGCCTTGTGATGACAAGTCTCATGGAGCATTCTGATGAAAAGGGGCATGGAGCATTGTGATTACATGGGTCTTGGAGCATTGTGATTACAAGGGCATGGAGAATTGTGAGAGAAGGCCAAGGAGCATTCTGATGACATGCGTCATGGAGCTTTGTGATGACCAGGGCAAAGAGCATTGTGATTACAGGGGTCTTGGAGCATTATGATGAAAAGGCTCTGGATCATTGTGATGAAAAAGGCATGGAGCCTTGTCATGACAGGGTTCAAGGAGCATACTGATGGAAAGAGTCAGGAAACATTGTGATGACGAAGGTCATGGAGCATTGTGAGGAGAAGACCATGGATAATTGTGATGACGAGTGTTATGGGGCATTGTGATGACAAGTGTTATGGAACATTGTGATCACAAGGGTTTGGAGCATTGTGATGACAGCGGTCATGTAGCATTTTGATTTCATTGTGATGACAATAGCATGAAGCATTATGATGATGGGCATGGTGCATTGTGATGAGAGGGTTCAAGGTGCATTGAGATGAAAAAGGGCATGGAGCATTGTGATTACAGGTGTCTTGTATCATTGGGATGGCAAGGGCATGGAGTATTGTGATGGCAATGGTCATGGAGCATTTTCATGACAAGAGTCCCGGATCATTGTGTTGTCAAGTGTCATGGAGCATTGTGATGACAGGGGCATGGAACATTGGTCTGACAAGTTTCATGGATTACAGTGATGACAGTGGGCATAGCGCCTTGTGATGACAAGGGAATGGAGCATTGTGATGACAAGGTCATGGATTATTGTGAAGACAGGTGTCAGGGAGCATTGTGATGACATATGTCAAGGTGCATTGTGATGACAATGGCATGGAGCACTGTGATGCCAAGTGTCATGGAGGATTGTGATGACAAATGTAATGGAGCATTGTGATGACAAGGGCTTGGAGCATTGTGATGAGAAGTGTCATGGAACATTGTGATGACAAAGGCATGGAGCATTGTGATGAAAACGGCCATTGAGAATTTTGATGACAACGTCGTGAAGCATTGCGATGACAAGCACATGGAGATTGCTATGACAGGGGTCTTGGAGCATTGCGATGACAAGTGCATGGATAATTGTGATGACAAGAGCATGTAACATTGTGATGAGAAGTGTCATGGTGCATTGTGATGAGAGGAACATGGAGAATTGTGATGACAAGGGACATGGAGCATTGTGATGACCAGGGCATTCAGCATTGTGATGGCAAGACCGTGGAACATTGTGATGAGAAGATCATGGGTAATTGTGATGACGAGCATCATGGAGCACTGTAATGACAAGGGGAATGGAGCATTGTGATGACAGGTGCCATGGATCATTTTGATGAGAGGGGTCATGGAGCCTTCTTATGACCAGCTTGTGGAGTATTGTGATGACACTGACATGGAGCATTGTGATGAAAAGGGCATGGAGCATTGTCATGAAAAAGGCATGGATTCTTTTCATGACAGGTTTCAAGGGGCATTCTGACGACAAGTGTCAGGGAGCAATGTGATGACAAGTGTATTGAGCATTGTGATGACAAAGTCCTTGCAGCATTGTGATGACAGGCATCATGGAGCGTTGTGATGACAAGGGTTATGGAACATTGTGATCACAAGGGTTTGGAGCATTGTGATTAGAGAGGGCATGGAACATTTTCATTTCAACGACCATGGAGCATTGTGATGACAAGGGCATGAAGCAATGTGAACCCAAGTTTCATCGAGGATTTTGATGACAATCGGAATGGAGTACTGTGATGACAAGCACATGGAGCATTGTGATGACAAGGTCATGTAGCATTTTGCTGACAAATGCACGGAACATTTTGATGACAAAGGTCATGGAGCACTGTGATGACAAGCGTCACGGAGCATGGTGATTACAGGGGTCATGGAGCATTGGGATGGCAAGGGCATGGATCATTTTGATGACAAGGGTAATGGAGCATTCAGATGACAAGTGTCCCGGATCATTGTGTTGTCACGGGTCATGGAGCGTTGTGATGACAGTGGTCATGGAGCATTTTGATGACAAGGGATTGGTACATTGTGACGATAAGGGCATATAGCATTGTGATGACTGGGGTTATGGAACATTGTGATGACAGTGTTGAGGGAGTATTGTGATGAATAGTGATGGAACATTGTGAAATCAATGGTGAGAGAGCATTTTGATGAGAAGTGCATTGAGCATTGTGATTACAAGTTTTATGGAGCATTGTGATGACTAGTATGTGGAGCATTGTGATGACAAGTGCATGGCGCACTGTGATGACATGGGTCATGGATCATTGTGCTGACAAAGGCATGGTGCATTGTGATGACAAGGGTCACAGAGCACTGTGATGAAAAGTTCATGGAGCATTGTGGTGACAAAGGTCACAGAGCCTTGTTTGACAGGGGCATGGACCATTGTGATGAGAAAGGTCATGAATCATTTTGATGACTGGGGTCACAGAGCATTGTGATGACAGGGGTCATGGAGCATTGAGATGAAAACGGGCATGGAGCATTGTGATTACATGGGTCTTGGACCATTGTGATGACAAGGGCATGGAGTATTCTGATGACATGCGTCATGGATCTTTGTGATGACAAAGGCATGGAACATTGTGATTACAAGGGTCTTGGAGCATTGTGATGACATGGGTCATGGAGCCTTGGATGAAAAGGCCGGGGAACATTGTGATGGCAGGTGTCATGGAGCATTGTTATGACAAGGGTCATGGAGCATTGCGATGACAAGTGCATGGAGAATTGTATTGACAAGAGCATGTAACATTTTGATGAGAAGTGTCATGGAGCACTCTGATGACAAGGACATGTAGAATTGTGATGACCAGGGCATGGAGCATTGTGATGGCAAGACCGTGGAGCATTGTGATGAGAAGACCATGGATAATTGTGATGATGAGCATCATGGAGCACTGTAATGACAAGGGCCATGGAGCATTGTGATGACAGGTGTCATGGAGCATTGTGATGACAAGGGTCATGGACCATTCTGATGACAAGTTTGAGGAATAATGTGATGACAATGGCATGGAGCACTGTGATGAAATGGGCATGGAGCATTGTGATGAAAAAGGCATGGAGCCTTTTCATGACAGTGTTCAAGGAGCATTCTCACGACAAGTGTCAGGGAGCATTGTGCTGACAAGTGTATTGAGCATTGTGATGACAATGGTAATGGAGCATTGTGATGAGAAGGGCATCAAGCATTGTGATGACAAGTGTCATGGAGCTTTGTGATGACAAGGGCATGGAGCAATGTAATGATAGGTTTCATGGAGCATTGTGATGACAATGGCATGGAGCATAGTGATGCCAAGGGTCATGGAGCACTGAGATGACAAGCGTTACGGAGCATTCTGATTACAGGGGTCATGGAGCATTGTGATGACAAGAGCATGGATCACTGTGATTTCAAGTGTCATGGAGCATTTTGATGACAAGAGTCCCGGATCATTGTGTTGTCAGGGGTCATGGGGCGCTGTGACGTCATTGGTCATGGAGCATTGTGATGACAGTGGTAATGGAGCACTGTAATGGCAAGGTCATGGAGCATTGTGATGAGAAGGCCATGGAGCATTCTGATGACATGCATCATGGAGCTTTGTGATGAAAAGGGCATGGAGCATTGTGATTACTGGGGTCATGGAACATTGTGATGACTGGTGATGGAGTACTGTGATGACTAGTGATGGAACATTGTGATATTAGTGGTGAGAGAGCATTTTGATGAAAAGTGAATGGAGCATTGTGATGACAAGGTTTATGGAGCATTGTGATGACAAAGTTGTGGAGCATTGTGATGACAAGCGCATGGCCCATTATGATGACATGGCTCATGGAGCATTGTGCTGAGAAGCGCATGGAGCATTGTGATGACAAGGGTCATGGAGCACTGTTCTCACAAAGGCATGGAGCATTGTGATGACAAGGGTCATGGAGCATTTTGATGAAAAGTTCATGGAGCATTTTGGTGAAAAAGGTCAGAGAGACTTGTGATGACGAGGGCATGGACCATTGTGATGACAAAGGTCATGAAGCATTGTGATGACTGGAGTCACGGAGCATCGTGATGACAGAGTTCATGGTGCATTGTGACGACAACGGCATGGAGCATTGTGATGACAAGAGCATGGAGCATTGTTATGACATGTTCATGGCTTATTGTGAAGACAGGTGTCAGGGAGCATTGTGATGGCATATGTCATGGTCCATTGTGATGACAATGGCATGGAGCATTGTGATGCCAAGTGTCATGGAGGATTGTGATGAGAAGAGCATGTATCATGGTGATCAGATGTGTCATGGAACATTGTGATGACAAGGGACATGGAGCATTGTGATGTCCAGGGCATGGAGCATTGTGATGGCATGTCCGGGGAGCACTGTGATGGCAAGACCATGGAGCATTTTGATGACGAGTGTCATCGAGCACTGTAATGACACGGGGCATGGAGAATAGTGATGACAAGTGTCATGGATCATTGTGATAACAAGGGTCATGGAGCATTCTGATGACAAGTTTCTGGAGTATTGTGATGACAATAGCATGGAGCATTGTGATGAAAAAGGCATGGTGCATTGTGATGAAAAAGGCATGGAACCTTTTCATGACAGTTTTCAAGGAGCATTCTGACGTCAAGTGTCAGGGAGCATTGTCATGACAAGTGTATTGAGCATTGTGATGACAATGGTCATGGAGCATTGTGATGACAGGCATCATGGAGCGTTGTGATGACAAGTGTTATGGAACATTGTGATCACAAGGGTTTGGAGCATTGTGATGACAGAGGTCATGGATCATTTTCATTTCAAGTAGCATGGAGCGTTGTCATGACATGGCATGAAGCAATGTGAACCCAAGGTTCATGGAGGATTTTGATGACAATGTGAATAGAGTATTTTGATGACAAGCACATGGAGCATTGTGATGACAAGGTCATGTAGCATTTTGCTGACAAATGCATGGAGCATTTTGATGACAAGGGTAATGGAGCACTGTGATGACAAGCGTCACGGAGCATTGTGATTACAGGTTTCATGGAGCATTGGGATGGCAAGGGAATGGATAATTGTGATGACAAGGGTCATGGAGCAGTTTGATGAAAAGAGTCCAGGATCATTGTGTTGTTAGTGGCCATGGAGTGTTGTGCTGACAGTGGTCATGGAACATTGTGATGAAAAAGTCATAGATCATTGGGCTGAAAATGTTCATGGAGTTTTGTGATGGCAGGGGTCATGGAGCATTGTGTTGACAAGGGAATGGAACATTGTGATGACAAGGTCCTGGAGTATTGTGATGAGAAGGTCCTGGAGCATTGTGATGAGAAGCCCACTAAGCCTTGTGATGAGAAGTCTCATGGAGCATTCTGATGAAAAGGTGCATGCAGCATTGTGATCACAGGGGTCTTAGAGCATTGTGAAGAAAAGGACATGGATCATTGTGATGAAAAAGGCATGGAGCCTTGTCATGACAGGGTTCAAGGAGCATACTGTCGACAAGTGTCAGGGAGCATTGTGATGACAAGTGTATTGAACATTGTGATGAAAAAGGTCATGGAACATTGTGATGAGAAGTGCATGGATAATTGTGATGACGAGCGTCATGGGGCGTTGTGATGACAAGTGTTATGGAGCATTGTGATCACAAGGGTTTGGAGCAGTGTGATGTCAGAGGTCATGTAGCATTTTGATTTCATTGTGATGACAATAGCGTGAAGCATTATGCTGATGGGCATGGTTCGTTGTGATGACAGGGTTCATGGAGCATAGAGATGAAAATTGGCATGGAGCATTGTGATTACTTGGGTCATGGAGCCTTGTGATGACAATGCCGTGAAACATTGTGATGACAGGAGAGAGGGAATATTGTGATGACTAGTGTTGGAAAATTATGATATTAGTGGTGAGACAGCATTTTGATGTGAAGTGCATGGAGCTTTGTGATGACAAGTTTTACGGAGCATTGTGATGACAAGGTTGGGGAGCACTGTGATGACAAGTGCATGGCACACTGTGATGACATGGGTCATGGAGCATTGTGCTGACAAGGACATGTAGCATTGTGAAGACAAATGTCATGGAGCATTGTGCTGACAAAGGCATGGAGAATTGTGATCACATGGCTCACAGAGCATTGGGATCAAAAGTTCATGGAGCATAGTGGTGAAAAAGTTCACAGAGACTTGTGATGATGAGGGCATGGACCATTGTGATGACAAAGGTCATGAAGCATTGTGATGACTGGAGTCACGGAACATTGTGATAACATTGGCATGGAGCATTGTGATGACAAGGGCCTGGAGCATTGTGATGACAAGGGCCTGGAGCATTGTCATGACAAGTGTCATGGAGCATTGTGATAACATTGGCATGGAGCACTGTCATGACAAGGGACATTGAGAATTTTTATAACAATGTCATGAAGCATTGTGATGACAAGCAAATGGAGCTTGCTATGACATGGGTCAGGGAGCATTGTGATGACAATTGCATGGAGAATTGTGATGACAAGAGCATGTAACATTGTGATGAGAAGTGTCAGGGAGCATTGTGATGACAAAGAGGTGGAGAATTGTGATGACAAGGTACATGGAGCATTGTGATGACCAGGACATTGAGCAATGTGATGGCAAGACGGTGGAGCATTGTGATGAGATGGCCATGGATAATTGTGATGACGAGCATCATGGAGCATTATGACGACAAGAGCCATGGAGCATTCTGTTATAAGATATCACTTATGAAGGAAATGTAAACATGGCTACACATGAACTGAATTAGGAAAGAGAACAGAGTCTCACATTTAGAAATCATACATATGCCTGCTTAAGGGGAAAGGAGAGGTGGGGAGATGCACAAAACCAGAGTTTGATATTACCACAGGTACCGTTGCATAATCCAAATACAGAATAGACAAGAGCTACTCCTTCCTCAGTGAACGGGAATCAACAGCTCTATTCCCGCAGAGGAATATATCTGACTAGTAAGAATCTTAATACCTATGTATTGATATGTATCCGTAAGGGAATCAAGTGTGTCTAGATCGGCATAAACACGTCAGTGAAAATAAGCTCAACCTCATTATATAAATGATTTTCAAAAACAAAACAAAAAAAACTGGGAAATTCTATACAATTCATTCAGGGGCTCTGATGAAACCTGGAATGACCCTATCTACAATGACAGCTGGATGAGACATAAGGCTGGACACTTTTGACTGAGAGGATTGGTGAGATTGAACGAGAAAATGCGGACCGTTTAAAGCAATAATGCATGCCAACAATACCATGGGTCCCAACTCGCCAGGTAAAAGGGAATATCACTACAGTTATAACATGTATGGGAAACGTAGAGAATGCACACACTGTGAATAAGAAAGGATTCTAAAACTCAACAAATAGTCCCTATCCTGGTGCTCCGGTTTGAGATTCCAACTGCTTTACTATCAATCTCCCAACTTGGAGAGACAGCCCCTTTAAACTCCTGGTTCGCACAGGTTGCCAAATTGGCAGTGGATGAAAGGGAAGAGGGAGAACCAATGAGAGAGTAGCTGTTAGGCATTTGGACGGGCACATGTCACTCTAATTTACCGGCAGGAAGAAGAATTAACTAAAGTCTCAGCCACCCACCGGGAACCAATATAGGTCCTGAACCAAAATTTTGGACTTGACGTCAGCTCACAAAAACGAGTTGAATAATGGAGCTCAGGGCACAGCAATTCACAAAATGGCAGAGTAATAAAGGACAACAATCGTCCAAAAATCTGTTGAAGGAAGGCAAAGGGGCAGACATGAAAGAGAGCCAGAATAGCAGGAATCAGATTTCAAGAGGTACATAGGAATTGCCTTTAAAGCACCGGAAGAGGGGCACAACTTCGACAATGATGCACTTGCCCAAAAAGGACGTATGCGTTTTCTCCTGAATATATTCAGGAGAAAACACATACGTCCTTTTTGGCCAAGCAAGGAAGCGGGCAATGCAAATCTGCACTACAAAGAAGTATCACTTCCCACCGGTCAAAAGGGACATCCGCAAAATGTGTAAACACAAGAAAGGCAAGACAGGCACTGGAGAACTGGGAGCCTACTTATGCTGATGGGTAGGATGTAAATTGCCAACTGCCTCTCTGGATGAGTGCATTGTGTTCCCTACAACAAGTAAACAACAGAGCTACAGAGCCAAGGGCAATTCCAGTCTAAGGAATATACCTTGGAAAACTGAAAATCAATAAGACAGAGTCACGCCACCATTTAGAGCTGCACTGCTTACAAGAACCTCAACTTGGGTACACCTGAAATATCCCAGGAAAGACAAAACTGGTTCAAGAAATTGTGGTATTAACGTATGATGGAATATCCCTCAGCCATGAAATCAATATCATGAGGCCAGTAGAAGCAAAAGGAGTGGATTCAGGTACGATGATTCTAAGTGAAATAAGTCACAGATAAAAAGAAACTTATCATAAGATATCACTTATGAAGGTCCTGTAAACATGGCTACACATGAAGTGAGTTAGGAACGCCAACAGACTCTCACATTGAGAAAAAACTCTTATGACTGCTCAAGGGGGAAGGAGAGGTGGGGTGATGCATAAAACCAGAGTTTGATATTAGTACATGTACCGTTCCAAAAACCAACTACGGAGTAGAAAAGACCTAAAACTTCCTAAGTGAAAGGGACTCAAAAACCCATATTTCCCGCAGAGAAAAATATCTGACTAATAAAAATCTTAAAACGTATGTATTGATATGTCTCCGTAAGGGAATCAAGTGTGTTTAGACTCACATAAACATGGCAGTGAGACTCAGCTCAAACCCATTCTAAAAAGGAATTTCACAAACAAAACAAAAAATCAGGGAACTCCTTTAAAATTCCTTCAGGGTCTCTGATGAAACCCGGAATGACCCTATGTACAACGACAGCTGGATGTGGCATAAGGCTGGACACTTGGGACTGAGAGGATTGGTGAGATTCGGTGAGCAAATGCAGACCATTTAAAGCAATAATGCATGGCACACATTCCACGGGTCCCAACTCTCCATGTTGAAGGGAATACTACTACAGTTATAACATGTACAGGAAACCTAGAGAATGGACACACTGTGAATACGAAATTTTTCTAAATCTCAACTGATTATCCGTCTCCTGGTGCTCCGGTTTGACTTTCCAACTGCTTTACTATCAATCTCCCAACATGGAGAGACAGCCCCTTTAACCTCCTGGTTCGCACAGGTTGCCAATTTGGTAGAGGATGAAAGGGAAGAGGGACAATCAATGAGAGAGTAGCTGTTAGGCATTTGGACGGGCACATGTCACTCTAATTTCCCGGCAGGAAGAAGAATTAACCCAAGTCTCAGCCACCCGCCGGGAACCAGTATAGGTCCTGAACCAAAATTTTGGACTTGCGGTCAGCTCACAAAAACGAGTTGAAAAATGGAGCTCAGGGCCACAGCAATTCACAAACTGGCAGAGTAACAACGGACAACAATCATCCAAAAGTCGGTTGAGGGAAGGCAACGGGGTGGACTTGAAAGGGAACCAGAATAGCATGAATCAGATTTCAAGAGGTACATTGGTATTGCCTTTAAAGCACAGGAAGAGGGGCACAACTTCGACAATGATGCAATGGGCCAAAAAGGGGGTATGCGTTTTCTCCTGAATATATTCAGGTGAAAACGCATACCCCCTTTTTGGCCGAGCAAGCAAGTGGGCAATGCAAATCTGCACTACAAAGCAGTATCACTTCCCACCAGAAAAAAGAGACATCCACAAAATGTGTAAAACCTAGAAAGGCAACACAGGCCCTTTAGAACTGGGAGCATAGTTATGCTGATGGGCAGGATGTAAATTGACAACTGCCTCTCTGGAGGAGTGCATTGTGTTCCCTAAAACAAGTAACCAACAGAGCTACAGAGCAAAGTGCACATCCAGTCTAGGGAATATACCTTGGGAAAACTGAAAATCAATAAGACAGAGCCACCCCAAATTTAGGGCTGCACTGCTTACAAGAACCTCAACTTGGGTACACCTAAAATATCCCTGGAAAGACAAAAATGGTTGAAGAAATTGTGTTATTACATACGATGGAATATCTCTCAGCAATGAAATCAATGTCATAAGGCCAGTAGGAGCAAAAGGAGTGGATTCATGTACGATGATTCTAAGTGAAATAAGTCAAGAGAAATAGAAACTTATCATAAGATATCACTTATGAAGGTCCTGTAAACATGGCTACACATGAACTGAGTTAGGAAAGAGAACAGAGTCTCACATTTAGAAAATACTCTTATGCCTGCTTAAGGGGGAAGGAGAGGTGGGGTGATGCACAAAACCAGAGTGTGATATTAGTACAGGTACCGTTCCAAAAACCAACTACGGAAGAGACAAGCCCTACACCTTCCTCAGTGAAAGGGTCTCAAAACCCCATATTTCCCGCAGAGGAATATATCTGACTAGTAAGAATCTTAAAACCTATGTATTGATATGTCTCCATCAGGGAATCAAGTGTGTCTACACTAGCAGAATCATGGCAGTGAGAATCAGCTCAAACAGAGAAATTCTTTACAATTCCTTCAGGGGCTCTGATGAAACCTGGAATGACCCTATCTACAACGACAGCTGGATGTGGCATAAGGCAGGACACTTGGGACTGAGAGGATTGGTGAGATTCGGTGAGCAAATGCAGACCATTTAAAGCAATAATGTGTGGCACACATTCCAAGTGTTCCAACTCACCAGGTTGAAGGGAATATTACTACAGCTATAACATGTACAGGAAACCTAGAGAATGGACACACTGTCAATACAAAAGGTTTTTAAAACTCAACTAATAGTCTATCTCTTGGTGCTACGGTTTGAATTTCCAAATGCTTTACTATCAATCTCCCAACTTGGAGAGACAGACCCTTTAACCTCCTGGTTCTCACATGTTGCCAATTGGCAGAGGATGAAAGGTAAGATGGAGAACCAATGAGAGAGTAGCTGTTAGACATTTGGACGGGCAAATGTCACTCTAATTTCCCGGCAGGAAGAAGAATTAATCAAAGTCTCAGCCACCCGCCGGGAACCAGTATATGTTCTGAACTAAAATTTTGGACTTGCGGTCAGCTAACAAAAATTGAGTTGAAAAATGGAGCTCAGGGGCACAGCAATTCACAAATGGGCAGAGTAATAAAGGAAAACTATCGTCCAAAAATCTGTTGAGGGAAGGTAACGATGCGGACTTGAAAGCGAGCCAGAATAGCAGGAACCAGATTTCAAGAGATACATTGGAATCGCCTTTAAAGCACAGGAAGAGGGGCACAACTTCGACAATGATGCACATGGCCAAACAGGGCTTTGCGTTTTCTCCTGAATATATTCAGGAGAAAACGCATAATCCCTTTTTGGCCAAGCAAGCAAGCGGGCAATGCATATCTGCACTACAAAGCAGTATCACTTCCCAACAGACAAAAGGGACATCAGCAAAATATGTAAAAACCAGAAAGGCAAGACAGGCCCTGGAGAAGAAGGAGCCTAGTTATGCTGATGGGCGGAATGTAAATTGCCAACTGCCTATCTGGAGGAGTGAATTGTATACCCTAAAACAAGTAAACAACAGAGCTACAGAGACACGGGAACTTCCAGTCTAGGGAATATACCTTGGGAAAACTGAAAATCAGTAACACAGAGCCACCTCAAAATTTAGGGCTCCACTACTTACAAGAACTTCAAATTGGGTACACCTGAAATATCCCAGGAAAGACAAAAATGTTTCAAGAAATTGTGGTACTTACGTACGTTGGAATATCCCTCAGCCATGAAATCAAAGTCATAAGGCCAGTAGCAGCAAAATGAGTGGATTCAGGTACGATGATTCTAAGTGAAATAAGTCACAGAGAAAAAGAAACTTATCATAAGATATCACTTATGAAGGTCCTGTAAACATGGCTACACATTAACTGAGTTAGGAAAGACAACAGAGTCTCACATTTAGAAAACACTCTTATGCCTGCTTAAGGGGGAAGGAGAGGTGGCGTGATGCATAAAAGCAGAGTTTGATATTAGTACAGGTACCGTTCCAAAAACCAACTAGGGAAGAGTCAATCCCTACACCTTCCTCAGTGAAAAGTACGCAAAACACCATATTTCCCGCAGAGGAATATATCTGACTAGTAAGAATCTTAAAACCTATGTATTGATATGTCTCCATCAGGGAATCAAGTGTGTCTAGACTAGCAGAAACATGGCAGTGAGAATCAGCTCAAACCCACAATAAAAAGGAATTTAAAAAAGAAAACAAAAAACCTGTGGAATTGTATACAATTCATTCAAGGGCTCTGATGAAACCTGGAATGACCCTATCTACAATGACAGCTGGATGTGACATAAGGCAGGACACTTGGGACTGAGAGGATTTTTGAGATTCGGTGAGCAAATGCAGTGGTCATGGAGCATTGTGATGATAAGGGCATGGAACACTGTGATGACAGTGGTCATGGAACATTGTGATGACAGGGCTGAGCGAGTATTGTGATGACTAGTGATGGAACATTGTGATATATATGGTGAGAGAGCATTTTGATGAGAAGTGCATGGAGCATTGTGATGACGAGTTTTATGGAGCATAGCGATGAAAAGGATGTGGAGCATTGTGATGAAAAGAGCATGGCACATTGTGATGACATGTGTCATGGAGCATTGTGCTCACAAGCGCATGGAGCATTTTGATGACAAGTGTCATGGAGCATTGTGCTGACAAAGGCATGGAGCATTGTGATGACAAGGGACACAGAGAATTATGATGAAAATTTCATGGAGCATTGTGGTGACAAAGATCACAGAGCCTTGTGTAACGAGGGCATGGACCATTGTGAGGACAAATCTCATGAATCTTTGTGATGTCTGGAGTCACGGAGCATTGTTATGACAGGGGTCATGGAGCATTGTGATGACAAGGGCATGGAGCAATGTGATGACAGGGGCATGGAACATTGGTCTGACAAGATTCATGGATTATTGTGATGACATTGGGCATGGAGCATTAAGATGACAAGGGCATGGAGCATTGTGGTGACAAAGGTCACAGAGCCTTGTGTGACGAGGACATGGACCATTGTGAGGACAAAGGTCATGAAGCATTGTGATGACTGGAGTCACGGAGCATTGTGATGACAGGGGTCATGGAATATTGTGATGACAAAGGCATGGAGCATTGTGAGGACAGGGGCATGGAACATTGGTCTGACATGTTTCATGGATTATTGTGATGACAGTGGGCATGGCACATTGTGATGACAAGGGCATGGAACTTTGTGATGACAAGGTCATCGAGTATTGTGAAGACAGGTGTCAGGGAGCATTGTGATGACATATGTCTTTGTCCATTGTGATGACAATGGCATGGAGCATTGTGATACCAAGTGTCATGGAGTTTTGTGATGACAAAGGTAATGGAGCATTTTGATGACAAGGGCTGGGAACACTGCAATGATATGGGTCATGGAGCATTGTGATGACAAGTGCAAGGAGCATCCTGATGAAAATATGCATGGAGCATTGAGATTACAGGGGTTTTGAACCAATGTGATTACAAGGGCATGGAGCATTGTGATGAGAAGGCAATGGAGCATTCTGATGACATGCGTCATGGAGCTTTGTGATGACAAGGACATGGAGCATTGTGATTACATGGGTCTTGGAGCACTGTGATGAAAAGGGAATGGATCATTGTGATGAAAAATGCATGGATCCTTGTCATGACAGGGTTCAAGGAGCATACTGATGACAACTGTCAGGGAGCATTGTGATGATAAGTGTATTGAGCATTGTGATGACAAAGATCATGGAGCACTGTGATGAGAAGACCATGGATAATTTTGATCACCAGCGTCATGGGCATTGTCATAACAAGTGTTATGGAACATTGTGATCAGAAGGGTTTGGTGCATTGTGATGACAGTGGTCATTGAGCATTTTGATTTCATTGTGATGACAATAGCATGAAATATTATGGTGATGGGCACGGTGCATTGTGATGACAGGGTTCATGGAGCATTGTGATGACAAGAGCATGGAACAATGTGATGAGAGATTTCATTGAGCATTGTGATGACAATGGCATGGAGCATTGTGATGCCAAGGGTCATGGAGCTTTGTGATGACAAATGTCATGAGGCATTTTGATGACAAGGGCGTGGTGCATTGTGATGAGAAGGGCAGGGAGCATTGTATTGACAGGGTCATGGAGAAATTTGAATAAAAGTGTCATGGAATATTTTGATGACAGGTGTTATGGAACATTGTAATGTCAGGGGTCATGATGCATTGTTATGAAATGGGTCATGGAGCATT
Source organism: Hyperoodon ampullatus (assembly GCF_949752795.1). NCBI lineage: Eukaryota > Metazoa > Chordata > Mammalia > Artiodactyla > Ziphiidae > Hyperoodon > Hyperoodon ampullatus. The sequence goes on from NW_027641092.1 coordinate 876,538, forward strand.
TTGTGACAGGGGTTATGGAACATTGTGATGTCAGGGGTCATGGAGCATTGTGATGATAAGGGCATGTAGCACTCTGTTGACAGGGGTCATGGAACACTGTGATGACAGGTGTGAGGGATTACTGTGATGACTAGTGATGTAACATTGTGATATATGTGGTGAGAGAGCATTTTGATGAGAAGTGCATGGAGCATTGTGATGACAAGTGTTATGGAGCATAGCAATGATAAGGATGTGGAGTATTGTGATGACAAGCGCATGGCGCATTGTGATGACATGGGTCACAGAGCATTGTGCTGACAAGCGCATGGAGCATTTTGATGACAAGTGTCATGGAGCATTGTGCTGAAAAAGGCATGGAACATTTTGATGACAAGGGACACAGCGCATTGTGATGACATATTCATGGAGCATTGTGGTGAAAAAGATCACAGAGCCTTGTGTGACGAAGGCATGGACCATTGTAATGAGATAGGTCATGAAGCATTTTGATGACTGGAGTCACGGAGCATTGTGATGAAAGGGGTCATGGATCCTTGTGATGACAAGGGCATGGATCAGTGTGATTACAGGGGCATGGAACATTGCTCTGACAAGTTTCATGGATTATTGTGATGAGAGTGGGCATGGCGCATTGTGATGACAAGGGCATGGAACATTGTGATGACAAGGTCATGGAGTATTGTGAAGACAGGTGTCAGGGAGCATTGTGATGACATATGTCATTGTCCATTGTGATGACAATGGCATGGGACATTGTGATACCAAGTGTCATGGAGGATTGTGATGACAAAGGTAATGGAGCATTTTGATGACAAGGGCTTGGAACATTGTGATGACTAGGTTCATGGAGCATTGTGATGACAAGGGCATGGAGCATTGTGATGACAAGGGCCATTGAGAATTTTGATGACAACGTCGTGAAGCATTGTGATGACAAGCGCATGGAGCTTGCTATGACAGTGGTCATACAGCATTGCGATGACAAGTGCATGGAGAATTGTGATGACAAGATCATGTAGCATTGTGATGAGAAGTGTCACGAAGCATTGTGATGACAAGGACGTGGAGAATTGTAATGACTTGGGACATGGAGCATTGTGATGAATAAGACATGGAGAATTGTGATAGCAAGACTGTGCAGCATTGTGATGAAAAGACCATGGATAATTATGATGAAGAACGTCATGGATCACTGTAATGACAAGGGGCATGGAACATTGTGATGACAGGTGTCATGGAGCATTGTGATGAGAGGGGTCATGGAGCATTGTGATGACAAGGGTAATGGAGCATTGTGATGAGACGGTCATGGAGCATTGGACTGAAAATGTTCATGGAGTATTGTGATTACAGTGGTCAAGGAGCATTGTGATGACAAGGGAATGGAGCATTTTGATGACAAGGTCCTGGAGCAGTGTGATGAGAAGACCATGGAGCCTTGTGATGACAAGTCTAATGGAGCATTCTGATGAATAGGGTCATGGATCATTGTGATTACAGGGGTCTTGGAGCCTTGTGATGACAAGGTCATGGAGCATAGTGATGAGAAGGCCATGGAGCATTCTGATGACATGTGTCATGGATCTTTGTGATGACAGAGGCATGGTGCATTGTGATTACAGGGGTCTTGGAGCTTTGTGATGACAAGGGTCATGGAGCCTTGGATGCCAAGGCGGTGGAACATTGTGATGGCAGGGGTCATGGAGCATTGTTATGATAGGGGTAATGGAGCATTGTGATGACAAGGGCATGGAACATTGGTCTGAAAATTTCATGGATTATTGTGATGAGATTCGGCATGGAACATTGTTATGACTAGGGCACGGAACACTGTGATACATGTGTCAAGGAGGATTGTAATGACAAGGGCATGGAGCATTGTGATGAGAAGTGTATCGAGCATTGTGATGACAAGTGTCATGGAGCATTGTGGTGACAAGTGCATGGAGCAATATGATGAGAGGTTTCAGGTAGCATTGTGATGAAATGGCATGGAGCATTGTGATGCCAAGGGTCACGGAGCTTTGTGATGACAAAGATCATGGAGCATTGTGATGAGAAGACCGTGGAAAATTGTGATGACCAGCGTCATGGGGCATTGTGATGACAAGTGTTATGGAACCTTGTGATCAGAAGGGTTTGGTGCATTGTGATGACAGAGGTCATTGAGCATTTTGATTTCATTGTGATGACAATAGCATGAAATATTATGGTGATGGGCACGGTGCATTGTGATGACAGGGTTCATGGAGCATTGAGATGAAAAGGGGCATGGAGCACTGTGATTACAGGGGTGTTGGAGCATTGTGATGACAAGGACATGGAGCATTGTGATGAGAAGGCCATGGAGCATTCTGATGACATGCGTCATGGAGCTTTGTGATGACAAGGGCATGGAGAATTGTGATTACAGGGGTCATGGAATATTGTGGTGACAGTGGTGAGGGAGTATTGTGATGACTAGTGATGGAACATTGTGATATCAGTGGTGAGAAAGCATTTTGAAGAGATGTGCATGGAGCATTGTGATGACATGGTTTATGGAGTGTTTTGATGACAATGATGTGGAGCATTGTGATGACAAGTGCATGGTACATTGTGATGACATGGGTTATGGAGCATTGTGCTGACACGCCCATCGAGCATTGTGATGACAAGAGTCATGGAGCATTGTGCTGACAAAGGCATGGAGCTTAGTGATTACAAGAGTCACTGAGCATTGTCATAAAAATTTCATGGAACATTGTGGTGACAATGGTCACAGAGCTTTATGTGACGAGGTCATGGACCATAGTGATGACAAATGTCATGAAGCATTGTGATGACTGGAGTCACGGAGCATTGTGATAACAGGGGTCTTGGAGCATTGTGATGAAAAGGGAATGGATCATTGTGATGAAAAAGGCATGGGTTCTTGTCATGACAGTGTTCAAGGAGCATACTGAAGACAAGTGTCAGCGAGCATTGTGATGCCAAGTGTATTGAGCATTGTGGTGACAAAGGTCATGGAGCATTGTGATGAGAAGACCTTGCATAATTGTGATGACGAGCGTCATGGGGCATGTGATGACAAGTGTTATGGAACATTGTGATCAGAAGGGTTTGGAGCATTGTGATGACAGAGGACATGGAGCATTTTGTTTTCATTGTGATGACAATAGCATGAATCATTATGACGATGGGCATGGTGCATTGTGATGACAGTGTTCATGGATCATTGTTATGAAAAGTGGCATGGAGAATTGTGATTACAGAGGTCTTGGAGCATTGTGATGACAAGGGTCATGGAGTCTTGTGATGACAAGGCCGTGGAACATTGTGATGGCAGGGGTCATGGAGCATTGTTATGACAGTTGTAATGGAGCATTGTGATGACAAGGGCATGGAGCAATGTGATGAGAGATTTCATTGAGCATTGTGAGGACAATGGCATGGAGCATTGTGATGCCAAGGGTCATGGAGCTTTGTGATGACAAATGTCATGGGGCATTTTGATGACAAGGGCGTGGTGCATTGTGATGAGAAGGTCAGGGAGCATTGTAATGACAGGGTCATGGAGCAATTTGAATAAAAGAGTCATGGAATATTTGGATGACAGGGGTTATGGAACATTGTGATGTCAGGAGTCATGAAGCTTTGTGAAGAAATGGTTCATGGAGCATTTTGTGACATGGGTTATGGAACATTGTGATGTCAGTGGTCATGGAGCATTGTGATGATAAGGGCATGGAACACTGTGATGACAGTGGTCATGGAACATTGTGATGACAGGGCTGAGCGAGTATTGTGATGACTAGTGATGGAACATTGTGATATATATGGTGAGAGAGCATTTTGATGAGAAGTGCATGGAGCATTGTGATGACGAGTTTTATGGAGCATAGCAATGAAAAGGATGTGGAGCATTGTGATGAAAAGAGCATGGCACATTGTGATGACATGTGTCATGGAGCATTGTGCTCACAAGCGCATGGAGCATTTTGATGACAAGTGTCATGGAGCATTGTGCTGACAAGGGCATGGAGCATTGTGATGACAAGGGACACAGAGAATTATGATGAAAATTTCATGGAGCATTGTGGTGACAAAGATCACAGAGCCTTGTGTAACGAGGGCATGGACCATTGTGAGGACAAATCTCATGAATCTTTGTGATGTCTGGAGTCACGGAGCATTGTTATGACAGGGGTCATGGAGCATTGTGATGACAAGGGCATGGAGCAATGTGATGACAGGGGCATGGAACATTGGTCTGACAAGATTCATGGATTATTGTGATGACATTGGGCATGGAGCATTAAGATGACAAGGGCATGGAGCATTGTGGTGACAAAGGTCACAGAGCCTTGTGTAACGAGGACATGGACCATTGTGAGGACAAAGGTCATGAAGCATTGTGATGACTGGAGTCACGGAGCATTGTGATGACAGGGGTCATGGAATATTGTGATGACAAAGGCATGGAGCATTGTGATGACAGGGGCATGGAACATTGGTCTGATATGTTTCATGGATTATTGTGATGACAGTGGGCATGGCGCATTGTGATGACAAGGGCATGGAACATTCTGATGACAAGGTCATCGAGTATTGTGAAGACAGGTGTCAGTGAGCATTGTGATGACATGTGTCTTTGTCCATTGTGATGACAATGGCATGGAGCATTGTGATACCAAGTGTCATGGAGGATTGTGATGACAAAGGTAATGGAGCATTTTGAATGACAAGGGCTGGGAACACTGCAATGATATGTGTCAAAGAGCATTGTGATGACAAGTGCATGGAGCATCCTGATGAAAATATGCATGGAGCATTGAGATTACAGGGGTTTTGAACCAATGTGATTACAAGGGCATGGAGCATTGTGATGAGAAGGCAATGGAGCATTCTGATGACATGCGTCATGGAGCTTTGTGATGACAAGGACATGGAGCATTGTGGTTACAGGGGTCTTGGACCATTGTGATGAAAAGGGAATGGATCATTGTGATCAAAAATGCATGGATCCTTGTCATGACAGGGTTCAAGGAGCATACTGATGACAACTGTCAGGGAGCATTGTGATGATAAGTGTATTGAGCATTGTGATGACAAAGATCATGGAGCACTGTGATGAGAAGACCATGGATAATTTTGATCACCAGCGTCATGGGCATTGTGATAACAAGTGTTATGGAACATTGTGATCAGAAGGGTTTGGTGCATTGTGATGACAGTGGTCATTGAGCATTTTTATTTCATTGTGGTGACAATAGCATGAAATATTATGGTGATGGGCACGGTGCATTGTGATGACAGGGTTCATGGAGCATTGTGATGACAAGAGCATGGAACAATGTGATGAGAGATTTCATTGAGCATTGTGATGACAATGGCATGGAGCATTGTGATGCCAAGGGTCATGGAGCTTTGTGATGACAAATGTCATGAGGCATTTTGATGACAAGGGCGTGGTGCATTGTGATGAGAAGGGCAGGGAGCATTGTATTGACAGGGTCATGGAGCAATTTGAATAAAAGTGTCATGGAATATTTTGATGACAGGGGTTATGGAACATTGTAATGTCAGGGGTCATGAAGCATTGTTATGAAATGGGTCATGGAGCATTTTGTGACAGGGGTTATGGAACATTGTGATGTCAGGGGTCATGGAGCATTGTGATGATAAGGGCATGTAGCACTCTGTTGACAGGGGTCATGGAACACTGTGATGACAGGTGTGAGGGATTACTGTGATGACTAGTGATGTAACATTGTGATATATGTGGTGAGAGAGCATTTTGATGAGAAGTGCATGGAGCATTGTGATGACAAGTGTTATGGAGCATAGCAATGATAAGGATGTGGAGTATTGTGATGACAAGCGCATGGCGCATTGTGATGACATGGGTCACAGAGCATTGTGCTGACAAGCGCATGGAGCATTTTGATGACAAGTGTCATGGAGCATTGTGCAGAAAAAGGCATGGAACATTTTGATGACAAGGGACACAGCGCATTGTGATTACATATTCATGGAGCATTGTGGTGAAAAAGATCACAGAGCCTTGTGTGACGAGGGCATGGACCATTGTAATGAGATAGGTCATGAAGCATTTTGATGACTGGAGTCACGGAGCATTGTGATGAAAGGGGTCATGGAGCCTTGTGATGACAAGGGCATGGATCAGTGTGATTACAGGGGCATGGAACATTGCTCTGACAAGTTTCATGGATTATTGTGATGAGAGTGGGCATGGCGCATTGTGATGACAAGGTCGTGGAACATTGTGATGACAAGGTCATGGAGTATTGTGAAGACAGGTGTCAGGGAGCATTGTGATGACATATGTCATTGTCCATTGTGATGACAATGGCATGGGACATTGTGATACCAAGTGTCATGGAGGATTGTGATGACAAAGGTAATGGAGCATTTTGATGACAAGGGCTTGGAACATTGTGATGACTAGGTTCATGGAGCATTGTGATGACAAGGGCATGGAGCATTGTGATGACAAGGGCCATTGAGAATTTTGATGACAACGTCGTGAAGCATTGTGATGACAAGCGCATGGAGCTTGCTATGACAGTGGTCATACAGCATTGCGATGACAAGTGCATGGAGAATTGTGATGACAAGATCATGTAGCATTGTGATGAGAAGTGTCACGAAGCATTGTGATGACAAGGACGTGGAGAATTGTAATGACTTGGGACATGGAGCATTGTGATGAATAAGACATGGAGAATTGTGATAGCAAGACTGTGCAGCATTGTGATGAAAAGACCACGGATAATTATGATGAAGAACGTCATGGATCACTGTAATGACAAGGGGCATGGAACATTGTGATGACAGGTGTCATGGAGCATTGTGATGAGAGGGGTCATGGAGCATTGTGATGACAAGGGTAATGGAGCATTGTGATGAGACGGTCATGGAGCATTGGACTGAAAATGTTCATGGAGTATTGTGATTACAGTGGTCAAGGAGCATTGTGATGACAAGGGAATGGAGCATTTTGATGACAAGGTCCTGGAGCAGTGTGATGAGAAGACCATGGAGCCTTGTGATGACAAGTCTAATGGAGCATTCTGATGAATAGGGTCATGGATCATTGTGATTACAGGGGTCTTGGAGCCTTGTGATGACAAGGTCATGGAGCATAGTGATGAGAAGGCCATGGAGCATTCTGATGACATGTGTCATGGATCTTTGTGATGACAGAGGCATGGTGCATTGTGATTACAGGGGTCTTGGAGCTTTGTGATGACAAGGGTCATGGAGCCTTGGATGCCAAGGCGGTGGAACATTGTGATGGCAGGGGTCATGGAGCATTGTTATGATAGGGGTAATGGAGCATTGTGATGACAAGGGCATGGAACATTGGTCTGAAAATTTCATGGATTATTGTGATGAGATTCGGCATGGAACATTGTTATGACTAGGGCACGGAACACTGTGATACATGTGTCAAGGAGGATTGTAATGACAAGGGCATGGAGCATTGTGATGAGAAGTGTATCGAGCATTGTGATGACAAGTGTCATGGAGCATTGTGGTGACAAGTGCATGGAGCAATATGATGAGAGGTTTCATGTAGCATTGTGATGAAATGGCATGGAGCATTGTGATGCCAAGGGTCACGGAGCTTTGTGATGACAAAGATCATGGAGCATTGTGATGAGAAGACCGTGGAAAATTGTGATGACCAGCGTCATGGGGCATTGTGATGACAAGTGTTATGGAACCTTGTGATCAGAAGGGTTTGGTGCATTGTGATGACAGAGGTCATTGAGCATTTTGATTTCATTGTGATGACAATAGCATGAAATATTATGGTGATGGGCACGGTGCATTGTGATGACAGGGTTCATGGAGCATTGAGATGAAAAGGGGCATGGAGCACTGTGATTACAGGGGTGTTGGAGCATTGTGATGACAAGGACATGGAGCATTGTGATGAGAAGGCCATGGAGCATTCTGATGACATGCGTCATGGAGCTTTGTGATGACAAGGGCATGGAGAATTGTGATTACAGGGGTCATGGAATATTGTGGTGACAGTGGTGAGGGAGTATTGTGATGACTAGTGATGGAACATTGTGATATCAGTGGTGAGAAAGCATTTTGAAGAGATGTGCATGGAGCATTGTGATGACAAGGTTTATGGAGCGTTTTGATGACAATGATGTGGAGCATTGTGATGACAAGTGCATGGTACATTGTGATGACATGGGTTATGGAGCATTGTGCTGACACGCCCATCGAGCATTGTGATGACAAGAGTCATGGAGCATTGTGCTGACAAAGGCATGGAGCTTAGTGATTACAAGAGTCACTGAGCATTGTCATAAAAATTTCATGGAACATTGTGTGACAATGGTCACAGAGCTTTGTGTGACGAGGTCATGGACCATAGTGATGACAAATGTCATGAAGCATTGTGATGACTGGAGTCACGGTGCATTGTGATAACAGGGGTCTTGGAGCATTGTGATGAAAAGGGAATGGATCATTGTGATGAAAAAGGCATGGGTTCTTGTCATGACAGTGTTCAAGGAGCATACTGAAGACAAGTGTCAGCGAGCATTGTGATGCCAAGTGTATTGAGCATTGTGGTGACAAAGGTCATGGAGCATTGTGATGAGAAGACCTTGCATAATTGTGATGACGAGCGTCATGGGGCATGTGATGACAAGTGTTATGGAACATTGTGATCAGAAGGGTTTGGAGCATTGTGATGACAGAGGACATGGAGCATTTTGTTTTCATTGTGATGACAATAGCATGAATCATTATGACGATGGGCATGGTGCATTGTGATGACAGTGTTCATGGATCATTGTTATGAAAAGTGGCATGGAGAATTGTGATTACAGAGGTCTTGGAGCATTGTGATGACAAGGGTCATGGAGCCTTGTGATGACAAGGCCGTGGAACACTGTGAGGGCAGGGGTCATGGAGCATTGTTATGACAGTTGTAATGGAGCATTGTGATGACAAGGGCATGGAGCAATGTGATGAGAGATTTCATTGAGCATTGTGAGGACAATGGCATGGAGCATTGTGATGCCAAGGGTCATGGAGCTTTGTGATGACAAATGTCATGGGGCATTTTGATGACAAAGGCGTGGTGCATTGTGATGAGAAGGTCAGGGAGCATTGTAATGACAGGGTCATGGAGCAATTTGAATAAAAGAGTCATGGAATATTTGGATGACAGGGGTTATGGAACATTGTGATGTCAGGAGTCATGAAGCTTTGTGAAGAAATGGGTCATGGAGCATTTTGTGACAGGGGTTATGGAACATTGTGATGTCAGTGGTCATGGAGCATTGTGATGATAAGGGCATGGAACACTGTGATGACAGTGGTCATGGAACATTGTGATGACAGGGCTGAGCGAGTATTGTGATGACTAGTGATGGAACATTGTGATATATATGGTGAGAGAGCATTTTGATGAGAAGTGCATGGAGCATTGTGATGACGAGTTTTATGGAGCATAGCGATGAAAAGGATGTGGAGCATTGTGATGAAAAGAGCATGGCACATTGTGATGACATGTGTCATGGAGCATTGTGCTCACAAGCGCATGGAGCATTTTGATGACAAGTGTCATGGAGCATTGTGCTGACAAAGGCATGGAGCATTGTGATGACAAGGGACACAGAGAATTATGATGAAAATTTCATGGAGCATTGTGGTGACAAAGATCACAGAGCCTTGTGTAACGAGGGCATGGACCATTGTGAGGACAAATCTCATGAATCTTTGTGATGTCTGGAGTCACGGAGCATTGTTATGACAGGGGTCATGGAGCATTGTGATGACAAGGGCATGGAGCAATGTGATGACAGGGGCATGGAACATTGGTCTGACAAGATTCATGGATTATTGTGATGACATTGGGCATGGAGCATTAAGATGACAAGGGCATGGAGCATTGTGGTGACAAAGGTCACAGAGCCTTGTGTGACGAGGACATGGACCATTGTGAGGACAAAGGTCATGAAGCATTGTGATGACTGGAGTCACGGAGCATTGTGATGACAGGGGTCATGGAATATTGTGATGACAAAGGCATGGAGCATTGTGAGGACAGGGGCATGGAACATTGGTCTGACATGTTTCATGGATTATTGTGATGACAGTGGGCATGGCACATTGTGATGACAAGGGCATGGAACTTTGTGATGACAAGGTCATCGAGTATTGTGAAGACAGGTGTCAGGGAGCATTGTGATGACATATGTCTTTGTCCATTGTGATGACAATGGCATGGAGCATTGTGATACCAAGTGTCATGGAGTTTTGTGATGACAAAGGTAATGGAGCATTTTGATGACAAGGGCTGGGAACACTGCAATGATATGGGTCATGGAGCATTGTGATGACAAGTGCATGGAGCATCCTGATGAAAATATGCATGGAGCATTGAGATTACAGGGGTTTTGAACCAATGTGATTACAAGGGCATGGAGCATTGTGATGAGAAGGCAATGGAGCATTCTGATGACATGCGTCATGGAGCTTTGTGATGACAAGGACATGGAGCATTGTGATTACATGGGTCTTGGAGCACTGTGATGAAAAGGGAATGGATCATTGTGATGAAAAATGCATGGATCCTTGTCATGACAGGGTTCAAGGAGCATACTGATGACAACTGTCAGGGAGCATTGTGATGATAACTGTATTGAGCATTGTGATGACAAAGATCATGGAGCACTGTGATGAGAAGACCATGGATAATTTTGATCACCAGCGTCATGGGCATTGTGATAACAAGTGTTATGGAACATTGTGATCAGAAGGGTTTGGTGCATTGTGATGACAGTGGTCATTGAGCATTTTGATTTCATTGTGATGACAATAGCATGAAATATTATGGTGATGGGCACGGTGCATTGTGATGACAGGGTTCATGGAGCATTGTGATGACAAGAGCATGGAACAATGTGATGAGAGATTTCATTGAGCATTGTGATGACAATGGCATGGAGCATTGTGATGCCAAGGGTCATGGAGCTTTGTGATGACAAATGTCATGAGGAATTTTGATGACAAGGGCGTGGTGCATTGTGATGAGAAGGGCAGGGAGCATTGTATTGACAGGGTCATGGAGAAATTTGAATAAAAGTGTCATGGAATATTTTGATGACAGGTGTTATGGAACATTGTAATGTCAGGGGTCATGAAGCATTGTTATGAAATGGGTCATGGAGCATTTTGTGACAGGGGTTATGGAACATTGTGATGTCAGGGGTCATGGAGCATTGTGATGATAAGGGCATGTAGCACTCTGTTGACAGGGGTCATGGAACACTGTGATGACAGGTGTGAGGGATTACTGTGATGACTAGTGATGTAACATTGTGATATATGTGGTGAGAGAGCATTTTGATGAGAAGTGCATGGAGCATTGTGATGACAAGTGTTATGGAGCATAGCAATGATAAGGATGTGGAGTATTGTGATGACAAGCGCATGGCGCATTGTGATGACATGGGTCACAGAGCATTGTGCTGACAAGCGCATGGAGCATTTTGATGACAAGTGTCATGGAGCATTGTGCTGAAAAAGGCATGGAACATTTTGATGACAAGGGACACAGCGCATTGTGATGACATATTCATGGAGCATTGTGGTGAAAAAGATCACAGAGCCTTGTGTGACGAAGGCATGGACCATTGTAATGAGATAGGTCATGAAGCATTTTGATGACTGGAGTCACGGAGCATTGTGATGAAATGGGTCATGGAGCCTTGTGATGACAAGGGCATGGATCAGTGTGATTACAGGGGCATGGAACATTGCTCTGACAAGTTTCATGGATTATTGTGATGAGAGTGGGCATGGCGCATTGTGATGACAAGGGCATGGAACATTGTGATGACAAGGTCATGGAGTATTGTGAAGACAGGTGTCAGGGAGCATTGTGATGACATATGTCATTGTCCATTGTGATGACAATGGCATGGGACATTGTGATACCAAGTGTCATGGAGGATTGTGATGACAAAGGTAATGGAGCATTTTGATGACAAGGGCTTGGAACATTGTGATGACTAGGTTCATGGAGCATTGTGATGACAAGGGCATGGAGCATTGTGATGACAAGGGCCATTGAGAATTTTGATGACAACGTCGTGAAGCATTGTGATGACAAGCGCATGGAGCTTGCTATGACAGTGGTCATACAGCATTGCGATGACAAGTGCATGGAGAATTGTGATGACAAGATCATGTAGCATTGTGATGAGAAGTGTCACGAAGCATTGTGATGACAAGGACGTGGAGAATTGTAATGACTTGGGACATGGAGCATTGTGATGAATAAGACATGGAGAATTGTGATAGCAAGACTGTGCAGCATTGTGATGAAAAGACCATGGATAATTATGATGAAGAACGTCATGGATCACTGTAATGACAAGGGGCATGGAACATTGTGATGACAGGTGTCATGGAGCATTGTGATGAGAGGGGTCATGGAGCATTGTGATGACAAGGGTAATGGAGCATTGTGATGAGACGGTCATGGAGCATTGGACTGAAAATGTTCATGGAGTATTGTGATTACAGTGGTCAAGGAGCATTGTGATGACAAGGGAATGGAGCATTTTGATGACAAGGTCCTGGAGCAGTGTGATGAGAAGACCATGGAGCCTTGTGATGACAAGTCTAATGGAGCATTCTGATGAATAGGGTCATGGATCATTGTGATTACAGGGGTCTTGGAGCCTTGTGATGACAAGGTCATGGAGCATAGTGATGAGAAGGCCATGGAGCATTCTGATGACATGTGTCATGGATCTTTGTGATGACAGAGGCATGGTGCATTGTGATTACAGGGGTCTTGGAGCTTTGTGATGACAAGGGTCATGGAGCCTTGGATGCCAAGGCGGTGGAACATTGTGATGGCAGGGGTCATGGAGCATTGTTATGATAGGGGTAATGGAGCATTGTGATGACAAGGGCATGGAACATTGGTCTGAAAATTTCATGGATTATTGTGATGAGATTCGGCATGGAACATTGTTATGACTAGGGCACGGAACACTGTGATACATGTGTCAAGGAGGATTGTAATGACAAGGGCATGGAGCATTGTGATGAGAAGTGTATCGAGCATTGTGATGACAAGTGTCATGGAGCATTGTGGTGACAAGTGCATGGATCAATATGATGAGAGGTTTCATGTAGCATTGTGATGAAATGGCATGGAGCATTGTGATGCCAAGGGTCACGGAGCTTTGTGATGACAAAGATCATGGAGCATTGTGATGAGAAGACCGTGGAAAATTGTGATGACCAGCGTCATGGGGCATTGTGATGACAAGTGTTATGGAACATTGTGATCAGAAGGGTTTGGTGCATTGTGATGACAGAGGTCATTGAGCATTTTGATTTCATTGTGATGACAATAGCATGAAATATTATGGTGATGGGCACGGTGCATTGTGATGACAGGGTTCATGGAGCATTGAGATGAAAAGGGGCATGGAGCACTGTGATTACAGGGGTGTTGGAGCATTGTGATGACAAGGACATGGAGCATTGTGATGAGAAGGCCATGGAGCATTCTGATGACATGCGTCATGGAGCTTTGTGATGACAAGGGCATGGAGAATTGTGATTACAGGGGTCATGGAATATTGTGGTGACAGTGGTGAGGGAGTATTGTGATGACTAGTGATGGAACATTGTGATATCAGTGGTGAGAAAGCATTTTGAAGAGATGTGCATGGAGCATTGTGATGACAAGGTTTATGGAGCGTTTTGATGACAATGATGTGGAGCATTGTGATGACAAGTGCATGGTACATTGTGATGACATGGGTTATGGAGCATTGTGCTGACACGCCCATCGAGCATTGTGATGACAAGAGTCATGGAGCATTGTGCTGACAAAGGCATGGAGCTTAGTGATTACAAGAGTCACTGAGCATTGTCATAAAAATTTCATGGAACATTGTGTGACAATGGTCACAGAGCTTTGTGTGACGAGGTCATGGACCATAGTGATGACAAATGTCATGAAGCATTGTGATGACTGGAGTCACGGTGCATTGTGATAACAGGGGTCTTGGAGCATTGTGATGAAAAGGGAATGGATCATTGTGATGAAAAAGGCATGGGTTCTTGTCATGACAGTGTTCAAGGAGCATACTGAAGACAAGTGTCAGCGAGCATTGTGATGCCAAGTGTATTGAGCATTGTGGTGACAAAGGTCATGGAGCATTGTGATGAGAAGACCTTGCATAATTGTGATGACGAGCGTCATGGGGCATGTGATGACAAGTGTTATGGAACATTGTGATCAGAAGGGTTTGGAGCATTGTGATGACAGAGGACATGGAGCATTTTGTTTTCATTGTGATGACAATAGCATGAATCATTATGACGATGGGCATGGTGCATTGTGATGACAGTGTTCATGGATCATTGTTATGAAAAGTGGCATGGAGAATTGTGATTACAGAGGTCTTGGAGCATTGTGATGACAAGGGTCATGGAGCCTTGTGATGACAAGGCCGTGGAACACTGTGAGGGCAGGGGTCATGGAGCATTGTTATGACAGTTGTAATGGAGCATTGTGATGACAAGGGCATGGAGCAATGTGATGAGAGATTTCATTGAGCATTGTGAGGACAATGGCATGGAGCATTGTGATGCCAAGGGTCATGGAGCTTTGTGATGACAAATGTCATGGGGCATTTTGATGACAAAGGCGTGGTGCATTGTGATGAGAAGGTCAGGGAGCATTGTAATGACAGGGTCATGGAGCAATTTGAATAAAAGAGTCATGGAATATTTGGATGACAGGGGTTATGGAACATTGTGATGTCAGGAGTCATGAAGCTTTGTGAAGAAATGGGTCATGGAGCATTTTGTGACAGGGGTTATGGAACATTGTGATGTCAGTGGTCATGGAGCATTGTGATGATAAGGGCATGGAACACTGTGATGACAGTGGTCATGGAACATTGTGATGACAGGGCTGAGCGAGTATTGTGATGACTAGTGATGGAACATTGTGATATATATGGTGAGAGAGCATTTTGATGAGAAGTGCATGGAGCATTGTGATGACGAGTTTTATGGAGCATAGCGATGAAAAGGATGTGGAGCATTGTGATGAAAAGAGCATGGCACATTGTGATGACATGTGTCATGGAGCATTGTGCTCACAAGCGCATGGAGCATTTTGATGACAAGTGTCATGGAGCATTGTGCTGACAAAGGCATGGAGCATTGTGATGACAAGGGACACAGAGAATTATGATGAAAATTTCATGGAGCATTGTGGTGACAAAGATCACAGAGCCTTGTGTAACGAGGGCATGGACCATTGTGAGGACAAATCTCATGAATCTTTGTGATGTCTGGAGTCACGGAGCATTGTTATGACAGGGGTCATGGAGCATTGTGATGACAAGGGCATGGAGCAATGTGATGACAGGGGCATGGAACATTGGTCTGACAAGATTCATGGATTATTGTGATGACATTGGGCATGGAGCATTAAGATGACAAGGGCATGGAGCATTGTGGTGACAAAGGTCACAGAGCCTTGTGTGACGAGGACATGGACCATTGTGAGGACAAAGGTCATGAAGCATTGTGATGACTGGAGTCACGGAGCATTGTGATGACAGGGGTCATGGAATATTGTGATGACAAAGGCATGGAGCATTGTGAGGACAGGGGCATGGAACATTGGTCTCACATGTTTCATGGATTATTGTGATGACAGTGGGCATGGCACATTGTGATGACAAGGGCATGGAACTTTGTGATGACAAGGTCATCGAGTATTGT
This sequence comes from Hyperoodon ampullatus, assembly GCF_949752795.1. Lineage (NCBI taxonomy): Eukaryota > Metazoa > Chordata > Mammalia > Artiodactyla > Ziphiidae > Hyperoodon > Hyperoodon ampullatus. Next base: position 892,354 of record NW_027641092.1, read on the forward strand.
GAAGACAGGTGTCAGGGAGCATTGTGATGACATATGTCTTTGTCCATTGTGATGACAATGGCATGGAGCATTGTGATACCAAGTGTCATGGAGTTTTGTGATGACAAAGGTAATGGAGCATTTTGATGACAAGGGCTGGGAACACTGCAATGATATGGGTCATGGAGCATTGTGATGACAAGTGCATGGAGCATCCTGATGAAAATATGCATGGAGCATTGAGATTACAGGGGTTTTGAACCAATGTGATTACAAGGGCATGGAGCATTGTGATGAGAAGGCAATGGAGCATTCTGATGACATGCGTCATGGAGCTTTGTGATGACAAGGACATGGAGCATTGTGATTACATGGGTCTTGGAGCACTGTGATGAAAAGGGAATGGATCATTGTGATCAAAAATGCATGGATCCTTGTCATGACAGGGTTCAAGGAGCATACTGATGACAACTGTCAGGGAGCATTGTGATGATAACTGTATTGAGCATTGTGATGACAAAGATCATGGAGCACTGTGATGAGAAGACCATGGATAATTTTGATCACCAGCGTCATGGGCATTGTGATAACAAGTGTTATGGAACATTGTGATCAGAAGGGTTTGGTGCATTGTGATGACAGTGGTCATTGAGCATTTTGATTTCATTGTGATGACAATAGCATGAAATATTATGGTGATGGGCACGGTGCATTGTGATGACAGGGTTCATGGAGCATTGTGATGACAAGAGCATGGAACAATGTGATGAGAGATTTCATTGAGCATTGTGATGACAATGGCATGGAGCATTGTGATGCCAAGGGTCATGGAGCTTTGTGATGACAAATGTCATGAGGAATTTTGATGACAAGGGCGTGGTGCATTGTGATGAGAAGGGCAGGGAGCATTGTATTGACAGGGTCATGGAGAAATTTGAATAAAAGTGTCATGGAATATTTTGATGACAGGTGTTATGGAACATTGTAATGTCAGGGGTCATGAAGCATTGTTATGAAATGGGTCATGGAGCATTTTGTGACAGGGGTTATGGAACATTGTGATGTCAGGGGTCATGGAGCATTGTGATGATAAGGGCATGTAGCACTCTGTTGACAGGGGTCATGGAACACTGTGATGACAGGTGTGAGGGATTACTGTGATGACTAGTGATGTAACATTGTGATATATGTGGTGAGAGAGCATTTTGATGAGAAGTGCATGGAGCATTGTGATGACAAGTGTTATGGAGCATAGCAATGATAAGGATGTGGAGTATTGTGATGACAAGCGCATGGCGCATTGTGATGACATGGGTCACAGAGCATTGTGCTGACAAGCGCATGGAGCATTTTGATGACAAGTGTCATGGAGCATTGTGCTGAAAAAGGCATGGAACATTTTGATGACAAGGGACACAGCGCATTGTGATGACATATTCATGGAGCATTGTGGTGAAAAAGATCACAGAGCCTTGTGTGACGAAGGCATGGACCATTGTAATGAGATAGGTCATGAAGCATTTTGATGACTGGAGTCACGGAGCATTGTGATGAAATGGGTCATGGAGCCTTGTGATGACAAGGGCATGGATCAGTGTGATTACAGGGGCATGGAACATTGCTCTGACAAGTTTCATGGATTATTGTGATGAGAGTGGGCATGGCGCATTGTGATGACAAGGGCATGGAACATTGTGATGACAAGGTCATGGAGTATTGTGAAGACAGGTGTCAGGGAGCATTGTGATGACATATGTCATTGTCCATTGTGATGACAATGGCATGGGACATTGTGATACCAAGTGTCATGGAGGATTGTGATGACAAAGGTAATGGAGCATTTTGATGACAAGGGCTTGGAACATTGTGATGACTAGGTTCATGGAGCATTGTGATGACAAGGGCATGGAGCATTGTGATGACAAGGGCCATTGAGAATTTTGATGACAACGTCGTGAAGCATTGTGATGACAAGCGCATGGAGCTTGCTATGACAGTGGTCATACAGCATTGCGATGACAAGTGCATGGAGAATTGTGATGACAAGATCATGTAGCATTGTGATGAGAAGTGTCACGAAGCATTGTGATGACAAGGACGTGGAGAATTGTAATGACTTGGGACATGGAGCATTGTGATGAATAAGACATGGAGAATTGTGATAGCAAGACTGTGCAGCATTGTGATGAAAAGACCATGGATAATTATGATGAAGAACGTCATGGATCACTGTAATGACAAGGGGCATGGAACATTGTGATGACAGGTGTCATGGAGCATTGTGATGAGAGGGGTCATGGAGCATTGTGATGACAAGGGTAATGGAGCATTGTGATGAGACGGTCATGGAGCATTGGACTGAAAATGTTCATGGAGTATTGTGATTACAGTGGTCAAGGAGCATTGTGATGACAAGGGAATGGAGCATTTTGATGACAAGGTCCTGGAGCAGTGTGATGAGAAGACCATGGAGCCTTGTGATGACAAGTCTAATGGAGCATTCTGATGAATAGGGTCATGGATCATTGTGATTACAGGGGTCTTGGAGCCTTGTGATGACAAGGTCATGGAGCATAGTGATGAGAAGGCCATGGAGCATTCTGATGACATGTGTCATGGATCTTTGTGATGACAGAGGCATGGTGCATTGTGATTACAGGGGTCTTGGAGCTTTGTGATGACAAGGGTCATGGAGCCTTGGATGCCAAGGCGGTGGAACATTGTGATGGCAGGGGTCATGGAGCATTGTTATGATAGGGGTAATGGAGCATTGTGATGACAAGGGCATGGAACATTGGTCTGAAAATTTCATGGATTATTGTGATGAGATTCGGCATGGAACATTGTTATGACTAGGGCACGGAACACTGTGATACATGTGTCAAGGAGGATTGTAATGACAAGGGCATGGAGCATTGTGATGAGAAGTGTATCGAGCATTGTGATGACAAGTGTCATGGAGCATTGTGGTGACAAGTGCATGGATCAATATGATGAGAGGTTTCATGTAGCATTGTGATGAAATGGCATGGAGCATTGTGATGCCAAGGGTCACGGAGCTTTGTGATGACAAAGATCATGGAGCATTGTGATGAGAAGACCGTGGAAAATTGTGATGACCAGCGTCATGGGGCATTGTGATGACAAGTGTTATGGAACATTGTGATCAGAAGGGTTTGGTGCATTGTGATGACAGAGGTCATTGAGCATTTTGATTTCATTGTGATGACAATAGCATGAAATATTATGGTGATGGGCACGGTGCATTGTGATGACAGGGTTCATGGAGCATTGAGATGAAAAGGGGCATGGAGCACTGTGATTACAGGGGTGTTGGAGCATTGTGATGACAAGGACATGGAGCATTGTGATGAGAAGGCCATGGAGCATTCTGATGACATGCGTCATGGAGCTTTGTGATGACAAGGGCATGGAGAATTGTGATTACAGGGGTCATGGAATATTGTGGTGACAGTGGTGAGGGAGTATTGTGATGACTAGTGATGGAACATTGTGATATCAGTGGTGAGAAAGCATTTTGAAGAGATGTGCATGGAGCATTGTGATGACAAGGTTTATGGAGCGTTTTGATGACAATGATGTGGAGCATTGTGATGACAAGTGCATGGTACATTGTGATGACATGGGTTATGGAGCATTGTGCTGACACGCCCATCGAGCATTGTGATGACAAGAGTCATGGAGCATTGTGCTGACAAAGGCATGGAGCTTAGTGATTACAAGAGTCACTGAGCATTGTCATAAAAATTTCATGGAACATTGTGTGACAATGGTCACAGAGCTTTGTGTGACGAGGTCATGGACCATAGTGATGACAAATGTCATGAAGCATTGTGATGACTGGAGTCACGGTGCATTGTGATAACAGGGGTCTTGGAGCATTGTGATGAAAAGGGAATGGATCATTGTGATGAAAAAGGCATGGGTTCTTGTCATGACAGTGTTCAAGGAGCATACTGAAGACAAGTGTCAGCGAGCATTGTGATGCCAAGTGTATTGAGCATTGTGGTGACAAAGGTCATGGAGCATTGTGATGAGAAGACCTTGCATAATTGTGATGACGAGCGTCATGGGGCATGTGATGACAAGTGTTATGGAACATTGTGATCAGAAGGGTTTGGAGCATTGTGATGACAGAGGACATGGAGCATTTTGTTTTCATTGTGATGACAATAGCATGAATCATTATGACGATGGGCATGGTGCATTGTGATGACAGTGTTCATGGATCATTGTTATGAAAAGTGGCATGGAGAATTGTGATTACAGAGGTCTTGGAGCATTGTGATGACAAGGGTCATGGAGCCTTGTGATGACAAGGCCGTGGAACACTGTGAGGGCAGGGGTCATGGAGCATTGTTATGACAGTTGTAATGGAGCATTGTGATGACAAGGGCATGGAGCAATGTGATGAGAGATTTCATTGAGCATTGTGAGGACAATGGCATGGAGCATTGTGATGCCAAGGGTCATGGAGCTTTGTGATGACAAATGTCATGGGGCATTTTGATGACAAAGGCGTGGTGCATTGTGATGAGAAGGTCAGGGAGCATTGTAATGACAGGGTCATGGAGCAATTTGAATAAAAGAGTCATGGAATATTTGGATGACAGGGGTTATGGAACATTGTGATGTCAGGAGTCATGAAGCTTTGTGAAGAAATGGGTCATGGAGCATTTTGTGACAGGGGTTATGGAACATTGTGATGTCAGTGGTCATGGAGCATTGTGATGATAAGGGCATGGAACACTGTGATGACAGTGGTCATGGAACATTGTGATGACAGGGCTGAGCGAGTATTGTGATGACTAGTGATGGAACATTGTGATATATATGGTGAGAGAGCATTTTGATGAGAAGTGCATGGAGCATTGTGATGACGAGTTTTATGGAGCATAGCGATGAAAAGGATGTGGAGCATTGTGATGAAAAGAGCATGGCACATTGTGATGACATGTGTCATGGAGCATTGTGCTCACAAGCGCATGGAGCATTTTGATGACAAGTGTCATGGAGCATTGTGCTGACAAAGGCATGGAGCATTGTGATGACAAGGGACACAGAGAATTATGATGAAAATTTCATGGAGCATTGTGGTGACAAAGATCACAGAGCCTTGTGTAACGAGGGCATGGACCATTGTGAGGACAAATCTCATGAATCTTTGTGATGTCTGGAGTCACGGAGCATTGTTATGACAGGGGTCATGGAGCATTGTGATGACAAGGGCATGGAGCAATGTGATGACAGGGGCATGGAACATTGGTCTGACAAGATTCATGGATTATTGTGATGACATTGGGCATGGAGCATTAAGATGACAAGGGCATGGAGCATTGTGGTGACAAAGGTCACAGAGCCTTGTGTGACGAGGACATGGACCATTGTGAGGACAAAGGTCATGAAGCATTGTGATGACTGGAGTCACGGAGCATTGTGATGACAGGGGTCATGGAATATTGTGATGACAAAGGCATGGAGCATTGTGAGGACAGGGGCATGGAACATTGGTCTGACATGTTTCATGGATTATTGTGATGACAGTGGGCATGGCACATTGTGATGACAAGGGCATGGAACTTTGTGATGACAAGGTCATCGAGTATTGTGAAGACAGGTGTCAGGGAGCATTGTGATGACATATGTCTTTGTCCATTGTGATGACAATGGCATGGAGCATTGTGATACCAAGTGTCATGGAGTTTTGTGATGACAAAGGTAATGGAGCATTTTGATGACAAGGGCTGGGAACACTGCAATGATATGGGTCATGGAGCATTGTGATGACAAGTGCATGGAGCATCCTGATGAAAATATGCATGGAGCATTGAGATTACAGGGGTTTTGAACCAATGTGATTACAAGGGCATGGAGCATTGTGATGAGAAGGCAATGGATCATTCTGATGACATGCGTCATGGAGCTTTGTGATGACAAGGACATGGAGCATTGTGATTACATGGGTCTTGGAGCACTGTGATGAAAAGGGAATGGATCATTTTGATGAAAAATGCATGGATCCTTGTCATGACAGGGTTCAAGGAGCATACTGATGACAACTGTCAGGGAGCATTGTGATGATAAGTGTATTGAGCATTGTGATGACAAAGATCATGGAGCACTGTGATGAGAAGACCATGGATAATTTTGATCACCAGCGTCATGGGCATTGTGATAACAAGTGTTATGGAACATTGTGATCAGAAGGGTTTGGTGCATTGTGATGACAGTGGTCATTGAGCATTTTGATTTCATTGTGATGACAATAGCATGAAATATTATGGTGATGGGCACGGTGCATTGTGATGACAGGGTTCATGGAGCATTGTGATGACAAGAGCATGGAACAATGTGATGAGAGATTTCATTGAGCATTGTGATGACAATGGCATGGAGCATTGTGATGCCAAGGGTCATGGAGCTTTGTGATGACAAATGTCATGAGGCATTTTGATGACAAGGGCGTGGTGCATTGTGATGAGAAGGGCAGGGAGCATTGTATTGACAGGGTCATGGAGAAATTTGAATAAAAGTGTCATGGAATATTTTGATGACAGGTGTTATGGAACATTGTAATGTCAGGGGTCATGAAGCATTGTTATGAAATGGGTCATGGAGCATTTTGTGACAGGGGTTATGGAACATTGTGATGTCAGGGGTCATGGAGCATTGTGATGATAAGGGCATGTAGCACTCTGTTGACAGGGGTCATGGAACACTGTGATGACAGGTGTGAGGGATTACTGTGATGACTAGTGATGTAACATTGTGATATATGTGGTGAGAGAGCATTTTGATGAGAAGTGCATGGAGCATTGTGATGACAAGTGTTATGGAGCATAGCAATGATAAGGATGTGGAGTATCGTGATGACAAGCGCATGGCGCATTGTGATGACATGGGTCACAGAGCATTGTGCTGACAAGCGCATGGAGCATTTTGATGACAAGTGTCATGGAGCATTGTGCTGAAAAAGGCATGGAACATTTTGATGACAAGGGACACAGCGCATTGTGATGACATATTCATGGAGCATTGTGGTGAAAAAGATCACAGAGCCTTGTGTGACGAAGGCATGGACCATTGTAATGAGATAGGTCATGAAGCATTTTGATGACTGGAGTCACGGAGCATTGTGATGAAATGGGTCATGGAGCCTTGTGATGACAAGGGCATGGATCAGTGTGATTACAGGGGCATGGAACATTGCTCTGACAAGTTTCATGGATTATTGTGATGAGAGTGGGCATGGCGCATTGTGATGACAAGGGCATGGAACATTGTGATGACAAGGTCATGGAGTATTGTGAAGACAGGTGTCAGGGAGCATTGTGATGACATATGTCATTGTCCATTGTGATGACAATGGCATGGGACATTGTGATACCAAGTGTCATGGAGGATTGTGATGACAAAGGTAATGGAGCATTTTGATGACAAGGGCTTGGAACATTGTGATGACTAGGTTCATGGAGCATTGTGATGACAAGGGCATGGAGCATTGTGATGACAAGGGCCATTGAGAATTTTGATGACAACGTCGTGAAGCATTGTGATGACAAGCGCATGGAGCTTGCTATGACAGTGGTCATACAGCATTGCGATGACAAGTGCATGGAGAATTGTGATGACAAGATCATGTAGCATTGTGATGAGAAGTGTCACGAAGCATTGTGATGACAAGGACGTGGAGAATTGTAATGACTTGGGACATGGAGCATTGTGATGAATAAGACATGGAGAATTGTGATAGCAAGACTGTGCAGCATTGTGATGAAAAGACCATGGATAATTATGATGAAGAACGTCATGGATCACTGTAATGACAAGGGGCATGGAACATTGTGATGACAGGTGTCATGGAGCATTGTAATGAGAGGGGTCATGGAGCATTGTGATGACAAGGGTAATGGAGCATTGTGATGAGACGGTCATGGAGCATTGGACTGAAAATGTTCATGGAGTATTGTGATTACAGTGGTCAAGGAGCATTGTGATGACAAGGGAATGGAGCATTTTGATGACAAGGTCCTGGAGCAGTGTGATGAGAAGACCATGGAGCCTTGTGATGACAAGTCTAATGGAGCATTCTGATGAATAGGGTCATGGATCATTGTGATTACAGGGGTCTTGGAGCCTTGTGATGACAAGGTCATGGAGCATAGTGATGAGAAGGCCATGGAGCATTCTGATGACATGTGTCATGGATCTTTGTGATGACAGAGGCATGGTGCATTGTGATTACAGGGGTCTTGGAGCTTTGTGATGACAAGGGTCATGGAGCCTTGGATGCCAAGGCGGTGGAACATTGTGATGGCAGGGGTCATGGAGCATTGTTATGATAGGGGTAATGGAGCATTGTGATGACAAGGGCATGGAACATTGGTCTGAAAATTTCATGGATTATTGTGATGAGATTCGGCATGGAACATTGTTATGACTAGGGCACGGAACACTGTGATACATGTGTCAAGGAGGATTGTAATGACAAGGGCATGGAGCATTGTGATGAGAAGTGTATCGAGCATTGTGATGACAAGTGTCATGGAGCATTGTGGTGACAAGTGCATGGATCAATATGATGAGAGGTTTCATGTAGCATTGTGATGAAATGGCATGGAGCATTGTGATGCCAAGGGTCACGGAGCTTTGTGATGACAAAGATCATGGAGCATTGTGATGAGAAGACCGTGGAAAATTGTGATGACCAGCGTCATGGGGCATTGTGATGACAAGTGTTATGGAACCTTGTGATCAGAAGGGTTTGGTGCATTGTGATGACAGAGGTCATTGAGCATTTTGATTTCATTGTGATGACAATAGCATGAAATATTATGGTGATGGGCACGGTGCATTGTGATGACAGGGTTCATGGAGCATTGAGATGAAAAGGGGCATGGAGCACTGTGATTACAGGGGTGTTGGAGCATTGTGATGACAAGGACATGGAGCATTGTGATGAGAAGGCCATGGAGCATTCTGATGACATGCGTCATGGAGCTTTGTGATGACAAGGGCATGGAGAATTGTGATTACAGGGGTCATGGAATATTGTGGTGACAGTGGTGAGGGAGTATTGTGATGACTAGTGATGGAACATTGTGATATCAGTGGTGAGAAAGCATTTTGAAGAGATGTGCATGGAGCATTGTGATGACATGGTTTATGGAGCGTTTTGATGACAATGATGTGGAGCATTGTGATGACAAGTGCATGGTACATTGTGATGACATGGGTTATGGAGCATTGTGCTGACACGCCCATCGAGCATTGTGATGACAAGAGTCATGGAGCATTGTGCTGACAAAGGCATGGAGCTTAGTGATTACAAGAGTCACTGAGCATTGTCATAAAAATTTCATGGAACATTGTGGTGACAATGGTCACAGAGCTTTGTGTGACGAGGTCATGGACCATAGTGATGACAAATGTCATGAAGCATTGTGATGACTGGAGTCACGGAGCATTGTGATAACAGGGGTCTTGGAGCATTGTGATGAAAAGGGAATGGATCATTGTGATGAAAAAGGCATGGGTTCTTGTCATGACAGTGTTCAAGGAGCATACTGAAGACAAGTGTCAGCGAGCATTGTGATGCCAAGTGTATTGAGCATTGTGGTGACAAAGGTCATGGAGCATTGTGATGAGAAGACCTTGCATAATTGTGATGACGAGCGTCATGGGGCATGTGATGACAAGTGTTATGGAACATTGTGATCAGAAGGGTTTGGAGCATTGTGATGACAGAGGACATGGAGCATTTTGTTTTCATTGTGATGACAATAGCATGAATCATTATGACGATGGGCATGGTGCATTGTGATGACAGTGTTCATGGATCATTGTTATGAAAAGTGGCATGGAGAATTGTGATTACAGAGGTCTTGGAGCATTGTGATGACAAGGGTCATGGAGCCTTGTGATGACAAGGCCGTGGAACATTGTGATGGCAGGGGTCATGGAGCATTGTTATGACAGTTGTAATGGAGCATTGTGATGACAAGGGCATGGAGCAATGTGATGAGAGATTTCATTGAGCATTGTGAGGACAATGGCATGGAGCATTGTGATGCCAAGGGTCATGGAGCTTTGTGATGACAAATGTCATGGGGCATTTTGATGACAAGGGCGTGGTGCATTGTGATGAGAAGGTCAGGGAGCATTGTAATGACAGGGTCATGGAGCAATTTGAATAAAAGAGTCATGGAATATTTGGATGACAGGGGTTATGGAACATTGTGATGTCAGGAGTCATGAAGCTTTGTGAAGAAATGGGTCATGGAGCATTTTGTGACATGGGTTATGGAACATTGTGATGTCAGTGGTCATGGAGCATTGTGATGATAAGGGCATGGAACACTGTGATGACAGTGGTCATGGAACATTGTGATGACAGGGCTGAGCGAGTATTGTGATGACTAGTGATGGAACATTGTGATATATATGGTGAGAGAGCATTTTGATGAGAAGTGCATGGAGCATTGTGATGACGAGTTTTATGGAGCATAGCAATGAAAAGGATGTGGAGCATTGTGATGAAAAGAGCATGGCACATTGTGATGACATGTGTCATGGAGCATTGTGCTCACAAGCGCATGGAGCATTTTGATGACAAGTGTCATGGAGCATTGTGCTGACAAGGGCATGGAGCATTGTGATGACAAGGGACACAGAGAATTATGATGAAAATTTCATGGAGCATTGTGGTGACAAAGATCACAGAGCCTTGTGTAACGAGGGCATGGACCATTGTGAGGACAAATCTCATGAATCTTTGTGATGTCTGGAGTCACGGAGCATTGTTATGACAGGGGTCATGGAGCATTGTGATGACAAGGGCATGGAGCAATGTGATGACAGGGGCATGGAACATTGGTCTGACAAGATTCATGGATTATTGTGATGACATTGGGCATGGAGCATTAAGATGACAAGGGCATGGAGCATTGTGGTGACAAAGGTCACAGAGCCTTGTGTAACGAGGACATGGACCATTGTGAGGACAAAGGTCATGAAGCATTGTGATGACTGGAGTCACGGAGCATTGTGATGACAGGGGTCATGGAATATTGTGATGACAAAGGCATGGAGCATTGTGATGACAGGGGCATGGAACATTGGTCTGATATGTTTCATGGATTATTGTGATGACAGTGGGCATGGCGCATTGTGATGACAAGGGCATGGAACATTCTGATGACAAGGTCATCGAGTATTGTGAAGACAGGTGTCAGTGAGCATTGTGATGACATATGTCTTTGTCCATTGTGATGACAATGGCATGGAGCATTGTGATACCAAGTGTCATGGAGGATTGTGATGACAAAGGTAATGGAGCATTTTGATGACAAGGGCTGGGAACACTGCAATGATATGTGTCAAAGAGCATTGTGATGACAAGTGCATGGAGCATCCTGATGAAAATATGCATGGAGCATTGAGATTACAGGGGTTTTGAACCAATGTGATTACAAGGGCATGGAGCATTGTGATGAGAAGGCAATGGAGCATTCTGATGACATGCGTCATGGAGCTTTGTGGTGACAAGGACATGGAGCATTGTGGTTACAGGGGTCTTGGACCATTGTGATGAAAAGGGAATGGATCATTGTGATCAAAAATGCATGGATCCTTGTCATGACAGGGTTCAAGGAGCATACTGATGACAACTGTCAGGGAGCATTGTGATGATAAGTGTATTGAGCATTGTGATGACAAAGATCATGGAGCACTGTGATGAGAAGACCATGGATAATTTTGATCACTAGCGTCATGGGCATTGTGATAACAAGTGTTATGGAACATTGTGATCAGAAGGGTTTGGTGCATTGTGATGACAGTGGTCATTGAGCATTTTTATTTCATTGTGGTGACAATAGCATGAAATATTATGGTGATGGGCACGGTGCATTGTGATGACAGGGTTCATGGAGCATTGTGATGACAAGAGCATGGAACAATGTGATGAGAGATTTCATTGAGCATTGTGATGACAATGGCATGGAGCATTGTGATGCCAAGGGTCATGGAGCTTTGTGATGACAAATGTCATGAGGCATTTTGATGACAAGGGCGTGGTGCATTGTGATGAGAAGGGCAGGGAGCATTGTATTGACAGGGTCATGGAGAAATTTGAATAAAAGTGTCATGGAATATTTTGATGACAGGGGTTATGGAACATTGTAATGTCAGGGGTCATGAAGCATTGTTATGAAATGGGTCATGGAGCATTTTGTGACAGGGGTTATGGAACATTGTGATGTCAGGGGTCATGGAGCATTGTGATGATAAGGGCATGTAGCACTCTGTTGACAGGGGTCATGGAACACTGTGATGACAGGTGTGAGGGATTACTGTGATGACTAGTGATGTAACATTGTGATATATGTGGTGAGAGAGCATTTTGATGAGAAGTGCATGGAGCATTGTGATGACAAGTGTTATGGAGCATAGCAATGATAAGGATGTGGAGTATTGTGATGACAAGCGCATGGCGCATTGTGATGACATGGGTCACAGAGCATTGTGCTGACAAGCGCATGGAGCATTTTGATGACAAGTGTCATGGAGCATTGTGCAGAAAAAGGCATGGAACATTTTGATGACAAGGGACACAGCGCATTGTGATTACATATTCATGGAGCATTGTGGTGAAAAAGATCACAGAGCCTTGTGTGACGAGGGCATGGACCATTGTAATGAGATAGGTCATGAAGCATTTTGATGACTGGAGTCACGGAGCATTGTGATGAAAGGGGTCATGGAGCCTTGTGATGACAAGGGCATGGATCAGTGTGATTACAGGGGCATGGAACATTGCTCTGACAAGTTTCATGGATTATTGTGATGAGAGTGGGCATGGCGCATTGTGATGACAAGGGCGTGGAACATTGTGATGACAAGGTCATGGAGTATTGTGAAGACAGGTGTCAGGGAGCATTGTGATGACATATGTCATTGTCCATTGTGATGACAATGGCATGCGACATTGTGATACCAAGTGTCATGGAGGATTGTGATGACAAAGGTAATGGAGCATTTTGATGACAAGGGCTTGGAACATTGTGATGACTAGGTTCATGGAGCATTGTGATGACAAGGGCATGGAGCATTGTGATGACAAGGGCCATTGAGAATTTTGATGACAACGTCGTGAAGCATTGTGATGACAAGCGCATGGAGCTTGCTATGACAGTGGTCATACAGCATTGCGATGACAAGTGCATGGAGAATTGTGATGACAAGATCATGTAGCATTGTGATGAGAAGTGTCACGAAGCATTGTGATGACAAGGACGTGGAGAATTGTAATGACTTGGGACATGGAGCATTGTGATGAATAAGACATGGAGAATTGTGATAGCAAGACTGTGCAGCATTGTGATGAAAAGACCACGGATAATTATGATGAAGAACGTCATGGATCACTGTAATGACAAGGGGCATGGAACATTGTGATGACAGGTGTCATGGAGCATTGTGATGAGAGGGGTCATGGAGCATTGTGATGACAAGGGTAATGGAGCATTGTGATGAGACGGTCATGGAGCATTGGACTGAAAATGTTCATGGAGTATTGTGATTACAGTGGTCAAGGAGCATTGTGATGACAAGGGAATGGAGCATTTTGATGACAAGGTCCTGGAGCAGTGTGATGAGAAGACCATGGAGCCTTGTGATGACAAGTCTAATGGAGCATTCTGATGAATAGGGTCATGGATCATTGTGATTACAGGGGTCTTGGAGCCTTGTGATGACAAGGTCATGGAGCATAGTGATGAGAAGGCCATGGAGCATTCTGATGACATGTGTCATGGATCTTTGTGATGACAGAGGCATGGTGCATTGTGATTACAGGGGTCTTGGAGCTTTGTGATGACAAGGGTCATGGAGCCTTGGATGCCAAGGCGGTGGAACATTGTGATGGCAGGGGTCATGGAGCATTGTTATGATAGGGGTAATGGAGCATTGTGATGACAAGGGCATGGAACATTGGTCTGAAAATTTCATGGATTATTGTGATGAGATTCGGCATGGAACATTGTTATGACTAGGGCACGGAACACTGTGATACATGTGTCAAGGAGGATTGTAATGACAAGGGCATGGAGCATTGTGATGAGAAGTGTATCGAGCATTGTGATGACAAGTGTCATGGAGCATTGTGGTGACAAGTGCATGGAGCAATATGATGAGAGGTTTCATGTAGCATTGTGATGAAATGGCATGGAGCATTGTGATGCCAAGGGTCACGGAGCTTTGTGATGACAAAGATCATGGAGCATTGTGATGAGAAGACCGTGGAAAATTGTGATGACCAGCGTCATGGGGCATTGTGATGACAAGTGTTATGGAACCTTGTGATCAGAAGGGTTTGGTGCATTGTGATGACAGAGGTCATTGAGCATTTTGATTTCATTGTGATGACAATAGCATGAAATATTATGGTGATGGGCACGGTGCATTGTGATGACAGGGTTCATGGAGCATTGAGATGAAAAGGGGCATGGAGCACTGTGATTACAGGGGTGTTGGAGCATTGTGATGACAAGGACATGGAGCATTGTGATGAGAAGGCCATGGAGCATTCTGATGACATGCGTCATGGAGCTTTGTGATGACAAGGGCATGGAGAATTGTGATTACAGGGGTCATGGAATATTGTGGTGACAGTGGTGAGGGAGTATTGTGATGACTAGTGATGGAACATTGTGATATCAGTGGTGAGAAAGCATTTTGAAGAGATGTGCATGGAGCATTGTGATGACAAGGTTTATGGAGCGTTTTGATGACAATGATGTGGAGCATTGTGATGACAAGTGCATGGTACATTGTGATGACATGGGTTATGGAGCATTGTGCTGACACGCCCATCGAGCATTGTGATGACAAGAGTCATGGAGCATTGTGCTGACAAAGGCATGGAGCTTAGTGATTACAAGAGTCACTGAGCATTGTCATAAAAATTTCATGGAACATTGTGTGACAATGGTCACAGAGCTTTGTGTGACGAGGTCATGGACCATAGTGATGACAAATGTCATGAAGCATTGTGATGACTGGAGTCACGGTGCATTGTGATAACAGGGGTCTTGGAGCATTGTGATGAAAAGGGAATGGATCATTGTGATGAAAAAGGCATGGGTTCTTGTCATGACAGTGTTCAAGGAGCATACTGAAGACAAGTGTCAGCGAGCATTGTGATGCCAAGTGTATTGAGCATTGTGGTGACAAAGGTCATGGAGCATTGTGATGAGAAGACCTTGCATAATTGTGATGACGAGCGTCATGGGGCATGTGATGACAAGTGTTATGGAACATTGTGATCAGAAGGGTTTGGAGCATTGTGATGACAGAGGACATGGAGCATTTTGTTTTCATTGTGATGACAATAGCATGAATCATTATGACGATGGGCATGGTGCATTGTGATGACAGTGTTCATGGATCATTGTTATGAAAAGTGGCATGGAGAATTGTGATTACAGAGGTCTTGGAGCATTGTGATGACAAGGGTCATGGAGCCTTGTGATGACAAGGCCGTGGAACACTGTGAGGGCAGGGGTCATGGAGCATTGTTATGACAGTTGTAATGGAGCATTGTGATGACAAGGGCATGGAGCAATGTGATGAGAGATTTCATTGAGCATTGTGAGGACAATGGCATGGAGCATTGTGATGCCAAGGGTCATGGAGCTTTGTGATGACAAATGTCATGGGGCATTTTGATGACAAGGGCGTGGTGCATTGTGATGAGAAGGTCAGGGAGCATTGTAATGACAGGGTCATGGAGCAATTTGAATAAAAGAGTCATGGAATATTTGGATGACAGGGGTTATGGAACATTGTGATGTCAGGAGTCATGAAGCTTTGTGAAGAAATGGGTCATGGAGCATTTTGTGACAGGGGTTATGGAACATTGTGATGTCAGTGGTCATGGAGCATTGTGATGATAAGGGCATGGAACACTGTGATGACAGTGGTCATGGAACATTGTGATGACAGGGCTGAGCGAGTATTGTGATGACTAGTGATGGAACATTGTGATATATATGGTGAGAGAGCATTTTGATGAGAAGTGCATGGAGCATTGTGATGACGAGTTTTATGGAGCATAGCGATGAAAAGGATGTGGAGCATTGTGATGAAAAGAGCATGGCACATTGTGATGACATGTGTCATGGAGCATTGTGCTCACAAGCGCATGGAGCATTTTGATGACAAGTGTCATGGAGCATTGTGCTGACAAAGGCATGGAGCATTGTGATGACAAGGGACACAGAGAATTATGATGAAAATTTCATGGAGCATTGTGGTGACAAAGATCACAGAGCCTTGTGTAACGAGGGCATGGACCATTGTGAGGACAAATCTCATGAATCTTTGTGATGTCTAGAGTCACGGAGCATTGTTATGACAGGGGTCATGGAGCATTGTGATGACAAGGGCATGGAGCAATGTGATGACAGGGGCATGGATCATTGGTCTGACAAGATTCATGGATTATTGTGATGACATTGGGCATGGAGCATTAAGATGACAAGGGCATGGAGCATTGTGGTGACAAAGGTCACAGAGCCTTGTGTGACGAGGACATGGACCATTGTGAGGACAAAGGTCATGAAGCATTGTGATGACTGGAGTCACGGAGCATTGTGATGACAGGGGTCATGGAATATTGTGATGACAAAGGCATGGAGCATTGTGAGGACAGGGGCACGGAACATTGGTCTGACATGTTTCATGGATTATTGTGATGACAGTGGGCATGGCGCATTGTGATGACAAGGGCATGGAACTTTGTGATGACAAGGTCATCGAGTATTGTGAAGACAGGTGTCAGGGAGCATTGTGATGACATATGTCTTTGTCCATTGTGATGACAATGGCATGGAGCATTGTGATACCAAGTGTCATGGAGGATTGTGATGACAAAGGTAATGGAGCATTTTGATGACAAGGGCTGGGAACACTGCAATGATATGGGTCATGGAGCATTGTGATGACAAGTGCATGGAGCATCCTGATGAAAATATGCATGGAGCATTGAGATTACAGGGGTTTTGAACCAATGTGATTACAAGGGCATGGAGCATTGTGATGAGAAGGCAATGGAGCATTCTGATGACATGCGTCATGGAGCTTTGTGATGACAAGGACATGGAGCATTGTGATTACATGGGTCTTGGAGCATTGTGATGAAAAGGGAATGGATCATTGTGATGAAAAATGCATGGATCCTTGTCATGACAGGGTTCAAGGAGCATACTGATGACAACTGTCAGGGAGCATTGTGATGATAAGTGTATTGAGCATTGTGATGACAAAGATCATGGAGCACTGTGATGAGAAGACCATGGATAATTTTGATCACCAGCGTCATGGGCATTGTGATAACAAGTGTTATGGAACATTGTGATCAGAAGGGTTTGGTGCATTGTGATGACAGTGGTCATTGAGCATTTTGATTTCATTGTGATGACAATAGCATGAAATATTATGGTGATGGGCACGGTGCATTGTGATGACAGGGTTCATGGAGCATTGTGATGACAAGAGCATGGAACAATGTGATGAGAGATTTCATTGAGCATTGTGATGACAATGGCATGGAGCATTGTGATGCCAAGGGTCATGGAGCTTTGTGATGACAAATGTCATGAGGCATTTTGATGACAAGGGCGTGGTGCATTGTGATGAGAAGGGCAGGGAGCATTGTATTGACAGGGTCATGGAGCAATTTGAATAAAAGTGTCATGGAATATTTTGATGACAGGTGTTATGGAACATTGTAATGTCAGGGGTCATGAAGCATTGTTATGAAATGGGTCATGGAGCATTTTGTGACAGGGGTTATGGAACATTGTGATGTCAGGGGTCATGGAGCATTGTGATGATAAGGGCATGTAGCACTCTGTTGACAGGGGTCATGGAACACTGTGATGACAGGTGTGAGGGATTACTGTGATGACTAGTGATGTAACATTGTGATATATGTGGTGAGAGAGCATTTTGATGAGAAGTGCATGGAGCATTGTGATGACAAGTGTTATGGAGCATAGCAATGATAAGGATGTGGAGTATTGTGATGACAAGCGCATGGCGCATTGTGATGACATGGGTCACAGAGCATTGTGCTGACAAGCGCATGGAGCATTTTGATGACAAGTGTCATGAAACATTGTGCTGAAAATGGCATGGAACATTTTGATGACAAGGGACACAGCGCATTGTGATGACATATTCATGGAGCATTGTGGTGAAAACGATCACAGAGCCTTGTGTGACGAGGGCATGGACCATTGTAATGAGATAAGTCATGAAGCATTTTGATGACTGGAGTCACGGAGCATTGTGATGAAAGGGGTCATGGAGCCTTGTGATGACAAGGGCATGAATCAGTGTGATTACAGGGGCATGGAACATTGCTCTGACAAGTTTCATGGATTATTGTGATGAGAGTGGGCATGGCGCATTGTGATGACAAGGGCATGGAACATTGTGATGACAAGGTCATGGAGTATTGTGAAGACAGGTGTCAGGGAGCATTGTGATGACATATGTCATTGTCCATTGTGATGACAATGGCATGGGACATTGTGATACCAAGTGTCATGGAGGATTGTGATGACAAAGGTAATGGAGCATTTTGATGACAAGGGCTTGGAACATTGTGATGACTAGGTTCATGGAGCATTGTGATGACAAGGGCATGGAGCATTGTGATGACAAGGGCCATTGAGAATTTTGATGACAACGTCGTGAAGCATTGTGATGACAAGCGCATGGAGCTTGCTATGACAGTGGTCATACAGCATTGCGATGACAAGTGCATGGAGAATTGTGATGACAAGATCATGTAGCATTGTGATGAGAAGTGTCACGAAGCATTGTGATGACAAGGACGTGGAGAATTGTAATGACTTGGGACATGGAGCATTGTGATGAATAAGACATGGAGAATTGTGATAGCAAGACTGTGCAGCATTGTGATGAAAAGACCACGGATAATTATGATGAAGAACGTCATGGATCACTGTAATGACAAGGGGCATGGAACATTGTGATGACAGGTGTCATGGAGCATTGTGATGAGAGGGGTCATGGAGCATTGTGATGACAAGGGTAATGGAGCATTGTGATGAGACGGTCATGGAGCATTGGACTGAAAATGTTCATGGAGTATTGTGATTACAGTGGTCAAGGAGCATTGTGATGACAAGGGAATGGAGCATTTTGATGACAAGATCCTGGAGCAGTGTGATGAGAAGACCATGGAGCCTTGTGATGACAAGTCTAATGGAGCATTCTGATGAATAGGGTCATGGATCATTGTGATTACAGGGGTCTTGGAGCCTTGTGATGACAAGGTCATGGAGCATAGTGATGAGAAGGCCATGGAGCATTCTGATGACATGTGTCATGGATCTTTGTGATGACAGAGGCATGGTGCATTGTGATTACAGGGGTCTTGGAGCTTTGTGATGACAAGGGTCATGGAGCCTTGGATGCCAAGGCGGTGGAACATTGTGATGGCAGGGGTCATGGAGCATTGTTATGATAGGGGTAATGGAGCATTGTGATGACAAGGGCATGGAATATTGGTCTGAAAATTTCATGGATTATTGTGATGAGATTCGGCATGGAACATTGTTATGACTAGGGCACGGAACACTGTGATACATGTGTCAAGGAGGATTTTAATGACAAGGGCATGGAGCATTGTGATGAGAAGTGTATCGAGCATTGTGATGACAAGTGTCATGGAGCATTGTGGTGACAAGTGCATGGAGCAATATGATGAGAGGTTTCATGTAGCATTGTGATGAAATGGCATGGAGCATTGTGATGCCAAGGGTCACGGAGCTTTGTGATGACAAAGATCATGGAGCATTGTGATGAGAAGACCGTGGAAAATTGTGATGACCAGCGTCATGGGGCATTGTGATGACAAGTGTTATGGAACCTTGTGATCAGAAGGGTTTGGTGCATTGTGATGACAGAGGTCATTGAGCATTTTGATTTCATTGTGATGACAATTGCATGAAATATTATGGTGATGGGCACGGTGCATTGTGATGACAGGGTTCATGGAGCATTGAGATGAAAAGGGGCATGGAGCACTGTGATTACAGGGGTGTTGGAGCATTGTGATGACAAGGACATGGAGCATTGTGATGAGAAGGCCATGGAGCATTCTGATGACATGCGTCATGGAGCTTTGTGATGACAAGGGCATGGAGAATTGTGATTACAGGGGTCATGGAATATTGTGGTGACAGTGGTGAGGGAGTATTGTGATGACTAGTGATGGAACATTGTGATATCAGTGGTGAGAAAGCATTTTGAAGAGATGTGCATGGAGCATTGTGATGACAAGGTTTATGGAGCGTTTTGATGACAATGATGTGGAGCATTGTGATGACAAGTGCATGGTACATTGTGATGACATGGGTTATGGAGCATTGTGCTGACACGCCCATCGAGCATTGTGATGACAAGAGTCATGGAGCATTGTGCTGACAAAGGCATGGAGCTTAGTGATTACAAGAGTCACTGAGCATTGTCATAAAAATTTCATGGAACATTGTGGTGACAATGGTCACAGAGCTTTGTGTGACGAGGTCATGGACCATAGTGATGACAAATGTCATGAAGCATTTTGATGACTGGAGTCACGGAGCATTGTGATAACAGGGGTCTTGGAGCATTGTGATGAAAAGGGAATGGATCATTGTGATGAAAAAGGCATGGGTTCTTGTCATGACAGTGTTCAAGGAGCATACTGAAGACAAGTGTCAGCGAGCATTGTGATGCCAAGTGTATTGAGCATTGTGGTGACAAAGGTCATGGAGCATTGTGATGAGAAGACCTTGCATAATTGTGATGACGAGCGTCATGGGGCATGTGATGACAAGTGTTATGGAACATTGTGATCAGAAGGGTTTGGAGCATTGTGATGACAGAGGACATGGAGCATTTTGTTTTCATTGTGATGACAATAGCATGAATCATTATGACGATGGGCATGGTGCATTGTGATGACAGTGTTCATGGATCATTGTTATGAAAAGTGGCATGGAGAATTGTGATTACAGAGGTCTAGGAGCATTGTGATGACAAGGGTCAGGGAGCCTTGTGATGACAAGGCCGTGGAACACTGTGATGGCAGGGGTCATGGAGCATTGTTATGACAGTTGTAATGGAGCATTGTGATGACAAGGGCATGGAGCAATGTGATGAGAGATTTCATTGAGCATTGTGAGGACAATGGCATGGAGCATTGTGATGCCAAGGGTCATGGAGCTTTGTGATGACAAATGTCATGGGGCATTTTGATGACAAGGGCGTGGTGCATTGTGATGAGAAGGTCAGGGAGCATTGTAATGACAGGGTCATGGAGCAATTTGAATAAAAGAGTCATGGAATATTTGGATGACAGGGGTTATGGAACATTGTGATGTCAGGAGTCATGAAGCTTTGTGAAGAAATGGGTCATGGAGCATTTTGTGACAGGGGTTATGGAACATTGTGATGTCAGTGGTCATGGAGCATTGTGATGATAAGGGCATGGAACACTGTGATGACAGTGGTCATGGAACATTGTGATGACAGGGATGAGCGAGTATTGTGATGACTAGTGATGGAACATTGTGATATATATGGTGAGAGAGCATTTTGATGAGAAGTGCATGGAGCATTGTGATGACGAGTTTTATGGAGCATAGCGATGAAAAGGATGTGGAGCATTGTGATGAAAAGAGCATGGCACATTGTGATGACATGTGTCATGGAGCATTGTGCTCACAAGCGCATGGAGCATTTTGATGACAAGTGTCATGGAGCATTGTGCTGACAAAGGCATGGAGCATTGTGATGACAAGGGACACAGATAATTATGATGAAAATTTCATGGAGCATTGTGGTGACAAAGATCACAGAGCCTTGTGTAACGAGGGCATGGGCCATTGTGAGGACAAATCTCATGAATCTTTGTGATGTCTGGAGTCACGGAGCATTGTTATGACAGGGGTCATGGAGCATTGAGATGACAAGGGCATGGAGCAATGTGATGACAGGGGCATGGAACATTGGTCTGACAAGATTCATGGATTATTGTGATGACATTGGGCATGGAGCATTAAGATGACAAGGGCATGGAGCATTGTGGTGACAAAGGTCACAGAGCCTTGTGTAACGAGGACATGGACCATTGTGAGGACAAAGGTCATGAAGCATTGTGATGACTGGAGTCACGGAGCATTGTGATGACAGGGGTCATGGAATATTGTGATGACAAAGGCATGGAGCATTGTGAGGACAGGGGCATGGAACATTGGTCTGATATGTTTCATGGATTATTGTGATGACAGTGGGCATGGCACATTGTGATGACAATGGCATGGAACTTTGTGATGACAAGGTCATCGAGTATTGTGAAGACAGGTGTCAGGGAGCATTGTGATGACATATGTCTTTGTCCATTGTGATGACAATGGCATGGAGCATTGTGATACCAAGTGTCATGGAGGATTGTGATGACAAAGGTAATGGAGCATTTTGATGACAAGGGCTGGGAACACTGCAATGATATGGGTCATGGAGCATTGTGATGACAAGTGCATGGAGCATCCTGATGAAAATATGCGTGGAGCATTGAGATTACAGGGGTTTTGAACCAATGTGATTACAAGGGCATGGAGCATTGTGATGAGAAGGCAATGGATCATTCTGATGACATGCGTCATGGAGCTTTGTGATGACAAGGACATGGAGCATTGTGATTACATGGGTCTTGGAGCACTGTGATGAAAAGGGAATGGATCATTGTGATGAAAAATGCATGGTTCCTTGTCATGACAGGGTTCAAGGAGCATACTGATGACAACTGTCAGGGAGCATTGTGATGATAAGTGTATTGAGCATTGTGATGACAAAGATCATGGAGCACTGTGATGAGAAGACCATGGATAATTTTGATCACCAGCGTCATGGGCATTGTGATAACAAGTGTTATGGAACATTGTGATCAGAAGGGTTTGGTGCATTGTGATGACAGTGGTCATTGAGCATTTTGATTTCATTGTGATGACAATAGCATGAAATATTATGGTGATGGGCACGGTGCATTGTGATGACAGGGTTCATGGAGCATTGTGATGACAAGAGCATGGAACAATGTGATGAGAGATTTCATTGAGCATTGTGATGACAATGGCATGGAGCATTGTGATGCCAAGGGTCATGGAGCTTTGTGATGACAAATGTCATGAGGCATTTTGATGACAAGGGCGTGGTGCATTGTGATGAGAAGGGCAGGGAGCATTGTATTGACAGGGTCATGGAGAAATTTGAATAAAAGTGTCATGGAATATTTTGATGACAGGTGTTATGGAACATTGTAATGTCAGGGGTCATGAAGCATTGTTATGAAATGGGTCATGGAGCATTTTGTGACAGGGGTTATGGAACATTGTGATGTCAGGGGTCATGGAGCATTGTGATGATAAGGGCATGTAGCACTCTGTTGACAGGGGTCATGGAACACTGTGATGACAGGTGTGAGGGATTACTGTGATGACTAGTGATGTAACATTGTGATATATGTGGTGAGAGAGCATTTTGATGAGAAGTGCATGGAGCATTGTGATGACAAGTGTTATGGAGCATAGCAATGATAAGGATGTGGAGTATTGTGATGACAAGCGCATGGCGCATTGTGATGACATGGGTCACAGAGCATTGTGCTGACAAGCGCATGGAGCATTTTGATGACAAGTGTCATGGAGCATTGTGCTGAAAAAGGCATGGAACATTTTGATGACAAGGGACACAGCGCATTGTGATGACATATTCATGGAGCATTGTGGTGAAAAAGATCACAGAGCCTTGTGTGACGAAGGCATGGACCATTGTAATGAGATAGGTCATGAAGCATTTTGATGACTGGAGTCACGGAGCATTGTGATGAAAGGGGTCATGGATCCTTGTGATGACAAGGGCATGGATCAGTGTGATTACAGGGGCATGGAAAATTGCTCTGACAAGTTTCATGGATTATTGTGATGAGAGTGGGCATGGCGCATTGTGATGACAAGGGCATGGAACATTGTGATGACAAGGTCATGGAGTATTGTGAAGACAGGTGTCAGGGAGCATTGTGATGACATATGTCATTGTCCATTGTGATGACAATGGCATGGGACATTGTGATACCAAGTGTCATGGAGGATTGTGATGACAAAGGTAATGGAGCATTTTGATGACAAGGGCTTGGAACATTGTGATGACTAGGTTCATGGAGCATTGTGATGACAAGGGCATGGAGCATTGTGATGACAAGGGCCATTGAGAATTTTGATGACAACGTCGTGAAGCATTGTGATGACAAGCGCATGGAGCTTGCTATGACAGTGGTCATACAGCATTGCGATGACAAGTGCATGGAGAATTGTGATGACAAGATCATGTAGCATTGTGATGAGAAGTGTCACGAAGCATTGTGATGACAAGGACGTGGAGAATTGTAATGACTTGGGACATGGAGCATTGTGATGAATAAGACATGGAGAATTGTGATAGCAAGACTGTGCAGCATTGTGATGAAAAGACCATGGATAATTATGATGAAGAACGTCATGGATCACTGTAATGACAAGGGGCATGGAACATTGTGATGACAGGTGTCATGGAGCATTGTGATGAGAGGGGTCATGGAGCATTGTGATGACAAGGGTAATGGAGCATTGTGATGAGACGGTCATGGAGCATTGAACTGAAAATGTTCATGGAGTATTGTGATTACAGTGGTCACGGAGCATTGTGATGACAAGGGAATGGAGCATTTTGATGACAAGGTCCTGGAGCAGTGTGATGAGAAGACCATGGAGCCTTGTGATGACAAGTCTAATGGAGCATTCTGATGAATAGGGTCATGGATCATTGTGATTACAGGGGTCTTGGAGCCTTGTGATGACAAGGTCATGGAGCATAGTGATGAGAAGGCCATGGAGCATTCTGATGACATGTGTCATGGATCTTTGTGATGACAGAGGCATGGTGCATTGTGATTACAGGGGTCTTGGAGCTTTGTGATGACAAGGGTCATGGAGCCTTGGATGCCAAGGCGGTGGAACATTGTGATGGCAGGGGTCATGGAGCATTGTTATGATAGGGGTAATGGAGCATTGTGATGACAAGGGCATGGAACATTGGTCTGAAAATTTCATGGATTATTGTGATGAGATTCGGCATGGAACATTGTTATGACTAGGGCACGGAACACTGTGATACATGTGTCAAGGAGGATTGTAATGACAAGGGCATGGAGCATTGTGATGAGAAGTGTATCGAGCATTGTGATGACAAGTGTCATGGAGCATTGTGGTGACAAGTGCATGGAGCAATATGATGAGAGGTTTCATGTAGCATTGTGATGAAATGGCATGGAGCATTGTGATGCCAAGGGTCACGGAGCTTTGTGATGACAAAGATCATGGAGCATTGTGATGAGAAGACCGTGGAAAATTGTGATGACCAGCGTCATGGGGCATTGTGATGACAAGTGTTATGGAACCTTGTGATCAGAAGGGTTTGGTGCATTGTGATGACAGAGGTCATTGAGCATTTTGATTTCATTGTGATGACAATAGCATGAAATATTATGGTGATGGGCACGGTGCATTGTGATGACAGGGTTCATGGAGCATTGAGATGAAAAGGGGCATGGAGCACTGTGATTACAGGGGTGTTGGAGCATTGTGATGACAAGGACATGGAGCATTGTGATGAGAAGGCCATGGAGCATTCTGATGACATGCGTCATGGAGCTTTGTGATGACAAGGGCATGGAGAATTGTGATTACAGGGGTCATGGAATATTGTGGTGACAGTGGTGAGGGAGTATTGTGATGACTAGTGATGGAACATTGTGATATCAGTGGTGAGAAAGCATTTTGAAGAGATGTGCATGGAGCATTGTGATGACAAGGTTTATGGAGCGTTTTGATGACAATGATGTGGAGCATTGTGATGACAAGTGCATGGTACATTGTGATGACATGGGTTATGGAGCATTGTGCTGACACGCCCATCGAGCATTGTGATGACAAGAGTCATGGAGCATTGTGCTGACAAAGGCATGGAGCTTAGTGATTACAAGAGTCACTGAGCATTGTCATAAAAATTTCATGGAACATTGTGGTGACAATGGTCACAGAGCTTTGTGTGACGAGGTCATGGACCATAGTGATGACAAATGTCATGAAGCATTGTGATGACTGGAGTCACGGAGCATTGTGATAACAGGGGTCTTGGAGCATTGTGATGAAAAGGGAATGGATCATTGTGATGAAAAAGGCATGGGTTCTTGTCATGACAGTGTTCAAGGAGCATACTGAAGACAAGTGTCAGCGAGCATTGTGATGCCAAGTGTATTGAGCATTGTGGTGACAAAGGTCATGGAGCATTGTGATGAGAAGACCTTGCATAATTGTGATGACGAGCGTCATGGGGCATGTGATGACAAGTGTTATGGAACATTGTGATCAGAAGGGTTTGGAGCATTGTGATGACAGAGGACATGGAGCATTTTGTTTTCATTGTGATGACAATAGCATGAATCATTATGACGATGGGCATGGTGCATTGTGATGACAGTGTTCATGGATCATTGTTATGAAAAGTGGCATGGAGAATTGTGATTACAGAGGTCTAGGAGCATTGTGATGACAAGGGTCAGGGAGCCTTGTGATGACAAGGCCGTGGAACACTGTGATGGCAGGGGTCATGGAGCATTGTTATGACAGTTGTAATGGAGCATTGTGATGACAAGGGCATGGAGCAATGTGATGAGAGATTTCATTGAGCATTGTGAGGACAATGGCATGGAGCATTGTGATGCCAAGGGTCATGGAGCTTTGTGATGACAAATGTCATGGGGCATTTTGATGACAAGGGCGTGGTGCATTGTGATGAGAAGGTCAGGGAGCATTGTAATGACAGGGTCATGGAGCAATTTGAATAAAAGAGTCATGGAATATTTGGGTGACAGGGGTTATGGAACATTGTGATGTCAGGAGTCATGAAGCTTTGTGAAGAAATGGGTCATGGAGCATTTTGTGACAGGGGTTATGGAACATTGTGATGTCAGTGGTCATGGAGCATTGTGATGATAAGGGCATGGAACACTGTGATGACAGTGGTCATGGAACATTGTGATGACAGGGATGAGCGAGTATTGTGATGACTAGTGATGGAACATTGTGATATATATGGTGAGAGAGCATTTTGATGAGAAGTGCATGGAGCATTGTGATGACGAGTTTTATGGAGCATAGCGATGAAAAGGATGTGGAGCATTGTGATGAAAAGAGCATGGCACATTGTGATGACATGTGTCATGGAGCATTGTGCTCACAAGCGCATGGAGCATTTTGATGACAAGTGTCATGGAGCATTGTGCTGACAAAGGCATGGAGCATTGTGATGACAAGGGACACAGATAATTATGATGAAAATTTCATGGAGCATTGTGGTGACAAAGATCACAGAGCCTTGTGTAACGAGGGCATGGGCCATTGTGAGGAAAAATCTCATGAATCTTTGTGATGTCTGGAGTCACGGAGCATTGTTATGACAGGGGTCATGGAGCATTGTGATGACAAGGGCATGGAGCAATGTGATGACAGGGGCATGGAACATTGGTCTGACAAGATTCATGGATTATTGTGATGACATTGGGCATGGAGCATTAAGATGACAAGGGCATGGAGCATTGTGGTGACAAAGGTCACAGAGCCTTGTGTGACGAGGACATGGACCATTGTGAGGACAAAGTCATGAAGCATTGTGATGACTGGAGTCACGGAGCATTGTGATGACAGGGGTCATGGAATATTGTGATGACAAAGGCATGGAGCATTGTGAGGACAGGGGCATGGAACATTGGTCTCACATGTTTCATGGATTATTGTGATGACAGTGGGCATGGCGCATTGTGATGACAAGGGCATGGAACTTTGTGATGACAAGGTCATCGAGTATTGTGAAGACAGGTGTCAGGGAGCATTGTGATGACATATGTCTTTGTCCATTGTGATGACAATGGCATGGAGCATTGTGATACCAAGTGTCATGGAGGATTGTGATGACAAAGGTAATGGAGCATTTTGATGACAAGTGCTGGGAACACTGCAATGATATTTGTCATGGAGCATTGTGATGACAAGTGCATGGAGCATCCTGATGAAAATATGCATGGAGCATTGAGATTACAGGGGTTTTGAACCAATGTGATTACAAGGGCATGGAGCATTGTGATGAGAAGGCAATGGAGCATTCTGATGACATGCGTCATGGAGCTTTGTGATGACAAGGACATGGAGCATTGTGATTACATGGGTCTTGGAGCATTGTGATGAAAAGGGAATGGATCATTGTGATGAAAAATGCATGGATCCTTGTCATGACAGGGTTCAAGGAGCATACTGATGACAACTGTCAGGGAGCATTGTGATGATAAGTGTATTGAGCATTGTGATGACAAAGATCATGGATCACTGTGATGAGAAGACCATGGATAATTTTGATCACCAGCGTCATGGGCATTGTGATAACAAGTGTTATGGAACATTGTGATCAGAAGGGTTTGGTGCATTGTGATGACAGTGGTCATTGAGCATTTTGATTTCATTGTGATGACAATAGCATGAAATATTATGGTGATGGGCACGGTGCATTGTGATGACAGGGTTCATGGAGCATTGTGATGACAAGAGCATGGAACAATGTGATGAGAGATTTCATTGAGCATTGTGATGACAATGGCATGGAGCATTGTGATGCCAAGGGTCATGGAGCTTTGTGATGACAAATGTCATGAGGCATTTTGATGACAAGGGCGTGGTGCATTGTGATGAGAAGGGCAGGGAGCATTGTATTGACAGGGTCATGGAGAAATTTGAATAAAAGTGTCATGGAATATTTTGATGACAGGTGTTATGGAACATTGTAATGTCAGGGGTCATGAAGCATTGTTATGAAATGGGTCATGGAGCATTTTGTGACAGGGGTTATGGAACATTGTGATGTCAGGGGTCATGGAGCATTGTGATGATAAGGGCATGTAGCACTCTGTTGACAGGGGTCATGGAACACTGTGATGACAGGTGTGAGGGATTACTGTGATGACTAGTGATGTAACATTGTGATATATGTGGTGAGAGAGCATTTTGATGAGAAGTGCATGGAGCATTGTGATGACAAGTGTTATGGAGCATAGCAATGATAAGGATGTGGAGTATTGTGATGACAAGCGCATGGCGCATTGTGATGACATGGGTCACAGAGCATTGTGCTGACAAGCGCATGGAGCATTTTGATGACAAGTGTCATGGAGCATTGTGCTGAAAAAGGCATGGAACATTTTGATGACAAGGGACACAGCGCATTGTGATGACATATTCATGGAGCATTGTGGTGAAAAAGATCACAGAGCCTTGTGTGACGAAGGCATGGACCATTGTAATGAGATAGGTCATGAAGCATTTTGATGACTGGAGTCACGGAGCATTGTGATGAAAGGGGTCATGGATCCTTGTGATGACAAGGGCATGGATCAGTGTGATTACAGGGGCATGGAACATTGCTCTGACAAGTTTCATGGATTATTGTGATGAGAGTGGGCATGGCGCATTGTGATGACAAGGGCATGGAACATTGTGATGACAAGGTCATGGAGTATTGTGAAGACAGGTGTCAGGGAGCATTGTGATGACATATGTCATTGTCCATTGTGATGACAATGGCATGGGACATTGTGATACCAAGTGTCATGGAGGATTGTGATGACAAAGGTAATGGAGCATTTTGATGACAAGGGCTTGGAACATTGTGATGACTAGGTTCATGGAGCATTGTGATGACAAGGGCATGGAGCATTGTGATGAAAAGGGCCATTGAGAATTTTGATGACAACGTCGTGAAGCATTGTGATGACAAGCGCATGGAGCTTGCTATGACAGTGGTCATACAGCATTGCGATGACAAGTGCATGGAGAATTGTGATGACAAGATCATGTAGCATTGTGATGAGAAGTGTCACGAAGCATTGTGATGACAAGGACGTGGAGAATTGTAATGACTTGGGACATGGAGCATTGTGATGAATAAGACATGGAGAATTGTGATAGCAAGACTGTGCAGCATTGTGATGAAAAGACCATGGATAATTATGATGAAGAACGTCATGGATCACTGTAATGACAAGGGGCATGGAACATTGTGATGACAGGTGTCATGGAGCATTGTGATGAGAGGGGTCATGGAACATTGTGATGAGAGGGGTCATGGAGCATTGTGATGACAAGGGTAATGGAGCATTGTGATGAGACGGTCATGGAGCATTGGACTGAAAATGTTCATGGAGTATTGTGATTACAGTGGTCAAGGAGCATTGTGATGACAAGGGAATGGAGCATTTTGATGACAAGGTCCTGGAGCAGTGTGATGAGAAGGCCATGGAGCCTTGTGATGACAAGTCTAATGGAGCATTCTGATGAATAGGGTCATGGATCATTGTGATTACAGGGGTCTTGGAGCCTTGTGATGACAAGGTCATGGAGCATAGTGATGAGAAGGCCATGGAGCATTCTGATGACATGTGTCATGGATCTTTGTGATGACAGAGGCATGGTGCATTGTGATTACAGGGGTCTTGGAGCTTTGTGATGACAAGGGTCATGGAGCCTTGGATGCCAAGGCGGTGGAACATTGTGATGGCAGGGGTCATGGAGCATTGTTATGATAGGGGTAATGGAGCATTGTGATGACAAGTGTTATGGAACATTGTGATCAGAAGGGTTTGGTGCATTGTGATGACAGAGATCATTGAGCATTTGGATTTCATTGTGATGACAATAGCATGAAATATTATGGTGATGGGCACGGTGCATTGTGATGACAGCGTTCATGGAGCATTGAGATGAAAAGGGGCATGGAGCACTGTGATTACAGGGGTGTTGGAGCATTGTGATGACAAGGACATGGAGCATTGTGATGAGAAGGCCATGGAGCATTCTGATGACATGCGTCATGGAGCTTTGTGATGACAAGTGCATGGAGAATTGTGATTACAGGGCTCATAGAATATTGTGATGACAGGGGTGAGGGAGTATTGTGATGACTAGTGATGGAACATTGTGATATCAGTGGTGAGAAGGCATTTTGATGAGAAGTGCATGGAGCATTGTGATGACAAGTTTTATGGAGCATTTTGATGACAAGTATGTGGAGCATTGTGATGACAGTTGCATGGTGCATTGTGATGACATGGGTTATGGAGCATTGTGCTGACACGCGCATCGAGCATAGTGATGACAAGCTTCACGGAGCATTGTGCTGACAAAGGCATGGAGCTTTGTGATGACAAGGGTCACAGAGCATTGTGATAAAATTTCATGGAGCATTGTGGTGACAAAGTCATAGAGCTTTGTGTGATGTGGTCATGGAGCATTGTGATGACAAATGTCATGAAGCATTGTGATGACTGGAGTCCCGGACCATTGTGATAACAGGGGTCTTGGAGCATTGTGAAGAAAAGGGAATGGATCATTGTGATGAAAAAGGCATGGAGCCTTGTCATGACAGTGTTCAAGGAGCATACTGATGACAAGTGTCAGCGAGCATTGTGATGCCAAATGTATTGAGCATTGTGGTGACAAAGTTCAGGGAGCATTGTGATGAGAAGACCTTGCATAATTGTGATGACGAGCATCATGGGGCAAGTGATGACAAGTGTTATGGAACATTGTGATCAGAAGGGTTTGGAGCATTGTGATGACAGAGGACATGGAGCATTTTGATTTCATTGTGATGAAAATAGCATGAATCATTATGATGATGGGCCTGGTGCATTGTGATGACAGTGTTCATGGAGCATTGAGATGAAAAGTGGCATGGAGAATTGTGATTACAGAGGTCTTGGAGCATTGTGATGACAAGGCCGTGGATCATTGTGATGGCAGGGGTCATGGAGCATTGTTATGACAGGTGTAATGGAGCATTGTGATGACAAGGGCATGGAGCAATGTGATGAGAGATTTCTTTGAGCATTGTGATGACAATGGCATGGAGCACTGTGATGCCAAGGGTCATGGAGCTTTGTGATGACAAATGTCATGGGGCATTTTGATGACAAGTGCGTGGTACATTGTGAAGAGGAGGGCAGGGAGCATTTTGATGACAGGGTCATGGAGCAATTTGAATAAAAGGGTCACGGAATATTTGGATGACAGCGGTTATGGAACATTGTGATGTAATGGGTCATGAAGCATTGTGATGAAATGGGTCATGGAGCATTTTGTGACAGGGGTTATGGAACATTGTGATGTCAGGTGTCATGGAGCATTGTGATGATAAGGGCATGTAGCACTGTGATGACAGTGGTCATGGAACATTGTGATGACAGTTGTGAGCGAGTATTGTGATGACTAGTGATGGAACATTGTGATATATGTGGTGAGAGAGCATTTTGATGAGAAGTGCATGGAGCATTGTGATGACAAGTTTTAAGGAGCATAGCGATGAAAAGGATGTGGAGCATTGTGATGAAAAGAGCATGGCACATTGTGATGACAAGTGTCATGGAGCATTGTGCTGACAAGCGCATGGAGCATTTTGATGACAAGTCTCATGGAGCAATGTGCAACAAAGGCATGGAGCATTTTGATGACAAGGGACAAAGAGCATTGTGATGAAAATTTCATGGAGCATTGTGGTGACAAAGATCACAGAGCCTTGTGTGACGAGGGCATGGACCATTGTGAGGACAAAGGTCATGAGTCTTTGTGATGACTGGAGTCACGGAACATTGTGATGACAGGGTTCATGGAGCATTGTGATGACAAGGTCATGGAGCAATCTGATGACAGGGGCATGGGACATTGGTCTGACAAGTTTCATGGATTATTGTGATGACAGTGGGCATGGAACATTGAGATAACCAGGGCATGGAGCATTGTGGTGACAAATGTCACAGAGCCTTGTGTGACGAGGGCATGGGCCATTGTGAGGACAAAGTCATGAAGCATTGTGATGACTGGAGTCAAGGAGCATTGTGATGACAGGGGTCATGGAGCATTGTGATGACAAGGGCATGGAGCATTGTGAAGACAGGGGCATGGAACATTGGTCTGACAAGCTTCATGGATTATTGTGATGACAGTGGGCATGGCACATTGTGATGACAATGGCATGGAACTTTGTGATGACAAGGTCATGGAGTATTGTGAAGACAGGTGTCAGGGAGCATTGTGATGACATATGTCATTGTCCATTGTGATGACAATGGCATGAAGCATTGTGATACCAATTGTCATTGAGGATTGTGATGACAAAGGTAATGGAGCATTTTGATGACAAGGGCTGGGAACACTGCAATGATATGGGTCATGGAGCATTGTGATGACAAGTGCATGGAGCATCCTGATGAAAATATGCATGGAGCATTGAGATTACAGGGGTTTTGAACCAATGTGATTACAAGGGCATGGAGCATTGTGATGAGAAGGCAATGGAGCATTCTGATGACATGCGTCATGGAGCTTTGTGATGACAAGGACATGGAGCATGGTGGTTACAGGAGTCTTGGACCATTGTGAAGAAAAGGGAATGGATCATTGTGATGAAAAATGCATGGAGCCTTGTCATGACAGGGTTCAAGGAGCATACTGATGACAACTGTCAGGGAGCATTGTGATGATAAGTGTATTGAGCATTGTGATGACAAAGATTATGGAGCACTGTGATGAGAAGACCATGGATAATTGTGATGACCAGCGTCATGGGGCATTGTGATGACAAGTGTTATGGAACATTGTGATCAGAAGGGTTTGGTGCATGGTGATGACAGAGGTCATTGAGCATTTTGATTTCATTGTGATGACAATAGCATGAAATATTATGGTGATGGGCACGGTGCATGATGATGACAGGGTTCATGGAGCATTGAGATGAAAAGGGGCATGGAGCATTGTGATTACAGGGGTGTTGGAGCATTGTGATGACAAGGGCATGGAGCATTGTGATGAGGAGGCCATGGAGCATTCCGATGACATGCGTCATGGAGCTTTGTGATGACAAGGGAATGGAGAATTGTGATTACAGGGGTCATGGAATATTGTGGTGACGGGGGTGAGGAAGTATTGTGTTGACTAGTGATGGAACATTGTGATATCAGTGGTGAGAAAGCATTTTGAGGAGAAGTGCATGGAGCATTGTGATGACAAGGTTTATGGACCATTGTGATGACAAGGATGTGGAGCATTGTGATGACAAGTGCATGGTGCATTGTGATGACATGGGTTATGGAGCATTGTGCTGACACATGCATCGAGCATTGTGATGACAAGGGTCATGGAGAATTGTGCTGACAAAGGCATGGAGCTTTGTGATGACAAGGGTCACAGAGCATTGTGATAAAAATTTCATGGAGCATTGTGGTGACAAAGGTCACAGAGCTTTGTATGACGAAGTCATGGACCATTGTGATGACAAAAGTCATGAAGCATTGTGATGACTGGAATCACGGAGCTTTGTGATAACAGGGGTCTTGGAGAATTGTGATGAAAAGGGAATGGATCATTGTGATGAAAAAGGCATGGAGCCTTGTCATGACAGGGTTCAAGGAGCATACTGATGATAAGTGTCAGCGAGCATTGTGATGCCAAGTGTATTGAGCATTGTGGTGACAAAGGTCATGGAGCATTGTGATGAGAAGAGCTTGCATAATTGTGATGACGAGCCTCATGGGGCATGTGATGACAAGTTTTATGGAACATTGTGATCAGAAGGGTTTGGAGCATTGTGATGACAGATGTCATGGAGCATTTTAATTTCATTGTGATGACAATAGCATGAATCATTATGGTGGTGGTCATGGTGTATTGTGATGACAGTGTTCATGGAGCATTGAGATGAAAAGGGGCATGGAGAATTGTGATTACAGAGGTCTTGGTGCATTGTGTTGACAAGGGTCATGGAGCCATGTGATGACAAGGCAATGGAACATTGTGATGGCAGGGGTCATGGAGCATTGTTATGACAGGTGTAATGGAGCATTGTGATGACAATGGCATGGAGCAATGTGATGAGAGATTTCATTGAGCATTGTGATGACAATGGCATGGAGCATTGTGATGCCAAGTGTCATGGAGCTTTGTGATGACAAATGTCATGGGGCATTTTGACGACAAGGGCATGGTGCATTCAGATGAGAAAGACAGGGAGCATTGTGATGACAGGGTCATGGAGCAAGTTGATGAAAAGTGTCATGGAATATTTTGATGACAGGGATTATGGAACATTGTGATGTCAGCGGTCATGAAGCATTGTGATTAAATGGGTCATGGAGCATTTTGTGACAGGGGTTATGGAACATTGTGATGTTAGGTGTCAGGGAGCATTGTGATGATAAGGGCATGTAGCACTGTGATGACAGGGGTCATGGAACACTGTGATGACAGGGGTGAGGGAGTATTGTGATGACTAGTGATGTAACATTGTGATATATGTGGTGAGAGAGCATTTTGATGAGAAGTGCATGGAGCATTGTGATGACAAGTGTTATGGAGCATAGCAATGATAAGGATGTGGAGTATTGTGATGACAAGCGCATTGCGCATTGTGATGACATGGGTCATGGAGCATTGGGCTGACAAGCACATGGAGCATTTTGATGACAAGTGTCATGGAGCATTGTGCTGACAAAGGCATGGAGCATTTTGATGACAAGTGACACAGAGCATTGTGATGAAATATTCATGGAGCATTGTGGTGAAAACGATCACAGAGCCTTGTGTGACGAGGGCATGGTCCATAGTGATGAGATAGGTCATGAAGCATTGTGATGACTGGAGTCACGGAGCATTGTGATGACAGGGGTCATGGAGCATTGTGATGACAAGGGCATGGAGCAATGTGAAGACAGGGGCATGGAACATTGGTCTGACAAGTTTCATGAATTATTGTGATGAGAGTGGGCATGAGCATTGTGATGACAACGGCATGGAGCATTGTGGTGACAAAGGCATGGAGTATTTTCATGACAAGGGACACAGAGCATTGTGATGAAATATTCATGGAGCATCATGGTGTAAAAGATCGCAGAGCCTTGTTTGAAGAGGACATGGACCACTGTGATGACAAAGGTCATGAAGCATTGTGATGACTGGAGTCACGGAGCATTGTGATGACAGGGGTTATGGAGCATTGCTCTGACAAGATTATGGATTATTGTGATGAGAGTGGGCATGGCACATTGTGATGACAAGGGCACGGAACATTGTGATGACAAGGTCATGGAGTATTGTGAAGAGAGGTGTCAGGGAGCATTGTGATGACATATGTCATTGTCCATTGTGATGACAATGGCATGGATCATTGTGATACCAAGTGTCATGGAGGATTGTGATGACAAAGGTAATGGAGCATTTTGATGACAAGGGCTTGGAACATTGTGATGACTAGATTCATGGAGCATTTTGATGACAAGGGCATGGAGCATTGTGATGACAAGGGCCATTGAGAATTTTGATGACAACGTCGTGAAGCATTGTGATGACAAGCACATGGAGCTTGCTATGACAGTGGTCATACAGCATTGCGATGACAAGTGCATGGAGAATTGTGATGAAAAGATCATGTAGCATTGTGATGAGAAGTGTCACGAAGCATTGTGATGACAAGGACGTGGAGAATTGTAATGACTTGGGACATGGAGCATTGTGATGAATAGGGCATGGAGAATTGTGATAGCAAGACCGTGCAGCATTGTGATGAAAAGACCATGGATAATTATGATGAAGAGCGTCATGGATCACTGTAATGACAAGGGGCATGGAGCACTGTGATGACAGGTGTCATGGAGCATTGTGATGAGAGGGGTCATGGAGCATTGTGATGACAAGGGTAATGGAGCATTGTGATGAGAAGGTCATGGAGCATTGGCCTGAAAATATTCATGGAGTATTGTGATGACAGTGGTCAAGGAGCATTGTGATGACAAGGGAATGGAGCATTTTGATGACCAGGTCCTGTAGCAGTGTGATGAGAAGACCATGGAGCCTTGTGATGACAAGTCTAATGGAGCATTCTGATGAATAGGGGCATGGAGCATTGTGATTACAGGGGTCTTGGAGCATTGTGATGACAAGGTCATGGAGCATATTGATGATAAGGCCATGGAGCATTCTGATGACATATGTCATGGATCTTTGTGATGACAAGGGAATGGAACATTGTGATTACAGGGGTCTTGGAGCATTGTGATGACAAGGGTCATGGAGCCTTGGATGCCAAGGCGGTGGAACATTGTGATGGCAGGAGTCATGGAGAATTGTTATGACAGGGGTAATAGAGCATTGTGATGACAAGGGCATGGAACATTGGTCTAAAAATTTCATGGATTATTGTGATGAGATTCGGCAAGGAACACTGTGATGACTAGGGCACGGAACACTGTGATACATGTGTCATGGAGGATTGTAATGACAAGGGCATGGAGCATTGTGATGAGAAGAGTATCGAGCATTGTGATGACAAGTGTCATGGAGCATTTTGGTGACAAGGGCATGGAGCAATATGATGAGAGGTTTCCTATAGCATTGTGATGAAATGGCATGGAGCATTGTGATGACAAGGGTCATGGATCTTTGTGATGACAAAGGTCATGGAGCATTTTGATGACAAGGTCGTGGTGCATTATGATGGGAAGGCCAGGGAGCATTGTGATGACAGGGTCATGGAGCAAATTGATGAAAAGTGTCATGGAACATTTTGATGACAAGGGTTATGGAACATTGCGATGTCAGGGGTCATGGAGCATTTTGATGAAAAGAGTCATGGAGCCTTCTGATGAAAAGGTGCATGGAGCATTGAGATTACAGTGGTTTTGAAGCAATGTGATTACAAGGGCATGGAGCATTGTGATGAGAAGGCAATGGAGCATTCTGATGACATGCGTCATGGAGCTTTATGATGAGAAGGACATGGAGCATTGTGATTACAGGGGTCTTGGAGCATTGTGATGAAAAGGGAATGGATCATTGTGATGAAAAATGCATGGAGCCTTGTCATGACAGGGTTCAAGGAGCATACTGATGACAAGTGTCAGGGAGCATTGTGATGAAAAGTGTATTGAACATTGTGATGACAAAGGTCATGGAGCATTGTGATGAGAAGACCATGGAAAATTGTGATGACGAGCGTCATGGAGCATTGTATGACAAGGGCCATTGAGAATTTTGATGCCAACGTCGTGAAGCATTGTGATGACAAGCACACGGAGCTTGCTATGACAGGGCACATGGAGCCTTGCGATGAAAAGTGCATGGAGAACTGTGATGACAGGGGTCATGGAGCATTGTGATGAAAAGTGCATGGAGCATTGTGATGGAAAAGGCATGGAGCTCTTCATGAAAGTTTTCAAGGAGCATTCTGACGACAAGTGTCAGGGAGCATTGTGATGACAAGTGTATTGTGCATTGTGATGACAAAGTTCATGGAGCATTGTGATGACACGGGCATGGAGTATTGTGATGACAGGTAATATGGAGCGTTGCAATGACAAGTGTTGTGGAACAATGTGATCACAAGGGTTTGGAGCATTGTGATGACAGAGGTCATGGAGCATTTTGATTTCATTTTGATGACAATAGCATGAAGCATTATGATGATGGGCATGGTGCATTGTGATGACACTGTTCATGGAGCATTGAGATGAAAAGGGGCATGGAGCATTGTGATTACAGTGGTCTAGGAGAATTGTGATGACAAGGGCATGGAGCATCGTGAATGAGAAGGCCATGGAGCATTCCGATGACATGCGTCATGGAGCTTTGTGATGACAAGGACATGGAGCATTGTGAAGACAAGGGTTATGGAGCCTTGTGATGACAAGGCCGTGGAACATTGTAATGGCAGGTGTCATGGAGCATTGTTATAACAGGGTTAATGGAGCATTTTGATGACAAGGGCATGGAGCATTGGTCTTAAAAGTTTCATGGATTATTGTGATGAGAGGGGGCATGGAGCATTGTGATGACAAAGGCATGGAACACTGTGATACATGGGTCATGGCGGATTGTAATGAAAAGGGCATGGAGCATTGTGTAAAGAAGAGCATTGAGCATTGTGATCAAAAGCATCATGGAGCCTGTGATGACAACTGCATGGAACAATGTGATAAGAGTGTTCATGGAGCATTTTGATGACAATGGCATGGAGCATTGTGATGCCAAGGTTCATGGAGGAATGTGATGACAAAGTTAATGGAGCATTGTGATGACAGGGGTTTGGAGCATTGTGAGGACAAGGGTCATGGAGGATTTTGATGACAAGGGCATGGAGGATTGTGATGACAAGGGCCATTGAGAATTTTGATGACAATTTCGTGAAGCATTGTGATGAAAAGCACATGGAGCTTGCAATGACAAGGGTCATTGAGCATTGCGATGACAAATGCATGGAGAATTGTGATGACAAGAGCATGTAACATTGTGATGAGAAGTGTCATGGAGCATTGTAATGGAAAGACCGTGGAGCATTGTGATGAGAAGATCATGGATATTTGTGATGACGAGCGACACGGAGCACTGTAATGACAAGGGGCATGGAGCATTGTGATGACAGGTGTCATGGAGCATTGTGATGACAGGGATCATGGAGCATTGTGATTCCAAGTGTCATGGAGGAATGTGATGACAAAGTTAATGGAGCATTTTGATGACAGGCGTTTGGAGCATTGTGAGAAAAAGGGCATGGAGCACTGTGACGAAAAAGGCATGGAGCCTTTTCATGACAGGTTTCAAGGAGCATTCTGAGGAAAAGTGTCAGGGAGCATTGTGATGACAGGTGTATTGAGCATTGTGATGACAAAGTTCATGGAGCAATGTGATGGCAAGGGCATGGAGTATTGTGATGACAGGCATCATGGAGCGTTGTGATGACAAGTGTTATGGAACATGGTGATCACAAGGGTTTGGAGCATTGTGATGACAGAGGTCATGGATCATTTTGATTTCAAGTATCAAGGAGCATTGTGATGACAAGGGCATGAAGCAATGTGATCCCAAGGTTCATGGAGGATTGTGATGACACTGGTAATGGAGAATTGTGAGGACAAGTGCATGGAGCATTGTGATGACAAGTTCATGTAGCATTTTGCTGACAAAGGCATGGAGCACCGTGATGACAAGTGTCATGGAGCTCTGTGACGACAAGCGTCAATGACCATTGTGATTACAGGGGTCATGGAACATGGGGATGACAAGCACATG
Source organism: Hyperoodon ampullatus (assembly GCF_949752795.1). Lineage (NCBI taxonomy): Eukaryota > Metazoa > Chordata > Mammalia > Artiodactyla > Ziphiidae > Hyperoodon > Hyperoodon ampullatus. The sequence continues at coordinate 932,688 of NW_027641092.1, forward strand.
GAATATTCTCATGACAAGTGACATGGATTATTTTGATGCCAGTGGTCATGTAGCATTGTGATGACATAGGTCATGGAGCATTGTGATGAGAAGTTCATGGAGCATTGGGATGAAAATATTCATGGAGCACTGTGATGACAGGGGTCATGGAGAATTGTGATGAGAAGGGAATGGAGCAATGTGATGAGAAGGTCCTGGAGCATTGTGATGAGAGGGCCATGGTGCCTTGTGATGACAATGGTCATGGATCATACTGATAAAAAGGTTCATGGAGCATTGTGATTACAGTGGTTTTGTAGCATTGTGAAGACCAGGGAATGGAGCATTGTGATGAGAAGGCCATGGAGCATTTTGATGACATGAGTCATGGAGCTTTGTGATGACAGGGACAAGGAGCATTGTGATTAGAGGGGTCTTGGAGGATTGTGATTAAAAGGGAATGGATCATTGTGATGAAAAATGCATGGAGCCTTGTCATGAGAGTGTTCAAGGAGCATACTGATGGCAAGAGTCAGGGAGCATTGTGATGATAAGTGTATTGAGCATTGTGATGACAAAGGTCATGGAGCACTGTGATGAGAAGACCATGGATAACTGTAATGACCAGCGTCATGGGGAATTGTGATGACAAGTGTTATGGAACATTGTGATCACAAGGGTTTGGAGCATTGTGATGACAGAGGTCATGGAGCATTTTGATTTCATTGTGATGAAAATAGCATGAAGCATTATGATGATGGACATGGTGTATTGTGATGACAGGGTTCATGGAGCATTGAGATGAAAAGGGGCATGGAGCATTGTGATTACAAGGGTGTTGGAGCATTGTGATGACAAGGGCATGGAGCATTGTGTTGAGAAGGCCATGGAGCATTCTGATGACATGCATCATGGAGCTTTGTGATGACAAAGAAATGGAGCATTGTGATTAGTGGGATCTTGGAGCATTGTGATGACAAGGGTCATGGAGGCTTGTGATGGCAAGGCCATGGATCCTTGTGATGGTAAGTGTCATGGAGCATTATTATGACAGGCGTAATGGAGCATTGTGATGACAAGGACGTGGAGCACTGGTCTGAAATGTTTCATGGATTATTGTGATGAGAGCGGGCATGGAGCATTGTGATGACAAGGGCACGGAACACTATGATACATAGGTCATGGAGGATTGTAATGATAAGGGCATGGAGCATTGTGATGAGAAGGGTATTGAGCATTGTGATGACAAGCGTCATGGAGCTTTGTGATCACAAGGGCATGGTGCATTGTGATGACAGGGTTCATGGAACATTGAGATGAAAAGGGGCAAGGAGCATTGTGATTACAGGGGTCTTGGAGCATTGTGATGACAAGGACATGGAGCATTGTGATGAGAAGGCCATGGAGCATTCTGATGACATGCGTCATGGATCTTTGTTGCGACAAGGGCATGGAGCATTGTGATTACAGGGGTCTTGGAGCACTGTGATGACAAGGGTCATGGAGCCTTGTGATGACAAGGCCGTGGAACATTGTGATGGCAGGGCTCATGGAGCATTGTTATGACAGGTGTAATGGAGCATTGTGATGACAAGGGCATGGAGCAATGTGATGAGAGATTTCATTGAGCATTGTGATGACAATGGCATGGAGCATTGTGATGAAAAGGGTCTTGGAGCTTTGTGATGACAAAGTCATGGGGCATTAGGTGACAAGGGCGTGGTGCATTGAGATGAGAAGGGCAGGGAGCATTGTGATGACAGGGTCATGGAGAAATTTGATGAAAAGTGTCATGGAATATTTTGATGACAGGGGTTATGGAACATTGTAATATCAGGGGTCATGAAGCATTGTGATGAAATGGGTCATGGAGCATTTTCTGACAGAGTTTATGGAATATTGTGATGTCAGTGGTCATGGTGCATTGTGAAGATAAGGGCATGTAGCACTGTGATGATAGGGGTGAGGGAGTATTGTGATGACTAGTGATGGAACATTGTGATATATGTTGTGAGAGAGCATTTTGATGAGAAGTGCATGGAGCATTGTGATGACAAGGGCAAGGAGCAATGTGATGACAGGGGCATGGAACATTGGTATGACAAGTTTCATGGATTATTGTGATGACAGTGAGCTTGGAGCCCTGTGATGAAAATGGCATGCAACATTGTGGTGACAAAGGTCACAGAGCATTGTGTGACGAGGTCATGCACCACTGTGATGACAAAGGTCATGAAGCATTGTGATAACTGGAGTCACGGAGCACTGTGATGACAGGGGTCATGGAGCATTGTGATGACAAGGGCATGGAACATTGTGATGACAAGGTCATGGAGTATTTTGAAGACAGGTGTCAGGGAGCATTGTGATGACATATGTCATTGTCCATTGTGATGCCAATGACATGGAGCATTGTGATACCAAGTGTCATGGAGGATTGTGATGACAAAGGTAATGGAGCATTTTGATGACAAGGGCTTGGAACACTGTGATGACAATGGTCATGGAGCATTGTGATGGCAATGGAATGGAGCATTTTGATGACAAGGGCCATTGTGAATTTTGATGAAAACGTCGTGAAGCATTGTGGTGAAAAGCACATGGAGCTTGCTATGACTGTGGTCATAGAGCATTGCGATGACAAGTGCATGGAGAATTGTGAAGACAAGATCATGTAACATTGTTATGAGAAGTGTTAAGGATCATTGTGATGACAAGGACGTGGAGTATTGTAATGACAAGGCACATGGAGCATTGTGATGGCAAGAACGTGGAGCATTGTGATGAGAAGACCATGGATAATTGTGATGACGAGCATCATGGAGCTCTGTAATGACAAGGGGCATGGAGCATTGTGATGACAGGGGTCATGGAGCATTGTGATGACTAGGGTCATGGAGGATACTGATGACAAGCTTGTGAAGTATTGTGATGACAATGGCATCGAGCATTGTGATGAAAGGGGCATGGAGCCTTTTCATGACATGGTTCAAGGAGCATTCTGATGAGAAGTGACAGGGAGCATTGTGATGACAAGTGTATTGAGCATTGTGATGACAAATGTCATGGAGCATTGTCATGAGAAGTCCATGGATAATTGTGATGACAGGCATCAAAGTGTGTTGTGATGACAAGTGATATAGAACATTGTGATCACAAGTGTTTGGAGCATTGTGATGACAGAGGTCATGGATCATTTTGCTTTCAAGGAGCATGGAGCATTTTGATGACAAGGGCATGAAGCAATGTGATCCTAACGTTCATGGAGGATTTTGATGACAATGGTACTGGAGAATTATGATGACAAGCGCATGGAGCATTGTGATGACAAGGTAATATAGCATTTTGCTGACAAAGGCATGGAGCATTGTGATGACGAGGGTCACAGAGCAATGTGATGACAAGCGTCACAGAGCATTGTGATTACACGGGACATGGAACACTGGGATGACAATGGCATGGATCATTGTGATGAAAATGATCATGGAGCATTTTGATGCCAGTGTTCATGGAGCACTGTGATGACATGGGTCATGAAACATTGTGATGAGAAGGTCATGGAGCATTGGGCTGAAAATGTTCATGGAGTATTGAGATGACAGGTGTCATAGAACATTTGATGTCAAGGTATTGGAGAATTGTGATGACAAGGTTCTGGAGGATTGTGATGAGAAGACCATGGACCCTTGTGCTGAAAAGTCTCATGGAGCATTCTGATGAAAAGGGGCATAGAGCATTGTGATTACAGGGTTCTTGGAGCATTGTGATGAAAAGGGCATGGAACATTGTGATGACAGGGGCATGGAACATGGGTCTGACAAGTTTCATGGATTATTGTGATGACAGTGGGCATGGTGCATTGTGATGACAAGAGCATGGAGCATTGTGATGACAAGGTCATGGAGAATTGTGAAGAATGGTGTCAGGGAGCATTGTGATGACATATGTCATGGTCCATTGTGATGACAATGGCATGGAGCATTGTGATGCCAAGTGTCATGGAGGATTGTGATGACAAAGGTAATAGAGCATTGTGATGACATAGGCTTGGAGCATTGTGATGACGAGGGCATGGACCATTGTGATGACAAGGGCCATTGATAATTTTGATAATAATTCATGAAGCATTGTGATGACAACCACATGGAGCTTGCTATGACAGGGTTCATGGAGCATTGCGATTAAAAGTACATAGAGAATTGTGATGACAAAGCATATAACACTGTGAGTAGAAGTGTCATGGAGCGTAGTGATGCCATGGACGTGGAGAATTGTGATCACCAAAGACATGGAGCACTGTGATGACCAGGGCATGCAGCATTGTGATGGCAAGATCGTGGAGCATTGTGATGAGAAGACCATGGATAATTGTGAAGATGAGTGTCATGGAGCACTGTAATGACAAGGGGCATGGAACATTGTGGTGACAGGTGTTATGAAGAATTGTGATGACAGAGGTCATGGAGCATTGTGATGACAAGGGTCATGGATCATTCTGATGACAAGCTTGTGGAGTATTATAATGACAATGGCATGGAGCATTGTGATGAAAAGGGCATGGAGCATTCTGATGAAAAACGCATGGAGCCTTTTCATGACAGGGTTCCAGGAGCATTCTTAAGGCAAGGGTTAGGGAGCATTGTGATGACAAGTGTATTGAGAATTGTGATGACAAAGGTCATGGAGCATAGTGATGACAAGGGCATGGTGTATTGTGATGACAGGCATCATGGACCGTTTTGATGACAAGTGTTATGGAACATTGTGATCACAAAGGTTTGGAGCATTGTGATGACAGGGGTCAGGGAGCTTTGTGATGAAAAAGGTCATGGAGCATTTTGATGACAAAGTTGTGGTGCATTGTGATGAGAAGGGCATGGAGCATTGTGATGACAACGCCATGGAGCATTTTGATGACAAAGGAATGGAGCATTGTGATGACAAGTGTCATGGAGCACTGTGATGACAAGCGTCACAGAGCATTGTGATTACGGGGTCATGGAGCATTGGGATGACAAGGGCATGGATCATTGTGATGAAAAGTGTCATGGAGCATTTTGATGACAAGAGTCCCGGATCATTGTGTTGTCGGGGGTCATGGAGGGTTGTGATGACATTGGTCATGGAGCATTGTGATGACAGCTGTCATGGAGTATTGTGATGAGAATGTCATGGAACACTGGGCTGAAAATGTTCATGGAGTATTGTGATGACAGGAGTCATGGAGCATTGTGATGACAAGAGAAAGGAGCATTGTGATAACAAGGTCCTGGAGCATTGTGATGAGAAAACCATGGAGCGTTGTGATGACATTCTCATGGAGCATTCTAATGAAAATGGGCATGGAGCATTGTGATTACAGGGGTCGTGGAGCATTCTGATGACAAGGGAATGGTGCATTGTGATGAGAAGGGCATGGAGCATTCTGAAGACATGCATCATGGAGCTTTGTGATGACAAGGGCATGGAGCATTGTGATTTCATGTGTATGGAGCCTTGTGATGACAAGGGTCATGGAGCCTGGTGATGACAAGGCTGTTGAATATTGTGATGACTGGGATCATAGAGCATTGTTATGACAGGGGTAATGGAGCATTGTGATGACAAGGCCATGGGGCATTGGTCTGAAAAGTTTCATGGATTATTGTGATGAGAGTGGGCCTGGAGCATTGTGATGACAAGGGCCTGGAACACTGTGGTACAGGGTTCATGGGGGACTGTAATGACAAGGGCATGGAGCATTGTTATGAGAAGGGCATCGAGCATTGTGATGACAAGCGTCATGGACATCTGTGATGACAAGGGCATGGAGAAATGTGATGAGAAGGTTTCTGGAGCATTGTGATGACAATGACATGGAGCATTGTGATGCCAAGGGTCATTGAGCTTTGTGATGACAAAAGTTATGGAGCATTTTGATGACATGTGTTATGGAGCATTGTGATGATAAGGGAATGTAGTATTGTGATGACAGGGGTCATGGAACATTGTGATGAGAAGGGTGAGGGACTATTGTGATGACTAGTTATGGAACATTGTGATATCAGTGGTGACAGAGCATTTTGATGAGAAGTGCATGGAGTATTGTGATGACAAGCTGGTGGAGCATTGTGTTGACAAGCGCATGGAGCATTGTGATGACAAGTGTCTTTGCATATTGTGCTGAGAAAGGCATGGAGCATTGTGATGACAAGGGTCATGGAGCATTGTGATGCAAAGTTCATGGAGCATTGTGGTGACAGAGGTCACAGAGCCTTGTGATGATGAGGGCATTGACCACTGTGATGACAAAGATCATGAAGCACTGTGATGAATGGAGTCACGGAGCATTGTGATGACAGCGGTCATGGAGAATTGGGATGTCAAGGGCATGGAGCATTGTGATGACAGGGGCATGGAGCATTTTGATGGTAAATCGCTGAAGCATTGTGATGAGAGGACCTTGGGTAATTGTGATGACGAGCATCATGGAGCACTGTACTGACAAGTGGCATGGAGCACTGTGATGACAGGTGAAAGGGAATATTGTGATGACAGAGGTCATGGATCATTGTGATGACAAGGGCATGGAGCATTGTGATGACAAGGACTTGGAGCATTGTGATGACATATTTCATGTTCCATTGTGATGCCAATGACATGGAGCATTGTAATGCCAAGTGTCATGGAGGATTGTGATGACAAAGGTAAAGGAGCATTGTGATGACAAGATCATGGATCATTGTGATGACAAGGGCCATAGAGAATTTTAATGACCAGGTCTTGAAACATTGTGATGACAAGTGCATGGAGCTTGCTATGACAGGGGTCCTGAAGCATTGTGATGACAAGTGCATGCAGAATTGTGATGACAAGAGCATATCACATTGTGAGGAGAAGTGTCAAGGAGCATTGTGATGACTAGGATGTGGAGAATTGTGATGACAATGGTCATGGAGCATTGAGATGACCAGGGCATGGAGCATTGTGATGGTAAAACCCTGAAGCATTGTGATGAGAAGACCTTGGGTAATTGTGATGACGAGCATCATGGAGCACTGTACTGACAAGGGGCATGGAGCACTGTGATGACAGTTGTCAGGGAACATTGTGATGACAGAGGTCATGGAGCATTGTGATAACAAGGGACTGGAGCATTGTGATGACAAGGGTCTGGAGCATTGTGATGACAAGTGTCATGGAGCATTGTGATGATATTGGCATGGAGCACAGTCGTGACAAGGGACATTGAGAATTTTTATAACAATGTCATGAAGCATTGTGATGACAAGCATATGGAGCATGCTATGATGTGGGTCAGGGAGCATTGCGATGAAAAGTGCATGGAGAATTGTGATGACAAGTGCATGTAACTTTGTGATGAGGAGTGTCAGGGAGCATTGTGACGACAAAGAGGTGGAGAATTGTGATGACAAGGGACATGGAGCATTGTGATGACCAGGACATGGAGCAATGTGATGGCAAGACGGTGGAGCATTGTGATGAGAAGGCCATGGATAATTGTGATGACGAGCATCATGGAGCATTATGATGACAAGAGCCGTGGAGCATTCTGACATAAGATATCACTTATGAAGGAAATGTAAACATGGCTACACATGAACTGAATTAGGAAAGAGAACAGAGTCTCACATTTAGAAATCATACATATGCCTGCTTAAGGGGAAAGGAGAGGTGGGGAGATGCACAAAACCAGAGTTTGATATAAGCACAGGTACCGTTGCATAATCCAAATACAGAATAGACAAGAGCTACTCCTTCCTCAGTGAACGGGACTCAACAGCCCTATTCCCGAAGAGGAATATATATGACTAGTAAGAATCTTAATACCTATGTATTGATATGTATCCATAAGGGAATCAAGTGTGTCTAGACCGGCATAAACACGTCAGTGAAAATCAGCTCAACCACATTATATAAATGATTTTCAAAAACAAAACAAAAAAACTGGGAAATCCTAACACAATTCCTTCAGGTGTTCTGAAGAAACCTGGAATGACCCTATCTAAAACGACAGCTGGATGAGACATAAGGCTGGACACTTTTGACTGAGAGGATTGGTGAGATTGAACGAGAAAATGCAGACCGTTTAAAGCAATAATGCATGCCACCAATTCCATGGGTCCCAACTCGCCAAGTAAAAGGGAATATCACTACAGTTATAACATGTATGGGAAACGTAGAGAATGCACACACTGTGAATACGAAAGGATTCTAAAACTCAACTAATAGTCCCTATCCTGGTGCTCCGGATTGAGTTTCCAACTGCTTTACTATCAATCTCCCAACTTGGAGAGACAGCCGCTTTAAACTCCTGGTTCGCAGAGGTTGCCAAATTGGCAGAGGATGAAAGGGAAGAGGGAGAACCAATGAGAGTAGCTGTTAGGCATTTGGACGGGCACATGTCACTCTAATTTCCCGGCAGGAAGAAGAATTAACCAAAGTCTCAGCCACCCAACGGGAACCAATATAGGTCCTGAACCTAAATTTTGGACTTGACGTCAGCTCACAAAAGCGAGTTGAATAATGGAGCTCAGGGCACAGCAATTCACAAACTGGCAGAGTAATAAAGTACAACAATCGTCCAAAAATCTGTTGAGAGAAGGCAAAGTGGCAGACTTGAAAGAGAGCCAGAATAGCAGGAATCATATTTCAAGAGGTACATTGGAATTGCCTTTAAAGCACAGGAAGAGGGGCACAACTTCGACAATGATGCACTTGGCCAAAAAGGACGTATGCGTTTTCTCCTGAATATATTCAGGAGAAAATGCATACGTCCTTTTTGGCCAAGCAAGGAAGCGGGCAATGCAAATCTGCACTACAAAGAAGTATCACTTCCCACCGGTCAAAAGGGACATCCGCAAAATGTGTAAACACCAGAAAGGCAAGACAGGCACTGGAGAACTGGGAGCCTAGTTATGCTGATGGGCAGGATGTAATTTGCCAACTGCCTCTCTGGAGGAGTGCATTGTGTTCCCTACAACAAGTAAACAACAGAGCTAAAGAGCCAAGGGCAATTCCAGTCTAAGGAATATACCTTGGGAAACTGAAAATCAATAAGACAGAGTCACCCCACCATTTAGAGTTGCACTGCTTACAAGAACCTCAACTTGGGTACACCTGAAATATCCCAGGAAAGACAAAAATGGTTCAAGAAATTGTGGTATTTACGTAGGATGGAATATCCCTCAGCCATGAAATCAATATCATAAGGCCAGTATCACCAAAATGAGTGGATTCAGGTACGATGATTCTATGTGAAATAAGTCACAGAGAAAAAGAAACTTATCATAAGTTATCACTTATGAAGATCCTGTAAACATGGCTACACATGAAGTGAGTTAGGAAAGAGAACAGACTCTCACATTGAGAAAAAACTCTTATGCCTGCTTAAGGGGTAAGGAGAGGTGGGGTGATGCATAAAACCAGAGTTTGATATTAGTACATGTACCGTTCCAAAAACCAACTACGGAGTAGAAAAGACCTAAAACTTCCTAAGTGAAAGGGACTCAAAACCCCATATTTACCGCAGAGGAAAATATCTGACTGGTAAAAATCTTAAAACCTATGTATTGATATGTCTCCGTAAGGGAATCAAGTGTGTCTAGACTAGCAGAAACATGGCAGAGAGAATCAGCTCAAACCCATTCTAAAAAGGAATTTCACAAACAAAACAAAAAAACAGGGAATTTCTTTTCAATTCCTTCAGGGTCTCTGATGAAATCTATAATGACACTATCTACAATGACAGCTGGATGTGACATAAGTCTAGACACTTGGGACTGAGAGGATTGGTGAGATTCGGTGAGCAAATGCAGACCATTTAATGCAATAATGCGTGGCACACATTCGAATTGCCCCAACTCTCCAGGTTGAAGGGAATACTACTACAGCTATAACATGTATGGGAAACCTAGAGAAAGGACACACTGTGAATACGAAAGTTTTCTAAAACTCAACTAATAATCCCTCTCCTGGTGCTCCAGTTTGACTTTCCAACTGCTTTACTATCAATCTCCCAACTTGGAGAGACAGCCCCTTTAACCTCCTGGTTCTCACATGTTGCCAATTGGCAGAGGATGAAAGGTAAGATGGAGAACCAATGAGAGATTAGCTGTTAGACATTTGGACGGGCACATGTCACTCTAATTTCCAGGCAGGAATAAGAATTATTTGAAGTCTGAGGAATTCGCGGGAACCAGCATAGGTCCTGAACCAAAATTATGGACTTGCGGTCAGCTCACAAAAAACGAATTGAAAAATGGAGCTCAGGGGCACAGCAATTCACAAACGGGCAGAGTAATAAAGGAAAACTATCGTCCAAAAATCTGTTGACGGAAGGCAACGACGCAGACTTGAAAGCGAGCCAGAATAGCAGGAAACACATTTCAAGAGGTACATTGGAATCGCCTTTAAAGCACAGGAAGAGGGGCACAACTTCGACAATGATGCACTTGGCCAAACAGGGCGTATGCGTTTTCTCCTGAATATATTCAGGAGAAAACGCATAAGACCTTTTTGGCCAAGCAAGGAAGCGGGCAATGAAAATCTGCACTACAAAGCAGTATCACTTCCCACCAGACAAAAAGGACATCCACAAAATATGTAAAAACCAGAAAGGCAAGACTGGCAATGGAGAAGAGGGAGCCTAGTTATGATGACGGGCGGAATGTAAATTGCCAACTGCCTCTCTGGAGGAGTGCATTGTGTTCCCTAAAACAAGTAAACAACAGAGCTACAGAGACACGGGCACTTCCAGTCTAGGGAATATACCTTGGGAAAACTGAAAATCAATAAGACAGAGCCACCTCAAAATTTAGGGCTGCACTGCTGACAAGAACCTCAACTTGGGTACACCTGAAATATCCCAGGAAAGACAAAAATGGTTCAAGAAATTGTGGTACTTACGTACGATGGAATATCCCTCAGCCATGAAATCAAAGTCATAAGGCCAGTAGCAGCAAAATGAGTGGATTCAGGTACGATGATTCTAAGTGAAATAAGTCACAGAGAAAAAGAAACTTATCATAAGATATCACTTATGAAGGTCCTGTAAACATGGCTACACATGAACTGAGTTAGGAAAGACAACAGAGTCTCACCTTTAGAAAACACTCTTATGCCTGCTTAAGGGGGAAGGAGAGGTGGCGTGATGCATAAAACCAGACTTTGATATTAGTACAGGTACCGTTCCAAAAACCAACTACGGAAGAGTCAATCCCTACACCTTCCTCAGTGAAAAGGACACAAAACCCCATATTTCCCGCAGAGGAATATATTTGCCTAGTAAGAATCTTAAAACTTATGTATTGATATGTCTCCATCAGGGAATCAAGTGTGTCTAGACTAGCAGAAACATGGCAGAGAGAATCAGCTCAAACAAATTCTAAAAAGGAATTTCACAAACAAAACAAAAAAACAGGGAAATTCTTTACAATTCCTTCAGGGGCTCTGATGAAATCTATAATGACCCTATCTACAATGACAGCTGGATGTGGCATAAGTCTGGACACTTGGGACTGAGAGGATTGGTGAGATTCGGTGAGCAAATGCAGACCATTTAATGCAATAATGCGTGGCACACATTCCAAGGGTCCCAACTCTCCAGGTTGAAGTAAATATTACTACAGCTATTACATGTACGGGAAACGTAGAGAATGGACACACCTGAATACGACATGTTTCTAAAACTCAACTAATAGTCCCTCTCTTGGTGCTCTGGTTTGACTTTCCAGCTGCTTTACTATCAATCTCCCGACTTGGAGAGACAGCCCCTTTAAACTCCTGGTTCTCACAGGTTGCCAATTTGGCAGAGGATGAAAGGGAAGACGGAGAACCAGTGAGAGAGTAGCTGTTAGGCATATGGACGGGCACATTTCACGCTAATTTCCCAACAGGAAGATTAATTAACCAAAGTCTCAGCCAACCGCCGAGAACCAGTATAGGTCCTGAAGCAAAATTTTGGACTTGTGGTCAGCTCACAAACAACGAGTTGAAAAATGGAGCTCAGGGGCACAGCAATTCACAAACTGGCAGAGTAATAAAGGACAACTATCGTCCAAAAATCTGTTGAGGGAAGGCAACCAGGAGGACTTGAATTGGGGCCAGAATAGCAGTAAACAGATTTCAAGAGGTACATTGGAATCGTCTTTAAAGCACAGGAAGAGTGGCACAAGTTCGACAATGATGCAATTGGTTAAAAAGGGCGTATGCGTTTTCCCCTGAATATATTCAGGAGAAAACGCATACGCCCATTTTGGCCAAGCAAGAAAGCGGGCAATGCAAATCTGCACTAAAAAGAAGTACCACTGCCCGCCGGTCAAAAGGGACATCCGCAAGTGTGTAAAACCCAGAAAGGCAAGACAGGCACTGGAGAACAGGGAGCCTAGTAATAATGAAGGGCAGGATGTAAATTGCCAACTGCCTCTCTGGAGGAGTTCATTGTGTTCCCTAAAACAAGTAAACAACAGAGCTACAGATCCAAGGGCACTTCCAGTCTAGGGAATATACCTTGGGAAAACTGAAAATCAGTAAGACAGTGCCACCCCAAAATTTATTGCTGAACTGCTTACAAGAACCTCAACTTGGGTACACCTTAAATATCCCAGGAAAGACAAAAATAGTTCAAGAAATTGTGTTACATACGTAAAAAGGAATATCCCACAGTCATGAAATCAATGTAATAAGGCCAGTAGCAGCAAAATGAGTGGCTTCAGGTACGATGTTTCTAAGTGAACTAAGTCACAGAGAAAAATAAACTTATCATAAAATATCACTTATGAAGGTCCTGTAAACATGGCTACACATGAACTGAGTTAGGAAAGAGAACAGAGTCTCACATTTAGAAAACACTCTTATGCCTCCTTAAGTGGGAAGGAGAGGTGGGGTGATGCATAAAACCAGAGTTTGATATTAGTACAGGTACTGTTCCGAAAAACAAATACGGAATAGAAAAGACCTACACTTTCCTCAGTGAAAGGGACACAAAACCCCATATTTCCCGCAGAGGAATATATCTGACTAGTAAGAATCATAAAACCTATGTATTAATATGTCTCCGTAAGGGAATCAAGTGTGTCTAGACTGGCATAAACATGGCAGTGAGAAGCAGCTCAAAGCAAATATAAAAAGGAACTTCAAAAACCAAAAATAAAGGAAGTTCTTTACAATTCCTTCAGGGGCTCTGATGAAACCTGGAATGACCATATCTACGACGACAGCTGGATGTGGCATAATTCTGGACACTTGGTACTGAGAGTGTTGTTGAGATTCGGTGAGCAAGTGCAGACCATTTAAAGCAATAATGCGTGGCACACATTCCAAGGGTCCCAACTTTCCAGGTTGAAGGGAATATTATTACAGCGATAACATGTACGGGAAACCTAGAGAATGGAAACACTGTGAATATGAAAGGTTTCTAAAACTCAACTAATAGTCCCTCTCCTGGTGCTCCGGTTTGACTATCCAACTGTTTACTATCAATCTCCCAACTTGGAGAGACAGCCCCTTTAACCTCCTGGGTCGCACAGGTTGCCAATTTGGCAGAAGATGAAAGGGAAGAGGGAGAACCAATGAGAGGGTAGCTGTTAGGCATTTGGATGGTTACATGTCACTCTAATTTCCCGGCAGGAAGAAGAATTATTCAAAGTTTCAGCCACCCGCCGGGGACCAGTATACGTCCTGAACCAAAATTTTGGACTTGAGTACAGCTCACAAAAAATTAGTTGAAAAACGCAGCTCAGGGGCACATGAATTCACAAACTGGCAGAGTAATAAAGGACAACTATCGTCCAAAAATTTTTTGAGGGAAGGCAAATAGGCGAACTTGAAAGCAAGCCAGTATAGCAGGAAACAGATTTCAGGAGGTACATTGGAATTGCCTTTAAAGCACTGGAAGAGGGGCACAATTTCGAGAGTGAGGCACGTGGCCAAAAATGGCGTTTTTGTTTTCTCCTGAATATATTCAGGAGAAAACGCATATGCCCTTTTTGGCCAATCAAGCAAGCGGGCAATGCAAATCTGCACTACAAAGAAGTTTCTCTTCCCACCGGTCAAAAGGGACTTCTGCAAAATGTGTAAAAACCAGAAAGGCAAGACAGGCCATGGAGAAGAGGGAGCCTAGTTATGCTGATGGGCGGGATGTAAATTGCCAACCTCCTCTCTGGAGGAGTGCATTGTGTTCCCTAAAACAAGTAATCAACAGAGCTACAGAGCCAACGGCACTTCCAGTCTAGGGAATATACCTTGGCAAAACTGAAAATCAATAAGACAGAGCCACGCCAAAATTTAGGGCTGCACTGTTTAGAAGAACCTCAACTAGGGTACACCTGAAATATCCCAGGAAATACAAAAATGGTTCAAGAAATTGTGGTATTTACTTACGATGTAATATCCTTCAGCAATGAAATCAATGTCATAAGGCCAGTAGCAGCAAAATGAGTGGATTCAGGTACGATGATTCTAAGTGAAATAAGTCACAGAGAAAATTAGACTTATCATAAGATATCACTTATGAAGGTCCTGTAAACATGGCTACACATGAACTAATTTAGGAAAGAGAACAGAGTCTCACATTTAGAAAACACTCTTATGCCTGCTTAAGGGGGAAGGAGAGGTTGGGAGATGCATAAATCCAGAGTCCTAAATAAGCACAGATAACGTTCCATAAACCAAGTATGTAATAGACAGCACCTATTCCCGGCACAATGAACTGGACTCAACAACCCCTATTCATTGCAGAAGAATATATCTGACTTGTAATAATTCTAAAACATATGTATTCTCATGTCTCCATAAAGGAATCATGCATGTGTATAACGGAATGCACAGCACTGAAATTCAGCTAAACACCCTTATAAAAATAAATTTCAAAAGCAAAATGCAAAAACAGCAAAACAGAGAGAAAGTCTTAAAAATTACTTTCAGGGCCTGTGATGCAACCTGGATTGACCACCTTTACACCCACAGCTGGAGGAGACATAAGACTGGACACCTGGGGCTGACAAGATTGATGAGGTTGTGTGAGCAAAAGAACACCACTTAGAGCAATACTGTGTGCTACCCATTCTAGTGGCCCCAACTCTCCAGGTTTAAGGGAATCTTCCTACAGTTAAAAAATGCATGGGAAACCCGTTGGATGGTACACTGTGTAATCGGGAAAATTTTCTAAAATGTACCTCATTTTTCCTTTCTTCGTGCTCGGCTTAGTGATTCCCTCTGCAATACTGAAAATCTCCCCACTTGGAGTGTCAGCGCCTTTACCCTCCTGTTATGCACAGTTTGCAAATTGTGCAGAGGATGAACAGGAAGAGGGGAAACAAATGAGAGATTAGCTGTAGGTGTTTGGATGGGCACATGTCACTCTAGTTTCCCATCAGGAAGAAGAATTAAACAAAGGCTCAGCCTGCAACCCCGGAAACAGACTAGGGCCTAAAGCCATCCTGCGGTATTGCAGCCAGCTCACAAATAAGTGAGTTGAAAAATGGAAATCAGGGGCACAGCAATTCACAAACTTGCAGAGTTATAAAGGACAACTATCATCCAGAAATATATTGAGGTCAGGCAGAAAGAGGATTTGAAAGCAAGGCAGAATTGAAGGAAACAGATTTCAAGAGGTAGATTGGAGTCGTCTTTAAAGCACATGAAAAGCGACAGAACTGCGACAATGTTGCCCTTGGCCGAAAAGGGAGTATGTGTATTTTCTTGAATATATTCGGGAAAAAAATGCATACACCCTTTTTGGCCAAGCAAGCCATCAGGCATTGCAAATCCACACTACATAGAAGTGTCACTTACTACCGGTCAAAAGGGCCATCCACAAATAGTGTAAAAACCACAAATGTAGGACAGGCCATGGAGAAAAGGGAGCCTGGTTATGCCGATGGACAGGATGTAAATTGCCAACAGCCTCTCTGGAAAACTGTATGTTGTTTTCTAAAACAGAGCTACAGAGCATAGCACACTTCCACTCATGGGCGTGTATTTTGGGAAAACTAAAAATCCACAACACACAGGAAGCCCAAAATTTAGAGCTGCTCTGTTTACAAGAACCTCGACTTCGGTACACTTTAAATATCCCAGGAAAGGAAAAAAAAATGGATAAAGATGTTGTGGTACTTGTATACAATGGAATGTCACTCAGACATAAAATCAATGTCATAAGGCCAATAGCAGCATAATGAGTGGCTTTAGGTACGATGATGCTAAGTGAAATGAGCCACAAAGAAAAAGAAACTTATTGTAATATATCACTTATAGAGGGAATGTAACATGGATACACATGAACTGAATTTCAAAAGAGAACAGAGTAACACATTTAGAAAACACACTTATGCCTCCTTAAGGGGAAAGTTGACGTGGGGTGATGTGTAAAAGCAGAGTTTGAAATTAGCACAGATACCATACCATATACCAAATATGTAATAGACAAGACGTACTCCTTTCTCAATGAACTGGACATAAATCACCCTATTCACTGAAGAAGAATATATCTGACAGGTAATAATCTTGAAACCTATGTATTTATATGTCTCCATAATGGAATCAAGTGTATGTAGATTGGCATAAACACAGATCAATGGAACAGGACAGAAAGCCCAGAGATAAACCTACATACCTATGGCTATCTCATCTATGACAAAGGAGCTAAGGATATACAATGGAGAAAAGACAGTCTCTTCAGTAATTGGTGCTGGGAAAACTGGACCCCTACACATAAAAGAATGAAATTAGAACACTCCATAACACCATACACAAAAATAAACTCTAAATTGATTAGAGATCTAAATATAAGACCAGACACTATAAAACACTTAGAGCAAACCATAGGCAGAACACTCTATGACATAAATCACAGCATGATCCTTTTTGACCCACCTCCTAGAGAAATGGAAATAAAAACAGAAATCAACAAATGGGACCTAATGAAACTTAAAAGCTTTTACACAGTACAGGTAACATAAACAAGATGCAAAAACAACCCTCAGAATGGAGAAAATATTTTCAAATGAAGCAATTGACAAAGGATTAATCTCCAAACTTTACAAGCACCTCATGTAGCTCAATATCACAAAAACAAACACCCCAATTCAAAAACGGGCAGAAGACCTAAATAGACATTTCTCCAAAGAAGATATACAGATTGACAAGAAACACATGAAAGGATGCTGAACATCACTAATCATTAGAGAAATGCAAATCAAAACTACTGTGAGGTATCACCTCACAGCAGTCAGAGTGGCAATCATCAAAAAATTCTACAAAACACTAAATGCTGGAGAGTCCTTTATTGGAGAAAAGGGAACACACTTGCACTGTGTGTGGGAATGTAAATTGATATGGCCACTAGGGAGAACAGTAAGGAGGTTCCTTTATATAACTAACAATAGAAGTACCATACGACACAACAATCCAACTACTGGGCATTTGCCTTGCGAAAACCATAATTCAAAAAGAGTTATGTACAAAAATGTTCATTGCAGCTCTATTTACAATAGCCAGGACATGGAAGCAACCTAAGTGTCCGTCGACAGATGAATGAATAAAGAAGATCTGGCATATATATAAAATTGAATATTACTCAGCCATAAAAAGAAGCAAAACTGAGTTATTTGTACTGAGGTGGATGGACTTAGAATCTGTCCTACACAGTGAAGTAAGTCAGAAAGGGAAAAACAAATACTGTATGTTAACAGAGATATATGGAATCTAACGAAGAAAAAAAAGTTTTGAAGAACCTAGTGGCAGGATAGGAATAAGGACACAGACATAGAGAAATGATGTGAGGACAACAGAAGGGGGATGGGTAAGATGGGAAGAAGTGAGAGAGTGGCATGGACATAAATACATTACGAAATGTAATACCAATAGCTACTGGGAAGCAGCCACATAGAACAGGGAGATGAGCCCGGTGCTTTGTGACCACCTAAAGGGGTGGGATATGGAGTGTGGGAGGGAGATGCAAGAGGGAGTGGATCTGGTGATATTTGTATATGTATAGCTGATTCACTTTGTTAGACAGCAGAAACTAACACTCCACTGTAAAGCAATTATACTCCAATAAACGTGTAAAAGGAAAAAAAAAAAAGAAAGCCCAGGTATAAACCTACACACCTATGCTCAACTAATCTATGACAAAGGAGGCAAGACTTTACAATGGAGAAATGAGAGTCCCTTCAATCAGTGGTGCTGGGAAATATGGACAGCTACATGTAAAAGAATGAAATTAGAACACTCCCCAACACCATACATAAAAATATATTCAAAATGGATTAGAGACCTTAATGTAAGACTGGACAGTATAAAACTCTGAGAGGAAAACTTACGAAGAATACTCTGACGTAAATCACAGCAAGATCTTTTTTGATCCACCTCCTATACTAATGTAATAAAAAAAAGAAACGAAACAGATGGGACCTAGTGAAACGTAAAAGCTTTTGCAAAGCAAAGGAAACTACAAACAAGACGAAAAGACAACCCTCAGAATTGCAGAAAATATTTCAAACGAATCAATGGACAAATGCTTAATCTCCAATATATATAAACAGCTCATGCAGCTCAATATTAATAAAACAAACAACCCAATATAAAAATGGAAGAATATCTAAATAGACATTTCTTCCAAGAAGAAATAGAGATGGCCAAGATGTACATGAAAATCTGCTCAACATCACTAATTATTAGAGAAATGGAAATCGAAACTACAATGAGGTATCACGTCACACCTGTTAGAATGGGCATCATCAGAAAATCTACAAACAACAAATGCTGGAGAGGGTGTGGAGAAAAGGAACCTTCTTCCACTATTGTTGGGAATGTAAATCGATACAGTCTCTATGGAGAACAGTATGGAGGTTCCTTAAAAAACTAAAAATAGAATTACCATATAATCCAGCAATCCCACTACTGGACATATACCCAGAGAAAACCATAAATCAAAAAGACACATTCACCATAATGTTCATTGCAGCACTATTTACAATAGCCAGGTAATGAAAGCAACCTAAGTGCCCACAGACAGACGAATGGATAAAGATGTGGTACATACATACAATGGAATATTACTCAGCCATACATAGGAATGAAATTAGGTCATTTGTAGAGACCTTGATGGATCTAGAGACTGTCATACAGAGTGAAGTAAGTCAGAAAGAGAAAAACAAATATTGTATATTAATGCATATATGTGGAACCTAGAAAAATGGTACAGATGAACTGGTTTGCAGGGCAGAGATAGAGACACAGATGTAGAGAACAAACATATGGACACCAAGGGCGGAACGTCATGTGAGGGTGGTGGTGGGATGAATTAGGAGACTGGGATTCACATGTGCACACTTATATGTATAAAATAGATATCCAATAAGAACCTGCTGTATAAAAGAAATAAATAAATTTAAAAAAATTAAAAATAAATAAATAACATTTAATAAAATAAAACGGAAAAAAAATTTTTCCCTTCATATAGACGTCTTTATATTAATGCATTATTTCTATGTTTATATATCTAAATTAAAAAAAGAGGAATAAATAAAATCTACCTTGAACCAAAAAGAAAAAAGGAAAAAAAAAAAAAAACAGAAACCACCAGTTATACAGAGTAAAATCGTATAAGGGCACTTGCTCCAGTGGTAAAAAATTCTTAAGTTGGTCAGAGGTGTGAAATAATCTCCCATGCAGTCAGCAGCGATCCCCCCCACAAGGAGCATCCTCATTGCAAAACTGGGGGACTGTGTCGAGGCGTCTGTAAGTAAATGTGAGCTGAGCCCCAGTCCTGCTGCAGCTGAACTCTTCCCACCCTTTCCAGGTAAAACACCTGAATATGTTCAAGAACTTGCAAGCCTAGAGGAAGGGCTGTGGAGCCACACCAGCGGCTGCACGCAGGACGACTTGGTGCCTGTAGGCCATCCAGGATGGTCCTGGACCCAGATGCTCTTCTGGAAGCTTTCCATTTCCCTGCCTGGGATACCCCTCATGCCACGACCCCCACTGCTTTTTTACTTCCTCACCTCTGCCTGGGGAGAAATTCCAGCGGCAGGTATGGGTGACACATCCTCTTCTTTAGCAGGTGGCAGCCTGGCAACTCCTGCAGAAAGTCCAGCAGAGCCCCACTCACACTGGGCCACCCACAAAGCCACGGCCCCTCACTCCCTCCCACCACCCCAGCCCCGACACTGCTGACGGGGCAGAGAATATGGCGTCAGGCACAGCTACAGGATCTCTTGCTGACTGGAGAGGTCTTTATATTGACCACAACCCAGGCACACCTGGGGAGGGCTGGCAGGGAGTGTCAGGCTGCCCAAATCAGCCAATCCTCACCCGTCAGGGGCTCACAGTTGCAGAAAATGAACCTTGCTAAACGGGCCTGGCCCAAGGAACAGGTGTGGGCTCTTGAGAGTCAGGATAGACAAGGGGCTGCAGCTGCGGCTTGTTTTCTTATCATTTTATCTGGTCCATGAGTGGAAAACAACTTCAAGAATACCCTCTCCTAATGAGAGGAACACAGGTGTCAGCGAGAGGAGTGATGGTGGGTGGAGACAGAGGCCTGGTGCCCTGGCTGCAGTGGAAGTGTCTGGAAGACCAGGCAGAGAGAGGCCACACAGAGTGATACCCAGGGACACAGAACTGTCAGAGCTCTTGTTTGTTAGTTCAAGCCCTGCTCTGAGGTGTTCTCTGTCAGCTGTGAGCGACAGGTGAGCTGTGGGTTCTCTGCAAGTTGTGCTATGTGCACGGTTCCTGTGGGTCCAGCCCTGCTGGGGTACCTGCCCAGGGGAGCTCCGTATCCTGGGAAGGGCCTGACTATGAGATCCCCATGGGCTGCTTTGTAGCTGCACAGATGAGTTCCATACTCTGGGAGAGAGTTGACCACAAGAGCCCCGTGGGCTGTGGGGTGTGGGGAGCAGCCCAGGTGAGCTCAATATACTGGGATTGGCCTGACCACGAGAGCCCCATGGGCTGATGGAGACCTGGTAAAGGATATCAGGACAGTCAGTGAAGCCACAGAGGATATACATCCAGTAGCTCCTATTTCCTACACCCTGCTGGTCATTCTACCATCCACCAAGCCATGGCATTCTGTATTAGACTTCAATGATGCCTTCTGTATTCCAATCATCTCAGAGTCACAGGAATTTTTGGCTTGTGAGTGGCAGGACACAACATGCAACAAAAGCAATAATGCTGGGCCATCCTGCCCCAATGGTTCAAAAATCCCCACACCATCATTGGGGAAATGTCCTCTAAAGACCTAAAAGTTCTACCTCTGTAAAAGGGAACCCTCCTTCAATATGCAGATGACATTCTGATTGTCAGGTCTACTAAAGACGCCTCTGCACTACCTAGCCAAGAAAGGATAGAAGGTGTCCAAGAAAAAGGCTCAAATATCCCAGGCTAAGGTGACATGCCTGGGCTTCATTCTCACAGATATTAGGACAAATGCATCCCAGGATAGGGAAGAAGACATTTGCGGCCTTACCTCTTCTAAAACTAGAAGACAGCTTAGGGGTTCCTGCGGAGGCCAAGGTTTTCTGCATCTGGATCCATAACTACAGTCTAATAGCTGGGCCTCTACATGAAACACTGACACGAAAATATGATGATCCTTTAGGATAGAATCCAGAAACAGCCTTTCAAGAATGGAAAGAGCAGTCAATTCAGGCCCTTGCCCAGGAACTCCCTAATTTAGCTAAACCCTTTGAACTTTACATACCCGGTCAAAGGTTAATCACCCTTGGAGCCTTAGTGCAAAAACTGGGACCATTTGAAATGGAGCAACACAAGAATGCCCTTCAGGTATGACAAACTATGGTCACCAAGGGCTTTGCTCACCGCCACATAAGGCCAGGATACTGGGGTATCTAAAAAGCTGGAAATCAGCAGCCCGCAAGGCCAGCTCCCTCCTAAGGGAAAAGGACCCCACGTGGTGATCCTAACCACCCATCATGCCCTGAAGTTGCAAGGGTCGCCCTGTGGACACACTGACCTCGAGTGAGGAGGCCCTCCAACTCCAAACTCCAGAGAGACAAACGGGGGCAATGGGCCCCCAAGAAGACACGTGTGACCAACACTTGACCTGGAGTTTCTCTCAGAAAACAAGTCTGTGCCCCGAAAGAGCAGACTACTGCTTGGAGGACTTACTGCAACCAGGGGGGAGCTAATAAGCTTGGGGGTGAATCGTATATTCACAATTTCACCATAGAAAACCCTACAGACACCGCGGTGATGGTGGCCAATATGACAGGCTGGACTGCTGGCTACTTCAAAAGGCCGTTGACTCAGTGGACGTCATGGTCCTGGATCACCACCGACCCTGGACTGTCTGGGAGTTGAGCGGGGAGGGCTCTGACACATGGTGCTGTTTGTACATTAATTCAGGGACCTAATTAAAGAAAGCACAGACCACTGGTCAGAGCATCTAGGCTGGCAAAAACCGTCAGCCTAAGGTCGCCGAACAAATGTGGGGTGGGGTGAAACCTGCCACAGAAGCATCTCTGTGCATCTCTTTCCTGGACCCTTAAAGGTCAATCGAATCTATAACACTTCCAATGCTGGTGCTCAGGTGGACGAGCAGTGAGGCAGGAGGCATTAGGACAATCAACCTCACCTGGACGCTGCTGGGGAGAAATTTTGCCCCTCCCCTGTGTATGAGGGCTCCCAGCTCAGCATGAAGCAGTTACAAAAGAGGGGTCTGCACCATCAGCACCCCAAGAATGAGGAACGGGACAAAAAGCAGAGGAGGTGTTCATCTCTGGCAACGTTCATTAAAAATTCCTGGGAGATAAAAAGAGAATCTGGGCAATAAAATAAAGTCTAACCTGTTTTTCCTTTGTGCTTTGTCTAATTTCACGTGCTCCTAGGGTTCCACATGCAGAGGTCCCACACCCGGCACTTCAGACACGATTTCCTAGTGCAGAATGGCTGGGTCGACACCTCAGCTAGTGGGGTCCCATGCAGACTCCGCAACATAGAGACTGAGCTGCAGCCAACCCAGCACTCGAGAGCTCCATCCCCTCCCTCCTGCTGACGCTGCCGGGACCCCTACACAACAGCCCAGCCCACAGCCCGTGGGGGAGTGCACGCTCTCACCTCTCCATTCTGTTTTCAAAATATAAAATTTCCTTTGCTTCTGAACCAAACTCAGTCTTGATCTGTTGGCTCCATTGACACTGGGCACGGGGACTCCTGTTGGGGTCCACTCTGGAGGATCAGTAACAGAAATTGAGAACATTGTAACTTCAGTGAACAGATGTGTGAGCCAAACTGTAGTTAACATAGAGCAGTGTATAAGGCTCGGGTAAAATAAGATGTTTCTAAGACTTACATTTGATATTTCAATCACTTTATTATAAGCAAGTTCAGTGAAGACGTCTGTCTTATTTGTCAGGTCAACATTAGAGAAATGAAGTGATTTATTCCCAAGGATGTACATCGAATACTCTTGGCTGAAGCTTCAATCTTGTTTTGAATGCTTTTCCATTGAAAATGATACCTCTCTTTCAGCTTCCCCATTTCTGAGAAGTATAAAATCTTATAATTTATTATTACCAAAGGGGAAAGGTAGGAGAAGGGATAAATTAACAGTTTGGGATTAACACATACACACTGCTATGTATAAAACAGTTCATCAACAAGGAACTACTGTATAGCACAGGGAAATACACTGAATATTTTGCAGTAACCTATAAGGGGAAATAATCTGAAAAAGAATAGATATTTTTATTGACATCATTTATCAATGCCAGATAAAATGTAACATAAGCAAGGCCGATGTTGAGCACTTCTGATCCCGAAGATTTCAATCATCTAAAGTTTGGACTCTGCCTGTTTCCCAAGGCCCTTAATGGACATACATGTAGCCATAGCTTAAACATTCCCCAGTTTCGGGTTCGGGTAGGCACTAATTTGGAA
The DNA here is from genome assembly GCF_949752795.1 of Hyperoodon ampullatus. Lineage (NCBI taxonomy): Eukaryota > Metazoa > Chordata > Mammalia > Artiodactyla > Ziphiidae > Hyperoodon > Hyperoodon ampullatus. The sequence continues at coordinate 956,571 of NW_027641092.1, forward strand.
AAAAACGCTGGTGTTCCCCTTATATGCACGGGACCCTATCTACGGCTAAAACATGCCTGTCACACCTAGAGGATGGTACACCATTTGATCGGAAACAGTTTGGAAAAGGCACCTCATCTCCTCATCGCCTGGTGCTCGGGTTCACCCCTCCAGCATCATTCCTAACAATCTCCTCACTTGGAGATATCAGCACCGTCAACATCCTGTTGCACACAGTTTGGAATTTGTCCAGAGGATGAAGCGGAAGGATGAGAAAAATTTAGAGACAAGTCTTAGGTTTTCAGACAGGCACATGCCACTCTAATTTCCAATCCGGAAGGCAAATTCATCAAAGGCTAGAATTGCCCACAGAAACAGAATAGTGCTAGAGGAAATCCCGCTGTTTTGTGTCCAGTTTCCAAAAACACAAGTTGAAAAATGGAACTCAGGGGCACTAAAATTCATGAAACTGCAGAGGTAAAAATATCTATCATCAAAAAATGTCTTGAGGTAAGTCACAGAAAAGGACTTGTAAGCAAGGGAGAGTGGCAGGAAACAGATTTGAAGAGGTGGAAAGGACTCCCCATTAAAGCAAAAGAAAAGGGGCTGTACATCACCAATGATGCAGTTGGCCAAAAAGGGCGTATGCATTTTTTCTGAATATATTCAAGTAAAGGCCATACACACTTTTTATCCAACCAAACAGGTGGGCACTGGAAATCAATAATACAAAATGTATCACTTCACATCAGTCAGAAAGGCCATCCACATAAAGTGTAAACACCCGAAATGCAGGAGAGGGTGAGGAGAAAAGGGAGCCCTGTGAGGCTGATAGTGGAAAAGTAATTTGCCAACGGCCACTCTGGAGAAGTGTATTGTGTTTGCTAAAACACCGAAAAAATGAGCTACAGAGCATAGGGCACTTGCACTCATGGGCGTATACCTTGGGAAAAACAAAAATCAACAGAAAACAGGAACCCCAACGTTTACCACCTCTCTGTTAAAAAGGGCCTCAACTTGGATATAAAATAAATGTCCCTGGAAGGATAAAATGGATAAAAGAGATGGGGTACTTATGTAGAGTGGAATATTACTCATCCAGAAATCAATGAAATAAGGCCAGTTGTAACAATTCTGGAGGAGATACATACGATCATTCTAAGTGACGTATGTCAGAAAGAAAAAGACACATATCACAAGATGTCACTTAAAGGTGGAATCAAAAATGGCTACACATGAAATAAATTACGAAACAGAAACATAGTCAAATATGTAGAAAATAGACATAAGGCTGCTAAATGGGAAAGGTAGGGAAGGGTGAGGTATTATCCAGGAGGTTGAAATTAGCAAAGATACCATTCCAAGTACCAAATTGAATAACTGACAAGGCCTACACGGTACCTCAAAGAACTGCACTCAGCACACTCAAGTCACTGGAAAATAATACATATGACTGGTAAGCATCTGAAAAATAATTTATTGTTGTCTCACAGTACATGAATCAATTGGATGCACAGCAGCAAAAAACAGAGCTTTGAAAATCAGCTGTAACCAATATAAAAATAAATTTAAAAATATGTATAAAAACAGTGAGACAGACAAAAATTCTTACAACTTTTGTTGAAGGACTACGATGTAACATGTATTGAACACATGTAGACCCACAGCAGGATGATATATAAGGCTGGAAGCTATGCACGCTAAGAGATGTTAGAGAGGCTGGGTGAGGAAATGCAGACCTTTTAAAGTAATACTGCCTGGTACCCATTCCATGGGTCCCAAATCTGCAGGTTCAAGGGAATCTTCCGAAAGCGAAAACATGCCTTTGAAACCGAGACGAATGTACACTGTGTTATCAGGAAAGGTGTCGAAAATGCACCTCATTTTTGATCTCCTGGTGCTGGGGTTCACAATTCCAGCCAAATTACTAACAATCTCCCCACTTGGAGAATCAGCACCTTTAACCTCCTGTTTCACACAGTTTGCAAATTGTGCAGAGGATAAATGGGAATAGGGGGAACCAATGAGAGACTAGCTGTATGAGTTTTGACAGGCACATGTCACTCTAATTTACCATTAGGAAGAAGAATTAACCAAAGGCTCAGCCTGCCTCCCCAGAACCAGAATAGGGCCGGAAGCAATACAATGGTTTGGCGGCCAGCTCACAAAAAATTCGAGTTGTAAAATGGAGCTCAGGAGCAGATAATTCAAAGACCTGCAAAGATAAAAATGATAACCAACGTCCAAAAATATATTCAGGTACGGCAACGAAAAGGATCTGAATGAGAGGCAGAATTGCAGGAAACAGATTTCAAAAGGTAGATTGGACTCACATTTAAAGCATATGAAAAGCAGGAGAATTTCTAAAATGATGCAGTTGGGTAAAATGGTGTATGCGTTTTTTGGTGAACATCTTCAGGAAAAAAACACATACAGAGTTTTTGGCCAAGCAAGCAAGCAGGAAATGCAAATCCGCACAACAAAGAAGTCTCAATTTCCACTGCTCAGAAAGGCCATCCAAAAAATATGTACAAACCAGAAGTGCAGGAGAGGCCATGGAGAACACGGAGCTACTCACGCTGATGGGTGGGGTATAAATATCCAAGAGCCACTCTGAAGAAGTGTATGCTGTTTCCTAAAACATTTAAATACAAAGCTACCGTGCATAGGGCACTTCCACTCATGGGCCTATAACTTGGGAAGACTAAATATCAACAAGACACAGGCACCCCAAAGTTTAAGGCTGCTCTGCAAACAAGGACCTCAACTTCAGTACACCTTAAATATTCCAGGAAAGAGAAAATTGTGTAAAGAACTTGTGGTAATTTTGTTCAAAAGAATATCACTCAGACATAAAATCAATGTCATAAGGCCAGTAGCAGCATAATGAGTGGATTTAGGTACGATGATTCTAAGTGAAATAAGTCACACAGAAAAAGAAGCTTATCATAAGATATCACTTAGGAAGGTCCTGTAAACATGGCTACACATGAACTGAGTTAGGAAAGAGAACAGAGTCTCACATTGAGAAAACACTCTTATGCCTGCTTAAGCGGGAAGGAGAGTTGGGCTGATGCATAAAGCCAGAGTTTGATATTAGCACAGGTACCATTCCATAAACCAAATACAGAATAGACAAAACCTACACCTTCCTCAGTGAACGGGACTCAACAAACCTATTCCCCGCAGAGGAATATATCTGACTAGTAAGAATCTTAAAACCTATATATTGATATGTCTCCATAAGGGAATCAAGTGTGTCTAGACCGGCATAAACACGTCGGTGAAAATCAGCTCAAACCCATTATAAAAATGAACTTCAAAAACAAAACAAACCAAAAAAAAAAAAAAAACAGGGTAATTCTTACACAATTCATTCAGGGGTTCTGATGAAACCTGAAATGACGCTATCTGCAAAGACAGCTAGATGAGACATAAGGCTGGACACTTGGGAATGAGAGGACTGGTGAGATTGGGTGAGAAAATGCAGACCCTTTAAAGCAGTATTGCATGCCACCCATTCCATGGGTCCCAACTCTCCAGGTAGAAGGGAATATAACTACAGTTATAACATGTATGGGAAACCTAGAGAATGGACACCCTGTGATGGTGTAAGATTTGTAAAAGGCTCCTAATTTTTCCTCTCCTTCTGCTCCAGTTTGGCAATCCAACTGCTTTACTATCAATCTCCCACCTTGGAGAGTCAGCCCCTATAACCTGCTGCTTTGCACAGTTTGCAAATTGTGCAGAGGATGAAAGGGAAGAGGGAGAACCAATCAGAGATTAGCTGTAGGCATTTGGAGGGACATATGTCAGTCTAATTTCCCGTCTGGAAGAAGAATTAACCAAAGCGTCAGCCTGCAGCCCCGGAACCAGTATATGTCCTGAAGCAAAATTGTGGATATGCGGGCAGCTCACAAAAACGCGAGTTGAAAATTGGAGTTCGGGGCAGATCAATTCACAAACCTGCAGAGTTATAAAGGACAACTCACTTCCAAAAATCAGTTGAAGGAAGGCAACGAAGGGGACTTGAAAATGAGGCAGAATTGCACAAAACATATTTCACGAGGTAAATTGGAATCGCCTTTGAAGCACAGGAAAAGCGTAACAACTTCGACAATGATGCACTTGGCCAAAAAGAGCGTATGCATTTTCTGCTGAATATATTCAGGAGAAAACACATACGCTCTTTTTGGCCAATCAAGTAAGTGCACAATGCAAATCTGCACTACAAAGAATTGTCAATTCCCGCTGGTCAAAAGGGACATCCGAAAATCTGTTAAAACCAGAAAACAAAGACAGAGATGACAAGGGCATGAAGCAATGTGATCCCAAGGGTCATGGAGGATTGTGATGACAAGGTCATGTAGCATTTTGCTGAAAAATGCATGGAGCATTGTGATTACAGGGGTCATGGAGCATTGGGATGACAAGGGCATGGATCATTGTGATGACAAGGATTATGGAGAATTTTAATGACAAGAGTCCCGGATCATTGTGTTGTCAGGGGTCATGGAGCGTTGTGATGACAGTGGTCATGGAGCATTGTGATGACAAGGGATTTGGAGAAGTGAGATGAGAAATTCATGGAGATTTGGGCTGAAAATGTTCATGGAGTATTGTGATGACAGGGGTCATGGAGCATTGTGATGACATGGGCATGGAACATTCTGCTGAGAAAAACATGGAGCATTCTGATGACATGCATCATGGAGCTTTGTGAGGACAAGGGCATGGAGCATTGTGATTACAGGGGTCTAGGAGCACTGTGAAGAAAAGGGCATGGATCATTGTAATGAAAAAGGCATGGAGCATTGTCATGACAGGGTTCAAGGAGCATATTGACGACAAGTGTCAGGGAGCATAGTGATGACAAGGATATTGAGCATTGTGATGACAAAGTTCATGGAGAATTTTGATGAGAAGACAATGGATAATTGTGAAGACGAGCATCATGGGGAGTTGTGATGACAAGTGTTATGGAACATTGTGATCACAAGGGTTTGCAGCATTGTGATGACAGAGAATATAGAGCATTATGATTTCACTGTGATGTCAATGGCATGAAGCATTATGATGATGGGCAGGGTGCATTGTGATGACAGGGTTCATGGAGCATTGAGATGAAAAGGGGCATGGAACACTGTGATTAAAGGAGTCTTGGAGCATTGTGATGACACAGGCATGGAGCATTGTGAATAAGAAGGCCATGGAGCATTCTGATGACATGCGTCATGGAGTTTTGTGATGACAAGTGCATGGAGCATTGTGATTACAGGGTCTTGGAGCATTGTGATGACAAGGGTCATGGAGTCTTGTGATGACAAGGCCGTGGAACCTTGTGATGGCAGGTTTCATGGAGCATTGTTATGACAGGGGTAACGGAGCATTGTGATGACAAGGGCATCAGCATTGGTCTGAAAAGTTTCATGGATTATTGTGATGAAAGTGGGCATGGAACATTGTGATGAGATGGGCATCGAGCATTGGTATCACAAGCGTCATGGAGCTTTGTGATGACAAGTGCATGGAGCAATTTGATGAGAGGGTTCATGGAGCATTGTGATGACAATGGCATTGTGATGCCAAGGGTTATGGAGCATTGTGATGACAAATGTCATGGAGCAGTTTGATGACAAGGGCATGGTGCTTTGTGAAGGGAAGGGCAGGGAGCATTTTGATGACAGGGTCATGGAGCAATTTGATGAAAAGTGTCATGGAATATTTTGATTACAGGGGTTATAGAATACTGTGATGTCAGGGGTCATGTAGCAGTGTGATGAAAAGGGTCATGGAGCATTTTGATGACAGGGGTTATGGAACATTGTGATGTCAGGGGTCATCAAATATTGTGATGATAAGTGCATGTAGCATTTTGATGACAGGGGCCATGGAACATTGTGATGATAGGGGTGATGGAGTATTGGGATGACTAGTGATGGAACATTGTGATATCAGTGGTGAGAGAGCATTTTGATGAGAAGTGCATGGAGCACTGTGATGACAAGGTTTATGCAGCATTTTGATGACAAGGATGTGGAGCATTGTGATGACAAGCACATGGCACATTGTGATGACAAGGGTCATAGAGCATTGTGCTGAGAAACGCATAGAGCATTGTGATGACAAGGGTCAGAGAGCATTGTGATGAAAAGTTCATGGAGCACTGTGGTGACAAAAGTCACAGAGACTTGTGATGACGAGGGCATGGACCATTGTGATGAGAAAGGTCATGAAGCATTGTGATGACCGGAGTCACGGAGCATTGTGATGACGGCTCATGAAGCATTGTGATGACAAGGGCTTTGAGCATTGTGATGACAGGGGCATGGAGCATTGGTCTTACAAGTTTCATGCATTATTGCAATAATATTGGGAATGGCGCATTGTGATGACAAGGGCATGGAGCATTGTGATGACAAGGTCATGCATTATTGTGAAGACAGGTGTCTGGGAACATTGTGAAGACATATGTCATGGCCCATTATGATGACAATGCCTTGGAGCATTGTGATGCCAATTGTCATGGAGGTTTGTGATGACAAAGGTAATGGAGCATTGTGATGGCAAGGGCTTGGAGCATTGTGATGACAAGGGTCATGGAGCACTGTGCTGAGACGGGCATGGAGCACTGTGATGACAATGGTCATGGTGCATTCTGCTGAGAAAGGCATGGAGCATTTTGATGACAAGGGTCACAGACCACTATGATGAAAAGTTCATGGAGCATTGTGGTGACAAATGTCACAGAGCCTTGTGATGACGGGGGCATGGACCATTGTGATGACAAGAGTCATGAAGCATTGTGATGACGGGAGTCACGGAGCATTGTGATGACTGGGGTCATGGAGCAGTGTCATGACAATTGCGTGGAGCATTGTGATGACAGGGGCATGGAGCATTGGTCTGACAAGTTTCATGGATTATTGTGATGACAGTGCACATGGCGCACTGTGATGACAAGGGCATGGAGAATTGTGATTACAAGGTCATGCAGAATTGTGAAGACAGGGGTCTGGGAGCATTGTGATGACATATGTCATGGTCCATTGTGATGACAATGGCGTGGAGCATTTTGATGACAGGGGTCATGGAGCATTGTGATGACAAGGGTCATGGAGCATTCTGATGACAAGCTTGTGGAGTAATGTGATGACAATGGCATGGAGCATTGTGATGAAAAGGGCATGGAGCATTGTGATGAAAAAGGCATGGAGCCTTTTCATGAGAGTGTTCAAGAGGCATTCTGACGACAAGTGTCAGGGAGCATTGTGATGACCAGTGTATTGAGCATTGTGATGACAAATGCATGTTATATTTTGATGACAAGGGTCATGGAGCACTGTGATGACAAGCGTCATGGAGTATTGTGATTACAGGGGTCTTGGAGCATTGGGATGGCAAGGGCATGAATCCTTGTGATGACAAGTGTCATGGAGCATTTTGATGACAATAGTCCCGGATCATTGTGTTGTCTGGTGTCATGGAGCGTTGTGATGACAGTGGTCATGGAGCATTGTGATGACTGGGGTCATGGAGCATTGTGATGACAGGGGTCATGGAGCATTGTGATCAGAAGTTCATGGAGCATTGGGCTGACAATAATCATTGAGCATTGTGATGGCAGGGGTAATGGAGCATTGTGATGCCAATGGAATGGAGCATTGTGATGACAAGGTCCTGGAGCATTGTGAGGAGAAGACCATGGAGCCTTGTGATGACAAGTATCATGGTGCATTCTGATGAAAAGGGGCTTGGAGCATTGTGATTACATGGGTCTTGGAGCATTGAGATGAATAGAGCATGGATGATTGTGATGAAAAAGCATGGAGCCTTGTCATGAGAGGGTTCAAGGAGCATACTGACGACAAGTGTCAGGGAGCATTGTGATGACAAGTGTATTGAGCATTGTGATGACAAACTTCATGGAGCATTGTGATGAGAAGACCATGGATAATTGTGATGACGAGCGTCATGGGGAGTTGTGATGACAAGTGTTATGGAACATTGTGAACACAAGGGTTTGGAGCATCGTGATGACAGAGGTCATTGAGCATTTTGATTTCATTGTGATGACAATAGCATGAAGCATTATGATGATGGGCATGGTTCATTGTGATGACAGAGTTCAGGGGGCATTGAGATGAAAAGGGGCATGGAGCATTGTGATTACAGGTGTCTTGGAGCATTGTGATGAAAAGGGCATGGAGCATTGTGATGAGAAGGCCATGGAGCTGTCTGATGACATGCGTCATGGAGCTTTGTGATGACAAGAGCATGGAGCATTGTTATTACAGGGGTCTTGGAGCATTGTGATGACAAGGGTCATGGAGCCTTGTGATGACAAGGCTGTGGAACACTGTCATGACAGGGGTGAGGGAGTATCGTAATGACTAGTGATGAAATATTTTGATATCAGTGGTGAAAGAGCATTTTGATGAGAAGTTCATGGAGCTTTGTGATGACAATTTTATGGAGCATTGTGATGACAAAGTTGTGAAACATTGTGATGACAGGTGCATGGCACATTGTGAAGACATGGGTCATGGAGCATTGTTCGGACAATTGCATGGAGCATTGTGATGACAAGGGTCATGGAGCACTCTGCTGACAAAGGCATGTAGCATTGTGATGACAAGGGTCACAGAGCATTGTGATGAAAACTTCAGGGAGAATTATGGAGACAAAGTTCACAGAGCCCTGTGATGACGAGGGCATGGACCACTGTGATGACAAAGGTCATGAAGCATTGTGATGACTGGAGTCATGGAGCATTCTCATGACAAGGGCATGGAGCACTGTGATGACAGGGGCATGGAGCATTTGTCTGACAAGTTTCATGGATTATTGTGATGACAGTGGGAATGGCACATTGTGATGACTAGGGCATGGAGGATTGTTATGACCAGGTCATGGAATATTGTGAAGACAGGTGTCAGGGAGCATTGTGATGACATATGTCATGGTGCATTATGATGACAATGGCATGGAGCATTGTGAAGCCAAGTGTCATGGAGGATTTTGATGACAAAGGTAATGGAGCATTGTAATGACAAGGGTTTGGAGCATTGTGATGACAATGGACATGGTGCATTGTGATGACAAGGGCATGGAGCATTGTGATGACAAGGGCCATTGAGAATTTTGATGACAAGGTCGTGAAGCATTGTGATGACAAGCATATGGAGCTTGCTATGACAGGGGTCATGGAGCATTGTGATGACAATTGCATGGAGAATTGTGATGACAAGAGCATGTAACATTGTGATGAGAAGTGTCATGGAGCACTGTGATGGCAAAACCGTGGAGCATTGTGATGAGATGATCATGGATAATTGTGATGACGAGCGTCATGGAGCACTGTAATGACAAGGGGCGTGGAGCATTGTGATGACAGGTGTCATGGAGCATTGTGATGACAGGTGTCATGGAGCATTGTGATGACAAGTGTCATGGAACATTGTGATGACAACTTGTGGAGTATTGTGATGACAATGGCATGGAACCTTGTGATGAAAAGGGCATGGAGCATTGTGATGAAAAAGGCATGGAGCCTTTTAATGACAGGGTTCAAGGAGCATTCTGACGACAAGTGTCAGGGAGCATTGTGATGACAAGTGTATTGAGCATTGTGATGACAAAGTGCATGGAGCATTGTGATGACACGGGCATGGAGTATTGTGATGACAGGCATCATGGAGCGTTGTGATGACAAGTGTTGTGGAACAATGTGATCACAAGGGTTTGGAGCATTGTGATGACAGAGGTCATGGATCATTTGTATATCAAGGAGCATGGAGCATTGTGATGACAGTGGTCATGGAGCATAGTGATGAGAAGATCATAGAGCATTGGGCTGAAAATATTCATGGGGTATTGTGATTACAGGGGTCTTCGAGCATTGTGATGTAAAGGTCATGGAACCTTGTCATGACAGGGTTCAAGGAGCATACTGATGACAAGTGTCAGGGAGCATTGTGATGACAAGTGTATTGAGCATTGTGATAACAAAGTTCATGGAGCATTGTGCTGAGAAGCCCATGGATAACTGTGATGAGGAGCGTCATGGAGCATTGTGATGACAAGTGTTATGGAACATTGTGATCACAAGGGTTTGGAGCATTGTGATGACAGAGGTCATGGAGCATTTTGATTTCATTGTGATGACAATAGCATGAAGCATTATGATGATGGGCATGGTGCATTGTGATGACAGGGTTCATGGAGCATTGAGATGAAAAGGGGCATGGAGCATTGTGATTACAGGGGCATGGATCATTGTGAATGAGAAGGCCATGGAGCATTCTGATGACATGCGCCATGGAGCTTTGTGATGACAAGTGCATTGAGCACTGTGATTACAGGGTCTTGGTGCACGGTGATGACAACGGTCATGGAGACTTATAGTGACAAGGCCGTGAAACCTTGTGATGTCAGGTGTCATGGAGCATTGTTATGACAGGGTAGTGGAGCATTGTAGACAAGGGCATCAGAATTGGTATGAAAAGTTTCATGGATTATTGTGATGAGAGTGGGCATGGAGCATTGTGATGACAAGGTCACGGAACACTGTGTTACATGGGTCATGGAGGAACGTAATGACAAGTGCATGGAACATTGTGATGAGAAGTGCATCGAGCATTGATATCACAAGCGTCATGGAGCTTTGTGATGACAAGTGCATGGAGCAATTTGATGAGAGGGTTCATGGAGCATTGTGATGACAATGGCATGGATCATTGTGATGCCAATGGTTATGGAGCTTTGTGGTGACAAATGTCACAGAGCCTTGTGATGATGAGGCTATGGACCATTGTGATGACAAAGGTCATGAATCATTGTGATGACTGGAGTCATGGAGCATTGTGATGACAGGGGTCATGGTGCATTGTGATGACAAGTGTGTGGAGCATTGTGATGACAGGGGAATGGATCATTGGTCTGACAAGTTTCATGGATTATTGTGATGACAGTGCACATGGCGCACTGTGATGACAAGGGCATGGAGCATTGTGATGCCAAGGTCATGTAGAATTGTGAAGACGGGTCAGGGAGCATTGTGATGACATATGTCATGGTCCATTGTGATGACAATGGCATGGAGCATTGTGATGCCAAGTGTCATGGAGGATTGTGATGACAAAGGTAATGTTGCATTGTGATGACAAGGGCTTGGAGCATTGTGATGACAAGGGCCATTGAGAATTTTGATGACAAGGTCGTGAAGCATCGTGATGACAATGCATGGAGCTTGCTATGACAGGGGTCATGGAGCATTGCGATGACAAGTGCATGGATAATTGTGATGAAAAGTGCACGTAACATTGTGATGAGATGTGTCATGGCTCATTGTGATGACAAGGGCATGGACCATTGTGATGACAAGTGTCATGGAGCATTTTGATGACAAGAGTCCCGGATCATTGTGTTGTCAGAGGTCATGTAGGGTTGTGATGACATTTGTCATGGAGCATTGTGATGACAGGTGTCAAGGAGCACAGTGATGAGAATGTCATGGAACACTGTGCTGAAAATGTTCATGGCGTATTGTGATGACAGGAGTCATGGAGCATTGTGATGACAAGAGAAAGGAGCATTGTGATGACAAGGTCCTGGAGCATTGTGATGAGAAAACCATGGAGCCTTGTAATGAAACTCTCATGGAGCATTCTAATGAAAATGGGCATGGAGCATTGTGATTACAGGGGTCGTGGAACATTCTGATGACAAGGGAATGGTGCATTGTGATGAGAAAGCCATGGAGCATTCTGAAGACATGCATCATGGAGCTTTGTGATGACAAGGACATGGAGCATTGTGATTTCATGTGTATGGAGCCTTGTGATGACAAGGCTGTGGAACATTGTGATGACTGTGATCATGGAGCATTGTTATGACAGTGGTAATGGAGCATTGTGATGACAAGGCCATGGGGCATTGGTCTGAAATGTTTCATGGATTATTGTGATGAGAGTGGGACTGGAGCCCTGTGATGACAAGGGCCTGGAACACTGTGGTACAGGGTTCATGGAGGACTGTAATGACAAGGGCATGGAGCATTGTTATGAGAAGGGCATCGAACATTGTGATGACAAGCGTCATGGACATTTGTGATGACAAGGGCATGGAGCAATGTGATGAGAAGGTACCTGGAGCATTGTGATGACAATGACATGGAGCACTGTGAGGCCAAGGGTCATTGAACTTTGTGATGACAAAAGTTATGGAGCATTTTGATGACATGTGTTATGGAGCATTTTGAGGTCAGGGGTCATGGAGCACTGTGATGATAAGTGCATGTAGTATTGTGATGACAGGGGTCATGGAACATTGTGATGAGAAGGGTGAGGGAGTATTGTGATGACTAGTTATGGAACAGTGTGATATCAGTGGTGAAAGAGCATTTTGATGAGAAGTGCAGGGAACACTGTGATGACAAGCTGGTGGAGCATTGTGTTTACAAGCGCATGGAGCATTGTGATGACAAGTGTCTTTGTGTATTGTGCTGAGAAAGGCATGGAGCATTGTGATGACAAGGGTCATGGAGCATTGTGATGAAAAGTTCATGGAGCATTGTGGTGACAGGTCACAGAGCCTTGTGATGACGAGGGCACTGACCATTGTGTTCACAAAGATCATGAAGCATTGTGATGAATGGAGTCACGGAGCATTGTGATGACAGCGGCCATGGAGCATTGGGATATCAAGGGCATGGAGCATTGTGATGACAGGGGCATGGAGCATTTTGATGATAAAACCCTGAAGCATTGTGATGAGAAGACCTTGGGTAATTGTGATGACGAGCATCCTGGAGCACTGTACTGACAAGGGGCATGGAGCATTGTGATGACAGGTGTCAGGGAACATTGTGATGACAGAGGTCATGCAGCATTGTGATGACAAGGGCATGGAGTATTGTGATGACAAGGGCTTGGAACATTGTGATGACAAGTGTCATGGAGCATTGTGATGACAATGGCATGGAGCATTGTGATGACAACGTCATGGATTATTGTTAAGACAGGTGTCAGGGAGCATTGTGATGACATATGTCATGTTCCATTGTGATGCCAATGACATGGAACATTGTGATGCCAAGTGTCATGGAGGATTGTGATGACAAAGGTAAAGGAGCTTTGTGATGACAAGGGCATGGGTCATTGTGATGACAAGGGCCATTGAGAATTTTAATGACCAGGTCTTGAAACATTGTGATGACAAGCGCATGGAGCTTGCTATGACAGGGGTCCTGGAGCATTGTGATGACAAGTGCATGCAGAATTGTGATGACAAGAGCATATAACATTGTGAGGAGAAGTGTCAAGGAGCATTGTGATGATAAGGACGTGGAGAATTGTGATGACAAGGGACATGGAGCATTGAGATGACCAGGGCGTGGAGCATTGTGATGGTAAAACCCTGAAGCATTGTGATGAGAAGACCTTGGGTAACTGTGATGACGAGCATCATGGAGCACTGTACTGACAAGGGGCATGGAGCATTGTAATGACAGGTGTCAGGGAACATTGTGATGACAGAGGTCATGGAGCATTGTGATGACAAGTGCATGGAGTATTGTGATGACAAGGGCTTGGAGCATTGTGATGACAAGTGTCATGGAGCATTGTGATGACAATGGCATAGAGCATTGTGATGACAACGTCATGGATTATTGTTAAGATAGGTGTCAGGGAGCATTGTGATGACATATGTCATGTTCCATTGTGATGCCAATGACATGGAGCATTGTGATGCCAAGTGTCATGGAGGATTTTGATGACAAAGTTAATGGAGCATTGTAATGACAAGGGCTTGGAGCACTGTGATGACAATGGACATGGTGCATTGTGATGACAAGGGCATGGAGCATTGTGATGAAAAGGGCCTTTGAGAATTTTGATGACAAGGTCGTGAAGCATTGTGATGACAAGCATATGGAGCTTGCTATGACAGGGGTAATGGAGCATTGCGATGACAATTGCATGGAGAATTGTGATGGCAAGAGCATGTAACATTGTGATGAGAAGTGTCATGGAGCATTGTGATGGCAAGTCCGTGGAGCATTGTGATGAGAAGATCATGGATAATTGTGATGACGAGCGTCATGGAGCACTGTAATGACAAGGGGCGTGGAGCATTGTGATGACAGGTGTCATGGAGCATTGTGATGACAGGTGTCATGGAGCATTGTGATGACAAGTGTCATGGAACATTCTGATGACAAGCTTGTGGAGTATTGTGATGACAATGGCATGGAACCTTGTGATGAAAAGGGCATGGAGCATTGTGATGAAAAAGGCATGGAGCCTTTTAATAACAGGGTTCAAGGAGCATTCTGACGACAAGTGTCAGGGAGCATTGTGATGACAATTGTATTGAGCATTGTGATGACAAAGTGCATGGAGCATTGTGATGACACGGGCATGGAGTATTGTGATGACAGGCATCATGGAACGTTGTGATGACAAGTGTTGTGGAACAATGTGATCACAAGGGTTTGGAGCATTGTGATGACAGAGGTCATGGATCATTTTTATATCAAGGACCATGGAGCATTGTGATGACAGTGGTCATGGAGCATAGTGATGAGAAGATCATAGAGCATTGGGCTGAAAATATTCATGGAGTATTGTGATTACAGGGGTCTTCGAGCATTGTGATGAAAAGGTCATGGAGCCTTGTCATGACAGGGTTCAAGGAGCATACTGATGACAAGTGTCAGGGAGCATTGTGATGACAAGTGTATTGAGCATTGTGATAACAAAGTTCATGGAGCATTGTGCTGAGAAGACCATGGATAACTGTGATGAGGAGCGTCATGGAGCATTGTGATGACAAGTGTTATGGAACATTGTGATCACAAGGGTTTGGAGCATTGTGATGACAGAGGTCATGGAGCATTTTGATTTCATTGGGATGACAATAGCATGAAGCATTATGATGATGGGCATGGTGCATTGTGATGACAGGGTTCATGGAGCATTGAGATGAAAAGGGGCATGGAGCATTGTGATTACAGGGGCATGGATCATTGTGAATGAGAAGGCCATGGAGCATTCTGATGACATGCGCCATGGAGCTTTGTGATGACAAGTGCATTGAGCACTGTGATTACAGGGTCTTGGTGCACGGTGATGACAACGGTCATGGAGACTTATAGTGACAAGGCCGTGAAACCTTGTGATGTCAGGTGTCATGGAGCATTGTTATGACAGGGTAGTGGAGCATTGTAGACAAGGGCATCAGAATTGGTATGAAAAGTTTCATGGATTATTGTGATGAGAGTGGGCATGGAGCATTGTGATGACAAGGTCACGGAACACTGTGTTACATGGGTCATGGAGGAACGTAATGACAAGTGCATGGAACATTGTGATGAGAAGTGCATCGAGCATTGATATCACAAGCGTCATGGAGCTTTGTGATGACAAGTGCATGGAGCAATTTGATGAGAGGGTTCATGGAGCATTGTGATGACAATGGCATGGATCATTGTGATGCCAAAGGTTATGGAGCTTTGTGGTGACAAATGTCACAGAGCCTTGTGATGACGAGGCTATGGACCATTGTGATGACAAAGGTCATGAATCATTGTGATGACTGGAGTCACGGAGCATTGTGATGACAGGGGTCATGGTGCATTGTGATGACAAGTGCGTGGAGCATTGTGATGACAGGGGCATGGATCATTGGTCTGACAAGTTTCATGGATTATTGTGATGACAGTGCACATGGCGCAATGTGATGACAAGGGCATGGAGCATTGTGATGCAAAGGTCATGTAGAACTGTGAAGACGGGTCAGGGAGCATTGTGATGACATATGTCATGGTCCATTGTGATGACAATGGCATGGAGCATTGTGATGCCAAGTGTCATGGAGGATTGTGATGACAAAGGTAATGTTGCATTGTGATGACAAGGGCTTGGAGCATTGTGATGACAAGGGCCATTGAGAATTTTGGTGACAAGGTCGTGAAGCATCGTGATGACAAGCGCATGGAGCTTGCTATGACAGGGGTCATGGAGCATTGCGATGACAAGTGCATGGATAATTGTGATGAAAAGTGCACGTAACATTGTGATGAGATGTGTCATGGCGCATTGTGATGACAAGGGCATGGACCATTTTGATCACAAGTGTCATGGAGCATTTTGATGACAAGAGTCCCGGATCATTGTGTTGTCAGAGGTCATGTAGGGTTGTGATGACATTTGTCATGGATCATTGTGATGACAGGTGTCAAGGAGCACAGTGATGAGAATGTCATGGAACACTGTGCTGAAAATGTTCCTGGAGTATTGTGATGACAGGAGTCATGGAGCATTGTGATGACAAGGTCCTGGAGCATTGTGATGAGAAAACCATGGAGCCTTGTAATGACATTCTCATGGAGCATTCTAATGAAAATGGGCATGAAGCATTGTGATTACAGGGGTCGTGGAGCATTCTGATGACATGGGAATGGTGCATTGTGATGAGAAAGCCATGGAGCATTCTGAAGACATGCATCATGGAGCTTTGTGATGACAAGGACATGGAGCATTGTGATTTCATGTGTATGGAGCCTTGTGATGACAAGGCTGTGGAACATTATGATGACTGGGATCATGGAGCATTGTTATGACAGTGGTAATGGAGCATTGTGATGACAAGGCCATGGGGCATTGGTCTGAAATGTTTCATGGATTATTGTGATGAGAGTGGGACTGGAGCACTGTGATGACAAGGGCCTGGAACACTGTGGTACAGGGTTCATGGAGGACTGTAATGACAAGGGCATGGAGCATTGTTATGAGAATGGCATCGAACATTGTGATGACAAGCGTCATGGACATTTGTGATGACAAGGGCATGGAGCAATGTGATGAGAAGGTTCCTGGAGCATTGTGATGACAATGACATGGAGCACTGTGAGGCCAAGGGTCATTGAACTTTGTGATGACAAAAGTTATGGAGCATTTTGATGACATGTGTTATGGAGCATTTTGAGGTCAGGGGTCATGGAGCACTGTGATGATAAGTGCATGTAGTATTGTGATGACAGGGGTCATGGAACATTGTGATGAGAAGGGTGAGGGAGTATTGTGATGACTAGTTATGGAACAGTGTGATATCAGTGGTGACAGAGCATTTTGATGAGAAGTGCAGGGAGCATTGTGATGACAAGCTCGTGGAGCATTGTGTTGACAAGCGCATGGAGCATTGTGGTGACAGGTCACAGAGCCTTGTGATGACGAGGGCACTGACCATTGTGATGACAAAGATCATGAAGCATTGTGATGAATGGAGTCACGGAGCATTGTGATGACAGCGGCCATGGAACATTGGGATGTCAAGGGCATGGAGCATTGTGATGACAGGGGCATGGAGCATTTTGATGGTAAAACCCTGAAGCATTGTGATGAGAAGACCTTGGGTAATTGTGATGACGAGCATCATGGATCACTGTACTGACAAGGGGCATGGAGCATTGTGATGACAGGTGTCAGGGAACATTGTGATGACAGAGGTCATGCAGCATTGTGATGACAAGGGCATGGAGTATTGTGATGACAAGGGCTTGGAACATTGTGATGACAAGTGTCATGGAGCATTGTGATGACAATGGCATGGAGCATTGTGATGACAACGTCATGGATTATTGTTAAGACAGGTGTCAGGGAGCATTGTGATGACATATGTCATGTTCCATTGTGATGCCAATGACATGGAACATTGTGATGCCAAGTGTCATGGAGGATTGTGATGACAAAGGTAAAGGAGCTTTGTGATGACAAGGGCATGGGTCATTGTGATGACAAGGGCCATTGAGAATTTTAATGACCAGGTCTTGAAACATTGTGATGACAAGCGCATGGAGCTTGCTATGACAGGGGTCCTGGAGCATTGTGATGACAAGTGCATGCAGAATTGTGATGACAAGAGCATATAACATTGTGAGGAGAGGTGTCAAGGAGCATTGTGATGATAAGGACGTGGAGAATTGTGATGACAAGGGACATGGAGCATTGAGATGACCAGGGCGTGGAGCATTGTGATGGTAAAACCCTGAAGCATTGTGATGAGAAGACCTTGGGTAACTGTGATGATGAGCATCATGGAGCACTGTACTGACAAGGGGCATGGAGCATTGTGATGACAGGTGTCAGGGAACATTGTGATGACAGAGGTCATGGAGCATTGTGATGACAAGGGCATGGAGTATTGTGATGACAAGGGCTTGGAGCATTGTGATGACAAGTGTCATGGAGCATTGTGATGACATTGGCATGCAGCATTGTGATGACAAGGGACATTGAGAATTTTTATAACAATGTCATGAAGCATTGTGATCACAAGCATATGAGCTTGCTATGACATGGGTCAGGGAGCATTGCGATGACAAGTGCATGGAGAGTTGTGATGACAAAAGCATTTAACATTGTGATGAGAAGTGTCATCGAGCATTGTGATGACAAAGAGTTGCAGAATTGTGATGACAAGGGACATGGAGCATTGTGATGACCAGGGCATGGAGCAATGTGATGTCAAGACGGTGGAGCATTGTGATGAGAAGGCCATGGATAATTGTGATGACGAGCATCATGGAGCATTACGATGACAAGAGCCGTGGAGCATCCTGACATAACATATCACTTATGAAGGAAATGTAAACATGGCTACACATGAACAGAATTAGGAAAGAGAAAAGAGTCTCACATTTAGAAAACTTACTTATGCCTGCTTAAGGGGAAAGGAGAGGTGGGGAGATGAACAAAACCAGAGTTTGATATTAGCACAGGTACCGTTGCATAATCCAAATACAGAAGATACAAGACCTACTCCTTCCTCAGTGAACGGGACTCAACAGCCCTATTCCCGCAGAGGAATATATCTGACTAGTAAGAATCTTAACACCTACGTATTGATATGTCTCCATAAGGGAATCAAGTGTGTCTAGACCGGCATAAACACGTCAGTGAAAATCAGCTCAACCTCATTATATAAATGAATTTCAAAAACAAAACAAAAAAACAGCGAAATTCTAACACAATTCCTTCAGGTGTTCTGATGAAACCTGGAATGACCCTATCTAAAATGACAGCTGGATGAGACATAAGGCTGGACACTTGGGACAGAGAGGATTGGTGAGATTGGTTGAGAAAATGCAGACCGTTTAAAGCAATAATGCATGCCACCAATTCCATGGGTCCCAAGTCGACAGGTAAAAGGGAATATCACTACAGTTATAACATGTATGGAAAACGTAGAGAATGGACACACTGTGAATACGAAAGGATTCTAAAACTCAACTAATAGTCCCTATCCTGGTGCTCCAGTTTTACTTTCCAAGTGCTTTACTATCAATCTCCCAACTTGGAGAGACAGACCCTTTAACCTCCTGGTTCGCACAGGTTGCCAATTTGGCAGAGGATGAAAGGTAAGAGGGAGAACCAATGAGAGAGTAGCTGTTAGGCATTTGGACGGGCATATGTCACTCTAATTTCCCGTCAGGAAGAAATATTAACCAAAGTCTCAGTCACCCGCCAGGAACCAGTAGAGGTCCTCAACCAAAATTGTGGATTTGCTGTCAGCTTACAAAAAACAGGTTGAAAAATGGAGCTCTGGGGCACAGCAATTCACAAACAGGCAGCGTAATAAAGGACAACTATCGTCCAAATATCTGTTGAGGGTTGGCAATTAGGCGGAATTGAAAACGAGGCACAAGAGCATGAAACAAATTTCAAGAGGTACTTTGGAATCGCCTTTTAAGCACAGCAAGAGGGGCTCATTGTCAACAATGATGCACTTGGCCAAAAAGTGCATATGATTTTTCTCCAGAATATATTCAGGAGAAAATGCATATGCCCTTTTTGGCCAAGCAAGCAAGTGGGGAATGCAAATCTGCACTACAAAGCAGTATCACTTCCCACTGGACAAAAGGGACATCTGCAAAATGTGTAAAAACTAGAAAGGCAACACAGGCCCTGGAGAACAGGGAGCCTAGTTATGCTGATGGGCGGGATGTAAATTGCCAACTGCGTCACTGCAAGAATGAATTGTGTTCCCCCAAAAATGTAAACAACAGAGCTACAGAGCCAGGTGCACTTGCAGTCTAGGGAATATACCTTGGGAAAACTGAAAATCAATAAGACAGAGCCACCCCAAAATTTAGGGCTGCACTGCTTACAAGAACCTCAACTTGGGTACACCTGAAATATCCCAGGAAAGAAAAAAATGGTTCAAGAAATTGTGGTACTTACGTACGATGGAATATCTCTCAGCCATGAAATCATGTCATAAGGCCAGTAGCAGCAAAATGAGTGGATTCAGGTATGATGATTCTAAGGAAAATAAGTCACAGAGAAAAAGAAACTTATCATAAGATATCACTTATGAAGGTCCTGTAAACATGGCTACACATGAACTGAGTTAGGAAAGAGAACAGAGTCTCACATTCAAAAAACACCCTTATGCCTTCTTAAGGGGGAAGGAGAGGTGTGGTGATGCATAAAACCAGAGATTGATATTAGTACATGTACAGTTCCAAAATCCAAATACGGAATAGACAAGACCTGAACTTTCCTCAGTTAAAAGAACTCAAAACCCCATATTTCCCGCAGAGGAATACATCTGACTAGTATAAATCTTAAAACCTATGTATCGATATGTCTTCATAAGGTAATCAAGTGTGTCTATACTGGCATAAACATGGCAGTGAGAATCAGCTCAAACCCACTAAGGAGGTATTTCAATAACAAAACAAAAAAAAACAGGGAAATTCTTTAAAATTCCTTTCGGGGCTCTGATGAAACCTGGAATGACACTCTCTACAATGACAGCTGGATGTGGCATAAGGCTGGACACTTGGGACTGAGAGGATTGGTGAGATTCGGTGAGCAAATGCA
Source organism: Hyperoodon ampullatus (assembly GCF_949752795.1). Taxonomy (NCBI): domain Eukaryota; kingdom Metazoa; phylum Chordata; class Mammalia; order Artiodactyla; family Ziphiidae; genus Hyperoodon; species Hyperoodon ampullatus. The sequence goes on from NW_027641092.1 coordinate 977,441, forward strand.
GACAATTTAAAGCAATGATGCGTGGCACGCATTCCAATTGTCCCAACTCTCCAGGTTGAAGGGAATATTACTACATCTATAACATGTACGGGAAAGCTAGAGAATGGACACACTGTGAATATGAAAGGTTTCTAAAACTGAACTAATAGTCCCTTTCCTGGTGCTCCGATTTGAATTTCCAAATGCGTTACTATCAATCTCCCAACTTAGAGAGACAGCCCCCCCTTTAACCTCCTGGTTCTCACATGTTGCCAATTTGGCGGAGGATGAAAGGGAAGATAGACAACCAATGAGAGAGTAGCTGTTAGGTATTTGGACCGGCATTAGTCACTCTAATTTCCTGGCATGAAGAAGTATTAGCCAAAGTCTCAGCCACCCACCGGGAACCAGTATAGGTCCTGAACCAAAATTATGGACTTGCGGTCAGCTCACAAAAAACGAGTTGAAAAATGGAGCTCAGGGGCACAGCAATTCACAAACGGGCAGAGTAATAAAAGAAAACTATCGTCCAAAAATCTGTTGAGGGAAGGCAACAAGGTGGACTTGAAAGCACGCCAGAATAGCAGGAAACAGATTTCAAGAGGTAAATTGGAATCGCTTTTAAAGCACAGGAAGAGGGGCACAAATTCGACAATGATGCAATGGGCCAAAAAGGGCGTATTCGTTTTCTCCTGAATATATTCAGGAGAAAACGCATACGCCCTTTTTGGCCAAGCAAGCAAGCGGGCAATGCAAATCTGCACTACAAAGCAGTATCACTTCCCAAAGGTCAAAAGGGACATCCGCAAAATGTGTAAAAACCAGAAATGAAAGACAGGCCCTGGAGAACAGGGAACCTAGTTATGCTGATGGGAAGGATGCAAATTGCCAACTGCCTGACTGGAGGTGTGCATTGTGTGCCCTAAACAAGAAAACAACAGAGCTACAGAGCCAAGGGCACTTCCAGTCTAGGGAATATATCTTGGGAAACATGAAAATCAATAAGACAGAGCCAACCCAAAATTTAGGGCTGCACTGCTATCAAGAACCTCAACTTGGGTACACGTTAAATATCCTAGGAAAGACAAAAATGGTTCAAGAAATTGTCGTAACTACGTACGGTGGAATATCCCTCAGCCATGAAATCAATGTCATAAGGCCAGTAGCAGCAAAATGAGTGGACTCAGGTACGAAGATTCTACGTGAAAAAAGTCATAGAGAAATAGAAACTTATCATAAGATATCATTTATGAAGGTCCTGTAAACATGGCTACACATGAACTGAGTTAGGAAAGAGAACAGAGTCTCACATTTAGAAAACACTATTATGCCTGCTAAGTGTAAAGGAGAGGTTTGGTGATGCATAAAACCAGAGTTTGATATTAGTACAGGTACCGATCAAAAAACCCAATACGGAATATACAAGACCTACACTTTCCTCAGTGAAAGGGACTCAAAACCCCATATTTCCCACAGAGAAATATATTTGACTAGTAAGAATATTAAAACCTATGTATTGATATGTCTCTGTAAGGGAATCAAGTGTGTCTAGACTGGCATAAACATGGCAGTGAGAATCAGCTCACACCCACTATAAAATGGAATTTTAAAAACAAAACAAAAAACAGGGAAATTCTTCACTATTCCTTCAGGGGCTCTGATGAAACGTGGAATGATCCTATCTACAACGACAGCTAGATGTGGCATAAGGATGGACACGTGGGTCTGAGAGGATTGGTGAGATTCGGTGAGCAAATGCAGACCATTTAAAGCAATAATGCGTGGCCCACATTCCAAGGGTCCCAACTCTCCAGGTTGAAGGCAATATTACTACAGCTATAACATGTACGGCAAACCTAGAGAATGGACACACTTTGAATATGAAAGGTTTCTAAAACTCAACTAATAGTCCCTCTCCTGGTGCTCCAATTTTACTTTCCAACTGCTTTACTATCAATCTCCCAAATTGGAGAGACAGCCCCTTTAACCTCCTGGTTCGCACAGGTTGCCAATTTGGCAGAGGATGAAAGGGAAGAGGGAGAACCAATGAGAGAGTAGCTGATGGCATTTGGACAGGCATATGTCACTCTAATTTCCTTGCAGGAAGAAGAATTAACCAAAGTCTCAGCCACCCGCCGGGAACCAGTATAGTTCCTGAACCAAAATTTTGGTCTTGCGGTCAGCTCACAAAAACGAGTTGAAAAATGGAGCTCAGGGGCAGAGCAATTCACAAACTGGCAGAGTAATAAAGGAAAACTATCGTCCAAAAATCGATTGAGGGAAGGCAACGAGGCGGACTTGATCGTGAGCCAGAATAGCAGGAAACAGATTTCAAGAGGTACATTGGAATTGCCTTTAAAGCACAGGAAGAGGGGCACAACTTCGACAATGATGCACTGGGCCAAAAAGGGCGTATGTGTTTTCTCCTGAATATATACAGGCGAAAACGCATATGAACATTTTGGCCAAGCAAGCAAGCGGGCAATGCAAATCTGCACTACAAAGTAGTATCACTACCCACCAGTCAAAACGGACATCACAAAATGTGTGAAAACCAGAAAGGCAAGACATGCCCTGGAGAACAGGGAGCCTAGTTATGCTGATGGGCAGAATGTAAATTGCCAACTGCCTCTCTGGAGGAGTGCATTCTGTTCGCTAAAACAAGTAAAAAACAGAGCTACAGAGTGGAGGGCACTTCCAGTCTATGGAATATATCTTGGGAGAAATGAAAATCAATAAGACAGAGCCACCCCAAAATTTAGGGCTGCTCTGCTTACAAGAACCTCAACTTGGGTACACCATAAATGTCCCAGGAAAGACAAAAATGGTTCAAGAAATTCTGGTACTTACGTACGATGGAATATCCCTCAGCCATGAAATCAATGTCAAAAGGCGAGTAGCAGCAAAATGAGTGCATTCAGGTACGAAGATTCTAAGTGAAATAAGTCACAGAGAAAAAGAAACTTATCATAAATTATCACTTATGAAAGTCCTGTAAACATGGCTACACATGAACTGAGTTAGGAAAGAGTACAGAGTAACGAATCTTATCATAAGATGTGACTCATAGTGGGAATGTACACATGGCTACACATTAACTGAATTCCAAACACAACAGAGTCACACATTTAGAAATCAATCTTATACCTGCTTAAGGGGAAAGGAGAGGTGGGGTAATGCATAAAACCACAGTTCTAAATTAGCACAGATACCGATACATAAACCAAGTATGTAATAGACAACACCTACTCCCAGCACAATGAACTGGACTCAACACCCCCTATTCATTGCAGAGGAATATATCTGACTTTAAGAATTTTAAAACATATGTATTCTCATGTCTCCATAAAGGAATCATGTGTGTGTATAACGGCATGAACCCTGCACTGAAATTCAGCTAAACCCCCCGTATAAAAATAAATTTCAAAAGCAAAATGCAAAAACAGCGAAACAGAGAGAAATTCTTAAAAATTACATTCAGGGCCTGTGATGCAACGTGGATTGACCAACTTTACACCCACCTCTGGATGAGACATAAGACTTGACACTTGGAGCTGACAAGATTGCTGAGGTTGTGTCAGCAAAAGAACACCACTTAGAGCAATACTTTGTGCTACCCATTCTAGTGGTCCCAACTCTCCAGGTTTAAGGGAATCTTCCTACAGTTAAAAATGCATGGGTAACCCAGTGGTTGGTACAATGTGTAATCGGGAAAGATTTCTAAAAGGTACCTCATTTTTCCTTTCATCGTGCTGGGCTTCGCCATTCCATCTGCATTACTGAAAATCTCCCCACTTGGAGTTTCAGCGGCTTTACCCTCCTGTTATGCACAGTTTGCAAATTGTGCAGAGGATGAACAGGAAGAGGGGAAACAAATGAGAGATTAGCTGTAGGTGTTTGGATGGGCACATGTCTCTCTAGTTTCCCATCCGGAAGAAGAATTAAACAAAGGCTCAGCCTGCAGCCCCGGAACCAGACTAGGGCCTAAAGCCATCCTGCGGTATTGCAGCCAGCTCACAAATAGGCGATTTGAAAGATGGAAATCAGGGGCACAGCAATTCACAAACTTGCAGAGTTATAAGGGACAACTATCATCCAGAAATATATTGAGGTAAGGCAGTGAAGAGGATTTGAATGCAAGGCAGAATTGAAGGAAACAGATTTCAAGAGGTAGATTGGAGTCGTCTTTAAAGCACATGAAAAGTGACAGAAATTCGACAATGATGTCCTTGGCCAAAAAGGGAGTATGTGTATTTTCTTGAATATATTCAGGAAAAAATGCATACGCCCTTTTTGGCCAAGCAAGCCATCAGGCATTGCAAATCCACACTACTTAGAATTGTCACTTACCACCGGTCAAAAGGGTCATCCGCAAGTAGTGTAAAAACCACAAATACAAGACAGGCCATGGAGAAAAGGGAGCCTGGTTATGCCGATGGACAGAATGTAAACTGTCAACAGCCTCTCTGGAGAACTGTATGTTGTTTTCTAAAACAGAGGTACAGAGCATAGCACACTTCCACTCATGGGCGTGTATTTTGGGAAAACTAAAAATCCACAACACACTGCCACCCCAACGTTTATGGCTGCTCTGTTTACAAGAACCTCAACTTCGGTACACTTTAAATACACCAGGAAAGGAAAAACAAATAATGGATAAAGAGGTTGTGGTACTTATATACAATGGAATGTCACTCAGACATAAAATCAATGTCATAAGGCCAATAGCAGCATAATGAGTGGCTTTAGGTACAATGATGCTAAGTGAAATGAGCCACAAAGAAAAAGAAACTTATTGTAATATATCACTTATAGAGGGAATGTAAACATGGCTACACATGAACTGAATTTCAAAAGAGAACAGAGTTACACATTTAGAAAACACACTTATGCCTCCTTAAGGGGAAAGGTGATGTGGGGTGATGTGTAAAAGCAGAGTTTGAAATTAGCACAGATACCATTCCATATACCAAATATGTAATAGACAAGACCTACTCCTTTCTCAATAAACTGGACACAAAAAACCCTATTCACTGAAGAGGAATATATCTGACTGCTAATAATCTTGAAACCTATGAATTTATATGTCTCCATAATGGAATCAAATGTATGTAGATTGGCATAAACACAGATCAATGGAACAGGACAGAAAGCTCAGAGATAAACCTACATACCTATGGCTATCTCATCTATGACAAAGGAGCTAAGGATATACAATGGAGAAAAGACAGTCTCTTCAGTAATTGATCCTGGGAAAACTGGACCCCTACACATAAAAGAATGAAATTAGGACACTCCATAACACCATACACAAAAATAAACTCTAAATTGATTAGAGATCTAAATATAAGACCAGACACTATAAAACACTTAGAGGAAACCATAGGCTGAACACTCTATGACATAAATCACAGCAAGATCCTTTTTGACCCACCTCCTAGAGAAATGGAAATAAAAACAGAAATCAACAAATGGGACCTAATGAAACTTAAAAGCTTTTACACAGTACAGGAAAACATAAACAAGATGCAAAAACAACCCTCAGAATGGGAGAAAATATTTTCAAATGAAGCAATTGACAAAGGATTAATCTCCAAACTTTACAAGCACCTCATGTAGCTCAATATCACAAAAACAAACAACCCAATTCAAAAACGGGCAAAAGACCTAAATAGACATTTCTCCAAAGAAGATATACAGATTACCAAGAAACACATGAAAGGATGCTGAACATCACTAATCATTAGAGAAATGCAAATCAAAACTACTGTGTGGTATCACCTCACAGCACTCAGAGTGGCAATCATCAAAAAAAATCTACAAAACAATAAATGCTGGAGAGGCCTTTAATGGAGAAAAGGGAACACACTTGCACTGTGGGTGGGAATGTAAATTGATATGGGCACTAGGGAGAACAGTAAGGAGGTTCCTTTAAATAACTAACAATTGAAGTACCAAACGACACAACAATCCAACTACTGTGCATTTGCCTTGCGAAAACCATAATTCAAAAAGAGTTTTGTACGAAAATGTTCATTTCAGCTCTATTTACAATAGCCAGGACATGGAAGCAACCTAAGTGTCCATCGACAGATGAATGGATAAAAAAGATCTGGCACCTATATACAATGGAATATTACTCAGCCATAAAAAGAAGCAAAACTGACTTATTTGTACTGAGGTGGATGGACTTAGAATCTGTCCTACACAGTGAAGTAAGTCAGAAAGGGAAAAACAAATACTGTATGTTAACAGAGATATACGGAATCTAATGAACACAAAAAAAAGATTTTGAAGAACTTAGTGGCAGGACAGGATTAAGGACACAGAATTAGAGAAAGGACTTGAGGACACTGGAAGGGGGATGGGTAGGCTGGGACGAAGTGAGAGAGTGGCATGGACATAAATACATTACCAAATGTAACACTGATAGCTACTGGGATGCTGCCACATAGAAGAGGGAGATCAGCTCGGTGCTTTGTGACCACCTAAAGGGGTGGGATATGGAGTGTGGGAGGGAGATGCAAGAGGGAGGGGATCTGGTGACATTTGTATATGTATAGCTGATACACTTTGTTATACAGCAGAAACAAACACTCCATTGTAAAGCAATTATACTCCAATAAACGTGTAAAAGGAAAAAAAAAGAAAGCCCAGGGATAAACCTACACACCTATGCTCAACTAATCTATGACAAAGGAGGCAAGAGTATACAATGGAGATAAGACAATCTCTTCAATCAGTGGTGCTGGGAAATATGGACAGCTACATGTAAAAAATGAAATTAGAACACTCCCCAACACCATCCATAAAAATATATTCAAAATGGATTACAGACTTTAATGTAAGACTGGACAGTATAAAACTCTGAGAGGAAAACTTACGAAGAATACTCTGACGTAAATCACAGCAAGATCTTTTTTGATCCACCTCCGATACTAATGAAATAAAAAAGAAAACTAAACAGCTGGGACCTAATGAAACGTAAAAGCTTTTGCAAAGCAAAGGAAACTACAAACAAGACGAAAAGACAACCCTCAGAATGGCAGAAAATATTTGCAAACGAATCAATGGACAATTGCTTAATCTCCAATATATATAAACAGCTCATGCAGCTCAATATTAATAAAACAAACAACCCAATACAAAAATGGAAGAAGATCTAAATAGACATTTCTTCCAAGAAGACTTAGAGATGGCCAAGACGCACATGAAAATCTGCTCAACATCACTAATTATTAGAGAAATGGAAATCGAAACTACAATGAGGTATCACGTCACACCTGTTAGAATAGGCATCATCAGAAAATCTACAAACAACAAATGCTGGAGAGGGTGTGGAGATAAGGAACCTTCTTCCACTATTGTTGGGAATGTAAATCAATACAATCTCTATGGAGAACAGTATGGAGGTTCCTTTAAAAACTAAAAATAGAATTACCATATAATCCAGCAATCCCACTACTGGGCATGTACCCAGAGAAAACCATAAATCAAAAAGACACATTCACCACAATGTTCATTGCACCACTATTTACAATAGCCAGGTAATGAAAGCAACCTAAGTGCCCACAGACAGACGAATGGATAAAGATGTGGTACATATATACAATGGAATATTACTCAGCAATACATAGGAATGAAATTGGGTCATTTGTAGAGACCTTGATGGATCTAGAGACTGTCATACAGAGTGAAGTAAGTCAGAAAGAGAAAAACAAATATTGTATATTAATGCATATATGTGGAACCTAGAAAAATGGTACAGGTGATCCGGTTTGCAGGGCAGAGATAGAGACACAGATGTAGAGAACAAACATATGGACACCAAGGGGGGAATGCCATGTGAGGGTGGTGGTGGGATGAATTGGGAGACTGGGATTCACATGTGCACACTTATATGTATAACATAGATATCCAATAAGAACCTGCTGTATAAAAGAAAGAAATAAATTTTAAAAAAATTAAAAATAAATAAATAACATTTAATAAAAAAAAAACAGAAAAAAGTTTTTCCCTTCATATAGACCTCTTTATATTAATGCATTATTTCCATGTTTATATTTGTAAATTAAAAAAAAAGAGGGATAAATAAAATCTACCTTGAACCAAAAAGAAAAAAAGAAAAAAAAAAAAAACACAACCAACCAGTTATACAGAGGAAAATTGTATCAGGGCACTTGCTCCAGTGGTAAAAGTTCTTAAGTTGGTCAGAGGTGTGAAATCGTCTCCCATGCAGTCAGCAGCGCTCCCCCCCACAAGGAGCATCCTCACTGAAAAGCAGGGGGACTATGTCGAGGCGTCTGTGAGTAAATGTGAGCTGAGCCCCAGTCCTGCTGCAGCTGAACTCTTCCCACCCTTTCCAGGTAAAACACCTGAATATGTACAAGAACTTGCAAGCCTAGAGGAAGGGCTGTGGAGTCACACAAGCGACAGCACGTAGGCCGACTTGGTGCCTTCAGGCCAGGCAGGATGGTCCTGGCTCCAGATGCTCTTCTGGAAGCTTTCCATTTCCCTGCCTGATATACCCCTCCTGCCACGGCCCCCACTGCTTTTTTACTTCCTCACCTCTGCCCGGGGACAAAGTCCAGCGGCAGGTATGGGTGACACATCCTCTTCTTTAGCAGGTGGCAGCCTGGCAACTCCTGCAGAAAGTCCATCAGAGCCCCCCTCAAACTGGGCCACCCACAAAGCCACGGCCCCTCACTCCCTCCCACCACCCCAGCCCCGGCACTGCTGACGGGGCAGAGAATATGGTGCCAGGCACAGCAACAGGGTCTCTTGCTGACTGGAGAGGTGTTTATATTAACCTCAACCCAGGCACACTTGGAGAGGGCTGGCAGGCAGTGTCAGGCTGCCCAAATCAGCCAATGCTCACCCCTCAGGGGCTCACAGTTGCAGAAAATGAACCTTGCTAAACGGGCCAGGCCCATGGAACAGTTGTGGGCTCCTGAGAGTCAGGATAGACAAGGGGCTGCAGCTGCGGCTTGTTTCTTATCATTTTATCTGGTCTATGAGTGGAAAACAACTTCAAGAAGACCCTATCCTAATGAGAGGAACCCAGGAGTCAGGGAGAGGAGTGATGTTGGGTGGAGACAGAGGCCTGGTGCCCTGGCTGCAGTGGAAGTGTCTGGAAGACCAGGCAGAGAGAGGCTGCACAGAGTGATACCCAGTGTCACAGACCTCTCAGAGCTTCTGTTTGTTAGTTCAAGTCCTGCTCTGAGGTGTTCTGTGTCAGCTGTGAGCGACGGGTGAGCTGGGGGTTCTCTGCAAGGTGGGCTATCTGCACAATTCCTGTGTGTCCAGCCCTGCTGGGGTACCGGCCCAGGGGAGCTCTGTATGCTGGGAAGGGCCTGACTAGGAGAGACCCATGGGTTGCTGGGTAGCTGCACAGGTGAGCTCCATACCCCGGGAGGGACTTGACCACTAGAGCCCCGTGGGCTGTAGGGTGGGCGGCGCAGCCCAGGTGAGCTCCATATCCTGGGATTGGCCTGACCACGAGAGCCCCATGGGCTGCTGGAGACCTGGTAAAGTATATAAGGACAGTCAGTGAAGCCACCGAGGATATCCATCCAGTAGCTCCTATTTCCTACTCCCTGCTGGTCATTCTACCATCCACCAGGCCATGGCATTCTGTATTAGACTTCAATGATGACTTCTTCTGTATTCCATTCATCTCAGAGTCACAAGAACTTTTGGCTTGTGAGTGGCAGGACACAACATGCAACAAAAGCAATAATGCTGGGCCGTCCTGCCCCAATGGTTCAAAAATCCCCACACCATCATTGGGGAAATGTCCTCTAAAGACCTAAAAGTTCTACCTCTGTAAAAGGGAACCCTCCTTCAATATGCAGATGTCATTCTGATCGCCAGGCCTACTAAAGAGGCCTCTGCACTACCTAGCCAAGAAAGGATAGAAGGTGTCCAAGGAAAAGGCTCAATTATCCCAGGCTAAGGTGACATGCCTGGGCTTCATTCTCACAGATATTCGGAGAAACGCATCCCAGGATAGGGAAGAAGCCATTTGCAGCCTTACCTCTTCTAAGACTAGAAGACAGCTTAGGGGTTCCTGGGGAGGCCAAGGTTTTCTGCATCTGGATCCCTAACTACAGTCTAATAGCTGGGCCTCTACATGAAACACTGACACGAAATGATGATGATGCTTTTGAATAGAATCCAGAAGCAGCCTTTCAAGAATGGAAAGAGCAGTCAATTCAGGCCCTTGCCCAGGAACTCCCTAATTTAGCTAAACCTTTGACCTTTACATACCCGGTCAAAGGTTAATCACCCTTGGAGCCGTAGTGCAAAAACTGGGACCACTTTAAATGGAGCAACAGAAGAATGCACTTCAGGTATGATAAACTATGGTCACCAAGGGCTTTGCCCCCCACCCCATCAGGCCAGGATACTGGGGTATCTAAAAAGCTGGAAATCAGCAGCCTGCAAGGCCAGCTCCCTCCTAAGGGAAAAGGAACCCACGTGGTGATCCTAACCACCCATCATGCCCTGAAGTTGCAGGGGTCGCGCTGCGGACACACTGACCTCGAGTGAGGAGGCCCTCCAACTCCAACCTCCAGAGAGACAAACGGGGGCAATGGGCCCCCAAGATGACTCGTGTGACCATCACTTGACCTGGAGTTTCTCTCAGAAAGCAAGTCTGTGCCCAGAAAGAGCAGACTACTGCTTGGAGGACTTACTGCACCCAGACGGGAGCTAAAAAGCTTGGCGGAGGAAACGTATATCACGATTTCACCATAGAAAACCCTACAGACACCGCGGTGACGGTGGCCAATATGACTGGCTGGACTGCTGGCTACTTCAAAAGGCAGTTGACTCAGTGGACGTCATGGTCCTGGATCACCACTGACCCTGGACTGTCTGGGAGTTGAGTGGGCAGGGCTTTGACACATGGTGCTGTTTGTACATTAATTCAGGGACCTAATTAAAGAAAGCACAGACTACTGGTCAGAGCATCAAGGCTGGCAAATCCGTCAGCCTAAGTTCACCGAACAAATGTGGGGTGGGGTGAAACCTGCCACAGCAGCATCTCTGTGCATGTCTTTCCTGGACCCTTAAAGGTCATTAGAATCTATAACACTTCCAATGCTGGTGCTCAGGTGGACGAGCAGTGAGGCAGGAGGCCTTGGGACAATCAACCTCACCTGGAGGCTGCTGGGGAGAAGTTTTGCCCTTCCCCCTGTGTATGAGGGCTCCCACCTCAGCATGAAGCAGTTACAAAAGAGGTGTCTGCACCCTCAGCACCCCAAGAATGAGGAACGGGACAAAAAGCAGAGGAGGTGTTCGTCTCCAGCAACGTTCATTAAAAATTCCTGGGAGATAAAAAGAGAATCTGGGCAATAAAATAAAGTCTAACCTGTTTTTCCTTTGTGCTTTGTCTAATTTCACGTGCTCCTAGGGTTCCACATGCAGAGGTCCCACACCCGGCACTTCAGACCCGATTTCCTAGTGCAGAATGGCTGTGTCGACACCTCAGCTAGCGTGGTCCCATGCAGACTCTGCCACATAGAGCCTGAGCTGCAGCCAACCCAGCCCTCGAGAGCTCCATCACCTCCCTCCCGCTGACGCTGCCAGGACCCCTACACAGCAGCCCAGCCCACAGCCCGCGGGGGAGTGCACGCTCTCACCTCTCCATTCTGTTTTCAAAATATAAAGTTTCCTTTGCCTCTGAACCAAACTCAGTCTTGATCTGTTGGCTCCAATGACACTGGGCACGCGACTCCTGTTGGGGTCCACTCTGGAGGATCAGTAACAGAAATTGAGAACATTGTAACTTCAATGAACAGATGTGTGAGCCCAACTGTAGTCAACCTAGAGAAGTGTATAAGGCTCGGGTAAAATAAGATGATTCTAAGACTTACATCTGATATTTCCATCACTTTATTATAAGCAAGTTTAGTGAAGACGTCTGTCTTATTTGTCAGGTCAACATTAGAGAAATAAAGTGATTTATTCCCAAGGATGTACATCGAATACTCTTGGCTGAAGCTTTAATCTTGTTTTGAATGCTTTTCCATTGAAAATGATACCTCTTTCAGCTTCCCCATTTCTGAGAAGTATAAAATCTTATAATTTATTATTACCAAAGGGGAAAGGTAGGAGAAGGGATAAATTAACAGTTTGGGTTTAACACATACACACTGCTATGTATAAAACAGATCATCAACAAGGAAATACTGTATAGCACAGGGAACTACACTGAATATTTTGCAATAACCTATAAGGGGAAATAATCTGAAAAAGAATAGATATTTTTATTGACATCATCTGTCAATGACAGATAAAATGTAACCTAAGCAAGGCCGATGGTGAGCACTTCTGACTCTGAAGATTTCAATCATCTAAAGTTTGGACTCTGCCTATTTCCCAAGGCCCTTAATGGACAAATATGTAGCCATAGCTTAAAAATTCCCCAGTTTGGGGTTCAGGGAGGCACTGATATGGAAAAATCCCTGGTGTTCTCCTTACATACACGGGACCATTCCTATGGCTAAACCATGCCTGTCACACCTAGAGGATGGTACACCGTTTGATCGGAAACAGTTTGGAAAAGTCACCTCATCTCCTCATCGCCTGGTGCTCGTGTTCACCCCTCCAGCATCTTTCCTAACAATCGCCTCACATGTAGATATCAGCATCGTCAACATCCTGTTGCACACAGTTTGGAATTTGTCCAGAGGATGAAGTGGAAGGATGAGAAAAATTCAGAGACAAGTCCTAGGTGTTCGGACAGGCACATGCCACTGTAATTTCCAATCCGGAAGACAAATTCATCAAAGGCTAGAATTGCCCACAGAAACAGAATAGTGCTAGAGGAAATCCCGCTGTTTTGTGTCCAGTTTCCAAAAACACAAGTAGAAAAATGGAACTCAGGGGCACTAAAATTCATGAAACTGCAGAGTTGAAAATATCTATTGTCAAAAAATGTCTTGAGGTAAGTCACAGAAAACGACTTGTAAGCAAGGGAGAGTGGCAGGAAGCAGATTTGAAGAGGTGGAAAGGACTCCCCATTAAAGCAAAAGAAAAGGGGCTGAACATCACCAATGATGCAGTTGGCCAAAAAGGGCGTATGCATTTTTTCTGAATATATTCAAGTAAAGGCCATAAACACTTTTTATCCAACCAAACAGGTGGGCACTGGAAATCAATACTACAAAATGTATCACTTCACATCAGTCAGAAGGGCCATCCACATAAAGTGTAAACACCAGAAATGCAGGACAGGGTGAGGAGAAAAGGGAGCCCTGTGAGGCTGATAATGGAAATGTAATTTGCCAACGGCCACTCTGGAGAAGTGTATTGTGTTTGCTAAAACATCTAAAACATGAGCTACAGAGCATAGGGCACTTGCACTCATGGGCGTATACCTTGGGAAAAACAAAAATGGACAGAAAACAGGAACCCCAACGTTTACCACCTCTCTGTTAAAAAGGGCCTCAACTTGGATATAAAATAAATGTCCCTGGAAGGATAAAATGGATAAAAGAGATGGGGTACTTATGTAGAGTGGAATATTACTCATCCAGAAATCAATGAAATAAGGCCAGTTGTAACAACTCTGGAGGAGATACATACGATCATTCTAAGTGACGTATGTCAGAAAGAAAAAGACACATATCATAAGATGTCACTTAAAGGTGGAATCAAAAATGGCTACACATGAAATAAATTATAAAACAGAAACATAGTCAAATATGTAGAAAATCGACATAAGGCTGCTAAATGGGAAAGGTGGGGAAGGGTGAGGTATTATCCAGGAGGTTGAAATTAGCAAAGATACCATTCCAAGTACCAAATTGAATAACTGACAAGGCCTACACGGTACCTCAAAGAACTGCACTCAGCCCACTCAAGTCAATGGAAAATAATACATATGACCGGTAAGCATCTGAAAAAGAATTTATTGTTGTCTCACAGTACATGAATCAAGTGGATGAACAGCAGCAAAAAACAGAGCTTTGAAAATCAGCTGTAACCATTATAAAAATAAATTTAAAAATATGTATAAAAACATTGAGACAGACAAAAATTCTTACAACTTTTGTTGAAGGGCTACGATGTAACATGGATTGAACACATGTAGACCCACAGCAGGATGATATATAAGGCTGGAAGCTATGCAAGCTAACAGATGTTAGAGAGCCTGGGTGAGGAAATGCAGACCTTTTAAAGTAATACTGCCTGGTACCCATTCCATGGGTCCCAAATCTGCAGGTTCAAGGGAATCTTCTGACAGAGAAAACATGCCTGGAAAACCAAGATGAACGTACACCGTGTGCTCAGTAAAGGTGTGTAAAATGCACCTCATTTTTGATCTCCTGGTGCTGGGGTTCGCCATTCCAGCCACATTACTAACAATCTCCCCACTTGGAGAATCAGCACCTTTAACCTCCTGTTTCACACAGTTTGCAATTTCTGCAGAGGATAAACGGGAAGAAGGGGAACCAATGAGAGACTAGCTGTAGGTGTTTTGACAGGCACATGTCACTCTAATTTCCCATTAGGAAGAAGATTTAACCAAAGGCATAGCCTGCCTCCCCAGAAGCAGAATAGGGCCGGAAGCAATACAATGGTTTGGCGGCCAGCTCACAAAAAAATGCGAGTTGAAAAATGGAGCTCAGGAGCAGACAATTCAAAGACCTGCAAAGATATAAATGATAACCAACGTCCAAAAATATATTCAGGTAAGGCAACGAAGAGGATCTGAATGAGCGGCAGAATTGCAGGAAACAGATTTCAAAAAGTAGATTGTACTCACAGTTAAAGCATATGAAAAGCAGCAGAATTTCTAAAATGATGCAGTTGGGCAAAAGGGTGTATGCGTTTTTTTCGTGAATATCTTCAGGAAAAAAGCACATACAGAGATTTTGGCCAACCAAGCAAGCGGGAAATGCAAGTCCGCTCAACAAAGAAGTCTCAATTTCCACTGCTCAGAAAGGCCATCCAAAAAATGTGTACAAACCAGAAATGCAGGAGAGGCCATGGAGAACACGGAGCCTGGTCACGCTGATGGGTGGGGTATAAATATCCAAGAGCCACTCTGAAGAAGTGTATGCTGTTTCCTAAAACATCTAAAATACAAAGCCACCGAGCAAAGGGGACTTCAACTCATGGGCATATGACTTGGGAAGACTAAAGATGAACAAGACACAGGCACCCCAAAATTTAGGGCTGCTCTGCATACAAGAACCTCCACTTCGGTACACATAAAATATCCCAGGAAAAAGAGAAATGCATAAAGATCTTGTGGTAATTTTGTACAACGGAATATCACTCAGACGTGATATCAATGCCATAAGGCCAGTAGCAGCATAATGAGTGGATTAAGGTACGATAATTCTAAGTGCAATAAGTCACACAGAAAAAGAATCTAATCATAAGATATCACTTATAGAGGTAATGTCAACATAAAAACACATGAACTGAATTAGGAAAGAGAACCGAGTCTCACATTTAGAAAACACTGTTATGCCTGCTTAAGGGGAAAGTAGAGGTGGGTTGATGCATAAAACCAGAGTTTGATATTAGCACAGGTACCATTCCATAAACCAAATACAGAATAGACAAGACCTACACTTTCCTCAGTGAACGGGACTCAACACCCCTATTCCACACAGAGGAATATATCTGACTAGTAAAAAATCTTAAAACCTATGTATTGATATGTCTCTGTAAGGGAATCAATTGGGTCTAGACCGGCATAAACACGTTCGTGAAAATCAGTTCAACCCCATTATAAAAATGAATTTCAAAAACAAAACAAAATAACAGCGAAATTCTTATACAATTCCTTCAGGTGTTCTGATGAAACCTGGAATGACCCTATCTGCAAAGACAGCTGGATGAGACATAAGGCTGGACACCGGGGAATGAGAGGACTGGTGAGATTGGCAGAGAAAATGCAGACCCTTTAAAGTAGTAATGCATGCCACCATTCCATGGGTCCCAAATCTCCAGGTAGAAGGGAATATCACTACAGTTATAACATGTATGGGAAACCTAGTGAATGAACACACGGTTTTGGCGAAAGGTTTCTAAAAGTCTCCTAATTTTTCCTCTCCTTGTGCTCCAGTTTGGCATTCCAACTGCTTTACTATCAATCTCCCAACTTTGGAGAGTCAACCCCTATAACCTCCTGGTTCGCACAGTTTGCTAATTGTGCAGAGGATGAAAGGGAAGAGGGAGAACCAATCAGAGAGTAGATGAAGGCATTTGGACGGGCACATGTCACTCTAATTTCCCGTTCAGGAAGAAGAATTAACCAAAGCCTCAGCCAACAGCAGGGAACCAGTATAGCCACCCCTGGAACCAGTATAGGTCCTGAAGCAATATTGTGGATTTGCGGTCAGCTCACAAAAATGGGATTTCAAAATTGGAGCTCAGGGGCACAGAAATTCACAAACCTGCAGTTATAAAGAACTACTCAAATCCAAAAATCTGTTGAGGAAAGGCAAAGAAGTGGACTTGAAAATGAGGCAGAATTACACAAAACATATTTCAAGAGGTAAATTAGAATCGCCTTTAAAGCTCAGGAAAAGCATCACAACTTCGAAAATGATGCACTTGGCCAAAAAGGGCGTATGACTTTTCTCCTGAATATATTCAGGAGAAAACGCATACACCCTTTTTGGCCAATCAAGCAAGCGCACAATGCAAATCCACACTACAAAGAATTGTCACTTCCCACCGGTAAAAAGGGATATCCGAAAATCTGTAAAAACCACAAAGGCAAGAGAGAGATGACAAGGGCATGAAGCAATGTGATCCAAAGGGTCATGGAGGATTGTGATGACAAGTGCATGGAGCATTGTGATGACAAGATTATGTAGCATTTGCTGACAAAGGCATGGAGCATTGTGATGACAAGGTTCATGGAGCACTGTGATGACAAGCCTCAAGGAGCATTGTGATTAGAGTGGTCATGGAGCATTGGGATGACAAGGGCATGGATCATTTTGATGACAAGGGTCATCAAACATTTTGATCACAAGAGTCCCGGATCATTGTGTTGTCAGGGTTCATGGAGCGTTGTGATGACAGTGGTCCTGGAGCATTGTGATGAGAGTGGTCACGGAGCATTGAGATGAGAAGGTCATGGAGCATTGGGCTGAAAATGTTCATGGAGTATTGTGATGACAGGTGTCATGGAGCATTGTGATGACAAGATACTGGAGCATTGTGATAAGAAGACCATGGAGCCTTGTGATGACAAGTCTCATGGAGCATTCTGATGAAAAGGGGCATGGAGCATTGTGATTACAGGTGTCTTGGAGCATTGTGATGACAAGGGCATGGAGCATTGGGATGAGAAGGCCATGAAGCGTTCTGATGACATGCATCACGGAGCACTGTGATGAGAAGGGTATGGAGCATTGTGATTACAGGGGTCTTGGAGCACTGTGATGAAAAGGGCATGGATCATTGTGATGAAAAAGGCATGGAGCCTTGTCATGACAGGGTTCAAGGAGCATACTGATGACAACTGTCAGGGAGCATTGTGATGATAAGTGTATTGAGCATTGTGATGACAAGATTATGTAGCATTTGCTGACAAAGGCATGGAGCATTGTGATGACAAAGTTTATGGAGCACTGTGATGAAAAGATTGTGGAGCACTGTGATGACAAGCGCACGGCACATTGTGATGACATGGGTCATGGAGCATTGTGCTGAGAAAGGCATAGAGCATTGTGATGACAAGGGTCAAATAGCATTGTGATGAAAAGTTCATGGAGCATTGTGGTGAAAAATGTCACAGAGATTGGTGATGACGAGGGCATGTACCATTGTGACGACAAAGGTCATGAAGCATTGAGATGACTGGAGTCACGGAGCATTGTGATGACAGGGGTCATGGAGCATTGTGATAACAAGGGCATGGAGCATTGTGATGACAAGTGTCATGGAGGATTCTGTTGACAAAGGTAATGGAGCATTGTGATGACAATCGCTTGAAGCATTGTGATGACAAGGGTCAGTGAGCATTGTACTGACAAGTGCATGGAGAATTGTGATGACAAGTGTCATGCAGCACTCTTATAACAAGCTTGTGAAGTATTTTGATGACAATGGCATGGAGCATTCTGATGACATGCGTCACAGAGCTTTGTGATGACAAGGGCATGGAGCATTGTGAGGAGAAGTGCATCGAGCGTTGTGATGACAAGCCTCATGGAGATTTGTGATGACAAATGCATGGAGCAATGTGATGAGAGGGTTCATGGAGCATTGTTATGACAATGGAATGGAGCATTGTGATGCCAAGGGTCATGGAGCTTTGTGATGACAAAGTCATGGAGCATTTTGATGACAAGGGCGTGGTGCATTGTGATGAGAAGTGCAGGGAGCATTGTGATGACATGGGTTATGGAGCATTGTGCTTACATGCGAATCGAGCATTGTGATGACAAATCTCATGGAGCATTGTGCTGAAAATTGCATGGAGCTTTGTGATGACAAGGGTCACAAAGCATTGTGATGAATAGTTCATGGAGCATTGTGATGACAGAGTCATGGAGCAATCTGATGAAATGTATCATGGAACATTTTGATGACAGGGGTTATGGAACATTGTGATGCCAGGGGTCATGGAGCATTGTGATGAAAAGTGTCATGGAGCATTTTGTGACAGGGGTTATGGAACATTGTGATGTCAGGGGTTAGGGAGCATTGTGAAGATATGGGAATGTAGCATTGTGATGATATGGGCATGTAGCATTTTGATGACAGGGGTCATGGAACATGGTGATGACGGGGTGAGGGAGTATTGTGATGACTAGTGACGGAACATTGTGATATATGTGGTGAGAGAGCATTTAGATGAGAAGTGAATGGAGAACTGTGATGAAACGTTTTATGGAGCATAGAGATGAAAAGAATGTGGAGCATTGTGATGACAAGTGCATGGTGAATTGTTATGACATGTGTCATGGAGCATTGTGTTGACAAGTGCATGGAGCATCGTGATGACAAGCGTCATGGAGCATTGTGCTGACAAACGCAGGTAGCATTGTGATGACAAGGCTCATAGGGTTTTGTGATGAAAATTTCATGGAGCATTGTGGTGACAAAGGTCACAGAGCCTAGTGTGAAGAGGGCATGGACCATTGTGATGACAAAGGTCATGAAGCATTGTGATGACTGGAGGCACGGAGCACTGTGATGACAGGGGCATGGAACATTGGTCTGAGAAGTTTCATGGATTATTGTGATGACAGTGGGCATGGCACATTGTGATGACAAGGGCATGGAACACTGTGGTGACAAAGGTCACAGAGCCTTGTGTGACGAAAACATGGACCATTGTGATATAAAATGTCATAAAGCATTGTGATGACTAGAGTCACAGAGCATTTTGATGACAGGGGTCATGGAGCATTGTGATGACAAAGGCATGGAGCATTGTGATGACAGGGGCATGGAACATTGGTCTGACAATTTTCATGGATTATTGTGATGACAGTGGGCATGGCTCATTGTGATGACAAGGGCATGGAGCATTGTGATGACAAGGTCATGGAGTACTGTGAAGACAGGTGTCAGCGAGCATTGTGATGACATATGTCATGGTCCATTGCGATGACAATGGCATGGAGCATTGTGATGCCAAGTGTCATGGAGCATTGTAATGACAAGTGTTATGGAACATTGTGAACAGAAGAGTTTGGAGCATTGTGATGACAGAGGTCATTGAGCATTTTGATTTCCTTGTGATGACAATAGCATGAAATATTATGGTGATGGGCACGGTGCATTGTGATGACATGGTTCATGAAGCATTGTGAAGAAAAGTGGCATGGAGCATTGTGATTACAGGGGTGTTGGAGCATAGTGATGACAAGGGCATGGAGTATTGTGATTACAGGGGTCTTGGAGCATTGTGATGACAAGGGTCATGGAGGCTTGCGATGACAAGGCCGTGGAACATTGTGATAGCAGTGGTCATGGAGCATTGTTATGACAGGGGTAATGGAGCATTGTGATGACAAGGGTATGGGGCATTGGTCTGAAAAGTTTCATGGATTATTTTGATGAGAGTGTGCATGGATCATTGTGATGACAAGAGCACTGAACACTGTGATAGATAGATCATGCAGGATTGTAATGACAAGGCATGTAGCATTGTGTTGAGAAGGACATCGAGCATTGTGATTACAAGAGTCATGGAGATTTGGGATGACAAGTGCATGGAGCAATGTGATGAGAGTGTTCATGGAGCATTGTGATGACATTGGAATGGAGCATTGTGATGCCAATGGTCATGGAGCTTTGTGATGACAAATGTCATGGAGCATTTTGATGACATATGTTATGGAGCATTGTGAGGTCAGGGGTCATGGAGCATTGTGATGGAAAGGATCATGGAGCATTTTGATTACATGGCTTATGGAGCATTGTGATGTCAGGGGTCATGGAGCACTGTGATGATAAGGGCATGTAGTATTGTGATGACAGATGTCAGGGAAAATTGTGATGACAAGGGTGAGGGAGTATTGTTATGACTAGTGATGGAACATTGTGATATCAGTGATGACGGATCATTTTGATTAGAAGTGCATGCAGCATTTTGATGACAAGCTGGAGGAGCATTTTGTTGACAAGCGCATGGAGCATTGTGATGACAAGGGTCATTGAGTATTGTGCTGAGAAAGGCATGGAGCATTGTGATGACAAGGGTCATGGAGCATTGTGATGAAAAGTTCATGGAGCATTGTGGTGACACAGGTCACAGAGCCTTGTGATGACGAGGGCATTGACCTTTGTGATGACAAAGATCATGAAGCATTGTGTTGAATGGAGTCACAGGGCATTGTGATGACAGGGGTCATGGAGCATTGTGATGTCAAGGGCATGGAGCATTTTGATGACAGGGACATGGAGCATTTGTCTCACAAATTTCATGGATTATTGTGATGACAGTGGGCATGGTGCATTGTGATGAAAAGAGCATGGAACATTGTGATGACAACGTCACTGATTATTGTGAAGACAGGTGTCAGGGAAAAATGTGATGACATATGTCACGGTCCAATGTGATGCCAATGACATGGAGGATTGTGATGCCAAGTGTCATGGAGGATTTTGATGACAAAGGTAAAGGAGCATTGTGATGATCAGGACATGGAGCAATGTGATGGCAAGACCGTGGAGCATTGTGATGAGAAGACCATGGATAATTGTGATGACGAGCATCATGGAACTTTATGATGAAAAGAGACATGGAGCATTCTGACATAAGATATCACTTATGAAGGAAATGTAAATATGGCTAAACATGAACTGAATTAGGAAAGAGTACAGAGTCTCACATTTAGAAAACATACTTATGGCTGCTTAGGGGAAAGAAAGGTGGGAAGATGCACAAAAGCAGAGTTTGATATTAGCACAGGTACCGTTCCATAATCCAAATACAGAATAGACAAGACCTACTCCTTCCTCAGTGAACAGGACTCAACACCCCTATTCCCCGCAGAGGAATATATCTGATTAGTAAGAATCTTTTTTTTTTTTTTTTTTTTTTTTTTTTTTTGCGGTATGTGGGCCTCTCACTGTTGTGGATTCTGCTGTTGCGGAGCACAGGCTCAGGACACGCAGGCTCAATGGCCATGGCTCATGGGCCAAGCCGCTCCGCGGCATGTGGGATCCTCCCAGACCGGGGCACGAACCCGTGTCCCCTGCATCGGCAGGCGGACTCTCAACCACTGCCCCACCAGGGAAGCCCCTAATTAGTAAGAATCTTAAAACCTATGTATCGATATGTCTCCGTAAGGGAATCAAATCTGTCTAGACCGGCATAAACACGTCAGTGAAAATCAGCTCAACCCCATTATAAAAATGAATTTCAAAAACAAAACAAACAAAAAAAAACAGCGAAATTCAAACACAATTCCTTCATGTGTTATGATGAAACCAGTAATGACCATATCTAAAATGACAGCTGGATGAGACATAAGGCTGGTCACTTGGGACTGAGAGGATTGGTGAGACTGGGTGAGAAAATGCAGACGCTTTAAAGCAATAATGCATTCCACCAATTCCATGGATCCCAACTCTCCAGTTAGAAGGGAATATCAGTACAGTTATAACATGTATGGGAAACGTAGAGAATGTACACACTGTGAATTCTAAAGGATTCTAAAACTCAATTAATAGTCCCTCTCCTGGTGCTCCAGTTTGACTTTCCAACTGCTTTACTATCAATCTCCCAAATAAGAGACAGCCCCTTTAACCTCCTGGTTCACACAGGTTGCCAATTTGGCAGAGGATGAAACGGAAGAGGGAGAACCAATGAGAGAGTAGCTGTTAGGCATTTGGACGGGCACATGACACTCTAATTTCCCGGCAGGAAGAATTAACCAAGTCTCAGCCAGCAGCCAGGAACCAGTATAGGTCCTGAACCAAAATTTTGGACTTCTAGTCAGCTCACAAAAAAAGAGTTGAAAAATGGAGCTCAGGGGCACAGCAATTCACAAACTGGCAGAGTACTAAAGGGCAACTATCGTCCAAAAATCTGTTGAGGGAAGGCAACGAGGCGGACTTGAAAGCGAGCCGGAATAGCAGAAAACAGATTTCAAGAGGTACATTGGAATCACCTTCAAAGCACAGGAAGAGGGGCACAACTTCAACAATGATGCACTTGCCCAAAAAGGGTGTATGCGTTTCCTCCTGAATATATTCAGGAGGAAACGCATAAGCCCTTTTTGGCCAAGCAAGCAAGCGGGCAATGCATTTCTGCAGTACAAAGAAGTATCACTTCCCAGCGGTCAAAAGGGACATCCGCAAAATGTGTAAAAACCAGAAAGGCAAGACAGGCCCTGGAGAACAGGGAGCCTAGTTATGCTGATGGCCAGGATGTAAATTGCCACCTGCCTCTCTGGAGGAGTGAAATGTGTCCCCTAAAACAGTTAAACAACAGAGCTACAGGGCCAAGGGCACTTCCAGTCTAGGGAATGTACCTTGGGAAAACTGAAAATCAATAAGACAGAACCACCCCAAAATTTAGGGCTGCACTGCTTACAAGAACCTCAACTTGGGTACACCCTAAATATCCCAGGAAAGACAAAATTGGTTCAAGAAATTGTGGTACTTACGTACGATGGAATATCCCTCAGCCATGAAATCAATGTCATAAGGCCAGTAGCAGCAAAATGAGTTTATTCAGGTACGATGATTCTAAGTGAAATAAGTCATAGAGAAAAAGAAACTTATCAGAAGATATCATTTATGAACGTCCTGTAAACATGGCTACACATGAACTGAGTTAGGAAACAGAACAGAGTCTCACATTTAGAAAACACTCTTATGCCTGATTCAGGGGAAAGGAGAGGAGGGGTGATGCATAAAACCAGAGTTTGATATTCGTACAGCTACCGTTCCAAAAACCCAATATGGAATAGACAAGACCTACACCTTCCTCAGTGAAAGGGACTCAAAACCGCATATTTCCTGCAGAGTAATATATCTGACTAGTAAGAATCTTAAAACCTATGTATTGATATGTCCCCTTAAGGGAATGAAGTGGGTCTAGACTGGCATAAACATGGCAGTGAGAATAAGCTCAAACCCACTATAAAAAGGAATTTCATAAACAAAACAAAAAAACAGGGAAATTATTTACAATTCCTACAGGGGCTCTGATGAAACCTGAAATGGCCCTCTGTACAAGGACAGCTGGATGTGGCATAAGCCTGGACACTTGGGACTGAGAAGTTTGGTGAGATTCAGTGAGCAAATTCACACCGTTTAAAGCAATAATGCGTGGCAAACATTCCAAGGGTCCCAACTCTCCAGGTTGAAGGGAATATTACTACAGCTATAACATGTACGGGAAACCTAGAGAATGGACACACTGTGAATACGAAAGGTTTCTAAAACTCAACTAATAGTCCCTCTCCTGGTGCTCCGGTTTGAATTTCCAACTGCTTTACTATCAATCTCCCAACCTGGAGAGACAGCCCCTTTAACCTCCTGATTCGCACAGGCTGCAAATTAGGCAGAGGATGAAAGGAAAGATGGAGAACCAATGAGAGAGTAGCTGTTAGGCATTTGGACGGGCACATGTCACTCTAATTTCCCAGCAGAAAGAAGAATTAACCAAAGTCTCAGCCACCCGCCGGGAACCAGTATAAATCCTGAAGCAAAATTTTGGACTTGCGGTCAGCTCACAAAAACGAGTTGAAAAATGGAGCTCAGGGGCACAACAATTAACAAATTGGCAGAGTAATAAAGAGCAACTATCGTCCAAAAATCTGTTGAGCGAAGGCAACGAGGCGGATTTGAAAGCGAGCCAGAATAGCAGGAAACAGATTTCAAGAGGTACATTGGAATCGCCTTTAAAGCACAGGAAGAGGGGCACATCTTCGACAATGATGCACTTGGCCAAAAAGGGTGTATGCGTTTTCTCCTGAATATATTGAGGAGAGATCACATACTCCCTTTTTGGGCAAGCAAGCAAGCGGGCAATGCAAATCTGCACTACAAAGAAGTATCACATCCCACCGGTCAAAAGGGACATCCGCAAAATGTGTAAAAACCAGAAAGGCAAGACAGGCCCTGGAGAACAGGGAGCCTAGTTATGCTGATGGAAAGGATGTAAATTTCCAACTGCCTCTCTGGAGGAGTGCATTGTGTTTCCTAAAACAAGTAAACAACAGAGATACAGAGCCAAGGGCAATTCCAGTCTAGGGAATATACCTTGGGAAAACTGAAAATCAATAAGACAGAGCCACCCCAAAATTTAGGGCTGCACTGCTTACAAGAACCTCAACTTGGGTACACATTAAATATCTGAGGAATGACAAAAATTGTTCAAGAAATTGTGTTACTTACGTATGATGGATTATCCCTCAGTCATGAAGTCAATGTCATAAGGCCAGTAGCAGCAGAATGAGTGGATTCAGGTACGATGGTTCTAAGAGAAATAAGTCAAAAACATAAAGAAACTTATCATAAGATATCACTTATGAAGGTCCTGTAAACATGGCTACACATGAACTGAGTTAGGAAAGAGAACAGAGTCTCACATTTAGAAAAAACTCTTATGCCTGCTTAAGGGGGTAGGAGAGGTGGGGTGATGCACAAAACCAGAGTTTGATAGGAATACAGGTACCGTCCCAAAAACCAACTACGGAATAGACAAGACCTACACCTTCCTCAGTGAACGGGACTCAAAACCCCATATTTCCCACAGAGGAATATATCTGATTAGTAAGAATCTTAAAACCTATGTATTGATATGTCTCTGTAAGGGAATCAAGTGTGTCTAGACTGGCATAAACATGGCAGTGAGAATCAGTTCAAACCCACTTTAAAAAGGAATTTCAAAAACAAAACACAAAAACACGGAAATTCTTTACAATTCCTTCATTTGCTCTGATGAACCCTGGAATGATCCTATCTACAACGGCACTTGGATGTGGCATAATGTTGGACACTTGGGACTGAGAGGATCGGTGAGATTCAGTGAGCAAATGCAGACCATTTAAGGCAATAATGCGTGGCACACATTCCAAGGGTCCCAACTCTCCAGGTTGAAGGGAATATTACTACAGCTATAGCATGTACAGGAAACCAGAGAATCGACACACTGTATATACAAAAGGTTTATAACACTCAACTAATAGTCCCTCTCCTGGTGCTTCTGTTTGACATTCCAACTGCTTGACTATCAATCTCCCAACTTGGAGAGACAGCCCCTTTAACCTCCTGGTTCGCACAGTTTGCCAATTTGGCAGAGAATGAAAGTGAAGAGGGAGAACCAATGAGAGAGTAGCTGTGAGGCATTTGGACGGGCACATGTCACTCTAATTTCACGGCAGGAAGAAGAATTAGCCAAAGTCTCAGCCACCAGCCAGGAACCAGTATAGGTCCTGAACCAAAATTTTGGTCTTGCGGTCTGCTCACAAAAAGCGACAAGAAAAATGGAGCTCAGGGGCACAGCAATTCACACACTGGCAGAGTAACAAAGGACAACTATCGTCCAAACATCTGTTGAGTGAAGGCAACGAGGTGGACTTGAAAGCGAGACAGAATACCAGGAAACAGATTTCAAGAGGTACATTGGAATCGCCTTTAAAGCACAGGAAGAGGGCACAACTTCGACAATGATGCACTTGGACAAAAAGGGCGTATGGGTTTTCTCCTGAATATATTCAGGAGAAAACCCATACGCCCTTTTTGGCCAAGCAAGCAATCGGGCAATGCAAATCTGCACTACAAAGAAGTATCACTTCCCACCGGTCAAAAGGGACATCCACATATGTGTAAAAAACAGAAAGGCAAGACAGGCCCTGGAGAACAAGAAGCCTAGTTATGCTGATGGGCAGGATGTAAATTGCCAACTGCCTTTCTGGTGGAGTGCATTGTGTTCCCTCAAACAAGTAAACAACCGAGCTACAGAGCCAAGGGCACTTCCAGTCTAGGGAATATACCTTGGGAAAACTGAAAATCAATAAGACAGAGCCACCCCAAAATTTAGGGCTGCACTGCTTACAAGAACCTCAACTTGGGTACACCTTAAATATCCCAGGAAAGAAAAAAATGGTTCAAGAAACTGTGTTACTTACGTATGATGGAATATCCCTCAGCCATGAAATCAATGTCATAATGCCAGTAGCAGCAGAATGAGTGGATTCAGGTACGATGGTTCTAAGTGAAATAAATCACAAACATAAAGAAACTTATCATAATATATCACTTATGAAGGTACTGTAAACATGGGTACACATGAACTGAGTTAGGAAAGAGAACAGAGTCTCACATTTAGAAAACACTCTTATGCCTGCTTAAGGGGGAAGGAGAGGTGGGGTGTTGCATAAAACCAGAGTTTGATATTAGTACAGGTACCGTTCCAAAAACCAAATATGGAATAGAAAAGAACTACACCTTCCTCAGTAAAAGGGACTCAAAACCCCATATTTCCCGCAGAGGTATATATCTGACTAGTAAGAATCTTAAAACCTGTGTATCGATATGTCTCTGTAAGGGAATCAAGTGTGCGTACACTGACATAAACATGGCAGAGAGAATCAGTTCAAACCCACTATAAAAAGGAATTTCAAAAACAAATCAAAAAAACAGGGAAATTCTTTACAATTCCTTCAAGGGCTCTGATGAAACTTGGAATGATCCTATCTACAATGACAGCTGGATGTGGCATAATGCTCGACACTTGGGAATGAGAGGATTGGTGAGATTTGTTGAGCAAATGCACACCTTTTAAAGCAATAATGTGTGGCACACATTCCAAGGGTCCCAACTCTCCAGGTTGAAGGGAATATTACTACAGCTATAACATGTACGGGAAACCTAGAGAATGGACACACTGTGAATATGAAAGGTTTCAAAAACTCAACTAATAATCCCTCTCCTGGTGCTCCGGTTTGATTTTAAAATTGCTTTACTATCAATCTCGCAAATTGGAGAGACCGCCCCTTTAACATCCTGGTTCGCACAGGTTGCCAATTTGGCAGAGGATGAACGGGAAGAGGGAGAACCAATGAGAGAGTAGCTGTTATGGATTTGGACTGTAATATGTCACTCTAATTTCCCGGCAGTAAGAAGAATTAACCAAAGTCTCAGCCACGCACCGGGAACCAGTATATGTCCTGAACCAATATTTTGGACTCGTGGTCAGCTCACAAAAAAACAGGTTGAAACATGGAGCTCAGGGGCACAGCAATTCACAAACTGGCAGAGTAATAAAGAACAACTATCGTCCAAAAATCTGTTGAGGGAAGACAACGAGGCAGACTTGAAAGCGAGCCAGAATAGCAGGAAACAGATTTCAAGAGGTACATTGGAATCGCCTTTAAAGCACAGGAAGAGGGGCACAACTTCGACAATGATGCACTTGAAAAAAAGGGCGAATGCGTTTTCTCCTGAATATATCCAGGAGAAAACGCATACGCCCTTTTTGGCCAAGCAAGCAATCGGGCAATGCAAATCTGCACTACAAAGTAGTAACACTTCCCACCGGTCAAAAGGGACATCTGCAAAATGTGTAAAAACCAGAAAGGCAAGACAGGCCCTGGAGAATAGGGAGCCTAGTTATGCTGATGGGCAGGATGTAAAATGCCAACTGCCTCTCTGGAGGAGTGCATTGTTTTACCTAAAACAAGTAAACAGCACAGCTACAGAGCCAAGGGCACTTCCAGTCTAGGGAATATACCTTGGGAAAACTGAAAATCAATAAGACAGAGCCACCCCAAAATATAGGGCGGCACTGCTTACAAGAACCTCAACTTGGATACACCTTAAATATCCCAGCAAAACAAAAACGGTTCAAGAAATTGTGGTACTTCCGTAAGATGGAATATCCCTCAGCCATGAAATCAATGTCATAAGGCCGGTAGCAGCAAAATGAGTCAATTGAGGTACGATGAATCTAAGTGAAATAAGTCACAGAGAAAATGAAACTTATCATAAGATATCACTTAAGAAGGTCCTGTAAACATGGCTACACATGAACTGAGTTAGGAAAGAGAACAGAGTCTCATATTTAGGAAACACTCCTATGCCTGCTTAAGGGGGAAGGAGAGGTGGGGTGATGCATAAAACCAGAGTTTGATAGTAGTACAGGTACCGTTCCAAAAACCAAATATGGAATAGACAAGACCTACACATTCCTCAGTGAAGGGACACAAAACCCCATATTTCCCGCAGAGGAATATATCTGACTAGTAATAAACTTAAAACCTATGTATTGATATGTCTCCGTAAGGGAATCAAGTGTGACTAGACTGGCATAAACATGGCAGTGAGAATCAGCTCAAACCCACTATAAAAAGGAATTTCAAAAACAAAACACAAAAACAGGGAAATTCTTTACAATTCCTTCAGGGGCTCTAATGAAACCTGGAATGACCCTATCTACAATGACAGCTATATTTGGCATAAGGCTGGACACTTGGGACTGAGAGGATTTGCGAGATTCAGTGAGCAAATGCAGACCATTTAAAGCAATAATGCGTGACAAACATTCCAAGGGTCCCAACTCTCCAGGTTGAAGGGAATATTACTACAGCTATAACATGTATGGGAAATCTAGAGAATGGACACACTGTGAATACGAAATGTTTCTATATCTCAACTAATAATCCCTCTCCTGGTGCTCCGGTTTGAATTTCCAACTGCTTTACTATCAATCTCCCAAATTGGAGCGACAGCCCCTTTAACCTTCTCGATCGCAGAAGTTGCCAATTTGGCTGAGGATGAAAGGGAAGAGGGAGAACCAATGACAGAGTAGCTGTTAGGCATTTGGACGGGCACATGTCACTCTAATTTCCCAGCAGGAAGAAGAATTAACCAAAGTCTCAGCCACCCGCCGGGAACCAGTATAGGTCCTGAACCAAAATTTTGGACTTGCGGTCAGCTCACAAAAAACGAGTTGAAAAATGGAGCTCAGGGCCACAGCAATTCAAAAACTGGCAGAGTAATAAAGGACAACAATCGTCTAAATATCTGTTGAGGGAAAACAACGAGGCGGACTTGAAAGCGAGCCAGAATAGCAGGAAGCAGATTTCAAGATGTACATTGGAATCGCCTTTAAAGCACAGGAAAAGGGGCACAACTTCGACAATGATGCACTTGGCCAAAAAGGGCGTATGCGTTTTCTCCTGAATATATTCAGGAGAAAACGCATACGCCCATTTTGGCCAAGCAAGCAGGCAGGCAATGCAAATCTGCACTACAAAGAAGTATCATTTCCCACGGGTCAAAAGGGACATCCACAAAATGTGTAAAAGCCAGGAAGGCAAGACAGACAATGGAGAACAGGGAGCCTAGTTATGCTGATGGGCAGGATATAAATTGCAAACTGGCTCACTGGAGGAGTGCACTGTGTTCCCTAAAACAAATAAACAACAGAGCTACAGAGCCAAAGGCACTTCCAGTCTAGGGAATATAACTTGGGAAAACTGAAAATCAATAAGATAGAGCCACCTCAAAATTTAGGGTTGCACTGCTTACAAGAACCTCAACTTGGGTACACCTTAAATATCCCAGGATAGACAAAAATGGTTCAAAAAATTGTGGTATTTACATACGATGTAATATACCTCAGCCATGAAATCAATGTCATAATGCCAGTACCATCAAAATGAGTGGATTCAGGTACGATGATTCTAAGTGACATAAGTCACAGAGAAAAATAAATTTATCATAAGATATCATTTATGAAAGTCCTCTAAACATGGCTACACATGAACTGAGTTAGGAAATAGAACAGTGTCTTACATTTAGAAAACACTCATATCCCTGCTTAAGGGGGAAGGAGAGGTGGGGTGATGCATAAAACCAGAGTTTGATATTAGTACAGGTACTGTTCCAAAAACCAAATAAGGAATAAACAAGACCTACACCTTCCTCAGTGAAAGGGACCCAAAACGCCATATTTCCCGGAGAGGAATATATCTGACTGGTAAGAATCTTAATATCTATGTATTGATAAGTCTCCGTAAGGGAATCAAGTTTGTCTAGACAGGCATAAACATGGCAGTGAGTATCAGTTCAAACCCACTATAAAAAGGAATTTCAAAAAAAAAAAAAAACAGAGAATTTCTTTACAATTCCTTCAGGGGCTCTGATGAAACCTGGAATGACCCTATCTAAAATGACAGCCGGATGTGGCATAAGGCTGGACACTTGAGACTGAGAGGATTGGGGAGATTCAGTAAGCAAATGCAGACCATTTAAAGCAATAATGCGTGGCACACATTCCAAGGGTCCCAACTCTCCAAGATGAAGGGAATATTACTACAGCTATATCAGGTACGGGAGACCTAGAGAATGGACACACTGTGAATACGAAAGTTTTCTAAAACTCAACTAATAATCCCTCTCCTGGTGCTCCGGGTTGACTTTCCAACTGCTTTATTATCAATCTCCCAACTTGGAGAGACAGCTCCTTTAAGCTCCTAGTTCTTACAGGTGGCCAATTTGGTAGAGAATGAAAGGGAAGAGGGAGAACCAATGAGAGAGTAGCTGTTAGGCATTTGTACGGCACATGTCATTCTAATTTCCCGGGAGGAAGAAGAATTAACCAAAGTCTCAGACACCCGCCAGGAAAAAGTATAGGTCCTGAACCAAAATTTTGGACTTGCGGCCAGCTCACAAAAAACGAGTTGAAAAATGGAGCTCAGGGGCACAGCATTGCACAAACTGGCAGAGTAATAAAGGACAACAATCGTCCGAAAATCTGTTGAGGGAAGGCAACGAGGCGGACTTGAAAGCGAGCCAGAATAGCAGGAAACAGATTTCAAGAGGTACATTGGAATCACCTTGAAAGCACAGGAATAGGGGCACAACTTCGAAAATGATGCACTTGGCCAAAAAGGGCGTATGCATTTTCTGCTGAATATATTCAGGAGAAAACGCATACGCCCTTTTTGCCAAGCAAGAAAGCAGGCAATGCAAATCTGCACTACAATGAAGTATCACATCCCACCGGTCAAAAGGGACATCCGCAAAATGTGTAAAAACCAGAAAGGCAAGATAGGCCCTGGAGAACAGGGAGCCTAGTTATGCTGATGGAAAGGATGTAAATTTCCAACTGCCTCTCTGGAGGAGTGTGTTGTGTTCCCTAAAACAAGGAAACAACAGAGCTACAGAGCCAAGGGCCATTACAGTCTAGGGAATATACCTTGGGAAAACTGAAAATCAATAAGACAGAGCCACCCCAAAATTTAGGGCTGCATTGCTTACAAGAACCTCAACTTGGGTACACCTTAAATATCCCAGGAAAGGCAAAAATAGTTCAAGAAATTGTGTTACATATGTACGATGGAATATCAGTCAGCCATGAAATCAATGTCATAAGGCAAGTAGCTTCAAAATGAGTGGATTCAGGTACGATGATTCTAAGTGAAATAAGTCAAAGAGAAAAAGAAACTTATCATAAGATATCACTTATGATGGTCCTGTAAACATGGCTACACATGAACTGAGTTAGGAAACACAACAGAGTATCACATTTAGAAAAAACTTTTATGCCTGCTTAAGGGGGAAGGAGAGGTAGGGTGATGCATAAAACCAGAGTTTGATATTAGTACAGGTACCGTTCCAAAAACCAACAATGGAATAGAAAAAACCTACACTTTCCTCAGTGAAAGGGACTCAAAATGCCATATTTCCCGCAGAGGAATATATCTGACTGGTAAGAAACTTAAAACCTATGTATTGATATGTCTCCGTAAGGGAATCAAGTTTGTCTAGACTGGCATAAACATGGCAGTGAGAATCAGTTCAAACCCAATATAAAAAGGAATTTCAAAATCAAAACAAAAAAACAGGGAAATTCTTTACAATTCCTTCAGGGGCTCTGATGAAACCTGGAATGACCCTATCTACAACGACAGCTGGATGTGGCATATAGCTGGACACTTGGGACTGAGAGGATTGGTGAGATTCGGTGAGCAAATGCAGACCCTTTAAAGCAATAACGAGTGGCCCACATTCCAAGGGTCCCAATTCTCCAGGAAGAAGGGAATATTACTACAGCAATAACATGTATGGAAACCTTAGAGAATGGACACACTGTGAATTTGAAAGATTTCTAAACCTCAACTAATAATCCCTCTCCTGGTGCTCCGGTTTGTCTTTCCAACAGATTTACTACCAATCTCCAAACCTGGAAAGACAGCCCCTTTAACCTCCTGGTTCGCACAGGTTGCCAATTTGGCACAGGATGAAAGGGAAGAGGGAGAACCAATGAGAGAGTAGCTGTTAGGCATTTGGACGGGCACTTGTCACTCTAATTTCCCGGAAGGAAGAAGAATTAACCAAAGTCTCAGCCACCCGCCGGGAACCAGTATAGGTCTTGAACCAAAATTTGGACTTGCGGTAAACTCACAAATAACGAGTTGAAAAATGGAGCTTAGGGGCACAGCAAAGCACAAACTGTCAGAGAAGTAAAGGAAAACAATCGTCCAAAAATCTTTTGAGGGAAGGCAATTAGGCGGACTTGAAAGCGAGCCAGAATAGCAGGAAACAGATTTCAAGAGGTACATTGGAATCACCTTTAAAGCACAGGAAGAGGGGCACAACTTCGACAATGATGCACTTGGCCAGAAAGGGCGTATGTGTTTTCTCCTGAATATATTAAAGAGAAAACGCATACGTCCTTTTTGGCCAAACAAGCAAGCGGGCAACGCAAATCTGAACTACAATGAAGGATCACTTCCCACCGGTCAAAAGGGACATCCGCAAAATGTGTAAAAACCAGAAAGGGAAGACAGGCCCTGGAGAACAGGGAGCCTAGTTATGCTGATGGGCAGGATGTAAATTGCCAACTGCCTCTCTGGAGGAGTGCATTGTGTTCCCTAAAACAAGGAAACAACAGAGCAACAGAGCCAAGGGCACTTCCAGTCTAGGGAATATACCTTGGGAATACTGAAAATCAATAAGACAGAGCCACCGCAAAATTTAGTGCTGCACTGCTTACAAGAACCTCAACTTGGGTACAGCTTAAATATCCTAGGAAAGACAAAAATGGTTCAAGAAATTGTGTTACTTACGTACGATGGAATATCCCTCAGCCATGAAATCAATGTTATAAGGCCAGTAGCAGCAAAATGAGGGGATTCAGGTACGATGATTCTAAGTGAAATAAGTCACAGAGAAAAAGAAACTTATCATAAGATATCACTTATGAAGGTCCTGTAAACATGGCTACACCTGAAATGTGTTAGGAAAGAGAACAGAGTCTCACATTTAGAAAACACTCTTGTGCCTGTTTAAGGGGGAAGGAGAGGTGGGGTGATGCATAAAACCAGAGTTTGATATTAGTACAGGTACCGTTCCAGAAACCAAATACGGAATACACAAGAACTACACTTTCCTCAGTGAAATGGACTCAAAACCCCATATTTCTCGCAGAGGAATATATCTGACTAGTAAGAATCTTAAAACCTATGTATTGATAAGTCTCCATGATGATGGTCATGGTTCATTGTGATTACAGAGTTCATGGAGCATTGAGATGAAAAGTGGCATGGAGCATTTTGATTACAGTTGTCTTGGAGCATTGTGATGACAAGGGCATGGAGCATTGTGATGAGAAGGCCATGGAGCAGATTGATGACATGCGTCATGGAGCTTTGTGATAACAATAGCATGGAGCATTGTGATTACAGGGGTCTTGGAGCATTGTGATGACAAGGGTCATGGAGCCTTCTGATGACAAGGCCGTGGAACATTGTCATGAAAGGGGTGAGCGAGTATTATGATGACTAGTGATGGAACATTTTGATATCAATGGTGAGAGAGCATTTTGATGAGAAGCACATGGAGCATTGTGATGACAAGTTTTATGGAGCATTCTGATGACAAGTTTGTGGAAAATTTTGGTAACAAGCGCATGGAGCATTGTGATAACAAGGGTCATGGAGCACTCTGCTGACAAAGGCATGGAGCATTGTGATGGCAAGGTTCACAGAGCATTGTGAATGAAAAGTTCATGGAGCATTATGGTGACAAATTTCACAGAGCCCTGTGATGAAGAAGGCATGGACCATTTTGATGCCAAAGGTCATGAAGCATTGTGATGACTGGAATTACGGAGCATTGTGATGACAAGGGCATGGAGCATTGTGATGACGGGGGCATGGAGATTTGGTCTGACAAGTTTCATGGATTATTGAGATGACAGTGGGCATGGCGCATTGTGATGACAAGGGCATGCAGCATTGTTATGAGAAGGTCATGGAGTACTGTGCAGACAGGTGTCAGGGAGCATTGTGATGATATATGTCTTGGTGCTTTGTGATGACAATGGCATGGAGCATCGTGAAGCCAAGTGTCATGGAGGATTGTGATGACAAAGGTAATGGAGCATTGTGATGACAAGGGCTTGGAGCTTTTTGATGACAATGGTCATGGAGCACTGTGATGACAAGGGCATGGAGCACTGTGATGACAACGGCCATTGAGAATTTTGATGATAATGTCGTGAAGCACTGTGATGAAAATCACTTGGAGCTTGCTATGACAGGGTTCATGGAGCATTGCGATGACAAGTGCATGGAGAATTGTGATGACAAGATCATGTAACATTGTGATGAGAAGTGTCATGGAGCATTGTGATGGCAAGACCGTGGAGCACTGTGATTAGAAGATCATGGATAATTGTGATGTCGAGCGTCATGCAGCACTGTAATGACAAGGGGCATGGAGCATTCTGATGACAAGCTTGTGGAGTAATGTGATGACAATGGCATGGAGCATTGTGATGAAAAGGGCATGGAGCATTGTGATGTAAAAGGCATGGAGGCTTTTCATGACAGCGTTCAAGGAGCATTCTGACCACAAGTGTCAGGGAGCATTTTGATGACAAGTGTATTGAGCATTGTGATGACAAAGGTCATGGAGGATTGTGATGACACGGGCATGGAGGATTGTGATGACAGGCATCATGGAGCGTTGTGATGACAAGTGTTGTGGAACAATGTGATCACAAGGGTTTGGAGCGTTGTGATGACAGGAATCATGGAGCATTGTGATGAGAAGTTCATGGAGCATTGGGCTGAAAATATTCATGGAGTATTGTGATGACAGGGGTATTGGAGCACTGTGATAACAAGGGCATGGAGCATTGTGATTAGAGGGGTCATGAAACATTGTGATGAAAACGGCATGGAGCACTGTGATGCCAAGGGTCATGGAGTTTGTGATGACAAAGTTCATGGAGCATTTTGATGACAAGGTCGTAGTGCATTGTGATGAGAAGGGCAGGGAGCATTTTGATGACAGGGTCATGGAGCAATTTGATGAAAAGTATCATGGAATATTTTGATGACAGTGGTTATGGAACAGGGTGATGTCAGGGGTCATGGAGCATTGTGATGAAAAAGGTCATGGAGCATTTTAATGACAGGGATTATGGAATATTGTGATGTCAGGGTTCATGGAGCATTGTGATGATAAGGTCATGTAGCATTGTCATGACACGGATCA
The DNA here is from genome assembly GCF_949752795.1 of Hyperoodon ampullatus. Classification (NCBI taxonomy): domain Eukaryota; kingdom Metazoa; phylum Chordata; class Mammalia; order Artiodactyla; family Ziphiidae; genus Hyperoodon; species Hyperoodon ampullatus. Next base: position 1,013,387 of record NW_027641092.1, read on the forward strand.
TGGAAAATTGTGATGACAGGGGGGAGAGAGCATTTTAATGAGAAGTGCGTGGAGCATTGTGATGACAAGGTTTTTGGAGCACTGTAATGACAAGGATGTGGAGCCTTGTAATGACAAGTGCATGGAGCATTGTGATGAAATTGTTTGTGGAGCATTGTGCTCACAAGCGCATGGAGCACTGTGATGACAAGGGTCATGGAGCACTGTGCTGACAAAGGCATGGAGCATGGTGATGACAAGGATCACAGAGCACTGTGATGAAAAGTTCATGGAGCATTGTGGTGAGAAAGGTCACAGAGCCCTGTGTGACGAGGACATGGACCATTGTGATGACAAATGTCATGAAGCCTTGTGATGACTGGAGTCACAGAACATTGAGATGACAGGGTTCTTGTAGCACTGTGATGACAAGGACATGGAGCAATGTGATGAGAAGGCCATGGAGCATTCTGATGACATGCATCATGGAGCTTTGTGATTAAAGGTCATGGAGCATTGTGATTACAGGGGTCTTGGAGCATTGTGATGAAAATGGTATGGATCATTTTGATGAAAAAGGCATGGAGCCTTGTCATGACAGGGTTCAAGGAGCATACTGATGACAAGTGTCAGGGAGCATGGTGATGACAAGTGTATTGAGCGTTGTGATGACAAAGGTCATGGAGAACTGTGATGAGAAGACCATGGATAATTGTGATGATGAGCGTCATGGTGCATTGTGATGACAATGGTTATGGAACATTGTGATCACAAGGGTTTGGAGCATTTTGATGACAGAGGTCATGGAGCATATTGATTTCATTGTGATGACAATAGCATGAAGCATAATGATGATGGACATGGTGCATTGTGATGACAGGGTCATGGAGCAATTTGATGAAAAGGGTCATGGAACATTTTGATGACAGAGGTTATGGAACATTGTGATGTCAGGGGTCTTGGAGCATTGTGATGAAAAGGGTGATGGAGCATTCTGATGACAGAGGATATGGAACATTTTGATGTCAGGGGTCATGGAGCATTGTGATGATATGGCATGTGGCATTGTGATGACAGAGGTCATGGAAAATTTGATGACAGTGGTGAGGGAGTATTGTGATGACTACTGATGGAACATTGTGATATCAGTGGTGAGAAAGCAATTTGATGAGAAGTGCATGGAGCATTGTGATGACAAGGTTTATGGAGCATTGTGATGACAAGGCTGTGGAGCATTGTGTTGACAATTGCATGGCGCATTTTGATGACATTTGTCATGGAGCATTGTGCTGAGAAGCGCATGGAGCATTGTGATGACAAGGGTCATGGAGCATTGTGCTGACAAATTCATGGAACCTTGTGATGACAACGGTCACAGAGCATTGTGATGAAAAGTTCATGGAGCATTCTGGTGCCAATGGTCACAGAGCCTTGTGATGTCGAAGTTAAGTACCATTGTGATGACAAAGGTCATGAAGCATTGTGATGACTGGAGTCACGGAACATTGTGATGACAAGGGTATGGAGCATTCTGATGACAGGGGCATGGTGCATTGGTCTGACAAGTTTCATTGTTTATTGTGATGACAGTGGGCAAGGCACATTCTGATGAGAAGAGCATGGAGCATTGTGATGAGAAGGTCATGGAGTACTGTGAAGACAGGGGTCTGGGGGCATGTGATGACATATGTCATGGTCCATTGTGATGACAATGGCATGGAGTATTGTGATGCCAAATGTCATGTAGGAATGTGAGGACAAAGTTAATGGAGCATTGTGATGACAGGGGTTTGGAGAACTGTGATGACAAGGGTCATGGAGCATTTTGATGACAAGGGCATGGAGGATTGTGATGATAAGGGCCATTGAGCATTTTGATGACAAGTTCCTGAAGCATTGTGATGAAAAGCACATGGAGCTTGCTATGACATGGGTCATGGAGCATTGTGATGACAAGTGCATGGAGAACTGTGATGACAAGAGCATGTAACATTGTGATGAGAAGTGTCTTGGAGCATTGTGATGGCAAGACCGCGGAGCATTGTGATGAGAAGACCATGGATAATTTTGATGACGAGCATCAGGGAGCTCTGTAATGTCAAGGTGCATGGAGCATTGTGATGACAGGTGTCATGGAGCATTGTGATGACAGGGATCATGGAGCATTGTGATGACAAGCGTAATGGAGCATTCTGATGACAAGCTTGTGGAGTATTGTAATGACAAGGGCATGGAGCATTGTGATGAGAAGAGTATCGAGCATTGTGATGACAAGCGTCATCGAGGATTGTGCTGAAAAGGGCATGGTGCAATGTGATGAGAGGTTTCATGTAGCATTGTGATGAAATGGCATGGAGCATTGTGATGCCAATTGTCATGGAGCTTTGTGATGACAAAGGTCATGGAGCATTTTGATGAAAAGGTCGTGGTGCATTGTGATGAGAAGGGCAGGGAGCATTGTGTTGACAGGGTCATGGAGCAAATTGATGAAAAGTGTCATGGAACATTTTGATTACAGGGGTTATGGAACACTGTGATGTCAAGGGTCATGGAGCATTTTGATGAAAAGGGTCATGGAGCATTCTGATGAAAAGGTGCATGGAGCATTGTGATTACACGGATTTTGAAGCACTGTGATGAAAAGGGCATGGAGCATTGTGATGTGAAGGCAATGGAGCATGCTGATGACATGCATCATGGAGTTTGTGATGACAAGGACATGGAACATTGTGATTACAGGGGTCTTGGAGCATTGTGATGAAAATGGAATGGATCATTGTGATGAAAAATGCATGGAGACTTGTCATGACACTATTCAAGGAGCATACTGATGATAAGTGTCCGGGAGCATTGTGATGATAAGTGTATTGAGCATTGAGATGACAAATGTCATGGAGCATTGTGATGAGAAGACCATTGATAATTTTGATGACCAGCGTCATGGGGCATTGTGATGACAAGTGTTATGGAACATTGTGATCAGGAGGGTTTGGTTCATTGTGATGACAGAGGTCATTGAGCATTTTCATTTCATTGTGATGACAATAGCATGAAATATTATGGTGATGGGCACGGTGCATTTTGATGACAGGATTCATGGAGCACTGAGATGAAAAGGGGCATGGAGCATTGTGATTACAGGGGTGTTGGGGCATTATGACGGCAAGGGCATGGAGCACTGTGATGCGAAGGCCATGGAGCATTCTGATGACATCCGTCATGGAGCTTTGTGTTGACAAATGCATAGAGCATTGTGATTACAGGGGTCTTGGAGCATTGTGATGACAAGGGTCATGGAGCATTGTGCTGACAAAGGCATGGAGCATCGTGATGACAAGGGAGAAAGAGCATTTTGATGAAAAGTTCATGGAGCATTGTGGTGACAAAGATCACAGAGCCTTGTGTGAAGAGGTCATGGATAATTGGTCTGACAAATTACATGGATTATTGTGATGACAGTGGGCATGGAGCATTGTGATGACAAGGGCATGGAGCATTGTGATGACTGGCTTCATGGAGCATTGTGATGACAGGCGTCATGGAGCATTGTGATGACAAGGGCATGGAGCATTTTGATGACAGGGGCATGGAACATTGGTCTGACTAGTTACATGGATTACTGTGATGACAGTGGGCATGGCACATTGTGATGACAAGGGCATGGAACATTGTGATAACAAGGTCATGGAGTACTGTGAAGACAGGTGTCAGGGAGCACTGTGATGACATATATCATTGTCCATTGTGATGACAATGGCATGGAGCATTGTGATACCAAGTGTCATGGAGGATTGTGATGACAAAGGTAATGGAGCATTTTGATGACAAGGGCTAGGGACATTGTGATGACAAGGGTCATGGAGCATTGTGATGACAAGGGCCATTGAGAATTTTGATGACAACGTCGTAAAGCATTGTGATGACAAGCGCATGGAGCCTGCTATGACAGGTGTCATAGAGCATTGCGATGACAAGTGCCTGGAGAATTGTGATGCAAAGATCATGTAACATTGTGATAAGAAGTGTCATGGAGCATTGTGATGACAAGGACGTGGAGAATTGTGATGACCAGGGCATGGAGCATTGTGATGGCAAGACCGTGGAGCATTGTGATGAGAAGATCACGGATAACAGTGATGACGAGTGTCATGGAGCACTGTAATGACAAGGGGCATGGAGCATTGTGATTACAGGGGTCTTGGAGCATTGTGATGACAAGGGCATGCAGCATTGTGATGAGAAGGCCATGCAACATTCTGATAACATGTGTCATGAATCTTTTTGACGACAAGGGCATGGAAAATTGTGATTACAGGGGTCTTGGAGCACTGTGATGTCAAGGGTCTTGGAATCTTGGATGATAAGGCCGTGGAACACTGTGATGGCATGGGTCATGGAGCATTCTTATGACAGGGGTAATGGAGCATTGTGATGACAAGGGCATGGAACATTAGTCTGAAAATTTCATGGATTATTGTGATGAGATTCGGCATGGAGCATTGTGATGACTAGGGCATGGAACACTGTGATACATGTGTCAAGGGAGATTGTAATGAAAAGGGCATGGAGCATTGTGATGAGAAGAGTATCGAGCATTGTGATGACAAGCGTCATTGATCACTGTGCTGACAAGGGCATGGAGCAATGTGATGAGAGGTTTCATGTAGCATTGTGATGAAATGGCATGGAGCATTGTGATGCCAAGGGTCAATGAGCTTTGTGATGACAAATGTCATGGAGAATTTTTATGACAATGTCGTGGTGCATTGTGATGAGGAGGGCACGGAGCATTGTGATGACATGGTCATGGAGCAAATTGATGAAAAGTGTCATGGAACATTTTGATTAAAGGGGTTATGGAACATTGTGATGTCAGGGGTCATGGAGCATTTTGATGAAAAGGGTCATGAAGCATTTTGATGAAAAGTGTCATGGAGCATTCTGATGAAAAGCTGCATGGAGCATTGTGATTACAGGGGTTTTGAAGCATTATGATGACAAGGGCAAGGAGCATTGTGATAAGAAGGCAATGGAGCATTCTGATGACATGCATCATGGAGCTTTGTGATGACAAGGGCATGGAGCATTGTGGTGACAAAGGTCACAGAGCCATGTGTGACGAAGGCATGGACCATTGTGACAACAAAGGTCATGAAGCATTGTGATGACTAGAGTCACGGAGCATTGTGATGACAGTGGTCATGGAGCATTGTGATGACAAGGGCATGGAGCATTTTGATGACAGGGGCATGGAACATTGGTCTGACAAGTTTCATGGATTATTGTGATGACAGTGGGCATGGCGCATTGTGATGACAAGGGCATGGAACATTGTGATGACAATGTCATGGAGTATTGTGAAGACAGGTGTCAGGGAGCATTGTGATGACATATGTCATTGTCCATTGTGATGACAATGGCATGGAGCATTGTGATACCAAGTGTCACGGAGGATTGAGATGACAAAGGTATGGAGCATCTTGATCACAAGGGCTTCGAACATAGTGATGACAATGGACATGGAGCATTGTGATGACAAGGGCATGGAGCATTGTGATGACAAGGGCCATTGAGAAATTTGATGACAACCTTGTGAAGCATTGTGATGACAAACGCATGGAGCTTGCTATAAGAGGAGTCATAGAGCATTGCAATGGCAAGTGCATGGAGAATTGTGATGAAAAGATCATGTAACATTGTGATAAGTGTCATGGAGCATTATAATGACAAAGACGTGGAGAATTGTGATGACATTGGACATGGAGCATTGTGATGAGAGGGGTCATGGAGCAATGTGATGACAAGGGTCATGGAGCATTGTGAATGGAAGGTCATGGAGCATTGGCCTGAAAATGTTCATGGAGTATTGTGATGACAGGGGTCAAGGAGCACTGTGATGACAAGGGAATGGAGCATTGTGATGACAAGGTCCTGGAGCAGTGCGATGAGAAAACCATGGAGTCTTGTGATGACAAGTCTCATCGAGCATTCTGATGAATAGGGGCATGGATCATTGTGATTACAGGGGTCTTGGAGCATTGTGATTAGAAGGGCATGGAGCATTGTGATGAGAAGTCCATGGAGCATTCTGATGACATGGGTCATAGATCTTTGTGAAGACAAGGGCATGGAGCATTGTGATTACAAGGGTCTTGGAGCATTGTGATGACAAGGGTCATGGAGCCTTGGATGACAAGGCAGTGGAACATTGTGTTGGCAGGGGTCATGGAGCATTTTTACGACATGGGTAATGGAGCATTTTGATGACAAGTGCATGGAACATTGGTCTGAAAATTTCATGGATTATTGTGATGAGATTCGGCATGGAGCACTGTGATGACTAGGGCACGGAACACTATGATACATGTGTCATGGAGGATTGTAATGACATTGGCATGGAGCATTGTGATGAGAAGAGTATCGAGCATTGTGATGACAAGCGTCATGGAGCACTGTGCTGACAAGGGCATGGAGCAATGTGATGAGAGGTTTCATGTAGTATTGTGATGAAATGGCATGGAGCATTGTGATGCCAAGGGTCATGGAGCTTTGTGATGACAAAGGTCATGGAGCATTTTGATGACAAGTTTGTGGTGCACTGTGATGAGAAAGGCAGGGAGCATTGTGATGACAGGGTCATGGAGCAAATTGATGAAAAGTGTCATGGAACATTTTGATGACAGTGGTTATGAAACATTGTGATGTCAGGGGTCATGGAGCATTTTGATGAAAAGGGTCATGGAGCATTCTGATGAAAAGGTGCATGGAGCATTGTGATTACAGGGGTTTTGAGGCATTGTGATGACAAGGGCATGGAGCATTGTGATGAGAAATCAATGGAGCATTCTGATGTCTTGCGTGATGGAGCTTTGTGATGACAAGAACATGGAGCATTGTGACTACAGGGGTCTTTGAGCATTGTGATGAAAATTGCATGGATCATTGTGATGACCAGCATCATGGGACATTGTGATGACAATTGTTATGGAACATTTTGATCAGAAGGGTTTGGTGCATTGTGATGACAGAGGTCATTGAGCATTTTGATTTCATTGTGATGACAATAGCATGAAATATTATGGTGATGGGCACGGTGCATTGTGATGACAGGGTTCATGGAGCATTGAGATGAAAAGGGGCATGGAGCATTGTCATTACAGGGGTTTTGGAACATTGTCATTACATGGGCATGGATCATTGTGATGAGAAGGCCATGGAGCATTCTGATGACATGCGTCATGGAGCTTTGTGATGACCAGGGCATGGAGCATTGTGATTACAGGGGTCTTTGAGCATTTTGATTACAAGGGTCAACGAGGCTTGTGATGACAAGGCCGTGGAACCTTGTGATGGCAGGGGTCATGGAACATTGTTATGACACGGGTAATGGAGCTTTGAGATGACAAGGGAATGGGCCATTGGTTTGAAAATTTTCATGGATTATTGTGAAGAGAGTGTGCATGGGGCATTGTGATGACAAGGGCACGGAACACTGTGATAGATAGATCATGCAGGATTGTAATGACAAGTGCATTGTGCAATGTGATGAGAGGGTTCATGGAGCATTGTGATGACATTGGAATGGAGCATTGTGATGCCAAGGGTCATGGACTTTGTGATGACAAAGGTCATGGAGCATTTTGATGACAAGGGCGTGGTGCATTGTGATGAGAAGGGCAGGGAGCATTGTGATGCCAGGGTCATGGAGCAATTTGATGAAAAGGGTCATGAAATATTTTGATGACAGGGTTTATAGAACATTGTGATGACAGTCGTCATGGAGCTTTGTGATGAAAAGTGTCATGGAGCATTTTGATTACAGGGGTTATGGAACATTGTGATGTCAGGTGTCATGGAGCATTGTGATGATAAGGGCATGTAGCATTGTGATGACAGGGGTCATGGAACATTGTAATGACAGGGGTGAGGGAGTATTGTGAAGACTAGTGATGGAACATTGTGATTTCAGTGGTGAGAGAGCATTTTGAGGAGAAGTGCATGGAGCATTGTGATGACAAGGTTTATGGAGCATTTTGATGACAAGGATGTGGAGCATTGTGATGACAAGTGCATGGCGCATTGTGATGACATGGGTTATGGAGCATTGTGCTGACACGCGCATCGAGCATTGTGATGACAAGGGTCATGGAGCATTGTGCTGACAAAGGCATGGAGCCTTGTGATGACAAGGATCAGAGAGCATTGTGATTAAAATTTCATGGAGCATTGTGGTGACAAAGGTCACAGAGCTTTGTGAGACGAGGTCATGGACCATTGTGATGACAAATGTCATGAAGGATTGTGATGACTGAAGTCACAGAGCATTGTGATAACAGGGGTATTGGAGCATTGTGATGAAAAGGAAATGGAACATTGTGATGAAATATGCATGGATCCTTGTCATGACAGTGTTCAAGGAGCATACTGATGACAAGTGTCAGGGTGCATTGTGATGACAAGTGTATTGAGCATTGTGGTGACAAATGTCATGGAGCATTGTGATGAGACCACCTTGCATAATTGTGATGACGAGCATCATGGGGTATTGTGATGACAAGTGTTATGGAACATTGTGATAAGAAGGGTTTGGAGCGTTGTGATGACAGAGGTCATGGAGCATTTTAATTTCATTTTGATGACAATAGCATGAATCATTATGATGATGGGCATGGTGCATTTTGATGACAGGGTTCATGGAGCATTCAGATGAAAATTGGCATGGAGAATTGTGATTACAGAGGACTTGGAGCATTGTGATGACAAGGGCATGGAGCAATGTGAAGACAGGGGCATGAAACATTGGTCTGACAAGTTTCATGGATTATTGTGATGACAGTGGTCATGGAGCATTGTGATGACAAGGGCATGGAGCATTGTGGTGACAAAGGCATGGAGCATTTTGATGACAAGGGACACAGAGCATTGTGATGAAATATTCATGGAGCATTGTGGTGTAAAAGATCACAGAGCCTTGTTTGAAGAGGACATGGACCACTGTGATGACAAAGGTCATGAAGCATTGTGATGACTGGAGTCACGGAGCATTGTGATGACAGGGGTCATGGAGCATTGCTCTGACAAGATTATGGATTATTGTGATGAGAGTGGGCATGGCGCATTGTGATGACAAGGGCATGGAACATTGTGATGACAAGGTTATGGAGTATTGTGAAGACAGGTATCAGGGAGCATTGTGATGACATATGTCATTGTCCATTGTGATGACAATGGCATGGAGCATTGTGATGACAAAGGTAATGGAGCATTTTGATGACAAGGGCTTGGAACATTGTGAGGACAAGGGTCATGGAGCATTGTGATGACAAGGGCATGGAGCATTGTGATGACAAGGGCCATTGAGAATTTTGATGACAACGTCGTGAAGCATTGTGATGACAAGCGCATGGAGCTTGCTATGACAGTGGTCATAGAGCATTGCGATGACAAGTGCATGGAGAATTGTGATGACAAGATCATGTAACATTGTGATGAGAAGTGTCACGAAGCATTGTGATGACAAGGACGTGGAGAATTGTAATGACTTGGGACATGGAGCATTGTGATGAACAGGGCATGGAGAATTGTTATAGCAAGACCGTGGAGCATTGTGATGAAAAGACCATGGATAATTATGATGAAGAGCGTCATGGATCACTGTAATGACAAGGGGCATGGAGCATTGTGATGACAGGTGTCATGGAGCATTGTGATGAGAGGGGTCATGGAGCATTGTGATGACAAGGGTCATGGAGCATAGTGATAAGAAGGCCATGGAGCATTCTGATGACATGTGTCATAGATCTTTGTGATGACAGGGGCATGGATAATTGTGATTAGAGGTGTCTTGGAGCATTGTGATGACAAGGTTCATGGAGCCTTGGATGCCAAGGCGGTGGAACATTGTGATGGCAGGGGTCATGGAGCAATGTTATGACAGGGGTAATGGAGCATTGTGATGACAAGTGCATGGAGAATGTGATTACAAGATCATGTAACATTGTGATTTGAAGTGTCATGGAGCATCGTGATGGCAAGACGGTGGAGCATTGTGATGAGAAGACCATGGATAATTGTGATGACGAGCGTCATGGAGAACTGTAATGACAAGGGGCCTGGAGGATTGTGATAACAGGGGTCATGGAGAATTGTGATGACAAGTGTCATGGAGCATTCTGATGACAAGCTTGTGGAGTATTGTGATGACAATGGTGTGGAGCATTGTGATGAAAAGGTCATGGAGCATTGTGATGAAAAAGGCATACAGCCTTTTCATGACAGGGTTCGAGAAGCATTCTGACGACAAGTGTCAGGGAGCATTGTGATGACAAAGGTCATGGAGCATTGTGATGACAAGGGCATGGAGTATAGTGATGGCAGGCATCATGGAGCGTTGTGATGACAAGTGTTATGGAACAATGTGATCACAAGGGTTTGGAGCACTGTGATGACAGAGGTCAAGAATCATTTTGATATCAAGGAGCATGGAGCATAGTGATGACAGGGGTCATGGAGCATTGTGATGATAAGATCATGGAGCATTGAGCTGAAAATGTTCATAGAGTATTCTGATGAAAGGGGTCATGGAGCATTTTGATGACAAGGTCCTGGAGCATTGTGAGGAGAAGACCATGGAGACTTTTGATGAGAAGTCTCATGGAGCATTCTGATGAAAAGGGGCATGGAGCATTGTGATTACAGGGATCTTGGAGCATTGTGATTACAAGGGCATGGAGCATTGTGAGAGATGTCTAAGAAGCATTCTGATGACATTCGTCATGAAGCTTTGTGATGACCAGGGCATGGAGCATTGTGATTACAGGGGTCTTGGAGCATTGTGATGAAAAAGGCATGGATCATTATCATGAAAAAGGCATGGAGCCTTGTCATGACAGGGTTCAAGGAGCATACTGACGACAAGTGTCAGGGAGCATTGTGATGACAAGTGTATTGAGCATTGTGATGACAAAGGTCATGGAACACTGTGATGAGAAGTGCATGGATAATTGTGATGATGAGCCTTATGGGGTGTTGTGATGACAAGTGTTATGGAGCATTGTGATCACAAGGGTTTGGAGCATTGTGATGACAGAGGTCATGGAGCATTTTGATTTCATTGTGATGACAATAGCATGAAGCATTATGATGATGGGCATGGTTCGTTGTGATGACTGGGTTCATGGAGCATTGAGATGAAAAGGGGTATGGAGCATTGTGATTACTCGGGTCATGGAGCCTTGTGATGACAAGGCCGTGTAACATTGTGATGACAGGGGTGAGGGAGTATTGTGATGACTAGTGATGGAAAATTTTGATATAAGTGGTGAGAGAGCATTTTGATGAGAAGTGCATGGAGCATTGTGATGACAAGTTTTATGGAGCACAGCGATGAAAAGCATGTGGAGCATTGTGATGAAAAGAGCATGGCACATTGTGATGACATGGGTCATGGAGCATTGTGCTGACAAGCGCAAGGAGCATTGTGATGACAAAGGTCATGGAGCATTGTGCTGACAAAGGCATGGAGCATTGTGATGACAAGGCTCAGAGAGCATTGGGATGAAAAGTTCATGGAGCATTGTGGTGACAAAGTTCACAGAGCCTTGTGATGACGAGGGCATGGACCATTGTGATGACAAAGGTCATGAAGCATTGTGATGACTGGAGTCACAGAGCATTGTGATGACAAGGGAATGGAGAACTGTGATGACAGGGGCATGGAGCATTGTGCTGAAATGTTTCATGGATTACTGTGATGACTTTCGGCATGGTGCATTGTGCAGACAAGGGCATGGAGCATTTTGATGACAAGGTCATGGAGTATTGTTAAGACAAGTGTCAGTGTGCATTGTGATGGCATATGTCATGTTCCATTGTGATGACAATGGCATGGAGAATTGTGAGGCCAATTGTCATGGAGGATTGTGAAGACAAAGGTAATGGAGCATTGTGATGAAAAGGGCTTGGTGCATTGTGATGACAATGGTCATGGAGCATTGTGATGAAAAGGGCATGGAGCATTTTGATGACAAGGGCTTTTGAGAATTTTGATGACAAGTTCGTGAAGCACTGTGATGAAAAGCACATGGAGCTTGCTATGACAGGGCTCATGGAGCATTGCGATGACAAGTGCATGGAGAATGTGATTACAAGAGCATGTAACATTGTGATTTGAAGTGTCATGGAGCATTGTGATGGCAAGATTGTGGAGCATTGTGATGAGAAGACAATGGATAATTGTGATGACGAGCGTCATGGAGAACTGTAATGACAAGGGGCCTGGAGCATTGTGATGACAGGTGTCATGGAGAATTGTGATGACAAGTGTCATGGAGCATTCTGATGACAAGCTTGTGGAGTATTGTGATGACAATGGCGTGGAGCATTGTGATGAAAAGGGCATGGAGCATTGTGATGAAAAAGGCATACAGCCTCTTCATGACAGGGTTCGAGAAGCATTCTGACGACAAGTGTCAGGGAGCATTGTGATGACAAGTGTATTGAGCATTGTGATGACAAAGGTCATGGAGCATTGTGATGACAAGGGCATGGAGTATTGTGATGACAGGCATCATGGAGCGTTGTGATGACAAGTGTTATGGAACAATGTGATCACAAGGGTTTGGAGCACTGTGATGACAGAGGTCATGGATCATTTTGATATCAAGGAGCATGGAGCATAGTGATGACAAGGGTCATGGAGCATTGTGATGAGAAGATCATGGAGCATTGAGCTGAAAATGTTCATGGAGTATTCTGATGAAAGTGGTCATGGAGCATTGTGATGACAAGGTCCTGGAGCATTGTGATGAGAAGACCATTGAGCCTTGTGATGAGAAGTCTCATGGAGCATTCTGATGAAAAGGGGCATGGAGCATTGTGATTACAGGGGTCATGGAGCATTGTGATTACAAGGGCATGGAGCATTGTGAGAGATGTCTAAGGAGCATTCTGATGACATTCGTCATGGAGCTTTGTGATGACCAGGGCATGGAACATTGTGATTACAGGGGTCTTGGAGCATTGTGATGAAAAAGGCATGGATCATTATCATGAAAAAGGCATGGAGCCTTGTCATGACAGGGTTCAAGGAGCATACTGATGACAAGTGTCAAGGAGCATTGTGATGACAAGTGTATTGAGCATTGTGATGACAAATGTCATGGAACATTGTGATGAGAAGTGCATGTATAATTGTGATGACGAGCCTCATGGGGCGTTGTGATGACAAGTGTTATGGAGCATTGTGATCACAAGGGTTGGGAGCATTGTGATGACAGAGGTCGTGGAGCATTTTGATTTCATTGTGATGACAATAGCATGAAGCATTATGATGATGGGCATGGTTCGTTGTGATGACAGGGTTCATGGAGCATTGAGATGAAAAGGGGTATGGAGCATTGTGATTACTCGGGTCATGGAGCCTTGTGATGACAAGGCCGTGTAACATTGTGATGATAGGGCTGAGGGAGTATTGTGATGACTAGTGATGGAAAATTGAGATATCAGTGGTGAGAGAGCATTTTGATTCGAAGTGCATGGAGCTTTGTGATGACAATGTTTATGGAGCATTGTGATGACAAGTTTGGGGAGCATTGTGATGACAAGTGCGTGGCACACTGTGATGACATGGGTCATAGAGCATTGTTCTGACAAGCGCATGGAGCACTGTGATAACAAGGGTCATGGAGCATTGTGCTGACAAAGGCATGGAGCGTTGTTATGACAAGGCTCAGAGAGCATTGGGATGAAAAGATCATGGAGAATTGTGGTGACAAAGTTCACAGAGCCTTGTGATGACGAGGGCATGGATCATTGTGATGAAAAATGTCATGAAGTATTGTGATGACTGGAGTCACAGAGCATTGTGATGACAAGGGAATGGAGCATTGTGATGACAGCGGCATGGAACATTGGTCTGGCAAGTTTCATGGATTATTGTGATGACAGTCGGCATGGCGCATTGTGATGACAAGGGCATGGAGCATAGTGATGACAAGGTCATGGAGTATTGTAAAGATAGGTGCCAGGGTTCATTGTGATGGCATATGTCATGTTCCATTGTGATGACAATGGCATGGAGAATTGTGATGCCAATTGTCATGGAGGATTGTGACGACAAAGGTAATGGAGCATTGTGATGACAAGGGCTTGGAGCATTGTGATGACAATGGTCATGGAGCATTGTGATGACAAGCTTGTGGAGTATTGTGATGACAATGGCATGGAGCATTGTGATGAAAAGGGCATGGAGCATTGTGATGACAAGTGCTTTTGAGAATTTTGATGACAAGTTCGTGAAGCACTGTGATGAAAAGCACATGAGGCTTGCTATGACAGGGGTCATGGAGCATTGCGATGACAAGTGCATGGACAATGTGATTACAAGAGCATGTAACATTGTGATTTCAAGGGTCATGGAGCATTGTGATTGCAAGACGGTGGAACATTGTGATTAGAAGACCATGGATAATTGTGATGACGAGCGTCATAGAGAACTGTTATGACAAGGGGCATGGAGAATTGTGATGACAGGTGTCATGGAGCTTTGTGATGACAGGGCTCATGGAGAATTGTGATGACAAGGGTCATGGAGCATTCTGATGACAAGCTTGTGGAGTATTGTGATGACAATGGCATGGAGCATTGTGATGAAAAGGGCATGGAGCATTGTGTTAAAAAAGGCATAGAGCCTTTCCATGACAGGGTTCGAGAAGCATTCTGACGACAAGTGTCAGGGAGCATTGTGATGACAAGAGTATTGAGCATTGTGATGACAAAGTTCATGGGGCATTGTGATGACAAGTGCATGGAGTATTGTGATGACACGCATCATGGAGCGTTGTGATGACAAGTGTTATGGAACAATGTGATCACAAGGGTTTGGAGCACTGTGATGACAGAGGTCATGGATCATTTTGATATCAAGGAGCATGGAGCATATTGATGACAGGGGTCATGGAGCATTGTAATGAGAAGATCATGGAGCATTGAGCTGAAAATGTTCATGGAGTATTCTGATGAAATGGGTCATGGAGCATTGTGATGACAAGGTCCTGGAGCACTCTGATGAGAAGACCATGGAGCCTTGTGATGAGAAGTCTCATGGAGCATTCTGATGAAAAGGGGCATGGAGCATTGTGATTACAGGGGTCTTGGAGCATTGTGATTACAAGGGCATGGAGCATTGTGAGAGATGTCCAAGGAGCATTCTGATGACATGTGTCATGGAGCTTTGTGATGACCAGGGCAAGGAGCATTGTGATTACAGGGTCTTGGAGCATTGTGATGAAAAAGGCATGGATCATTGTAATGAAAAAGGCATGGAGCCTTGTCATGACAGTGTTCAAGGAGCATATTGATGGCATGAGTCTGGGAGCATTGTGATGACAAGTGTATTGAGCATTGTGATGACAAAGGTCATGGAACATTGTGATGAGAAGACCATGGATAATTGTGAAGACGAGCGCCATGGGACGTTGTGATGACAAGTGTTATGGAACATTGTGATCACAAGGTTCTGGAGCATTGTGATGACAGAGGTCATGGAGCATTTTGATTTCATTGTGATGACAATAGCATGAATCATTATGATGATGGGCATGGTGCAGTGTGATGACAGGGTTCATGGATCATTGAGATGAAAAGGGACATGGAGCATTGTGATTACAGGTGTCTTGGAGCATTGTGATGGCAAGGGCATGGAGCATTGTGAATGAGAAGGTAATGGAGCATTCTGATGACATGCGTCATGGAGCTTTGTGATGACAAGGGCATGGAGCGTTTGTCTGAAAATTTTCATGGATTATTGTGATGAGAGTGGGCATGGAGCATTGTGATGAAAAAGACACGGAACACTGTGATACATGGGTCATGGAGGATTGTAATGACAAGGTCATGGAGCATTGTGATGAGAAGGGCATCGAGCATTGTGATGACAAGCGTTATGGAGCTTTGCGATGACAAGGGCATGGAGCAATGTGATGAGAGGCTTCATGAAGCATTGTGATGACAATGGCATGGAGCATTGTGATGCCAAGGGTCATGGAGCTTTGTGATGACAAAGGTCATGGAGCATTTTGATGACAAGGGAGTGGTGCATTGTGATGATAACGGCATGTAACATTGTGATGATAGGTGTCATGGAACACTGTGAAGACAGGGGTGAAGGAGTATGGTAATGACTAGTGATGGAACATTGTGATATCAGTGGTGAGAGAGCATTTTCATGAGAAGTGCATGGAGCATTGTAATGCCAAGTGTCACAGAGCATTGTGATGAAATGTTCATGGAGCATTGTGGTGACAAAGGTCACAGAGACTTGTGATGATGAGCGCAAGGACCATTCTGATGACAAAGTCTTGAAGCATTGTGATGACTGGAGACACGGAGCATTGTGATGACAGGTGTCATGGAGCATTGTGATGAGAAGTGCATGGATCATTGTGATGACAGGGGCATGGATCATCGGTCTGAAAAATTTCATGGATTATTGTGATGACAGTGGGCATTGCACATTGTGATGACAAGGGCATGGAGCACTGTGAAGAAAAGGTTATGGATTATTGTGAAGTCAGGTGTCAGGAGGCATTTTGATGACCTATGTCATGGTGCATTGTGATGACAATGGCATGGAGCATTGTGATGACAAGTGTCATGGATGATTGTGATGACAAATGTAATGGAGCATTTTGATGACAATGGTCATGGATCATTGTGATGAAAAGGGCATGGAGCATTGTGATGACAAGGGCTTTTGAGAATTTTGATGACAAGTTCGTGAAGCACTGTGATGAAAAGCACATGGAGCTTGCTATGACAGGGGTCATGGAGCATTGCGATGACAAGTTCATGGAGAATGTGATTACAAGAGCATGTAACATTGTGATTTGAAGTGTCATGGAGCATTGTGATGGCAAGACGGTGGAGCAGTGTGATGAGAAGACCATGGATAATTGTGATGAGAAGTCTCATGGAGCATTCTGATGAAAAGGGGCATGGAGCATTGTGATTACAGGGGTCTTGGAGCATTGTGATGAAAAGGGCATGGAGCATTGTGATGACAAGGGCTTTTGAGAATTTTGATGACAAGTTCGTGAAGCACTGTGATGAAAAGCACATGGAGCTTGCTATGACAGGTGTCATGGAGCATTGTGATGACATGGACGTAGAGAAATGTGATGACAAGGGACATAGAGCACTGTGATGACCAGGGCATTGTGCATTGTGATCGCAAGACCGTGGAGCATTGTGATGAGAAGGTCATGGATAATTGTGATGACGAGCATCATGGAGCACTGTAATGACAAGGGAAATGGAGCATTTTGATGACAGGTGTCATGGATCATTGTGATGACAGGGGTCATGGAGCATTCTGATGACAAGCTTGCGGAGTATTGTGATGACACTGTCATGGAGCATTGTGATGAAAAGGGCATGGAGCATTGTTATGAAAAATGAATGGAGCCTTTTCATTACAGGGTTCAAGGAGCATTCTGACGATAAGTGTCAGGGAGCATTGTGTTGACAAGTGTATTTAGCATTGTGATGACAAATTTCATGCAGCATTGTAATGACAGGCATCATGGAGCGTTGTGATGACAAGTCTTATGGAACATTGTGATCACAAGGGTTTGTAGCATTGTGATGACAGAGGTCATGGATCATTTTGATTTCAAGGAGCATGGAGCATTGTAATGACAAGGGCATGAAGAAATGTGAACCCAAGGTTCATCGAGGATTTTGATGACAATGGGAATGGAGTATTGTGATGACAAGCGCATGGAGCATTGTGATGACAATGTCATGAAGCATTTTGCTGACAAGAGTCATGGAGCACTGTGATGACAAGCATCACAATTCATTGTGATTACAGGGTTCATGGAGTATTGGGATGGCAAGGGCATGGATCATCATGATGACAAGTGTCATGGAGCATTTTGATGACAAGCGTCCCGGATCATTGTGTTGTCAGGGGTCATGGAGCATTGTGATGACAGTGGTAATGGAGCATTGTGATGACAGGGTTCATGGAGCATTGTTATGAGAAGGTCACAGAGCATTTGGCTAAAAATATTCATGAAGTATTGTGAAGGCGGGGGTCATGGAGCATTGTGATGACAAGGGAATGGAGCATTGTGGTAAGTAGGTACTGAAGCATTGTGATGAGAAAACATTGGAGCCTTGTATTGAGGAGTCTCATGGAGCATTCTGATGAAAAGGGGCATGGAGAATTGTGATTACATGGGTCTTGAACATTGCGAAGAAAAGGGCATGGATCATTGTGATGAAAAAGGCATGGAGCCTTGTCATGACAGGGATCAAGGAGCATAATGACGACAAGTGTCAGGGAGCATTGTGATGACAAAGGTCATGGAGCATTGTGATGAGACGACAATGGATAATTGTGATGACGAGCATCATGGGGCGTTGTGATGACAAGTTTTATGAAACACTGTGATCTCAAGGGTTTGGAACATTGTGATGACATAGGTCATGGAGCATTTTGATTTCATTGTAATGAAAATAGCATGAAACATTATGATGATGGGCATGGTTCATTGTGATAACAGGGTTCATGGAGCACGGAGATGAAAAGGGGCATGGAGCATTGTGATTACAGGGGTCTTGGAGCATTGTGATGAGAAGGTCATGGAGCATTGGGCTGAAAATGTTCATGGAGCATTGTGATTACAGGGGTCATGGAACACTATGATGACAAGGGTCATGGAGCATTGTGATGACAAGCGTCACGGAACATTCTGATTAAAGGTGTCATGGAGCATTGGGATGACAAGGGCATGGATCATTGTGATGACAAGTGTCATGGAGATTTTTGATGACAAGATTCCCGGATCATTGTGTTGTGAGGGGTCATGGAGCGCGGGGATGACAGTGGTCATGGAGCATTGTGATAACAGGGGTCATGGTGCATTGTGGTGAGAAGGTCATGGATCATTGGGCTGAAAATGTTCATGGAGTATTGTGATGACAGGGGTCATGGAGCATTGTGATGACAAGGGAATGGAGCATTGTGATGACAAGGTCCTGGAGAATTGTGTTGAGAAGACCATGAGTCTTGTGATGACATGTCTCATGGAGCATTCTGATGAAAAGCAGCATGGAGCATTGTAATTACAGGGGTCTTGGAGCATTGAGATGACAAGGGCATGGAGCATGGTGATGAGAAGGCCATGGAGCATTCTGATGACATGCATCATGGAGCTTTGTGAAGACAAGCACATGGAGCATTGTGATTACCGGGGTCTTGGAGCATTGTGATGAAAAGGGCATGGATCATTGTGATGAAAAATGCATGTAGCCTTGTCATGACAGGGTTCAAGGAGCACACTGAGGACAAGTGTCAGGGAGCATTGAGATGACAAGTGTATTGAGCATTGTGATGACAAAGGTCATGGAGCATTGTGATGAGAAGGCCATGGATAATTGTGTTGATGAGCGTCATGGGGCGTTGTGATGCCAAGTGTTATGGAAAATTGTGATCACAAGGGTTTGGGGCATTTTGGTGTCAGAGGTCATGGAACATTTTGAGTTCATTGTGATGACAATAGCATGAAGCATTATGATGATGGGCATGGTGCATTGTGATGACAGGGTTCATGCAGCATTGAGATGAAAAGTGGCATGGAACATTGTGATGACATATGTCACGAAGAATTGTGATGACTGGAGTCACGGAGCATTGTGATGACAGGGGTCATGGAGCATTGTGATTACAAGGGCATGGAGCATTGGGATGAAAGGGGCATGGATCATTGGTCTGACATGTTTCATGGATTATTGTGATGACAGAGGGCATGGCACATTGTGATAACTAGCACATAGAGCACTGTGATGACAAGGTCATTGATTATTGTGAAGAAAGGTGCCAGGGAGTATTGTGGTGACATATGTCACGGTGAATTGTGATGACAATGGCATTGAGCATTGTGATGACAAGTCTCATGGAGAAATGTGATGAAAAATGTAATGGAGCATTGTGATGACAAGGACTTGGAGCATTGTGATGACATGGGTCATGGAGCATTGTGATGACAGGGTTCATGGGGCATGGTGATGAGAAGGTCATAGAGCATTGGGCTGAAAATGTTCATGGAGTATTGTGGTGACAGGGGTCATGGGGCATTTTGATGACAAGGGAATGGAGCATTTTGATGAAAATATCATGGAGCATGGTGTTGAGAAGGCCATGGAGCATTGTGAAGACATTCGTCATGAAGCTGTGTGATGACAACGGCATGGAGCATTGTGATTACAGGGGTCTTGGAGCATTGTGAGGAAAAGGGCATGGATCATTGTGATGAAAAATGCATGGAGCCTTGTCATGTCAGGGTTCAAGGAGCATACTGACGACAAGTGTCAGGGAGCATTTTGATGACAAGTGTATTGAGCATTGTGATAACAAGTGTATTGAGCACTGTGATGACAAGGTCATGGAGTATTGAGAAGACAGGTGTCAGGGAGCATTGTGATGACATATGTCATGTTCCATTGCGATGACAATGGCATGGGGCACTGTGATGCCAAGTGTCATGGAGGATTGTGATGACAAAGATAATGGGCATTGTGATTAGGGCTTGGAAATTTATGATGACAAGGGACATTGAGAATTTTGATGAGGAGGTCGTGAAGCATTGTGATGACAAGGTCCTGGAGCATTGTGATGAGAAGACCATGGAGCCTTGTGATGACAAGTCTCATGGAGCACACTGATGACAAGGGTCATGGAGCATTGTCATTACAGGGGTCTTGGAGCATTGTGATGACAAGGGTCAATGAGCCTTGTGATGACAAGGCCGTGGAACATTGTCATGACAGGGGTGAGGGAGTATTGTAATGACTAATGATGGAACATTTTGATATCAGTGGTGAAAGAGAATTTTGATGAGAAGTGCATGGAGCTTTGTGATGACAATGTTTACGGAGCATTGTGATGATAAGGTTGTGGAACATTGTGATGACAAGCGCATGGCACATTGTGATGACATGGGTCATAGAGCATTGTTCTGACAAGCGCATGGCACATTGTGATGACATGGGTCATGGAGCATTGTTCTAACAAGTGCACGGAGCATTGTGATGCCAAGGGTCATGGAGCACTCTGCTGACAAAGGCATGGAGCATTGTGATAACAAGGGTCACAGAGCATTGTGATGAAAAGTTCATGGAGCATTATGGTGACAAATTTCAAAGAGCACTGTGATGAGGAGGGTATGGACCATTGTGATGACAAAGGTCATGAAGCAATGTGAACACTGGAGTCACGGAGCACTGTGATGACAAAGGCATGGAGCATTGTGATGATAGAGGCATGGAGCATTGGTCTGACAAGTTTCATGGATTAATATGATGATAGTGGGCATGGCACATTGTGATGACAAGGACATGGAGCATTGTTATGACCAGGTCATGAGTACTGTGAATAGAGGTGTCAGGGAGCATTGTGATGAAATATGTCATGGTGCATTGTGATGACAATGGCATGGAGCACTGTGAAACCAAGTGTCATGGAGGATTGTGATGAAAACAGTAATGGAGCATTGTGATGACAAGGGCCATTGAGAATTGTGATAAAAAGTTCGTGAAGCACTGTGATGAAAAGCACATGGAGCTTGCTATGACAGGGGTCATGGAGCATTGCGATGACAAGTGCATGGAGAATTGTGATGACAAGAGCATGTAACATTGTGATGAGAAGTGTCATGGAGCATTGTGTTGGCAAGATCGTGGAGCACTGTGATGAGAAGACCATGGATAATTGTGATAACGATCGTCATCGAGCATTGTGATGACAAGGGCCATTGAGAATTTTGATGCCAACGTCGTGAAGCATTTTGATGACAAGCACACGGAGCTTGCTATGACAGGGGACATGGAGCATTGCGATGAATAGTGCATGGAGAATTGTGATGACAGGGGTCATGGAGCATTGTGATGAAAAGGGCATGGAGCATTGTGATGGAAAAGGCATGGAGCTCTTCATGACAGGGTTCAAGGAGTATTCTGATGACAAGTGTCAGTGAGCATTGTGATGACAAGTGTATTGTGAATTGTGATGACAAAGTTCATGGAGCACTGTGATGACACGGGCATGGAGTATTATGATGACAGGTATCATGGAGCGTTGCAATGACAAGTGTTGTGGAACAATGTGATCACAAGGGTTTGGAGCATTGTGATGATAGAGGTCAGGGATCATTCTGATTTCAAGAAGCATGGATCATTGTAATGAAAGGGGTCATGGAGCATTGTGATGAGAATATCATAGAGAATTGGGCTGAAAATATTCATGGAGTATTGTGATGACAGGATTCTTGGAGCATTGTGATAACACGGGCATGGAGAATTGTGATGAGAAGGCCATAGTGCATTCTGATGACATGCGTCATGGAGGTTTGTGATGATAAGGGCAAGGAGCATTGTGATTACAGGCGTCTTGGAGCATTGTGATGAAAAGGGCATGGAATCTTGTCATGACAGGGTTCAAGGAGCATACTGATGACAAGTGTCTGGGAGCATTGTGATGACAAGTGTATTGAGCATTGTTTTAACAAAGTTCATGGAGCATTGTGATGAGAAGACCATGGATAACTGTGATGAGGAGCGTCATGGGGCATTGTGATGACAAGTGTTATGGAACATTGTGATCATAAGGGTTTGGAGCATTGCGATGACAGAGGTCATGTAGCATTTTGATTTCATTGTGATGACAAAAGCATGAAGCATTATGATGATGGGCATGGTGCATTGTGATGACAGGGTTCATTGAGCATTGAGATGAAAAGGGGAATGGATCATTGTGATTACAGGTGTCTTGAAGCATTGTGATGACAAGGGAATGGAGCATTGTGAATGAGAAGGCCATGGAGCATTCTGATGACATGCGCCATGGAGCTTTGTGATTACAAGTGTATGGAGCATTGTGATTACAGTGTCTTGGAGCATTGTGATCACAAGGGTCATGGAGTCTTGTGATGACAAGGCCGAGGAACCTTGTGATGGCAGGTGTCATGGAGCATTGTTATGACAGGGGTAATGGAGCACTGTGATGACTAGGGCATCAGCATTGGTTTGAAGAGTTTCATGGATTATTGTGATGAGAGTGGGCATGGAGCATTGTGATGACAAGGTCACGGAACACTGTGTTACATGGGTCATGGAGGATTGTAATGACAAGGGCATGGAGCATTGTGATGAGAAGGGCATCGAGCATTGGTATCACAAGCGTCATGGAGCTTTGTGATGACAAGTGCATGGAGCAATTTGATGAGAGTGTTCATGGAGCATTGTGATGACAATGGCATGGAGCATTGTGATGCCAAAGGTTATGGAACTTTGTGATGACAAATGTCATGGAGCAATTTGATGAGAAGTGCATGGAGCATTGTGATTAGAAGGGCAGGGAGAATTGTGATGACAGGTTCATGGAGAAATTTGATGAAAAGGGTCATGGAACATTTTGATTAGAGGGGTTATAGAATATTGTGATGTCAGGGCTCATGGAGCAGTGTGATGAAAAGGGTCATGGAGCATTTTGATGACAGGCGTTATGGAACATTGTGATGTCACCGGTCATCAAACATTGTGATGATAAGTGCATGTAGCATTTTGATGACAGGGGTAATGGAACATTGTGATGACAGGGGTGATGGAGTATTGGGATGACTAGTGATGGAACATTGTGATATCAGTGGTGAGAGAGTATTTTGATAAGAAGTGCATGGAGCACTGTGATGACAAGTTTTATGGAGCATTGTGATGACGAGGATGTGGAGCATTGTGATGACAAGTACATGGTGCATTGTGATGACATGGGTCATGCAGCATTGTGCTGATAAGCACATGGAGCATTGTGATGACAAGAGTCATGGAGAATTGTGATGAAAAGTTCATGGAGCATTGTGGTGACAAATGTCACAGAGACTTGTGATGACGAGGGCATGGACCATTTTGATGAGAAAGGTCATGAAGCATTGTGATGACAGGAGTCACGGAGCATTGTGATGACGGGTCATGGAGCACTGTGATGACAAGGGCATGGAGCATTGTGATGAAAGGGGCATGGAGCATTGTGATGACAGGAGCATTGAACATTGGTCTTACATGTTTCATGGATTATTGCGATGACAGTGGGAATGGCGCATTGTGATGACAAGGGCATGGAGCATTGTGATGACAAGGTCATGCAGTATTTGAAGACAGGTGTCTGGGAGAATTTTGAAGACATAAGTCATGGCCCATTTTGATGACAATGCCATGGAGCGTTGTGATGCTAAGTGTCATGGAGGTTTGTGATGATAAAGGTAATGGAGCTTTGTGATGACCAGGGCTTGGAGCCTTGTGTTGAAAAGGGTCATGGAGCACTGTGCTGACAAGGGCATGGAGCATTGTGATGACAATGGTCATGGAACATTGTACTGAGAAAGGCTTGGAGCATTGTGATGACAACGGTCCCAGACTATTATCATGAAAATTTCATGGAGCACTGTGGTGACAAATGTCTCAGAGCATTGTGAAGATGGGGCATGGACCATTGTGATGACAAAGGTCATGAAGCATTGTGATGACTGGAGTCATGGAGCATTGTGATGACAGGGGTCATGGAGCATTGTGATGGCAAGGGCATGGATCATTGTGATGACAAGTGTCCTGGAGCATTTTGATGACAGGGGTCCCGGATCATTGTGTTGTCTGGTGTCATGGAGTGTTGTGATGACAGTGGTCATGAAGCATTGTGATGACAAGGGTCATAGTTCATTGTGATGACAGGGGTCATGGAGCATTGTGATCAGAAGTTCATGGAGCATTCGGCTGACAGTATTCATTGAGTATTGTGATGGCAGGGGTCATGGAGCATTGTGATGACACGGTCCTGGAGCATTGTGAGGAGAAGACCATGGAGCCTTGTGATGACAAGTATCATGGAGCATTCTGATGAAAAGGGGCATGGAACATTGTGATTACATGGGTCTTGGAGCATTGTGAAGAATTGGGCATGGATGATTGTGATGAAAGAGCATGGAGCCTTGTCATGAGAGGGTTCAAGGAGCACACTAACAACAAGTGTCAGGGAGCATTGTGATGACAAGTGTATTGAGCATTGTGATGACAAAGGTCATGGAGCATTGTGATGAGAAGACCTTGCATAACTGTGATGATGAGCGTCATGGGGAGTTGTGATGACAAGTGTTATGGAACACTGTGAACACAAGGGTTTGTAGCATTATAATGACAGAGTTTATGGTGCATTCTGATTTCATTGTGATGACAATAGCATGAAGCATTATGATGATGGCCATGGTTCATTGTGATGACAGAGTTCATGCAGCATTTTGATGAAAAGGGCATGGAGCATTGTGATGAGAAAGCCATGGAGCTGTCTGATGACATGCGTCATGGTGCTTTGTGATGACAAGAGCATGGAGCATTGTGATTTCAGGGTTCTTGGAGCATTGTGATGACAAGGGTCATGGAGCCTTGTGATGACAAGGCCGTGGAACATTGTCATGACAGGGATGTTGGAGTATTGTAATGACTAGTGACGGAACATTTTGATATCTGTGGTGAAAGAGCATTTTAATGAGAAGTGCATGGAGCTTTGTGATGACAAGGTTTATGGAGCATTGGGATGACAAAGATGTGGAACATTGTGATGACAAGCACATGGCATATTGTGATGACATGGGTCATGGAGCATTTTGCTGACAAGCTAATGGAGCATTGTGATGACAAAGGTCATGGAGCACTCTGCTGACAAAGGCATGGAGCATTGTGATGACAAGGGTCACAGAGCATTGTGATGATAAGTTCATGGAGCATTATGGTGAAAAGTTCACAGAGACCTGTGATTACGAGGGCATGGACCATTGTGATGACAAAGGTCAAGAAGCAGTGTGATGACTGGAGTCACGGAGCATTGTGATGACAAGGGCATGGAGCATTGTGATGACAAGGGCATGGAGCATTGTTATGACCAGGTCATGGATTATTGTGAAGACAGGTATCAGGGAGCATTGTCATGACATATGTCCTGGTGCATTGTGATGACAATGTCATGGAGCATTGTGAAGCAAAGTGTCATGGAGGATTGTTATGACAAAGGTAATGGAGCATTGTGATGACAAGGGCTTGGAGCACTGTGGTGACAAGGGCCATTGAGAATATTGATGACAAGGTCGTGAAGCATTGTTATGACAAGCACATGGAGCTTGCTATGACAGGGGTCATGGAGCATTGCGATGACAAGTGCATGGAGCATTGTGATTACAGGGGTCTTTGAGCATTGTGATGACAATGGCATGGAGCATTGTGATGCCAAGGGTTATGGAGCAATGTGATGACAAATGTCATGGAGCATTTTGATGACAAGGACATGGTGCATTGTGATGAGAAGGGCAGGGAGCATTGTGATGACAGGGTCATGGAGCAATTTGATGAAAGGTGTCATGGAACATTTTGATTACATGTGTTATAGAATATTGTGATGTCAGGGGTCATGGAGCAGTGTGATGAAAAGGGTCCTGGAGCATTGTGATGACAAGGGTCGCAGAGCATGGTGATGAAAAGTTCATGGAGCATTGTGGTGACAAATGTCAAAGAGACTCGTGATGACGAGGGCATGGACCATTGTGATGAGAAATGCCATGAAGCATTGTGATGACAGGAGTCACGTTGCATTATGATGATGGGTCATGGAGCATTGTGATGACAAGTGCATGGAGCACTGTGATGACAGGGGTATGGAGCATTGGTCTTACAAGTTTCATGGATTATTGCGATGACAGTGGGAATGGCGCATTGTGATGACAAGTGCATGGATCATTTTGATGACAAGGTCATGCAGTATTTGAATACAGGTGTCTGGGAGAATTTTGAAGACATAAGTCATGGCCCATTGTCATGACAAGGCCATGGAGTGTTGTGATGCCAAGTGTCATGGAGGTTTGTGATGACAAAGGTAATGGAGCATTGTGATGATAAGGGCTTGGAGCCTTGTGATGACAAGGTTCATAGCGCACTGTGCTGACAATGGCATGGAGCATTGTGATGACAATGGTCATGGAGCACTGTACTGAGAAAGGCTTGGAGCATTGTGATGACAACGGTCACAGACCATTATGATGAAAATTTCATGGAGCATTGTGGTGACAAATATCACAGAGCCTTGTGAAAACGAGGGCATGGACCATTGTGATTACAAAGGTCATGAAGCATTGTGATGACTGGAGTCATGGAGCATTGTGTTGACAGGGCTCTTGGAGCATTGTGATGGCAAGGGCATGGATCATTGTGATGACAAGTGTCATGGAGCATTTTGATGACAAGTGTCCCGGATCATTGTGTTGTCTGGTGTCATGGAACGTTGTGATGACAGGGGTCATGGAGCACTGTGATGATAGGGGTCATGGAGCATTGTGATCAGAAGTTCATAGAGCCCTGGACTGACAGTATTCATTGAGTATTTTGATGGCATGGGTCATGGAGCATTGTGATGACAATGGAATGGAACATTATGATGACAAGGTCCTGGAGCATTGTGAGGAGAAGACCATGGAGCCTTGTGATGACAAGTATCATGGAGCATTCTGATGAAAAGGGGCATGGAGCATTGTGATTACATGGGTCTTGGAGCATTGTGAAGAATAGGGCATGGATGATTGTGATGAAACAGCATGGAGCCTTGTCATGAGAGGGTTCAAGGAGCATACTAACGACAAGTGTCAGGGAGCATTGTGATGACAAGTGTATTGAGCATTGTGATGACAAACTTCATGGAGCATTGTGATGAGAAGACCATGGATAATTGTGATGATAAGCGTCATGGGGAGTTGTGATGACAAGTGTTATGGAACATTGTGAACACAATGGTTTGGAGCATTGTGATGACAGAGGTTATGGTGCATTTTGATTTCATTGTGATGACAATAGCATGAAGCATTATGATGATGGGCATGGTTCATTGTGATGACAGAGTTCATGGAGCATTGTGATGAAAAGGGCATGGAGCATTGTGATGAGAAGGCCATGGAGCTGTCTGATGACATGCGTCATGGTGCTTTGTGATGACAAGAGCATGGAGCAGTGTGATTACAGGGGTCTTGGAGCATTGTGATGACAAGGGTCATGGAGCCTTGTGATGACAAGGCCGTGGAACATTGTCATGACACGGGTGTGGCAGTATTGTAATGACTAGTGACAGAATATTTTGATATATGTGGTGAAAGAGCATTTTAATGAGAAGTGCATGGAGCTTTGTGTTGACAAGGTTTATGGAGCATTGGGATGACAAAGATGTGGAACATTGTGATGACAAGCGCATGGCATATTGTGATGACATGGGTCATGGAGCATTGTGCTGAGAAGCGCATGGAGCATTGTGATGACAAGGGACATGGAGCACTCTGCTGACAAAGGCATGGAGCATTGTGATGACTAGGGTCACAGAGCATTGTGATGATAAGTTCATGGAGCATTATGGTGACAAAGTTCACAGAGCCCTGTGATTACGAGGGCATGGACCACTGTGATGACAAAGGTCAAGAAGCAGTGTGATGACTGGAGTCACGGAGCATTGTGATGACAAGGGCATGGGGCATTGTGATGAGAGGGGCATGGAGCATTGGTCTGAGAAGTATCATGGATTATTGTGATGAAAGTGTGCCTGTCGCATTGTGATGAAAAGGGCATGGAACATTGTTATGACCAGGTCATGGATTATTGTGAAGACAGGTATCAGGGAGTCTTGTGATGACATATTTCCTGGTGCATTGTGATGACAATGTCATGGAGCATTGTGAAGCCAAGTGTCATGGAGGATTGTGATGACAAGGGCTTGGAGCATTGTGATTAGAGGGGTCTTGGAGCATTGTGATGACAAGGGCATTGAGCATGGTGATGACAATGCCATGGAGCATTCTGATGACATGCGTCCTGGAGATTTGTGATGACAAGCACATGGAGCATTGTGATTACAGGGGTCTTGGAGCATTGTGATGAAAAGTGCATGGATCATTGGGAGGAAAATGCAAAGAGCCTTGTCATGACAGGTTTCAAGTAGCATACTGAAGACAAGTGTCAGGGAGCATTGTGATGACAAGTGTATTGAGCATTGTGTTGACAAAGGTCATGGAGCATTTTGATGAGGAGACCATGGATAATTGTGATGACGAGCGTCATGGCGCATTGTGATAACAAGGGCTATGGAACATTGTGATCAGAAGGGTTTGGAGCATTGTGATGACAGATGTCATGGAGCATTTTGATTTCTTTGTGATGGCAATAGCATGAAGCATTGTGATGATTGGCATGGTGCAGTTTGATGACAGTGTTCATGGAGAATTGAGATGAAAAGGGGTATGGAGCATTGTGATTACAGTGGTCTTGGAGCATTGTGATGACAATGTTCATGGAGCCTTGTGATGACAAGGCCGTGGAACACTGTGATGGCAGGGGTAATGGAGCATTGTTATGACAGGGGTAATGGAGCATTTTGATGACAAGGACATGGAGCATTGGTTTGAAATTTTCATGTATTATTGTGATGAGTGTGGGCATGGAGCATTGTGATGACAAGGGCAGGGAACATGGTGATACATGGGTCATGGAGGATTGTAATGACAAGGCATGGATCATTGTGATGAGAAATGCATCGAGCATTGTGATGACAAGCGTCATGGAGATTTGGGATGACAAGTGCATGGAGTAATGTGATGAGATGTTTCATGGAGCATTGTGATGACAATGGAATGGAGGTTTGTGATGACAAATGTAATGGAGCATTTTGATGACAAGGGCGTGGTGCATTTTGATGAGTAGGGAAGGGAGCATTCTGATGACAGGTTCATGGAACAATTTGATGGAAAGGGTCAGGGAATACTTTGATGACAGGGGTTATGGAACATTGTGATGTCAGTGGTCATGGAGCATTGTTATGATAAGTGCATGTAGCATTTTGATGACAGGGGTCATGGAACATTGTGTTGACAGTGTTGAGGGAGTATTGAGATGACTGGTGATGGAACATTGTGATATCAGTGGTGAGAGAGCATTTAGATGAGAAGTGCATGGAGCATTGTGATAAAAAGGTTTATGGAGCATTGTGATGACAAGGTTGTGGAGCATTGTGATGACAAGTGCATGGCACATTGTGATGACATGTGTCTTGGAGCATTGTGCTGACAATGGCATGGAGCATTGTGATAACAAGTGTTACAGAGCATTGCGATGACGAGGGAAATAACCATTGTGATGAAAAAGTTCATAAAGCATTGTGATGGCTGGAGTCACGGAGCATTATGATGTGAGGGGTCATGGAGCATTGTGATTACAAGGGCATGGAGCATTATGATGACAGGGGCATGGAGCATTGGTCTGACAATTTTCATGAATTATTGCTATGAGAGTGGACAGGGCACACTGTGATGACAAGGGCATGGAACATAGTTATGACAAGGTCATGTAGTATTGTGAAGACAGGTGTCAGGGAGCACTGTGATGACATATGTCATGGAGCATTGTGATGCCAAGTGTCATGGAGGATTGTGATTACAAATGTAATGGAGCCTTGTGATGCCAAGTGTCATGGAGGATTGTGATGACAAAGGTAATGGAGCATTGTGATGACAATTTCTTTTAGAATTGTGAAGAAAAGTGTCATGGAGCATTGTGATGACAAGGACATGGAGCATTGTGATGACAAGGGCCATTGAGAATTTTGATGCAAACGTCATGCAGCATTGTGATGACAAGCGCACGGAGCTTGCTATGACAGGGGACATGGAGCATTGCTATGAAAAGTGCATGGAGAACTGTGATGAGAAGACCACGTAACATTGTGATGAGAAGTGTCATGGAGTATTGTGATGACAAGGTCGTGGAGAATTGTGATGACAAGAGACATGGAGCATTGTGATGACCAGGGCATGGAGCATAGTGATGGCAAGACCGTGGAGCAGTGTGATGAGAAGGCCATGGATAACTGTGATGACGAGAGTCATGGAGCACTTTAATGACAAGAGGCATGGAGCATTGTGATGACAGGTGTCATGGAGCATTGTGATGAGAGGGGTCATGGAGCATTGTGATGTCATGGGTCATGGAGCATTCTGATGACAAGCTTGCGGAGTTTTGTGATGACAATGGCCTGGAGCATAGTGATGAAAAGGGCATGGAGCATTGTGATGAAAAAGGCATGGAGCCTTTTCATGACAGGTTTCAAGGAGCATTCTGAAGACAACTGTCAGGGAGCATTGTGATGACAAGGGCATGGAGCATGGTGATGCGAAGCCATGGAGACTTCTGATGATATGGGTCATGGAGCTTTGTGATGACAAGGGCATGGAGCATTGTGATTACAGTGGTCTTGGAGCATTGTGATGAAAAGTGCATGGATCACTGTGATGAAAAAGGCATGGAGCCTTGTCATGACAGGGTTCAAGGAGCATACTGAGGAGAAGTGTCAGAGAGCATTGAGCTGACAAGTGTATTGATCATTGTGATGACAAAGGTCATGGAGCATTGTGATGAGAAGACCATGGATAATTGTGATGAGGAGCGTCATGGGGAATTGTGATGACAAGTGTTATGGTACATTGTGATCACAATGGTTTGGAGCACTGAGATGCCAGAGGTCATGGAGCATTTTGATGATATGCATCATGGAGCTTTGTGATGACAAGTGCATGGAGCATTGCGATTACAGTGTTCATGGAGAATTGTGATGACAAGGGTCATGGAGCCTTGTGATGATGAGGCCGTGGAACATTGTGATGGCAGGGGTCATGGAGCATTGTTATGACACGGGTAATGGAGCCTTTTGATGACAAGTGCATGGAGCATTGATGTGACAAGTTTTATGGATTATTGTGATGAGAGTGGGCATGGAGCATTGTGATGACAAGGGCACAGAACACAGTGATACATGGACCATGGAACATAGTAATGACAAGGTCCTGCAGCCTTGTGATGAGAATGGCATCGAGCAGTGTGATGACAAGCATCATGGAGCTTTGTGATGACAAGGGCATGGAGCAATGTGATGAGAGGGTTCATGGAGCATTGTGATGACAATGGCATGGAGCATTGTGATGCCAAGGGTCATGGAGCACTGGGATGACAAGCGTCAGGGAACATTCTGATTACAGGGGTCATGGAGAATTGGGGTGACAAGCGCATGGATCATTGTGATGACAAGTGTCATGGAGCATTTTGATGACATGTGTCCCAGATCATTGTGCTGTCAGGGGTCATGGAGCGCTCTGTTGACAGTGGTCATGGAGCATTGTGATGACAGGGGTAATGGAGCATTGTGATGGCAAGGGCATGGAGCATTGTGATGAGAAGGCCATGGAGCATTCTGATGACATGCATCATGGAGCTTTGTGATGACAAGGGCATGGAGCATTGTGATTACAGGGGTCATGGAACATTGTGATGACAGGGGTGAGGAGTATAGTGATGACTAGTGATGGAACATTGTGATATCAGTTGTGAGAGAGCATTTTGATGAGAAGTGCATGGTGCATTGTGATGACAAGGTTTACGGAGCACTGTGATGACAAGGTTGTGGAGCATTGTGATGACAAGCGCATGACACATTGTGATGACATGGGTCATGGAGCATTGTGCTGAGAAGCGCATGGCGCTTTGTGATGACAAGGGTCATGGAGCATTGTGATGAAAAGTTCATGGAGCATTGTGGTGAGAAAGGTCACAGAGACTTCTGATGACCAGGGCATGGACCACTGTAATATCAAAGTTCATGAAGCATTGTGATGTGTGGAGTCAGGGAGCAATGTGATGACAGGGCTCATGGTGCATTGTGATGACAACGGCATGGAGCACTGTGATGATAGGGGCATGGAGAATTGGTCTGACCACTTTCATGGATTATTTTGATGAGTGTAGGCATGGTGCATTGTGAAGACAAGGGCATGGAGCATTGTGATGACAAGGACATGGAGTATTGTGAAGACAGGTGTCAGGGAGCATGGTGATGAAATATGTCATGGTCCATTGTGATGACAATGGCATGGACGATTGTGATGACAAGAGCATGTAACATGGTGATGAGAAGTGTCATGGAGCATTGTGATGAAATGTTCATGGAGCATTGTGGTGACAAATGACACAGAGCCTTGTGTGATGAGGTCATGGACCATTCTGATGACAAAAGTCATGAAGCATTGTGATGACTGGAGTCACGGAGCATTGAGATGACAGGGGTCATGGAGCATTGTGATGACAGGATTCATGGGACATTGTGATGAGTAGGTCATGGAGCATTGGGCTGAAAATATTCATGGAGTATTGTGATGACAGGGGTCATGGGGCAATTTGATGACAAGGGAAAGGAGCATTGTGATGAACAGGGCATGGAGCATGGTGACGAGAAGGCCATGGAGCATTCTGAAGACATATGTCATGAAGCTTTGTGATGACAAGGGCATGGAGCATTGTGATTACAGGGGTCTTGGAGCATTGTCAGGAAAAGGGCATGGATCATTGTGATTAAAAAGCCATGGAGCCTTGTCATGGCAGGGTTCAAGGAGCATACTGATGACAAGTGTCAGGGAGCATTGTGATGACAAGTGTATTGAGCATTGTGATGACAAAGTTCATGGAGTATTGTGAATAGAAGTCATGGATAATTGTGATGATGAGCGTCATGGGGCGTTGTGATGACAATTGTTATGGAACAATGTGATCACAAGGGTTTGGAGCATTGTGATGACAGAGGTCATGGAGCATTTTGATTTCATTTTGATGACAATAGCATGAAGCATTATGATGATGGGCATGGTGCATTGTGATGACACGGTTCATGGAGCATTGAGATGAAAAGGGGCATGGAGCATTGTGATTACAGGGGTCTAGGAGAATTGTGATGACAAGGGCATGGAGCATCGTGAATGAGAAGGCCATGGAGCATTCTGATGACATGCGTCATGGAGATTTGTGATGACTAGGACATGGAGCATTGTGATGACATGGGTTATGGAGACTTGTGATGACAAGGCCGTGGAACATTGTAATGGCAGGTGTCATGGAGCATTGTTATAACGGGTAATGGAGCATTTTGATGAGAAGGGCATGGAGCATTGGTCTGAAAAGTTTCATGGCTTATTGTGATGATAGGGGGCATGGAGCATTGTGATGACAAGGGCACGGAACACTGTGATACATGGGTCATGGCGGATTTTAATGAAAAGCGCATGGAGCGTTGTGTTAAGAAGAGCATCGAGCACTGTGATGAAAAGCATCATGGAGCCTGTGATGACAATTGCATTTAACAATGTGATGAGAGTGTTCATGGAGCATTTTGATGACAATGGCATGGAGCATTGTGATGCCAAGTTTCATGGAGCTTTGTGATGACAAAGGTCAGGGAGCATTTTGATGACAAGGGCGTGGTGCACTGTGATGAGAAGGGCAGAGAGCATTGTGATGAAATGGTCATGGAGCAATTTGATGAAAAGTGTCATGGGATATTTTGATGAAAAGGGTTATGGAACATTGTGATGTCAGGGGTCATGGAGCATTATGATGAAAAGGGTCATGGAGCATTTTGATGACAGGGGTCCTGGAACATTGTGATGAAAGGGGTGAGGGAGTATTGTGATGACTACTGATGGAACATTATGATATCCGTGGTGGGACAGCATTTTGATGGGAAGTGCATGGAGCATTGTGATGACAAGATTTATGGAGCACTGTGATGAAAAGGTTGTGGAGCATTGTGATGACAAGCGCATGGCGCATTGTGATGACACAGGTCATGGGGCATTGTGCGGACAAGCGCATGGAGCATTGTGATGACAATGGTCATGGAGCATTGTGCTGACAAAGGTATGGAGCATAGTGATGACATGGGTAACAGAGCATTGTGATGAAAATTTCATGGAGCATTGTGGTGACAAGTATCACAGAGCCTTTTGATGACGAGGGAATGGACCACTGTGTTGACAAAGGTCATAAAGCATTGTGATGACTGGAGTCACGGAGCATTGTGATGACAAGGTCCTGGAGCATTGTGATGAGAGGACGATGTAGCCTTGTGATGACAATTCTCATGGAGCATTCTGATGAAAACTGGCATAGAGCATTGTGATTACAGGGGTCTTGGATCCTTGTGATGACAAGGCCGTGGAACATTGTGATGGCAGGGGTCATGGAGCATTGTTATGATATGGGCAATGGAGCATTGTGATTACAAGGGCATGGAGCAATGTGATCAGAGGGGTCTTGGAGGATTGTGATGAAAAGGGCATGGATCATTGTGTTGAAAAATGCATGGAGCCTTGTCATGACAGGGTTCAAGGAGCATACTGACGACAAGTGTCAGGGAGCGTTGTGATGACAAGTGTATTGAGCATTGTGATGACAAAGGTAATGGAGCATTGTGATTAGAAGACCATGGATAATTGTAATGACCAGCATCATGGAGCATTGTGATGACAGGGATCATGGAGCATTGTATTGACAAGGGTCTTGGAGCATTCTGATGACAAGCTTGTGGAGTATTGTGATGACAATGGCATGGAGCATTGTGAGAAAAAGGGCATGGAGCATTGTGATGAAAAAGGCATAGAGCCTTTTCATGACAGGGTTCAAGGAGCATTCTGAGGAAAAGTGTCAGGGAGCATTGTGATGACAGGTGTATTGAGCATTGTGATGACAAAGTTCATGGAGCATTGTGATTACAAGGGCATGGAGTATTGTGATGGGAAGCATCATGGAGCGTTGTGATGACAAGTGTTATGGAACATGGTGATCACAAGGGTTTGGAGCATTGTGAGGACAGAGGACATGGAGCATTTTGATTTCATTGTGATGACAACAGCATGAATCATTATGATGATGGGCATGGTGCATTGTGATGACAGTGTTCATGGAGCATTGAGATGAAAAGTGTCATGGAGAATTGTGATTACAGAGGTCTTGGAGCATTGTGATGACTAGGGTCATGGAGCCTTGTGATGACAAGGCCGTGGAACATTGTGATGGCAGGGGTCATGGAGCATCGTTATGACAGGTGTAATGGAGCATTG
Organism: Hyperoodon ampullatus; assembly: GCF_949752795.1. Classification (NCBI taxonomy): domain Eukaryota; kingdom Metazoa; phylum Chordata; class Mammalia; order Artiodactyla; family Ziphiidae; genus Hyperoodon; species Hyperoodon ampullatus. Next base: position 1,049,431 of record NW_027641092.1, read on the forward strand.
TGATGACAAGGGCATGGAACAATGTGATGAGAGATTTCATTGAGCATTGTGATGCCAAGGGTAAGGGAGCTTTGTGATGACAAATGTCATGGGGCATTTTGATGAAAGGGGCCTGGTGCATTATGAAGAGAAGGGCAGGGAGCATTGTGATGACAGGGTCATGGAGCAATTTGAATAAAAGAGTCATGAATATTTTGATGACAGGGGTTATGGAACATTGTTATGTCAGGGTTCATGGAGCATTGTGATGAAAAGGGCATGTAGCACTGTGATGACAGTGGTCATGGAACATTGTGATGACAGGGGTGAGCGCGTATTGTGATGACTAGTGATGGAACATTGTGATATAGGTGGTGAGAGAGCATTTTGATGAGCAGTGCATGGAGCATTGTGATGACAAATTTTATGGAGCATAGCGATGAAAAGGATGTGGATCATTGTGATGAAAAGAGGATGGCACATTGTGATGACATGTGTCATGGAGCATTGTGCTGACAAGCGCATGGAGCATTTTGATGACAAGTGTCATGGAGCATTGTGCTGACAAAGCCATGGAGCATTGTGATGACAAGGGACACAGAGCATTGTGATGAAAATTTCATGGAGCATTGTGTTGACAAAGATCACAGAGCCTTGTGTGACGAGGGCATGGACCATTTTGATGAGAAATGTCATGAATCATTGTGAGGAATGGAGTCACGGAGCATTGTGATGACAAGGGCATGGAGCAATGTGATGACAGGGGCATGGAACATTGGTCTGACAAATTTCATTGATTATTGTGATGACAGTGGGCATGGCTCATTTTGATGACAAGGGCATGGTTCTTTGTGATGACAAGGTCATGGGGTATTGTGAAGACAGGTGTCAAGGAGCATTGTGATGACATATGTCATTATCCATTGTGATGACAATGGCATGGAGCACTGTGATACCAAGTGTCATGGAGCATTGTGCTGACGAAGGCATGGAGCATTCCGTGACAAGGAACACAGAGCATTGTGATGAAAATTTCATGGAGCATTATGGTGACAAAGATCACAGAGCCTTGTGTGACAAGGGCATGGACCACTGTGATGAGAAAGGTCATGAATCATTGTGATGACTGGAGTCACGGAGCACTGTGATGACAGGGTTCATGGAGCATTGTGATGACAGGGGCATGGAGCAGTGTGATGACAGGGGCATGGAACATTGGTCTGACAAGTTTCATGGATTACTGTGATGACAGTGGGCATGGAGCATTGAGATGACAAGGGCATGGAGCATTGTGGTGACAAAGGTCACAGAGCCTTTTGTGACGAGGGCTGGACCATTGTGAGGACAAAGGTCATGAAGCATTGTGATGACTGTGGTCACGGAGCATTGTGATGACAGGGTTCATGTTGCATTGTGATGACAATGGCATGGAGCATTGTGATGACAGGGGCATGGAACATTGGTCTGATATGTTTCATTGATTATTGTGATGACATAGGGCATGGCACATTGTGATGACAAGGTCATGGAGTATTGTGAAGACAGGTGTCAGGGAGCATTGTGATGACATATGTCATTGTCCATTGTGATGACAATGGCATGGAGCATTGTGATACCAAGTTTCATGGAGGATTGTGATGACAAATGTAATGGAGCATTTTGATGACAAGGGCTTGGAACATTGCGATGACAACGGTCATGGGGCATTGTGATGACAAGGGCATGGAGCATTCTGATGAAAAGGTGCATGGAGCATTGAGATTACAGGGGATTTGAAGCAATGTGATTACAAGGGCATGGAGCATCGTTATGAGAAGGCAATGGAGCATTCTGATGACATGCGTCATGGAGCTTTGTGATGACGAGGACATGGAGCATTGTGATTACAGGTGTCTTGGAGCATTGTGATGAAAAGGGAATGGATCATTTTGATGAAAAATGCATGGAGCCTTTTCATGACAGGGTTCAAGGAGCATACTGATGACAACTGTCAGGGAGCATTTTGATGATAAGTGTATTGAGCATTGTGATGACAAAGATCATGGAGCATTGTGATGAGAAGACCATGGATAATTGGGATGACCAGCGTCATGGGGCATTGTGATGACAAGTGGTATGGAATATTGTGATCAGAAGTGTTTTGTGCATTGTGATGACAGACGTCATTGAGCATTTTGATTTCATTGTGTTGACAATAGCATGAAATATTATGGTGATGGGCACGGTGCATTATGATGACAGGGTTCATGGAGCATTGAGATGAAAAGGGGCATGGAGCATTGAGATTACAGGGGTGTTGGAGCATTGTGATGACAAGTGCATGGAGCATTGTGAAGAGAAGGCCATGGAGCATTCTGATGACCTGCGTCATGCAGCTTTGTGCTGACAAGGGCATGGAGAATTGTGATTACATGGGTCATGGTATATCGTGATGACAGTGGTGAGGGAGTATTGTGATGACTAGTGATGGAACATTGTGATATCAGTGGTGAGAAGACATTTTGAGGAGAAGTGCATGGAGCTTTGTGATGACAAGGTTTATGGAACATTTTGATGACAAGGATGTGGAGCATTGTGATGACAAGTGCATGGTGCATTGTGATTACATGGGTTAAGGAGCATTGTGCTGACACACGCAACGAGCATTGTGCTGACAAGGGTCATGGAGCATTGTTCTGACAAGGCATGGAGCTTTGGGTTGACAAGGGTCACAGAGCATTGTGATAAAAATTTCATGGAGCATTGTGGTGACAATGGTCACAGAGCTTTGCGTGACGAGGTTATGGACCATTTTGATGATAAGTGTCATGAAGCACTGTGATGACTGGTGTCACGGAGCATTGTGATAACAGGGATCTTGGATCATTTTGATGAAAAGAGAATGGATCATTGTGATGAAAAATGCATGGAGCCTTGTCATGACAGTGTTCAAGGAGCATACTGATGACAAGTGTCAGTGAGTATTGTGATGCCAAGTGTATTGAGCATTGTGGTGACAAAGGTCATGGATCATTGTGATGAGAAGACCTTGCATCATTTTGATGACGAGCGTCATGGGGCATGTGATGACAAGTGTTATTGAACATTGTGATCAGAAAGGTTTGGAGCATTGTGCTGACAGTGGACATGGAGCATTTTGATTTCATTGTGATGACAATAGCATGAATCATTATGATGATGGGCATGGTGCATTGTGATGACACTGTTCATGGAGCATTGAGATGAAAAGTGGCATGGAGAATTCTGATTACAGAGGTCTTGGAGCGTTGTGATGACAAGGGTCATGGAGCATTGTGATGACAAGGGCTTGGAGCTTGTGATGACAAGTGTCATAGAGAATTGTGATGACAATGGCAGGGAGCATTGTGATGTCAAGGGACATTGAGAATTTTTATAACAATGTCATGAAGCATTGTGATGACAAGCATATGGAGCTTGCTATGACAGGGTTCAGGGAGCATTGCGATGACAAGTGCATGGAGAATTGTGATGACAAGAGCATGTAACATTGTGATGAGAAATGTCATGGAATATTGTGATGACAAAGAGGTGGAGAATTGTGATGACAAGGGACATGGAGCAATGTGATGGCAAGACCGTGGAGCATTGTGATGAGAAGACCATGGATAATCGTGGTGACAAGCATCATGGAGCATTATTATGACAAGAGCCATGGAGCATTCTGACATAAGATATCACTTATGAAGGAAATGTAAACATGGGTACACTTGAACTGAATTAGTAAAGAGAACAGAGTCTCACATATAGGAAATATACTTATGCCTGCTTACGGGGAAAAGAGATGTGGGGAGATGCATAAAACCATAGTTTGATATTAGCACCAGAACCATTCCATAATCCGAATACAGAATAGACAAGACCAACTCCTTCCTCAGTGAACGGGACTGAAAACCCCTATTCTCTGCAGAGGAATATATCTGACTAGTAAGAATCTTAAAACCTATGTATTGATATGTCTCTGTAAGGGAATCAAGTGTGTCTAGACTGGCATAAACATGGCAGTGAAAATCAGCGGAAACCCACGATAAAGAGGAATTTAAAAACAAAACAAAAAACAGGGAAATTCTTTACAATTCCTTCAGGGGCTCTGATGAAACCTGGAATGACCCTATCTACAACGACAGCTGGATGTGGCATAAGGCTGGAAACGTGAGACTGAGACGATTGGTCAGATTGGGTGAGCAAATGCAGACCCTTTAAAGCAATAATGCGTGGCACCCATTCCTTAGGTCCCAACTCTCCAAATAAAAGGGAATATTACTACAGCTATAACATGTATGGGAAACCTAGAGAATGGACCCACTGTGAATACGAAAGGTTTCTAAAACTCAACTAATAGTCCCTCTCCTCGTGCTCCGGTTTCACTTTAAAACTGCTTTACTATCAATCTCCCAACTTGGAGAGACAGCCCCTTTAACCTCCTGGTTTGCACAGGTTGCCAAATAGGCAAAGGATGAAAGGGAAGAGGGAGTAACAATGAGAGAGTAGCTGTTAGGCATTTGGACGGGCACATGTCACTCTAATTTCCCGGCACGAAGAAGAATAAACCAAAGTCTCTGCAAAACGCCGGGAACCAGTATAGGTCCTGAACCAACATTTGGGACTTGCGGTCAGCTCACAAAAAACGAGTTGAAAAATGGAGCTCAGGGGCACAGCAATTCACAAACTGGCAGAGCAATAAAGGACAAAAATCTTCCAAAAATTTGTTGAGGGAAGGCAACGAGGTGGACTTGAAAGCGAGCCAGAATAGTAGGAAACAGATTTCAAGAGGTACATTGGAATCACCTTTAAGACATAGGAAGAGGGGCACAACTTCGACAATGATGCACATGGCCAAAAAGTGCGTATGCATTTTCTCCTGAATATATTCAGGAGAAAACGCATATGCCCTTTTTGGCCAAGCAAGCAAGCGGGCAATGCAAATCTGCACTACAAAGAAGTGTCCCTTCCCACCGGTCAAGAGGGACATCCGCAAAATGAACAAAAACCAGAAAGGCAAGACAGGCACTGGAGAACAAGGAACCTAGTTATGCTTTTGGGCAGGATGTAAATTGCCAACTGCCTCTCTGGAGGAGTGCACTGTGTTCCCTAAAACAAGTTAAAAACAGAGCTACAGACCAAGGACACTTCCAGGCTAGGGATTATACTTTGGTAAAATGGAAAATCAATAAGACAGAGCCACCTCAAAATTTAGGGCTGCACTGCTTACAAGAACCTCAACTTGGGTACACCTTAAATATCCCAGGAAAGACAAAAACGGTTCAAGAAATTGTGTTACTTACATAAGATGGAATATCCCTCAGCCATGAAATTAATGTCATAACGCGAGTAGCAGCAAAACGAGTGGATTCAGGTACGATGATTCTAAGTGAAATAAGTCACAGAGAAAAAGAAACTTATAAAATATCACTTATGAAAGTCCTGTAAACATGGCTGGATACACATGGACTGAGTTAGGAAAGAGAACAGAGTCTCACATTTAGAAAACACTCTTGTGCCTGCTTAAGGGTGAAGGAAAGGTGGGGTGATGCATAAAACCAGAGTTTGATATTAGTACAGGTACAGTTCCAAAAACCAACTATGGAATAGACAAGACCTACACTTTCCTCAGTGAAAGGGACTCAAAACCCCATATTTCCCACAGAGGAATATATCTGAATAGTAAGTATCTTAAAACCAATCTATTGATATGTCTCTGTAAGGGAATCAAGTGTGTCTAGACTAGCATAAACATGGCACTGAGAATCAGCTCAAACCCACTATAAAAAGGAATTTCAAAAACAAAACAAAAAAGAGGGAAATTCTTTACAATTCCTACAGGGTCTCTGATGAAACCTGGAATGACCCTATCTACAACGACAGCTGGATGTGGCATAAGGCTGGACACTTGGGACTCAGAGGATTGGTGAGAATCGGTGAGCAAATGCAGACCGTTTAAAGCAATAATGCGAGGCACTCATTCCAAGGGTCCCAACTCTCCAGGATGAAGGGAATATTACTACAGCTATAACAGGTACGGGAAACCTAGAGAATGGAAACACAGTGAATACGAAAGGTTTCTAAAACTGAACTAATAATCCCTCTCCTGGTGCTCCGGTTTGACTTTCCAACTGCTTTACTATCAATCTCCCAACTTGGAGACACGGCCCCTTTAACCTCTTGGTTCGCACAGGTTCCCAATTTGGCAGAGGATGTAAGGAAAGATGGAGAACCAATGAGAGAGTAGCTGTTAGGCATTTGGACGGGCACATGTCACTCTAATTTCCTGGCAGAAAGAAGAATTAACCAAAGTCTCAGCCACATGCCGGTAACCAGTATAGATCCTGAAGCAAAATTTAGGACTTGCGGTCAGCTCACAAAAAACGAGTTGAAAAATGGAGATCAGGGGCAGAGCAATTCACAAATTGGCAGAGTATTAAAGGGAAACTATCGTCCAAAAATCTGTTGAGGGAAGGCAACGAGGTGAACTTGAAAGGGAGCCAGAATAGCAGGATACAGATTTCAAGAGGTACATTGGAATCGCCTTTAAAGCACAGGAAGAGGGGCACAATTTCGACCATGATGCACTTGCCCAAAAAGGGCGTATGCGTTTCCTCCTGAATATAACAAGGAGGAAACGCATACACCCTTTTTGGCCAAGCAAGCAAGCAGGCAATGAAATTCTGCAGTACAAAGAAGTATCACTTCCCAGCAGTCAAAAGGGACATCTGCAAAATGTGTAAAAACCAGAAAGGCAAGAGAGGCCTTGGAGAACAGGGAGCCTAGTTATGCTGATTGTCAGGATGTAAATTGCCAACTGCCTCTCTGGAGGAGTGCAATGTGTTCCCTAAAACAATTAAAAAACAGAGCTACAGAGCCAAAGGCACTTCCAGTCTAGGGAATATACCTTGGGAAAACTGAAAATCAATAAGACAGAGCCACCCCAAAATTTAGGGCTGCACTCTTTACAAGAACCTCAACTTGGGTACACCTTAAATATCCCAGGAAAGACAAAATTGGTTCAAGAAATATTGGTACTTACATACGATGGATTATCCTTCAGCCATGAAATCAATGTCATAAGGCCAGTAGCAACAAAATGAGTGGATTCAGGAAAGATGATTCTAAGTGAAATAAGTCACAGATAAAAAGAAACTTATCATAAGATATCACTTATGAAGGTCCTGTAAACATGGCTACACATGAACAGAGTTAAGAAAGAGAAAAGAGCCTCTCATTTAGAAAACACTCTATGCCTGCTTAAGGGGAAAGGAGACGAGGGGTGATGCATAAAACCAGAGTTTGATATTCGTACAGGTACCATACCAGAAACCAAACATGGAATTGACAAGACCTACACCTTCCTCAGTGAAAGGGACTCAAAACCCCATATTTCCCGCAGACGAATATAACTGACTAGTAATAATCTTAAAACCTGTATATTGATATGTCTCCATAAGGGAATAAAGTGTGTCTAGACTGCCATTAATATGGCAGTGAGAATCAGCTCAAAACCACTATAAAAAGTAATTTCAAAAACAACAAAAAAAAAACAGGGAAATTCTTTACAATTCCTTCAGGGGCTCTGATGAAACCTGGAATGACCCTATCTACAATGACAGCTGGATGTGGCATAAGGCTGGACACTTGGGACTGAGAGGATTGGTGAGATTGGGTGAGCAAATGCAGACCTTTTAAAGCAATAATGCGTGGCACACATTCCAAGGGTCCCAACTCTCCAGGTTGAAGGGAATATTACTACAGCTATAACATGTACGGGAAACCTAGAGAATGGACACACTCTGAATACGAAAGGTTTCAAGAACTCAACTAATTGTACCTCTCCTGGTTCTCCATCTAGAATTTCCAACTGCTTTACTATCAATCTCCCAACTTGGAGAGACAGCCCCTTTAACCTCCTGGTTCTCACAGTATGCCAATTTGGCGGAGGATGAAAGGGAAGAGGGAGAACCTATGAGAGAGTAGCTGTTAGGCATTTGGATGGGCACATTTCACTCTAATTTCCCAGCAGGAAGAAGAATTAACCAAAGTCTCAGCAACCCGCCGGGAACCTGTATAGGTCCTGAACCAAAATTTTGGAGTTGCGGTCAGCTCACAAAAAACAAGTTGAAAAATGGAACTCAGGGGCACAGCAATTCACAAACTGGCAGAGTAATAAAGGACAACTATCTTCCAAACATCTGTTGAGGGAAGGCAACGATGTGGACTAGAAAGCTAGCCAGAATAGCCAGTAACAGATATAAAGAGGTACAATGGAATTGCCTTTAAAGCACAGAAAGAGGGGCACAACTTTGACAATGATGCATTTGGCCAAAAAGGGCGTATGTGTTTTTTCCTGAATATAATCAGGAGAAAACGCATATGCCCTTTTTGGACAAGCAAGCAAGCGGGCAATGCAAATCTGCACTACAAAGAATTATCAAATCCCACCATTCAAAAGGGACAACCGCAAAATGTGTAAAAACCATAAAGGCAAGACAGGCCCTGGAGAACAGGGAGCCTAGTTATGCTGATGGGCAGGATGTAAATTGCCAACTGCCTCTCTGGAGGAGTGCATTGTGTTCCCTAAAACAAGTAAACAACAGAGCTACAGAGCCAAGGGCACTTCCAGTATAGGGAATATACCTTGGGCATACTGAAAATCAATAAGACAGAGCCACTCCAAAATTTAGGGCTGCACTGCTTACAAGAACCTCAAATTGGGTAAACCTTAAATTTCCCACGAAAGACAAAAATGCTTCAAGAAACTTTGTTACTCACGTATGATGAAATAGCCCTCAGCCATGAAATCAATGTCATAAGGCCAGTAGCAGCAAAATGAGTGGATTCAGGTACGATGATTCTAAGTGAAATAAGTCACAAACATAAAGAAACTTATCATAAGATATCACTTATGAAGGTCCTGTAAACATGGCTACACATGAACTAAGTTAGGAAAGAGAAAAGAGTCTCACATTTAGAAAACACTCTTATGCCTGCTTAAGCGGGAAGGATAGGTGGGGTGATGCATAAAACCAGAGTTGGATATTAGTACAGGTACCATTCCAAAAACCAACTACGGAATAGTCAAGACCTACACCATCCTCAGTGAAAGTGACTCCAAACCCAATATTTCCCGCAGAGGAATATATCTGACTAGTAAGAATCTTAAAACCTATGTATTGATATGTCTCCGTAAGGGAATCAAGTGTGTCTAGACTGGCATAAACATGGCAGTGAGAATCAGCTCAAACCCACTATAAAAAGGAATTTCAAATACAAAACAAAAAAACAGGGAAATTATTTACAATTCCTTCAGGGGCTCTGATGAAACCTGGAATGACCATATCTACAACAACAGCTGGATGTGGCATAAGGCTGGACACTTGGGACTGAGAGTATTGGTGACATTCGGTGAGCAAATGCAGACCATGTAAAGCAAGAATGCGTGGCACACATTCCAAGGGTCCCAACTCTCCAGGTTGAAGGGAATATTACCACAGCTATAACATGTATGGGAAACCTAGAGAATGGACACACTCTGAATACAAAAAGTTTCTAAAACTCAACTAACAATCCCTCTCCTGGTGCTTCTGTTTGACTTTCCAACTGCGTTAGTCTCAATCTCCCAACTTGGAGAGACATCACCTTTAACATCCTGGTTCGCCCAGCTTGCCAATTTGGCAGAGGATGAAAGGGAAGAGGGAGAAACAAAGAGAGAGTAGCTTTTAGGCATTTGGAAGGGCACATGTCTCTCTAATTTCTCGGCAGGAAGAAGAATTAACCAAAGTCTCAGCCACCCGCCGGGAAACAGTATAGGTCCTGAACCAAAATTTTGGACATGCGGTCAACTCACAAAAAACGGGTTGATAAATCGATCTCAGGGGCACAATAGTTCAAAATCTGGCTGAGTAATAAAGGACAACTATCGTCCAAAAATCTGTTGAGGGAAGGCAACGAGGTGGACTTGAAAGTGAGACAGAATAGCAGGAAATAGATTTCAAGAGGTACATAGGAATCTCCTTTAAAGCACAGGAAGAGGGGCACAACTTCGACCATGATGCACTTGGCCAAAAAGGGCGTATGCGTTTTCTCCTGAATATATTCAGGAGAAAACTCATACGTCCTTTGTGGCCAAGCAAACGGGCAATGCATATCTGCACTACAAAGAAGTATCATTTCTCACCAGTCAAAAGGGACATCCGCAAAATGTGTAAAAACTAGAAAGGCAAGACAGGCCCTGGAGAACAGGGAGCCTAGTTATGCTGATTGGCTGGATGTAAATTGCCAACTTCCTCACTGGAGGAGTGCATTGTGTTCCCTAAAACAAGTAAACAACAGAGCTACAGAGCCAAGGGCACTTCCTGTCTAGGGAATATACCTTGGGAAAACTGAATATCAATAAGAGAGAGCCACCTCAAAATTTAGGGCTGCACTGCTTACAAGAACCTCAACTTGGGTACACCTTAAATATCCCAGGAAAGACAAAAATGGTTCAAGAAATTGTGTTACTTATGTACGATGGAATATCCCTCAGCCATGCAATCAATGTCATAAGGCCACTAGCAGCAAAATAAGTGGATTTAGGTACGATGATTCTAAGTGAAATAAGTCACACAGAAAAAGAAACTTATCATAAGGTATCACTTATGAAGGTCCTGGAAACGTGGCTACACATGAACTGAGTTAGGAAAGAGAACAGAATAATGAAAATTATCATAAGCTATCATTCATAGCGGGAATGTACCCATGGCTGCATATGAACTGAATTACAAACACAACAGAGTCACACATTTAGAAAACAAACTTCTGCCTGATTAAGGGGAAAGGCGAGGTAGGGTGATACATAAATCTACAGTCCAAAATTAGCACAGATACCATTCCATAAATCAAGTATGTAATAGACAGCACCTACTCCCGGCACAATGAACTGGACTCAACAACCCCTATTCATTGCAGAAGAATATATCTGACTTGTAATAATTCTAAAACATATGTATTCTAATGTCTCCATAAAGGAATCATGCGTGTGTATAACGGTATGCACAGCACTGAAATTCAGCTAAACACCCTTATAAAAATAAATTTCAAAAGCAAAATGCAAAAACAGCAAAACAGAGAGAAAGTCTTAAAAATTACTTTCAGGGCCTGTGATGCAACCTGGATTGACCACCTTTACACCCACAGCTGGAGGAGACATAAGACTGGACACCTGGGGCTGACAACATTGATGAGGTTGTGTGAGCAAAAGAACACCACTTAGAGCAATACTGTGTGCTACCCATTCTAGTGGCCCCAACTCTCCAGGTTTAAGGGAATCTTCCTACAGTTAAAACATGCATGGGAAACCCGTTGGATGGTACACTGTGTAATCGGGAAAGTTTTCTAAAATGTACCTCATTTTTCCTTTCCTCGTGCTCAGCTTAGCCATTCCATCTGCAATACTGAAAATCTCCCCACTTGGAGTGTCACTGCTTTTACCCTCCTGTTGTGCACAGTTTGCAAATTGTGCAGAGGATGAACAGGAAGAGGGGAAACAAATGAGACATTAGCTGTAGGTGTTTGGATGGGCACATATCTCTCTAGTTTCCCAACAGGAAGAAGAATTAAAAACAGGCTCAGCCTGCAACCGCGGAACCAGACTAGGGCCTAAAGCCATCCTGCGGTATTGCAGCCAGCTCACAAATAAGCGAGTTGAAAAATGGAAATCAGGGGCACAGCAATTCACAAACTTGCAGAGTTATAAAGGACAACTATCATCCAGAAATATATTGAGGTAAGGCAGTGAAGAGGATTTGAAAGCAAGGCAGAATTGAAGGAAACAGATTTCAAGAGGTAGATTGGAGTCGTCTTTAAAGCACATGAAAAGCGACAGATCTTCGACAATGTGGCCCTTGGCTGAAAAGGGAGTATGTGTATTTTCTTGAATATATTCGGGAAAAAATGCATACGCCCTTTTTGGCCAAGCAAGCCATCAGGCATTGCAAATCCACACTACATAGAAGTGTCACTTACCTCCGGTCAAAAGGGCCATCCGCAAATTGTGTAAAAACAACAAATACAGGACAGGCCATGGAAAAACGGGATTCTGGTTATGCCGATGGACAGGATGTAAATTGCCAACAGCCTCTTTGGAGAACTGTATGTTGTTTTCTAAAACAGAGCTACAGAGCATAGCACACTTCCACTCATGGGCGTGTATTTTGGGAAAACTAAAAATCCACAAAACACAGCCAGCCCAAAGTTTAGGGCTGCTCTGTTTACAAGAACCTCGACTGCGGTAAACTTTAAATATCCCAGGAAAGGGAAAAAAAATGGATAAATATGTTGTGGTACTTATATACAATGGAATGTCACTCAGACATAAAATCAATGTCATAAGGCCAATAGCAGCATAATGAGTGGCTTTAGGTACGATGATGCTAATTGAAATGAGCCACAAAGAAAAAGAAACTTATTGTAATATATCACTTATAGAGGGAATGTAAACATGGCTACACATGAACTGAATTTCAAAAGAGAACAGAGTTACACATTTAGAAAACACACTTATGCCTCCTTAAGGGGAAAGGTGATGTTGGGGTGATGTGTAAAAGCAGAGTTTGAAATTAGCACAGATACCATTCCATATACCAAATATGTAATAGACAACACCTACTCCTTTCTCAATGAACTGGACACAAAACACCCTATTCACTGAAGAGGAATATATCTGACTGGTAATAATCTTGAAACCTATGTATTTATATGTCTCCATAATGGAATCAAGTGTATGCAGATTGGCATAAACACAGATCAATGGAACAGGACAGAAAGTGAAGAGATAAACCTACATACCTATGCCTATCTCACCTATGACATATGAGCTAAGGATATACAATGGAGAAAAGACAGTCTCTTCAGTAATTGGTGCTGGGAAAATTGGACCCCTACACATAAAAGAATGAAATTAGAACACTCCATAACACCATACACAAAAATAAACTCTACATTGATCAGAGATCTAAATATAAGACCAGACACTATAAAACACTTCGGGGAAACCATAGGCAGAATACTCTATGACATAAATCACAGCAAGATCCTTTTTGACCCACTTCCTAGAGAAATGGAAATAAAAACAGAAATCAACAAATGGGACCTAATGAAACTTAAAAGCTTTTACACAGTACAGGAAAACATAAACAAGGTGCAAAAACAACCCTCAGAATGGGAGAAAATATTTTCAAATGAAGCAATTGACAAAGGATTAATCTCCAAACTTTACAAGCACCTCATGTAGCTCAATATCACAAAAAGAAACAACCCAATCCAAAAACGGGAAGAAGACCTAAATAGACATTTTTCCAAAGAAGATATACAGATTACCAAGAAACACGTGAAAGGATGCTGAACATCACTAATCATTAGAGAAATGCAAATCAAAACTACCGTGAGGTATCACCTCACAGCAGTCAGATTGGCAATCATCAAAAAAATCTAAAAAACAATAAATGCTGGAGAGGCCTTTATTGGAGAAAAGGGAACACACTTGCACTGTGGGTGGGAATGTAAATTGATATGGGCACTAGGGAGAACAGTAAGGAGGTTCCTTTAAATAACTAACAATAGAAGTACCATACAACACAACAATCCAACTACTGGGCATTTGCCTTGTGAAAACCATAATTCAAAAAGAGTTATGTACAAAAATGTTCATTGCAGCTCTATTTACAATAGCCAGGACATGGAAGCAAACTAAGTGTCCATTGACAGATGAATGGATAAAGAAGATATGGCACATATATACAATGGAATATCACTCAGACATAAAAAGAAGCAAAACTGAGTTATTTGCACTGAGGTGGATGGACTTAGAATCTGTCCTACACAGTGAAGTAAGTCAGAAAGGGAAAAACAAATACTGCATGTAAACAGAGATATACGGAATCTAATGAGGAAAAAAAAAAAAAAGATTTTGAAGACCCTAGTGGCAGGACAGGATTAAGGACACAGACATAGGGAAAGGACTTGAGGACACCGGAAGGGGGATGTTTAAGATGGGACGAAGTGAGAGAGTGGCATGGACATAAATACATTACCACATGTAATACTGATAGCTACTGGGAAGCAGCCACCTAGAACTGGGAGATCAGCTCGGTGCTTTGTGACCACCTAAAGGGGTGGGATATGGAGTGTGGGAGGGAGATGCAAGAGGGAGGGGATCTGCTGATATTTGTATATGTATAGCTGATTCACTTTGTTATACAGCAGAAACTAACACTCCATTGTAAAGCAATTATACTCCAATAAAGGTGGAAAAGGAAAAAAAAAAGAAAGCCCAGGGATAAACCTACACACCTATGCTCAACTAATTTATGACAAAGGAAGCAAGACTTTACAATGGAGAAAAGAGAGTTTCTTCAGTCAGTGGTGCTGGGAATTATGGACAGCTATATGTAAAAGAATGAAATTAGAACACTCCCCAACACCATACATAAAAATATATTCAAAATCGATGAGAGACCTTAATGTAAGACCGGACAGTATAAAACTCTGAGAGGAAAACTTACGAAGAATACTCTGAAGTAAATCACAGCAAGATCTTTTTTTGATCCAACTCCTATAGTAATGAAATAAAAAAAGAAGAAGCTAAACAGATGGGACCTAATGAAACGTAAAAGCTTTTGCAAAGCAAAGGAAACTACAAACAAGATGAAAAGACAACCCTCAGAATGGCAGAATATATTTGCAAATGAATCAATGGACAAATGATTAATCTCCAATATATATAAACAGCTCATGCAGGTCAACATTAATAAGACAAAAAACCCAATACAAAAATGGAAGCAGATCTAAATAGACATTTCTTCCAAGAAGACATAGAGATGGCCAAGACGCACATGAAAATCTGCTCAACATCACTAATTATTAGAGAAATGGAAATCGAAACTACAATGAGGTATCACATCACACCTGTTAGAATGGGCATCATCAGAAAATCTACAAACATCAAATGCTGGAGAGGGTGTGGAGAAATGAACCTTCTTCAACTATTGTTGGGAATGTAAATCGATACAGTCTCTATGGAGAACAGAATGGAGGTTCCTTAAAAAACTAAAAATAGAATTACCATATAATCCAGCAATCCCACTACTGGGCATATACCGAGAGAAAACCATAAATCAAAAAGACACATTCACCACAATGTTCATTGCAGCACTATTTACAATAGCCAGGTAATGAAAGCAACCTAAGTGCCCACAGACAGATGAATGGATAAAGATGTGGTACATATATACAATGGAATATTACTCAGCCATACATGGGAATGAAATTGGGTCATTTGTAGAGACCCTGATGGATATAGAGACTGTCATACAGAGTGAAGTAAGTCAGAAAGAGAAAAACAAATATTGTATATTAATGCATATATGTGGAACCTAGAAAAATGGTACAGATGAACCGGTTTGCAGGGAAGAGATAGAGACACAGATGTAGAGAACAAACATATGGACACCAAGGGGGGAACACCATGGGAGGGTGGTGGTGGGAAGAATTGGGAGACTGGGATTCACATGTGCACACTTATATGTATAAGATAGATATCCAATAAGAACCTGCTGTATAAAAAAAATAAATAAATTTTAAAAAATTAAAAATAAATGAATAACATTTAATAAAATAAAACAGAAAAGAAGTTTTTCCCTTCATATAGACGTCATTATATAAATGCATTATTTCCATGTTTATATCTCTAAAATAAAAAAAAAAAGAGGAATAAATAAAACCTACATTGAACCAAAAAGAAAAAAGGAAAAAAAAAAAAAAACAGAACCCACCATTTATACAGAGGAAAATCGTATCAGGGCACTTGTTCCAGTGGTAAAAAATTCTTAAGTTGGTCAGAAGTGAGAAATCATCTCCCATGCAGTCAGCAGTGCTTCCCCCCACAAGGAGCATCCTCATTGCAAAGCTGGGGGACTATGTCGAGGCGTCTGTGAGTAAATGTGAGCTGTACCCCAGTCCTGCTGCAGCTGAAATCTTCCCACCCTTTCCAGGTAAAACACCTGAATATGTACAATAACTTGCAAGCCTAGAGGAAGGGCTGTGGAGCCACACCAGCGACAGCATGCAGGCCGACTTGGTGCCAGCAGGCCAGCCAGGATGGTCCTGGCCCCAGATGCTCTTCTGGAAGCTTTCCATTTCCCTGCCTGAGATACCCCTCCTGCCACGGCCCCCACTGCTTTTTTACTTCCTCACCTCTGCCTGGGGAGAAATTCCAGCGGCAGGTATGGGTGACACATCCTCTTCTTTAGCAGGTGACAGCCTGGCAACTCCTGCAGGAAGTCCAGCAGAGCCCCACTCACACTGGGCCACCCAAAAAGCCATGGCCCCTCACTCCCTCCCACCACCCCAGCCCCGACACTGCTGACGGGGCAGAGAATATGGCGTCAGGCACAGCTACAGGAGCTCTTGCTGACTGGAGAGGTGCTTATATTGATCTCAACCCAGGCAAACCTGGGGAGGGCTGGCAGGCAGTGTCAGGCTGCCCAAATCAGCCAATCCCCACTCCTCAGGGGCTCACAGTTGCAGAAAATGAGCCTTGCTAAACGGGCCAGGCCCAAGGAACAGGTGTGGGCTCTTGAGAGTCAGGATAGACAAGGGGCTGCAGCTGCGGCTTGTTTCTTATCATTTTATCTGGTCTATGAGTGGAAAACAACTTCAAGAAGACCCTATCCTAATGAGAGGAACCCAGGATTCAGGGAGATGAGTGATGGTGAGTGGAGATAGAGGCCTGGTGCCCTGGCTGCAGTGGAAGTGTCTGGAAGACCAGGCAGAGAGAGGCCGCACAGAGTGATACCTGGGGTCACAGACCTGTCAGAGCTGCTGTTTGTTAGTTCAAGTCCTGCTCTGAGGTGTTCAGTGTCAGCTGTGAGCGACAGGTGAGCTGGGGGTTCTCTGCAAGGTGGGCTATGTGCACGGTTCCTGTGTTTCCAGCCCTACTGGGGTACCTGCCCAAAGGGAGCTCCATATCCTGGGAAGGGCCTGACTATGAGAGCCCCATGGGCTGCTGGATAGCTGAACAGGTGAGCTCCATACCCTGGGAGGGACTTGACCACGAGAGCCCCGTGGGCTGTGGGGGTGGATGTGCAGCCCAGGTGAGCTCCATATCCTGGGATTGGCCTGACCACGACAGCCCCATGCGCTGCTGGAGACCTGGTAAAGGATATCAGGACAGTCAGTGAAGCCACCGAGGATATACATCAAGTAGCTCCTATTTCCTACACCCTGCTGGTCAGTCTACCATCCACCAGGCCATGACATTCTGTATTAGACTTCAATGATGCCTTCTTCTGTATTCCACTCATCTCAGAGTCACAAGAATTTTTGGCTTGTGAGTGGCAGGACACAACATGCAACAAAAGCAATAATGCTGGGCCGTCCTGCCCCAATGGTTCAAAAATCCCCACACCATCATTGGGGAAATGTCCTCTAAAGACCTAAAAGTTCTACCTCTGTAAAAGGGAACCCTCCTTCAATATGCAGATGACATTCTGATCGCCAGGCCTACTAAAGACGCCTCTGTACTACCTAGCCAAGAAAGGATAGAAGGTGTCCAAGAAAAAGGCTCAAATATCCCAGGCTAAGGTGACATGCCTGGGCTTCATTCTCACAGATATTCGGAGAAACGCATCCCAGGCTAGGGAAGAAGCCATTTGCAGCCTTACCTCTTCTAAAACTAGAAGACAGCTTAGGGGTTCCTGGGGAGGCCAAGGTTTTATGCATCTGGATCCCTAACTACAGTCTAATAGCTGGGCCTCTACATGAAACACTGACACGAAATGATGATGATTCTTTTGAATAGAATCCAGAAGCAGCCTTTCAAGAATGGAAAGAGCAGTCAATTCAGGCCCTTGCCAAGGAACTCCCTAATTTACCTAAAACCTTTGAACTTTACATACCCGGTCAAAGATTAATCGCCCTTGGAGCCTTAGTGCAAAAACTGGGACCACTTGAAATGGAGCAACACAAGAATGCCCTTCAGGTATGATAAACTATGGTCACCAAGGGCTTTGCTCACTGCCCCATCAGGCCAGGATACTGGGGTATCTATAAAGCTGGAAATCAGCAGCCCACAAGGCCAGCTCCCTCCTAAGGGAAAAGGAACCCACGTGGTGATCCTAACCACCCATCACGCCCTGAAGTTGCAGGGGTCGCTCTGTGGACACACTGACCTCGACTGAGGAGGCCCTCCAACTCCAACCTCCAGAGAGACAAACGGGCGCAATGGGCCCCCAAGATGACTCGTGTGACCATCACTTGACCTGGAGTTTCTCTCAGAAAACAAGTCTGTGCCCCAAAAGAGCAGACTACTGCTTTCAGGACTTACTGCCCCCAGACGGGAGCTAATAAGCTTGGCGGGGGAAACGTATATCACGCTTTCACCATAGAAAACCCTACAGAAACCACGGTGATGGTGGCCAATATGACTGGCTGGACTGCTGGCTACTTCAAAAGGCCGTTGACTCAGTGGACGTCATGGTCCTGGATCACCACTGACCCTGGACTGTCTGGGAGTTGAGGGGGCAGGGCTCTGACACATGGTGCTGTTTATACATTACTTCAGGGACCTAATTAAAGAAAGCACAGACTACTGGTCAGAGCATATAGGCTGGCAAAAACCGTCAGCCTAAGGTCGCTGAACAAATGTGGGGTGGGGTGAAAACTGCCACTGCAGCATCTCTGTGCATGTCTTTCCTGGACCCTTAAAGGTCATTAGAATCTATAACACTTCCCATGCTGGTGCTCAGGTGGATGAGCAGTGAGGCAGGAAGCCTTGGGACAATCAACCTCACCTGGAGGCTGCTGGGGAGAAGTTTTGCCCCTCCCCCCGTGTATGAGGGCTCCCACATCAGCATGAAGCAGTTACAAAAGAGGTGTCTGCACCCTCAGCACCCCAAGAATGAGGAACGGGACAAAAAGCAGAGGAGGTGTTCATCACCGGCAACGTTCATTAAAAATTCCTGGGAGATAAAAAGAGAATCTGGGCAATAAAATAAAGTCTAACCTGTTTTTCCTTTGTGCTTTGTCTAATTTCACGTGCTCCTAGGGTTCCACATGCAGAGGTCCCACACCCGGCACTTCAGACCCGATTTCCTAGTGCAGAATGGCTGGGCTGACACCTCAGCTACTGGGGTCTCATGCAGACTCCGCGACATAGAGCCTGAGCTGCAGCCAACCCAGCCCTCGAGAGCTCCATCCCCTCCCTCCTGCTGACGCTGCCGGGATCCCGACACAGCAGCCCAGCCCACAGCCCACGGGGGAGTGCAGGCTCTCACCTCTCCATTCTGTTTTCAAAATATAAAGTTTCCTTTGCTTCTGAACCAAACTCAGTCTTGATCTGTTGGCTCCAATGACACTGGGCACAGGGACTCCTGTTGGGGTCCACTCTGGAGGATCAGTAACAGAAATTGAGAACATTGTAACTTCAATGAACAGATGTGTGAGCCAAACTGTAGTTAACATAGAGCAGTGTATAAGGCTCGGGTAAAATAAGATGTTTCTAAGACTTACATTTGATATTTCCATCACTTTATTATAAGCAAGTTCAGTGAAGATGTCTGTCTTATTTGTCAGGTCAACATTAGAGAAATGAAGTGATTTATTCCCAAGGATGTACATAGAATACTCTTGGCTGAAGCTTCAATCTTGTTTTGAATGCTTTTCCATTGAAAATGATACCTCTCTTTCAGCTTCCCCATTTCTGAGAAGTATAAAATCTTATAATTTATTATTACCAAAGGGGAAAGGTAGGAGAAGGGATAAATTAACAGTTTGGGATTAACACATACACACTGCTATGTATAAAACAGATCATCAACAAGGAACTACTGTATAGCACAGGGAACTACACTGAATATTTTGCAATAACCTATAAGGGGAAATAATCTGAAAAAGAATAGATATTTTTATTGACATCATCTATCAATGACAGATAAAATGTAAACTAAGCAAGGCCGATGGTGAGCACTTCTGATCCCGAAGATTTCAATCATCTAAAGTGGACTCTGCCTATTTCCCAAGGCCCTTAATGGACATATGTGTAGCTGTAGCTTAAAAATTCCCCAGTTTGGGGTTCGGGGAGGCACTGATTTGGAAAAATTCCTGGTGTTCTCCTTACATGCACGGGACCATTGCTATGGCTAAAACATGCCTGTCACACCTAGAGGAATGTACACCGTTTGATCGGAAACAGTTTGGAAAAGGCACCTCATCTCCTCATCGCCTGGTGCTCGGGTTCACCCCTCCAGCATCTTTCCTAACAATCTCCTCACTTGGGGATATCAGCACCGTCAACATCCTGTTGCACACAGTTTGGAATTTCTCTGGAGGATGAAGCGGAAGGATGAGAAATATTTAGAGACAAGTCCTATGTGTTCAGACAGGCACATGCCACTCTAATTTCCAATCCGGAAGACAAATTCATCAAAGGCTAGAATTGCCAACGGAAACAGAATAGGGCTAGAGGAAATCCCGCTGTTTTCTGTCCAGTTTCCAAAAACACAAGTTGGAAAATGGAACTCAGGTGCACTAAAATTCATGAAACTGCAGAGTTGAAAATATCTATCATCAAAAAATGTCTTGAGGTAAGTCACAGAAAAGGACTTGTAAGCAACGGAGATTGTCAGGAAACAGATTTGAAGAGGTGAAAAGGACTCCCCATTAAAGCAAAAGAAAAGGGGCTGAACATCGCCAATGATGCAGTTGGACAAAAAGGGCGTATGCATTTTTTTCTGAATATATTCAAGTAAAGGCCATACACATATTTTATCCAACCAAACAGGTGGGCACTGGAAATCTATACTACAAAATGTATCACTTCACATCAGTCAGAAGGGCCATCCACATAAAGTGTAAACACCGGAAATGTAGGACAGGGTGAGGAGAAACGGGAGCCCTGTGAGGCTGATAGTGCAAATGTAATTTGCCAACGGCCACTCTGGAGAAGTGTATTGTGTTGCTAAAACATCGAAAAAATGAGCTACAGAGCATAGGGCACTTGCACTCATGGGCGTATACCTTGGGAAAAACAAAAATCGACAGAAAACTGGCACCCCAACATTTTCCACCTCTCTGTTAAAAAGGGCCTCAACTTGGATATAACCTAAATGTCCCTGGAAGGATAAAATGGATAAAAGAGTTGGGGTACTTATGTAGAGTGGAATATTACTCATCCAGAAATCAATGAAATAAGGCCAGTTGTAACAACTCTGGAGGAGTTACATACGATCATTCTAAGTGACATATGACCGAAAGAAAAAGACACATATCATAAGATGTCACTTAACGGTGGAATCCAAAATGGCTACACATGAAATAAATTACAAAACAGAAACATAGTCAAATATGTAGAAAATAGACATAAGGCTGCTAAATGGAAAAGGTGGGGAAGGGTGAGGTATTATCCAGGAGGTTGAAATTAGCAAAGACACCATTCCAAGTACCAAATTGAATAACTGACAAGGCCTACATGGTACCTCAAAGAACTGCACTCAGCGCACTCAGGTCACTGGAAAATAATATAAATGACTGGTAAGCATCTGAAAAAGAATTTATTGTTGTCTCACAGTACATGAATCAAGTGGATGTACAGCAGCAAAAAGCAGAGCTTTGAAAATCATCTGTAACCAATATAAAAATAAATTGAAAAATATTTATAAAAACAGTGAGACAGACAAAACTTCTTACAACTTTTGTTGAAGGGCTACGATATAACATGGATTGAACACATGTAGACCCACAGCAGGATGATATATAAGGCAGGAAGCTATGCACGCTAAGAGATGTTAGAGAGGCTGGGTGAGTAAAGGCAGACCTTTTAAAGTAATACTGCCTGATTCCCATTCCTTGGGTCCCAATTCTGCAGGTTCAAGGGAATCTTCCGACAGCGAAAACATGCCTGGGAAACCGAGACGAATGTACACCGTGTGACGAGGAAAGGTGTCTAAAATACCCCTCACTTTTGATCTCCTGGTGCTGGGGTTCGCCATTCCAGCCAAATTACTAACAATCTCCCCACTTGGAGAATCAGCACCTTTAACCTCCTGTTTCACACAGTTTGCAATTTGTGCAGAGGATAAACGGGAAGAAGGGGAACCAATGAGAGACTAGCTGTAGGAGTTTTGACAGGCACATGCCACTCTAATTTCCCATTAGGAAGAAGAATTAACCAAAGGCTCAACCTGCCTCCCCAGAACCAGAATAGGGCCAGAAGCAATACAATGGTTTGGCGGCCAGCTCACAAAAAATGCGAGTTGCAAAATGGGGCTCAGGAGCAAACAATTCAAAGACCTGCAAAGATAAAAATTATAACCAACGTCCAAAAATATATTCAGGTAAGGCAACGGAGAGGATCTGAATGAGAGGCAGAATTGCAGGAAACAGATTTCAAAACGTAGATTGGACTCACATTTAAAGCATATGAAAAGCAGCAGAATTTCTAACATGATGCAGTTGGGCAAAAGGGTGTATGCGTTTTTTCGTGAATATCTTCAGGGAAAAAACACATACAGAGTTTTTGGCCAACCAAGTAAGCGGGAAATGCAAATCCACACAACAAAGAAGTCTCAATTTCCACTGCTCAGAAAGGCCATCCAAAAAATGTGTACAAACCAGAAATGCAGGAGAGGCCATGGAGAACAGGGAGCTAGTCACGCTGATGGGTGTGGTATAAATATCCAAGACCCACTCTGAAGAAGTGTATGCTGTTTCCTATAACATCTAAAATACAAAGCTACCGAGCATAGGGCACTTCCACTCATGGGCGTATAACTTGGGAAGACTAAATATCAACAAGACACAGGCACCCCAAAATTTAAGGCTGCTCTGCTTACAAGAACCTCAACTTCAGTACAACTTAATTATTCCAGGAAAGAGAAAATTGCGTAAAGAACTTGTGGTAATTTTGTACAACGGAATATCACTCAGACATGAAATCAATGTCTTAAAGCCAGTAACATCATAATGAGTGGATTTAGGTACGATGATTCTAAGTGAAATAAGTCACACAGAAAAAGAAACTTATCATAAGATATCACTTATGAAGGTCCTGTAAACATGGCTACACATGAACTGAGTTAGGAAAGAGAACAGAGTCTCACATTGAGAAAACACTCTTATGCCTGATAAGGGGAAAGGAGAGGTGGGGTGATGCATAAAACCAGACTTTGATATTAGCACTGGTACCATTCCATGAAGAAAATACAGAATAGACAAATCCTACACCTTCCTCTGTGAACGGGACTCAACACCCCTATTCCACACAGAGGAATATATCTGACTAGTAAGAATCTTAAAACCTATATATTGATATGTCTCCATAAGGGAATCAAGTGTGTCTAGAGAGGCATAAAACCGTCGGTGAAAATCAGCTCAACCCCATTATAAAAATGAATTTCAATAACAAAACAAAAAAAAAAAAACAGCGAAATTATTACACAATTCCTTCAGGGGTTCTGATGAAACCTGGAACGACCCTATCTGCAAAGACAGCTAGATGAGACATAAGGCTGGACACTTGGGGCTGAGAGGACTTGTGAGATTGGGTGAGAAAATGCAGGTCCTTTAAAGCAGTAATGCATGCCACCCATTCCATGGGTCCCAACTCTCCAGGTAGAAGGGAATATCAATACAGTTATAACATGTATGGGAAACCTAGAGAATGGACACCCTGTTATGGCAAAAGATTTCTAAAAGGCTCCTAATTTTTCCTCTCCTTGTGCTCCAGTTTGGCATTCCAACTGCTTTACTATCAATCTCCCAACTTGGAGAGTCAGCCCCTGTAAGCTACTGGTTCGCACAGTTTGCAAATTGTGCAGTGGATGAAAGGAAAGAGGGAGAACAAATCAGAGAGTAGCTGTAGGCATTCGGACGGACACATGTCACTCTAATTTCCCGTCCGGAAGGAAGAATTAACCAAAGTGTCAGCCTGCACCCCCGGAACCAGTATAGCTCCTGTAGCAAAATTGTAGATTTGCGGTCAGCTCACAAAAACACGAGTTGAAAATTGGAGCTCAGGGGCACAGCAATTCACAAACCTGCAGAGTTATAAAGGATAACTCTCTTCCAAAAATCTGTTGAGGGAAGGCAACGAAGCAGACTTGAAAATGAGGCCGAATTGCAGAAAACATATTTCAAGAGTTAAACTGGAATCACCTTTAAAGCACAGGAAAAGCGTAACAACTTCGACAATGACGCACTTGGCCAAAAAGGGCGTATGCATTTTCTGCTGAATATATTCAGGAGAAAAGGCATACGCCCTTTCTGGCCAATCAAGCAACCCCACAATACAAATCCACACTACAAAGAATTGTCACTTCCCACCGGTCAAAAGGGACATACGAAAATCTGTAAAAACCAGAAAATAAAGACAGAGATGACAAGAGCATGTTGCAATGTGATCCCAGGGGTCATGGAGGATTGTGATGACAAGGCCATGTAGCATTGTGCTGACAAAGGCATGGAGCATTGTGATGACAAGGGTCACGGAGCACTGTGATGACAATCCTCACGGAGCATTGTGATTACATGGATCATGGAGCATTGGGATGAAAAGGGCATGGATCATTGTGATGACAAGGGTTATGGAGCATTTTAATGACAAGAGTCCCGGATCCCTGTGTTGTCAGGGGTCATGGAGGGTTGTGATGACAGAGGTCATGGAGCATTGTGATGACAAGGGTCATGGAGAAGTGAGATGAGAAGGTCATGGATCTTTGGGCTGAAAATGTTCATGGAGTATTGTGAAGACAGGGGTCATGGAGCACTGTGATGACAAGGTCCTGGAGCACTGTGATGAGAAGACCATGGAGACTTGTGATGACAAGTCTCATGGAGCATTCTGATGAAAAGGGGCAAGGAGCATTGTGATTACAAGGGTCTTGGAGAATTGGGATGACAAGGGCATGGAGCATTTGGATGAGAAGACCATAGAGCATTCTGATGACATGCATCATGGAGCTTTGTGATGACAAGGGCATGGAGCATTGTGATTACAGAGGTCTTGGAGCATTGTGATGAAAAGGGCATGAATCATTGTGATGGAAAAGGCATGGAGCCTTGTCATGACAGGGTTCAAGGAGCATACTGACGACAAGTGTTCAGGGAGCATTGTGATGACAAGTGTATTGAGCATTGTGATGACAAAGGTCATGGAGCATTTTGATGAGAAACCCCTGTAAATTGTGATGATGAGCGTCATGGGGCGTTGTGATGACAAGTGTTATGGAACATTGTGATAACAACGGTTTGGGGCATTGTGATGACAGAGGTCATGGAGCATTTTGATTTCATTGTGATGACAATAGCAAGAAGCATTATGATGATGGGCATGGTGCATTGTGATGACAGGGTTCATGGAGCACTGAGATGAAAAGGGGCATGGAGCATTGTGATTAAAGTGGTCTTGGAGCATTGTGATGACAAGGGCATGGAGCATTGTGATGAGAAGGCAATGGAGCGTTCTGATGACATGCGTCATGGAGCTTTGTGATGACAAGGACATGGAGCATTGTGATGACAGTGACATGGAAAATTGGTCTAACAAGTTTCATGGATTATTGTGATGACAGTGGGCATGGCGCATTGTGATGACAAGGGCATGGAGCATTGTGATTACAAGGTCATGGATTATTGTGAAGACAGGTGACAGGGAGCGTTGTGATGACATATGTCACGGTCTATTGAGATGACAATGGCATGGTGCATTGTGATGACAGGGGCATGGAGCATTGTGATGACAAAGGACATTGGGAATTTTGATGACAAGGAATGAAGCATTTTGATGACAAAGGCATGGAGCTTGCTGTGACAGGTGTCATGGGGCATTGCGATGACAAATGTATGGAGAATTGTGATGACAAGAGCATGTAACATTTTGATGAGAAGTGTCATGGAGCATTGTGATGAGAGTGGGCCTGGAACATTGTGATGACAAGGGCAAGGAACACTGTGATACATGGGTCATTGAGGATTGTAATGACAAGGGCATGGAGCATTGTGATGAGAAGGGCATCGAGCATTGTAACAAGCATCATGGACCTTTGTTATGACAAGGGCATGGAGCAATGTGATGAGAGGCTTCATGGAGCATTGTGATGAGAAGACCATGGAGCCTTGTGATGACAAGTCTCATGGAGCATTCTGATGAAAAGGGGCATGGAGCATTGTGATTACATGGGTCTTGGAGCATTGTGATTACAAGGGCATGGAAAATTGTGAGAGAAGGCCAAGGAGCATTCTGATGATATGCATCATGGAGCTTTGTGATGACCAGGACAAAGAGCATTGTGATTACAGGGGTCTTGGAGCATTATGATGAAAAGGCTCTGGATCATTGTGATGAAAAAGGCATGGAGCCTTGTCATGACAGGGTTCAAGGAGCATACTGACGGAAAGACTCAGGAAGCATTGTGATGACAAGTGTATTGAGCATTGTGATGACGAAGGTCATGGAGCATTGTGATGAGAAGACCATGGAAAATTGTGATGACGAGCGTTATGGGGCATTGTGATGACAAGTGTTATGGAACATTGTGATCACAAGGGTTTGGAGCATAGTGATGACAGCGGTCATGTAGCATTTTGATTTCATTGTGATGACAATAGCATGAAGCATTATGATGATGGGCATGGTGCATTTTGATGAGAGGGTTCAAGGAGCATTAAGATGAAAAGGGGCATGGAGCATTGTGATTACAGGTGTCTTGTATCATTGGGATGGCAAGGGCATGGAGTATTGTGATGGCAATGGTCATTGAGCATTTTCATGACAAGAGTCCCGGATCATTGTGTTGTCAAGGGTCATGGAGCATTGTGATGACAGGGGCATGGAACATTGGTCTGACAAGTTTCATGGATTATTGTGATGACAGTGGGCATGGCGCCTTGTGATGACAAGGGAATGGAGCATTGTGATGAGAAGGTCATGGATTATTGTGAAGACAGGTGTCAGGGAGCATTGTGATGACATATGTCAAGGTGCATTGTGATGACAATGGCATGGAGCATTGTGATGCCAAGTGTCATGGAGGATTGTGATGACAAATGTAATGGAGCATTGTGATGACAAGGGCTTGGAGCATTGTGATGAGAAGTGTCATGGAACATTGTGATGACAAGGGCATGGAGCATTGTGATGAAAACGGCCATTGAGAATTTTGATGACAACGTCGTGAAGCATTGCGATGACAAGCACATGGAGATTGCTATGACAGGGGTCATGGAGCATTGTGATGACAAGTGCATGGATAATTGTGATGACAAGAGCATGTAACATTGTGATGAGAAGTGTCATGGCGCATTGTGATGAGAGGTACGTGGAGAATTGTGATGACAAGGGACATGGAGCATTGTGATGACCAGGGCTTTCAGCATTGTGATGGCAAGACCGTGGAACATTGTGATGAGAAGATCATGGGTAATTGTGATGACGAGCATCATGGAGCACTGTAATGACAAGGGGAATGGAGCATAATGATGACAGGTGTCATGGATCATTTTGATGAGAGGGGTCATGGAGCCTTCTTATGACCAGCTTGTGGAGTAATGTGATGACACTGACATGGAGCATTGTGATGAAAAGGGCATGGAGCATTGTGATGAAAAAGGCATGGAGTCTTTTCATGACAGGTTTCAAGGGGCATTCTGACGACAAGTGTCAGGGAGCATTGTGATGACAAGTGTATTGAGCATTGTGATGACAAAGTTCATGCAGCATTGTGATGACAGGCATCATGGAGCGTTGTGATGTGATCACAAAGGTTTGGAGCATTGTGATGAGAGAGGGCATGGAACATTTTCATTTCAACGACCATGGAGCATTGTGATGACAAGGGCATGAAGCAATGTGAACCCAAGTTTCATCCAGGATTTTGATGACAATCGGAATGGAGTACTGTGATGACAAGCACATGGAGCATTGTGATGACAAGGTCATGTAGCATTTTGCTGACAAATGCATGGAACATTTTGATGACAAGGGTCATGGAGCACTGTGATGACAAGCGTCACGGAGCATGGTGATTACAGGGGTCATGGAGCATTGGGATGGCAAGGGCATGTATCATTTTGATTACAAGGGTAATGGAACATTCAGATGACAAGTGTCCCGGATCATTGTGTTGTCACCGGTCATGGAGAGTTGTGATGACAGTGGTCATGGAGCATTTTGATGACAAGGGATTGGTACATTGTGACGATAAGGGCATGTAGCATTGTGATGACTGGGGTTATGGAACATTGTGATGACAGGGTTGAGGGAGTATTGTGATGAATAGTGATGGAACATTGTGAAATCAATGGTGAGAGAGCATTTTGATGAGAAGTGCATTGAGCATTGTGATTACAAGTTTTATGGAGCATTGTGATGACTAGTATGTGGAGCATTGTGATGACAAGTGCATGGCGCATTCTGATGACATGGGTCAAGGAGCATTGTGCTGAAAAGCGCATGGAGCATTGTGATGACATGTGTCATGGATCATTGTGCTGACAAAGGCATGGTGCATTGTGATGACAAGGGTCACAGAGCACTGTGATGAAAAGTTCATGGAGCATTGTGGTGACAAAGGTCACAGAGCCTTGTGTGACAGGGGCATGGACCATTGTGATGAGAAAGGTCATGAATCATTTTGATGACTGGGGTCACAGAGCATTGTGATGACAGGGGTCATGGAGCATTGAGATGAAAAGGGGCATGGAGCATTGTGATTACAGGGGTCTTGGACCATTGTGATAACAAGGGCATGGAGTATTCTGATGACATGCGTCAAGGATCTTTGTGATGACAAAAGCATGGAACATTGTGATTGCAAGGGTCTTGGAGCATTGTGATGACAAGGGTCATGAGCCTTGGATGAAAAGGCCGGGGAACATTGTGATGGCAGGGGTCATGGAGCATTGTTATGACAAGGGTCATGGAGCATTGCGATGACAAGTGCATGGAGAATTGTATTGACAAGAGCATGTAACATTTTGATGAGAAGTGTCATGGAGCACTGTGATGACAAAGACATGTAGAATTGTGATGACCAGGGCATGGAGCATTGTGATGGCAAGACCGTGGAGCATTGCGATGAGAAGACCATGGATAATTGTGATGATGAGCATCATGGAGCACTATAATGACAAGGGGCATGGAGCATTGTGATGACAGGTGTCATGGATCATTGTGATGACAAGGGTCATGGACCATTCTGATGACAAGCTTGAGGAGTAATGTGATGACAATGGCATGGAGCATTGTGATGAAATGGGCATGGAGCATTGTGATTAATAAGGCTTGGAGCCTTTTCATGACAGTGTTCAAGGAGCATTCTGACGACAAGTGTAAGGGAGCATTGTGATGACAAGTGTATTGAGCATTGTGATGACAATGGTAATGGAGCATTGTGATGAGAAGGGCATCGAGCATTGTGATGACAAGTGTTATGGAGCTCTGTGATGACAAGGGCATGGAGCAATGTAATGATAGGTTTCATGGAGCATTGTGATGACAATGGTAATGGAGCATTGTGATGAGAAGGGCATCGAGCATTGTGATGACAAGTGTTATGGAGCTTTGTGATGACAAGGGCATGGAGCAATGTAATGATAGGTTTCATGGAGCATTGTGATGACAATGGCATGGAGCATTGTGATGCCAAGGGTCATGGAGCACTGAGATGACAAGCGTCACGGAGCATTCTGATTACAGGGGTCATGGAGCATTGGGATGACAAGCGCATGGATCACTGTGATTTCAAGTGTCATGGAGCATTTTGATGACAAGAGTCCCGGATCATTGTGTTGTCAGGGGTCATGGGGCACTGTGACGTCAGTGGTCATGGAGCATTGTGATGACAGTGGTAATGGAGCACTGTAATGGCAAGGTCATGGAGCATTGTGATGAGAAGGCCATGGAGTATTCTGATGACATGCATCATGGAGCTTTGTGATGACAAGGGCATGGAGCATTGTGATTACTGGGGTCATGGAACATTGTGATGACTGGTGATGGAGTATTGTGATGACTAGTGATGGAACATTGTGATATTAGTGGTGAGAGAGCATTTTGATGAAATTGAATGGAGCATTGTGATGACAAGGTTTATGGAGCATTGTGATGACAAAGTTGTGGAGCATTGTGACGACAAGCGCATGGCCAATTCTGATGACATGGCTCATGGAGCATTGTGCTGAGAAGTGCATGGAGCATTGTGATGACAAGGGTCATGGAGCATTGTGATGACAAGGGTCATGGAGCATTGTGATGAAAAGTTCATGGATTATTGTGCTGAAAAAGGTCAGAGAGACTTGTGATGACAAGGGCATGGACCATTGTGATGACAAAGGTCATGAAGCATTGTGATGACTGGAGTCACGGAGCATCGTGATGACAGAGTTCATGGTGCATTGTGATGACAACGGCATGGAGCATTGTGATGACAAGGGCATGGAGCATTGTTATGACATGTTCATGGCTTATTGTGAAGACAGGTGTCAGGGAGCATTGTGATGGCATATGTCATGGTCCATTGTGATGACAATGGCATGGAGCATTGTGATGCCAAGTGTCATGGAGGATTGTGATGAGAAGAGCATGTATCATGGTGATCAGAAGTGTCATGGAACATTGTGATGACAAGGGAAATGGAGCATTGTGATGTCCAGGGTATGGAGCATTGTGATGGCATGTCCGTGGAGCATTGTGATGGCAAGACCATGGAGCATTTTGATGACGAGTGTCATCGAGCACTGTAATGACACGGGGCATGGAGAATAGTGATGACAAGTGTCATGGATCATTGTGATAACAAGGGTCATGGAGAATTCTGATGACAAGTTTCTGGAGTATTGTGATGACAATAGCATGGAGCATTGTGATGAAAAAGGCATGGTGCATTGTGATGAAAAAGGCATGGAACCTTTTCATGACAGGTTTCAATGAGCATTCTGACGTCAAGTGTCAGTGAGCATTGTCATGACAAGTGTATTGAGCATTGTGATGACAATGGTCATGGAGCATTGTGATGACAGGCATCATGGAGCGTTGTGATGACAAGTGTTATGGAACATTGTGATCACAAGGGTTTGGACCATTGTGATGACAGAGGTCATGGATCATTTTCATTACAAGTAGCATGGAGCGTTGTCATGACATGGCATGAAGCAATGTGAACCCAAGGTTCATGGAGGATTTTGATGACAATGGGAATAGAGTATTTTGAAGACAAGCGCATGGAGCATTGTGATGACAAGGTCATGTAGCATTTTGCTGACAAATGCATGGAGCATTTTGATGACAAGGGTAATGGAGCACTGTGATGAAAAGCGTCACGGAGCATTGTGATTACAGGTGTCATGGAGCATTGGGATGGCAAGGGAATGGATAATTGTGATGACAAGTGTCATGGAGCAGTTTGATGAAAAGAGTCCAGGATCATTGTGTTGTCAGTGGCCATGGAGTGTTGTGATGACAGTGGTCATGGAACATTGTGATGAGAAGGTTATAGATCATTGGGCTGAAAATGTTCATGGAGTTTTGTGATGGTAGGGGTCATGGAGCATTGTGTTGACAAGGGAATGGAACATTGTGATGACAAGGTCCTGGAGCATTGTGATGAGAAGGTCCTGGAGCATTGTGATGAGAAGCCCACTGAGCCTTGTGATGAGAAGTCTCATGGAGAATTCTGATGAAAAGGTGCATGCAGCATTGTGATCACAGGGGTCTTAGAGCATTGTGAAGAAAAGGACATGGATCATTGTGATGAAAAAGGCATGGAGCCTTGTCATGACAGGGTTCAAGGAGCATACTGACGACAACTGTCAGGGAGCATTGTGATGACAAGTGTATTGAACATTGTGATGAAAAAGGTCATGGAACATTGTGATGAGAACTGCATGGATAATTGTGATAACGATCGTCATGGGGCGTTGTGATGACAAGTGTTATGGAGCATTGTGATCACAAGGGTTTGGAGCATTGTGATGACAGAGGTCATGTAGCATTTTGATTTCATTGTGATGACAATAGCGTGAAGCATTATGCTGATGGGCATGGTTCGTTGTGATGACAAGGTTCATGGAGCATTGAGATGAAAATTGGCATGGAACATTGTTATTACTTGGGTCATGGAGCCTTGTGATGACAATGCCGTGAAACATTGTGATGACAGGAGAGAGGGAATATTGTGATGACTAGTGTTGGAAAATTATGATATTAGTGGTGAGACAGCATTTTGAAGTGAAATTCATGGAGCGTTGTGATGACAAGTTTTACGGAGCATTGTGATGACAAGGTTGGGGAGCACTATGATGAAAAGCGCATGGCACACTGTGATGACATGGGTCATGGAGCATTGTGCTGAAAAGGGCATGTAGCATTGTGATGACAAATGTCATGGAGCATTGTGCTGACAAAGGCATGGAGCATTGTGATGACAAGTGTCATTGAGTGTTGTGCTGAGAAAGGCATGGAGCATGGTGATGAAAAGTTCATGGTGCATTGTGGTTACACAGGTCACAGAGCCTTGTGATGACAAGGGCATTGACCATTGTGATGACAAATATCATGAAGCATTGTGATGAATGGAGTCACGGAGCATTGTGATGACAGGGGCATGGAGCATTGGTCTCACAAATTTCATGGATTATTGTGATAACAGTGGGCATGGTGCATTGTGATGAAAAGAGCATGGAACATTGTGATGACAACGTCATGGACTACAGTGAAGACAGGTGTCTGGGAGCATTGTGATGACATATGACATGATCCATTGTGATTCCAATAACATGGAGCATTGTGATGACACGTCTCATGGAGGATTGTGATGACAAAGGTAAAGGAGCATTGTGATGATCAGGGCATGGAGCAATGTGATGGCAAGACTGTGGAGCACTGTGATGAGAAGACCATGGATAATTGTGATGAAGAGCATCATAGAGCATTATGATGACAAGAGCCATGGAGCATTCTGACATAAGATATCACTTATGAAGGAAATGTAAACATGGCTACATATGAACTGAATTAGGAAAGAGAACAGTGTCACACATTTAGAAAACATACTTATGCCTGCTTAAGGGGAAAGAGAGGTGGGGATATGTACAAAACCAGAGTTTGATATTAGCACAGGTACCGTTCCATAATCCAAATACAGAATAGACAAGACCTACTCCTTCCTCACTGAACGGGACTGAACACACATACTCCCCGCAGAGGAATATATCAGAGTAGTAAGAATCTTAAAACCTATGTATCGATATGTCTCTGAAAGGGAATCAAGTGTGTGTAGACTGGCATAAACATGGCCGTGAGAATCAGCTCAAAACCACTATAAAAAGGAATTTCAAAAACAAAACAAAAAAACAGGGTAATTCTTTACAATTCCTTCAGGGGCTCTGATGAAACCTGGAATGACCCTATCTACAATGACAGCTGGATATGGCATAAGGCTGGACACTTGGGACTGAGAGGATGGGTGAGATTCGGTGAGCAAATGCAGACTCTTTAAAGCAATAACGCGTGGCACACATTCCAAGGTTCCAAACTATCCAGGTTGAAGGGAATATTACTACAGCTATAACATGTACGGGAAACCTAGAAAATGGACACACTGTGAATACGAAAGGTTTCTAAAACTCAACTAATAATCCCTCTCCTGGTGCTCTGGTTTGACTTTCCAACTGCTTTATTATCAATCTCCCAAGTTGGAAAGACAGCCCCTTTAACCTCCTGGTTCGCACAGGTTGCCAATTTGGCAGAGGATGAAAGGGAAGAGGGAGAACCAATGAGAGAGTAGTTGTTAGGCATTTGGACGGCACATGTCATTCTAATTTTCCGGCAGGAAGAGGAATTAACCAAAGTCTCAGACACCCGCCGGGAACAAGTATAGGTCCTGAACCAAAATTTTGGACTTGCGGTCAGCTCACAAAAAACGAGTTGAAAAATGGATCTTAGGGCCACAACAATGCACAAACTGTCAGAGAAGTAAAGGACAACAATCGTCCAAATATCTTTTGAGGGAAGGCAAGGAGGCAGACTTCAAAGCCAGCCAGAATAGCAGGAAACAGATTTCAAGAGGTACATTGGAATTGCCTTTAAAGCACCGGAAGAGGGGCACAATTTCGACAATGATGCACGTGGCCAAAAAGGGC
Source organism: Hyperoodon ampullatus (assembly GCF_949752795.1). Lineage (NCBI taxonomy): Eukaryota > Metazoa > Chordata > Mammalia > Artiodactyla > Ziphiidae > Hyperoodon > Hyperoodon ampullatus. The sequence continues at coordinate 1,083,589 of NW_027641092.1, forward strand.
GTATGCATTTTCCGCTGAATATATTCAGGAGAAAACGCATACGCCCTTTTTGGCGAAGCAAGCAAGCGGGCAATGCAAATCTCAACTACAATGAAGTATCATTTCCCAGGGGTCAAAAGGGACATCCGCAAAATGTGTAAAAGCCAGAAAGGCAAGACAGGCAATGGAGAACTGGGAGCCTAGTTATGCTGATGGGCAGGATGTAAACTGCCAACTGCCTCTCTGAAGGAGTGCATTGTGCTCCCTAAAACAAGGAAACAACAGAGCAACAGAGCCAAGGGCACTTCCAGTCTAGGGAATATACCATGGGAATACTGAAAATCAATAAGACAGAGCCACCTCAAAATTTAGTGCTGCACTGCTTACAAGAACCTCAACTTGGGTACAAGTTAAATATCCTAGGAAAGACAAAAATGGTTCAAGAAATTGTGTTACTTATGTACGATGGAATATACCTCAGCCATGAAATCAATGTTATAAGGCCAGTAGCAGCAAAATGAATGTATTCAGGTACGATGATTCTAAGTGAAATAAGTCACAGAGAAAAGAAACTTATCATAAGATATCACTTTTGAAGATCCTGTAAACATGGCTACACATGAACTGAGTTAGGAAAGAGAACAGAGTCTCACATTTAGAAAACAATCTTATGTCTGCTTAAGGGGGAAGGAGATGTGGGTTGATGCATAAAACCAGAATTTGATATTCGCACACGTACCGTTCCAAAAACCAAATTCGGAATAGACAAGACCTACACTTTCCTCACTGAAATGGACTCAAAACACCATATTTCTCGCAGAGGAATATATCTGACTAGTAAGAATCTTAAAACCTATGTATTGATAAGTCTCCATAAGGGAATCAAGTGTGTCTAGACTGACATAAACATGGCAGTTAGAATCAGCTCAAAACCACTATAAAAAGGAATTTCAAAAACAAATAAAAAAAACAGGGAATTTCTTTACAATTCCTTCAGAGGCTCTGATGAAACCTGGAATGACACTATCTACAATGACAGCTGGATGTGGCATTAGGCTGGACACTTGAGACTGAGAGGATTGGTGAGCAAATGCAGACCATTTAAAGCAATAAGGCGTGGCACACATTCCAAGTGTCCCAACTCTCCAGGTTGTAGGGAATATTACTACAGTTATAACATGTACGGGAAACATAGAGAATGGACACAGTGTGAATATAAAAGGTTTCTAAAACTCAACTAATAGTGCCTCTCCTGGTGCTCTGGTTTGAATTTCCAACTGCTTTACTATCAGTCTCCCAACTTGGAAAGACAGCCCTTTTAACCTCCTTGTTCGAACAGGTTGCCAATTTGGCAGAGGATGAAAGGGAAGAGGGAGAACCAATGAGAGAGTAGCTGTTAGGCATTTGGACGGGCACATGTCACTCTAATTTCCCGGCAGGATGAAAAATTAAACAAAGTCTCAGCCACCCGCCGGGAACCAGTATAGGTCCTGAGCCAAAATTTTGGACTTGCGGTCAGCTCACAAAAAACGAGTTGAAAAATGGAACTCAGGGGCACAGCAATTCACAAACTGGCAGAGTAATAAAGGGAAACAATCGTCCCAATATCTGTCAGGGAAGGCAAAGAGGCAGACTTCAAAGCGAGCCAAAATAGCAGGAAACAGATTTCAAGAGGTACATTGGAATCGCCGTTAAAGCACAGGAAGAAGGGCACAACTTCGACAATGATGCACTTGGCCAAAAAGGGCGTATAGGTTTCTTCCTGAATATAATCAGGAGGAAACGCATACATCCTTTTTGGCCAAGCAAGCAAGCGGGCAATGCAAATCTCAACTACAATGACGTATCATTTCCCAGCGGTCAAAAGGGGCATCCGCAAAATGTGTAAAAGCCAGAAAGGCAAGACAGGCAATGGAGAACAGGGAGCCTAGTTATGCTGATGGGCAGGATGTAAATTGCCAACTGCCTCTCTGGAGGAGTGCATTGTGTTCCCTAAAACAAGGAAACAACAGAGCTACAGAACCAAGGGCACTTCCAGTCTAGGGAATATACCTTGGGAAAATTGAAAATCAATAAGATAGAACCACCCAAAAATTTAGGGCTGCAATGCTTACAAGAACCTCAACTTGGGTACACCTAAAATATCTCAGGAAAGACAAAAATGGTTCAAAAATTGTGGTATTTACATACGATGTAATATCCCCCAGCCATGAAATCAATGTCATAAGGCCAGTAGCAGCAAAATGAGTGGATTCAGTTACGATGATTCTAAGTGAAATAATTCACAGAGAAAAATAAATTTATCATAAGATATCACTTATGAAGGTCCTCTAAACATGGCTACACATGAACTGAGTTAGGAAAGAGAACAGAGCCTCATATTTAGAAAACACTCTTGTGCCTGCTTAAGGGGGAAGGAGAGGTGGGGTGATGCATAAAACCAGAGTTTGATATTAGTACAGGTACCGTTCCAAAAACCAAATACGGAATAGAAAAGACCTACACTTTCCTCAGTGAAAGGGACTCAAAACGCCATATTTCCCGCAGAGGAATATATCTGACTGGTAAGAATCTTAAAATCTATGTATTGATATGTCTCCGTAAGGGAATCATGTGTGTCTAGACTGGCATAAACATGGCATTGAGAATCAGCTAAAACCCACTATAAAAACGAATTTCAAAAAGCAAACAAAAAAACAGGGAAATTCTTTACAATTCCTTCAGGGGCTCTGATGAAACCTGGAATGACCCTATCTAAAACGACAGCTGGATGTGGCATAAGGCTGGACACTTGGGACTGAGAGGATTGGTGAGATTCGGTGAGCAAATACAAACCCTTTAAAGCAATAATGCGTGGCACACATTCCAAGGGTCCCAACTCTACAGGATGAAGGGAATATTACTACAGCTATAACATGTACGGGAAACCTAGAGAATGGACACACTGTGAAAACGAAAGGTTTCTAAAACTCAACTAATAATCCCTCTCCTCGTGATCCGGTTTGACTTTCCAACTGCTTTACTATCAATCTCCCAAGTTGGAGAGACAGCCCATTTAACCTCCTGGTTCGCACAGGTGGCCAATTTGGTAGAGAATGAAAGGGAAGAGGGAGAACCAATGAGAGAGTAGCTGTTAGGCATTTGGACGGGAACATGTCACTATAATTTCCCGGAAGGAAGAAGAATTAACCAAAGTTTCAGGCACCCGCCGGGAACCAGTATAGGTCCTGAACCAAAATTTTGGATTGCGGTCAGCACAGAAAAAACGAGTTGAAAAATGGAACTCAGGGGCACAACAATGCACAAACTGGCAGAGTAATAAAGGACAACAATCGTCCGAAAATCTGTTGAGGGAAGGCAACGAGGCGGACTTGAAAGTGAGCCAGAATAGAAGGAAACAGATTTCAAGAGGTACATTGGAATCGTCTTTAAAGCACAGGAACAGGGGCACAACTTCGACAATGATGCACTTGACCAGCAAGAGTGTATGTGTTTTCTCCTGAATATATTAAGGAGAAAAGGTGTACGTCCTTTTTGGCCAAGCTAGCAAGCGGGCAACGCAAATCTGAACTAAAATGAAGTATCACTTCCCACCGGTCAAAAGGGATATCTGCAAAATGTGTAAAAACCAGAAAGGCAAGACAGGCCCTGGAGAACAGGGAGCCTAGATATGATGATGGGCAGCATGTAAATTGCCATCTGCCTCTCCGGAGGAGTGCATTGTTTTCCCTAAAAGAAGGAAAGAACAGAGCAACAGAGCCAAGGGCACTTCCAGTCTAGGGAATATACCTTGGGAAAACTGAAAATCAATAAGACAGTGCCACCGCAAAATTTAGGGCTGCACTGCTTACAAGAACGTCAACTTGCGTACACCTTAAATATCCCAGGAAAGACAAAAATGGTTCAAGAAATTGTGTTACTTACGTACAATGGAATATCAGTCAGCCATGTAATCAATGTCATAAGGCCAGTAGCTTCAAAATGAGTGTATTCAGGTACGATGATTCTAAGTGAAATAAGTCACAGAGAAAAAGAAACTTATCATAAGATACCACTTATGAAGGTCCTGTAAACATGGCTACACATGAACTGAGTTAGGAAAGAGAACAGAGTCTAACATTTAGAAAAAAGTCTTATGCCTGCTTAAGGGGGAAGGAGAGGTGGGGTGATGCATAAAACCAGAGTTTGATATTAGTACAGGTACCGTTCCAAAAACCAAATACGGAATAGACAAGACCTGCACTTTCCTCAGTGAAAGGGACTCAAAACCCCATATTTCCCTCAGAGGAATATATCTGACTGATAAGAATCTTAAAACCTATGTATTGATATGTCTCCGTAAGGGAATCAAGTTTGTCTAGAATGGCATAAATATGGCAGTGAGAATCAGTTGAAACCCACTATAAAAAGGAATTTCAAAAACAAAACAAAAAAACAGGGAAATTCTTTACAATTCCTTCAGGGGCTCTGATGAAACCTGGAATGACCCTATCTACAACGACAGCTGAATGTGTCATAAGGCTGGACACTTGGGACTGAGAGGATTGGTGAGATTCGGTGAGCAAATGCAGACCCTTTAAAGCAATAACACGTGGCACACACTCCAAGGTTTCCAACTCTTCAGGTTGAAGGGAATATTACTACATCTATAACATGCACGGGAAACCTAGAGAATGGACACATTGTGAATACGAAAGGTTTCTAAAACTGAACTAATAATCCCTCTCCTGGTGGTCCGGTTTGACTTTCCAACTGCTTTACTATCAATCTCCCAACTTGGAGAGACAGCCCCTTTAACCTCCTGGTTCTCACAGGTGGCCAATTGTGTAGAGGATGAAAGGGAAGAGGGAGAACCAATGAGAGAGTAGCTGTTAGGCATTTGGACGGGCACATGTCATTCTAATTTCACGGAAGAAAGAAGAATTAACCAAAGTCTCAGCCACGTGCCGGGAACCAGTTTAGGTCCTGAACCAAAATTTTGGACTTTCGGTCAGCTCACAAAAAACGAGTTTAAAAATGGATCATGGGGTCACAACAATGCACAAACTGTCAGAGAAATAAAGGACAACAATGGTCAAAAAATCATTTGAGGGAAGGCAACGAGGCGGAATTCAAAGCGAGCCAGAATAGCAGGAAACAGGTTTCAAGAGGTACATTGGAATCACCTCTAAAGCACAGGAAGAGGGGCATAACTTCAACAATGATGCACTTGGCTAGAAATGCCGTATGTGTTTTCTCCTGAATATATTAAGGAGAAAACGCATACGTTCTTTTTGGCCAAGCAAGCAAGCGGGCAATGCAAATCTGAACTACAATGAAGTATCACTTCCCACCGGTCAAAAGGGACATCCGCAAAATGTGTAAAAACCAGAAAGGCAATGCAGGCCCTGGAGAACAGGGAGCCTAGTTATGCTGATGGACAGGATGTAAAGTGCCAACTGCCTCTCTGGAGGAGTGCACTGTGTTCCCTAAAACAAGGAAACAACAGAGCTACAGAGCCAAGGGCACTACAAGTCTAGGGAGTATACCTTGGGAAAACTGAAAATCAATAAGACACAGCCACGGCAAAATTTAGGGCTGCACTGCTTACAAGAACCTCAACTTGGGTACACCTTAAATATCCCAGGAAAGACAAAAATGGTTCAAGAAATTGTGTTACTTACATACGATGGAATATCAGTCAGGCATTAAATCAATGTCATAAGGCCAGTAGCAGCAAAATGAGTGGATTCAGTTACGATGATTCTAAGTGAAATAAGTTACAGAGAAAAAGAAACTTATTATAAGACATCACTTATGAAGGTCCTGTAAACATGGTTACACATGAACTGAGTTAGGAAAGAGAACAGAGTCTCACATTTAGAAAACACACTTATGCCTGCTTAACGGGGAAGGAGATGTAGGGTGATGCATAAAACGAGAGTTTGATATTAGTACAGGTACCGTTCCAAAAACCAACTACGGAATAGAAAATACCTACACTTTCCTCAGTGAAAGGGACTCAAAACCCCATATTTCCTGCAGAGGAATATATCTGACTGGTAAGAATCTTAAAACCTATGTATTAGATATGTCTCCGTAAGGGAATCAAGTTTGTCTAGACTGGCATAAACATGGCAGTGAGAATCATTTCAAACCCACTATAAAAAGAATTTCAAAAACAAAACAAAAAAACAGGGAAATTCTTTACAATTCCTTCAGGGGCTCTGATGAAACCTGGAATGACCCTATCTACAACGACATCTGGATGTGGCAAAAGGCTGGACACTCGGGACTGAGAGGATTGTTGAGATTCGGTGAGCAAATGCAGACCCTTTAAAGCAATAACGAGTGGCCCACATTCCAAGGGTCCCAATTCTCCATGTTGAAGGGAATATTATTATAGCAATAACATGTACGGGAACCCTAGAGAATGGACACAATGTGAATATGAAAGATTTCTAAAACTCAACTAATAAGCCCTCTCCTGGTTCTCCGGTTTGACTTTCCAACAGATTTACTACCAATCTCCCAACTTGGAAAGACAGCCCCTTTAACCTCCTGGGTCGCACACGTTGCCAATTTGGCAGAAGATGAAAGGGAAGAGGGAGAACCAATGAGAGAGTAGCTGTTAGGCATTTGGACGGGCATATGTCACTCTAATTTCCCAGAAGGAAGAAGAATTAAACAAAGTCTCAGCCACCCGCCGTGAACCAGTAGAGGTCTTGAACCAAAATTTGGACTTGCGGTCAACTCACAAAAAACGAGTTGAAAAATGGAGCTTAGGGGCACAGGAATGCACAAACTGTCAGAGAAGTAAAGGACAACAATCGTCCAAAAATCTGTTGAGGGAATGCAACGAGGTGGATTTGAAAGCGAGCCAGAATAGCAGGAAACATATTTCAAGAGGTACATTGCAATCACATTTAAAGCACAGGAAGAGGGGGACAACTTCGACAATGATGCACTTGGCCAGAAAGGGCGTATGTGTTTTCTCCTGAATATAATAAGGAGAAAACGCATACGTCCTTTTTGGCCAAGCAAGCAAGCGGGCAACGCAAATCTGTACTACAATGAAGTATCACTTCCCACCGGTCAAAAGGGACATCCGCAAAATGTGTAAAAACCAGAAAGGCAAGACAGGCCCTGGAGAACAGGGAGCCTAGTTATGCTGATGGGCAGGATGTAAATTGCCAACTGCCTCTCTGGAGGAGTGCATTGTGTTCCCTAAAGCAAGGAAACAACAGAACAACAGAGCCATGGGCACTTCCAGTCTAGGGAATATACCTTGGGAATACTGAAAGTCAATAAGACAGAGGCACCTCAAAATATAGTGCTGCACTGCTTACAAGAACCTCAAATTGGGTACACCTTTAATATCCTATGAAAGACAAAAATGGTTCACGAAATTGTGTTACTTACGTACGATGGAATATCCCTCAGCCAAGAAATCAATGTTATAAGGCCAGTAGCAGCAAAATGAGTGGATTCATGTACGATGATTCAAAGTGAAATAAGTCACAGAGAAAAAGAAACTTATCATAAGATATCACTTATGAAGGTCCTGTAAACATGGCTACACATGAACTGAGTTAGGAAAGAGAACAGAGTCTCACATTTAGAAAACACTCTTATGCCTGCTTAACCGCGAAGGAGAGGTGGGGTGATGCATAAAACCAGAGTTTGATATTCGTACAGTTACCGTTCAAAAACCCAAATACTGAATAGACAAGACCTACACTTTCCTCAGTGAAATGGACTCAAAACGCCATATTTCTCGCAGAGGAATATATTTGACTAGAAAGAATCTTAAAACCTATGTATTGATATGTGTCCATGATGATGGGCATGGTTCATTGTGATTACAGAGTTCATGGAGCATTGAGATGAAAAGTGGCATGGAGCATTTTGATTACAGTTGTCTTGGAGCATTGTGATGACAAGGGCATGGAGCATTGTGATGAGAAGGCCATGGAGCAGATTGATGACATGCGTCATGGAGCTTTGTGATGACAATAGCATGGAGCATTGTGATTACAGGGGTCTTGGAGCATTGTGATGACAAGGGTCATGAAGCCTTGTGATGACAAGGCCGTGGAACATTGTCATGACAGGGGTGAAGGAGTATTCTGATGACTAGTGATGGAACATTTTGATATCAGTGGTGAGAGAGCATTTTGATGAGAAGAACATGGAGCATTGTGATGACAAGTTTTATGGAGCATTCTGATGACAAGTTTGTGGAAAATTTTGATAACAAGCGCATGGAGCATTGTGATAACAAGGATCATGGAGCACTCTGCTGACAAAGGCATGGAGCATTGTGATGGCAAGGGTCACAGAGCATTGTGAATGAAAAGTTCATGGAGCATTATGGTGACAAATTTCACAGAGCCCTGTGATGACGAGGGCATGGACCATTTTGATGCCAAAGGTCATGAAGCATTGTGATGACTGGAATCACGGAGCATTGTGATGACAAGGGCATGGAGCATTGTGATGACAGGGGCATGGAGCATTGGTCTGACAAGTTTCATGGATTATTGAGATGACAGTGGGCATGGCGCATTGTGATGAAAAGGGCATGAAGCATTGTTATGAGAAGGTCATGGAGTACTGTGCAGACAGGTGTCAGGGAGCATTGTGATGACATATGTCTTGGTGCATTGTGATGACAATGGCATGGAGCATTGTGAAGCCAAGTGTCATGGAGGATTGTGATGACAAAGGTAATGGAGCATTGTGATGACAAGGGCTTGGAGCTTTTTGATGACAATGGTCATGGAGCACTGTGATGTCAAGGGCATGGAGCACTGTGATGACAATGGCCATTGAGAATTTTGATGACAATGTCATGAAGCACTGTGATGAAAAGCACTTGGAGCTTGCTATGACAGGGGTCATGGAGCATTGTGATGACAAGTGCATGGAGAATTGTGATGACAAGATCATGTAACATTGTGATGAGAAGTGTCATGGAGCATTGTGATGGCAAGACCGTGGATCACTGTGATAAGAAGACCATGGATAATTGTGATGTCGAGCGTCATGCAGCACTGTAATGACAAGGGTATGGATCATTGTGATGACAGGGGTCATGGAGCACTGAGATGAGAAGTTCATGGAGCATTGGGATGAAAATATTCATTGAGTATTGTGATGGAAGTGGTCATGGAGCATTGCGATGACAATGGAATGGAGCATTGTGATGACAGAGTCCTGGAGCATTGTGAGGAGAAGACCATGGAGCCTTGTGATGACAAGTGTCATGGACCATTCTGATGAAAAGGAGTGTGGAGCATTGTGATTACATGGGTCTTGGAGCATTGTGATGAAAATGGCATGGGTGATTGTGATGCAAAGGGCATGGAGCCTTGTCATGACAGGGTTCAATGAGCATACTGACGACAAGTGTCAGGGAGCATTATAATGACAAGTGTATTGAGCATTGTGATGACAAAGGTCATGGAGCATTGTGATGAGAAGACCATGGATAATTGTGATGATGAGCATCATGGGGCATTGTGATGACAAGTGTTATGGAACATTGTGATCACAAGGGTTTGGAGCATTGTGTTGACAGAGGTTATGGAGCATTCTGATTTCATTGTGATGACAATAGCATCAAGCATTATGATGATGGGCATGGTTCATTGTGATTACAGAGTTCATGGAGCATTGAGATGAAAAGTGGCATGGAGCATTTTGATTACAGTTGTCTTGGAGCATTGTGATGACAAGGGCATGGAGCATTGTGATGAGAAGGCCATGGAGCAGATTGATGACATGCGTCATGGGGCTTTGTCATGACAATAGCACGGAGCATTGTGATTACAGGGGTCTTGGAGCATTGTGATGAAAAGGGTCATGGAGCCTTGTGATGACAAGGCCGTGGAACATTGTCATGACAGGGGTGAGGGATTATTCTGATGACTAATGATGGAACATTTTGATATCAGTGGTGAGAGAGCATTTTGATGAGACGTACATGGAGCATTGTGATGACAAGTTTTATGGAGCATTCTGATGACAATTTTGTGGAAAATTTTGATAACAAGCGCATGGAGCACTGTGATAACAAGGGTCATGGAGCACTCTGCTGACAAAGGCATGGAGCATTGTGACGGCAAGGGTCACAGAGCATTGTGAATGAAAAGTTCATGGAGCATTATGGTGACAAATTTCACAGAGCCCTGTGATGACGAGGGCGTGGACCATTTTGATGCCAAAGGTCATGAAGCATTGTGATGACTGGAATCACAGAGCATTGTGATGACAAGGGCATGGAGCATTGTGATGACAGGGGCATGGAACATTGGTCTGACAAGTTTCATGGATTATTGAGATGACAGTGGGCATGGCGCATTGTGATGACCAGGGAATGCAGCATTGTAATGAGAAGGTCATGGAATACTGTGCAGTCAGGTGTCAGGGAGCATTGTGATGACATATGTCTTGGTGCATTGTGATGACAATTGCATGGAGCATTGTGAAGCCAAGCGTCATGGAGGATTGTGATGACAAAGGTAATGGAGCATTGTGATGACAAGGGCTTGGAGCTTTTTGATGAAAATGGTCATGGAGCACTGTGATGACAAGGGCATGGAGCACTGTGATGACAACGGCCATTGAGAATTTTGATGACAATGTCGTGAAGCACTGTGATGAAAAGCACTTGGAGCTTGCTATGACAGGGGTCATGGAGCATTGTGATGACAAGTGCATGGAGAATTGTGATGATAAGATCATGTACCATTGTGATGAGAAGTGTCATGGAGCATTGTGATGGCAGGATCGTGGAGCACTATGATGAGAAGACCATGGATAATTGTGATGTCGAGCGTCATGTAGCACTGTAATGACAAGGGGCATGGAGCATTGTGATGACAAGGGTCGTGGAGCATTCTGATGACAAGCTTGTGGAGTAATGTGATGACAATGGCATGGAGCATTGTGATGAAAAGGGCATGGAGCATTGTGATGTAAAAGGCATGGAGGCTTTTCATGACAGCGTTCAAGGAGCATTCTGACGACAAGTGTCAGGGAGCATTGTGATGACAACTGTATTGAGCATTGTGATGACAAAAGTCATGGAGCATTGTGATGACACGGGCATGGAGTATTGTGATGACAGGCATCATGGAGCGTTGTGATGACAAGTGTTGTGGAACAATGTGATCACAAGGGTTTGGAGCATTGTGATGACAGAGGTCATGGATCATTTTGATTTCAAGGAGCACGGAGCGTTGTGATGACAGGGATCATGGAGAATTGTGATGAGAAGATCATGGAGCATTGGGCTGAAAATATTCATGGAGTATTTTGATGACAGGGGTCTTGGAGCACTGTGATAACAAGGGCATGGAGCATTGTGATGAGAAGGTCATGGAGCATTCTGATGACATGTGTCATGGATGTTTGTGATGAAAAGGGGAATGGAGCATTGTGATTACAGGAGTTTTTGGGCATTGTGATGAAAAGGGCATGGATCATTGTGATGAGAAGAGTATCGAGCATTGTGATGACAAGAGTCATGGAGCATTGTGGTGACAAGGGCATGGAGCAATGTGATGAGAGGTTTCATGTAGCATTGTGATGAAATGGCATGGAGCATTGTGATGCCAAGGGTCATGCAGTTTGTGATGACAAAGTTCATGGGGCATTTTGATGACAAGGTCGTGGTGCATTGTGATGAGAAGTGCAGGGAGCATTTTGATGACAGGGTCATGGAGCAATTTGATGAAAAATATCATGGAATATTTTGATGACAGTGGTTATGGAACATTGTGATGTCAGGGGTCATGGAGGATTGTGATGAAAAGGGTCATGGAGCATTTTGATGACAGGGGTTATGGGACATTGTGATGTCAGGGTTCATGGAGCATTGTGATGATAAGGTCATGTAGCATTGTCATGACACGGATCATGGAACATTGTGATGACAGGGGGGAGAGAGCATTTTAATGAGAAGTTCATGAAGCATTGTGATGACAAGGTTTTGGGAGCACTGTGATGACAAGAGCATGGCGCATTGTGATGACATGGGTTGTGGAGCATTGTGCTCAAAAGCGCATGGAGCATTGTGATGACAACGGTCATGGAGCATTGTGCTGACAAAGGCATGGAGCATGGTGATGACAAGGATCACAGAACATTGTGATGAAAAGTTCATGGATCACTGTGGTGAGAAAGGTCACAGAGCCCTGTGTGACGAGGACATGGACCATTGTGATGACAAATATCATGAAGCCTTGTGATGACTGGAGTCACAGAACATTGAGATGACAGGGGTCTTGGAGCACTGTGATGACAAGGAAATGGAGCAATGTGATGAGAAGGCCATGGAGCATTCTGATGACATGCATCATTGAGCTTTGTGATTAAAGGTCGTGGAGCATTGTGATTACAGGGGTCTTGGAGCATTGTGAAGAAAATGGTATGGATCATTGTGATGAAAAAAGGCATGGAGCCTTGTCATGACAGGGTTCAAGGAGCATACTGATGAAAAGTGTCAGGGAGCATTGTGATGACAAGTGTATTGAGCGTTGTGATGACAAATGTCATGGAGCACTGTGATGAGAAGACCATGGATAATTGTGATGATGAGCGTCATGGTGCATTGTGATGACAATGGTTATGGAACATTGTGATCACAAGGGTTTGGTGCATTTTGATGACAGAGGTCATGGAGCATATTTATTTCATTGTGATGACAATAGCATGAAGAATTATGATGATGGACATGGTGCATTGTGATGACAGGGTCATGGAGCAATTTGATGAAAAGGATCATGGAATATTTTGATGACAGTGGTTATGGAACATTGTGATGTCAGGGGTCATGGAGCATTGTGATGATATGGCATGTGGCATTGTGATGACAGAGGTCATGGAAAATTGTGATGACAGTGGTGAGGGAGTATTGTGATGACTACTGATGGAACATTGTGATATCAGTGGTGAGAAAGCATTTTGATGAGAAGTGCATGGAGCATTGTGATGACAAGGTTTATGGAGCATTGTGATGACAAGGTTTATGGAGCATTGTGATGACAAGGCTGTGGAGCATTGTGTTGACAATTGCATGGCACATTTTGATGACATGGGTCATGGAGCATTGTGCTGAGAAGCGCATGGAGCATTGTGATGACAAGGGTCATGGAGCATTGTGCTGACAAATTCATGGAACCTTGTGATGACAACAGTCACAGAGCATTGTGATGAAAAGTTCTTGGAGCATTGTGGTGACAATGGTCACAGAGCCTTGTGATGACGAGGTTAAGTACCACTGTGATGACAAAGGTCATGAAGCATTGTGATGACTGGAGTTTCGGAACATTGTGATGACAAGGGTATGGAGCATTCTGATGACAGGGGCATGGTGCATTGGTCTGACAAGTTTCATTGTTTATTGTGATGACAGTGGGCAAGGCGCATTCTGATGAGAAGAGCATGGAGCATTGTGATGAGAAGGTCATGGAGTACTGTGAAGAAAGGGGTCTGGGGGCATGTGATGACATATGTCATGGTCCATTGTGATGACAATGGCATGGAGTATTGTGATGCCAAGTGTCATGGAGGAATGTGATGACAAAGTTAATGGAGCATTGTGATGACAGGGGTTTGGAGAATTGTGATGGCAAGGGTCATGGAGCATTTTGATGACAAGGGCATGGAGGATTGTGATGACAAGGGCCATTGAGAATTTTGATAACAAGTTCCTGAAGCATTGTGATGAAAAGCACATGGAGCTTGCTATGACAGGGGTCATGGAGCATTGCGATGACAAGTGCATGGAGAACTGTGATGACCAGAGCATGTAACATTGTGATGAGAAGTGTCTTGGAGCATCGTGATGGTAAGACCGTGGACCATTGTGATGAGAAGACCATGGATAATTTTGATGAGGAGCGTCATGGAGCACTGTAATGACAAGGGGCATGGAGCATTGTGATGACAGGTTTCATGGAGCATTGTGGTGACAGGGATCATGGAGCATTGTGATGACAAGGGTCATGGAGCATTCTGATCACAAGCTTGTGGAGTATTGTGATGACAATGGCATGGAGCATTGTGAGGAAAAGGGCATGGAGCATTGTGATGAAAAAGGCATGGAGCCTTTTCATGACAGGGTTCAAGGAGCATTCTGACGAAAAGTGTCAGGGAGCATTGTGATGACAACTGTATTGAGCATTGTGATGACAAAGTTCATGGAGCATTTTGATGACAAGGGCATGGAGTACTGTGATGACAGGCATCATGGAGCGTTGTGATGACAATTGTTATGGAACAATGTGATCACAAGAGTTTGGAGCATTGTGATGACACAGGTCATGGATCATTTTGATTTCAAGAATCACGGAGCATTGTGATGACAAGGGCATGAAACAATGTGATCCCAACGGTCACGGAGGATTGTGATGACACTGGTAAAGGAGAATTGTGATGACAATTGCATGGAGCATTGTGATGACAAAGTCATGTAGCATTTTGCTGACAAAGGCATGGAGAATTGTGATGACAAGTGTCATGGAGCTCTGTGACCACAAGCGTCAAGGAGCATTTTTATTACAGGGGTCATGGAGCATTGGGATGACAAGCACATGGAACATTCTGATGACAAGTGGCATGGATCATTTTGATGACTGTGGTCATGTAGCATTGTGATGACATGGGTCATGGAGCTTTGTGATGAGAAGGTCATGGAGCATTTGGCTGAAATTATTCATGGAGTACTGTGATGACAGGGGTCATGGAGCATTGTCATGAGAAGGGAATGGAGCAATGTTATGAGAAGGTCCTGGAGTATTGTGATGAGAGGGACATGGAGCCTTGTGATGACAAGGGTCATGGAGCATACTGATGAAATGGTGCATGGAGCATTGAGATTGCAGGGGTTTTGAAGCATTGTGATGACAAGAGCATGGAGTATTGTGATGAGAAAGCAATGGAGCATTCTGATGATATGTGTCATGGTGTTTTGTGATGGCAAGGACATGGAGCATTGTGATTAGAGGGGTCTTGGAGCATTGTGATGAAAAGGGAATGGATCATTGTGATGAAAAATGCATGGAGCCTTGTCATGACAGGGTTCAAGGAGCATACTGATGACAACTGTCAGGGAGCATTGTTATGATAAGTGTATTGAGCATTGTGATGACAAAGATCATGGAGCATTGTGATGAGAAATCCATGGATAATTGTGATGACCAGCCTCATGGGGCATTGTGCTGACAAGTTGTTATGGAACATTGTAATCAGAAGGGTTTGGTGCATTGTGATGACAGTGGTCATTGAACGTTTTGATTTCATTGTGATAACAATAGCATGAAATATTATGGTGATGGACACGGTGCATTGTGATGACAGGGTTCATGGAGCATTGAGATGAAAAGGGGCATGGAGCATTGTGATTACAGGGGTGTTGGAGCATTGTGATGACAAGGGCATGGAGCATGGTGAAGAAAAGGCCATGGAGCATTCTGATGACATGCGTCATGGAGCTTTGTGATGACAAGGGCATGGAGCATTGTGATTACAGGGGTCTTGGAGCATTCTGATGACAAGGGTCATGGAGGCTTGTGATGACAAGGCCGTGGAACATTGTGATGGCAGGGGTCATGGATCATTGTTATGACAGGGGTAATGGAGCTTTGTGATGACAAAGGTCTTGGGGCACTTTGATGACAAACGCGTGGTGCATTGTGATGACAAATGTCATGGAGCATTTTGATGACAATGTCGTTGTGCATTGTGATGAGAAGTTCAGGGAGCATTGTGATGAGAGGGTCTTGGAGCAAATTGATGAAAAGTGTCATGGAACATTTTGATAAGAGGGGTTATGGAACATTGTGATGACAAGGGCATGGAGTATTGTGATGAGGAGGCAAAGGAGCATTCTGATGCCATGCGTCATGGAGCTTTGTGATGAGAAGGACATGGAGCATTGTGATTACAGGGGACATAGAGCATTGCGATGACAAGTGCATGGAGAATTGTGATGAAAATATCATGTAACATTGTGATAAGAAGTGTCAAGGACCATTGTGATGACAAGGACTTGGAGTATTGTGATGACATGGGACATGGAGCATTCTGATGACCAGGGCATGGAGCATTGTGATGGCAAGACCGTGGAGCATTGTGATGAGAAGATCACGGATAATTATGATGACGAGCGTCATGGAGACCTGTAGTGACAAGGGGCATGGAGCATTGTGATTACAGGGTTCTGGAAGCATTGTGATGACAAGGGAATGGAGCAATTTATTGAGAAGGCCTCGGAGAGTTCTGATGACATGCGTCATGAATCTTTGTGATGACAAGGGCATGGAAAATTGTGATTACAGGGGTCTTGGAGCATTGTGATTACAGGGGTCTTGGAGCATTGTGATGACAAGGGTCATGGAGCCATGGATGCCAAGGCGGTGGAACATTGTGATGGCAGGGGTCATGGAGCATTGCTATGACAGGGGTAATTGAGCATTGTGATGACAAGGGCATGGAACATTGGTCTGAAAATTTCATGGATTATTGTGATGAGATTCGGCATGGAACATTGTGATGTATAGGGCACAGAACACTGTGATACTTGTGTCATGGAGGATTGTAATGACAAGGGCATGGAGCATTGTGATGAGAAGAGTATCGAGCTTTGTGATGACAAGTGTCATGGAGCAATGTGGTGACAAGGGCATGGAGCAATATGATGAGAGGTTTCATGTAGCATTGTGATGAAATGGCATGGAGCATTGTGAAGCAAAGGGTCATGGAGCTTTGTGATGACAAGTGTCATGGAGCATTGTGGTGACAAGGGCATGGAGCAATATGATGAGAGGTTTCATGTAGCATTGTGATGAAATGGCATGGAGCATTGTGAAGCAAAGGGTCATGGAGCTTTGTGATGAAAAAGGTCATGGAGCATTTTGATGACAAGGTCTTGGTGCATTGTGATGACAAGGACATGGAGCACTGTGATTACAGGGGACTTGGAGCATTGTGATGAAAAGGGAATGTATCATTCTGATGAAAAATGCATGGAGTCTTGTCATGACAGGGTTCAAGGAGCATACTGATGACAACTGTCAGGGAGCATTGTGATGATAAGTGTGTTGAGCATAGTGATGACAAAGATCATGGAGCATTGTGATGAGAAGACCATGGATAACTGTGATGACCAGCCTCATGGGGCATTGTGATGACAGGGTTCATGGAGCATTGAGATGAAAAGGGGCATGGAGCATTGTGATTACAGTGGTGTTGGATCATTGTGATGACAACGGCATGGAGCATTGTGACGAGAAGGTCATGGAGCATTCTGATGACATGTGTCATGGAGCTTTGTGCTGACAAGTGCATGGAGAATTGTGATTACAGGGGTCATGGAATATTGTGATGACAGGGGTGAGGGAGTATTGTGATGACTAGTGATGGAACATTGTGATATCAGTGGTGAGAAGGCATTTTGAGGAGAAGTGCATGGAGCATTGTGATGACAAGGTTTATGGAGCATTTTGATGAGAAGGATGTGGAGCATTGTGATGACAAGTGCATGGTGCATTGTGATGATATGGGTTATGGAGCATTGTGCTGACACGCGCATCGAGCATTGTGATGACAAGGGTAATGGAGCATTGTGCTGACAAATGTATGGAGCTTTGTGATGACAAGGGTCACAGAGCATTGTGATAAAAATTTCATGGAGCATTGTGGTGACAAAGGTCACAGAGCTTTGTATGACGAGGTCATGGACCATTGTGATGACGAATATCATGAAGTATTGTGATGAATGGACTCACGGAGCATTGTGATAACAGGGGTCTTGGAGCATTGTGATGAAAAGGGAATGGATCATTGTGATGAAAAAGGCATGGAGCCTTGTCATGACAGTGTTCAAGGAGCATACTGATGACAAGTGTCAGCGAGCATTGTGATGCCAAGTGTATTGAGCATTGTGGTGACAAAGGTCATGGAGCATTGTGATGAGAAGACCTTGCATCATTCTGATGACGAGCGTCATGGGGCATGTGATGACAAGTGTTATGGAACATTGTGATCAGAAGGGTTTGGAGCATTGTGATGACAGAGGTGATGGAGCATTTTAATTTCATTGTGATGACAATAGCAAGAATCATTATGGTGATGGGCATGGTGCATTGTGATGACAGGGTTCATGGAGCATTGAGATGAAAAGGGGCATGGAGAATTGTGATTACAGTGGTCTTGGTGCATTCTGATGACAAGGGTCATGGAGCCATGTGATGACACGGCCGTGGAACACTGTGATGGCAGGGGTCATGGAGCATTGTTATGACACGTGTAATGGAGCACTGTGATGACAAGGGCATGAAGCAATGTGATGAGAGATTTCATTGAGCATTGTGATGACAATGGCATGGAGCATTGTGATGCCAAGTGTCATGGAGTTTTGTGATGACAAAGGTCATGGGGCATTTTGACGACAAGGGCATGGTGCATTGAGATGAGAAGGACAGGGCGCATTGTGATGACAGGGTCATGTAGCAAGTTGATGAAAAGGGTCATGGAATATTTTGATGACAGGCTTATGGAACATTGTGATGTCAGTGGTCATGAAGCATTGTGATGAAATGGGTCATGGAGCATTTTGTGACAGGGGTTATGGAACATTGTGATGTCAGGGGTCATGGAGCATTGTGATGATAAGGGCATGTAGCACTGTGATGACAGTGGTCATGGAACACTGTGATGACTGGGGTGAGGGAGTATTGTGATGACTATGAAGTAACATTGTGATATATGTGTTGAGAGAGCATTTTGATGAGAAGTGCATGGAGCATTGTGATGACAAGTGTTATGGAGCATAGCAATGATAAGTATGTGGAGTACTGTATGACAAGCGCAGGGCGCATTGTCATGACATGTGTCATGGAGCATTGTGCTGAAAAGCATATGGAGCCTTTTGATGACACGTGTCATGGAGCATTGTGCTGACAAAGGCATGGAGCATTTTGATGACAAGGGACACAGAGCATTGTGATGAAATATTCATGGAGCATTGTGGTGAAAATGACCACAGAGCCTTGTGTGACGAGGGCATGTACCATAGTGATGAGATAGGTCATAAAGCATTGTGATGACTTGAGCCACGGAGCATTGTGATGAAAGTGGTCATGGAGCATTGTGATGACAAGGGCATGGAGCATTGTGATGACAGGGGCATCAAACATTGGTCTGACGAATTTCATGGATTATTGTGATGACATTTGGCATGGAACATTGAGATGACAAGGGCATGGAGCATTGTGGTGACAAAGGCATGGAGCATTGTGATGACAAGGGACACAGAGCATTGTGATGAAATATTCATGGAGCATTGTGGTGTAAAAGATCACAGAGCCTTGTTTCAAGAGGACATGGACCACTGTGATGACAAAGGTCATGAAACATAGTGATGACTGGAGTAACGGAGCATTGTGATGACAGGGGTCATGGAGCATTGCTCTGACAAGATGATGGATTATTGTGATGAGAGTGGGCATGGCGCATTGTGATGACAAGGGCATGGAACATTGTGATGACAAGGGAATGGAGTACTGTGAAGACAGGTGTCAGGGAGCCTTGTGATGACATATGTCATTGTCCATTGTGATGACAATGACATGGAGCATTGTGATACCAAGTGTCATGGAGGATTGTGATGACAAAGGTAATGGAGCATTTTGATGACAAGGGCTTGGAACATTGTGATGACTAGGGTCATGCAGCATTTTGATGACAAGGGCATGGAGCATTGTGATGACAAGGGCCATTGAGAATTTTGATGACAACGTCGTGAAGCATTGTGATGACAAGCGCATGGAGCTTGCTAGGACAGTTGTCATACAGCATTGCGATGACAAGTGCATGGAGAATTGTGATGACAAGATCATGTAACATTGTGATGAGAAGTGTCACGAAGCATTGTGATGACAAGGACGTGGAGAATTGTAATGACTTGGGACATGGAGCATTGTGATGAACAGGGCATGGAGAATTGTGATAGCAAGACCGTGGAGCATTGTGATGAAAAGACCATGGATAATTATGATGAAGAGCGTCATGGATCACTGTAATGACAAGGGGCATGGAGCATTGTGATGACAGGTGTCTTGGAGCATTGTGATGAGAGGGGTCATGGAGCAATGTGAGGACATGGGTAATGGAGCATTGTGATGAGAAGGTCATGGAGCATTGGCCTGAAAATGTTCATGGAGTATTGTGATGACAGTGGTCAAGGAGCATTGTGATGACAAGGGGATGGAGCATTTTGATGACAAGGTCCTGGAGCAGTGTGATGAGAAGCCCATTGAGCCTTGTGATGACAAGTCTAATGTAGCATTCTGATGAATAGGGGCATGGAGCATTGTGATTACAGGGGTCTTGGAGCATTGTGATGACAAGGGCATGGAGCATTGTGATGAGAAGGCCATGGAGCATTCTGATGACATGTGTCATGGATCTTTGTGATGACAGGGGCATGGAGCATTGTGATTACATGGGTCTTGGAGCATTGTGATGACAAGGGTCATGGAGCCTTGGATGCCAAGGCGGTGGAACATTGTGATATCAGGGGTCATGGAGCATTGTTATGACAGGGGTAATGGAGCATTGTGATGACAAGGGCATGGAAAGTTGTTCTGAAAATTTCATGCATTATTGTGATGAGATTCGGCATGGAACATTGTGATGACTAGGGAACGGAACACTGTGATACATGTGTCATGGAGGATTGTAATGACAAGGCATGGAGCATTGTGATGACAAGGGTCATGGAGCATTGTGGTGACAAGGGCATGGAGCAATATGATGAGAGGTTTCATGTAGCATTGTGATGAAATGGCATGGAGCATTGTGATGCCAAGGGTCATGGAGCTTTGTGATGACAAAGGTCATGGAGCATTTTGATGACAAGGTCGTGGTGCATTGTGATGAGAAGGGCAGTGAGCATTGTTATGACAGGGTCATGGAGCAAATTGATGAAAAGTGTGATGGAACATTTTGATGACAGGGGTTATGGAACATTGCGATGTCAGGAGTCATGGAGCATTTTGATGAAAAGGGTCATGGAGCATTCTGATGAAAAGGTGCATGGAGCATTGAGATTACAGGGGTTTTGAAGCAATGTGATTACAAGGGCATGGAGCATTGTGATGAGAAGGCAATGGATCATTCTGATGACATGCGTCATGGAGCTTTGTGATAGCAAGTACATGGAGCATTGTGATTACAGGGGTCTTGGAGCATTGTGATGAAAAGGAAATGGATCATTGTGATGAAAAATGCATGGAGCCTTGTCATGACAGGGTTGAAGGAGCATACTGATGACAACAGTCAGGGAGCATTGTGATGATAAGTGTATTGAGCATTGTGATGACAAAGATCATGGAGCATTGTGATGAGAAGACCATGGAAAACTGTGATGACCAGCGTCATGGGGCATTGTGATGACAAGTGTTATGGAACATTGTGATCAGAAGGGTTTGGTGCATTGTGATGACAGAGGTCATTGAGCATTTTGATTTCATTGTGATGACAATAGCATGAAATATTATGGTGATGGGCACGGTGCATTGTGATGACAGGGTTCATGGAGCATTGAGATGAAAAGGGGCATGGAGCACTGTGATTACAGGGGTGTTGGAGCATTGTGATGACAAGGACTTGGAGCATTGTGATGAGAAGGCCATGGAGCATTCTGATGACATGCGTCATGGAGCTTTGTGATGACAAGGGCATGGAGAGTTGTGATTACAGGGGTCATGGAATATTGTGATGACAGGGGTGAGGGAGTATTGTGATGACTATTGATGGAATATTGTGATATCAGTGGTGAGAAGGCATTCCAAGCCCTTGTCATCAGTGGTGAGAAGTGCATATAGAATTGAGATGACAAGGTTTATGGAGCATTTTGATGACAAGGATTTGGAGCATTGTGATGACAAGTGCATGATTCATTGTGATGACATGGGTTATGGAGCATTGTGCTGACACACGTAACGAGCATTGTGATGACAAGGGTCATGGAGCATTGTGCTGAAAAAGGCATGGAGGTTTGTGATGACAAGGGTCACAGAGCATTGTGATAAAAATTTCATGGAGCATTGTAGTGACAAAGGTCACAGAGCTTTGTGTGATGAGGTCATGGACCATTGTGATGACAAATGTCACGAAGCATTGTGATGACTGGAGTCACGGAGCATTGTGAATAACAGGGGTCTTGATGAGAAGACCTTGCATTTTTGTGATGACGAGCGTCATGGGGCATGTGATGACAAGTGTTATGGAACATTGTGATCAGAAGGGTTTGGAGCATTGTGATGACAGAGGACATGGAGCATTTTGTTTTCATTGTGATGACAATAGCATGAATCATTATGATGATAGGCATGGTACATTGTGATGACAGTGTTCATGGAGCATTGAGATGAAAAGTGGCATGGAGAAATGTGATTACAGAGGTCTTGGAGCATTGTGATGACAAGGGACACAGAGCATTGTGATGAAAATTTCATGGAGCATTGTGGTGACAAAGATCACAGAGCCTTGTGTGACGAGGGCATGGACCACTGTGAGGACAAAGGTCATGAAATTTTGTGATGACTGGAGTCACGGTGCATTGTGATGACAGGGGTCATGGAGCATTGTGGTGACAAGGGCATGGAGCAATGTGATGACAGGGGCATGGAACATTGGTCTGACATGTTTCATGGATTATTGTGATGACAGTGGGCATGGCACATTGTGATGACAAGGGCATGGAGCATTGTGGTGACAAAGGTCACAGAGCCTTGTGTGACGAGGGCATGGATCATTGTGAGGACAAAAGTCATGAAGCATTGTGATGACTGGAGTCAAGGAGCATTGTGATGACAGTGGTCATGGAGCACTGTGCTGACAAACACATGGAACATTTTGATGACCAGTGTCATGGAGCATTGTGCTGACAAAGGCATGGAACATTTTGATGACAAGGGACACAGAGCATTGTGATGAAATATTCATGGAGCATTGTGGTTAAATAGATCACAGAGCCTTGTGTGAGGAGGGCATAGACCATAGTGATGAGATAGGTCATGAAGCATTGTGATGACTAGAGTCATGGAGCATTGTGATGACTAGAGTCATGGAGCATTGTGATGAAAGGGGTCATGGAGCATTGTGATGACAAGGGCATGGAACGTTGTTCTGAAAATTTCATGCATTATTATGATGAGATTCGGCATGGAACATTGTGATGACTAGGGAACGGAACACTGTGATACATGTGTCATGGAGGATTGTAATGACAAGGGCATGGAGCATTGTGATGAGAAGAGTATCGAGCAGAGTGGTGACAAGTGTCATGGAGCATTGTGGTGACAAGGGCATGGAGCAATGTGATGACAGGGGCATGGATCATTGGTCTGACAAGTTTCATGGATTATTGTGATGACAGGGGGCATGGAGCATTGAGATGACAAGTGCATGGAGCATTATGGTGACAAAGGTCACAGATCCTTGTGTGACGAGGGCATGGACCATTTTGAGGACAAAGGTCATGAAGCATTGTGATGACTGGAGTCACGGAGCATTGTGATGACAGGGTCCATGGAGCATTGTGAAGACAAGGGCATGGAGCATTGTGATGACAAGGGCATGGAGCATTGTGATGACAGGGGCATGGAACATTGGTCTGAGATGTTTCATGGATTATTGTGATGACAGTGGGCATGGCGCATTGTGATGATAAGGGCATGGAACATTGTGATGACACGGTCATGGAGTATTGTGAAGACAGGTGTCAGGGAGCATTGTGATGACATATGTCATTGTCCATTGTGATGACAATGGCATGGAGCATTGTGATACCAAGTGTCATGGAGGATTGTGATGACAAAGGTAATGGAGCATTTTGATGACAAGGGCTTGGAACATTGCGATGACAAGGTTCAAGGAGCATTGTGATGACAAGGGCATGGAGCATTCTGATGAAAAAGTGCATGGAGCATTGAGATTACAGGGGTTTTGAAGCAATTTGATTACAAGAGCATGGAGCATTATGATGAGAAGGCAATGGAGCATGCTGATGACATGCGTCATGGAGCTTTGTGATGACAAGGACATGGAGCATTGTGATTACATGGGTCTTGGAGCATTGTGATGAAAAGGGAATGGATCATTGTGATGAAAAATGCATGGAGCCTTGTCATGACAGGGTTCAAGGAGCATACTGATGACAACTGTCAGGGAGCATTGTGATGATTAGTGTATGGAGCATTGTGATGACAAAGATCATGTAGCATTGTGATGAGAAGACCATGGATAATTGTGATGACCAGCGTCATGGGGCATTGTGATGACAAGTGTTCTGGTACATTGAGATCAGAAGGGTTTGGTGCATTGTGATGACAGAGGTCATTGAGCATTTTGATTTCATTGTGATGACAATAGCATGAAATATTATGGTGATGTGCATGGTGCATTGTGATGAGAGGGTTCATGGAGCATTGAGATGAAAATGACATGGAGCATTGTGATTACAGGGGTGTTGGAGCATTGTGAGGACAAGGCCATGGAGCATTCTGATGACATGCGTCATGGAGCTTTTTGATGACAAGGGCATGGAGAATTGTGATTACAGGGGTCATGGAATATTGTGATGACAGGGGTGAGGGAATATTGTGATGACTAGTGATGGAACATTGTGATATCAGTGGTGAGAAAACATTTTGAGGAGAAGTGCATGGAGCATTGTGATGACAAGGTTTATGGAGCATTTTGATGACAAGGATGTGGAGCATTGTGATGACAAGTGCATGGTGCATTTTGATGACATGGGTTATGGAGCATTGTGCTGACACGCGAATCGAGCATTGTGATGACAAGGGTCATGGAGCATTGTGCTGACAAGGCATGGAGCTTTGTGATGACAAGGGTCACAGAGCATTGTGATAAAAATTTCATGGAGCATTGTGGTGACAAAGGTCACAGAGCTTTGTGTGACGAGGTCATTGACCACTGTGATGACAAATGTCATGAAGCATTGTGATGACTTGAGTAACGGAGCATTGTGATAACATGGGTCTTGGAGCATTGTGATGAAAAGGGAATGGATCATTGTGATGAAAAACGCATGGAGCATTGTCATGACAATGTTCAAGGAGCATACTGATGACAAGTGTCAGCGAGCGTTGTGATGCCAAGTGTAATGAGCATTGTGGTGACAAAGGTCATGGATCATTGTGATGAGAAGGCCTTGCATCATTGTGATGACGAGCGTCATGGGGCATGTGATGACAAGTGTTATGGAACATTGTGATCAGAAGGGTTTGGAGCATTATGATGACAGAGGACATGGAGCCTTTTGATTTCATTGTGATGACAATAGCATGAATCATTATGATGATGGGCATGGTGCATTTTGATGACAGTGTTCATGGAGCATTGAGATGAAAAGTGTCATGGAGAATTGTGATTACAGAGGTCTTGGAGCATTGTGATGACAAGGGTCATGGAGCCTTGTGATGACAAGGCCGTGGAACATTGTGATGGCAGGCGTCATGGAACACGGCTATGACAGGTGTAATGCAGCATTGTGATGAAAAGGGCATGGAGCAATGTGATGAGAGATTTCATTGAGCATTGTGATGACAAAGGAATGGAGCATTGTGAGGCCAAGGGTCATGGAGTTTTGTGATGACATATGTCATGGGGCATTTTGATGACAAGGGTGTGGTGCATTGTGATGAGAAGGGCAGGGAGCATTGCGATGACAGGGTCATTGAGCAATTTGAATAAAAGTGTCATGGAATATTTTGATGACAGTGGTTATGGAATATTGTGATGTCAGGGGTCATGAAGCATTGTGATGAAATGGGTCATGGAGAATTTTGTGACAGGGTTTATGGAACATGATGATGTCAGGGGTCATGGAGCATTGTGATGATAAGGGCATGTAGCACTGTGATGACAGTGGTCATGGAACATTGTGATGACAGTGGTGAGTGAGTATTGTGATGACTAGTGATGGAACATTGTGATATATGTGGTGAGAGAGCATTTTGATGAGAAGTGCATGGAGCATTGTGATGACAAGTTTTATGGAGCATAGCGATGAAAAGGATGTGGAGCATTGTGATGAAAAGAGCATGGCACATTGTGATGACATGTGTCATGGAGCATTCTGCTGACAAGCACATGGAGCATTTTGATGACAAGTGTCATGGAGCATTGTGCTGACAAAGGCATGGAGCATTGTGATGACAAGGGACACAGAGCATTGTGATGAAAATTTCATGGAGCATTGTGGTGACAAATATCACAGAACCTTGTGTGACGAGAGCATGGACCATTGTGAGGACAAAGGTCATGAATCATTGTGATGACTGGAGTCACGGAGCATTTTGATGGCAGGGGTCATGGAGCATTGTGACGACAAGGGAATGGAGCAACGTGATGACAGGGGCATGGAACATAGGTCTGACAAGTTTCATGGATTATTGTGATGACAGTGGGCATGGAGCATTGAGATGACAAGGGCAGGGAGCATTGTGGTGACAAAGGTCACAGAGCCTTGTGTGACGAGGGCATGGACCATTGTGAGGAAAAAGGTCATGAAGCATTGTGATGACTGTAGTCACGGAGCATTGTGATGACAGGGGTCATGGAGCATTGTGATGACAAGAGCATGGAGCATTGTGATGAGAGTGGCATGGAACATTGGTCTGACATGTTTCATGGAATATTGTGATGACAGTGGGCATGGCTCATTTTGATGACAAGGGCATGGAACATTGTGATGACAAGGTCATTGAATATTCAGAAGACAGGTGTCAGGGAGCATTGTGATGACATATGTCATTGTCCATTGTGATGACAATGGCATGGAGCATTGTGATACCAAGTGTCATGGAGGATTGTGATGACAAAGGTAATGGAGCATTTTGATGACAAGGGTTTGGAACATTGCGATGACAAGGGTCATGGAGAATTGTGATGACAAGGGCATGGAGCATTCTGATGAAAAGGTGCATGGAGCATGGAGATTACAGGGGTTTTGAAGCAATGTGATTACAAGGGCATGGAGCATTGTGATGAGAAGACAATGGAGCATTCAGATGACATGCGTCATGGAGCTTTGTGATGACAAGGACATGGAGCATTGTGATGAATAGGGAATGGATCATTGTGAGGAAAAATGCATGGAGCCTTGTCATGACAGGGTTCAAGGAGCATACTGATGACAAGTGTCAGGGAGCATTGTGATAAGTGTATTGAGCATTGTGATGACAAACATCATGGAGCATTGTGATGAGAAGGCCATGGATAATTGTGATGAGCAGCGTCATGGGGCATTGTGATGACAAGTGTTATGGAACATTTTGATCAGAAGGGTTTGGTGCATTGTGATGACAGAGGTCATTGAGCATTTTGATTTCATTGTGATGACAATAGCATGCATCATTATGGTGATGGGCACGGTGCATTGTGATACAGGGTTCATGGAGCATTGTGATGAAATGGGACATGGAGCATTGTGATTACAGGGGTGTTGGAGCATTGTGATGACAAGGGCATGGAGCATTGTGATGAAACGGCCATGGATAATTGTAATGACCAGCGTCATGGGGAATTGTGATGACAAGTGTTATGGAACATTGTGATCACAAGGGTTTGGAGCATTGTGATGACTGAGGTCATGGAGCATTTTGATTTCATTGTGATGACAGTAGCATGAAGCATTATGATGATGGGCATGGTGCATTGTGATGACAGGGTTCATGGATCATTGAGATGAATAGGGGCATGCAGTATTGTGATTACAGGGGTGTTGGAGCATTGTGATGACAAGGGCATGGAGCACTGTGTTGAGAAGGCCATGGAGCATTCTGATGTCATGCATCATGGAGCTTTGTGATGACAAAGAAATGGATCATTGTGATTAGAGTGGTCTTGGAGCATTGTGATGACTAGGGTCATGGAGGCTTGTGATGACAAGGCCATGAAACCTTGTGATGGTAAGTGTCATGGAGCATTATTATGACAGGGGTAATGGAGCATTGTGATGACAAGGACGTGGAGCATTGTTATGACATGGGCATGGTTTATTGTGATGACAGGCATCATGGAGCGTTTTGATGACAAGTGTTATGGAACATTGTGATCACAAATGTTTGGAGCATTGTGATGAGAGGGGTCATGGAGCTTTGTGATGACAAAGGTCATGGAGCACTTTGATGACAAGGTTGTGGTGCATTGTGATGAGAAGGGCATGGAGCATTGTGATGACAAGGCCATGGAGCATTTTGATGACAAAGGCATGGAGCATTGTAATGACAAGTGTCATGGAGCACTGTGATGACAAGCGTCACGGAGCATTGTGATTACGGGGTCATGGAGCATTGGGATGACAAGAGCATGGATCATTGTGATTACAAGGGCATGGAGCATTTTGATGACAAGAGTCCCGGATCATTGTGTTGTTGGGGGTCATGGAGGGTTGTGATGACATTGGTCATGGAGCATTGTGATGACAGGTGTCATGGGGTATTGTGATGAGAATGTCATGGAACACTGGGCTGAAAATGTTCATTGAGTATTGTGATGACAGGAGTCATGGAGCATTGTGATGACAAGAGAAAGGAGCATTGTGATAACAAGGTCCTTGAGCATTGTGATGAGAAAACCGTGGAGCGTTGTGATGACATTCTCATGGAGCATTCTAATGAAAATGGGCATGGAGCATTGTGATTACAGGGGTCGTGGAGCATTCTGATGACAAGGGAATGGTGCATTGTGATGAGAAGGCCATGGAGCATTCTGAAGACATGCATCATGGAGCTTTGTGATGACAAGGGCATGGAGCATTGTGATTTCATGTATATGGAGCCTTGTGATGACAAGGGTCATGGAGCCTTGTGATGACAAGGCTGTGGAACATTGTGATGACTGCGATCATGGAGCATTGTTATGACAGGGGTAATGGAGCATTGTGATGACAAGGCCATGGGGCATTGGTCTGAAAAGTTTCATGGATTATTGTGATGAGAATGGGCCTGGAGCATTGTGATGACAAGGGCCTGGAACACTGTGGTACAGGGTTCATGGGGGACTATAATGACAAGGGCATGGAGCATTGTTATGAGAAGGGCATCGAGCAATTTGATGACAAGCGTCATGGACATTTGTGATGACAAGGGCATGGAGCAATGTGATGAGAAGGTTCCTGGAGCATTGTGATGACAATGACATGGATCATTGTGATGCCAAGGATCATTGAGCTTTGTGATGACAAAAGTTATGGAGCATTTTGATGACATGTGTTATGGAGCATGGTGAGGTCAGGGGTCATGTAGCACTGTGATGATAAGGGCATGTAGTATTGTGATGACAGGGGTCATGGAACATTGTGATGAGAAGGGTGAGGGACTATTGTGATGAGTAGTTATGGAACATTGTGATATCAGTGGTGACAGAGCATTTTGATGAGAAGTGCATGGAGCATTGTGATGACAAGCTGGTGGAGCATTGTGTTGACAAGCGCATGGAGCATTGTGATGACAAGTGTCTTTGCGTATTGTGCTGAGAAAGACATGGATCATTGTGATGACAAGGGTCATGGAGAATTGTGATGCAAAGTTCATGGAGCATTGTGGTGACAGAGGTCATAGAGCCTTGTGATGATGAGGACATTGACCATTGTGATGACAAAGATCATGAAGTATTGTGATGAATGGAGTCACGGAGCATTGTGATGACAGCGGTCATGGAGCATTGGGATGTCAAGGGCATGGAGCATTTTGATGACAGGGGCATGGAGCATTTTGATGGTAAATCCCTGAAGCATTGTGATGAGAAGACCTTGGGTAATTGTGATGATGAGCATCATGGAGCACTGTACTGACAAGTGGCATGGAGCACTGTGATGACAGGTGTCAGGGAACATTGTGATGACAGAGGTCATGGATCACTGTGATGACAAGGGCATGGAGCACTGTGATGACAAGGACTTGGAGCATTGTGATGACAAGTGTCATGGAGCATTGTGATGACAATGGCATGGAGCATTGTGATGAAAACATCATGGATTATTGTTAAGACAGGTGTCAGGGAGCATTGTGATGACATATTTCATGTTCCATTGTGATGTCAATGACATGGAGCATTTTGATGCCAAGTGTCATGGAGGATTGTGATGACAAAGGTAAAGGAACATTGTGATGACAAGATCATGGATCATTGTGATGACAAGGGCCATAGAGAATTTTAATGACCAGGTCTTGAAACATTGTGATGACAAGTGCATGGAGCTTGCTATGACAGGGGTCCTGAAGCATTGTGATGACAAGTGCATGCAGAATTGTGATGACAAGAGCATATCACATTTTGAGGAGAAGTGTCAAGGAGCATTGTGATGACAAGGATGTGGAGGATTGTGATGACAAGGATCATGGAGCATTGAGATGACCAGGGCAGGGAGCATTGTGTTGGTAAAACCCTGAAGCATTGTGATGAGAAGACCTTGGTTAATTGTGATGACGAGCATCATGGAGCACTGTACTGACAAGGGGCATGGAGCATTGTGATGACAGTTGTCAGGGAACATTGTGATGACAAAGGTCATGGAGCATTGTGATGACAAGGGCCTGGAGCATTGTGATGACAAGTGTCATGGAGCATTGTGATGACATTGGCATGGAGCACTGTCATGACAAGGGACATTGAGAATTTTTATAACAATGTCATGAAGCATTGTGATGACAAGCAAATGGAGCTTGCTATGACATGGGTCAGGGAACATTGTGATGACAATTGCATGGAGAATTGTGATGACAAGAGCATGTAACTTTGTGATGAGAAGTGTCAGGGAGCATTGTGATGACAAAGAGGTGGAGAATTGTGATGACAAGGTACATGGAGCATTGTGGTGACCAGGACATTGAGCAATGTGATGGCAAGACGGTGGAGCATTGTGATGAGATGGCCATGGATAATTGTGATGACGAGCATCATGGAGCATTATGATGACAAGAGCCGTGGAGCATTCTGACATAAGATATCACTTATGAAGGAAATGTAAACATGGCTACACATGAACTGAATTAGGAAAGAGAACAGAGTCTCACATTTAGAAATCAAACATATGCCTGCTTAAGGGGAAAGGAGAGGTGGGGAGATGCACAAAACCAGAGTTTGATATTAGCACAGGTACCGTTGCATAATCCAAATACAGAATAGACAAGAGCTACTCCTTCCTCAGTGAACGGGAATCAACAGACTTATTCCCGCAGAGGAATATATCTGACTAGTAAGAATCTTAATACCTATGTATTGATATGTAACCGTAAGGGAATCAAGTGTGTCTAGACCGGCATAAACACGTCAGTGAAAATCAGCTCAACCTCATTATATAAATGATTTTCAAAAACAAAACAAAAAAACTGGGAAATTCTATACAATTCATTCAGGGGCTCTGATGAAACCTGGAATGACCCTATCTACAATGACAGCTGGATGAGACATAAGGCTGGACACTTGGGACTGAGAGGATTGATGAGATTGAACGAGAAAATGCAGACTGTTTAAAGCAATAATGCATTCCAACAATTCCATGGGTCCCAACTCGCCAGGTAAAAGGGAATATCACTAGAGTTATAACATGTACAGGAAACCTAGAGAATGGACACACTGTGAATACGAAATGTTTCTAAATCTCAACTAATAATCCCTCTCCTGGTGCTCCGGTTTGACTTTCCAACTGCTTTACTATCAATCTCCCAACTTGGAGAGACAGCCCCTTTAACCTCCTGGTTCGCACAGGTTGCCAATTTGGCAGAGGATGAAAGGGAAGAGGGAGAATCAATGAGAGAGTAGCTGTTAGGCATTTGGACGGGCACATGTCACTCTAATTTCCCGGCAGGAAGAAGAATTAACCCAAGTCTCAGCCACCCGCCGGGAACCAGTATAGGTCCTGAACCAAAATTTTGGACCTGAGGTCAGCTCACAAAAACGAGTTGAAAAATGGAGCTCAGGTGCACAGCAATTCACAAACTGGCAGAGTAACAACGGACAACAATCATCCAAAAATCGGTTGAGGGAAGGCAACGGGGTGGACTTGAAAGGGAACCAGAATAGCATGAATCAGATTTCAAGAGGTACATTGGAATTGCCTTTAAAGCACAGGAAGAGGGGCACGACTTCGACAATGATGCAATGGGCCAAAAAGGGGGTATGCGTTTTCTCCTGAATATATTCAGGAGAAAACGCATACCCCCTTTTTGGCCGAGCAAGCAAGCGGGCAATGCAAATCTGCACTACAAAGCAGTATCACTTCCCACCAGAAAAAAGAGACATCCACAAAATGTGTAAAACCTAGAAAGGCAACACAGGCCCTTTAGAACTGGGAGCATAGTTATGCTGATGGGCGGGATGTAAATTGCCAACTGCCTCACTGGAGGAGTGCATTGTGTTCCCTAAAACAAGTAACCAACAGAGCTACAGAGCAAAGTGCACATCCAGTCTAGGGAATATACCTTGGGAAAACTGAAAATCAATAAGACAGAGCCACCCCAAATTTAGGGCTGCACTGCTTACAAGAACCTCAACTTGGGTACACCTAAAATATCCCTGGAAAGACAAAAATGGTTGAAGAAATTGTGTTATTACATACGATGGAATATCCCTCAGCCATGAAATCAATGTCATAAGGCCAGTAGCAGCAAAAGGAGTGGATTCATGTACGATGATTCTAAGTGAAATAAGTCACAGAGAAATAGAAACTTATCATAAGATATCACTTATGAAGGTCCTGTAAACATGGCTACACATGAACTGAGTTAGGAAAGAGAACACAGTCTCACATTTAGAAAATACTCTTATGCCCGCTTAAGGGGGAAGGAGAGGTGGGGTGATGCATAAAACCAGAGTTTGATATTAGTACAGGTACCATTCCAAAACCAACTACAGAAGAGACAAGCCCTACACCTTCCTCAGTGAAAGGGTCTCAAAACCCCATATTTCCCACAGAGGAATATATATGACTAGTAAGAATCTTAAAACCTATGTATTGATATGTCTCCATCAGGGAATAAAGTGTATCTACACTAGCAGAATCATGGCAGTGAGAATCAGCTCAAACAGAGAAATTCTTTACAATTCCTTCAGGGGCTCTGATGAAACCTGGAATGACCCTATCTACAACGACAGCTGGATGTGGCATAAGGCAGGACACTTGGGACTGAGAGGATAGGTGAGATTCGGTGAGCAAATGCAGACCATTTAAAGCAATAATGTGTGGCACACATTCCAAGTGTTCCAACTCACCAGGTTGAAGGGAATAGTACTACAGGTATAACATGTACGGGAAACCTAGAGAATGGACACACTGTCAATACAAAAGGTTTTTAAAACTCAACTAATAGTCTATCTCTTGGTGCTACGGTTTGAATTTCCAACTGTTTTACTATCAATCTCCCAACTTGGAGAGACAGACCCTTTAACCTCCTGGTTCTCACATGTTGCCAATTGGCAGAGGATGAAAGGTAAGATGGAGAACCAATGAGAGAGTAGGCGTTAGACATTTGGACGGGCACATGTCACTCTAATTTCCAGGCAGGAAGAAGAATTAATCAAAGTCTCAGCCACCCGCCGGGAACCAGTATAGGTTCTGAACTAAAATTTTGGACTTGTGGTCAGCTCACAAAAATCGAGATGAAAAATGGAGCTCAGGGGCACAGCAATTCACAAACGGGCAGAGTAATAAAGGAAAACTATCGTCCAAAAATCTGTTGAGGGAAGGTAACGAGGAGGACTTGAAAGCGAGCCAGAATAGCAGGAACCAGATTTCAAGAGGTACATTGGAATCGCCTTTAAAGCACAGGAAGAGGGGAACAACTTCGACAATGATGCACATGGCCAAACAGGGTGTATGTGTTTTCTCATGAATATATTCAGGAGAAAACACATAATCCCTTTTTGGCCAAGCAAGCAAGTGGTCAATGCAAATCTGCACTACAAAGCAGTATCACTTCCCAACAGACAAAAGGGACATCCGCAAAATATGTAAAAACCAGAAAGGCAAGACAGACCCTGGAGAAGAGGGAGCCTAGTTAGGCTGATGGGCGGAATGTAAATTGCCAACTGCCTCTCCGGAGGAGTGCATTGTGTTCCCTAAAACAAGTAAACAACAGAGCTACAGAGACACGGGCACTTCCAGTCTAGGGAATATACCTTGGGAAAACTGAAAATCAGTAAGACAGAGCCACCTCAAAATTTAGGGCTGCACTGCTTACAAGAACTTCAACTTGGGTACACCTGAAATATCCCAGGAAAGACAAAAATGTTTCAAGAAATTGTGGTACTTACGTACGTTGGAATATCCCTCAGCCATGAAATCAAAGTCATAAGGCCAGTAGCAGCAAAATGAGTGGATTCAGGTACGATGATTCTAAGTGAAATAAGTCACAGAGAAAAAGAAACTTATAAGATATCACTTATGAAGGTCCTGTAAACATGGTACACATTAACTGAGTTAGGAAAGACAACAGAGTCTCACATTTAGAAAACACTCTTATGCCTGCTTAAGGGGGAAGGAGAGGTGGCGTGATGCATAAAACCAGAGTTTGATATTAGTACAGGTACCGTTCCAAAAACCAACTATGGAAGAGTCAATCCCTACACCTTCCTCAGTGAAAAGTACACAAAACACCATATTTCCAACAGAGGAATATATCTGACTAGTAAGAATCTTAAAACCTATGTATTGATATGTCTCCATCAGGGAATCAAGTGGGTCTAGACTAGCAGAAACATGGCAGTGAGAATCAGCTCAAACCCACTATAAAAAGGAATTTCAAAAAGAAAACAAAAAACCTGGGAAATTTTATACAATTCATTCAAGGGCTCTGATGAAACCTGGAATGATCCTATCTACAATGACAGCTGGATGTGGCATAAGGCAGGACACTTGGGACTGAGAGGATTTTTGAGATTCGGTGAGCAAATGCAGACCATTTAAAGCAATAATGCGTGGGAAATATTCCAAGGGTCCCAACTCTCCAGGTTGAAGGGAATATTACTACAGCTATAACATGTACGGGAAACATAGAGAATAGACACACAGTGAATACAAAAGGTTTTTAAAACTCAACTAATAGTCCCTCTCATGGTGCTCCGGTTTGAATTTCCAACTGCTTTACTATCAATCTCCCAACTTGGAGAGACAGCCCCTGTAACCTCCTGGTTCTCACATGTTGCCAATTGGCAGAGGATGAAAGGTAAGATGGAGAACCAATGACAGAATAGCTGAGAGACATTTGGACGGGCATATGTCACTCTAATTTCCCGGCAGGAAGAAGAATTTATCAAAGTCTCAGCCACCCGCCGGGAACAAGTAGAGGTCCTGAACCACAATTTTGGACTTGCTGTCAGCTCACAAAAAACGAGTTGATAAATGGAGCTCAGGGGCACAGCAATTCACAAACTGGCAGAGTAATAAAGGAAAACTATCGTCCAAAAATATGTTGAGGTAAGGCAACGAGGCAGACTTGAATGCGAGACAGAATAGCAGGAAACAGATTTCAAGAGGTACATTGGAATCACCTTTAAAGCACAGGAAGAGGGGCACAACTTCGACAATGATGCACTTGGCCAAACAGGGCATATGCGTTTTCACCTGAA
Source organism: Hyperoodon ampullatus (assembly GCF_949752795.1). NCBI lineage: Eukaryota > Metazoa > Chordata > Mammalia > Artiodactyla > Ziphiidae > Hyperoodon > Hyperoodon ampullatus. The sequence goes on from NW_027641092.1 coordinate 1,119,223, forward strand.
TATATTCAGGAGAAAACGCATAAGCCCTGTTTGGCCAAGCAAGCAATCGGGCAATGCAAATCTGCACTACAATGCAGTATCACTTCCCAACAGACAAAAGGGACATCCGCAAAATATGTAAAAACCAGAAAGGCAAGACAGGCCCTGGAGAAGAGGGAGCCTAGTTATGCTGATGGGTGGAATGTAAATTGTGAACTGCCTCTCTGGAGGATTGCATTGTGTTCCCTAAAAAAGGGAACAACAGAGGTACTGACACGGGCACTTCCAGTCTAGGGAATATACCTTGGGAAAACTGAAAATCAATAAGACAGAGCCACCTCAAATTTTAGGGCTGCACTGCTTACAAGAACCTCAACTTGGGTACACCTGAAATATCCCAGGAAAGACAAAAATGGTTCAAGAAATTGTGGTACTTACGTACAATGGAATATCCCTCAGCCATGAAATTAAAGTCATAAGGCCAGTAGCAGCAAAATGAGTGGATTCAGGTACGATGATTCTAAGTGAAATAAGTCACAGAGAAAAAGAAACGTATCATAAGATATCACTTATGAAGGTCCTGTAAACATGGCTACACATGAACTGAGTTAGGAAAGACAACAGAGTCTCACATTTAGAAAACACTCTTATGCCTGCCTAAAGGGGAAGGAGAGGTGGGGTGATGCATAAAACCAGAGTTTGATATTAGTACAGGTACCGTTCCAAAAACCAACTACGGGAGAGTAAATCCCTACACCTTCTTCAGTGAAAAGGACGCAAAACCCCATATTTCCCGCAGAGGAATATATTTGACTACTAAGAATTTTAAAACCTATGTATTGATATGTCTCCATCAGGGAATCAAGTGTCTCTAGACTAGCAGAAACATTGCAGTGAGAATCAGCTCAAACCCACTATAAAAAGGAATTTAAAAAACAAAACAAAAAAATAGGGAAATTCTTTACAATTCCTGCAGGGGCTCTGATGAAATCTATGATGACCCTATCTACAATGACAGCTGGATGTGGCATAAGTCTGGACACTTGGGACTGAGAGGATTGGTGAGATTCGGTGAGCAAATGCAGACCATTTAAAGCAATAATGCGTGGCACACATTCCAATTGTCCCAACTCTCCACGTTGAAGGGAATACTACTACAGCTATAACATGTACGGGAAACCTAGAGAATGGACACACTGTGAATACAAAAGGTTTTTACAACTCAACTAATAGTCCCTCTCCTGGTGCTCCAGTTTGAATTTCCAACTGCTTTACTATCAATCTCCCAACTTGGAGAGACAGCCCCTTTAACCTCCTGGTTCTCACATGTTGCCAATTGGCAGAGGATGAAAGGTAAGATGGAGAACCACTGAGAGAGTAGCTGTTAGACATTTGGACGGGCACATGTCACTCTAATTTCCCGGCAGGAATAAGAATTATTCAAAGTATCAACCATCCGCCGGATACCAGTATAGTTCCTGAACCAAAATTTTGGACTTGCGGTCAGCTCACAAAAAACGAGTTGAAAAATGGAGCTCAGGGGCACAGCAATTCACAAACGGGCAGAGTAATAAAGGAAAACTATCATCCAAAAATCTGTTCAGGGAAGGCAACGAGGCAGACTTGAAAGTGAGCCAGAATAGCAGGAAACAGATTTCAAGAGGTACATTGGAATCGCCTTTAAAGCGCAGGAAGAGGGGCACAACTTCGACAATGATGCACTTGGCCAAACAGGACGTATGCGTTTTCAGGAGAAAATGCATAAGCACTTTTTGGCCAAGCAAGCAAGCGGGTAATGCAAATCTGCACTACAAAGCAGTATCACTTCCCACCAGACACAAGGGACATCTGCAAAATATGTAAAAACCAGAAAGGCAAGACAGGCCCTGGAGAAGAGGGAGCCTAGTTATGCTGATGGGCAGAATGTAAATTGCCAACTGCCTCTCTGGAGGAGTGCATTGTGTTCCCTAAAACAAGTAAACAACAGAGTTACAGAGCCAAGGGCACTTCCAGTATAGGGAATATACCTTGGGAAAACTGAAAATCAATAAGACAGAGCCACACCAAAATTTAGGGCTGCACTGCTTACAAGAACCTCAACTTGTGTTCACCTGAAATACCCCAGGAAAGACTAAAATGGTTCAAGAAATTGTGGTATTTACGTATGATGGAATATCCCTCAGCCATGAAATCAATGTCATAAGGCCAGTAGCAGCAAAATGAGTGGATTCAGGTACGAAGATTCTAAGTGGAATTAGTCACAGAGAAAAAGAAACTTATCATAAGATATCACTTAAGTAGGTCCTGTAAACATGGCTACACATGAAGTGAGTTAGGAAAGAGAACAGACTCTCACATTGAGAAAAACCTCTTATGCCTGCTTAAGGGGGAAGGAGAGGTGGGGTGATGCATAAAACCAGAGTTTGATATTAGTACATGTACCGTTCCAAAAACCAACTACGTAGTAGAAAAGACCTACAACTTCCTAAGGGATAGGGACTCAAAACCCCATACTTCCCACAGAGGAAAATATCTGACTAGTAAAAATCTTAAAACCTATGTATTGATATGTCTCCGTAAGGGAATCAAGTGTGTCTAGACTCGCATAAACATGGCAGTGAGAATCAGCTCAAACCCTTTCTAAAAAGGAATTTCACAAACAAAACAAAAAATCAGGGAAATCCTTTACAATTCCTTCAGGGTCTCTGATGAATCCCGGAATGACCTTATATACAACGACAGCTGGATGTGGCATAAGGATGGACACTTGGGACTGAGAGGATTGGTGAGATTCGGTGAGCAAATGCAGACCATTTAAAGCAATAATGCGTGGCACACATTCCAATGGTCCCAACTCTCCAGTTTGAAGGGAATATTACTACAGCTATAACATGTACGGAAAACATAGAGAAAGGACACACTGTGAATACAAAAGGTTTCTAAAACTCAAATAATAGTCCCTCTCCTGGTGCTCCGGTGTGACTTTCCAACTGCTTTACTATCAATCTCCCAACATGGAGAGACAGCCCCTTTAAACTCCTGGTTCACACAGGTTGCCAATTTGGCAGAGGATGAAAGGGAAGAGGGAGAATCAATGAGAGAATAGCTGTTAGGCATTTGGACGGGCACATATCACTCTAATTTCCCGGCAGGAAGAAGAATTAAGCCAAGTCTCAGCCACCCGCCGGGAACCAGTATAGGTCCTGAGCCAAATTTTTGGACTTGCGGTCAGCTCACAAAAAACGAGTTAAAAAATGGAGCTCAGGGGCACAGCAATTCACAAACGGCCAGAGTAATAAAGGAAAACTATCGTCCAAAATTCGGTTGAGGGAAGGCAATGAGGCAGACTTGAAAGCGAGCCAGAATAGCAGGAAACAGATTTCAAGAGGTACATTGGAATCGCCTTTAAAGCACAGGAAGAGGGGCACAACTTCGACAATGATGCACTTCGCCAAACAGGGCGTATGCGTTTTCTCCTGAATATATTCAGGAGAAAACGCATAAGCCCTTTTTGGCCAAGCAAGCAAGCGGGCTATGCAAATCTGCACTACAAATCAGTATCACTTCCCACCAGACAAAAGGGACATCCGCAAAATATGTAAAAACCAGAAAGGCAAGACAGACCCTGGAGAAGAGGGAGCCTAATTATGCTGATGGGCGGAATGTAAATTGCCAACTGCCTCTCTGGAGGAGTGCATTGTGTTCCCTAAAACAAGTAAACAACAGACCTACAGAGACACGGGCACTTCCAGTGTAGGGAATATACCTTTGGAAAACTGAAAATCAATAAGACAGAGCCACCTCAAAATTTAGGGCTGCACTGCTTACAAGAACCTCAACTTGGGTACACCTGAAATATCCCAGGAAAGACAAAAATGGTTCAAGAAATTGTGGTACTTACGTACGATGGAATATCCCTCAGCCATGAAATCAAAGTCATAAGGCCAGTAGCAGCAAAATGAGTGGATGCAGGTACGATGATTCTAAGTGAAATAAGTCACAGAGAAAAAGAAACGTATCATAAGATATCACTTATGAAGGTCCTGTAAACATGGCTACACATGAACTGAGTTAGGAAAGACAACAGAGTCTCACATTTAGAAAACACTCTTATGCCTGCTTAAGGGGGAAGGAGAGGTGGCGTGATGCATAAAATCAGAGTTTGATATTAGTACAGGTACGGTTCCAAAAACCAACTACGGAAGAGTCAATCCCTGCACTTTCCTCAGTGAAAAGGACGCAAAACCCCATATTTCCCGCAGAGGAATATATTTGACTAGTAAGAATGTTAAAACCTATGTATTGATATGTCTCCATCAGGGAATCAAGTGTGCCTAGACTAGCAGAAACATGGCAGTGAGAATCAGCTCAAACCCACTATAAAAAGGAATTTAAAAAACAAAACAAATAAATAAGGAAATTCTTTACAATTCCTGCAGGGGCTCTGATGAAATATATAATGACCCTATCTACAATGACAGCTGGATGTGGCATAAGTCTGGACACTTGGGACTGAGAGGATTGGTGAGATTCGGTGAGCAAATGCAGACCATTTAAAGCAATAATGCGTGGCACACATTCCAATTGTCCCAACTCTCCACGTTGAAGGGAATACTACTACAGCTATAACATGTACGGGAAACCTAGATAATGGACACACTGTGAATACAAAAGGTTTTTACAACTCAACTAATAGTCCCCCTCCTGGTGCTCCGGTTTAAATTTCAACTGCTTTACTATCAATCTCCCAACTTGGAGAGACAGCCCCTTTAACCTCCTGGTTCTCACATGTTGCCAATTGGCAGAGGATGAAATGTAAGATGGAGAACCAATGAGAGAGTAGCTGTTAGACATTTGGACGGGCATATGTCACTCTAATTTCCCGGCAGGAATAAGAATTATTCAAAGTCTCAGACATCCGCCGGGAACCGGTACAGGTCCTGAACCAAAATTTTGGACTTGCGGTCAGCTCACAAAAAACGAGTTGAATAATGGAGCTCAGGGGCACAGCAATTCACAAACGGCCAGAGTAATAAAGGAAAACTATCATCCAAAATCTGTTCAGGGAAGGCAACGAGGCAGACTTGAAAGCGAGCCAGAATAGCAGGAAACAGATTTCAAGAGGTACATTGGTATCGCCTTTAAAGCGCAAGAAGAGGGGCACAACTTTGACAATGATGCACTTGGCCAAACAGGACGTATGCGTTTTCTCCTGAATATATTCAGGAGAAAACGCATAAGCCCTTTTTGGCCAAGCAAGCAAGCGGGCAATGCAAATCTTCACTACAAAGCAGTATCACTTCCCACCAGACAAAAGGGACATCTGCAAAATATGGAAAAACCAGAAAGGCAATACAGGCCCTGGAGAAGAGGGAGCCTAGTTATGCTAATGGGCGGAATGTTAATTGCCAACTGCCTCTCTGGAGGAGTGCATTGTGTTCCCTAAAACAAGTAAACAACAGAGCTACAGAGCCAAGGGCACTTCCAGTATAGGGAATATACCTTGGGAAAACTGAAAGTCAATAAGACAGAGCCACCCCAAAACTTAGGGCTGCACTGCTTACAAGAAGCTCAACTTGGGTACACCTGAAATATCCAAGGAAAGACTAAAATGTTTCAAGAAATTGTGGTATTTACGTATAATGGAATATCCATCAGCCATGAAATCAATGTCATAAGGCCAGTAGCAGCAAAATGAGTGGATTCAGGTACGATGACTCTAAGTGAAAGAAGTCACAGAGAAAAAGAAACTTATCATAAGATATCACTTATGAAGGTCCTGTAAACATGGCTACACAAGAAGTGAGTTAGGAAAGAGAACAGACTCTCACATTGAGAAAAAACTCTTATGCCTGCTTAAGGGGGAAGGAGAGGTGGGGTGATGCATAAAACCAGAGTTTGATATTAGTACATGTACCGTTCCAAAAACCAACTACGGAGTAGAAAAGACCTACAACTTCCTAAGGTAAGGGGACTCAAAACCCGGTACTTCCCACAGAGGAAAATATCTGACTAGTAAAAATCTTAAAACCTATGTATTGATATGTCTCCGTAAGGGAATCAAGTGTGTCTAGACTCGCATAAACATGGCAGTGAGAATCAGCTCAAACCCTTTCTAAAAAGGAATTTCACAAACAAAACAAAAAATCAGGGAAATCCTTTACAATTCCTTCAGGGTCTCTGATGAAACCCGGAATGACCTTATCTACAACGACAGCTGGATGTGGCATAAGGCTGGACACTTGGGACTGAGAGGATTGGTGAGATTCGGTGAGCAAATGCAGACCATTTAAAGCAATAATGTGTGGCACACATTCCAAGGGTCCCAACTCTCCAGGTTGAAGGTAATATTACTACAGCTATAAAATGTACGGAAAACATAGAGAAAGGACACACTGTGAATACGAAAGGTTTCTAAAACTCAACTAATAGTCCCTCTCCTTGTGCTCTGGTTTGACTTTCCAACTGCTTTACTATCAATCTCCCAACATGGAGAGACAGCCCCTTTAACCTCCTGGTTCGCACAGGTTGCCAATTTGGCAGAGGATGAAAGGGAAGAGGGAGAATCAATGAGAGAGTAGCTGTTAGGCATTTGGACGGGCACATGTCACTCTAATTTCCCGGCAGGAAGAAGAATTAACCCAAGTCTCAGCCACCCGCCGGGAACCAGTATAGGTCCTGAACCAAAATTTTGGACTTGCGGTCAGCTCACAAAAAACGAGTTGAAATATGGAGCTCAGGGGCACAGCAATTCACACACGGGCAGAGTAATAAAGGAAAACTATCGTCCAAAATTCGGTTGAGGGAAGGAAATGAGGCAGACTTGAAAGCGAGCCAGAATAGCAGGAAACACATTTCAAGAGGTACATTGGAATCACCTTTAAAGCACAGGAAGAGGGGCACAACTTCGACAATGATGCACTTGGCCAAACAGGGCGTATGCATTTTCTCCTGAATATATTCAGGAGAAGACGCATAAGCCTTTTTTGGCCAAGCAAGCAAGCGGGCAATGCAAATCTGCACTACAAAGCAGTATCACTTCCCAAGAGACAAAAGGGACATCCGCAAAATATGTAAAAACCAGAAAGGCAAGACAGGCCCTGGAGAAGACGGAGCTTAGTTAGGATGATGGGCGGAATGTAAATTGCCAACTGCCTCTCTTGAGGTGTGCGTTGTTTTCCCTAAAACAAGTAAACAACAGAGCTTAAGAGACACGGGCACATCCAGTCTAGGGAATATACCTTGGGAAAATTGAAAATCAATAAGACAGAGCCACCTCAAAATTTAGGGCTGCACTGCTTACAAGAACCTCACCTTGGGTACACCTGAAATATCCCAGGAAAGACAAAAATGGTTCAAGAAATTGTGATACTTTCGTACGATGGAATATCCCTAAGCCATGAAATCAAAGTCATATGGCCAGTAGAAGCAAAATGAGTGGATTCAGGTACGATGATTCTAAGTGAAATGAGTCACAGAGAAAAAGAAACTTATCATAAGATATCACTTATGAAGGTCCTGTATACATGGGTACACATGAACTGAGTTAGGAAAGACAACAGAGTCTCACATTTAGAAAACACTCTTATGCCTGCTTAAGGGGGAAGGAGATGTGGCGTGATGCATAAAACCAGAGTTTGATATTAGTACAGGTACCGTTCCAAAAACCAACTAAGGAAGAGTCAATCCCTGCACCTTCCTCAGTGAAAAGGACGCAAAACCCCATATTTCCCGCAGAGGAATATATTTGACTAGTAAGAATCTTAAAACCTATGTATTGATATGTCTCCATCAGGGAATCAAGTGTGCCTAGACTAGCAGAAACATGGCAGTGAGAATCAGCTCAAACCCACTATAAAAAGGAATTTAAAAAACAAAACAAAAAATAGGGAAATTCTTTACAATTCCTGCAGGGGCTCTGCTGAAATCTATAATGACCCTATCTACAATGACAGCTGGATGTGGCATAAGTCTGGACACTTGGGACTGAGAGGATTGGTGAGATTCGGTGAGCAAATGCAGACCATTTAAAGCAATAATGCGTGGCACACATTCCAAGGGTCCCAACTCTCCAGGTTGAAGGGAATACTACTACAGCTATAACATGTACGGGAAACCTAGAGAATGGACACACTGTGAATACAAAAGGTTTTTAAAACTCAACTAATAGTCCCCCTCCTGGTGCTCCGGTTTGAATTTCCAACTGCTTTACTATCAATCTCCCAACTTGGAGAGACAGCCCCTTTAACCTCCTGGTTCTCACATGTTGCCAATTGGCAGAGGATGAAAGGTAAGATGGAGAACCAATGAGAGAGTAGCTGTTAGACATTTGGACGGGCACATGTCACTCTAATTTCCCGGCAGGAATAAGAATTATTCAAAGTCTCAGACATCCGCCGGGAACCAGTACAGGTCCTGAACCAAAATTTTGAACTTGCGGTCAGCTCACAAAAAACGAGTTGAAAAATGGAGCTCAGGGGCACAGCAATTCACAAACGGCCAGAGTAATAAAGGAAAACTATCATCCAAAATCTGTTCAGGGAAGGCAACGAGGCGGACTTGAAAGCGAGCCAGAATAGCAGGAAACAGATTTCAAGAGGTACATTGGAATCGCCTTTAAAGCGCAGGAAGAGGGTCACAACTTCGACAATGATGCACTTGGCCAAACAGGACGTATACGTTTTCTCCTGAATATATTCAGGAGAAAATGCATAAGCCCTTTTTGGCCAAGCAAGCAAGCGGGCAATGCAAATCTTCACTACAAAGCAGTATCACTTCCCACCAGACAAAAGGGACATCTGCAAAATATGTAAAAACCAGAAAGGCAAGACAGGCCCTGGAGAAGAGGGTGCCTAGTTATGCTAATGGGCGGAATGTTAATTGACAACTACCTCTCTGGAGGAGTGCACTGTGTTCCCTAAAACAAGTAAACAACAGAGCTACAGAGCCAAGGGCACTTCCAGTCTAGGGAATATACCTTAGGAAAACTGAAAGTCAATAAGACAGAGCCACCCCAAAATTTAGGGCTGCACTGCTTACAAGAACCTCAACTTGGGTACACCTGGAATATCCCAGGAAAGACTAAAATGGTTCAAGAAATTGTGGTATTTACGTATGATGGAATATCCCTCAGCCATGAAATCAATGTCATAAGGCCAGTAGCAGCAAAACGAGTGGATTCAGGTACGATGATTCTAAGTGGAATGAGTCACAGAGAAAAAGAAACTTATCATAAGATATCACTTATGAAGGTCCTGTAAACATGGGTACACATGAACTGATTTAGGAAAGACAACAGAGTCTCACATTTAGAAAACACTCTTATGCCTGCTTAAGGGGGAAGGAGAGGTAGCGTGATGCATAAAACCAGAGTTTGATATTAGTACAGGTACCGTTCCAAAAACCAACTACGGAAGAGTCAATCCCTACACCTTCCTCAGTGAAAAGTACGCAAAACCCCATATTTCCCGCAGAGGAATATATCTGACTAGTAAGAATATTAAAACCTATCTATATTGATATGTCTCCATCAGGGAAACAAATGTGTCTAGACTGGCAGAAACATGGCAGTGAGAATCAGCTCAATCCCAGTATAAAAAGGAATTTCAAAAACAAAACAATAAAATAGGGAAATTCTATACAATTCCTTCAGGGGCTCTGATGAAATCTATAATGACCCTATCTACAATGACAGCTGGATATGGCATAAGGCAGGACACTTGTGACTGAGAAGATTGGTGAGATTCGGTGAGCAAATGCAGACCATTTAAAGCAATAATGTGTGGCACACATTCCAATGGTGCCAACTCTCCTTGTTGAAGGGAATACTAATACAGCTATAACATGTATGGGAAACCTAGAGAATGGACACACTGTGAATACAAAAGGTTTTTAAAACTCAACTAATAGTCCCTCTCCTGGTGTTCTGGTTTGAATTTCCAACTGCTTTACTATCAATCTCCCAACTTGGATAGACAGCCCCTTTAACCTCCTGGTTCGCCCAGGTTGCCAATTGGCAGAGGATGAAATGTAAGATGGAGAACCAATGAGAGAATAGCTGAGAGACATATGGACGGGCACATGTCACTCTAATTTCGGGGCAGGAATAAGAATTATTCAAAGTCTCAGACATCCGCCGGGAACCAGTATAGTTCCTGAACCAAAATTTTGGACTTGCGGTCAGCTCACAAAAAACGAGTTGAAAAATGGAGCTCAGAGGCACAGCAATTCACAAACGGGCGAGTAATAAAGGAAAACTATCATCCAAAAATCTGTTCAGGGAAGGCAACGAGGCGCACTTGAAAGCGAGCCAGAATAGCAGGAAACAGATTTCAAGAGGTACTTTGGAATCTCCTTTAAAGCGCAGGAAGAGGGGCACAACTTCGACAATGATGCACTTGGCCAAACAGGACGTATGCGTTTTCTCCTGAATATTTTCAGGAGAAAACGCATACACCCTTTTTGGTCAAGCAAGCAAGCGGGCAATGCAAATCTTCACTACAAAGCAGTATCACTTCCCACCAGACAAAAGGGACATCTGCAAAATATGTAAAAACCAGAAAGGCAAGACAGGCCCTGGAGAAGAGGGAGCCTAGTTATGCTAATGGGCGGAATGTAAATTGCCAAGTGCCTCTCTGGAGGAGTGCATTGTGTTCCCTAAAACAAGTAAACAACAGAGCTACAGAGCCAAGGGCACTTCCAGTCTAGGGAATATACCTTGGGAAAACTGAAAGTCAATAAGACAGAGCCACCCCAAAATTTACGGCTGCACTGCTTACAAGAACCTCAACTTGGGTACACCTGAAATATCCCAGGAAAGACTAAAATGGTTCAAGAAATTGTGGTATTTACGTATGATGGAATATCCCTCAGCCATGAAATCAATGTCATAAGGCCAGTAGCAGCAAAATGAGTGGATTCAGGTACGATGATTCTAAGTGAAATAAGTCACAGAGAAAAAGAAACTTATCATAAGATATCACTTATGAAGGCCCTGTAAATATGGCTACACATGAAGTGAGTTAGGAAAGAGAACAGACTCTCACATTGAGAAAAAACTCTTATGCCTGCTTAAGGGGGAAGGAGAGGTGGGGTGATGCATAAAACCAGAGTTTGATATTAGTACATGTACCGTTCCAAACACCAACTACGGAGTATAAAATACCTACAACTTCCTAAGTGAAAGGGACTCAAAATCCCATATTTCCCGCAGAGGAAAATATCTGACTAGTAAAAATCTTAAAACCTATGTATTGATATGTCACCGTAAGGGAATCAAGTGTGTCTAGACACGCATAAACATGGCAGTGAGAATCAGCTCCAACCCATTCTAAAAAGGAATTTCACAAACAAACAAAAAATCAGGGAAATCCTTTACAATTCCTTCAGGGTCTCTGATGAAACCCGGAATGACCCTATCTACAACTACAGCTGGACGTGGCATAAGGCTGGACACTTGGGACTGAGAGGATTGGTGAGATTCGGTGAGCAAATGCAGACCATTTAAAGCAATAATGCGTGGGACACATTCCAAGATTCCCAACTCTCCAGGTTGAAGGGAATATTACAACAGCTATAACATGTACGGAAAACATAGAGAAAGGACACACTGTGAATATGAAAGGTTTCTAAAACTCAACTAATAATCCCTCTCCTGGTTCTCCACTTTGACTTTCCAACTGCTTTACTATCAATCTCCCAACTTGGTGAGACAGCCCCTTTAACCTCCTGGTTCGCACATGTTGCCAATTTGGCAGAGGATGAAAGGGAAGAGGGAGAATCAATGAGAGAGTAGCTGTTAGGCATTTGGACGGGCACATGTCACTCTAATTTCCCGGCAGGAAGAAGAATTAACCCAAGTCTCAGCCACCTGCCAGGAACCAGTATAGATCCTGAACCAAAATTTTGGACTTGCGGTCAGCTCACAAAAAACGAGTTGAAAAATGGAGCTCAGGGGCACAGCAATTCACACACGGGCCGAGTAATAAAGGAAAACTATCGTCCAAAATTCGGTTGAGGGAAGCCAATGAGGCAGACATGAAAGCGAGCCAGAATAGCAGGAAACAGATTTCAAGAGGTACATTGGAATCGCCTTTAAAGCAAAGAAAGAGGGGCACAACATCGACAATGATGCACTTCGCCAAACAGGGCGTATGCGTTTTCTTCTGAATATATTCAGGAGAAAACGCATAAGCCCTTTTTGGCCAAGCAAGCAAGCGGGAAATGCAAATCTGAACTACAAAGCAGTATCACTTCCCAACAGACAAAAGGGACATCCGCAAAATATGTAAAAACCAGAAAGGCAAGACAGGCCCTGGAGAAGAGGGAGCCTAGTTATGATGATGGGCGGAATGTAAATTGCCAACTGCCTCTCTGGAGGAGTGCATTGTGTTCCCTAAAACAAGTAAACAGCAGAGCTACAGAGACACGGGCACTTCCAGTCTAGGGAATATACCTTGGGAAAACTGAAAATCAATAATAAAGAGCCACCTCAAAATTTAGGGCTGCACTGCTTACAAGAACCTCAACTTGGGTACACCTGAAATATCCCAGGAAAGACAAAAATGGTTCAAGAAATTGTGGTACTTACGTACGATGGAATATCCCTCAGCCATGAAATCAAAGTCATAAGGCCAGTAGCAGCAAAATGAGTGGATTCAGGTACGATGATTCTAAGTGAAATAAGTCACAGAGAAAAAGAAACTTATCATAAGATATCACTTATGAAGGTCCTGTAAACATGGCTACACATGAACTGAGTTAGGAAAGACAACAGATTCTCACATTTAGAAAACACTCTTATGCCTGCTTAAGGGGGAAGGAGAGGTGGCGTGATGCATAAAACCAGAGTTTGATATTAGTACAGGTTCCGTTCCAAAAACCAACTATGGAGTAGAAAGACCTACAACTTCCTAAGTGAAAGGGACTCAAAATCCCATATTTCCCGCAGCGGAAAATATCTGACTAGTAAAAATCTTAAAACCTATGAATTGATATGTCACCGTAAGGGAATCAATTGTGTCTAGACTCGCATAAACATGGCAGTGAGAACCAGCTCAAACCCATTCTAAAAAGGAATTTCAAAAACAAAACAAAAAAACAGGGAAATTCTTTACAATTCCTTCAGGGGCTCTGATGAAATCTATAATGACCCTATCTACAATGACAGCTGGATGTGGCATAAGTCTGGACACTTGGGACTGAGAGGATTGGTGAGATTCGGTGAGCAAATGCAGACCATTTAAAGCAATAATGCGTGGCACACATTCCAATGGTCCCAACTCTCCAGGTTGAAGGGAATTCTACTACAGCTATAAGATGTACGGGAAACCTAGGGAATGGACACACTGTGAATACAAAAGGTTTTTAAAACTCAAATAATAGTCCCTCTCCTGGTGCTCCGTTTGAATTTCCAACTGCTTTACTATCAATCACCCAACTTGGAGAGACAGCCCCTTTAACCTCCTGGTTCTCATATGTTGCCAATTGGCAGAGGATGAAAGGTAAGATGGAGAACCAATGAGAGAGTAGCTGTTAGACATTTGGACGGGCACATGTCACTCTAATTTTCCGGCAGGAATAAGAATTATTCAAAGTATGAGGAATCCGCCGGGAACCAGTATAGGTCCTGAAACAAAATTTTGGACATGCGGTCAGCTCACAAAAAACGAATTGAAAAATGAAGCTCAGGGGCACAGCAATTCACAAACGGGCAGAGTAATAAAGGAAAACTATCGTCCAAAAATCTGTTGAGGGAAGGCAACGAGGCGGAGTTGAAATCGAGCCAGTATAGCAGGAAACAGATTTCAAGAGGTACATTGGAATCGCCTTTAAAGCACAGGAATAGGGGCACAACTTCGTCAATGATGCAATGGGCCAAAAAGGGCGCATGTGTTTTCTCCTGAATATATTTAGGAGAAAACGCATACGCCCTTTTTGGCCGAGCAAGCAATCTGGCAATGCAAATCTGCACTACAAAGCAGTATCACTTCCCTCCGGTCAAAAGGGACATCCGCAAAATGTGTAAAAACTAGAAAGGGAACACAGGCCCTGGAGAAAAGGGAGCCTAGTTATGCTGATGGGCGGGATGTAAATTGCCAACTGCCTCTCTGGAGGAGTGCATTGTGTTCCCTAAAACAAGTAAAAAACAGAGCTACAGAGCCAAGGGCACTTCCAGTCTGCAGAATATACCTTGGGAAAACTGAAAGTCAATAAGACATAGCCACCCCAAAATTTAGGGCTGCACTGCTTACAAGAACCTCAACTTGGGTACACCTGAAATATCCCAGGAAAGACAAAACTGGTTTAAGAAATTGTGGTATTTACGTATGATGGAATATCCCTCAGATATGAAATCAATGTCATAAGGCCACTAGCAGCAAAATGATTGGATTCAGGTATGATGATTCTAAGTGAAATAAGTCACAGAGAAAAAGAAACTTATCATAAGATATCACTTATGAATGTCCTGTAAACATGGTTACACATGAAGTGAGTTAGGAAAGACAGCAGACTCTCACATTGAGAAAAAACTCTTATGCCTGCTTAAGGGGGAAGAAGAGGTGGGTTGATGCATAAAACCAGAGTTTGATATTAGTACATGTACTGTTCCAAAAACCAACTACGGAGTAGAAAAGACCTACAACTTCCTAAGGGATAGGGACTCAAAACCCCATACTTCCCGCAGAGGAAAATATCTGACTAGTAAAAATCTTAAAACCTATGTATTGATATGTCTCTGTAAGGGAATCAGTTGTGTCTAAACACGCATAAACATGGCAGTGAGAATCAGCTCAAACCCATTCTAAAATGGAATTTCACAAACAAAACAAAAAATCAGGGAAATCCTTTACAATTCCTTCAGGGTCTCTGATGAAACCCGGAATGACCCTATCTACAATGACAGTTGGATGTGGCATAAGGAGAGACACTTGGGACTGAGAGGATTGGTGATATTCGGTGAGCAAATGCAGACCATTTAAAGCAATAATGCGTGGCACACATTCCAAGGGTCCCAACTCTCCAGGTTGAAGTGAATATTATTACAGCTATAACATGTACGGGAAACCTAGAGAATGGACACACTGTGAATACGAAAGGCTTCTAAAACTCAACTAATAGTCCCTCTCCTGCTGCTCTGGTTTGACTTTCCAACTGCTTTACTATCAATCTCCCAACATGGAGAGACAGCCCCTTTAACCTCCTGGTTCGCACAGGTTGCCAACTTGGCAGAGGATGAAAGGGAATAGGGAGATCCAATGAGAGAGTAGCTGTTAAGCATTTGGACGGGCACATGTCACTCTAATTTCCCGGCAGGAAGAAGAATTAACCAAAGTATCAGCCAGCCGCCGGCAACCAGTAAAGGTCCTGAACCACAATTTTGGACTTGCGGTCAGCTCACAAAAAACGAGTTGAAAAATGGAGATCAGGGGCACAACAATTCACAAACTGGCAGAGTAATAAAGGACAACTATCGTCCAAAAATCTGTTGAGGGAAGGAAAACAGGCGGACTTGAATTTCGGCCAGAAAGCAGGAACCAGATTTCAAGAGATACATTGGAATCGCCTTTAAAGCACAGGAAGAGTGGCACAAGTTCGACAATGATGCTCTTGGTTAAAAAAGGCATATGCGTTTTCTCCTGAATATATTCAGGAGAAAACGCATACGCCCATTTTGGCCAAGCAAGAAAGCGGGCAATGCAAATCTGCACTACAAAGAAGTATCAATGCCCACCGGTCAAAAGGGACATCCGCAAAATGTGTAAAATCCAGAAAGGCAAGACCGGCCCTGGAGAACAGGGAGCCTAGTTATGCTGATGGGCAGGATATAAATTGCCAACTGCCTCTCTGGAGGAGTGCATTGTGTTCCCTAAAACAAATAAACAACAGAGCTACAGAGCCAAGGGCACTTCCAGTCTAGGGAATATACCTTGGGAAAACTGAAAATCAATAAGACAGAGCCACCCCATAATATACGGATGCACTGCTTACAAGAACCTCATCTTGGGTACACCTTAAATATCCCAGGAAAGACAAAAATGGCTCAAGAAATGATGCTACTTACATACGATGGAATATCCCTCAGCCATGAAATCAATGTCATAAGGCCAGTAGCAGCAAAATGAGGGATACAGGTACGATGATTCTAAATGAAATAAGTCACAGAGAAAAAGAAACTTATCATAAGATATCACTTATGAATGTCCTGTAAACATGGCCTCACATGAACTGAGTTAGGAAAGAGAACAGTGTCTCACAATTAGAAAGCACTCTTATGCCTGCTTAAGGGTGAAGGAGAGGTGGGGTGATGCACAAAACCAGAGATTGATATTAGTACAGGTAGCATTCCAAAAAAAAATACGTAATAGACAAGACCTACACCTTCCTCAGTGAAAGAGACTCAAAACCCCATACTTCCCGCACAGGAATATATCTGACTAGTAAGAATCTTAAAACGTATGCATTGATATGTGTCCGTAAGTGAATCATGTGTGTCTAGACTGGCATAAACATGGCAGTGAGAATCAGCTCAAACCCAGTATAAAAAGGAATTTCAAAAATAAAATAAAAAAACAAGGAAATTCTTTATAATTCCTTCAGGCGCTCTGATGAAACCTGAAATGACCCTATCTAAAACGAAAGCTGGATGTGGCATAAGGCTGGACACTTGGGTCTGAGAGGATTGATGAGATTGGGTGACCAAATGCAGACCCTTTAAAGCAATAATGTGTTGCACCCATTCCATGGGTCCCAACTCTCCAGGTTGACGGGAATATTACTACAGCTATAACATGTACGGGAAACCTAGAGAATGGACACACTGTGAATACCAAAGTTTTCTAAAACTCAACTAATAGTCCCTCTCTTGGTGCTCCGCTTTGACTTTCCAAAAGCTTTACTACCAATCTCCCAAATTGGAGAGACAGCCCCTTTAACCTCCTGTTTCGCACAGGTTGCCAATTTTGCAGAGCATGAAAGGGAAGAGGGAGAACCAATGAGAGAGTAGGTGTTAGGCATTTGGACGGGCACAAGACACTCCAATTTCCCGTCAGGAAAAAGAATTAACCAAAGGCTCAGCCACTCACGGGGAACCAGTATAGGTCCTGAACCAAATTTTGGACTTGCGGTCAGCTCAAAAAAAGTAGTAGAAAAATGGAGGTCTGGGGCACAGCAATTGACAATCTGGCAGAGAAATAAAGGAAAACTATAGTCCAAAAATCTGTTGATGGAAGGCAGTGAGGCGGACTTGAAAGCAAGCCTGAAGAGCAGGAAACAGATTTCAAGAGGTACATTGCAATCACCTGTAAAGCACAGGAAGAGGCGCACAACTTCAATAGTGATGAACTTGGCCAAAAGGGTGTATGCGTTTTCTCCTGAATATATTCAGGAGAAAACGCATACGCCCTTTTTGGCCAAGCAAGCAAGCAGCAATGCAAATCTGCACTACAAAAAAGTATCACTTCCCACCGGTCAAAGCGGACATCCGCAAAATGTATAAAAGCCAGAAAGGCAAGACAGGCCCTGGAGAACAGGGAACCTAGTTATGCTGATGGGCGGGATGTAAATTGCCAACTGCCTCTCTGGAGGTGTGCATTGTGTTCCCTAAAACAAGTAAACAACAGATCTACAGAGCCAAGTGCACATCCAGTCTAGGGAATATACCTTGCGAAAACTGAAAATCAATAAGACAGAGCCACCCCAAAACTTAGGGATGCACTGCTTACAAAAACCTCAACTTGGGTACACCTGAAATATCCCAGGAAAGACAAAAATGTTTGAATAAATTGTGTTATTACGTACGATGGAATATCCGTCAGCCGTGAAATCAATGTCATAAGGCCGGTAGCAGCAAAAGCAGTGGATTCAGGAACGATGATTCTAAGTGAAATAAGTCACAGAGAAATAGAAACTTATCATAAGATATCAGTTATGAAGGTCCTGTAAACATGGTTACACATGAAGTGAGTTAGGAAAGAGAACAGGGTCTCACATTTAGAAAACACACTTATGCCTGCTTAAGGGGGAAGGTGAAGTGGGGTGATGCATAAAACCAGAGTTTGATATTAGTACATGTACCGTTCCAAAATCCAACTACGGCAGACACAAGGCCTACATCTTCCTCAGTGAAAGGGTCTCAAAACCGCATATTTCCCACAGAGGAATATATCTGACTAGTAAGAATCGTAAAACCTATGTATTGATATGTCCCCATCAGGGAAACAAGTGTGTCTACACTGGCAGAATCATGGCAGTGACAATCAGCTCAAACAGGGACATTCTTTACAATTCCTTCAGGGGCTCTGATGAAACCTGGAATGACCCTATCTACAAAGACAGCTGGATGTGACATAAGGCAGGACACTTGGGACTGAGAGGATTGGTGAGATTCGGTGAGCAAATACAGACCATTTAAAGCAATAATTCGGGGCACACATTCCACGGTTCCCAACTCTCCAGGTTGAAGGGAATATTACTACAGCTGTAACATGTATGGGAAACATACAGAATGGACACACTGTGAATATGAAAGGTTTGTAAAATTCAACTAATATTTCCTCTCCTGGTGCTCCGATCTGATTTTCCAACTGCTTTACTATCAATCTCCCAACTTGGAGAGACAGCCCCTTTAACCTCCTGTTTCGCAAAGGTTGCCAATTTGGCAGAGGATGAAAGGGAAGAGGGAGAACCAATGAGAGAGAAGCTGTTAGGCATTTGGAGGGACACATGTCACTCTAATTTCCCGGCAGGAAGAAGAATTAACCAAAGTCTCAGCCACCCACCGGGAAACAGTATAGGTACTGAACCAAAATTTTGGACTTGCGGTCAGCTCACAAAAAAATGAGTTGAAAAATGGATCTCAGGGGCACAGCAATTCACAAACTGGCAGAGTAATAAAGGACAACGATCGTCCAAAAATCTGTTGAGGGAAGGCAACCAGGCCGACTCGAATATGAGGCAGAATAGCAGGAAACAGATTACAAGAGGTACATTGGGATCATCTTTAAAGCACAAGAAGAGGGGCACAACTTCGACAATCATGCACTTGGCCAAAAAGGGCGTATGCGTTTTCTCCTGAATATATTCAGGAGAAAATGCATACGCCGTTTTTGGCCAAGCAAGCAAGCGGGCAATGCCAATCTGCAATAAAAAGAAGTAACACTTCCCACCCGTCAAAAGGGACATCCGCAAAATGTGTAAAAACCAGAAAGGCAAGACAGGCCATGGAGAAGAGGGAGCCTAGTTATGCTGATGGGTGGGATGTAAATTGCCAACTGCCTCTCTGGAGGAGTGCATTGTGTTCCCTAAAACAAGGAAACAACAGAGCTACAGAGCCAAGGGCACTTCCAGTCTAGGGAATATACCTTGGGAAAACTTAAAATCAATAAGACACAGCCACTTCAAAATTTAGGGCTGCACTGCTTACAAGAACCTCAACTTGGGTACACCTGAAATATCCCAGGAAAGACAAAAATGGTTCAAGAAATTGTGGTACTTACGTACGATGGAATATCCCTCATCCATGAAATCAATGTCATAAGGCCAGTAGCAGCAAAATGAGTGGATTCAGGTACGGTGATTCTAAGTGAAATAAGTCACAGAGAAAAAGAAACTTATCATAAGATATCACTTATGAATGTCCTGTAAACATGGCTACACATGAACTGAGTTAGGAAAGACAACAGAGTCTCACATTTAGAAAACACTCTTATGCCTGCTTAAGGGGTAGGAGAGGTGGCGTGATGCATAAAACCAGAGTTTGACATTAGTACAGGTACCGTTCCAAAATCCAACTACGGAAGAGACAATCCCTACACCTTCCTCAGTGAAAGGGACTCAAAACCCCATATTTCCCGCAGAGAAATATATCTGACTAGTAAGAATCTTAAAACCTATGTATTGATATGTCTCCATCAGGGAATCAAGTGTGTCTAGACTGGCAGAAACATTGGAGTGAGAATCAGCTCAAACCCAATATAAAAATGAATTTCAAAAACAAAACAAAACAAAAAAAAAAAACCAGGGAAATTATTTACAATTCTTTCAGAGTCTCTGATGAAGTCTATAATGACCCTTTCTACAATGACAGCGGCATGTGGCATAAGTCTGGACACTTGGGGCTGAGGGGATTGGTGAGATTGGGTGAGCAAATGCAGACCAAATAAAGTAATAATGCGTGGCACACATTCCAATGGTCCCAACTCTCCAGGTGGAAGGGAATACTACTACAGCTATAACATGTACAGGAGACCTAGAGAATGGACACACTGTGAATACAAAAGGTTTTTAAAACTCAACTAATTGTCCCTCTCCTGGTGCTCCAGTTTGAATTTCCAACCACTTTACTATCAATCTCTCAACTTGGAGAGACAGCCCCTTTAATCTCCTGGTTCTCACATGTTACCAATTGGCAGAGGATGAAAGGTAAGATGGAGAACCAATGAGAGAGTAGCTGTTAGGCATTTGGACGGGCACATGTCACTCTAATTTCCCGGCAGGGAGAAGAATTAATCAAAGTCTCAGCCACCCGCCGGGAACCAGTATAGGTCCTGAACCAAAATTTTGGACTTGCGGTCAGCTCAATAAAACTAGTAGAAAAATGGAGGTCTGTGGCACAGCAATTCACAATCTGGCAGAGTAATAAAGGAAAACTATAGTCCAAAAATCTGTTGATGGAAGGCAATGAGGCGGACTTCAAAGTGAGCCTGAAGAGCAGGAAACATATCAAGAGGTACATTGGAATCGCCTGTAAAGCACAGGAACAGGGGCACAACTTCAACAGTGATGCACTTGGCCAAAAGGGCGTATGCGTTTTCTCCTGAATATATTCAGGAGAAAACGCATACGCCCTTTTTGGCCAAGCAAGCAAGCGGCAATGCAAATCTGAACTACAAAGAAGTATCACTTCCCACCGGTCAAAAGGGACATCCGCAAAATGTATAAAAACCAGAAAGCAAGACAGGCCCTGGAGAACAGGGAGCCTAGTTATGCTGATGGGTGGGATGTAAATTGCCAACTGCCTCTCTGGAGGAGTGCATTGTGTTCCCTAAAACAAGTAAACAACAGATCTAAAGAACCAAGTGCACATTCAGTCTAGGGAATATACCTTGCAAAACCTGAAAATCAATAAGACAGAGCCACCCCAAAATTTAGGGATGCACTGCTTACAAGAACCTCAACTTGGGTACACCTGAAATATCCCAGGAAAGACAAAACTGGCTCAAGATATTGGGGTATTACGTACGATGGAATATCCCTCAGCCATGAAATCAATGTCATTAGGCCAGTAGCAGCAAAAGAGGTGGATTCAGGAACGATGATTGTAAGTGAAATAAGTCACAGAGAAATAGAAACTTATCATAAGATATCACTTATGAAGGTCCTGTAAACATGGCTACACATGAACTGAGTTAGGAAAGAGAACAGTGTCTCACATTTACAAAACACACTTATGCCTTCTTAAGGGGGAAGGAGAAGTGGGGTGATGCATAAAACCAGAGTTTGATATTAGTACATGTACCGTTCCAAAATCCAACTACGGAAGACACAAGCCCTACATCTTCCTCAGTGAAAGGGTCTCAAAACCGCATATTTCCCACAGAGGAATATACCTGACTAGTAAGCATTGTAAAACCTATGTATTGATATGTCTCCATCAGGGAAACAAGTGTGTCTACACTGGCAGAATCATGGCAGTGAGAATCAGCTCAAACCCACTATAAAAAAGAATTTCAAAAACAAAACAAAAAAAAAAGCAGGGAAATTCTTTACAATTCCTTCAGAGGCTCTGATGAAATCTATAATGATCCTATCTACAATGACAGCTGGATGTGGCATAAGTCTCGACACTTGGGGCTGAGAGGATTGGTGAGATTGGGTGAGCAAATGCAGACCATTTAAAGCAATAATGCGTGGCACACATTCCAATGGTCCCAACTCTCCAGGTTGAAGGGAATACTACTACAGCTATAACATGTACGGGAAACCTAGAGAATGGACACACTCTGAATACAAAAGGTTTTTAAAACTCAACTAATAGTCCCTCTCCTGGTGCTCCGCTTTGAATTTCCAACTGCTTTACTATCAATCTCCCAACTTGCAGAGACAGCCCCTTTAATCTCCTGGTTCTCACATGTTGTCAATTGGCAGAGGATGAAAGGTATGATGGAGAACCTATGAGAGAGTGTATTGAGCATTGTGATGACAAAGGTAATGGAGTACTCTGAATAGAAGCCCAAGGATAACTGTGATGATGAGCATCATTGGGCGTTGTGATGACAAGTGTTATGGAACATTGTGATCACAAGTGTTTGGAGCATTGTGATGACAGAGTTCATGGTGCATATTGATTTCATTTTGATGACAATAGCATGAAGCATTATGATGATGGGCATGGTGCATTGTGATGACAGGGTTCATGGAGCATTGAGATGAAAAGGGGCATGGAGCATTGTGATTACATGTGTCTTGGACCATAGTGATGACAAGGGCATGGAGCATCTTGAATGAGAAGGCCATGGAGCATTCTGATGACATGCGTCATGGAGCTTTGTGATGACAAATATATGCAGAATTGTGATTACAGTGTTTGGAGCATTGTGATGACAACTGTCATGGAGTCTTGTGATGACAAGGCCGTGGAAACTTGTGAAGGCAGGTGTCATGAAGCATTGTTATGACAGGGGTAATGGAGCATTGTGATGACAGGGTCATGGAGCTTTGGTTTGAAATGTTTCATCGATTATTGTGATGATAGTGGTCATGGAGCATTGTGATGACAAGGGCACAGAACACTTTGATACATCGGTCATGGGGGATTTTAATGAAAAGGGCATGGAGCATTGTGATGAGAAGGGCATCGAGCATTGTGATGACAAGTGTCATGGAGCATTGTGGTGACAAGGGCATGGAGCAATGTGATGAGAGGCTTCATGGAGCATTGTGATGACAATGGCATGGAACTTTGTGATGCCAAGTGTCATGGAGTTTTGTGATGACAAAGGTCATGGACCATTCTGATGACAAGGTCGTGGTGCGTTGTGATGAGAATGGCAGGGAGCATTGTGCTAAGAGGGTAATGGAGCAATATGGTGAAAATGTCATGGAATATTTTGATGAGAGTAGATATGGAAAATTGTGATGTCAGGGGTCATGGAGCATTGTGCTGAAAATGGTAATGGAGCATTTTGATGACAGGGATTATGGAGCATTGTGATGTCATTGGTCATGGAACATTTTGATGATAAGTTCATGTAGCATAGTGATGATAGGGGCCATGGAACATTGTAATGACAGGAGTGATGGAGTATTGTGAAGACTTGTGATGGAACATTGTGATATCAGTGGTAAAAGAGCATTTTGATGAGAAGTGCATGGAGCATTGTGATGACAATATTTATGGAGCATTGTGATGACAAGGATGTGGAGCATTGTGATGAGAAGCACATGGTGCATTGTGATGACCTGGGTCAAGGAGCATTGTGCTGAAAAGCACATGGAGCATTGTGATGACAAGTGTCATGGATCATTGTGCTGACAAAGGCATGGTGCATTGCGATGACAAGGGTCACAGAGCATTGTGATGAAAAGGACATGGATCATTGTGATGCAAAATTCATGGAGCCTTGTCATGACAGGGTTCAATGAGCATACTGATGACAAATGTCAGGGAGCATTGTGATGACAAGTGTATTGAGCATTGTGATGACAAAGGTCATGGAGTATTGTGAATAGAAGACCATCGATAATTGTGATGATGAGCGTCATGGGGCGTTGTTATGACAAGTGTTATGGAACACTGTGATCACAAGGGTTTGGAGCATTGTGATGACAGAGGTCATCGAGCATTTTGATTTCATTGTGATGACAATAGCATGAAATATTATGGTGATGGGCACGGTGCATTTTGATGACAGGGTTCATGGAGCATTGCGATGAAAAGGGACATGGAGCATTGTGATTACAGGGCTGTTGGAGCATTGTGATGACAAGGGCATGGAGCATTGTGATGAGAAGGCCATGGAGCATTCTGATGACATGTGTCATGGAGCTTTGTGATGACAAGTGTATGGAGAATTGTGATTACAGGGGTCATGGAATATTGTGATGACAGGGGTGAGGGAGTATTGTGATGACTAGTGATGGAACATTGTGATATCAGTGGTGAGAGAGCATTTAGAGGAGAAGTGCATGGAGCATTGTGATGAGAAGTTTTATGGAGCACAGCGATGAAAAGGATGTGGAGCATTGTGATGAAAAATGTCATGGAGCCTTGTGATGACAAGGCCGTGGAACATTGTGATGGCACGGGTCATGGAGCATTGTTATGACAGGTGTAATGGAGCATTGTGATGACAAGGGAATGGAGCATTGTGATGACAAGTGCATGGTGCATTTTGATGACATGGGTTATGGAGCATTGTGCTGTCACACGCATCGAGCACTGTGATGAGAAGGGTCATGAGCATTGTGGTGACAAAGGCATGGAGAATTTTGATGACAAGGGACACAGAGCATTGTGATGAAATATTCATGGAGCATTCTGATGACATGTGTCATGGATCTTTGTGATGACAGGAGCATGGAGCTCTGTGATAACAGGGGTCTTGGAGCATTTTCATGAAAAGGGAATGGATCATTGTGATGAAAAATGCATGGATCCTTGTCATGACAGTGTTCAAGGAGCATACTGATGACAAGTGTCAGCGAACATTGTGATGCCAAGTGTATTGAGCATTGTGGTGACAAACGTCATGGTTCATTGTGATGAGAAGACCTTGCATAATTGTGATGACGAGCGTCATGGGGCATGTGATGACAAGTGTTATGGAACATTGTGATCAGAAGGGTTTGGAGCATTGTGATGACAGAGGACATGGAGCATTTTGATTTCATTGTGATGACAATAGCATGAATCATTATGATGATGGGCATGGTGCATTGTGATGACAGTGTTCATGGAGCATTGAGATGGAAAGTGCCATGGAGAATTGTGATTACAGAGGTCTTCGAGCATTGTGATGACAAGGGTCATGGAGCCTTGTGATGACAAGGCTGTGGAACATTGTGATGAGAGATTTCATTGAGCAATGTGATGACAATTTCATGGAGCATTGTGATGCCAAGGGTCATGGAGCTTTGTGATGACAAATGCCATGGGGCATTTTGATGACAAGGGCGTGGTGCATTGTGATGAGAAGGGCAGGGAGCATTGTGATGACAGGGTAATGGAGCAATTTGAATAAAAGGGTCTTGGAATATTTTGATGACGGGGGTTATGGAACATTGTTATCAGAAGTGTTTGGAGAATTGTGATGACAGAGGACATGGAGCATTTTGATTTCATTGTGATGACAATAGCATGAATCATTATGATGATGGGCATGTTGCATTGCGATGACAGTGTTCATGGAGCACTGAGATGAAAAGTGGCATGGAGAATTGTGATTACAGAGTTCTTGGTGCATTGTGATGACAAGGGTCATGGAGCCATGTGATGACAAAGGCCGTGGAACATTGTGATGGCAGGGGTCATGGAGCATTGTTATGACAGGTGTAATGGAGCATTGTGATGACAAGGGCATGGAGCAATGTGATGAGAGGTTTCATGTAGCATTGTGATGAAATGGCATGGAGCATTGTGATTCCAAGGGTCATGGAGCTTTGTGATGACAAAGGTCATGGAGCATTTTGATGACAAGGTCGTGGTGCACTGTGATGAGAAGGTCAGGGAACATTGTGATGACATGGTCATGGAGCAAATTGATGAAAAGTGTCATGGAATATTTTGATGACAGGGGTTATGGAACATTGTGATGTCAGGGATCATGAAGCATTGTGATGAAATGGGTCATGGAGCATTCTGATGAAAAGGTGCATGGAGCATTGTGATTACAGTGGTTTTGAAGCATTGTGATGACAAAGGCAAGGAGCAGTGTGATGAGAAGGCAATGGCGCATTCTGATGACATGTGTCATGGAGCTTTGTGATGACAAGGACATGGAACATTGTGGTGACAAAGGTCACAGAGCCTTGTGTGACGAGGGAATGGACCATTGTGATGACAATGGTCATGAAGCATTGTGATGACTGGAGTCACGGAGCATTGTGATGAGAGGGGTCATGGAGCATTGTGATGACAAGGGCATGGTGCATTGTGCTGACAAAGGCATGGAGCATCGTGATGACAAGGGACAAAGAGCATTGTGATGAAAAGTTCATGGAGCATTGTGGTGACAAAGATCACAGAGCCTTGTGTGAAGAGGTCATGGATCATTGGTCTGACAAGTTTCATGGATTATTGTGATGACAGTGGGCATGGAGCATTGTGATGACAAGGTCATGGAGCATTGTGGTGACAAAGGTCACAGAGCCTTGTGTGCCGAGGGCATGGACCATTGTGATGACAAAGGTCATGAAGCCTAGTGATGACTGGCTTCACGGATCATTGTGATGACAGGCGTCATGGAGCATTGTGAAGACAAGGGCATGGAGCATTGTGATGACAGGGGCATGGAACATTGGTCTGACTAGTTACATTGATTATTGTGATGACAGTGGGCATGGCATATTGTGATGACAAGGGCATGGAACATTGTGATAACAAGGTCATGGAGTACTGTGATGACAGGTGTCAGGGAGCATTGTGATGACATACGTCATTGTCCATTGTGATGACAATGGCATGGAGCATTGTGATCCCAAGTGTCATGGAGGATAATGATGACAAAGGTAATGGAGCATTTTGATGACAAGGACTTGGGACATTGTGATGACAAGGTTCATGGAGCATTGTGATGACAAGGGCCATTGAGAATTTTGATGACAACGTCGTAAAGCATTGTGATGACAAGCGCATGGAGCCTGCTATGACAGGGGTCATAGAGCATTGCGATGACAAGTGCCTGGAGAATTGTGATGAAAAGATCATGTAACATTGTGATAAGAAGTGTCATGGAGCATTGTGATGACAAGGACTTGGAGAATTGTGATGACATGGGACATGGAGGATTGTGAAGACCAGGGCATGGAGCATTGTGATGGCAAGACCGTGGAGCATTGTGATGAGAAGATCACGGATAATTGTGATGACGAGCGTCATGGAGCACTGTAATAACAAGGGGCATGGAGCATTGTGATTACAGGGGAATTGGAGCATTGTGATGATAAGGGAATGGAGCATTGTGATTACAGGGGTTTTGGAACATTGTGATGTCAGGGGTCATGGAGCATTTTGATGAAAAGTGTCATGGAGCATTCTGATGAAAAGGTGCATGGAGCATTGTGATTACAGTGGTTTTGAAGCATTATGATGACATGCGTCTTGTAGCTTTGTGATGACAAGGGCATGGAGCATTGTGGTGAGAAAGGTCACAGAGCCATGTGTGATGAAGGCATGGACCATTGTGATGACAAAGGTCATGAAGCATTGTGATGACTAGAGTCACGGAGCATTGTGATGACAGGGGTCATGGAGCATTGTGATGACAAGGGCATGGATCATTGTGATGACAGCGGCATGGAACATTGGTCTGACAATTTTCATGGATTATTGTGATGACAATGGGCATGGCGCATTGTGATGACAAGGGCATGGAACATTGTGATGACAAGGTCATGTAGTATTGTGAAGACAGGTGTCAGGGAGCATTGTGATGACATATGTCATTGTCCATTGTGATGACAATGGCATGGAGCATTGTGATACCAAGTGTCACGGAGGATTGTGTTGACAAAGTTAATGGAGCATCTTGATCACAAGGGCTTGGGACATTGTGATGACAATGGACATGGAGCATTGTGATGACAAGGGTATGGAGCATTGTGATGAGAAGGGCCATTGAGAATTTTGATGACAACGTTGTGAAGCATTATGATGACAAACGCATGGAGCTTGCTATAAGAGTAGTCATAGAGCATTGTGATGACAAGTGCATGGAGAATTGTGATGACAAGTTCATGTAACATTGTGATAAGAAGTGTCATGGAGCATTGTGATGACAAAGACGTGGAGAATTGTGATGACATGGGACATGGAGCATTGTGATGAGAGGGGTCATGGAGCAATATGATGACAAGGGTCATGGAGCATTGTGAATGGAAGGTCATGGAGCATTGGGCTGAAAATGTTCATGGAGTATTGTGATGACAGGGGTCAAGGAGCATTGTGATGACAAGGGAATGGAGCATTGTGATGACAAGGTCCTGGAGCAGTGCGATGAGAAAACCATGGAGTCTTGTGATGACAAGTCTCACCGATCATTCTGATGAATAGGGGCATGGAGCACTGTGATTACAGGGGTCTTGGAGCATTGTGATTAGAAGGGCGTGGAGCATTTTGATGAGAAGTCCATGTAGCATTCTGATGACATGGGTCATAGATCTTTGTGAAGACAAGGACATGGAGCATTGTGATTACAAGGGTCTTGGAGCATTGTGATGAAAAGGGCAATGGAGCCTTGGATGACAAGGCCGTGGAACATTGTGTTGGCAGGGGTCATGGAGCTTTGTTACGACATGGATAATGGAGCATTTTGATGACAAGTGCATGGAACATTGGTCTGAAAATTTCATGTATTATTGTGATGAGATTCGGCATGGAGCATTGTGATGACTAGGGCACGGAACACTGTGATACATGTGTCATGGAGGATTGTAATGACAAGGGCATGGAGCATTGTGATGAGAAGAGTAACGAGCATTGTGATGACAAGTGTCATGGAGCATTGTGCTGACAAGGGCATGGAGCAATGGGATGAGAAGTTTCATGTAGCATTGTGATGAAATGGCATGGAGCATTGTGATGCCAAGGGTCATGGAGCTTTGTGATGACAAAGGTCATGGAGCATTTTGATGACAGGGTTGTGGTGCATTGTGGTGAGAAAGGCAGTGATCATTGTGATGACAGGGTCATGGAGCAAATTTATGAAAAGTGTCATGGAACATTTTGATGACAGTGGTTATGAAATATTGTGATGTCAGGGGTCATGGAGCATTTTGATGAAAAGGGTCATGGAGCATTCTGATGAAAAGGTGCATGGAGCATTGTGATTACAGGTGTTTTGAAGCATTGTGATGACAAGGGCATGGAGCATTGTGATGAGAAGGAAATGGAGCATTCTGATGACATGCGTCATGGAGCTTTGTGATGACAAGGACATGGAGCATTGTGATTACAGGGGTCTTGGAGCATAGTGATGAAAATTGCATGGATCATTGTGATGACAAGCGTCATGGGACACTGTGATGACAAGTGTTATGGAACATTTTGATCAAAAGGGTTTGGAGCATTGTGATGACTGAGGTCATTGAGCATTTTGATTTCATTGTGATGACAATAGCATGAAATATTATGGTGATGGGCACGGTGCAACGTGATGACAGGGTTCATGGTGCATTGAGATTAAAATGGGCAGGGAGCATTGTCATTACCGGTGTGTTGGAACATTGTGATTACATGCACATGGATCATTGTGATGAGAAGGCCATGGAGCATTCTGATGACATGCGTCATGGAGCTTTGTGATGACAGGTGCATGGAGCATTGTGATTACAGGGGTCTTGGAGCATTTTGATTACAAGGGTCATCGAGGCTTCTGATGACAAGGCCGTGGAACCTTGTGATGGCAGGGGTCATGGAGCATTGTTATGACACGTGTAATGGAGCTTTGTGATGACAAGGGAATGGGGCATTGGCCTGAAAATTTTCATGGATTATTGTGATGAGAGTGTGCATGGAGCATTGTGATGACAAGGGCACAGAACACTGTGATACATAGATCATGCAGGATTGTAATGACAAGTGCATGGAGCAATGTGATGAGAGGGTTCATGGAGCATTGTGATGACAATGGAATGGAGCATTGTGATGCCAAGGGTCATGGACTTTGTGATGACAAAGGTCATGGAGCATTTTGATGACAAGGGCATGGTGCATTGTGATGAGAAGGGCAGGAAGCATTGTGATGACAGGGTCATGGAGCAAATTGATGAAAAGTGTCATGGAACATTTTGATGACAGGGGTTATGGAACATTGTGATGTCAGGTGTCATGGAGCATTGTGATGATAAGGGCATGTAGCATTGTGATGACAGGGGTCATGGAACACTGTAATGACAGGGGTGAGGGAGTATTGTGATGACTAGTGATGGAACATTGTGATATCAGTGGTGAGAGAGCATTTAGAGGAGAAGTGCATGGAGCATTGTGATGAGAAGTTTTATGGAGCACAGCGATGAAAAGGATGTGGAGCATTGTGATGAAAAATGTCATGGAGCCTTGTGATGACAAGGCCGTGGAACATTGTGATGGCACGGGTCATGGAGCATTGTTATGACAGGTGTAATGGAGCATTGTGATGACAAGGGAATGGAGCATTGTGATGACAAGTGCATGGTGCATTTTGATGACATGGGTTATGGAGCATTGTGCTGACACACGCATCGAGCACTGTGATGAGAAGGGTCATGAGCATTGTGGTGACAAAGGCATGGAGAATTTTGATGACAAGGGACACAGAGCATTGTGATGAAATATTCATGGAGCATTCTGATGACATGTGTCATGGATCTTTGTGATGACAGGAGCATGGAGCTCTGTGATAACAGGGGTCTTGGAGCATTTTCATGAAAAGGGAATGGATCATTGTGATGAAAAATGCATGGATCCTTGTCATGACAGTGTTCAAGGAGCATACTGATGACAAGTGTCAGCGAACATTGTGATGCCAAGTGTATTGAGCATTGTGGTGACAAACGTCATGGTTCATTGTGATGAGAAGACCTTGCATAATTGTGATGATGAGCGTCATGGGGCATGTGATGACAAGTGTTATGGAACATTGTGATCAGAAGGGTTTGGAGCATTGTGATGACAGAGGACATGGAGCATTTTGATTTCATTGTGATGACAATAGCATGAATCATTATGATGATGGGCATGGTGCATTGTGATGACAGTGTTCATGGAGCATTGAGATGGAAAGTGCCATGGAGAATTGTGATTACAGAGGTCTTCGAGCATTGTGATGACAAGGGTCATGGAGCCTTGTGATGACAAGGCTGTGGAACATTGTGATGAGAGATTTCATTGAGCAATGTGATGACAATTTCATGGAGCATTGTGATGCCAAGGGTCATGGAGCTTTGTGATGACAAATGCCATGGGGCATTTTGATGACAAGGGCGTGGTGCATTGTGATGAGAAGGGCAGGGAGCATTGTGATGACAGGGTAATGGAGCAATTTGAATAAAAGGGTCTTGGAATATTTTGATGACGGGGGTTATGGAACATTGTTATCAGAAGTGTTTGGAGAATTGTGATGACAGAGGACATGGAGCATTTTGATTTCATTGTGATGACAATAGCATGAATCATTATGATGATGGGCATGTTGCATTGCGATGACAGTGTTCATGGAGCACTGAGATGAAAAGTGGCATGGAGAATTGTGATTACAGAGTTCTTGGTGCATTGTGATGACAAGGGTCATGGAGCCATGTGATGACAAAGGCCGTGGAACATTGTGATGGCAGGGGTCATGGAGCATTGTTATGACAGGTGTAATGGAGCATTGTGATGACAAGGGCATGGAGCAATGTGATGAGAGGTTTCATGTAGCATTGTGATGAAATGGCATGGAGCATTGTGATTCCAAGGGTCATGGAGCTTTGTGATGACAAAGGTCATGGAGCATTTTGATGACAAGGTCGTGGTGCACTGTGATGAGAAGGTCAGGGAACATTGTGATGACATGGTCATGGAGCAAATTGATGAAAAGTGTCATGGAATATTTTGATGACAGGGGTTATGGAACATTGTGATGTCAGGGATCATGAAGCATTGTGATGAAATGGGTCATGGAGCATTCTGATGAAAAGGTGCATGGAGCATTGTGATTACAGTGGTTTTGAAGCATTGTGATGACAAAGGCAAGGAGCAGTGTGATGAGAAGGCAATGGCGCATTCTGATGACATGTGTCATGGAGCTTTGTGATGACAAGGACATGGAACATTGTGGTGACAAAGGTCACAGAGCCTTGTGTGACGAGGGAATGGACCATTGTGATGACAATGGTCATGAAGCATTGTGATGACTGGAGTCACGGAGCATTGTGATGAGAGGGGTCATGGAGCATTGTGATGACAAGGGCATGGTGCATTGTGCTGACAAAGGCATGGAGCATCGTGATGACAAGGGACAAAGAGCATTGTGATGAAAAGTTCATGGAGCATTGTGGTGACAAAGATCACAGAGCCTTGTGTGAAGAGGTCATGGATCATTGGTCTGACAAGTTTCATGGATTATTGTGATGACAGTGGGCATGGAGCATTGTGATGACAAGGTCATGGAGCATTGTGGTGACAAAGGTCACAGAGCCTTGTGTGCCGAGGGCATGGACCATTGTGATGACAAAGGTCATGAAGCCTAGTGATGACTGGCTTCACGGATCATTGTGATGACAGGCGTCATGGAGCATTGTGAAGACAAGGGCATGGAGCATTGTGATGACAGGGGCATGGAACATTGGTCTGACTAGTTACATTGATTATTGTGATGACAGTGGGCATGGCATATTGTGATGACAAGGGCATGGAACATTGTGATAACAAGGTCATGGAGTACTGTGATGACAGGTGTCAGGGAGCATTGTGATGACATACGTCATTGTCCATTGTGATGACAATGGCATGGAGCATTGTGATCCCAAGTGTCATGGAGGATAATGATGACAAAGGTAATGGAGCATTTTGATGACAAGGACTTGGGACATTGTGATGACAAGGTTCATGGAGCATTGTGATGACAAGGGCCATTGAGAATTTTGATGACAACGTCGTAAAGCATTGTGATGACAAGCGCATGGAGCCTGCTATGACAGGGGTCATAGAGCATTGCGATGACAAGTGCCTGGAGAATTGTGATGAAAAGATCATGTAACATTGTGATAAGAAGTGTCATGGAGCATTGTGATGACAAGGACTTGGAGAATTGTGATGACATGGGACATGGAGGATTGTGAAGACCAGGGCATGGAGCATTGTGATGGCAAGACCGTGGAGCATTGTGATGAGAAGATCACGGATAATTGTGATGACGAGCGTCATGGAGCACTGTAATAACAAGGGGCATGGAGCATTGTGATTACAGGGGAATTGGAGCATTGTGATGATAAGGGAATGGAGCATTGTGATTACAGGGGTTTTGGAACATTGTGATGTCAGGGGTCATGGAGCATTTTGATGAAAAGTGTCATGGAGCATTCTGATGAAAAGGTGCATGGAGCATTGTGATTACAGTGGTTTTGAAGCATTATGATGACATGCGTCTTGTAGCTTTGTGATGACAAGGGCATGGAGCATTGTGGTGAGAAAGGTCACAGAGCCATGTGTGATGAAGGCATGGACCATTGTGATGACAAAGGTCATGAAGCATTGTGATGACTAGAGTCACGGAGCATTGTGATGACAGGGGTCATGGAGCATTGTGATGACAAGGGCATGGATCATTGTGATGACAGCGGCATGGAACATTGGTCTGACAATTTTCATGGATTATTGTGATGACAATGGGCATGGCGCATTGTGATGACAAGGGCATGGAACATTGTGATGACAAGGTCATGTAGTATTGTGAAGACAGGTGTCAGGGAGCATTGTGATGACATATGTCATTGTCCATTGTGATGACAATGGCATGGAGCATTGTGATACCAAGTGTCACGGAGGATTGTGTTGACAAAGTTAATGGAGCATCTTGATCACAAGGGCTTGGGACATTGTGATGACAATGGACATGGAGCATTGTGATGACAAGGGTATGGAGCATTGTGATGAGAAGGGCCATTGAGAATTTTGATGACAACGTTGTGAAGCATTATGATGACAAACGCATGGAGCTTGCTATAAGAGTAGTCATAGAGCATTGTGATGACAAGTGCATGGAGAATTGTGATGACAAGTTCATGTAACATTGTGATAAGAAGTGTCATGGAGCATTGTGATGACAAAGACGTGGAGAATTGTGATGACATGGGACATGGAGCATTGTGATGAGAGGGGTCATGGAGCAATATGATGACAAGGGTCATGGAGCATTGTGAATGGAAGGTCATGGAGCATTGGGCTGAAAATGTTCATGGAGTATTGTGATGACAGGGGTCAAGGAGCATTGTGATGACAAGGGAATGGAGCATTGTGATGACAAGGTCCTGGAGCAGTGCGATGAGAAAACCATGGAGTCTTGTGATGACAAGTCTCACCGAGCATTCTGATGAATAGGGGCATGGAGCACTGTGATTACAGGGGTCTTGGAGCATTGTGATTAGAAGGGCGTGGAGCATTTTGATGAGAAGTCCATGTAGCATTCTGATGACATGGGTCATAGATCTTTGTGAAGACAAGGACATGGAGCATTGTGATTACAAGGGTCTTGGAGCATTGTGATGAAAAGGGCAATGGAGCCTTGGATGACAAGGCCGTGGAACATTGTGTTGGCAGGGGTCATGGAGCTTTGTTACGACATGGATAATGGAGCATTTTGATGACAAGTGCATGGAACATTGGTCTGAAAATTTCATGTATTATTGTGATGAGATTCGGCATGGAGCATTGTGATGACTAGGGCACGGAACACTGTGATACATGTGTCATGGAGGATTGTAATGACAAGGGCATGGAGCATTGTGATGAGAAGAGTAACGAGCATTGTGATGACAAGTGTCATGGAGCATTGTGCTGACAAGGGCATGGAGCAATGGGATGAGAAGTTTCATGTAGCATTGTGATGAAATGGCATGGAGCATTGTGATGCCAAGGGTCATGGAGCTTTGTGATGACAAAGGTCATGGAGCATTTTGATGACAGGGTTGTGGTGCATTGTGGTGAGAAAGGCAGTGATCATTGTGATGACAGGGTCATGGAGCAAATTTATGAAAAGTGTCATGGAACATTTTGATGACAGTGGTTATGAAATATTGTGATGTCAGGGGTCATGGAGCATTTTGATGAAAAGGGTCATGGAGCATTCTGATGAAAAGGTGCATGGAGCATTGTGATTACAGGTGTTTTGAAGCATTGTGATGACAAGGGCATGGAGCATTGTGATGAGAAGGAAATGGAGCATTCTGATGACATGCGTCATGGAGCTTTGTGATGACAAGGACATGGAGCATTGTGATTACAGGGGTCTTGGAGCATAGTGATGAAAATTGCATGGATCATTGTGATGACAAGCGTCATGGGACACTGTGATGACAAGTGTTATGGAACATTTTGATCAAAAGGGTTTGGAGCATTGTGATGACTGAGGTCATTGAGCATTTTGATTTCATTGTGATGACAATAGCATGAAATATTATGGTGATGGGCACGGTGCAACGTGATGACAGGGTTCATGGTGCATTGAGATTAAAATGGGCAGGGAGCATTGTCATTACCGGTGTGTTGGAACATTGTGATTACATGCACATGGATCATTGTGATGAGAAGGCCATGGAGCATTCTGATGACATGCGTCATGGAGCTTTGTGATGACAGGTGCATGGAGCATTGTGATTACAGGGGTCTTGGAGCATTTTGATTACAAGGGTCATCGAGGCTTCTGATGACAAGGCCGTGGAACCTTGTGATGGCAGGGGTCATGGAGCATTGTTATGACACGTGTAATGGAGCTTTGTGATGACAAGGGAATGGGGCATTGGCCTGAAAATTTTCATGGATTATTGTGATGAGAGTGTGCATGGAGCATTGTGATGACAAGGGCACAGAACACTGTGATACATAGATCATGCAGGATTGTAATGACAAGTGCATGGAGCAATGTGATGAGAGGGTTCATGGAGCATTGTGATGACAATGGAATGGAGCATTGTGATGCCAAGGGTCATGGACTTTGTGATGACAAAGGTCATGGAGCATTTTGATGACAAGGGCGTGGTGCATTGTGATGAGAAGGGCAGGAAGCATTGTGATGACAGGGTCATGGAGCAAATTGATGAAAAGTGTCATGGAACATTTTGATGACAGGGGTTATGGAACATTGTGATGTCAGGTGTCATGGAGCATTGTGATGATAAGGGCATGTAGCATTGTGATGACAGGGGTCATGGAACACTGTAATGACAGGGGTGAGGGAGTATTGTGATGACTAGTGATGGAACATTGTGATATCAGTGGTGAGAGAGCATTTAGAGGAGAAGTGCATGGAGCATTGTGATGAGAAGTTTTATGGAGCACAGCGATGAAAAGGATGTGGAGCATTGTGATGAAAAATGTCATGGAGCCTTGTGATGACAAGGCCGTGGAACATTGTGATGGCACGGGTCATGGAGCATTGTTATGACAGGTGTAATGGAGCATTGTGATGACAAGGGAATGGAGCATTGTGATGACAAGTGCATGGTGCATTTTGATGACATGGGTTATGGAGCATTGTGCTGACACACGCATCGAGCACTGTGATGAGAAGGGTCATGAGCATTGTGGTGACAAAGGCATGGAGAATTTTGATGACAAGGGACACAGAGCATTGTGATGAAATATTCATGGAGCATTCTGATGACATGTGTCATGGATCTTTGTGATGACAGGAGCATGGAGCTCTGTGATAACAGGGGTCTTGGAGCATTTTCATGAAAAGGGAATGGATCATTGTGATGAAAAATGCATGGATCCTTGTCATGACAGTGTTCAAGGAGCATACTGATGACAAGTGTCAGCGAACATTGTGATGCCAAGTGTATTGAGCATTGTGGTGACAAACGTCATGGTTCATTGTGATGAGAAGACCTTGCATAATTGTGATGATGAGCGTCATGGGGCATGTGATGACAAGTGTTATGGAACATTGTGATCAGAAGGGTTTGGAGCATTGTGATGACAGAGGACATGGAGCATTTTGATTTCATTGTGATGACAATAGCATGAATCATTATGATGATGGGCATGGTGCATTGTGATGACAGTGTTCATGGAGCATTGAGATGGAAAGTGCCATGGAGAATTGTGATTACAGAGGTCTTCGAGCATTGTGATGACAAGGGTCATGGAGCCTTGTGATGACAAGGCTGTGGAACATTGTGATGAGAGATTTCATTGAGCAATGTGATGACAATTTCATGGAGCATTGTGATGCCAAGGGTCATGGAGCTTTGTGATGACAAATGCCATGGGGCATTTTGATGACAAGGGCGTGGTGCATTGTGATGAGAAGGGCAGGGAGCATTGTGATGACAGGGTAATGGAGCAATTTGAATAAAAGGGTCTTGGAATATTTTGATGACGGGGGTTATGGAACATTGTTATCAGAAGTGTTTGGAGAATTGTGATGACAGAGGACATGGAGCATTTTGATTTCATTGTGATGACAATAGCATGAATCATTATGATGATGGGCATGTTGCATTGCGATGACAGTGTTCATGGAGCACTGAGATGAAAAGTGGCATGGAGAATTGTGATTACAGAGTTCTTGGTGCATTGTGATGACAAGGGTCATGGAGCCATGTGATGACAAAGGCCGTGGAACATTGTGATGGCAGGGGTCATGGAGCATTGTTATGACAGGTGTAATGGAGCATTGTGATGACAAGGGCATGGAGCAATGTGATGAGAGATTTCATTGAGCATTGTGATGACAATGGCATGGAGCATTGTCATGCCAAGGGTCATGGAGCTTTGTGATGACAAATGTCATGGGGCATTTTGATGACAAGGTCGTGGTGCATTGTGATGAGAAGGGCAGGGAGCATTGTGATGACAGTGTCATGGAGCAATTTGAATAAAAGTGTCATGGAATATTTTGATGACAGGGGTTATGGAACATTGTGATGTCAGGGATCATGAAGCATTGTGATGAAATGGGTCATGGAACATTTTGTGACAGGGTTTATGGAACATTGTGATGTCACGGGTCATGGAGCATTGTGATGATAAAGGCATGTAGCACTGTGATGACAGTTGTCATGGAAAATTGTGATGACAGGGGTGAGCGAGTATTGTCATGACTAGTGATGGATCATTGTGATATATGTGGTGAGATAGCATTTTCATGAGAAGTGCATGGAGCATTGTGATGACAAGTTTTATGGAGCATAGCGATGAAAAGTATGTGGAGCATTGTGATGAAAATTGTCATGGAGCCTTGTGAGGACAAGGCCGTGGAACATTGTGATGGCAGGTGTCATGGAGCATTATTATGACAGGTGTAATTCAGCATTGTGATGACAAGGGCATTGAGCAATGTGATGAGAGATTTCATTGAGCATTGTGATGACAATGGCATGGAGCATTGTGATGGCAAGGGTCATGGATATTTGTGATGACAAATGTCATGGAGCATTTTGATGACAAGGGCGTGGTGCATTGTAATGAGAAGGGCAGGGAGCATTGTGATGACAGGGTCATGGAGCAATTTGAATAAAAGGGTCATGGAATATTTTGATGACAGGGGTTATGGAACATTGTGATGTCAGGGGTCATGAAGCATTCTGATGAAATGGGTCATGGAGCATTTTGTGACAGGGGTTATGGAACATCGAGATGTCAGGGTTCATGGAGCATTGTGGTGAAAAGGGAATGGCACATTGTGATGAAATGAGTCATGGAGCATTGTGCTGACAAGCGCATGGAGCATTTTGATGACAAGTGTCAAGGAGCATTGTGCTGACAAAGGCATGGAGCGTTGTGATGACAAGGGACACAGAGCATTGTGATGAAAAATTCATGGAGCATTGTGGTGACAAAGATCACAGAGCCTTGTTTGACGAGTGCATGGACCACTGTGATGAGAAAGGTCATGAATCATTGTGATGACTGGAGTCACGGAGCATTGTGATGACAGGCACATGGAACATTGGTCTGACATGTTTCATGGATTATTGCGATGAGAGTGGGCATGGCGCATTGTGATGACAAGGGCATGGAACATTGTGATGACAAGGTAATGGAATATTGTGAAGACAGGTGTCAGGGAGCATTGTGATGACATATGTCATTGTCCATTGTGATGACAATGGCATGGAGCATTGTGATACCAAGTGTCATGGAGGATTGTGATGACAAAGGTAATGGAGCATTTTGATGACAAGGGCTTGGAAAATTGTTATGGCAAGGGTCATGGAGCATTGTGATGACAAGGGCATGGAGCACTGTGATGACAGTGGTCATGGAAAATTGTGATGACAGGGTTGAGCGAGTATTGTCATGACTAGTGATGGATCATTGTGATATATGTGGTGAGAGAGCATTTTGATGAGAAGTGCATGGAACATTGTGATGACAAGTTTTATGGAGCATAGCGATGAAAAGGATGTGGAGCATTGTGATGAAAAGGGTCATGGAGCCTTGTGAGTACAAGTTTTATGGAGCATAGCGATGAAAAGGATGTGGAGCATTGTGATGAAAAGGGTCATGGAGCCTTGTGAGGACAAGGCCGTGGAACATTGTGATGGCAGGGGTCATGGAGCATTGTTATGACAGGTGTAATGCAGCATTGTGATAACAAGGGCATGGAGCAATGTGATGAGAGATTTCATTGAGCATTGTGATGACAATGGCATGGAGCATTGTCATGCCAAGGGTCATGGAGCTTTGTGATGACAAATGTCATGGGGCATTTTGATGACAAAGGCGTGGTGCATTGTGATGAGAAGGGCAGGGAGCATTGTGATGACAGGGTCATGGAGCAATTTGAATAAAAGGGTCATGGAATATTTTGATGACAGGGGTTACGGAACATTGCGATGTCAGGGGTCATGAAGCATTCTGATGAAATGGGTCATGGAGCATTTTGTGACAGGGATTATGGAACATTGTGATGTCAGGGGTCATGGAGCATTTTGATGAAAAGGGCATGGCACATTGTGATGACATGAGTCATGGAGCATTGTGCTGACAAGCGCATGGAGCATTTTGATGACAAGTGTCATGGAGCATTGTGCTGACAAATGCATGGAGCGTTGTGATTACAAGGGACACAGAGCATTGTGAAGAAAAATTCATGGAGCATTGTGGTGACAAAGATCACAGAGCCTTGTGTGACGAGGGCATGGACCATTGTGATGAGAAAGGTCATGAATCATTGTGATGACTGGAGTCACAGAGCACTGTGATGACAGGGTTCATGGAGCATTGTGATGACAATGGCATGGAGCAATATGATGACAGTGGCATGGAACATTGGTCTGACAAGTTTCAAGGATTATTGTGATGACAGTGGGCACGGAGCATGGAGATGACAAGGGCATGGAGCATTGTGGTGACAAAGATCACAAAGCCTTGTGTGACGAGGGCATGGACCATTGTGAGGACAAAGGTCATGAAGCAATGTGATGACTGGAGTCACGGAGCATTGTGATGACAGGGGTCATGGAGCATTGTGAAGACAAGGGCATGGAACATTGTGATGACAGGGGCATGGAATATTGGTTTGACATGTTTCATGGATTATTGTGATGAGAGTGGTCATGGCGCACTGTGATGACAAGGGCATGGAACATTGTGATGACAAGGTCAAGGAGTACTGTGAAGACAGGTGTCAGGGAGCATTGTGCTGACAAAGGTAGTGGAGCATTTTGATGACAAGGGCTTGGAATATTGCGATGACAAGGGACATGGAGCATTGTGATGACAAGGGAATGCGGCATTCTGATGAAAATGTGCATGGAGTATTGAGATTACAGTGGTTTTGAAGCAATGTGATTACAAGGGCATGGAGCATTGTGATGAGAGATCAATGGAGCCTTCTGATGACATGCGTCATGGAGCTTTGTGATGACAACGAAATGGAGCATTGTGATTACAGGGGTCCTGCAGCATTGTGATGAAAAGGGAATGGATCATTGTGATGAAATATGCATGGAGCCTTGTCATGACAGGGTTCAAGGAGCATACTCTTGACAACTGTCAGGGAGCTTTGTGATGATAAGTGTATTGAGCATTGTGATGACAAAGATCATGGAGAACTGTGATGAGAAGACCATGGATAATTGTGATGACCAGCGTCATGGGGCATTGTGATGACAAGTGTTATGGAACACTGTGATCAGAAGGGTTTGGTGCATTGTGATGACAGAGGTCATTGAGCATTTTGATTTCATTGTGATGACAATAGCATGAAATATGTTGATGGGCACTGTTCATTGTGATGACAGTGTTCATGGAGTATAGAGATGAAAAGTGGCATGGAGAATTGTGATTACAGAGGTCTTGGAGCATTGTGATGACAAGGGTCATGGAGCCTTGTGATGAAAAGGCTGTGGAACATTGTGATGGCAGGGGTCATGGAGCATTGTTATGACAGGTGTAATGGAGCATTGTGATGACAAGGGCATGGATCATTGTGATGCCAAGGGTCATGGAGCTTTGTGATGACAAATGTCATGGGGCATTTTGATGACAAGGGCGTGGTACATTGTGATGAGAAGGGCAGGGAGTATTGTGATAACAGGGTCATGGAGCAATTTGAATAAAAGTGTCATGGAATATTTTGATGACAGGGGTTATGGAACATTTTGATGTCAGGGGGCATGGAGCATTGTGATGATAAGGGCATGTAGCACTGTGATGACAGTGGTCATGGAACATTGTGATGACAGGTGTGAGCGAGTTTTGTGATGACTAGTGATGGAACATTGTGATGACAGTTGTGAGCGAGTTTTGTGATGACTAGTGATGGAACATTGTGATATATGTGGGAGAGAGCATTTTGATGAGAAGTGCATGGAGCATTGTGATGACAAGTTTTATGGAGCATAGCGATGAAAAGGATGTGGAGCATTGTGATGAAAAGTGTCAAGGAGCCTTGTAATGCCAAGTCCGTGGAATATTGTGATGGCAGGGGTCATGGAGCATTGTTATGACAGGTGTAATGGAGCATTGTGATGACAAGGGCATGGAGCAATGTGATGAGAGATTTCATTGAGCATTGTGATGACAATGGCATGGAGCATTGTGATGCCATGTGTCATGGAGCTTTGTGATGACAAATGTAATGGGGCATTTTGATGACAAGGGCGTGGTGCATTGTGATGAGAAGGGCAGGGAGCATTGTGATGACATGTTCATGGAGCAATTTGAATAAAAGTGTCATGGAATATTTTGATGACAGTGGTTATGGAACTTTGAGATGTCAGGGGTCATGAAGCATTGTGATGAAATGGGTCATAGAGCATTTTGTGACAGGGGTTATGGAACTTTGTGATGTCAGGGGTCATGAAGCATTGTGATGAAATGGGTCATAGAGCATTTTGTGACAGGGGTTATGGAACATTGTGATGTCAGGGGTCATGGAGCATTGTGATGAAACGGGCATGGCACATTGGGATGACATATGTCATGGGGCATTGTGCTGACAAAGGAATGGAGCATTGGGATGAAAAGGGACACAGAGCATTGTGATGAAAATTTCATGGAGCATTGTGGTGACAAACATCACAGAGCCTTGTGTGACGAGGGCATGGACCACTGTGATGAGAAAGGTCATGAATCATTTTGATGACAGGAGTCACGGAGCAATGTGATGACAGGGGTAATGGAGCATTTTATTTCATTGTGATGACAATAGCATGAATCATTATGATGATGGGCATGGTGAATTGTGATGACAGTGTTCATGGAGTATAGAGATGAAAAGTTGCATGGAGAATTGTGATTACAGAGGTCTTGGAGGATTGTGATGACAAGGGTCATGGAGTCTTGTGATGACAAGGCCGTGGAACATTGTGATGTCAGGGGTCATGAAGCATTGTAATGAAATGGGTCATGGAGCATTTTGTGACAGGGGCTATGGAACATTGTGATATCAGGGGTCATGGAGCATTGTGATGATAATGGCATGTAACACTGTGATGACAGTGGTCATGGAACATTGTGATGACAAAGGTGAGCGAGTATTGTGATGACTAGTGATGGAACACTGTGATATATGTGGTGAGAGAGCATTTTGATGAGAAGTGCATGGAGCATTATGATGACAAGATTTATGGAGCATAGCGATGAAAATGATGTGGAGCATTGTGATGAAAAGGGTCAAGGAGTCTTGTGATGACAAGGCCGTGGAACATTGTGATGGCAGGGGTCATGGAGCATTGTTATGACAGGTGTAATGGAGCATTGTGATGACAAGGGCATGGAGCAATGTGATGAGAGATTTCATTGAGCATTGTGATGACAATGGCATGGAGCATTGTGATGCCAAGGGTCTTGGAGCTTTGTGATGACAAATGTCATGGGGCATTTTGGTGACAAGGGCGTAGTTCATTGTGATGAGAAGTGCAGGGAGCATTGTTATGACATGGTCATGGAGCAATTTTAATAAAAGGGTCATGGAATATTTTGATGACAGGGGTTACGGAACATTGCGATGTCAGGGGTCATGAAGCATTGTGATGAAATGGGTCATGGAGCATTTTGTGACAGGGGTTTTGGAACATTGTGATGTCAGGGTTCATGGAGCATTGTGATTATAAGGGCGTGTAGCACTGTGATGACAGCTGTCTTGGAACATTGTGATGACAGTGGTGAGCGAGTATTGTGTTGACTAGTGATGGAACTTTGTGATATATGTCGTGAGAGAGCATTTTGATGAGAAATGCATGGAGCTTTGTGATGACAAAGGCATGGAGCATTGTGGTGACAAAGATCACAGAGCCTTCTGTGACGAGGGCATGGACCATTGTGATGAGAAAGGTCATGAATCATTGTGATGACTGGAGTCACGGAGCACTGTGATGACAGGGGTCATGGAGCATTTTGATGGCAAGGGCATGGAGCAATGTGAGGACAGGGGCATGGAACATTGGTCTGACAAGTTTCATGGATAATTGTGATGACAGTGGGCATGGAGCATTGAGATGACAAGGGCATGGAGCATTGTGTTGACAAAGGTCACAGAGC
Source organism: Hyperoodon ampullatus (assembly GCF_949752795.1). NCBI lineage: Eukaryota > Metazoa > Chordata > Mammalia > Artiodactyla > Ziphiidae > Hyperoodon > Hyperoodon ampullatus. The sequence continues at coordinate 1,163,093 of NW_027641092.1, forward strand.
CTTGTGTGACGAGGGCATGGACCCTTGTGAGGACAAAGTTCATGAAGCATTGTGATGACTGGAGTCACGGAGCATTGTGATGACAGGGGTCATGGAGCATTGTGATGACAAGGGCATGGAGCATTGTGATGACAGGGGCATAGAACATTTGTCTGACATGTTTCATGGATTATTTTGATGAGAGTGGGCATGGCGCATTGTGATGACAAGGGCATGGAACATTGTGATGACAAGGTCATGGAATATTGTGAAGACAGGTGTCAGGGAGCATTGTGATGACATATGTCATTGTCCATTGTGATGACAATGGCATGGAGCATTGTGATACCATGTGTCATGGAGGATTGTGATGACAAAGGTAATGGAGCATTTTGATGACAAGGGCTTGGAACATTGCGATGACAAGGGTCATGGAGCATTGTGATGACAAGGGCATGGAGCATTCTGATGAACATGTGCATGGAAAATTGAGATTACAGGGGTTTTGAAGCAATGTGATGACAAGGGCATGGAGCATTGTGATGAGAAGGCAATGGAGCATTCTGATGACATGCGTCATGTAGATTTGTGATGACAAGGACATGGAGCATTGTGTTTACAGGGGTCTTGGAGCATTGTGATGAAAAGGGAATGAATCATTGTGATGAAAATTGCATGGAGCCTTGTCATGACAGGGTTCAAGGAGCATACTGATGACAACTGTCAGGGAGCATTGTGATGATAAGTGTATTGAGCATTGTGATGACAAAGATCATTGAGCATTGTGATGAGAAGACCATGGATAATTGTGATGACCAGCGTCATGGAAAATTGTGATGACAAGAGTTATGGAACATTGTGCTCAGAAGGGTTTGGTGCATTGTGATGACAGAGGTCATTGAGCATTTTGATTTCATTGTGATGACAATAGCATGAAATATTATGGTAATGGGCACGGTGCATTTTGATGACAGGGTTCATGGAGCATTGCGATGAAAAGGGACATGGAGCATTGTGATTACAGGGCTGTTGGAGCATTGTGATGACAAGGGCATGGAGCATTGTGATGAGAAGGCCATGGAGCATTCTGATGACATGTGTCATGGAGCTTTGTGATGACAAGTTTATGCAGAATTGTGATTACAGTGTTTGGAGCATTGTGATGACAACTGTCATGGAGTCTTGTGATGACAAGGCCGTGGAAACTTGTGAAGGCAGGTGTCATGAAGCATTGTTATGACAGGGGTAATGGAGCATTGTGATGACAAGGTCATGGAGCTTTGGTTTGAAATGTTTCATCGATTATTGTGATGATAGTGGGCATGGAGCATTGTGATGACAAGGGCACAGAACACTTTGATACATCGGTCATGGGGGATTTTAATGAAAAGGGCATGGAGCATTGTGATGAGAAGGGCATCGAGCATTGTGATGACAAGTGTCATGGAGCATTGTGGTGACAAGGGCATGGAGCAATGTGATGAGAGGCTTCATGGAGCATTGTGATGACAATGGCATGGAACTTTGTGATGCCAAGTGTCATGGAGTTTTGTGATGACAAAGGTCATGGACCATTCTGATGACAAGGTCGTGGTGCGTTGTGATGAGAATGGCAGGGAGCATTGTGCTAAGAGGGTAATGGAGCAATTTGGTGAAAATGTCATGGAATATTTTGATGAGAGTAGATATGGAAAATTGTGATGTCAGGGGTCATGGAGCATTGTGCTGAAAATGGTAATGGAGCATTTTGATGACAGGGATTATGGAGCATTGTGATGTCATTGGTCATGGAACATTTTGATGATAAGTTCATGTAGCATAGTGATGATAGGGGTCATGGAACATTGTAATGACAGGAGTGATGGAGTATTGTGAAGACTAGTGATGGAACATTGTGATATCAGTGGTAAAAGAGCATTTTGATGAGAAGTGCATGGAGCATTGTGATGACAAGATTTATGGAGCATTGTGATGACAAGGATGTGGAGCATTGTGATGAGAAGCACATGGTGCATTGTGATGACCTGGGTCAAGGAGCATTGTGCTGAAAAGCACATGGAGCATTGTGATGACAAGTGTCATGGATCATTGTGCTGACAAAGGCATGGTGCATTGCGATGACAAGGGTCACAGAGCATTGTGATGAAAAGGACATGGATCATTGTGATGCAAAATTCATGGAGCCTTGTCATGACAGGGTTCAATGAGAATACTGATGACAAGTGTCAGGGAGCATTGTGATGACAAGTGTATTGAGCATTGTGATGACAAAGGTCATGGAGTATTGTGAATAGAAGGCCATCGATAATTGTGATGATGAGCGTCATGGGGCGTTGTTATGACAAGTGTTATGGAACATTGTGATCACAAGGGTTTGGAGCATTGTGATGACAGAGGTCATCGAGCATTTTGATTTCATTTTGATGACAATAGCATGAAGCATTATGATGATGGGCATGGTGCATTGTGATGACACGGTTCATGGAGCACTGAGATGAAAAGGCGCATTGAGCATTGTGATTACAGAGGTCTAGGAGAATTGTGATGACAAGGGTATGGAGCATCGTGAATGAGAAGGCCATGGAGCATTCTGATGACATGCGTCATGGAGCTTTTTGATGACAAGGTCATGGAGCATTGTGATGACAAGGGTTATGGAGCCTTGTGATGACAAGGCCGTGGAACATTGTAATGGCAGGTGTCATGGAGCATTGTTATAACTGGGGTAATGGAGCATTTTGATGACAAGGGCATGGAGCATTGGTCTGAAAAGCTTCATGGATTATTGTGATGAGACGGGGCATGGAGCATTGTGATGACAAGGGCACGGAACACTGTGATACATGGGTCATGGCAGATTGTAATGACAAGGGCATGGAGCATTGTGTTAAGAAGAGCATCGAGCATTGTGATGAAAAGCATCACGGAGCCTGTGATGACAAGGGCATGGAACAATGTGATGAGAGTGTTCATGGAGCATTTTGATGACAAGGGCATGGAGCATTGTGATGCCAAGGGTCATGTAGCTATATGATGACAAAGTCATGGAGCATTTTGATGACAAGTGCGTGGTGAACTGTGTATGAGAAGGGCAGGGATCATTGTGATGAAAGTGTCATGGAGCAATTTGATGAAAATTGTCATGGGACATTTTTATGACAGGGGTTATGGAACATTGTGATGTCAGGGGTCATGGAGGATTATGATGAAAAGGATCATGGAGCATTTTGATGACAGGGGTCCTGGGACATTTTGATGACAGGGGTGTGGGAGTATTGTGATGACTAGTGATGGAACTTTATGATGTCAGTGGTGGGAGAGCATTTTGATGTGAAGTGCATGGAGCATTGTGATGACAAGGTTTATGGAGCACTGTGATGACAAGGTTGTGGAGCATTGTGATGACAAGCGCATGGCTCATTGTGATGACACAAGTCATGGGGCATTGTGCAGACAAGTGCATGGAGCATTGTGATGAATATTGTCATGGAGAATTGTGCTGACAAAGGCATGGAGCATTGTGATGACAAGGGACACAGAGCATTGTGATGAAAATTTCATGGAGAGTGTGGTGACAAAGATCACAGAGCCTTGTGTGACGAGGGCATGGACCACTGTGAGGACAAAGGTCATGAATCATTGTGATGACTGGAGTCACGGAGCATTGTGATGACAGGAGTCATGGAGCATTTTGATGACAAGGGCATGGAGCAATGTGATGACAGGGGCATGGAACATTGGTCTGACAAGTTTCATGGATTATTGTGATGACAGTGGGCATGGAGAATTGAGATGAATAGGGCATGGAGCATTGTGGTGACAAAGGTCACAGAGCCTTGTGTGACGAGGGCATGGACCATTGTGAGGACAAAGGTCATGAAGCATTGTGATGACTGGAGTCACGGAGCATTGTGATGAAAATTTCATGGAGCAATGTGGTGACATATTTCTCAGAGCCTTTTGATGACGTGGGCATGGACCATTGTGATGACAAGGTCCTTTAGCATTGTGATGAGAGGACCATGGAGCCTTGTGATGACAATTCTCATGGAGCATTCTGATGAAAAGGGGCATGGAGAATTGTGATTACAGGGGTATTGGATCCTTGTGATGAAAAGGCCGTAGCACATTGTGATGGCAGGCGTCATGGAGCATGGTTATGTCATGGGCAATGGAGCATTGTGATGACAAGGGCATCGAGCATTGGTCTGAAAAGTTTCATGGATTATTGTGATGAGAGTGGGAAAGGAGCATTGTGATGACAAGGGCACGGAACACTGTGATACATGGGTCATGTAGGATTGTAATGACAAGGGCATGGAGTAATGTGATGAGAGGGTTCATGGAGCAATGTGATGACAAGAGCATGGAGCATTGTGATGACAAGGGGCATGGAGCATTTTGATGACAAGATTCCCAGATCATTGTGTTGTCAGGGGTCAAGGAGCGCTGTGATGACTGTGGTCATGGAGCATTGTGATGACAGGGTCATGGAGCATTGTGAAAAGTAGGTCATGGAGCATTGCGCTGAAAATATTCATGGAGTATTGTGATGACAGGGGTAATGGGGCATTGTGATGACAAGGGAATGGAGTATTGTGATGACAAGGTCCTGGGGCATTGTGATGAGAAAACCATGGAGACTTGTGATGACAAGTCTCATGGAGCATTCTGATGAAAAGGTGCATGGAGCATTGTGATTACAGGGGTCTTGGAGCATTGTGATGAAAATGATATAGATCATTGTGATGAAAAATGCATGGAGCCTTGTCATGACAGGGTTCAAGGAGCATACTGATGACAAGTGTCAGGGAGCATTGTGATGACAAGTTTATTGAGCATTGTGATGAGAAAGGTCATAGAGCACTGTGATTAGAAGACCATGGATAACTGTGATGATGAGCGTAATGGTGCTTTGTGATGACAATGGTTATGGAACATTGTGATCACAAGGGTTTGGAGCATTTTGATGACAGAGGTCATGGAGCATATTGATTTCATTGTGATGACAATAGCATGAAGAATTATTATGATGGACATGGTGCATTGTGATGACAGGGTCATGGAGCAATTTGATGAAAAGTGTCATGGAATATTTTGATGACAGTGTTTATGGAACATTGTAATGTCAGGGGTCTTGGAGCATTGTGATGAAAAGGGTGATGGAGCATTCTGATGACAGAGGATATGGAACATTTTGATGTCAGGGGTCATGGAGCATTGTGATGACATGTGCATGGAGCATTGTGATGACAAGGTCATGTAGCATTTTGCTGACAAAGGCATGGAAAATTGTGATGACAAGTGTCAGGAGCTCTGTGACGACAAGCGTCAAGGAGCATTGTGATTACATGGGTCATGGAGCATTGGGATGTCAAGCGCATGGAACATTCTGATGTCAAGTGGCATGGATCATTTTGATGACTGTCGTCATGTAGCATTGTGGTGATATGGGTCATGGAGTTTTGTGATGAGAAGGTCATGGGGTATTGGGCTGAACATGTTCATGGAGTACTGTGATAACAGGGGTCATGGAGCATTGTGATGAGAAGGGAATGGAGCAATGTGATGAGAAGTTCCTGGAGCATTGTGATGAGAGGGCCATGGAGCCTTGTGATGACAAGGGTCATGGAGGCTTGTGATGACAAGGCCATTGAACATTGTGATGACATTGGTCATGGAGCATTATTATGACAGGGGTAATGGAGCATTGTGATGACAAGTGCATGGGGCATTGGTGTGAAAATTTTGATGGATTATTGTGATGAGTTTGGTCATGGAACATTGTGATGAAAAGGGCACGGAACACTGTGATACATAGATCATGCAGGATTGTAGTGACAATGGCATGGAGCATTGTGATGAGAAGGGCATCGAGCATTGTGATGACAAGCGTCATGGAGATTTGGGATGAAAAGTGCATGGAGCAATGTGATGAGAGGGTTCATGGAACATTGTGATGACAATGGAATGGAGCATTGTGATGCCAAGGGTCATGGACCTTTGTTATGACAAAGGTCATGGAGCATTTTGATGACAAGGGCGTGGTGCATTGTGATGAGAAGGACAGGGAGCATTGTGATGACAGGGTCATGGAGCAATTTGATGAAAAGTGTCATGGAACATTTTGATGACAGGTGTTATAGAACATTGTGATGTCAGGGGTCATGTAGCTTTGTGATGAAAAGGGTCATGGAGCATTTTGATTACAGGGGTTATGGAACATTGTGATGTCAAGAGTCATGGAGCATTGTGATGATAAGGGCATGTAGCATTGTGATGACAGGGGCGAGGGAGTATTGTGATGACTAGTGATGGAACATTGTGATATATGTAGTGAGAGAGCATTTTGATGAGAAGTAAATGGAGCATTGCGATGACAAATGTTATGGAGCATGGAGATGAAAAGGATGTGGAGCATTGTGATGAAAAGCGCATGGCGCATTGTGATGACATTTTTCATGGAGCATTGTGCTGACAAGCGCATGGAGCATTTTGATGAAAAGTGTCATGGAGCATTGTGCTGAGAAAGGCATAGAGCATTATGATGACAAGGGACACAGAGCATTATGATGAAATATTCATGGAGCATTGTGATCAGAAGGCCCCGGAGCATTCTGATGACATGCATCATGAATCATTGTGACGACAAGGGCATGGAGCATTGTGATTACAGAGGTTTTGGAGCACTGTGATGACAAGGGTCATGGAGCCTTGGATGACAATGCCGTGGAACACTGTGATGGCATGTGTCTTGGAGCATTGTTATGACAGGGGTAATGGAGCATTGTGATGAAAAGGGCATGGAACATTGGTCTGAAAATTTCATGGATTATTGTGATGAGATTCTGCATGGAGCACTGTGATGACTAGGGCACAGAACACTGTGATACATGTGTCATGGAGGATTGTAATGACAAGGGCATGGAGCATTGTGATGAGAATAGTATCGAGCATTGTGATGACAAGCGTCATGGAGCATTGTGCTGACAAGGGCATGGAGCAATGTGATGAGAGGTTTCATGTAGCATTGTGATGAAATGGCATGGAGCATTGTGATGCCAAGAGTCATGGAGCTTTGTGATGACAAAGGTCATTGAGCATTTTGATGACAAAGTCGTGGTGCATTGTGATGAGAAAGGCAGGGAGCATTGTGATGACAATGGCACAGAACACTTTGATACATGGGTCATGGAGGATTGTAATGACATGTTCATGGAGCATTGTGATGAGAAGGGCATCGAGCATTGTTAAGACAAGTGTCATGGAGGTTTGTGATGACAAAGACATGGAGCAATGTGATGAGAGGCTTCATGGAGCATTGTGATGACAATGGCATGGAGCATTGTGATGCCAAGGGTCATGGAGCTTTGTGATGACAAAGGTCATGGGGCATTTTGATGACAAGTTCGTGGTGCATTGTGATGAGAAGGGCAGGGAGCATTGTGCTAACAGGGTCATGGAGCAATTTGGTGAAAAAGGTCATGGAATATTTTGATTAGTGATTATGGAACATTGTGATGTCAGGGGTCATGGAGCATTTTGATGATAATGGCATGTAGCATAGTGATGATAGGGGTCATGGAATATTGTGATGACAGCGGTGAGGGAGTATTGTGAAGACTAGTGCTGGAACATTGTTATATCAGTGGTGAGAGAGCATTTTGATGAGAAGTGCATGGAGCATTGTGATGACACGTTTTATGGAGGTTTGTGATGGCAAGGATGTGGAGCATTGTGATGACAAGCGCATGGTGCATTGTGATGAAATGGGTCAAGGAGGATTGTGCTGAAAAGCACATGGAGCATTGTGATGACAAGTGTCATGGATGATTGTGCTGACAAAGGCATGGTGCATTATGATAACTGGGGTCAGAGAGCATTGTGATGAAAAGGGCATGGATCATTGTGATGCAAAATTCATGGAGCCTTGTCATGACAGGGTACAAGGAGCATACATCTGACAAGTGTTAGGGAGCATTGTGATGACAACTGTATTGAGCATTGTGATAACAATGGTCAAGGAGTATTGTGAATAGAAGGCCATGGATAATTGTGAAGATGAGCGTCATTGGGCGTTGTGATGACAAGTGTTATGGAACATTGTGATCACAAGGGTTTGGAGCATTGTGATGACAGAGGTCATGGAGCATTTTGATTTCATTTTGATGACAATAGCATGAAGCATTATGATGATGGGCATGGTGCATTTTGCTGACACGGTTCATGGAGCATTGAGATGAAAAGGGGCATTGAGCATTGTGATTACAGGGGTCTAGGATAATTGTAATGACAAGGGCATGGAGCATCGTGAATGAGAAGGCCATGGAGCATTCTGATGACATGCGTCATGGAGCTTTGTGATGACAAGGGTCATGGAGCATTGTGCTGACAAATTCATGGAACCTTGTGATGACAACGGTCACAGAGCATTGTGATGAAAAGTTCATGGAACATTGTGGTGACAATGGTCACAGAGCCTTGTGATGACGAGGTTAAGTACCATTGTGATGACAAAGGTCATGAAGCATTGTGATGACTGGAGTCACGGAACATTGTGATGACAAGGGTATGGAGCATTCTGATGACAGGGGCATGGTGCATTGGTCTGACAAGTTTCATGGTTTATTGTGATGACAGTGAGCAAGGCACATTCTGATGAGAAGAGCATGGAGCATTGTGATGAGAAGGTCATGGCGTACTGTCAAGACAGGGGTCTGGGGGCATTGTGATGACATATGTCATGGTCCATTGTGATGACAATGGCATGGAGTATAGTGATGCCAAGTGTCATGTAGGAATGTGATGACAAATTTATTGGAGCATTGTGATGACAGGGGTTTGGAGCATTGTGATGACAAGGGTCATGGAGCATTTTGATGACAAGGGCATGGAGGATTGTGATCACAAGGGCCATTGAGAATTTTGGTGACAAGTTCCTGAAGCATTGTGATGAAAAGAACATGGAGCTTGCTATGACAGGGGTCATGGAGCATTGCGATGACAAGTGCATGGAGAACTGTGATGATAAGAGCATGTAACATTGTGATGAGAAGTGTCTTGGAGCATTGTGATGGCAAGACCGTGGAGCATTGTGATTAGAAGACCATGGATAATTTTGATGACGAGCGACATGGAGCACTGTAATGACAAGGGGCATGGAGCATTGTGATGAGAGGTGTCATGGAGCATTGTGATGACAGGGATCATGGAGCATTGTGATGACAAGGGTCATGGAGCATTCTGATCACAAGCTTGTGGAGTATTGTGATGACAATGACATGGAGCATTGTGATGAAAAAGGCATGGAGCCTTTTCATTACAGGGTTCAAGGAGCATTCTGACGAAAAGTGTCAGGGAGCATTGTGAAGACAAGTGTATTGAGCATTGTGATGGCAACGTTCATGGAGCATTTTGATGACAAGGGCATGGGGTATTGTGATGACAGGCATCATGGAGCGTTGTGATGACAATTGTTATGGAACACTGTGATCACAAGAGTTTGGAGCACTGTGATGACACAGGTCATGGATCATTTTGATTTCAAGAATCACGGAGCATTGTGATGACAAGGGCATGAAACAATGTGATCCCAAGCATCACGGAGGATTGTGATGACACTGGTAAAGAATTGTGATGACAATTGCATGGAGCATTGTGATGACAAGGTCATGTAGCATTTTGCTGACAAAGGCATGGAGAATTGTGATGACAAGAGTCATGGAGCTCTGTGACGACAAGCGTAAAGGAGCACTTTGATTACAGGGGTCATGGATCATTGGGATGACAAGCACATGGAACATTCTGATGACAAGTGGCATGGATCATTTTGATGACTGTGGTCATGTAGCTTTGTGATGACATGGGTCATGGAGCTTTGTGATGAGAAGGTCATGGAGCATTTGGCTGAAAATGTTCATGGAGTACTGTGATGACAGGGGTCATGGAGCATTGTCATGAGAAGGGAATGGGGCAATGCCATGAGAAGGTCCTGGAGCATTGTGATGAGAGGGCCATGGAGCTTAGTGATGACAAGGGTCATGGAGCATGCTGATGAAATGGTGCATGGAACATTGAGATTTAAGGGGTTTTGAAGCATTGTGATGACAAGGGCATGAAGTATTTTGATGAGAAAGCAATGGAGCATTCAGATGACATGCGTCATGGAGCTTTGTGATGACAAGGACATGGAGCATTGTGATTACAGGGGTCTTGGAGCATTGTGATGAAAAGTGCATGGAGCATTGTGATGAAAATTGCATGGAGCCTTGTCATGACAGGGTTCAAGGAGCATACTGATGACAAAACTCAGGGAGCATTGTGATGATAAGTGTATTGAGCACTGTGAGGACAAAGATCATGGAGCATTGTGATAAAAAGTCCATGGATAATTGTGATGACCAGCCTCATGGGGCATTGTGATGATATGTTGTTATGGAACATTGTGATCAGAAGAGTTTGGTGCTTTGTGATGACAGTGGTCATTGAGCGTTTTGATTTCATTGTGATGACAATAGCATGAAATATTATGGTGATGGACACGGTGCATTGTGATGACAGGTTTCATGGAACATTGAGATGAAAATGGACATGGAGCATTGTAATTACAGGGCTGTTGGAGCATTGTGATGACAAGGGCATGGAGCATGGGGATGAGAAGGTCACGGAGCATTCTGATGTCATGCATCATGGAGCTTTGTGATGACAAGGGCATGGAGCATTGTGATTACAGGGGGCTTGGAGCATTGTGATGACAAGGGTCATGGAGGCTTGTGATGACAAGGCCGTGGAACATTGTGATGGCAGGGGTCATGGATCATTGTTATGACAGGGGTAATGGAGCTTTGTGATGACAAAGGTCTTGGGGCCTTTTGATGACAAACGCGTGGTGCATTGTGATGACAAAGGTCATGGAGCATTTTGATGACAAGGTCGTTGTGCATTGTGATGAGAAGGTCAGGGAGCATTATGATGAGAGGGTCTTGGAGCAAATTGATGAAAAGTGTCATGGAACATATTGATAAGAGGGGTTATGGAACATTGTGATGACAAGGGCATGGAGTATTGTGATGAGGAGGCAATGGAGCATTCTGATGATATGCGTCATGGAGCTTTGTGATGAGAAGGACATGGAGAATTGTGATTACAGGGGTCATAGAGCATTGAGATGACAAGTGCATGGAGAATTTTTATGAAAATATCATGTAACATTGTGATAAGAAGTGTCAAGGACCATTGTGATGACAAGGACTTGGAGAATTGTGATGACATGGGACATTTAGCATTGTGATGACCAGGGCATGGAGCATTGTGATGGCAAGACCGTGGAGCATTGTGATGAGAAGATCAAGGATAATTATGATGAAGAGCGTCATGGAGCTCTGTAATGACAAGGGGCATGGAGCATTGTGATTACAGGGGTCTTGGAGCATTGTGATGACAAGGGCATGGAGCATTGTGATTACAGGGGTGTTGGAACATTGTGATGACAAGGGACATGGAGGCTTTTGATGACAAGGCCGTTGATCCTTGTGATGGCATTGGTCATGGAGCATTGTTATGACAGGGGTAATGGAGCATTGTGATGACAAGTGCATGGGGCATTGGCCTGAAAATTTTCATGGATTATTGTGATGAGAGTGGGCATGGAGCATTCTGATGACAAGGGCACGGAACACTGTAATACATAGATATTGCATGATTGTAATGTAAGTGGCATGGAGCATTGTGATGAGAAGGGCATGGAGCATTGTGATGACAAGCGTCATGCAGATTTGGGATGAAAAGTGAATGGAGCGATGTGATGAGAGGGTTCATGGAGCATTGTGATGACAATGGAATGGAGCATTGTGATGCTAGGGTCATGGACCTTTGTGATGATAAAGGTCATGGAGCATTTTGATGACAAGGGCGTGGTGCATTGTGATGAGAAGGGCAGGGAGCATTGTGATTACAGGGGTCTTGGAGCATGTGATGACAAGGGCATGGAGCATTGTGATGAGAAGGCCATGGAGCATTTGATGACATGCGTCAAGGATCTTTGTGGCGACAAGGGCATAGAGCATTGTGATAACAGGGGTCTTGGAGCAATGTGATGACAAGGGTCATGGAACCTTGGATGACAAGGCCGTGGATCATTGTGATGGCAGGGGCCATGGAGCATTGTTATGACAGGGGTAATGGAGCATTGTGATGACAAGGGCATGGAACATTGGTCTGAAAATTTCATGGATTATTGTGATGAGATTCGGCATGGAGCATTGTGATGACTAAGGCACGGAACACTGTGATACATATGTCATGGAGGATTGTAATGACAAGGGCATGGAGCATTGTGATGAGAAGAGTATCGCCATTGTGATGACAAGTATCATGGAGCATTGTGCTGACAAGGGCATGGAGCAATGTGATGAGAGGTTTCATGTAGCATTGTGATGAAATGGCATGGAGCATTGTGATGCCAAGGGTCATGGAGCTTTGTGATGACAAATGTCATGGACCATTTTGATGACAAGGTCGTGGTGCATTGTGATGAGAAGTGCAGGGAGCATTGTGATGACAGGGTCATGGAGCAAATTGATGAAAAGTGTCATGGAACATTTTGATGACAGTGGTTATGGAACATTGTGATGTCAGGGGTCATGGAGCATTTTGATGAAAAGGGTCATGGAGCATTCTGATGAAAAGGTGCATGGAGCATTGAGATTACAAGGGTTTTGAAGCATTGTGATGACAAAGGCATGGAGCATTGTGATGAGAAGGCAATGGAGCATTCTGATGACATGCGTCATGGAGCTTTGTGATGACAAGTACATGGAGCATTGTGATTGCAGGGGTCTTGGAGCATTGTGATGAAAAGGGAATTGATCATTGTGATGAAAAATGCATAGAGCCTTGTCATGACAGGGTTCAAGGAGCATACTGATGACAACTGTCAGGGAGCATTGTGATGATAAGTGTATTGAGCATTGTGATGAGAAGTCCATTGATAATTTTGATGACCAGCATCATAGGGCATTGTGATGACAAGTGTTATGGAACATTGTGATCAGAAGGGTTTGGTGCATTGTGATGACAGAGGTCATTGAGCATTTTGATTTCATTGTGATGACAATAGGATGAAATATTATGGTGATGGGCACGGTGCATTGTGATGACAGGGTTCATGGAGCATTGAGATGAAAAGGGGCATGGAGCATTGTGATTATAGGGCTGTTGGAGCATTGTGATGACCAGGGCATGGAGCATTGTGATGAGAAGGCCATGGAGCATTCAGATGACATGCATCATGGAGCTTTGTGATGACAAGGGCATGGAGCATTGTGATTACAGGGGTCTTGGAGCATTGTGATGACAAGGGTCATCGAGGCTTGTGATGACAAGGCCGTGGAACCTTGTGATAGCAGGGTTCAGGGATCATTGTTGTGACAGGGGTATTGGAGCTTTTTGATGACAAATGTCATGGGGCATTTTGATGACAAGGGCGTGGTGCATTGTGATGAGAAGGGCAGGGAGCATTGTGATGACAGCGTCATGGAGCAATTTGATCAAATGTGTCATGGAATATTTTGATGACAGTGGTTATGGAACATTGTGATGTCAGGGGTCATGAAGCATTGTGATGAAATGGGTCATGGAGCATTTTGTGACAGGGGTTATGGAACATTGTGATGTCAGGGGTCATGGAGCATTGTGATGATAAGGGCCTGTAGCACTGTGATGAAAGGGGTCATGGAACATTTTGATGACAGGGGTGAGGGAGTATTGTGATGACTATTGATGGAACATTGTGTTATATGTGTTGAGGGAGCATTTTGATGAGAAGTGCATGGAGCATTGTGATGACAAGTCTTATGGAGCATAGCGATGAAAAGGATGTGGAGCATTGTGATGACAAGCACATGGCACATTGTGATGACATAGGTCAAGGAGCATTGTGCTGACAAGCGCATGGAGCATTTTGATGACAAGTGTCATGGAGCATTGTGCTGACAAAGGCATGGAGCATTGTGATGACTAGGGACAAAGAGCATTGTGATGAAAAGTTCATGGAGCATTGTGGTGACAATGATTTCAGAGCCTTGTGTGAAGAGGGCATGGATCATTGGTCTGACAAATTTTATGGAATATTGTTATGACAGTGGGCATGGAGCATTGTGATGACAAGGGCATGGAGCATTGTGGTGACAAAGGTCATGAAGCATTGTGATGACTGGAGTCACGGAGCTTTGTGATGACAATGGCATGGAGCATTGTGATACCAAGTGTCATGGAGGATTGTGATGACCAAGGTAATGGAGCATTTTCATGACAAGTGCTTGGGACGTTGTGATGACAAGGGTCATGGAGCATTGCGATGACAAGTGCCATTGAGAATTTTGATGACAACGTCGTGAGGCATTGTGATGACAAGCGCATGGAGCTTGCTATGACAGGGGTCATAGAGCATTTCGATGAAAAGTGCATGGAGAATTGTGATCAAAATATCATGTAACATTGTGATAAGAAGTGTCATGGAGCATTGTGATGACAAGGACGTGGAGAATTGTGATGACATGGGACATGGAGCATTGTGATGACCGGGGCATGGAGCATTGTAATGGCAAAACCGTGGATCATTGTGATGAGAAGATCACGGATAATTGTGATGACGAGCGTCATGGAGCACTGTAATGACAAGGGGCATGGAGCATTGTGATTACAGGTGTCTTGGAGCATTGTAATGAAAAGGGCATGGATCATTGTGATGAGAAGGCCACGGAGCATTCTGATGACATGCGTCATGAATCTTTGTGACGACAAGGGCATGGAGCATTGTGATTACATGGGTATTGGAGCCCTGTGATGACAAGGGTCATGGAGCCTTGGATGACAAGGCCGTGGAACATTGTGATGGCAGGGGTCATGGAGCATTTCTATGACAGGGTTAAAGGTGCATTGTGATGACAAGGGCATGGAACATTGGTCTGAAAATTTCATGGATTATTGTGATGAGATTCGGCATGGAGCATTGTGATGACTAGGGCACGGAACACTGTGATACATATGTCATGGGGGATTGTAATGACAAGGGCATGGAACAATGTGATGAGAAGAGTATCGAGCATTGTGATGACAAGCGTCATGGAGCATTGTGCTGACAAGGGCATGGAGCAATGTGATGAGAGGTTTCATGTAGCATTGTGATGAAATGGCATGGAGCATTGTGATGCCAAGGGTCATGGAGCTTTGTGATGACAAAGGTCATGGACCATTTTGATGACAAGGTCGTGGTGCATTGTGATGAGAAGGGCAGGGAGCATTGTGATGACAGGGTCATGGAGCAAACTGATGAAAAGTTTCATGGAACATTTTGTTGACAGGGGTTATGGAACATTGTGATGTCAGGGGTAATGGAGCATTTTGATGAAAACGGTCATGGAGCATTCTGATGAAAAGGTTCATGGAGCATTGTGATTACAGGGGTTTTGAAGCATTGTGATGACAAGGTCATGGAGTATTGTGATGAGAAGGCAATGGAGCATTCTGATGACATGCGTCATGGAGCTTTGTGATGACAAGTACATGGAGCATTGTGATTGCAGGGGTCTTGGAGCATTGTGATGAAAAGGGAATGGATCATTGTGATGAAAAATGCATGGAGCCCTGTCATGACAGGTTGCAAGGAGCATACTGATGACAACAGTCAGGGAGCATTGTGATGATAAGTGTATTGAGCATTGTGATGACAAAGATCATGGAGCATTGTGATGAGAAATCCATGGATAATTGTGATGACCAGCCTCATGGGGCATTGTGTTGACAAGTGTTATGGAACATTGTGATCAGAAGGGTTTGGTGCATTGTGATGACAGAGGTCATTGAGCAGTTTGATTTCATTTTGATGACAATAGCATGAAGTATTATGGTGATGGACTCGGTGCATTGTGATGACAGGGTTCATGGAGCATTGAGATTAAAAGGGGCATGGAGCATTGTGATGAAAAATGCATGGAGCCTTGTCAGGACACTGTTCAAGGAGCATACTGATGATATGTGTCCGGGAGCATTGTGATGATAAGTGTATTGAGCATTGTGATGACAAATATCATGGAGCATTGTGATGAGAAGACCATGGATAATTGTGAGGACCAGGCTCATGGAGCTTTGTGATGAGAAAACCATGTATAATTGTGAGGACCAGGCTCATGGGGCATTGTGATGACAAGTGTTATGGAACATTGTGATCAGAAGGGTTGGTGCATTGTGATGACAGAGGTCATTGAGCATTTTGATTTCATTGTGATGACAATGGCACGAAATATTATGGTGATGGGCACGGTGCATTGTGATGACAGGGTTCATGGAGCATTGAGATGAAAAGGGGCATGGAGCATTGTGATTACAGAGGTGTTGGGGCATAGTGACCTCAAGGGCATGGAGCATTGTGATGTGAAAGCCATGGAGCATTCTGATGACATGCGTCATGGAGCTTTGTGATGACAAGTGAATGGAGCATTGTGATTACAGGGGTCTTGGAGCATTGTGATGACAAGGGTCATGGAGGCTTTTGATGACAAGGCCGTTGATCCTTGTGATGGCATTGGTCATGGAGCATTGTTATGACAGGGGTAATGGAGCATTGTGATGACAAGTGCATGGGGCATTGGTCTGAAAATTTTCATGGATTACTGTGATGAGAGTGGGCATGGGGCATTCTGATGACAAGGGCACGGAGCACTGTGATACATAGATCATGCAGGATTGTAATGTCAATGGCATGGAGCATTGTGATGAGAAGGGCATCGAGCATTGTGATGACAAGCGTCATGGAGATTTGGGATGAAAAGTGCATGGAGCGATGTGATGAGAGGGTTCATGGAGCATTGTGATGACAATGGAATGGAGCATTGTGATGCTAGGGTCATGGACATTTGTGATGATAAAGGTAATGGAGCATTTTGATGACAAAGGCGTGGTGCATTGTGATGAGAAGGGCAGGGAGCATTGTGATTACAGGGATCTTGGAGCATGTGATGACAAGTGCATGGAGCATTGTGATGAGAAGGTCATGGAGCATTTTGATGACATGCGTCAAGGATATTTGTGACGACAAGGGCATAGAGCATTGTGATTACAGGGGTCTTGGAGCAATGTGATGACAAGGGTCATGTAACCTGGATGACAAGGCCGTGGATCACTGTGATGGCAGGGGTCATGGAGCATTGTTATGACAGGGGTAATGGAGCATTGTGATGACAAGGGCATGGAACATTGGTCTGAAAATTTCATGGATTATTGTGATGAGATTCGGCATGGAACATTGTGATGACTAAGGCACGGAACACTGTGATACATGTGTCATGGAGGATTGTAATGACAAGCATCATGGAGCATTGTGCTGACAATGGCATGGAGCAATGTGATGAGAGGTTTCATGTAGCATTATGATGAAATGGCATGGAGCATTGTGATGCCAAGGGTCATGGAGTTTGTGATGACAAAGTTCATGGAGCATTTTGATGACAAGGTCGTGGTGCATTGTGATGAGAAGGGCAGGGAGCATTTTGATGACAGGGTCATGGAGCAATTTGATGAAAAGTATCATGGAATATTTTGATGACAGTGGTTATGGAACATTGTGATGTCAGGGGTCATGGAGGATTCTGATGAAAAGGGTCATGGAGCATTTTGATGGCAGGGATTATGGAACATTGTGATGTCAGGGTTCATGGAACATTGTGATGATAAGGTCATGTAGCATTGTCATGACACGGATCATGGAACATTGTGATGACAGGGGGGAGAGAGCATTTTAATGAGAAGTGCGTGGAGCATTGTGATGACAAGGTTTTTGGAGCACTGTAATGACAAGGATGTGGAGCATTGTGATGAAAAGTGCATGGCGCATTGTGATGACATGGGTTGTGGAGCCTTGTCCTCACATGCGCCTGGAGCACTGTGATGACAAGGGTCATGGAGCATTGTGCTGACAAAGGCATGGAGCATGGTGATGACAAAGGTCACAGAGCACTGTGATGAAAAGTTCATGGAGCATTGTGTTGAGAAAGGTCACAGAGCCCTGTGTGACGAGGACATGGACCATTGTGATGACAAATGTCATGAAGCCTTGTGATGAATGGAGTCACAGAACATTGAGATGACAGGGATCTTGGGGCACTGTGATGAGAAGACCATGGATAATTGTGATGATGAGCGTCATGGTGCATTGTGATGACAATGGTTATGGAACATTGTGATCACAAGGGTTTGGTGCATTTTGATGACAGAGGTCATGGAGCATATTGATTTCATTGTGATGAGAATAGCATGAAGCATTATGTTGATGGACATGGTGCATTGTGATGACAGGGTCATGGAGCAATTTGATGAAAAGGGTCATGGAACATTTTGATGACTGTGGTTATGGAACACTGTGATGTCAGGGGTCTTGGAGCATTGTGATGAAAAGGGTGATGGAACATTCTGATGACAGAGGATATGGAACATTTTGATGTCAGGGATCATGGGGCATTGTGATGATATGGCATGTGGCATTGTGATGACAGAGGACATGGAAAATTTTGATGACTGTGGTGAGGGAGTATTGTGATGACTACTGATGGAACATTGTGATATCAGTGGTGAGAAAGCATTTTGATGAGAAGTGCATGGAGCATTGTGATGACAAGGTTTATGGAGCATTGTGATGACAAGGCTGTGGAGCATTGTGTTGACAATTGCATGGCGCATTTTGATGACATGGGTCATGGAGCATTGTGCTGAGAAGCGCATGGAGCATTGTGATGACAAGGGTCATGGAGCATTGTGCTGACAAATTCATGGAACCTTGTGATGACAACGGTCACAGAGCATTGTGATGAAAAGTTCATGGAGCATTGTGGTGACAATGGTCACAGAGCCTTGTGATGACGAGGTTAAGTACCATTGTGATGACAAAGGTCATGAAGCATTGTGATGACTGGAGTCACCGTACATTGTGATGACAAGGGTATGGAGCATTCTGATGACAGGGGCATGGTGCATTGGTCTGACAAGTTTAATTGTTTATTGTGATGACAGTGGGCAAGGCACATTCTGATGAGAAGAGCATGGAGCATTGTGATGAGAAGGTCATGGAGTACTGTGAAGACAGGGGTCTGGGGGCATTGTGATGACATATGTCATTGTCCATTGTGATGACAATGGCATAGAGCATTGTGATTACAGGGCTGTTGGAGCATTGTGATGACAAGGGCATGGAGCATTGTGATGAGAAGGCCTCGGAGCATTCTGATGACATGCGTCATGAATCTTTGTGACAACAAGGGCATGGAAAATTGTGATTACAGGGGTCTTGGTGGACTGTGATGACAAGGGTCATGGAGCCTTGGATGACAAGGCCGTGGAACATTGTGATGGTAGTTTTCATGGAGCATTGTTATGACAGGGGTAATGGAGCATTGTGATGACAAGGGCATGGAACATTAGTCTGAAAATTTCATGTATTGTGATGAGATCCGTCATGGAGCATTTTGATGACTAGGGCACGGAACACTGTGATACATGTGTCATGGGGGATTGTAATGACAAGGGCATGGAGCATTGTGATGAGAAGAGTATCGATCATTGTGATGACAGGCGTCATGGAGCATTGTGCTGACAAGGGCATGGAGCAATGTGATGAGAGGTTTCATGTAGCATTGTGATGAAATGGCATGGAGCATTGTGATTCCAAGGGTCATGGAGCTTTGTGATGACAAAGGTCATGGAGCATTTTGATGACAAGGTCGTGGTGCACTGTGATGAGAAGGTCAGGGAACATTGTGATGACATGGTCATGGAGCAAATTGATGAAAAGTGTCATGGAATATTTTGATTACAGGGGTTATGGAACATTGTGATGTAAAGGTTCATGGAGCATTCTGATGAAAAGGTGCATGGAGCATTGTGATTACAGTGGTTTTGAAGCATTGTGATGACAAAGGCAAGGAGCAGTGTGATGAGAAGGCAATGGAGCATTCTGATGACATGTGTCATGGAGCTTTGTGATGACAAGGACATGGAGCATTGTGGTGACAAAGGTCACAGAGCCTTGTGTGACGAGGGAATGGACCATTGTGATGACAATGGTCATGAAGCATTGTGATGACTGGAGTCACGGAGCATTGTGATGAGAGGGGTCATGGAGCATTGTGATGACAAGGGCATGGTGCATTGTGCTGACAAAGGCATGGAGCATCGTGATGACAAGGGACAAAGAGCATTGTGATGAAAAGTTCATGGAGCATTGTGGTGACAAAGATCACAGAGCCTTGTGTGAAGAGGTCATGGATCATTGGTCTGACAAGTTTCATGGATTATTGTGATGACAGTGGGCATGGAGCATTGTGATGACAAGGTCATGGAGCATTGTGGTGACAAAGGTCACAGAGCCTTGTGTGACGAGGGCATGGACCATTGTGATGACAAAGGTCATGAAGCCTAGTGATGACTGGCTTCACGGATCATTGTGATGACAGGCGTCATGGAGCATTGTGATGACAAGGGCATGGAGCATTGTGATGACAGGGGCATGGAACATTGGTCTGACTAGTTACATTGATTATTGTGATGACAGTGGGCATGGCATATTGTGATGACAAGGGCATGGAACATTGTGATAACAAGGTCATGGAGTACTGTGATGACAGGTGTCAGGGAGCATTGTGATGACATACGTCATTGTCCATTGTGATGACAATGGCATGGAGCATTGTGATCCCAAGTGTCATGGAGGATAATGATGACAAAGGTAATGGAGCATTTTGATGACAAGGACTTGGGACATTGTGATGACAAGGTTCATGGAGCATTGTGATGACAAGGGCCATTGAGAATTTTGATGACAACGTCGTAAAGCATTGTGATGACAAGCGCATGGAGCCTGCTATGACAGGGGTCATAGAGCATTGCGATGACAAGTGCCTGGAGAATTGTGATGAAAAGATCATGTAACATTGTGATAAGAAGTGTCATGGAGCATTGTGATGACAAGGACTTGGAGAATTGTGATGACATGGGACATGGAGGATTGTGAAGACCAGGGCATGGAGCATTGTGATGGCAAGACCGTGGAGCATTGTGATGAGAAGATCACGGATAATTGTGATGACGAGCGTCATGGAGCACTGTAATAACAAGGGGCATGGAGCATTGTGATTACAGGGGAATTGGAGCATTGTGATGATAAGGGAATGGAGCATTGTGATTACAGGGGTTTTGGAACATTGTGATGTCAGGGGTCATGGAGCATTTTGATGAAAAGTGTCATGGAGCATTCTGATGAAAAGGTGCATGGAGCATTGTGATTACAGTGGTTTTGAAGCATTATGATGACATGCGTCTTGTAGCTTTGTGATGACAAGGGCATGGAGCATTGTGGTGAGAAAGGTCACAGAGCCATGTGTGATGAAGGCATGGACCATTGTGATGACAAAGGTCATGAAGCATTGTGATGACTAGAGTCACGGAGCATTGTGATGACAGGGGTCATGGAGCATTGTGATGACAAGGGCATGGATCATTGTGATGACAGCGGCATGGAACATTGGTCTGACAATTTTCATGGATTATTGTGATGACAATGGGCATGGCGCATTGTGATGACAAGGGCATGGAACATTGTGATGACAAGGTCATGTAGTATTGTGAAGACAGGTGTCAGGGAGCATTGTGATGACATATGTCATTGTCCATTGTGATGACAATGGCATGGAGCATTGTGATACCAAGTGTCACGGAGGATTGTGTTGACAAAGTTAATGGAGCATCTTGATCACAAGGGCTTGGGACATTGTGATGACAAGCGTCATGGAGCATTGTGCTGACAAGGGCATGGAGCAATGTGATGAGAGGTTTCATGTAGCATTGTGATGAAATGGCATGGAGCATTGTGATGACAAGGGTCATGGAGCTTTGAGATGACAAAGGTCATGGACCATTTTGATGACAAGGTCGTGGTGCATTGTGATGAGAAGGGCAGGGAGCATTGTGATGACAGGGTCATGGAGCAAACTGATGAAAAGTTTCATGGAACATTTTGTTGACAGGGGTTATGGAACATTGTGATGTCAGGGGTAATGGAGCATTTTGATGAAAACGGTCATGGAGCATTCTGATGAAAAGGTTCATGGAGCATTGTGATTACAGGGGTTTTGAAGCATTGTGATGACAAGGTCATGGAGTATTGTGATGAGAAGGCAATGGAGCATTCTGATGACATGCGTCATGGAGCTTTGTGATGACAAGTACATGGAGCATTGTGATTGCAGGGGTCTTGGAGCATTGTGATGAAAAGGGAATGGATCATTGTGATGAAAAATGCATGGAGCCCTGTCATGACAGGTTGCAAGGAGCATACTGATGACAACAGTCAGGGAGCATTGTGATGATAAGTGTATTGAGCATTGTGATGACAAAGATCATGGAGCATTGTGATGAGAAATCCATGGATAATTGTGATGACCAGCCTCATGGGGCATTGTGTTGACAAGTGTTATGGAACATTGTGATCAGAAGGGTTTGGTGCATTGTGATGACAGAGGTCATTGAGCAGTTTGATTTCATTTTGATGACAATAGCATGAAGTATTATGGTGATGGACTCGGTGCATTGTGATGACAGGGTTCATGGAGCATTGAGATTAAAAGGGGCATGGAGCATTGTGATGAAAAATGCATGGAGCCTTGTCAGGACACTGTTCAAGGAGCATACTGATGATATGTGTCCGGGAGCATTGTGATGATAAGTGTATTGAGCATTGTGATGACAAATATCATGGAGCATTGTGATGAGAAGACCATGGATAATTGTGAGGACCAGGCTCATGGAGCTTTGTGATGAGAAAACCATGTATAATTGTGAGGACCAGGCTCATGGGGCATTGTGATGACAAGTGTTATGGAACATTGTGATCAGAAGGGTTGGTGCATTGTGATGACAGAGGTCATTGAGCATTTTGATTTCATTGTGATGACAATGGCACGAAATATTATGGTGATGGGCACGGTGCATTGTGATGACAGGGTTCATGGAGCATTGAGATGAAAAGGGGCATGGAGCATTGTGATTACAGAGGTGTTGGGGCATAGTGACCTCAAGGGCATGGAGCATTGTGATGTGAAAGCCATGGAGCATTCTGATGACATGCGTCATGGAGCTTTGTGATGACAAGTGAATGGAGCATTGTGATTACAGGGGTCTTGGAGCATTGTGATGACAAGGGTCATGGAGGCTTTTGATGACAAGGCCGTTGATCCTTGTGATGGCATTGGTCATGGAGCATTGTTATGACAGGGGTAATGGAGCATTGTGATGACAAGTGCATGGGGCATTGGTCTGAAAATTTTCATGGATTACTGTGATGAGAGTGGGCATGGGGCATTCTGATGACAAGGGCACGGAGCACTGTGATACATAGATCATGCAGGATTGTAATGTCAATGGCATGGAGCATTGTGATGAGAAGGGCATCGAGCATTGTGATGACAAGCGTCATGGAGATTTGGGATGAAAAGTGCATGGAGCGATGTGATGAGAGGGTTCATGGAGCATTGTGATGACAATGGAATGGAGCATTGTGATGCTAGGGTCATGGACATTTGTGATGATAAAGGTAATGGAGCATTTTGATGACAAAGGCGTGGTGCATTGTGATGAGAAGGGCAGGGAGCATTGTGATTACAGGGATCTTGGAGCATGTGATGACAAGTGCATGGAGCATTGTGATGAGAAGGTCATGGAGCATTTTGATGACATGCGTCAAGGATATTTGTGACGACAAGGGCATAGAGCATTGTGATTACAGGGGTCTTGGAGCAATGTGATGACAAGGGTCATGTAACCTGGATGACAAGGCCGTGGATCACTGTGATGGCAGGGGTCATGGAGCATTGTTATGACAGGGGTAATGGAGCATTGTGATGACAAGGGCATGGAACATTGGTCTGAAA
This sequence comes from Hyperoodon ampullatus, assembly GCF_949752795.1. Taxonomy (NCBI): domain Eukaryota; kingdom Metazoa; phylum Chordata; class Mammalia; order Artiodactyla; family Ziphiidae; genus Hyperoodon; species Hyperoodon ampullatus. Next base: position 1,187,044 of record NW_027641092.1, read on the forward strand.
ATTTCATGGATTATTGTGATGAGATTCGGCATGGAACATTGTGATGACTAAGGCACGGAACACTGTGATACATGTGTCATGGAGGATTGTAATGACAAGCATCATGGAGCATTGTGCTGACAATGGCATGGAGCAATGTGATGAGAGGTTTCATGTAGCATTATGATGAAATGGCATGGAGCATTGTGATGCCAAGGGTCATGGAGTTTGTGATGACAAAGTTCATGGAGCATTTTGATGACAAGGTCGTGGTGCATTGTGATGAGAAGGGCAGGGAGCATTTTGATGACAGGGTCATGGAGCAATTTGATGAAAAGTATCATGGAATATTTTGATGACAGTGGTTATGGAACATTGTGATGTCAGGGGTCATGGAGGATTCTGATGAAAAGGGTCATGGAGCATTTTGATGGCAGGGATTATGGAACATTGTGATGTCAGGGTTCATGGAACATTGTGATGATAAGGTCATGTAGCATTGTCATGACACGGATCATGGAACATTGTGATGACAGGGGGGAGAGAGCATTTTAATGAGAAGTGCGTGGAGCATTGTGATGACAAGGTTTTTGGAGCACTGTAATGACAAGGATGTGGAGCATTGTGATGAAAAGTGCATGGCGCATTGTGATGACATGGGTTGTGGAGCCTTGTCCTCACATGCGCCTGGAGCACTGTGATGACAAGGGTCATGGAGCATTGTGCTGACAAAGGCATGGAGCATGGTGATGACAAGGATCACAGAGCACTGTGATGAAAAGTTCATGGAGCATTGTGTTGAGAAAGGTCACAGAGCCCTGTGTGACGAGGACATGGACCATTGTGATGACAAATGTCATGAAGCCTTGTGATGAATGGAGTCACAGAACATTGAGATGACAGGGATCTTGGGGCACTGTGATGAGAAGACCATGGATAATTGTGATGATGAGCGTCATGGTGCATTGTGATGACAATGGTTATGGAACATTGTGATCACAAGGGTTTGGTGCATTTTGATGACAGAGGTCATGGAGCATATTGATTTCATTGTGATGAGAATAGCATGAAGCATTATGTTGATGGACATGGTGCATTGTGATGACAGGGTCATGGAGCAATTTGATGAAAAGGGTCATGGAACATTTTGATGACTGTGGTTATGGAACACTGTGATGTCAGGGGTCTTGGAGCATTGTGATGAAAAGGGTGATGGAACATTCTGATGACAGAGGATATGGAACATTTTGATGTCAGGGATCATGGGGCATTGTGATGATATGGCATGTGGCATTGTGATGACAGAGGACATGGAAAATTTTGATGACTGTGGTGAGGGAGTATTGTGATGACTACTGATGGAACATTGTGATATCAGTGGTGAGAAAGCATTTTGATGAGAAGTGCATGGAGCATTGTGATGACAAGGTTTATGGAGCATTGTGATGACAAGGCTGTGGAGCATTGTGTTGACAATTGCATGGCGCATTTTGATGACATGGGTCATGGAGCATTGTGCTGAGAAGCGCATGGAGCATTGTGATGACAAGGGTCATGGAGCATTGTGCTGACAAATTCATGGAACCTTGTGATGACAACGGTCACAGAGCATTGTGATGAAAAGTTCATGGAGCATTGTGGTGACAATGGTCACAGAGCCTTGTGATGACGAGGTTAAGTACCATTGTGATGACAAAGGTCATGAAGCATTGTGATGACTGGAGTCACCGTACATTGTGATGACAAGGGTATGGAGCATTCTGATGACAGGGGCATGGTGCATTGGTCTGACAAGTTTAATTGTTTATTGTGATGACAGTGGGCAAGGCACATTCTGATGAGAAGAGCATGGAGCATTGTGATGAGAAGGTCATGGAGTACTGTGAAGACAGGGGTCTGGGGGCATTGTGATGACATATGTCATTGTCCATTGTGATGACAATGGCATAGAGCATTGTGATTACAGGGCTGTTGGAGCATTGTGATGACAAGGGCATGGAGCATTGTGATGAGAAGGCCTCGGAGCATTCTGATGACATGCGTCATGAATCTTTGTGACGACAAGGGCATGGAAAATTGTGATTACAGGGGTCTTGGTGGACTGTGATGACAAGGGTCATGGAGCCTTGGATGACAAGGCCGTGGAACATTGTGATGGTAGTTTTCATGGAGCATTGTTATGACAGGGGTAATGGAGCATTGTGATGACAAGGGCATGGAACATTAGTCTGAAAATTTCATGTATTGTGATGAGATCCGTCATGGAGCATTTTGATGACTAGGGCACGGAACACTGTGATACATGTGTCATGGGGGATTGTAATGACAAGGGCATGGAGCATTGTGATGAGAAGAGTATCGATCATTGTGATGACAGGCGTCATGGAGCATTGTGCTGACAAGGGCATGGAGCAATGTGATGAGAGGTTTCATGTAGCATTGTGATGAAATGGCATGGAGCATTGTGATTCCAAGGGTCATGGAGCTTTGTGATGACAAAGGTCATGGAGCATTTTGATGACAAGGTCGTGGTGCACTGTGATGAGAAGGTCAGGGAACATTGTGATGACATGGTCATGGAGCAAATTGATGAAAAGTGTCATGGAATATTTTGATTACAGGGGTTATGGAACATTGTGATGTAAAGGTTCATGGAGCATTTTGATGAAAAGGTTCATGGAGCATTCTGATGAAAAGGTGCATGGAGCATTGTGATTACAGTGGTTTTGAAGCATTGTGATGACAAAGGCAAGGAGCAGTGTGATGAGAAGGCAATGGAGCATTCTGATGACATGTGTCATGGAGCTTTGTGATGACAAGGACATGGAGCATTGTGGTGACAAAGGTCACAGAGCCTTGTGTGACGAGGGAATGGACCATTGTGATGACAATGGTCATGAAGCATTGTGATGACTGGAGTCACGGAGCATTGTGATGAGAGGGGTCATGGAGCATTGTGATGACAAGGGCATGGTGCATTGTGCTGACAAAGGCATGGAGCATCGTGATGACAAGGGACAAAGAGCATTGTGATGAAAAGTTCATGGAGCATTGTGGTGACAAAGATCACAGAGCCTTGTGTGAAGAGGTCATGGATCATTGGTCTGACAAGTTTCATGGATTATTGTGATGACAGTGGGCATGGAGCATTGTGATGACAAGGTCATGGAGCATTGTGGTGACAAAGGTCACAGAGCCTTGTGTGACGAGGGCATGGACCATTGTGATGACAAAGGTCATGAAGCCTAGTGATGACTGGCTTCACGGATCATTGTGATGACAGGCGTCATGGAGCATTGTGATGACAAGGGCATGGAGCATTGTGATGACAGGGGCATGGAACATTGGTCTGACTAGTTACATTGATTATTGTGATGACAGTGGGCATGGCATATTGTGATGACAAGGGCATGGAACATTGTGATAACAAGGTCATGGAGTACTGTGATGACAGGTGTCAGGGAGCATTGTGATGACATACGTCATTGTCCATTGTGATGACAATGGCATGGAGCATTGTGATCCCAAGTGTCATGGAGGATAATGATGACAAAGGTAATGGAGCATTTTGATGACAAGGACTTGGGACATTGTGATGACAAGGTTCATGGAGCATTGTGATGACAAGGGCCATTGAGAATTTTGATGACAACGTCGTAAAGCATTGTGATGACAAGCGCATGGAGCCTGCTATGACAGGGGTCATAGAGCATTGCGATGACAAGTGCCTGGAGAATTGTGATGAAAAGATCATGTAACATTGTGATAAGAAGTGTCATGGAGCATTGTGATGACAAGGACTTGGAGAATTGTGATGACATGGGACATGGAGGATTGTGAAGACCAGGGCATGGAGCATTGTGATGGCAAGACCGTGGAGCATTGTGATGAGAAGATCACGGATAATTGTGATGACGAGCGTCATGGAGCACTGTAATAACAAGGGGCATGGAGCATTGTGATTACAGGGGAATTGGAGCATTGTGATGATAAGGGAATGGAGCATTGTGATTACAGGGGTTTTGGAACATTGTGATGTCAGGGGTCATGGAGCATTTTGATGAAAAGTGTCATGGAGCATTCTGATGAAAAGGTGCATGGAGCATTGTGATTACAGTGGTTTTGAAGCATTATGATGACATGCGTCTTGTAGCTTTGTGATGACAAGGGCATGGAGCATTGTGGTGAGAAAGGTCACAGAGCCATGTGTGATGAAGGCATGGACCATTGTGATGACAAAGGTCATGAAGCATTGTGATGACTAGAGTCACGGAGCATTGTGATGACAGGGGTCATGGAGCATTGTGATGACAAGGGCATGGATCATTGTGATGACAGCGGCATGGAACATTGGTCTGACAATTTTCATGGATTATTGTGATGACAATGGGCATGGCACATTGTGATGACAAGGGCATGGAACATTGTGATGACAAGGTCATGTAGTATTGTGAAGACAGGTGTCAGGGAGCATTGTGATGACATATGTCATTGTCCATTGTGATGACAATGGCATGGAGCATTGTGATACCAAGTGTCACGGAGGATTGTGTTGACAAAGTTAATGGAGCATCTTGATCACAAGGGCTTGGGACATTGTGATGACAAGCGTCATGGAGCATTGTGCTGACAAGGGCATGGAGCAATGTGATGAGAGGTTTCATGTAGCATTGTGATGAAATGGCATGGAGCATTGTGATGCCAAGGGTCATGGAGCTTTGTGATGACAAAGGTCATGGACCATTTTGATGACAAGGTCGTGGTGCATTGTGATGAGAAGGGCAGGGAGCATTGTGATGACAGGGTCATGGAGCAAACTGATGAAAAGTTTCATGGAACATTTTGTTGACAGGGGTTATGGAACATTGTGATGTCAGGGGTAATGGAGCATTTTGATGAAAACGGTCATGGAGCATTCTGATGAAAAGGTTCATGGAGCATTGTGATTACAGGGGTTTTGAAGCATTGTGATGACAAGGTCATGGAGTATTGTGATGAGAAGGCAATGGAGCATTCTGATGACATGCGTCATGGAGCTTTGTGATGACAAGTACATGGAGCATTGTGATTGCAGGGGTCTTGGAGCATTGTGATGAAAAGGGAATGGATCATTGTGATGAAAAATGCATGGAGCCCTGTCATGACAGGTTGCAAGGAGCATACTGATGACAACAGTCAGGGAGCATTGTGATGATAAGTGTATTGAGCATTGTGATGACAAAGATCATGGAGCATTGTGATGAGAAATCCATGGATAATTGTGATGACCAGCCTCATGGGGCATTGTGTTGACAAGTGTTATGGAACATTGTGATCAGAAGGGTTTGGTGCATTGTGATGACAGAGGTCATTGAGCAGTTTGATTTCATTTTGATGACAATAGCATGAAGTATTATGGTGATGGACTCGGTGCATTGTGATGACAGGGTTCATGGAGCATTGAGATTAAAAGGGGCATGGAGCATTGTGATGAAAAATGCATGGAGCCTTGTCAGGACACTGTTCAAGGAGCATACTGATGATATGTGTCCGGGAGCATTGTGATGATAAGTGTATTGAGTATTGTGATGACAAATATCATGGAGCATTGTGATGAGAAGACCATGGATAATTGTGAGGACCAGGCTCATGGAGCTTTGTGATGAGAAAACCATGTATAATTGTGAGGACCAGGCTCATGGGGCATTGTGATGACAAGTGTTATGGAACATTGTGATCAGAAGGGTTGGTGCATTGTGATGACAGAGGTCATTGAGCATTTTGATTTCATTGTGATGACAATAGCACGAAATATTATGGTGATGGGCACGGTGCATTGTGATGACAGGGTTCATGGAGCATTGAGATGAAAAGGGGCATGGAGCATTGTGATTACAGAGGTGTTGGGGCATAGTGACCTCAAGGGCATGGAGCATTGTGATGTGAAAGCCATGGAGCATTCTGATGACATGCGTCATGGAGCTTTGTGATGACAAGTGAATGGAGCATTGTGATTACAGGGGTCTTGGAGCATTGTGATGACAAGGGTCATGGAGGCTTTTGATGACAAGGCCGTTGATCCTTGTGATGGCATTGGTCATGGAGCATTGTTATGACAGGGGTAATGGAGCATTGTGATGACAAGTGCATGGGGCATTGGTCTGAAAATTTTCATGGATTACTGTGATGAGAGTGGGCATGGGGCATTCTGATGACAAGGGCACGGAGCACTGTGATACATAGATCATGCAGGATTGTAATGTCAATGGCATGGAGCATTGTGATGAGAAGGGCATCGAGCATTGTGATGACAAGCGTCATGGAGATTTGGGATGAAAAGTGCATGGAGCGATGTGATGAGAGGGTTCATGGAGCATTGTGATGACAATGGAATGGAGCATTGTGATGCTAGGGTCATGGACATTTGTGATGATAAAGGTAATGGAGCATTTTGATGACAAAGGCGTGGTGCATTGTGATGAGAAGGGCAGGGAGCATTGTGATTACAGGGATCTTGGAGCATGTGATGACAAGTGCATGGAGCATTGTGATGAGAAGGTCATGGAGCATTTTGATGACATGCGTCAAGGATATTTGTGACGACAAGGGCATAGAGCATTGTGATTACAGGGGTCTTGGAGCAATGTGATGACAAGGGTCATGTAACCTGGATGACAAGGCCGTGGATCACTGTGATGGCAGGGGTCATGGAGCATTGTTATGACAGGGGTAATGGAGCATTGTGATGACAAGGGCATGGAACATTGGTCTGAAAATTTCATGGATTATTGTGATGAGATTCGGCATGGAACATTGTGATGACTAAGGCACGGAACACTGTGATACATGTGTCATGGAGGATTGTAATGACAAGCATCATGGAGCATTGTGCTGACAATGGCATGGAGCAATGTGATGAGAGGTTTCATGTAGCATTATGATGAAATGGCATGGAGCATTGTGATGCCAAGGGTCATGGAGTTTGTGATGACAAAGTTCATGGAGCATTTTGATGACAAGGTCGTGGTGCATTGTGATGAGAAGGGCAGGGAGCATTTTGATGACAGGGTCATGGAGCAATTTGATGAAAAGTATCATGGAATATTTTGATGACAGTGGTTATGGAACATTGTGATGTCAGGGGTCATGGAGGATTCTGATGAAAAGGGTCATGGAGCATTTTGATGGCAGGGATTATGGAACATTGTGATGTCAGGGTTCATGGAACATTGTGATGATAAGGTCATGTAGCATTGTCATGACACGGATCATGGAACATTGTGATGACAGGGGGGAGAGAGCATTTTAATGAGAAGTGCGTGGAGCATTGTGATGACAAGGTTTTTGGAGCACTGTAATGACAAGGATGTGGAGCATTGTGATGAAAAGTGCATGGCGCATTGTGATGACATGGGTTGTGGAGCCTTGTCCTCACATGCGCCTGGAGCACTGTGATGACAAGGGTCATGGAGCATTGTGCTGACAAAGGCATGGAGCATGGTGATGACAAAGGTCACAGAGCACTGTGATGAAAAGTTCATGGAGCATTGTGTTGAGAAAGGTCACAGAGCCCTGTGTGACGAGGACATGGACCATTGTGATGACAAATGTCATGAAGCCTTGTGATGAATGGAGTCACAGAACATTGAGATGACAGGGATCTTGGGGCACTGTGATGAGAAGACCATGGATAATTGTGATGATGAGCGTCATGGTGCATTGTGATGACAATGGTTATGGAACATTGTGATCACAAGGGTTTGGTGCATTTTGATGACAGAGGTCATGGAGCATATTGATTTCATTGTGATGAGAATAGCATGAAGCATTATGTTGATGGACATGGTGCATTGTGATGACAGGGTCATGGAGCAATTTGATGAAAAGGGTCATGGAACATTTTGATGACTGTGGTTATGGAACACTGTGATGTCAGGGGTCTTGGAGCATTGTGATGAAAAGGGTGATGGAACATTCTGATGACAGAGGATATGGAACATTTTGATGTCAGGGATCATGGGGCATTGTGATGATATGGCATGTGGCATTGTGATGACAGAGGACATGGAAAATTTTGATGACTGTGGTGAGGGAGTATTGTGATGACTACTGATGGAACATTGTGATATCAGTGGTGAGAAAGCATTTTGATGAGAAGTGCATGGAGCATTGTGATGACAAGGTTTATGGAGCATTGTGATGACAAGGCTGTGGAGCATTGTGTTGACAATTGCATGGCGCATTTTGATGACATGGGTCATGGAGCATTGTGCTGAGAAGCGCATGGAGCATTGTGATGACAAGGGTCATGGAGCATTGTGCTGACAAATTCATGGAACCTTGTGATGACAACGGTCACAGAGCATTGTGATGAAAAGTTCATGGAGCATTGTGGTGACAATGGTCACAGAGCCTTGTGATGACGAGGTTAAGTACCATTGTGATGACAAAGGTCATGAAGCATTGTGATGACTGGAGTCACCGTACATTGTGATGACAAGGGTATGGAGCATTCTGATGACAGGGGCATGGTGCATTGGTCTGACAAGTTTAATTGTTTATTGTGATGACAGTGGGCAAGGCACATTCTGATGAGAAGAGCATGGAGCATTGTGATGAGAAGGTCATGGAGTACTGTGAAGACAGGGGTCTGGGGGCATTGTGATGACATATGTCATTGTCCATTGTGATGACAATGGCATAGAGCATTGTGATTACAGGGCTGTTGGAGCATTGTGATGACAAGGGCATGGAGCATTGTGATGAGAAGGCCTCGGAGCATTCTGATGACATGCGTCATGAATCTTTGTGACAACAAGGGCATGGAAAATTGTGATTACAGGGGTCTTGGTGGACTGTGATGACAAGGGTCATGGAGCCTTGGATGACAAGGCCGTGGAACATTGTGATGGTAGTTTTCATGGAGCATTGTTATGACAGGGGTAATGGAGCATTGTGATGACAAGGGCATGGAACATTAGTCTGAAAATTTCATGTATTGTGATGAGATCCGTCATGGAGCATTTTGATGACTAGGGCACGGAACACTGTGATACATGTGTCATGGGGGATTGTAATGACAAGGGCATGGAGCATTGTGATGAGAAGAGTATCGATCATTGTGATGACAGGCGTCATGGAGCATTGTGCTGACAAGGGCATGGAGCAATGTGATGAGAGGTTTCATGTAGCATTGTGATGAAATGGCATGGAGCATTGTGATTCCAAGGGTCATGGAGCTTTGTGATGACAAAGGTCATGGAGCATTTTGATGACAAGGTCGTGGTGCACTGTGATGAGAAGGTCAGGGAACATTGTGATGACATGGTCATGGAGCAAATTGATGAAAAGTGTCATGGAATATTTTGATTACAGGGGTTATGGAACATTGTGATGTAAAGGTTCATGGAGCATTTTGATGAAAAGGTTCATGGAGCATTCTGATGAAAAGGTGCATGGAGCATTGTGATTACAGTGGTTTTGAAGCATTGTGATGACAAAGGCAAGGAGCAGTGTGATGAGAAGGCAATGGAGCATTCTGATGACATGTGTCATGGAGCTTTGTGATGACAAGGACATGGAGCATTGTGGTGACAAAGGTCACAGAGCCTTGTGTGACGAGGGAATGGACCATTGTGATGACAATGGTCATGAAGCATTGTGATGACTGGAGTCACGGAGCATTGTGATGAGAGGGGTCATGGAGCATTGTGATGACAAGGGCATGGTGCATTGTGCTGACAAAGGCATGGAGCATCGTGATGACAAGGGACAAAGAGCATTGTGATGAAAAGTTCATGGAGCATTGTGGTGACAAAGATCACAGAGCCTTGTGTGAAGAGGTCATGGATCATTGGTCTGACAAGTTTCATGGATTATTGTGATGACAGTGGGCATGGAGCATTGTGATGACAAGGTCATGGAGCATTGTGGTGACAAAGGTCACAGAGCCTTGTGTGACGAGGGCATGGACCATTGTGATGACAAAGGTCATGAAGCCTAGTGATGACTGGCTTCACGGATCATTGTGATGACAGGCGTCATGGAGCATTGTGATGACAAGGGCATGGAGCATTGTGATGACAGGGGCATGGAACATTGGTCTGACTAGTTACATTGATTATTGTGATGACAGTGGGCATGGCATATTGTGATGACAAGGGCATGGAACATTGTGATAACAAGGTCATGGAGTACTGTGATGACAGGTGTCAGGGAGCATTGTGATGACATACGTCATTGTCCATTGTGATGACAATGGCATGGAGCATTGTGATCCCAAGTGTCATGGAGGATAATGATGACAAAGGTAATGGAGCATTTTGATGACAAGGACTTGGGACATTGTGATGACAAGGTTCATGGAGCATTGTGATGACAAGGGCCATTGAGAATTTTGATGACAACGTCGTAAAGCATTGTGATGACAAGCGCATGGAGCCTGCTATGACAGGGGTCATAGAGCATTGCGATGACAAGTGCCTGGAGAATTGTGATGAAAAGATCATGTAACATTGTGATAAGAAGTGTCATGGAGCATTGTGATGACAAGGACTTGGAGAATTGTGATGACATGGGACATGGAGGATTGTGAAGACCAGGGCATGGAGCATTGTGATGGCAAGACCGTGGAGCATTGTGATGAGAAGATCACGGATAATTGTGATGACGAGCGTCATGGAGCACTGTAATAACAAGGGGCATGGAGCATTGTGATTACAGGGGAATTGGAGCATTGTGATGATAAGGGAATGGAGCATTGTGATTACAGGGGTTTTGGAACATTGTGATGTCAGGGGTCATGGAGCATTTTGATGAAAAGTGTCATGGAGCATTCTGATGAAAAGGTGCATGGAGCATTGTGATTACAGTGGTTTTGAAGCATTATGATGACATGCGTCTTGTAGCTTTGTGATGACAAGGGCATGGAGCATTGTGGTGAGAAAGGTCACAGAGCCATGTGTGATGAAGGCATGGACCATTGTGATGACAAAGGTCATGAAGCATTGTGATGACTAGAGTCACGGAGCATTGTGATGACAGGGGTCATGGAGCATTGTGATGACAAGGGCATGGATCATTGTGATGACAGCGGCATGGAACATTGGTCTGACAATTTTCATGGATTATTGTGATGACAATGGGCATGGCGCATTGTGATGACAAGGGCATGGAACATTGTGATGACAAGGTCATGTAGTATTGTGAAGACAGGTGTCAGGGAGCATTGTGATGACATATGTCATTGTCCATTGTGATGACAATGGCATGGAGCATTGTGATACCAAGTGTCACGGAGGATTGTGTTGACAAAGTTAATGGAGCATCTTGATCACAAGGGCTTGGGACATTGTGATGACAAGCGTCATGGAGCATTGTGCTGACAAGGGCATGGAGCAATGTGATGAGAGGTTTCATGTAGCATTGTGATGAAATGGCATGGAGCATTGTGATGCCAAGGGTCATGGAGCTTTGTGATGACAAAGGTCATGGACCATTTTGATGACAAGGTCGTGGTGCATTGTGATGAGAAGGGCAGGGAGCATTGTGATGACAGGGTCATGGAGCAAACTGATGAAAAGTTTCATGGAACATTTTGTTGACAGGGGTTATGGAACATTGTGATGTCAGGGGTAATGGAGCATTTTGATGAAAACGGTCATGGAGCATTCTGATGAAAAGGTTCATGGAGCATTGTGATTACAGGGGTTTTGAAGCATTGTGATGACAAGGTCATGGAGTATTGTGATGAGAAGGCAATGGAGCATTCTGATGACATGCGTCATGGAGCTTTGTGATGACAAGTACATGGAGCATTGTGATTGCAGGGGTCTTGGAGCATTGTGATGAAAAGGGAATGGATCATTGTGATGAAAAATGCATGGAGCCCTGTCATGACAGGTTGCAAGGAGCATACTGATGACAACAGTCAGGGAGCATTGTGATGATAAGTGTATTGAGCATTGTGATGACAAAGATCATGGAGCATTGTGATGAGAAATCCATGGATAATTGTGATGACCAGCCTCATGGGGCATTGTGTTGACAAGTGTTATGGAACATTGTGATCAGAAGGGTTTGGTGCATTGTGATGACAGAGGTCATTGAGCAGTTTGATTTCATTTTGATGACAATAGCATGAAGTATTATGGTGATGGACTCGGTGCATTGTGATGACAGGGTTCATGGAGCATTGAGATTAAAAGGGGCATGGAGCATTGTGATGAAAAATGCATGGAGCCTTGTCAGGACACTGTTCAAGGAGCATACTGATGATATGTGTCCGGGAGCATTGTGATGATAAGTGTATTGAGCATTGTGATGACAAATATCATGGAGCATTGTGATGAGAAGACCATGGATAATTGTGAGGACCAGGCTCATGGAGCTTTGTGATGAGAAAACCATGTATAATTGTGAGGACCAGGCTCATGGGGCATTGTGATGACAAGTGTTATGGAACATTGTGATCAGAAGGGTTGGTGCATTGTGATGACAGAGGTCATTGAGCATTTTGATTTCATTGTGATGACAATAGCACGAAATATTATGGTGATGGGCACGGTGCATTGTGATGACAGGGTTCATGGAGCATTGAGATGAAAAGGGGCATGGAGCATTGTGATTACAGAGGTGTTGGGGCATAGTGACCTCAAGGGCATGGAGCATTGTGATGTGAAAGCCATGGAGCATTCTGATGACATGCGTCATGGAGCTTTGTGATGACAAGTGAATGGAGCATTGTGATTACAGGGGTCTTGGAGCATTGTGATGACAAGGGTCATGGAGGCTTTTGATGACAAGGCCGTTGATCCTTGTGATGGCATTGGTCATGGAGCATTGTTATGACAGGGGTAATGGAGCATTGTGATGACAAGTGCATGGGGCATTGGTCTGAAAATTTTCATGGATTACTGTGATGAGAGTGGGCATGGGGCATTCTGATGACAAGGGCACGGAGCACTGTGATACATAGATCATGCAGGATTGTAATGTCAATGGCATGGAGCATTGTGATGAGAAGGGCATCGAGCATTGTGATGACAAGCGTCATGGAGATTTGGGATGAAAAGTGCATGGAGCGATGTGATGAGAGGGTTCATGGAGCATTGTGATGACAATGGAATGGAGCATTGTGATGCTAGGGTCATGGACATTTGTGATGATAAAGGTAATGGAGCATTTTGATGACAAAGGCGTGGTGCATTGTGATGAGAAGGGCAGGGAGCATTGTGATTACAGGGATCTTGGAGCATGTGATGACAAGTGCATGGAGCATTGTGATGAGAAGGTCATGGAGCATTTTGATGACATGCGTCAAGGATATTTGTGACGACAAGGGCATAGAGCATTGTGATTACAGGGGTCTTGGAGCAATGTGATGACAAGGGTCATGTAACCTGGATGACAAGGCCGTGGATCACTGTGATGGCAGGGGTCATGGAGCATTGTTATGACAGGGGTAATGGAGCATTGTGATGACAAGGGCATGGAACATTGGTCTGAAAATTTCATGGATTATTGTGATGAGATTCGGCATGGAACATTGTGATGACTAAGGCACGGAACACTGTGATACATGTGTCATGGAGGATTGTAATGACAAGCATCATGGAGCATTGTGCTGACAATGGCATGGAGCAATGTGATGAGAGGTTTCATGTAGCATTATGATGAAATGGCATGGAGCATTGTGATGCCAAGGGTCATGGAGTTTGTGATGACAAAGTTCATGGAGCATTTTGATGACAAGGTCGTGGTGCATTGTGATGAGAAGGGCAGGGAGCATTTTGATGACAGGGTCATGGAGCAATTTGATGAAAAGTATCATGGAATATTTTGATGACAGTGGTTATGGAACATTGTGATGTCAGGGGTCATGGAGGATTCTGATGAAAAGGGTCATGGAGCATTTTGATGGCAGGGATTATGGAACATTGTGATGTCAGGGTTCATGGAACATTGTGATGATAAGGTCATGTAGCATTGTCATGACACGGATCATGGAACATTGTGATGACAGGGGGGAGAGAGCATTTTAATGAGAAGTGCGTGGAGCATTGTGATGACAAGGTTTTTGGAGCACTGTAATGACAAGGATGTGGAGCATTGTGATGAAAAGTGCATGGCGCATTGTGATGACATGGGTTGTGGAGCCTTGTCCTCACATGCGCCTGGAGCACTGTGATGACAAGGGTCATGGAGCATTGTGCTGACAAAGGCATGGAGCATGGTGATGACAAAGGTCACAGAGCACTGTGATGAAAAGTTCATGGAGCATTGTGTTGAGAAAGGTCACAGAGCCCTGTGTGACGAGGACATGGACCATTGTGATGACAAATGTCATGAAGCCTTGTGATGAATGGAGTCACAGAACATTGAGATGACAGGGATCTTGGGGCACTGTGATGAGAAGACCATGGATAATTGTGATGATGAGCGTCATGGTGCATTGTGATGACAATGGTTATGGAACATTGTGATCACAAGGGTTTGGTGCATTTTGATGACAGAGGTCATGGAGCATATTGATTTCATTGTGATGAGAATAGCATGAAGCATTATGTTGATGGACATGGTGCATTGTGATGACAGGGTCATGGAGCAATTTGATGAAAAGGGTCATGGAACATTTTGATGACTGTGGTTATGGAACACTGTGATGTCAGGGGTCTTGGAGCATTGTGATGAAAAGGGTGATGGAACATTCTGATGACAGAGGATATGGAACATTTTGATGTCAGGGATCATGGGGCATTGTGATGATATGGCATGTGGCATTGTGATGACAGAGGACATGGAAAATTTTGATGACTGTGGTGAGGGAGTATTGTGATGACTACTGATGGAACATTGTGATATCAGTGGTGAGAAAGCATTTTGATGAGAAGTGCATGGAGCATTGTGATGACAAGGTTTATGGAGCATTGTGATGACAAGGCTGTGGAGCATTGTGTTGACAATTGCATGGCGCATTTTGATGACATGGGTCATGGAGCATTGTGCTGAGAAGCGCATGGAGCATTGTGATGACAAGGGTCATGGAGCATTGTGCTGACAAATTCATGGAACCTTGTGATGACAACGGTCACAGAGCATTGTGATGAAAAGTTCATGGAGCATTGTGGTGACAATGGTCACAGAGCCTTGTGATGACGAGGTTAAGTACCATTGTGATGACAAAGGTCATGAAGCATTGTGATGACTGGAGTCACCGTACATTGTGATGACAAGGGTATGGAGCATTCTGATGACAGGGGCATGGTGCATTGGTCTGACAAGTTTAATTGTTTATTGTGATGACAGTGGGCAAGGCACATTCTGATGAGAAGAGCATGGAGCATTGTGATGAGAAGGTCATGGAGTACTGTGAAGACAGGGGTCTGGGGGCATTGTGATGACATATGTCATTGTCCATTGTGATGACAATGGCATAGAGCATTGTGATTACAGGGCTGTTGGAGCATTGTGATGACAAGGGCATGGAGCATTGTGATGAGAAGGCCTCGGAGCATTCTGATGACATGCGTCATGAATCTTTGTGACGACAAGGGCATGGAAAATTGTGATTACAGGGGTCTTGGTGGACTGTGATGACAAGGGTCATGGAGCCTTGGATGACAAGGCCGTGGAACATTGTGATGGTAGTTTTCATGGAGCATTGTTATGACAGGGGTAATGGAGCATTGTGATGACAAGGGCATGGAACATTAGTCTGAAAATTTCATGTATTGTGATGAGATCCGTCATGGAGCATTTTGATGACTAGGGCACGGAACACTGTGATACATGTGTCATGGGGGATTGTAATGACAAGGGCATGGAGCATTGTGATGAGAAGAGTATCG
Source organism: Hyperoodon ampullatus (assembly GCF_949752795.1). Lineage (NCBI taxonomy): Eukaryota > Metazoa > Chordata > Mammalia > Artiodactyla > Ziphiidae > Hyperoodon > Hyperoodon ampullatus. The sequence goes on from NW_027641092.1 coordinate 1,202,850, forward strand.
ATCATTGTGATGACAGGCGTCATGGAGCATTGTGCTGACAAGGGCATGGAGCAATGTGATGAGAGGTTTCATGTAGCATTGTGATGAAATGGCATGGAGCATTGTGATTCCAAGGGTCATGGAGCTTTGTGATGACAAAGGTCATGGAGCATTTTGATGACAAGGTCGTGGTGCACTGTGATGAGAAGGTCAGGGAACATTGTGATGACATGGTCATGGAGCAAATTGATGAAAAGTGTCATGGAATATTTTGATTACAGGGGTTATGGAACATTGTGATGTAAAGGTTCATGGAGCATTTTGATGAAAAGGTTCATGGAGCATTCTGATGAAAAGGTGCATGGAGCATTGTGATTACAGTGGTTTTGAAGCATTGTGATGACAAAGGCAAGGAGCAGTGTGATGAGAAGGCAATGGAGCATTCTGATGACATGTGTCATGGAGCTTTGTGATGACAAGGACATGGAGCATTGTGGTGACAAAGGTCACAGAGCCTTGTGTGACGAGGGAATGGACCATTGTGATGACAATGGTCATGAAGCATTGTGATGACTGGAGTCACGGAGCATTGTGATGAGAGGGGTCATGGAGCATTGTGATGACAAGGGCATGGTGCATTGTGCTGACAAAGGCATGGAGCATCGTGATGACAAGGGACAAAGAGCATTGTGATGAAAAGTTCATGGAGCATTGTGGTGACAAAGATCACAGAGCCTTGTGTGAAGAGGTCATGGATCATTGGTCTGACAAGTTTCATGGATTATTGTGATGACAGTGGGCATGGAGCATTGTGATGACAAGGTCATGGAGCATTGTGGTGACAAAGGTCACAGAGCCTTGTGTGACGAGGGCATGGACCATTGTGATGACAAAGGTCATGAAGCCTAGTGATGACTGGCTTCACGGATCATTGTGATGACAGGCGTCATGGAGCATTGTGATGACAAGGGCATGGAGCATTGTGATGACAGGGGCATGGAACATTGGTCTGACTAGTTACATTGATTATTGTGATGACAGTGGGCATGGCATATTGTGATGACAAGGGCATGGAACATTGTGATAACAAGGTCATGGAGTACTGTGATGACAGGTGTCAGGGAGCATTGTGATGACATACGTCATTGTCCATTGTGATGACAATGGCATGGAGCATTGTGATCCCAAGTGTCATGGAGGATAATGATGACAAAGGTAATGGAGCATTTTGATGACAAGGACTTGGGACATTGTGATGACAAGGTTCATGGAGCATTGTGATGACAAGGGCCATTGAGAATTTTGATGACAACGTCGTAAAGCATTGTGATGACAAGCGCATGGAGCCTGCTATGACAGGGGTCATAGAGCATTGCGATGACAAGTGCCTGGAGAATTGTGATGAAAAGATCATGTAACATTGTGATAAGAAGTGTCATGGAGCATTGTGATGACAAGGACTTGGAGAATTGTGATGACATGGGACATGGAGGATTGTGAAGACCAGGGCATGGAGCATTGTGATGGCAAGACCGTGGAGCATTGTGATGAGAAGATCACGGATAATTGTGATGACGAGCGTCATGGAGCACTGTAATAACAAGGGGCATGGAGCATTGTGATTACAGGGGAATTGGAGCATTGTGATGATAAGGGAATGGAGCATTGTGATTACAGGGGTTTTGGAACATTGTGATGTCAGGGGTCATGGAGCATTTTGATGAAAAGTGTCATGGAGCATTCTGATGAAAAGGTGCATGGAGCATTGTGATTACAGTGGTTTTGAAGCATTATGATGACATGCGTCTTGTAGCTTTGTGATGACAAGGGCATGGAGCATTGTGGTGAGAAAGGTCACAGAGCCATGTGTGATGAAGGCATGGACCATTGTGATGACAAAGGTCATGAAGCATTGTGATGACTAGAGTCACGGAGCATTGTGATGACAGGGGTCATGGAGCATTGTGATGACAAGGGCATGGATCATTGTGATGACAGCGGCATGGAACATTGGTCTGACAATTTTCATGGATTATTGTGATGACAATGGGCATGGCGCATTGTGATGACAAGGGCATGGAACATTGTGATGACAAGGTCATGTAGTATTGTGAAGACAGGTGTCAGGGAGCATTGTGATGACATATGTCATTGTCCATTGTGATGACAATGGCATGGAGCATTGTGATACCAAGTGTCACGGAGGATTGTGTTGACAAAGTTAATGGAGCATCTTGATCACAAGGGCTTGGGACATTGTGATGACAAGCGTCATGGAGCATTGTGCTGACAAGGGCATGGAGCAATGTGATGAGAGGTTTCATGTAGCATTGTGATGAAATGGCATGGAGCATTGTGATGCCAAGGGTCATGGAGCTTTGTGATGACAAAGGTCATGGACCATTTTGATGACAAGGTCGTGGTGCATTGTGATGAGAAGGGCAGGGAGCATTGTGATGACAGGGTCATGGAGCAAACTGATGAAAAGTTTCATGGAACATTTTGTTGACAGGGGTTATGGAACATTGTGATGTCAGGGGTAATGGAGCATTTTGATGAAAACGGTCATGGAGCATTCTGATGAAAAGGTTCATGGAGCATTGTGATTACAGGGGTTTTGAAGCATTGTGATGACAAGGTCATGGAGTATTGTGATGAGAAGGCAATGGAGCATTCTGATGACATGCGTCATGGAGCTTTGTGATGACAAGTACATGGAGCATTGTGATTGCAGGGGTCTTGGAGCATTGTGATGAAAAGGGAATGGATCATTGTGATGAAAAATGCATGGAGCCCTGTCATGACAGGTTGCAAGGAGCATACTGATGACAACAGTCAGGGAGCATTGTGATGATAAGTGTATTGAGCATTGTGATGACAAAGATCATGGAGCATTGTGATGAGAAATCCATGGATAATTGTGATGACCAGCCTCATGGGGCATTGTGTTGACAAGTGTTATGGAACATTGTGATCAGAAGGGTTTGGTGCATTGTGATGACAGAGGTCATTGAGCAGTTTGATTTCATTTTGATGACAATAGCATGAAGTATTATGGTGATGGACTCGGTGCATTGTGATGACAGGGTTCATGGAGCATTGAGATTAAAAGGGGCATGGAGCATTGTGATGAAAAATGCATGGAGCCTTGTCAGGACACTGTTCAAGGAGCATACTGATGATATGTGTCCGGGAGCATTGTGATGATAAGTGTATTGAGCATTGTGATGACAAATATCATGGAGCATTGTGATGAGAAGACCATGGATAATTGTGAGGACCAGGCTCATGGAGCTTTGTGATGAGAAAACCATGTATAATTGTGAGGACCAGGCTCATGGGGCATTGTGATGACAAGTGTTATGGAACATTGTGATCAGAAGGGTTGGTGCATTGTGATGACAGAGGTCATTGAGCATTTTGATTTCATTGTGATGACAATAGCACGAAATATTATGGTGATGGGCACGGTGCATTGTGATGACAGGGTTCATGGAGCATTGAGATGAAAAGGGGCATGGAGCATTGTGATTACAGAGGTGTTGGGGCATAGTGACCTCAAGGGCATGGAGCATTGTGATGTGAAAGCCATGGAGCATTCTGATGACATGCGTCATGGAGCTTTGTGATGACAAGTGAATGGAGCATTGTGATTACAGGGGTCTTGGAGCATTGTGATGACAAGGGTCATGGAGGCTTTTGATGACAAGGCCGTTGATCCTTGTGATGGCATTGGTCATGGAGCATTGTTATGACAGGGGTAATGGAGCATTGTGATGACAAGTGCATGGGGCATTGGTCTGAAAATTTTCATGGATTACTGTGATGAGAGTGGGCATGGGGCATTCTGATGACAAGGGCACGGAGCACTGTGATACATAGATCATGCAGGATTGTAATGTCAATGGCATGGAGCATTGTGATGAGAAGGGCATCGAGCATTGTGATGACAAGCGTCATGGAGATTTGGGATGAAAAGTGCATGGAGCGATGTGATGAGAGGGTTCATGGAGCATTGTGATGACAATGGAATGGAGCATTGTGATGCTAGGGTCATGGACATTTGTGATGATAAAGGTAATGGAGCATTTTGATGACAAAGGCGTGGTGCATTGTGATGAGAAGGGCAGGGAGCATTGTGATTACAGGGATCTTGGAGCATGTGATGACAAGTGCATGGAGCATTGTGATGAGAAGGTCATGGAGCATTTTGATGACATGCGTCAAGGATATTTGTGACGACAAGGGCATAGAGCATTGTGATTACAGGGGTCTTGGAGCAATGTGATGACAAGGGTCATGTAACCTGGATGACAAGGCCGTGGATCACTGTGATGGCAGGGGTCATGGAGCATTGTTATGACAGGGGTAATGGAGCATTGTGATGACAAGGGCATGGAACATTGGTCTGAAAATTTCATGGATTATTGTGATGAGATTCGGCATGGAACATTGTGATGACTAAGGCACGGAACACTGTGATACATGTGTCATGGAGGATTGTAATGACAAGCATCATGGAGCATTGTGCTGACAATGGCATGGAGCAATGTGATGAGAGGTTTCATGTAGCATTATGATGAAATGGCATGGAGCATTGTGATGCCAAGGGTCATGGAGTTTGTGATGACAAAGTTCATGGAGCATTTTGATGACAAGGTCGTGGTGCATTGTGATGAGAAGGGCAGGGAGCATTTTGATGACAGGGTCATGGAGCAATTTGATGAAAAGTATCATGGAATATTTTGATGACAGTGGTTATGGAACATTGTGATGTCAGGGGTCATGGAGGATTCTGATGAAAAGGGTCATGGAGCATTTTGATGGCAGGGATTATGGAACATTGTGATGTCAGGGTTCATGGAACATTGTGATGATAAGGTCATGTAGCATTGTCATGACACGGATCATGGAACATTGTGATGACAGGGGGGAGAGAGCATTTTAATGAGAAGTGCGTGGAGCATTGTGATGACAAGGTTTTTGGAGCACTGTAATGACAAGGATGTGGAGCATTGTGATGAAAAGTGCATGGCGCATTGTGATGACATGGGTTGTGGAGCCTTGTCCTCACATGCGCCTGGAGCACTGTGATGACAAGGGTCATGGAGCATTGTGCTGACAAAGGCATGGAGCATGGTGATGACAAAGGTCACAGAGCACTGTGATGAAAAGTTCATGGAGCATTGTGTTGAGAAAGGTCACAGAGCCCTGTGTGACGAGGACATGGACCATTGTGATGACAAATGTCATGAAGCCTTGTGATGAATGGAGTCACAGAACATTGAGATGACAGGGATCTTGGGGCACTGTGATGAGAAGACCATGGATAATTGTGATGATGAGCGTCATGGTGCATTGTGATGACAATGGTTATGGAACATTGTGATCACAAGGGTTTGGTGCATTTTGATGACAGAGGTCATGGAGCATATTGATTTCATTGTGATGAGAATAGCATGAAGCATTATGTTGATGGACATGGTGCATTGTGATGACAGGGTCATGGAGCAATTTGATGAAAAGGGTCATGGAACATTTTGATGACTGTGGTTATGGAACACTGTGATGTCAGGGGTCTTGGAGCATTGTGATGAAAAGGGTGATGGAACATTCTGATGACAGAGGATATGGAACATTTTGATGTCAGGGATCATGGGGCATTGTGATGATATGGCATGTGGCATTGTGATGACAGAGGACATGGAAAATTTTGATGACTGTGGTGAGGGAGTATTGTGATGACTACTGATGGAACATTGTGATATCAGTGGTGAGAAAGCATTTTGATGAGAAGTGCATGGAGCATTGTGATGACAAGGTTTATGGAGCATTGTGATGACAAGGCTGTGGAGCATTGTGTTGACAATTGCATGGCGCATTTTGATGACATGGGTCATGGAGCATTGTGCTGAGAAGCGCATGGAGCATTGTGATGACAAGGGTCATGGAGCATTGTGCTGACAAATTCATGGAACCTTGTGATGACAACGGTCACAGAGCATTGTGATGAAAAGTTCATGGAGCATTGTGGTGACAATGGTCACAGAGCCTTGTGATGACGAGGTTAAGTACCATTGTGATGACAAAGGTCATGAAGCATTGTGATGACTGGAGTCACCGTACATTGTGATGACAAGGGTATGGAGCATTCTGATGACAGGGGCATGGTGCATTGGTCTGACAAGTTTAATTGTTTATTGTGATGACAGTGGGCAAGGCACATTCTGATGAGAAGAGCATGGAGCATTGTGATGAGAAGGTCATGGAGTACTGTGAAGACAGGGGTCTGGGGGCATTGTGATGACATATGTCATTGTCCATTGTGATGACAATGGCATAGAGCATTGTGATTACAGGGCTGTTGGAGCATTGTGATGACAAGGGCATGGAGCATTGTGATGAGAAGGCCTCGGAGCATTCTGATGACATGCGTCATGAATCTTTGTGACGACAAGGGCATGGAAAATTGTGATTACAGGGGTCTTGGTGGACTGTGATGACAAGGGTCATGGAGCCTTGGATGACAAGGCCGTGGAACATTGTGATGGTAGTTTTCATGGAGCATTGTTATGACAGGGGTAATGGAGCATTGTGATGACAAGGGCATGGAACATTAGTCTGAAAATTTCATGTATTGTGATGAGATCCGTCATGGAGCATTTTGATGACTAGGGCACGGAACACTGTGATACATGTGTCATGGGGGATTGTAATGACAAGGGCATGGAGCATTGTGATGAGAAGAGTATCGATCATTGTGATGACAGGCGTCATGGAGCATTGTGCTGACAAGGGCATGGAGCAATGTGATGAGAGGTTTCATGTAGCATTGTGATGAAATGGCATGGAGCATTGTGATTCCAAGGGTCATGGAGCTTTGTGATGACAAAGGTCATGGAGCATTTTGATGACAAGGTCGTGGTGCACTGTGATGAGAAGGTCAGGGAACATTGTGATGACATGGTCATGGAGCAAATTGATGAAAAGTGTCATGGAATATTTTGATTACAGGGGTTATGGAACATTGTGATGTAAAGGTTCATGGAGCATTTTGATGAAAAGGTTCATGGAGCATTCTGATGAAAAGGTGCATGGAGCATTGTGATTACAGTGGTTTTGAAGCATTGTGATGACAAAGGCAAGGAGCAGTGTGATGAGAAGGCAATGGAGCATTCTGATGACATGTGTCATGGAGCTTTGTGATGACAAGGACATGGAGCATTGTGGTGACAAAGGTCACAGAGCCTTGTGTGACGAGGGAATGGACCATTGTGATGACAATGGTCATGAAGCATTGTGATGACTGGAGTCACGGAGCATTGTGATGAGAGGGGTCATGGAGCATTGTGATGACAAGGGCATGGTGCATTGTGCTGACAAAGGCATGGAGCATCGTGATGACAAGGGACAAAGAGCATTGTGATGAAAAGTTCATGGAGCATTGTGGTGACAAAGATCACAGAGCCTTGTGTGAAGAGGTCATGGATCATTGGTCTGACAAGTTTCATGGATTATTGTGATGACAGTGGGCATGGAGCATTGTGATGACAAGGTCATGGAGCATTGTGGTGACAAAGGTCACAGAGCCTTGTGTGACGAGGGCATGGACCATTGTGATGACAAAGGTCATGAAGCCTAGTGATGACTGGCTTCACGGATCATTGTGATGACAGGCGTCATGGAGCATTGTGATGACAAGGGCATGGAGCATTGTGATGACAGGGGCATGGAACATTGGTCTGACTAGTTACATTGATTATTGTGATGACAGTGGGCATGGCATATTGTGATGACAAGGGCATGGAACATTGTGATAACAAGGTCATGGAGTACTGTGATGACAGGTGTCAGGGAGCATTGTGATGACATACGTCATTGTCCATTGTGATGACAATGGCATGGAGCATTGTGATCCCAAGTGTCATGGAGGATAATGATGACAAAGGTAATGGAGCATTTTGATGACAAGGACTTGGGACATTGTGATGACAAGGTTCATGGAGCATTGTGAGGACAAGGGCCATTGAGAATTTTGATGACAACGTCGTAAAGCATTGTGATGACAAGCGCATGGAGCCTGCTATGACAGGGGTCATAGAGCATTGCGATGACAAGTGCCTGGAGAATTGTGATGAAAAGATCATGTAACATTGTGATAAGAAGTGTCATGGAGCATTGTGATGACAAGGACTTGGAGAATTGTGATGACATGGGACATGGAGGATTGTGAAGACCAGGGCATGGAGCATTGTGATGGCAAGACCGTGGAGCATTGTGATGAGAAGATCACGGATAATTGTGATGACGAGCGTCATGGAGCACTGTAATAACAAGGGGCATGGAGCATTGTGATTACAGGGGAATTGGAGCATTGTGATGATAAGGGAATGGAGCATTGTGATTACAGGGGTTTTGGAACATTGTGATGTCAGGGGTCATGGAGCATTTTGATGAAAAGTGTCATGGAGCATTCTGATGAAAAGGTGCATGGAGCATTGTGATTACAGTGGTTTTGAAGCATTATGATGACATGCGTCTTGTAGCTTTGTGATGACAAGGGCATGGAGCATTGTGGTGAGAAAGGTCACAGAGCCATGTGTGATGAAGGCATGGACCATTGTGATGACAAAGGTCATGAAGCATTGTGATGACTAGAGTCACGGAGCATTGTGATGACAGGGATCATGGAGCATTGTGATGACAAGGGCATGGATCATTGTGATGACAGCGGCATGGAACATTGGTCTGACAATTTTCATGGATTATTGTGATGACAATGGGCATGGCGCATTGTGATGACAAGGGCATGGAACATTGTGATGACAAGGTCATGTAGTATTGTGAAGACAGGTGTCAGGGAGCATTGTGATGACATATGTCATTGTCCATTGTGATGACAATGGCATGGAGCATTGTGATACCAAGTGTCACGGAGGATTGTGTTGACAAAGTTAATGGAGCATCTTGATCACAAGGGCTTGGGACATTGTGATGACAATGGACATGGAGCATTGTGATGACAAGGGTATGGAGCATTGTGATGAGAAGGGCCATTGAGAATTTTGATGACAACGTTGTGAAGCATTATGATGACAAACGCATGGAGCTTGCTATAAGAGTAGTCATAGAGCATTGTGATGACAAGTGCATGGAGAATTGTGATGACAAGTTCATGTAACATTGTGATAAGAAGTGTCATGGAGCATTGTGATGACAAAGACGTGGAGAATTGTGATGACATGGGACATGGAGCATTGTGATGAGAGGGGTCATGGAGCAATGTGATGACAAGGGTCATGGAGCATTGTGAATGGAAGGTCATGGAGCATTGGGCTGAAAATGTTCATGGAGTATTGTGATGACAGGGGTCAAGGAGCATTGTGATGACAAGGGAATGGAGCATTGTGATGACAAGGTCCTGGAGCAGTGCGATGAGAAAACCATGGAGTCTTGTGATGACAAGTCTCACCGAGCATTCTGATGAATAGGGGCATGGAGCACTGTGATTACAGGGGTCTTGGAGCATTGTGATTAGAAGGGCGTGGAGCATTTTGATGAGAAGTCCATGTAGCATTCTGATGACATGGGTCATAGATCTTTGTGAAGACAAGGACATGGAGCATTGTGATTACAAGGGTCTTGGAGCATTGTGATGAAAAGGGCAATGGAGCCTTGGATGACAAGGCCGTGGAACATTGTGTTGGCAGGGGTCATGGAGCTTTGTTACGACATGGATAATGGAGCATTTTGATGACAAGTGCATGGAACATTGGTCTGAAAATTTCATGTATTATTGTGATGAGATTCGGCATGGAGCATTGTGATGACTAGGGCACGGAACACTGTGATACATGTGTCATGGAGGATTGTAATGACAAGGGCATGGAGCATTGTGATGAGAAGAGTAACGAGCATTGTGATGACAAGTGTCATGGAGCATTGTGCTGACAAGGGCATGGAGCAATGGGATGAGAAGTTCCATGTAGCATTGTGATGAAATGGCATGGAGCATTGTGATGCCAAGGGTCATGGAGCTTTGTGATGACAAAGGTCATGGAGCATTTTGATGACAGGGTTGTGGTGCATTGTGGTGAGAAAGGCAGTGATCATTGTGATGACAGGGTCATGGAGCAAATTTATGAAAAGTGTAATGGAACATTTTGATGACAGTGGTTATGAAATATTGTGATGTCAGGGGTCATGGAGCATTTTGATGAAAAGGGTCATGGAGCATTCTGATGAAAAGGTGCATGGAGCATTGTGATTACAGGTGTTTTGAAGCATTGTGATGACAAGGGCATGGAGCATTGTGATGAGAAGGAAATGGAGCATTCTGATGACATGCGTCATGGAGCTTTGTGATGACAAGGACATGGAGCATTGTGATTACAGGGGTCTTGGAGCATAGTGATGAAAATTGCATGGATCATTGTGATGACAAGCGTCATGGGACACTGTGATGACAAGTGTTATGGAACATTTTGATCAAAAGCGTTTGGAGCATTGTGATGACTGAGGTCATTGAGCATTTCGATTTCATTGTGATGACAATAGCATGAAATATTATGGTGATGGGCACGGTGCAACGTGATGACAGGGTTCATGGTGCATTGAGATTAAAATGGGCAGGGAGCATTGTCATTACCGGTGTGTTGGAACATTGTGATTACATGCACATGGATCATTGTGATGAGAAGGCCATGGAGCATTCTGATGACATGCGTCATGGAGCTTTGTGATGACAGGTGCATGGAGCATTGTGATTACAGGGGTCTTGGAGCATTTTGATTACAAGGGTCATCGAGGCTTCTGATGACAAGGCCGTGGAACCTTGTGATGGCAGGGGTCATGGAGCATTGTTATGACACGTGTAATGGAGCTTTGTGATGACAAGGGAATGGGGCATTGGCCTGAAAATTTTCATGGATTATTGTGATGAGAGTGTGCATGGAGCATTGTGATGACAAGGGCACAGAACACTGTGATACATAGATCATGCAGGATTGTAATGACAAGTGCATGGAGCAATGTGATGAGAGGGTTCATGGAGCATTGTGATGACAATGGAATGGAGCATTGTGATGCCAAGGGTCATGGACTTTGTGATGACAAAGATCATGGAGCATTTTGATGACAAGGGCGTGGTGCATTGTGATGAGAAGGGCAGGAAGCATTGTGATGACAGGGTCATGGAGCAAATTGATGAAAAGTGTCATGGAACATTTTGATGACAGGGGTTATGGAACATTGTGATGTCAGGTGTCATGGAGCATTGTGATGATAAGGGCATGTAGCATTGTTATGACAGGGGTCATGGAACACTGTAATGACAGGGGTGAGGGAGTATTGTGATGACTAGTGATGGAACATTGTGATATCAGTGATGAGAGAGCATTTAGAGGAGAAGTGCATGGAGCATTGTGATGAGAAGTTTTATGGAGCACAGCGATGAAAAGGATGTGGAGCATTGTGATGAATAATGTCATGGAGCCTTGTGATGACAAGGCCGTGGAACATTGTGATGGCACGGGTCATGGAGCATTGTTATGACAGGTGTAATGGAGCATTGTGATGACAAGGGAATGGAGCATTGTGATGACAAGTGCATGGTGCATTTTGATGACATGGGTTATGGAGCATTGTGCTGACACACGCATCGAGCACTGTGATGAGAAGGGTCATGAGCATTGTGGTGACAAAGGCATGGAGAATTTTGATGACAAGGGACACAGAGCATTGTGATGAAATATTCATGGAGCATTCTGATGACATGTGTCATGGATCTTTGTGATGACAGGAGCATGGAGCTCTGTGATAACAGGGGTCTTGGAGCATTTTCATGAAAAGGGAATGGATCATTGTGATGAAAAATGCATGGATCCTTGTCATGACAGTGTTCAAGGAGCATACTGATGACAAGTGTCAGCGAACATTGTGATGCCAAGTGTATTGAGCATTGTGGTGACAAACGTCATGGTTCATTGTGATGAGAAGACCTTGCATAATTGTGATGACGAGCGTCATGGGGCATGTGATGACAAGTGTTATGGAACATTGTGATCAGAAGGGTTTGGAGCATTGTGATGACAGAGGACATGGAGCATTTTGATTTCATTGTGATGACAATAGCATGAATCATTATGATGATGGGCATGGTGCATTGTGATGACAGTGTTCATGGAGCATTGAGATGGAAAGTGCCATGGAGAATTGTGATTACAGAGGTCTTCGAGCATTGTGATGACAAGGGTCATGGAGCCATGTGATGACAAGGCTGTGGAACATTGTGATGAGGGATTTCATTGAGCAATGTGATGACAATGGCATGGAGCATTGTGATGCCAAGGGTCATGGAGCTTTGTGATGACAAATGCCATGGGGCATTTTGATGACAAGGGCGTGGTGCATTGTGATGAGAAGGGCAGGGAGCATTGTGATGACAGGGTAATGGAGCAATTTGAATAAAAGGGTCTTGGAATATTTTGATGACGGGGGTTATGGAACATTGTTATCAGAAGTGTTTGGAGAATTGTGATGACAGAGGACATGGAGCATTTTGATTTCATTGTGATGACAATAGCATGAATCATTATGATGATGGGCATGTTGCATTGCGATGACAGTGTTCATGGAGCACTGAGATGAAAAGTGGCATGGAGAATTGTGATTACAGAGTTCTTGGTGCATTGTGATGACAAGGGTCATGGAGCCATGTGATGACAAAGGCCGTGGAACATTGTGATGGCAGGGGTCATGGAGCATTGTTATGACAGGTGTAATGGAGCATTGTGATGACAAGGGCATGGAGCAATGTGATGAGAGGTTTCATGTAGCATTGTGATGAAATGGCATGGAGCATTGTGATTCCAAGGGTCATGGAGCTTTGTGATGACAAAGGTCATGGAGCATTTTGATGACAAGGTCGTGGTGCACTGTGATGAGAAGGTCAGGGAACATAGTGATGACATGGTCATGGAGCAAATTGATGAAAAGTGTCATGGAATATTTTGATGACAGGGGTTATGGAACATTGTGATGTCAGGGATCATGAAGCATTGTGATGAAATGGGTCATGGAGCATTCTGATGAAAAGGTGCATGGAGCATTGTGATTACAGTGGTTTTGAAGCATTGTGATGACAAAGGCAAGGAGCAGTGTGATGAGAAGGCAATGGAGCATTCTGATGACATGTGTCATGGAGCTTTGTGATGACAAGGACATGGAACATTGTGGTGACAAAGGTCACAGAGCCTTGTGTGACGAGGGAATGGACCATTGTGATGACAATGGTCATGAAGCATTGTGATGACTGGAGTCACGGAGCATTGTGATGAGAGGGGTCATGGAGCATTGTGATGACAAGGGCATGGTGCATTGTGCTGACAAAGGCATGGAGCATCGTGATGACAAGGGACAAAGAGCATTGTGATGAAAAGTTCATGGAGCATTGTGGTGACAAAGATCACAGAGCCTTGTGTGAAGAGGTCATGGATCATTGGTCTGACAAGTTTCATGGATTATTGTGATGACAGTGGGCATGGAGCATTGTGATGACAAGGTCATGGAGCATTGTGGTGACAAAGGTCACAGAGCCTTGTGTGCCGAGGGCATGGACCATTGTGATGACAAAGGTCATGAAGCCTAGTGATGACTGGCTTCACGGATCATTGTGATGACAGGCGTCATGGAGCATTGTGAAGACAAGGGCATGGAGCATTGTGATGACAGGGGTATGGAACATTGGTCTGACTAGTTACATTGATTATTGTGATGACAGTGGGCATGGCATATTGTGATGACAAGGGCATGGAACATTGTGATAACAAGGTCATGGAGTACTGTGATGACAGGTGTCAGGGAGCATTGTGATGACATACGTCATTGTGCATTGTGATGACAATGGCATGGAGCATTGTGATCCCAAGTGTCATGGAGGATAATGATGACAAAGGTAATGGAGCATTTTGATGACAAGGACTTGGGACATTGTGATGACAAGGTTCATGGAGCATTGTGATGACAAGGGCCATTGAGAATTTTGATGACAACGTCGTAAAGCATTGTGATGACAAGCGCATGGAGCCTGCTATGACAGGGGTCATAGAGCATTGCGATGACAAGTGCCTGGAGAATTGTGATGAAAAGATCATGTAACATTGTGATAAGAAGTGTCATGGAGCATTGTGATGACAAGGACTTGGAGAATTGTGATGACATGGGACATGGAGGATTGTGAAGACCAGGGCATGGAGCATTGTGATGGCAAGACCGTGGAGCATTGTGATGAGAAGATCACGGATAATTGTGATGACGAGCGTCATGGAGCACTGTAATAACAAGGGGCATGGAGCATTGTGATTACAGGGGAATTGGAGCATTGTGATGATAAGGGAATGGAGCATTGTGATTACAGGGGTTTTGGAACATTGTGATGTCAGGGGTCATGGAGCATTTTGATGAAAAGTGTCATGGAGCATTCTGATGAAAAGGTGCATGGAGCATTGTGATTACAGTGGTTTTGAAGCATTATGATGACATGCGTCTTGTAGCTTTGTGATGACAAGGGCATGGAGCATTGTGGTGAGAAAGGTCACAGAGCCATGTGTGATGAAGGCATGGACCATTGTGATGACAAAGGTCATGAAGCATTGTGATGACTAGAGTCACGGAGCATTGTGATGACAGGGGTCATGGAGCATTGTGATGACAAGGGCATGGATCATTGTGATGACAGCGGCATGGAACATTGGTCTGACAATTTTCATGGATTATTGTGATGACAATGGGCATGGCGCATTGTGATGACAAGGGCATGGAACATTGTGATGACAAGGTCATGTAGTATTGTGAAGACAGGTGTCAGGGAGCATTGTGATGACATATGTCATTGTCCATTGTGATGACAATGGCATGGAGCATTGTGATACCAAGTGTCACGGAGGATTGTGTTGACAAAGTTAATGGAGCATCTTGATCACAAGGGCTTGGGACATTGTGATGACAATGGACATGGAGCATTGTGATGACAAGGGTATGGAGCATTGTGATGAGAAGGGCCATTGAGAATTTTGATGACAACGTTGTGAAGCATTATGATGACAAACGCATGGAGCTTGCTATAAGAGTAGTCATAGAGCATTGTGATGACAAGTGCATGGAGAATTGTGATGACAAGTTCATGTAACATTGTGATAAGAAGTGTCATGGAGCATTGTGATGACAAAGACGTGGAGAATTGTGATGACATGGGACATGGAGCATTGTGATGAGAGGGGTCATGGAGCAATGTGATGACAAGGGTCATGGAGCATTGTGAATGGAAGGTCATGGAGCATTGGGCTGAAAATGTTCATGGAGTATTGTGATGACAGGGGTCAAGGAGCATTGTGATGACAAGGGAATGGAGCATTGTGATGACAAGGTCCTGGAGCAGTGCGATGAGAAAACCATGGAGTCTTGTGATGACAAGTCTCACCGAGCATTCTGATGAATAGGGGCATGGAGCACTGTGATTACAGGGGTCTTGGAGCATTGTGATTAGAAGGGCGTGGAGCATTTTGATGAGAAGTCCATGTAGCATTCTGATGACATGGGTCATAGATCTTTGTGAAGACAAGGACATGGAGCATTGTGATTACAAGGGTCTTGGAGCATTGTGATGAAAAGGGCAATGGAGCCTTGGATGACAAGGCCGTGGAACATTGTGTTGGCAGGGGTCATGGAGCTTTGTTACGACATGGATAATGGAGCATTTTGATGACAAGTGCATGGAACATTGGTCTGAAAATTTCATGTATTATTGTGATGAGATTCGGCATGGAGCATTGTGATGACTAGGGCACGGAACACTGTGATACATGTGTCATGGAGGATTGTAATGACAAGGGCATGGAGCATTGTGATGAGAAGAGTAACGAGCATTGTGATGACAAGTGTCATGGAGCATTGTGCTGACAAGGGCATGGAGCAATGGGATGAGAAGTTTCATGTAGCATTGTGATGAAATGGCATGGAGCATTGTGATGCCAAGGGTCATGGAGCTTTGTGATGACAAAGGTCATGGAGCATTTTGATGACAGGGTTGTGGTGCATTGTGGTGAGAAAGGCAGTGATCATTGTGATGACAGGGTCATGGAGCAAATTTATGAAAAGTGTCATGGAACATTTTGATGACAGTGGTTATGAAATATTGTGATGTCAGGGGTCATGGAGCATTTTGATGAAAAGGGTCATGGAGCATTCTGATGAAAAGGTGCATGGAGCATTGTGATTACAGGTGTTTTGAAGCATTGTGATGACAAGGGCATGGAGCATTGTGATGAGAAGGAAATGGAGCATTCTGATGACATGCGTCATGGAGCTTTGTGATGACAAGGACATGGAGCATTGTGATTACAGGGGTCTTGGAGCATAGTGATGAAAATTGCATGGATCATTGTGATGACAAGCGTCATGGGACACTGTGATGACAAGTGTTATGGAACATTTTGATCAAAAGCGTTTGGAGCATTGTGATGACTGAGGTCATTGAGCATTTCGATTTCATTGTGATGACAATAGCATGAAATATAATGGTGATGGGCACGGTGCAACGTGATGACAGGGTTCATGGTGCATTGAGATTAAAATGGGCAGGGAGCATTGTCATTACCGGTGTGTTGGAACATTGTGATTACATGCACATGGATCATTGTGATGAGAAGGCCATGGAGCATTCTGATGACATGCGTCATGGAGCTTTGTGATGACAGGTGCATGGAGCATTGTGATTACAGGGGTCTTGGAGCATTTTGATTACAAGGGTCATCGAGGCTTCTGATGACAAGGCCGTGGAACCTTGTGATGGCAGGGGTCATGGAGCATTGTTATGACACGTGTAATGGAGCTTTGTGATGACAAGGGAATGGGGCATTGGCCTGAAAATTTTCATGGATTATTGTGATGAGAGTGTGCATGGAGCATTGTGATGACAAGGGCACAGAACACTGTGATACATAGATCATGCAGGATTGTAATGACAAGTGCATGGAGCAATGTGATGAGAGGGTTCATGGAGCATTGTGATGACAATGGAATGGAGCATTGTGATGCCAAGGGTCATGGACTTTGTGATGACAAAGGTCATGGAGCATTTTGATGACAAGGGCGTGGTGCATTGTGATGAGAAGGGCAGGAAGCATTGTGATGACAGGGTCATGGAGCAAATTGATGAAAAGTGTCATGGAACATTTTGATGACAGGGGTTATGGAACATTGTGATGTCAGGTGTCATGGAGCATTGTGATGATAAGGGCATGTAGCATTGTGATGACAGGGGTCATGGAACACTGTAATGACAGGGGTGAGGGAGTATTGTGATGACTAGTGATGGAACATTGTGATATCAGTGGTGAGAGAGCATTTAGAGGAGAAGTGCATGGAGCATTGTGATGAGAAGTTTTATGAAGCACAGCGATGAAAAGGATGTGGAGCATTGTGATGAAAAATGTCATGGAGCCTTGTGATGACAAGGCCGTGGAACATTGTGATGGCACGGGTCATGGAGCATTGTTATGACAGGTGTAATGGAGCATTGTGATGACAAGGGAATGGAGCATTGTGATGACAAGTGCATGGTGCATTTTGATGACATGGGTTATGGAGCATTGTGCTGACACACGCATCGAGCACTGTGATGAGAAGGGTCATGAGCATTGTGGTGACAAAGGCATGGAGAATTTTGATGACAAGGGACACAGAGCATTGTGATGAAATATTCATGGAGCATTCTGATGACATGTGTCATGGATCTTTGTGATGACAGGAGCATGGAGCTCTGTGATAACAGGGGTCTTGGAGCATTTTCATGAAAAGGGAATGGATCATTGTGATGAAAAATGCATGGATCCTTGTCATGACAGTGTTCAAGGAGCATACTGATGACAAGTGTCAGCGAACATTGTGATGCCAAGTGTATTGAGCATTGTGGTGACAAACGTCATGGTTCATTGTGATGAGAAGACCTTGCATAATTGTGATGACGAGCGTCATGGGGCATGTGATGACAAGTGTTATGGAACATTGTGATCAGAAGGGTTTGGAGCATTGTGATGACAGAGGACATGGAGCATTTTGATTTCATTGTGATGACAATAGCATGAATCATTATGATGATGGGCATGGTGCATTGTGATGACAGTGTTCATGGAGCATTGAGATGGAAAGTGCCATGGAGAATTGTGATTACAGAGGTCTTCGAGCATTGTGATGACAAGGGTCATGGAGCCTTGTGATGACAAGGCTGTGGAACATTGTGATGAGAGATTTCATTGAGCAATGTGATGACAATGGCATGGAGCATTGTGATGCCAAGGGTCATGGAGCTTTGTGATGACAAATGCCATGGGGCATTTTGATGACAAGGGCGTGGTGCATTGTGATGAGAAGGGCAGGGAGCATTGTGATGACAGGGTAATGGAGCAATTTGAATAAAAGGGTCTTGGAATATTTTGATGACGGGGGTTATGGAACATTGTTATCAGAAGTGTTTGGAGAATTGTGATGACAGAGGACATGGAGCATTTTGATTTCATTGTGATGACAATAGCATGAATCATTATGATGATGGGCATGTTGCATTGCGATGACAGTGTTCATGGAGCACTGAGATGAAAAGTGGCATGGAGAATTGTGATTACAGAGTTCTTGGTGCATTGTGATGACAAGGGTCATGGAGCCATGTGATGACAAAGGCCGTGGAACATTGTGATGGCAGGGGTCATGGAGCATTGTTATGACAGGTGTAATGGAGCATTGTGATGACAAGGGCATGGAGCAATGTGATGAGAGATTTCATTGAGCATTGTAATGACAATGGCATGGAACATTGTGATGCCAAGGGTCATGGAGCTTTGTGATGACAAATGTCATGGGGCATTTTGATGACAAGGGCGTAGTGCATTGTGATGAGAAGGGCAGGGAGCATTGTGATGACAGTGTCATGGAGCAATTTGAATAAAAGTGTCATGGAATATTTTGATGACAGGGGTTATGGAACATTGTGATGTCAGGGATCATGAAGCATTGTGATGAAATGGGTCATGGAACATTTTGTGACAGGGTTTATGGAACATTGTGATGTTACGGGTCATGGAGCATTGTGATGATAAAGGCATGTAGCACTGTGATGACAGTGGTCATGGAAAATTGTGATGACAGGGGTGAGCGAGTATTGTCATGACTAGTGATGGATCATTGTGATATATGTGGTGAGAGAGCATTTTCATGAGAAGTGCATGGAGCATTGTGATGACAAGTTTTATGGAGCATAGCGATGAAAAGTATGTGGAGCATTGTGATGAAAATTGTCATGGAGCCTTGTGATGACAAGGCCGTGGAACATTGTGATGGCAGGTGTCATGGAGCATTATTATGACAGGTGTAATTCAGCATTGTGATGACAAGGGCATTGAGCAATGTGATGAGAGATTTCATTGAGCATTGTGATGACAATGGCATGGAGCATTGTGATGGCAAGGGTCATGGATATTTGTGATGACAAATGTCATGGAGCATTTTGATGACAAGGGCGTGGTGCATTGTAATGAGAAGGGCAGGGAGCATTGTGATGACAGGGTCATGGAGCAATTTGAATAAAAGGGTCATGGAATATTTTGATGACAGGGGTTATGGAACATTGTGATGTCAGGGGTCATGAAGCATTCTGATGAAATGGGTCATGGAGCATTTTGTGACAGGGGTTATGGAACATCGAGATGTCAGGGTTCATGGAGCATTGTGGTGAAAAGGGAATGGCACATTGTGATGAAATGAGTCATGGAGCATTGTGCTGACAAGCGCATGGAGCATTTTGATGACAAGTGTCAAGGAGCATTGTGCTGACAAAGGCATGGAGCGTTGTGATGACAAGGGACACAGAGCATTGTGATGAAAAATTCATGGAGCATTGTGGTGACAAAGATCACAGAGCCTTGTTTGACGAGTGCATGGACCACTGTGATGAGAAAGGTCATGAATCATTGTGATGACTGGAGTCACGGAGCATTGTGATGACAGGCACATGGAACTTTGGTCTGACATGTTTCATGGATTATTGTGATGAGAGTGGGCATGGCGCATTGTGATGACAAGGGCATGGAACATTGTGATGACAAGGTAATGGAATATTGTGAAGACAGGTGTCAGGGAGCATTGTGATGACATATGTCATTGTCCATTGTGATGACAATGGCATGGAGCATTGTGATACCAAGTGTCATGGAGGATTGTGATGACAAAGGTAATGGAGCATTTTGATGACAAGGGCTTGGAAAATTGTTATGGCAAGGGTCATGGAGCATTGTGATGACAAGGGCATGGAGCAATGTGATGACAGTGGTCATGGAAAATTGTGATGACAGGGTTGAGCGAGTATTGTCATGACTAGTGATGGATCATTGTGATATATGTGGTGAGAGAGCATTTTGATGAGAAGTGCATGGAACATTGTGATGACAAGTTTTATGGAGCATAGCGATGAAAAGGATGTGGAGCATTGTGATGAAAAGGGTCATGGAGCCTTGTGAGTACAAGTTTTATGGAGCATAGCGATGAAAAGGATGTGGAGCATTGTGATGAAAAGGGTCATGGAGCCTTGTGAGGACAAGGCCGTGGAACATTGTGATGGCAGGGGTCATGGAGCATTGTTATGACAGGTGTAATGCAGCATTGTGATAACAAGGGCATGGAGCAATGTGATGAGAGATTTCATTGAGCATTGTGATGACAATGGCATGGAGCATTGTCATGCCAAGGGTCATGGAGCTTTGTGATGACAAATGTCATGGGGCATTTTGATGACAAAGGCGTGGTGCATTGTGATGAGAAGGGCAGGGAGCATTGTGATGACAGGGTCATGGAGCAATTTGAATAAAAGGGTCATGGAATATTTTGATGACAGGGGTTACGGAACATTGCGATGTCAGGGGTCATGAAGCATTCTGATGAAATGGGTCATGGAGCATTTTGTGACAGGGATTATGGAACATTGTGATGTCAGGGGTCATGGAGCATTTTGATGAAAAGGGCATGGAACATTGTGATGACATGAGTCATGGAGCATTGTGCTGACAAGCGCATGGAGCATTTTGATGACAAGTGTCATGGAGCATTGTGCTGACAAATGCATGGAGCGTTGTGATTACAAGGGACACAGAGCATTGTGAAGAAAAATTCATGGAGCATTGTGGTGACAAAGATCACAGAGCCTTGTGTGACGAGGGCATGGACCATTGTGATGAGAAAGGTCATGAATCATTGTGATGACTGGAGTCACAGAGCACTGTGATGACAGGGTTCATGGAGCATTGTGATGACAATGGCATGGAGCAATATGATGACAGTGGCATGGAACATTGGTCTGACAAGTTTCAAGGATTATTGTGATGACAGTGGGCATGGAGCATGGAGATGACAAGGGCATGGAGCATTGTGGTGACAAAGATCACAAAGCCTTGTGTGACGAGGGCATGGACCATTGTGAGGACAAAGGTCATGAAGCAATGTGATGACTGGAGTCACGGAGCATTGTGATGACAGGGGTCATGGAGCATTGTGAAGACAAGGGCATGGAGCATTGTGATGACAGGGGCATGGAACATTGGTTTGACATGTTTCCTGGATTATTGTGATGAGAGTGGTCATGGCGCACTGTGATGACAAGGGCATGGAACATTGTGATGACAAGGTCAAGGAGTACTGTGAAGACAGGTGTCAGGGAGCATTGTGCTGACAAAGGTAGTGGAGCATTTTGATGACAAGGGCTTGGAATATTGCGATGACAAGGGACATGGAGCATTGTGATGACAAGGGAATGCAGCATTCTGATGAAAAGGTGCATGGAGTATTGAGATTACAGTGGTTTTGAAGCAATGTGATTACAAGGGCATGGAGCATTGTGATGAGAGATCAATGGAGCCTTCTGATGACATGCGTCATGGAGCTTTGTGATGACAACGAAATGGAGCATTGTGATTACAGGGGTCCTGCAGCATTGTGATGAAAAGGGAATGGATCATTGTGATGAAATATGCATGGAGCCTTGTCATGACAGGGTTCAAGGAGCATACTCTTGACAACTGTCAGGGAGCTTTGTGATGATAAGTGTATTGAGCATTGTGATGACAAAGATCATGGAGAACTGTGATGAGAAGACCATGGATAATTGTGATGACCAGCGTCATGGGGCATTGTGATGACAAGTGTTATGGAACACTGTGATCAGAAGGGTTTGGTGCATTGTGATGACAGAGGTCATTGAGCATTTTGATTTCATTGTGATGACAATAGCATGAAATATTATGTTGATGGGCACTGTGCATTGTGATGACAGTGTTCATGGAGTATAGAGATGAAAAGTGGCATGGAGAATTGTGATTACAGAGGTCTTGGAGCATTGTGATGACAAGGGTCATGGAGCCTTGTGATGAAAAGGCCGTGGAACATTGTGATGGCAGGGGTCATGGAGCATTGTTATGACAGGTGTAATGGAGCATTGTGATGACAAGGGCATGGATCATTGTGATGCCAAGGGTCATGGAGCTTTGTGATGACAAATGTCATGGGGCATTTTGATGACAAGGGCGTGGTACATTGTGATGAGAAGGGCAGGGAGTATTGTGATAACAGGGTCATGGAGCAATTTGAATAAAAGTGTCATGGAATATTTTGATGACAGGGGTTATGGAACATTTTGATGTCAGGGGTCATGGAGCATTGTGATGATAAGGGCATGTAGCACTGTGATGACAGTGGTCATGGAACATTGTGATGACAGGTGTGAGCGAGTTTTGTGATGACTAGTGATGGAACATTGTGATATATGTGGGAGAGAGCATTTTGATGAGAAGTGCATGGAGCATTGTGATGACAAGTTTTATGGAGCATAGCGATGAAAAGGATGTGGAGCATTGTGATGAAAAGTGTCAAGGAGCCTTGTAATGCCAAGTCCGTGGAATATTGTGATGGCAGGGGTCATGGAGCATTGTTATGACAGGTGTAATGGAGCATTGTGATGACAAGGGCATGGAGCAATGTGATGAGAGATTTCATTGAGCATTGTGATGACAATGGCATGGAGCATTGTGATGCCATGTGTCATGGAGCTTTGTGATGACAAATGTAATGGGGCATTTTGATGACAAGGGCGTGGTGCATTGTGATGAGAAGGGCAGGGAGCATTGTGATGACATGTTCATGGAGCAATTTGAATAAAAGTGTCATGGAATATTTTGATGACAGTGGTTATGGAACTTTGTGATGTCAGGGGTCATGAAGCATTGTGATGAAATGGGTCATAGAGCATTTTGTGACAGGGGTTATGGAACTTTGTGATGTCAGGGGTCATGAAGCATTGTGATGAAATGGGTCATAGAGCATTTTGTGACAGGGGTTATGGAACATTGTGATGTCAGGGGTCATGGAGCATTGTGATGAAACGGGCATGGCACATTGGGATGACATATGTCATGGGGCATTGTGCTGACAAAGGAATGGAGCATTGGGATGAAAAGGGACACAGAGCATTGTGATGAAAATTTCCTGGAGCATTGTGGTGACAAACATCACAGAGCCTTGTGTGACGAGGGCATGGACCACTGTGATGAGAAAGGTCATGAATCATTTTGATGACAGGAGTCACAGAGCAATGTGATGACAGGGGTAATGGAGCATTTTATTTCATTGTGATGACAATAGCATGAATCATTATGATGATGGGCATGGTGAATTGTGATGACAGTGTTCATGGAGTATAGAGATGAAAAGTGGCATGGAGAATTGTGATTACAGAGGTCTTGGAGGATTGTGATGACAAGGGTCATGGAGTCTTGTGATGACAAGGCCGTGGAACATTGTGATGTCGGGGTCATGAAGCATTGTAATGAAATGGGTCATGGAGCATTTTGTGACAGGGGCTATGGAACATTGTGATGTCAGGGGTCATGGAGCATTGTGATGATAATGGCATGTAACACTGTGATGACAGTGGTCATGGAACATTGTGATGACAAAGGTGAGCGAGTATTGTGATGACTAGTGATGGAACACTGTGATATATGTGGTGAGAGAGCATTTTGATGAGAAGTGCATGGAGCATTATGATGACAAGATTTATGGAGCATAGCGATGAAAATGATGTGGAGCATTGTGATGAAAAGGGTCAAGGAGTCTTGTGATGACAAGGCCGTGGAACATTGTGATGGCAGGGGTCATGGAGCATTGTTATGACAGGTGTAATGGAGCATTGTGATGACAAGGGCATGGAGCAATGTGATGAGAGATTTCATTGAGCATTGTGATGACAATGGCATGGAGCATTGTGATGCCAAGGGTCTTGGAGCTTTGTGATGACAAATGTCATGGGGCATTTTGGTGACAAGGGCGTAGTTCATTGTGATGAGAAGTGCAGGGAGCATTGTTATGACATGGTCATGGAGCAATTTGAATAAAAGGGTCATGGAATATTTTGATGACAGGGTTTACGGAACATTGCGATGTCAGGGGTCATGAAGCATTGTGATGAAATGGGTCATGGAGCATTTTGTGACAGGGGTTTTGGAACATTGTGATGTCAGGGTTCATGGAGCATTGTGATTATAAGGGCGTGTAACACTGTGATGACAGCTGTCTTGGAACATTGTGATGACAGTGGTGAGCGAGTATTGTGTTGACTAGTGATGGAACTTTGTGATATATGTCGTGAGAGAGCATTTTGATGAGAAATGCATGGAGCTTTGTGATGACAAAGGCATGGAGCATTGTGGTGACAAAGATCACAGAGCCTTCTGTGACGAGGGCATGGACCATTGTGATGAGAAAGGTCATGAATCATTGTGATGACTGGAGTCACGGAGCACTGTGATGACAGGGGTCATGGAGCATTGTGATGGCAAGGGCATGGAGCAATGTGAGGACAGGGGCATGGAACATTGGTCTGACAAGTTTCATGGATAATTGTGATGACAGTGGGCATGGAGCATTGAGATGACAAGGGCATGGAGCATTGTGTTGACAAAGGTCACAGAGCCTTGTGTGACGAGGGCATGGACCCTTGTGAGGACAAAGTTCATGAAGCATTGTGATGACTGGAGTCACGGAGCATTGTGATGACAGGGGTCATGGAGCACTGTGATGACAAGGGCATGGAGCATTGTGATGACAGGGGCATAGAACATTGGTCTGACATGTTTCATGGATTATTTTGATGAGAGTGGGCATGGCGCATTGTGATGACAAGGGCATGGAACATTGTGATGACAAGGTCATGGAATATTGTGAAGACAGGTGTCAGGGAGCATTGTGATGACATATGTCATTGTCCATTGTGATGACAATGGCATGGAGCATTGTGATACCATGTGTCATGGAGGATTGTGATGACAAAAGTAATGGAGCATTTTGATGACAAGGGCTTGGAACATTGCGATGACAAGGGTCATGGAGCATTGTGATGACAAGGGCATGGAGCATTCTGATGAACATGTGCATGGAAAATTGAGATTACAGGGGTTTTGAAGCAATGTGATGACAAGGGCATGGAGCATTGTGATGAGAAGGCAATGGAGCATTCTGATGACATGCGTCATGTAGATTTGTGATGACAAGGACATGGAGCATTGTGTTTACAGGGGTCTTGGAGCATTGTGATGAAAAGGGAATGAATCATTGTGATGAAAAATGCATGGAGCCTTGTCATGACAGGGTTCAAGGAGCATACTGATGACAACTGTCAGGGAGCATTGTGATGATAAGTGTATTGAGCATTGTGATGACAAAGATCATGGAGCATTGTGATGAGAAGACCATGGATAATTGTGATGACCAGCGTCATGGAAAATTGTGATGACAAGAGTTATGGAACATTGTGCTCAGAAGGGTTTGGTGCATTGTGATGACAGAGGTCATTGAGCATTTTGATTTCATTGTGATGACAATAGCATGAAATATTATGGTGATGGGCACGGTGCATTTTGATGACAGGGTTCATGGAGCATTGCGATGAAAAGGGACATGGAGCATTGTGATTACAGGGCTGTTGGAGCATTGTGATGACAAGGGCATGGAGCATTGTGATGAGAAGGCCATGGAGCATTCTGATTACCTGTGTCATGGAGCTTTGTGATGACAAGTGTATGGAGAATTGTGATTACAGGGGTCATGGAATATTGTGATGACAGGGGTGAGGGAGTATTGTGATCACTAGTGATGGAACATTGTGATATCACTGGTGAGAAGGCATTTTGAGGAGAAGTGCATGGAGCATTGTGATGACAAGGTTTATGGAGCATTTTGATGACAAGGATGTGGAGCATTGTGATGACAAGTGCATGGTGCATTGTGATGACATGGGTTATGGAGCCTTGTGCTGACACGCGCAACAAGCATTGTGATGACAAGGGTCATGGAGCATTGTGCTGACAAAGGCATGGAGCTTTGTGATGACAAGGGTCACAGAGCATTGTGATAAAAATTTCATGGAGCATTGTGGTGACAAAGGTCACAGAGCTTTGTGTGACCAGGTCATGGACCATTGTGATGACAAATGTCATGAAGCATTGTGATGACTGGAGTCACGGAACATTGTGATAACAGGGGTCTTGGAGTATTGTGATGAAAAGGGAATGGATCATTGTGATGAAAAAGGCATGGAGCCTTGTCATGACAGTGTTCAAGGAGCATACTGATGACAAGTGTCAGCGAGCATTGTGATGCCAAGTGTATTGAGTATTGTGGTGACAAAGGTCATGGAGCATTGTGATGAGAAGACCCTGCATAATTGTGATGACGAGCTTCATGGGGCATGTGATGACAATTGTTATGGAACATTGTGATCAGTAGGGTTTGGAGCATTGTGATGACATAGGACATAGAGCATTTTGATTTCATTGTGATGACAATAGCATGAATCATTATGATAATGGGCATGGTGCATTGTGATGACAGTGTTCATGGAGCATTCAGATGAAAAGTGGCATGGAGAATTGTGATTACAGAGGTCTTAGGGCACTGTGATGACAAGGTTCATGTAGCCTTGTGATGACAAGGCCGTGGAACATTGTGATGGCAGTAGTCATGGAGCATTGTTATGAGAGGTGTAATGGAGCATTGTGATGACAAGGGCATGGAGCAATGTGATGAGAGTTTTCATTGAGCATTGTGATGACAATGGCATGGAGCATTGTGATGCCAAGGGTCATGGAGCTTTGTGATGACAAATGTCATGGGGCATTTTGATGACAAGGGCGTGGTGCATTGTGATGAGAAGGGCAGGGAGCATTGTGATGACAGGGTCATGGAGCAATTTGAATAAATGGGTCATGGAATATTTTGAGGACAGGGGTTATTGAACACTGTGATGTCACGGGTCATGAAGCATTGTGATGAAATGGGTCATGGAGCATTTTGTGACATGGGTTATGGAACATTGTGATGTCAGGGGTCATGGTGTTGTGTGATGATATGGGCATGTAGCACTGTGATGACAGTGATCATGGAACATTGTGATGACAGGGGTGAGCGAGTATTGTGATGACTAGTGATGGAACATTGTGATATATGAGGTGAGAAAGCATTTTGATGAGAAGTGCATGGAGCATTGTGATGACAAGTTTTATTGAGCATAGCGATGAAAACGATGTGGATCGTTGTGATAATAAGAGCATGGCACATTGTGATGACATGTGTCATGGAGCATTGTGCTGACAAGCGCATGGAACATTTTCATGACAAGTGTCATGGAGCATTGTGCTGACAAAGGCATGGAGCATTGTGATGACAAGGGACACAGAGCATTGTGATGAAAATTTCATGGAGCATTGTGGTGACAAAGATCACAGAGCCTTGTGTGACGAGGGCATGGACCATTGTGATGAGAAAGGTCATGAATCATTGTGATGACTGGAGTCACGGAGCATTGTGAGGACAGGGGTCAGGAGCATTGTGATGACAAGGGCATGGAGCAATGTGATGACAGGGAAATGGAACATTGGTCTGACAAGTTTCATGGATTATTTTGATGACAGTGGGCCTGGAGCATTGAGATGACAAGGGCATTTAGCATTGTGGTGACCAAGGTCACAGAGCCTTGTGTGACGAGGGCATGGACCATTGTGAGGAGAAAATTCATGAAGAATTGTGATGACTGGAGTCACGGAGCATTGTGATGACAGGGGTCTTGGAGCATTGTGATGACAAGGGCATGGAGCATTGTGATGACAGTGGCATGGAACATTGGTCTGATATGTTTCATGGATTATTGTGATGGCAGTGGGCATGGCGCATTGTGATGACAAGGGCATGGAACCTTGTGATGACAAGGTCATGGAGTATTGTGAAGACAGGTGTCAGGGAGCATTGTGATGACATATGTCATTGACCATTGTGATGACAAAGGTAATGGAGCATTTTGATGACAAGGGCTTGGAACATTGCGATGACAAGGGTCATGAAGCATTGTGATGACAAGGGCATGGAGCATTCTGATGAAAAAGTGCATGGAGCATTGAGCTTACAGGGGTTTTGAAGCAATGTGATGACAAGGGCATGGAGCATTGTGATGAGAAGGCAATGGAGTATTCTGATGACATGCGACATGGAGCTTTGTGATGACAAGGACATGGAGCATTGTGATTACAGGGGTCTTGGAGCATTGTGATGAAAAAGGAATGGATCATTGTGATGAAATATGCATGGAGCCTTGTCATGTCAGGGTTCAAGGAGCATACTGATGACAACTGTCAGGGAGCACTGTGATGATAAGTGTATTTAGCATTGTGATGACAAAGATCAAGGAGAGTTGTGATGAGAAGACCATGGATAATTGTGATGAGCAGTGTCATGGGGCATTGTGATGACAAGTGTTATGGAACATTGTGATCAGAATGGTTTGCTGCATTGTGATGACAGAGGTCATTGAGCATTTTGATTTCACAGTGATGACAATAGCATGAAATATTATGGTGATGGGCACGGTGCATTGTGATGACATGGTTCATGGAGCATTGAGATGAAAAGGGGCATGGAGCATTGTGATTACAGGGGTGTTGGAGCATTGCGATGACAAGGGCATGGAGCATTGTGATGAGAAGGCCATGGAGCATTCCGATTACATGTGTCATGGAGTTTTGTGATGACAAGGGCATGGAGAATTGTGATTACAGGGGTCATGGAATATTGTGATGACAGGGGTGAGGGAGTATTTTGATGACTAGTGATGGAACATTGTGATATCAGTGGTGAGAAGGCATTTTGAGGAGAAGTGCATGGAGCATTGTGATGACAAGGTTTATGGAGCATTTTGATGACAAGGATGTGGAGCATTGTGATGACAAGTGCATGGTGCATTGTGATGACATGGGTTATGGAGCATTTTGCTGAAACGTGCATCGAGCATTGTGATGACAAGGGTCATGGAGCATTGTGCTGACAAAGGCATGGAGCTTTGTGATGACAAGGGTCACGGAGCATTGTGATGAAAATTTCATGGAGCATTGTGGTGACAAAGATCACAGATCCTTGTGAGACGAGGGCATGGACGATTGTGATGAGAAAGGTCATGAATCATTGTGATGATTGGAGTCACGGAGCATTGTGATGACAGGGTTCATGGAGCATTGTGATGACAAGGGCATGGAGCTTTGCCATGAGAAGACCATGGAGCATTCTGATGACATGCGTCATGGAGCTTTGTGATGACAAGGGCATGGAGAATTGTGATTACAGGGGTCATGGAATATTGTGATGACAGGGGTGAGGGAGTATTGTGATGACTATTGATGGAACATTGTGATATCAGTGGTGAGAAGGCATTTTGAGGAGAAGTGCATGTAGCATTGTGATGACAAGGTTTATGGAGCATTTTGATGACAAGGATGTGGAGCATTGTGATGACAAGTGCATGGTGCATTGTGATGACTTGGGTTATGGAGCATTGTGCTGCCACGCGCATCAAACATTGTGCTGACAAAGGCATGGAGCTTTGTGATGACAAGGGTCACAGAGCATTGTGATAAAAATTTCATGGATCATTGTGGTGACAAAGGTCACAGAGCTTTGTGTGGCCAGGTCATGGACCATTGTGATGACAAATATCATGAAGGATTGTGATGACTGGACTCACGGAGCATTGTGATAACAGGGGTCTTGGATCATTGTGATGAAAAGGGAATGGATCATTGTGATGAAAAAGGCATGGAGCCTTGTCATGACAGTGTTCAAGGAGCATACTGATGACAAGTGTCAGCGAGCATTGTGATGCCAAGTGTATTGAGCATTGTGGTGACAAAGGTCATGGAGCATTGTGATGAGAAGACCTTGCATAATTGTGATGACAAGCGTCATGGGGCATGTGATGACAAGTGTTATGGAACATTGTGATCAGAAGGGTTTGGAGCATTGTGATGACAGAGGACATGGAGCATTTTGATTTCATTGTGATGACAATAGCATGAATCATTATGATGATGGGCATGGTGCATTGTGATGACAGTGTTCATGGAGCATTGAGATGAATAGTGGCATGGAGAATTGTGATTACAGAGGTCTTGGAGCATTGTGATGACAAGGGTCATGGAGCCTTGTGATGACAAGGCCGTGGAACATTGTGATGGCAGGGGTCATGGAGCATTGTTATGACAGGTGTAATGGAGCATTGTGATGACAAGGGCATGGAGCAATGTGATGAGAGATTTCACTGAGCATTGTGAAGACAATGGCATGGAGCATTGTGATGCAAAGGGTCATGGAGCTTTGTGATGACAAATGTCATGGGGCATTTTGATGACAAGGGCGTGGTCCATTGTGATGAGAAAGGCAGGGAGCATTGTGATGACAGGGTCATGGAGCAATTTGAATAAAAGTGTCATGGAATATTTTGATGACAGGGTTTATGGAACATTGCGATGTCAGGGGTCATGAAGCATTGTGATGTAATGGGTCATGGGACATTTTGTGACAGGGGTTATGGAACATTGTGATGTCAGGGGTCATGGAGCATTGTGATGATAAGCGCATGTAGCACTGTGATGACAGTGGTCATGGAACATTGTGATGACAGGAGTGAGCGAGTATTGTGATGACTAGTGATGGAACATTGTGATATATGTGGTGAGAGAGCATTTTGATTAGAAGTGCATGGAGCATTGTGATGAGAAGTTTTATGGAGCATAGCGATGAAAAGAATGTGGAGCATTGTGATGAAAAATGTCATGGAGCCTTGTGATGACAAGGCCGTGGAACATTGTGATGGCAGGGGTCATGGAGCATTGTTATGACAGGTGTAATGGAGCATTGTGATGACAAGGGAATGGAGCAATGTGATGAGAGATTTCACTGAGCATTGTGATGACAATGGCATGGAGAATTGTGATGCCAAGTGTCATGGAGCTTTGTGATGACAAATATCATGGGGCATTTTCATGAGAAGGTCGTGGTGCATTGTGATGAGAATGGCAGGGTGCATTGTGATGACATCTGTCATGGAGCATTGTGCTGACAAGTTCATGGATCATTTTGATGACAAGTGTCATGGAGCATTGTGCTGACAAAGGCATGGAGCATTGTGATGACAAGGGACACAGAGCATTGTGATGAAAATTTCATGGTGCATTGTGGTGACAAAGATCACAGAGCCTTGTGTGACGAGGGCATGGATCATTGTTTTGAGAAAGGTCATGAATCATTGTGATGACTGGAGTCACGGAGCATTGTGATGACAGGGGTCATGGAGCATTGTGATGAAAAGGGCATGGAGCAATGTGATGACAGGGGCATGGAACATTGGTCTGACAAGTTTCATGGATTATTGTGATGACAGTGGGCATGGAGCATTGAGATGACAAGGGCATGGAGCATTGTGGTGACAAAGGTCACAGAGCCTTGTGTGACGAGGGCATGGACCATTGTGAGGACAAAGGTCATGAAGCATTGTGATGACTGGAGTCATGGAGCATTGTGATGACAGGGGCCATGGAGCATTGTGATGACAAGGGCTTGACGCATTGTGATGAAAAGGGCATGGAACATTGT
This sequence comes from Hyperoodon ampullatus, assembly GCF_949752795.1. Taxonomy (NCBI): domain Eukaryota; kingdom Metazoa; phylum Chordata; class Mammalia; order Artiodactyla; family Ziphiidae; genus Hyperoodon; species Hyperoodon ampullatus. The sequence continues at coordinate 1,234,893 of NW_027641092.1, forward strand.
GATGACAAGTTCATGGCATATTGTGAAGACAGGTGTCAGGGAGCATTGTGATGACATATGTCATTGTCCACTGTGATGACAATGGCATGAAGCATTGTGATACCAAGTGTCATGGAGGATTGTGATGACAAATGTAATGGAGCATTTTGATGACAAGGGCTTGGAACATTGCGATGACAAGGGTCATGGAGCATTTTGATGACAAGGGCATGGAACATTCTGATGAAAAGATGCATGGAGCATTGAGACTACAGGGGTTTTGAAGCAATGTGATGAAAAGGGCATGGAGCATTGTGATGAGAAGGCAATGGAGCATTCTAATGACATGTGTCATGGAGCTTTGTGATGACAAGGACATGGAGCATTGTGATTACAGGGGTCTTGGAGCATTGTGATGAAAAGGGAATGGATCATTGTGATGAAAAATGCATGGAGCCTTGTCATGACAGGGTTCAAGGAGCATACTGATGACAACTGTCAGGGAGCATTGTGATGATAAGTGTACTGAGCATTGTGATGACAAAGATCATGGAGCATTGTGATGAGAAGACCATGGATAATTGTTATGACCAGCGTCATGGGGCATTGTGATGACAAGTGTTATGGAACATTGTGATCAGAAGGGTTTGTTGCATTGTGATGACAGAGGTCATTGAGCATTTTGATTTCACTGTGATGACAATAGCATGAAATATTATGGTGATGGGCACGGTGCATTGTGATGACAGGGTTCATGGAGCATTGAGATGAAAAGGGGCATGGAGCATTGTGATGACAAGGGCTTGGAGAATTGTGATAACAGGGGTCAGGGAATATTGTGATGACAGGGGTGAGGGTGTATTGTGATGACTAGTGATGGAATATTGTGATATCAGTGGTGAGAAGGCATTTTGAGGAGAAGTGCATGGAGCATTGTGATGACAAGGTTTATGGAGCATTTTGATGACAAGGATGTGGAGAATTGTGATGACAAGTGCATGGTGCATTGTGATGACATGGGTAATGGAGCATTGTGCTGACAAAGGCATGGAGCTTTGTGATGACAAGGGTCACAGAGCATTGTGATAAAAATTTCATGGAGCATTGTGGTGACAAAGGTCTCAGCGCTTTGTGTGACGAGGTCATGGACCATTGTGATGACAAATGTCATGAAGCATTGTGATGACTGGAGTCACGGAGCATTGTGATAACAGTCGTCTTGGAGCATTGTGATGAAAAGGGAATGGATCATTGTGATGAAAAAGGCATGGAGCCTTGTCATGACAGTGTTCAAGGAACATACTGAGGACAAGTGTCACCGAGCATTGTGATGCCAAGTGTATTGAGCATTGTGGTGACAAAGGTCATGGAGCATTGTGATGAGAAGACCTTGCATAATGGTGATGACGAGCGTCATGGGGCATGTGATGACAAGTGTTATGGAACATTGTGATCAGAAGGGTTTGGAGCATTGTGATGACAGAGGACATGGAGCATTTTGATTTCATTGTGATGACAATAGCATGAATCATTAAGATGATGGGCATGGTGCATTGTGATGACAGTGTTCTTGGAGCATTGAGATGAAAAGTGGCATGGAGAATTGTGATTACAGAGGTCTTGGAGCATTGTGATGACAAGGGTCATGGAGCCTTGTGATGACAAGGCCGTGGAACATTGTGATGGCAGGGGTCATGGAGCATTGTTATGACAGGTGTAAAGGAGCACTGTGATGAAAAGGGCATGGAGCAATGTAATGAGAGATGTCATTGAGCATTGTGATGACAATGGCATGGAGCTTTGTGATGCCAAAGGTCATAGCTTTGTGATGACAAATGTCATGGGGCATTTTGATGACAAGGGCGTGGTGCATTTTGATGAGAAGGGCAGGGAGCATTGTGATGACAGGGTCATGGACCAATTTGAATAAAAGTGACATGGAATATTTTGATGACAGGTGTTATGGGACATTGTGATGTCAGGGGTCATGAAGCATTGTGATGAAATGGGTCATGGAGCATTTTCTGACAGGGGTCATGGAACATTGTGATGTCAGGGGTCATGGAGCATTGTGATGATAAGGGCATGTAGCACTGTGATGACAGTGGTCATGGAACATTGTGATGACAGGGGTGAGCGAGTATTGTGATGACTAGTGATGGAACATTGTGATATATGTGGTGAGAGAGCATTTTGATGAGAAGTGCATGGAGCATTGTGATGACAATTTTTATGGAGCATAGCGATGAAAAGGATGTGGAGAGTTGTGATGAAAAGAGCATGGCACATTGTGATGGCATGGTTCATGGAGCATTGTGATGGCAAGTGCATGGAACATTTTGATGACAAGTGTCATGGAGCATTGTGCTGACAAAGGCATGGAGCATTGTGATGACAAGGGACACAGAGCATTGTGATGAAAATTTCATGGAGAATTATGGTGACAAAGATCACAGAGCCTTGTGTGACGAGGGCATGGACCCCTGTGATGAGAAAGTTCATGAATCATTGTGATGACTCGAGTCACGGAGCACTGTGATGACAGGGGTCATGGAGCATTGTGAGGACAAGGGCATGGAGCAATATGATGACAGTGTCATGGAACATTGGTCTGACAAGTTTCATGGATTATTGTGATGAGAGTGGGCATGGAGCATTGAGATGACAAGGGCATGGAGCATTGTAGTGACAAATGTCACAGAGCCTTGTGTGACGAGGGCATGGACCATTGTGAAGACAAAGGTCATGAAGCACTGTGATGATTGGAGTCACGGAGCATTGTGATGACAGGGGTCATGGAGCATTGTGATGACAAGGGCATGGAGCATTGTGATGAAAAGGGCATGGAGCATTGTGATGACAAGCGGCATTGAGAATTTTGATGACAAGGACGTGAAGCATTGTGATGAAAAGCACATGGAGCTTGCTATGACGGGTCATGGAGCATTGCGATGACAAGTGCATGGAGAATTGTGATGATAAGATCATGAAACATTGTGATGAGAATTGTCATGGAGCATTGTGATGGCAAGACCGTGGAGCATTGTGATGAGAAAAGCATGGATAATTGTGATGACGAGCGTCATGGAGCACTGTAATGACATGGGCGTGGAGCATTGTGATGACAAGTGTCATGGAGCATTGTGATGACAAGGGTCATGGAGGACACTGATGACAAGCTTGTGAAGTGTTGTGATGACAATGCCATGGAGCATTGTGATGAAAAGTGGATGGAGCCTTTTCATGACACGGTTCAAGAAACATTCTGACGAGAAATGACAGGGAGCATTGTGATGATAAGTGTATTGAGCATTGTGATGACAAAGTTCATGGAGCATTGTCATGAGAAGTCCATGGATAATTGTGATGACAGGCATCAAAGTGTGTTGTGACGACAAGTGTTATGGAACATTGTGATCACAAGTGTTTGGAGCATTGTGATGACAGAGGTCATGGATCATTTTGATTTCAAGGAACATGGAGCATTTTGATGACAAGGGCTTGAAGCAATGTGATCCCAAGGTTCATGGAGGATTTTGATGACAATGGTAATGGAGAATTATGATGACAAGCGCATGGAGCATTGTGATGACAATGTCATGTAGCATTTTGCTGACAAAGCATGGAGCATTGTGATGACAAGGGTCACAGAGCAATGTGATGACAAGTGTCACAGAGCATTGTGATTACAGGGGCCATGGAACACTGGGATGACAAGGGCATGGATCAATGTGATGACAATGGTCATGGAGCATTTTGATGACATGGGCCATGAAGCATTGTGATGAGAAGGTCATGGAACATTGGGCTGAAAATATTCATGGAGTATTGTGATGACAGGTGTCATAGAACATTGTGATGACAAGGGAATGGAGCATTGTGATGACATGGTGCTGGAGCATTGTGATGAGAAGACCATGGAGCCTTGTGATGACAAGTCTCATGGAGCATTCTGATGAAAAGGGGCATAGAGCATTGTGATTACAGGGTGCTTGGAGCATTGTGATGAAAAGGGCATGGAGCATTGTGATGACAGGGGCATGGAGCACTGGTCTGACAAGTTTCATGGATTATTGTGATGACAGTGGGCATGGTGCATTGTTATGACAAGGGCATGGATCATTGTGATGACAAGGTCATGGATTATTGTGAAGACCGGTGTCAGGGAGCATTGTGATGACATATGTCACGGTCCCTTGTGATGACAATGGCATGGAGCATAGTGATACCAAGTGTCATGGAGGATTGTGATGACAAAGGTAATGGAACATTGTGATGAGAAGGGCTTGGGGCATTGTGTTGACAAGGTCATTGAGCATTTTGATAACAAGGGCCATTGATAATTTTGATGACAATTCATGAAGCATTGTGATGACAACCACATGGAGCTGGCTATGACAGGGGTCATGGAGCATTGCGATGAAAAGTGCATAGAGAATTGTGATGACAAAGCATTTAACACTGTGAGGAGAAGTGTCATGGAGCATAGTGATTCCAAGGACATGGAGAACTGTGATCACCAAAGACATGGAGCATTGTGATGACCAGGGCATGCAGCATTGTGATGGCAAGACCGTGGAGCATTGTGATGAGAAGACCATGGATAATTGTGATGACGAGTGTCATGGAGCACTGTAATGACAAGGGGCATGGAGCATTCTTATGGCAGGTGTTATAGAGAATTCTGATGACAGCGGTCATGGAGGATTGTAATGACAAGGGTCATGGAGCTTTCTGATGACAAGCTTGTGGAGTATTGTGATGAAAATGGCATGGAGCATTGTGATGAAAATGGCATGGAGCATTGTGATGAAAAAGAATGGAGCCTTTTCATGGCAGGGTTCAAGGAACATTCTGACGACAAGTGTTAGGGAGCATTTTGATGACAAGTGTATTGAGAATTGTGGTGACAAAGGTCATGGAGCATTGTGATGACAAGGGCATGGTGTATTGTGATGACAGGCATCCTTGAGCGTTGTGATGACAAGAATTATTGAACACTGTGATCACAAGGGTTTGGAGCATTGTGATGACAGGGGTCATGGATCATTTTGATTTAAAGCAGCATGGAGCATTGTGATGCCAATGGTCATGGAGCTTTGTCATGACAAATGTCATGGAGCATTTTGATGACAAGGTCGTGGTGCATTGTGATGAGAAGGGCATGGAGCATTGTGATGACAAGGTCATGGAGCATTTTGATGACAAATGCATGGAGCACTTTGATGACAAGTGTCATGGAGCACTGTGATGACATGCGTCACGGAGCATTGTGATTACGGGTTCATGGAGCATTGGGATGACAAGGGCAGGATCATTGTGATGAAAAGTGTCATGGAGCATTTTGATGACAAGTGTCCCGTATCACTGTTTTGTCAGGGGTCATGGAGCACTGTGATGACAGTGGTCATGGAGCATTGTGATGAGAGGGGTCATGGAGCATTGTGATGAGAATGTCATGGAACATTGGGCTGAAAATGTTCATGGAGTATTGTGATGACAGCAGTCATGGAGTATTGTGATGACAAGGGAATGGAGCATTGTGATGACAAGGTCCTGGAGCATTGTGATGAGAAGACCATGGAGCCTTGTGATGACAAGTCTCATGGAGCATTCTGATGTAAATGGGCATAGAGCATTGTGATTACAGGGGTCTTGGAGCATTCTGATGACAAGGGAAAGGAGCATTGCGATGAGAAAGCCATGGAGCATTCTGATGACATCCATCATGGATCTTTGTGATGACAAGGGCATGAAGCACTGTGAGTACATGGGTCTTGCAGCCTTGTGATGACAAGGGTCATGGAGCCTTGTGATGACAAGGCTGTGGAACATTGTGATGACAGGGATCATGGAGCATTCTTATGACAGGGGTAATGGAGCATTGTCATGACAAGGCCATTTGGAATTGGTCTGAAAAGTTTCATGGATTATTGTTATGAGAGAGGGCATGGAGCATTGTGATGACAAGGGCCAGGAATACTGTGGTACAGAGTTCATGGAGAACTGTAATGACAAGGGCATGGAGCAATGTGACGAGAAGGTTCATGGAGCATAGTGATGACAATGACATGGAGCATTGTGATGCCAAGGTTCATGGAGCTTTGTGATGACAACGGTCATGGAGCATTTTGATGACATGTGTTATGGAGCATTGTGAGGTCAGGGGTCATGGAGCATTGTGATGAAAAGGGTCATGGAGCTTTTTGATTACATGTGTTATGGAGCACTGTGATGTCAGGGGTCATGGAGCACTGTGATGATAAGGGCATGTAGTATTGTGATGACAGGGGTCATGGAACATTGTGATGACAAGGGTGAGGGAGTATTGTGATGACTACTGATGGAACCTTGTGATATCAGTGGTGACAGAGCATTTTGATGAGAAGTGCATGGAGCATTGTGATGACAAGCTGGTGGAGCATTGTGTTGACAAGTGCATGGAGCATTGTGATGACAAGTCTCATTGAGTATTGTGCTGAGAAAGACATGGAGCATTGTGATGACAAGGGTCATGTTGCATTGTGATGAAAAGTTCATGGAGCATTGTGGTGACATAGGTCAAAGAGACTTGTGATGACGAGGGCATTGACCATTGTGATGACAAAGATCATGAAGCATTGTGATGAATGGAGTCACAGAGCCTTGTGATGACAGGGGTCATGGAGCATTGGGATGTCAAGGGCATGGAGCATTGTGATGACAGGGGCATGGAGCATTGGTCTGAGAAGTTTCATGGATTACTGTGATGACAGTGGGAATGGTGCATTGTGATGACAAGAGCATGGAACATTGTGATGACAACGTAAAGGATTATTGTGAAGACAGGTGTCAGGGAGCATTTTGATGACATATGTCATGGTCCATTGTGATGTCAATGACATGGAGCATTGTGATGCCAAGTGTCATGGAGGATTGTGATGACAAAGGTAAAGGAGCATTGTGATGACAAGGGCATGGATCATTGTGATGACAAGGGCCATTGAGAATTTAATGACCAGGTCTTGAAATATCGTGATGACAAGCACATGGAGCTTGTTATGACAGGGTTCATGGAGCATTGTGATGACAAGTGCATGCAGAATTGTGATGACAATAGCATATATCATTGTGATGAGAAGTGTCAAGAAGCATTGTGATGACAAGGACGTGGAGAATTGTGATGACAAGGGAGATGGAGCATTGAGATGACCAGGGCATGGAGAATTGTGATGGTAAAACCGTGAAGCATTGTGATGAGAAGACCTTGGGTAATTGTGATGTTGAGCATCATGGCACACTGTACTGACAAGGGGCAAGGAGCATTGTGATGACAGGTGTCAGGGAACGTTGTGATGACATGGGTCATGTAGCATTGTGATGACAAGTGTCATGAAGCATTGTGATGACAATGGCAGGGAGCATTGTGATGACAAGGGACATTGAGAATTTTTATAACAATGTCATGAAGCATTGTGATGACAAGGATATGGAGCTTTCTATGACAGGGTTCAGGGAGCATTGCAATGACAAGTGCATGGAGAATTGTGATGACAAGAGCATGTAACATTGTGATGAGAAGTGTCATGGAACATTGTGATGACAAAGAGGTGGAGAATTGTGATGACAAGGGACATGGAGCATTGTGATGACCAGGGCATGGAGCAATGTGATGGCAAGAACGTGGAGTATTGTGCTGAGAAGGCCATGGATAAACGTGGTGACAGGCATCATGGAGCATTATGATGACAAGAGCCATGGAGCATTCTGACATAAGATATCACTTATGAAGGAAATGAAAACATGGATACACATGAACTGAATTAGTAAAGGGAACAGTGTCTCACATAGAGAAAACATACTTATGCCTGCTTAAGGGGAAAGGAGAGGTGGGGAGATGCATAAAACCAGAGTTTGATATTAGCACAGGTACCATTCCATAATCCAAATACAGAACAGACAAGACCTACTCCTTCCTCAGTGAACGGGAATCAACACCGCTATTCTCCGCAGAGGAATATATCTGAGTAGTAAGAATCTTAAAACCTATGTATTGATATGTCTCCATCAGGGAATCAAGTGTGTCTAGACTGGCATAAACATGGCAGTGAAAATCAGCTGAAACCCACGATAAAAAGGAATTTAAAAACAAAACCAAAAAACAGGGAAATTCTTTACAATTCCTTCAGGGGCTCTGATGAAACAAGGAATGACCCTATCTTCAACAGCTGGATGTGGCCTAAGGCTGGACACTTCGGACTGAGAGGATTGGAGAGATTCGGTGAGCAAATGCAGACCCTTTAAAGCAATAATGTGTGGCACCCATTCCAAGGGTCCCAACTCTCCAGGTAAAAGGGAATATTACTAGAGCTATAACATGTACGGGAAACCTAGAGAATGGACACACTGTGAAGAAACGAAAGGTTTCTAAAACTGAAATAATAGTCCCCCTCCTCGTGCTCCGGTTTGACTTTCCAACTGCTTTACTATCAATCTCCCAACCTGGAGAGACAGCACCTTTAACCTCCTATTTCGCACAGGTTGCCAAATTGGCAGAGGATGAAAGGGAAGAGGGAGTACCAATGAGAGAGTAGCTGTTAGGCATTTGGACGGGCACATGTCACTCTAATTTCCCGGTACGAAGAAGAATTAACCAAAGTCTCAGCCAACCGCCGGGAACCAGTATAGGTCCTGAACCAACATTTGGGACTTGTGGTCAGCTCACAAAAAAACGAGTTGAAAAATGGAGCTCAGGGGCACAGCAATTCACAAAGCGGCAGAGTAATAAAGGACAACAATCTTCCAAAAATCTGTGGAGGGAAGGCAATGAGGCGGAATTGAAAGCGAGCCAGAATAGCAGGAAACAGATTTCAAGAGGTACATTGGAATTGCCTTTAAAGCACAGGAAGAGGGGCACATCTTAGACAATTATGCACTTGGCCAATAAGGGTGTATGCGTTTTCTCCAGATTATATTCAGGAGAAAACGCATACGCCCATTTTGGCCAAGCAAGCAAGCGGGCAATGCAAATCTGCACTACAAAGAAGTATCACTTCCCACCGGGCAAAAGGGACATCCGCAAAATGTGAAAAAACCAGAAAGGCAAGACAGGCCCAGGAGAACAGGGAGCCTAGTTATGCTGATGGGCAGGATGTAAATTGCCAACTGCCTCTCTGGCGGAGTGCAGTGTGTTCCCTAAAACAAGTAAACAACAGAGCTACAGAGCCAAGGGCACTTCCAGTCTAGGGAATATACCTTGGGAAAACTGAAAATCAATAAGACAGAGCCACCCCAAAATTCAGGGCTGCACTGCTTACAAGAACCTCAACTTGGGTACACCTTAAATATCCCAGGAAAGACAAAACAGTTCAAGAAATTGTGTTTCTTATGTACGATGGAATATCCCTAAGCCACGAAATCAATGTCATAAGGGCAGTAGCAGCAAAATGAGTGGATTCAGGTACGATGATTCTAAGTGAAATAAGTTACAGGGAAAAATACACTTATCATAATATATCACTTATGAAGGTCCTGTAAACCTGGCTACACATGAACTGAGTTATGAAAGAGAACAAAGTGTCACATTTAGAAAACACTCTTATGCCTGCTTAAGGGGGAAGGAGAGGTGGGGTGATGCATAAAACCAGAGTTTGATATTAGCACACGTACTGTTCCAAAAACCAAGTACGGAATAGACAAGACCTACACTTTCCTCAGTGAAATGGACTCAAAACCCCATATTTCTCGCAGAGGAATATATCTGACTAGTAAGAATCTTAAAACCTATGTATTGATAAGTCTCCATAAGGGAATCAAGTTTGTCTAGACTGGCATAAACATGGCAGTGAGAATCAGTTCAAACCCACTATAAAAAGGAATTTCAAAAACAAAACTAAAATCAGGGAAATTCTTTACAATTCCTTCAGGGGCTCTGATGAAACCTGGAATGACCCTATCCACAACGGCAGCTGGATGTGGCATAAGGTTGGACACTTGGGAATGAGACGATTGGTGAGATTCGGTGAGCAAATGCAGACCATTTAAAGCAATAATATGTGGCACACATTCCAAGGGTCCCAACTCTCCAGGTTGAAGGGAATATTACTACAGCTATAACATGTACTGGAAACCTAGAGAATGGACACACTGTGAATATGAAAGGTTTCTAAAACTCAATTAATAATCCCTCTCCTGGTGCTCCGGTTTGACTTTCCAATTGCTTTACTATCAATCTCCCAACTTGGAAAGACAGCCCCTGTAACCTCCTGGTTCGCAGAGGTTGCCAATTTGGCAGAGGATGAAAGGGAAGAAGGAGAACCAATGAGAGAGTAGCTGTTAGGCATTTGGACGGGCACATGTCACTCTAATTTCCCGGAAGAAAGGATAATTAACCAAAGTCTCAGCCACCCGCCGGGAAACAGTATAGGTCCTGAACCAAAATTTTGGACTTGCGGTCAGCTCACAAAAAACGAGTTGAAAAATGGAACTTAGGGGCACAAAAATGCACAAACTGTCAGAGAAATAAAGGACAACAATCGTTCAAAAATCTGTTGAGGCAAGGCAACGATGCGGACTTGAAAGCGAGCCAGAATAGCAAGAAACAGATTTCAAGAGGTACATTGGAATCGCCTTTAAAGCACAGGAATAGGGGCACAACATCGACAATGATGCACTTGGCCCAAAAATGCATATGAGATTTCTCCAGAATATAATCAGGAGAAAACACATACGCGCTTTTTGGCCAAGCAAGCAAGCGGGCAATGCAAATCTGCACTACAATGAAGTATCACATCCCACCGGTCAATAGGGACATACGCAAAATGTGTAAAAACCAGAGAGGCAACATAGGCCCTGGAGAACAGGGAGCCTAGTTATGCTGATGGAAAGGATGTAAATTGCAAACTGCCTCTCTGGAGGAGTGCATTGTGTTCCCAAAAACAAGGAAACAACAGAGCTACAGAGCTAAGGGCAATTCCAGTCTAGGGGATATACCTTGGGAAAACTGAAAATCAATAAGACAGAGCCACCCCAAAATTTAGGGCTGCACTGCTTACAAGGACCTCAACTTGGGTACACCTTAAATATCCCAGGAAAGACAAAAATGTTTCAAGAATTTGTGTTACTTACACACGATGGAATATCAGTCAGCCATGAAATCAATGTCATAAGGCCAGTAGCTTCGTGAGTGGATTCAGGTACGATGATTCTAAGTGAGATAAGTCACAGAGAAAAAGAAACTTATCATAAGATATCACTTATGAAGGTCCTGTAAACATGGCTACATATGAACTGAGTTAGGAAAGAGAACAGAGTCCCACATTTAGAAAACACTCTTATGCCTGCTTAAGGGGGAAGGAGAGGTGGGGTGATGCATAAAACCAGAGTTTGATATTAGTACAGGTACCATTCCAAAAACCAAATACGGAATAGACAAGACCTACACTTTCCTCAGTGAAAGGGACTCAAAACCCCATATTTCCCGCAGAGGAATATATCTGACTGGTAAGAATCTTAAAACCTATGTATTGATATGTCTCTGTAAGGGAATCAAGTTTGTCTAGACTGGCATAAACATGGCAGTGAGAATCAGTTCAAACCCACTATAAAAAGGAATTTCAAAAACAAAACAAAAAAAACAGGGAAATTCTTTACAATTCCTTCAGGGGCTCCGATGAAACCTGGAATGACCCTATCTACAATGACAGCTGGATGTGGCATAAGGGTGGACACTTGGGACTGAGAGGCTTGGTGAGATTCGGTGAGCAAATGCAGACCCTTTAGAGCAATAATGCGTGGCACACAATCCAATGGTACCAACTCTCCAGGTTGAAGGGAATATTACTACAGCTATAACATGTAAGGGAAACCTAGAGAATGGACACACTGTGAATACGAAAGGTTTCTAAAACTCAGCTAATAATCCCTGTCCTGGTGCTCCTGCTTGACTTTCCAACTGCTTTACTATCAATCTCCCAAATTGGAGAGACAGCCCCTTTAACCTCCTTGTTCTCACAGGTGGCCAATTTTGTAGAGGATGAAAGGGAAGAGGGAGAACCAATGAGAGAGTAGCTGTTAGGCATTTGGACGGGTACATATCATTCTAATTTCCCGGCAGAAAGAAGAATTAACCAAAGTCTCAGACACCCGCCGGGAACCAGTATAGGTCCTCAACCAAAATTTTGGACTTGCGGTGAGCTCACAAAAAAACGAGTTGAAAAATGGAGCTCAGGGTCACAGCAATTCACAAACTGGCAGAGAAATAAAGGACAACAATCGTCCAAATATCTGTTGAGGGAAGGCAATGAGGCGGACTTGAAAGCGAGCCAGAATAGCAGGAAACAGATTTCAAGAGGTTAATTGGAAACACCTTTAAAGCACAGGAAGAGGGGCACAACTTCGAAAATGATGCTCTTGGCCAATAAGGGCGTGTGCGTTTTCTCGTGAATATATTCAGGAGAAAATGCATAGGCCCTTTTTGGCCAAGTAAGCAAGCGGGCAATACAAATCTGCACTACAAACAAGTATCATTTACCACCGGTCGAAAGGGACATCTGCAAAATGTGTAAAACCCAGAAAGGCAAGACAGGCAATGGAGAATAGGGAGCCTAGTTATGCTGATGGGCAGGATGTAAATTGCCAACTGCCTCTCTGGAGGAATGCACTGTGTTCCCTAAAACAAGTAAACAACAGAGCTACAGAGCCAAGGGCACTTCCAGTCTAGGGAATATACATTGGGAAAACTGAAAATCAATAAGATAGAGCCACCCCAATATTTAGGGCTGCACTGCTTACAAGAACCTCAACTTGGGTACAGTTTAAATATCCCAGGAAAGACAAAAATGTTTCAAAAAATTGTGGTATTTACATACAATGTAATAACCCTCAGCCATGAAATCAATGTCATGAGGCCAGTAGCAGCAAAATGAGTGGATTCAGGTATGATGATTCTAAGTGCAATAAGTCACAGAGAAAAAGAAATTTATCATAAGATATCACTTATGAAGGTCCTCTAAACATGGCTACACATGAACTGAGTTAGGAAAGAGAACAGAGCCTCACATTTGAAAACACTCATGTGCCTGCTTAAAGGGGAAGGAGAGGTGGAGAGATGCATAAAACCAGAGTTAGATATTAGTACAGATACCGTTCCAAAAACCAAATACGGAATAGACAAGACCTACACTTTCCTCAGTGAAAGGGACTCAAAACGCCATACTTCCCGCAGAGGAATATATCTGACTGGTAAGAATCTTAAAATCTATGTATTGATATGTCTCCGTAAGGGAATCAAGTTTGTCTACACTGGCATAAACATGGCGGTGAAAATCAGTTCAAACCCACTATAAAAAGGAATTTCAAAAACAAAACAAAAATCAGGGAAATTCTTTACAATTCCTTCAGGGGCTCTGATGAAACCTGGAATGACCCTATCCACGACAGCTGGATGTGGCATAAGGTTGGACACTTGGGATTGAGAGGATTGGTGAGATTCAGTGAGCAATCCAGACACTTTAAAGCAATAATGCGTGGTACACATTCGAAGGGTCCCAACTCTCCAGGATGTAGGGAATATTACTACAGCTATAACATGTACGGGAAACCTAGAGAATGTACACACTGTGAATATGAAAGGTTTCTAAAACTCAACTAATAATCCCTCTCCTGGTGCTCTGGTTTGACTTTCCAACTGCTTTACTATCAATCTCCCAACTTGGAGAGACAGCCCCTTTAAGCTCCTGGTTCTCACAGGTGGCCAATATGGGAGAGGATGAAAGGGACGAGGGAGAACCAATGAGAGAGTAGCTGTTAGGCATTTGGACGGCCGCATGTCATTCTAATTTCCCGGCAGGAAGAAGAATTAACCAAAGTCTCAGACACCCGCCGGGAACCAGTATATGTCCTGAATCAAAATTTTAGACTTGCGGTCAGCTCACAAAAAACGAGTTGAAAAATGGAGCTCAGGGACACAACAACTCACAAACTGGCAGAGAAGTAAAGGACAACAATCTTCCAAATATCTGTTGAGGGAAGGCAACGAGGCGGACATGAAAGTGAGGCAGAATAGCAGGAAACAGATTTCAAGAGGTACATTGGAATCGCCTTTAAAGCACAGGAAGAGGGGCACAACTTCGAAAATGATGCACTTGGCCAATAAGGGCGTGTGCGTTTTCTCGTGAATATATTCAGGAGAAAATGCATAGGCCCTTTTTGGGCAAGCAAGCAAGCGGGCAATACAAATCTGCACTTCAAACAAGTATCATTTCCCACCGGTCAAAAGGGACATCCGCAAAATGTGTAAAACCCAGAAAGGCAAGACAGGCAATGGAGAATAGGGAGCCTAGTTATGCTGATGGGCAGGATGTAAATTGCCAACTGCCTCTCAGGAGGAATGCACTGTGTTCCCTAAAACAAGTAAACAACAGAGCTACAGAGGCAAGGGCACTTCCAGTCTAGGGAATATACATTGGGAAAACTGAAAATCAATAAGATAGAGCCACCCCAATATTTAGGGCTGCACTGCTTACAAGAACCTCAACTTGGGTACACTTTAAATATCCCAGGAAAGACAAAAATGTTTCAAAAAATTGTGGTATTTACATACAATGTAATAACCCTCAGCCATGAAATCAATGTCATGAGGCCAGTAGCAGCAAAATGAGTGGATTCAGGTACGATGATTCTAAGTGCAATAAGTCACAGAGAAAAATAAATTTATCATAAGATATCACTTATGAAGGTCCTCTAAACATGGCTACACATGAACTGAGTTAGGAAAGAGAACAGAGCCTCACATTTGAAAACACTCTTGTGCCTGCTTAAGGGGGAAGGAGAGGTGGAGAGATGCATAAAACCAGAGTTAGATACTAGTACAGATACCGTTCCAAAAACCAAATACGGAATAGACAAGACCTACACTTTCCTCAGTGAAAGGGACTCAAAACGCCATATTTCCCACAGAGGAATATATCTGACTGGTAAGAATCTTAAAATCTATGTAATGATATGTCTCCGTAAGGGAATCAAGTTTGTCTAGACTGGCATAAACATGGCAGTCAGAATCAGTTCAAACCCACTATAAAAATGAATTTCAAAATCAAAACAAAAATCAGGGATATACTTTACAATTCCTTCAGGGTCTCTGATGAAACCTGGAATGACCCTATCCACAACGACAGCTGGATGTGGCATAAGGTTGGACACTTGGGACTGAGAGGATTGATGTCATTCAGTGAGCAATGCAGACCCTTTAAAGCAAAAATGCGTGGCACACATTCGAAGGGTCCCAACTCTTCAGGATGAAGGGAATATTACTACAGCTATAACATGTACGGGAAACCTAGAGAATGTACACACTGTGAATACGAAAGGTTTCTAAAACTCAACTAATAATCCCTCTCCTCGTGCTCCGGTTTGACTTTCCAACTGCTTTACTATCAATCTCCCAAATTGGAGAGACAGCCCCTTTAAGCTCCTGGTTCTCAGAGGTGGCCAATTTGGGAGAGGATGAAAGGGAAGAGGGAGAACCAATGAGAGAGTAGCTGGAGAGTAGCTGTTAGGCATTTGGACGGGCACATGTCATTCTAATTTCCCAGCAGAAAGAAGAATTAACCAAAGTCTCAGAAACCCACCGGGAACCAGTATAGGTCCTGAACCAAAATTTAGGACTTGCGGTCAGCTCACAAAAAACGAGTTGAAAAATGGAGATCAGGGGCACAGCAATGCAGAAACTTGCAGAGTAATAAAGGACAACAATTGTCCGAAAATCTGTTGATGGAAGGCAACGAGGCAGACTTGAAAACGAGCCAGAATAGCAGGAAACAGATTTCAAGAGGTACATTGGAATCGCCTTTAAAGCACAGGAATAGGGGCACAACTTTGACAATGATGCACTTGGCCCAAAAGCGTGTATGCGTTTTCTCCTGAATATATTCAGGAGAAAACGCATACAGGCTTTTGGGCCTAGCAAGCAAGAGGCCAATGCAAATCTGCACTACAATGAAGTATCACATACCACCGGTCAAAAGGGACATCCGCAAAATGTGTAAAAACCAGAAAGGCAAGACAGGCCCTGGAGAACAGGGAGCCTAGTTATGCTGATGGAAAGGATGTAAATTGCAAACTGCCTCTCTGGAGGAGTGCATTGTGTTCCCAAAAACAAGGAAACAAAAGAGCTACAGAGCCAAGGGCAATTCCAGTCTAGGGGATATACCTTGGGAAAACTGAAAATCAATAAGACAAAGCCACCCCAAAATTTAGGGCTGCACTGCTTACAAGAACCTCAACTTGGGTACACCTTAAATGTCCCAGAAAAGACAAAAATGTTTCAAGGAATTGTGTTACTTACGTACGATGGAATATCAGTCAGCCATGAAATCAATGTCATAAATCCAGTAGCTTCAAAGTGAGTGGATTCAGGTACGATGATTCTAAGTGAGATAAGTCACAGAGAAAAAGAAACTTATCATAAGATATCACTTATGAAGGTCCTGTAAACATGGCTACATATGAACTGAGTTAGGAAAGAGAACAGAGTCTCACATTTAGAAAACACTCTTATGCCTGCTTAAGGGGGAAGGAGAGGTGGGGTGATGCATAAAACCAGAGTTTGATATTAGTACAGGTACAGTTCGAAAAACCAACTACGGAATAGACAAGACCTACACTTTCCTCAGTGAAAGGGACTCAAAACCCCATATTTCCCGCAGAGGAATATATCTGACTGGTAAGAATCTTAAAACCTATGTATTGATATGTCTCCGTAAGGGAATCAAGTTTGTCTAGACTGGCATAAACATGGCAGTGAGAATCAGTTCAAAAACACTATAAAAAGGAATTTCAAAAACAAAACAAAAAAACAGGGAAATTCTTTACAATTCCTTCAGTGGCTCTGATGAAACCTGGAATGACCCTATCTACAACCACAACTGGATGTGGCATAAGACTGGACACTTGGGACTGAGACAATTGGTGAGATTCAGTGAGTAAATGTAGACCCTTTAAAACAATAATATGTGGCACATATTCCAAGGGTCCCAATGCTCCAGGTTGAAGGGAATGTTACTACAGCTATAACATGTACTGGAAACCTAGAGAATGGACACAATGTGAATATGAAAGGTTTCTAAAACTCAACTAATATTCCCTCTCCTGGTGCTCCGGTTTGACTTTCCAACTGCTTTACTATCAATCTCCCAACTTTTAGAGACAGCCCCTTTAACCTCCTTGTTATCACAGGTGGCCAGTGTTGTAGAGGATGAAAGGGAAGAGGGAGAACCAATGACAGAGTAGCTGTTAGGCATTTGGACGGGAACATATCATTCTAATTTCCCGGCAGGAAGAAGTATTAACCAAAGTCTCCGACACCCGCCGGGAACCAGTATAGGTCCTGAACCAAAATTTTGGACTTGCGGTCAGCTCACAAAAAACGAGTTGCAAAATGGAGCTCAGGGGCACAGCAATGCACAAACTGGCAGAGTAGTAAAGGACAACAATCGTCTGAAAATCTGTTGAAGGAAGGCAACGAGGCGGACTTGAAAGCGAGCCAGAATAGCAGGAAACAGATTTCAAGAGGTACATTGGAATCACATTTAAAGCACTGGAATAGGGGCACAACTTCGACATTGATGCACTTGGCCAAAAAGGGCATATGCGTTTTCTCCTGAATATATTGAGGAGAAAACGCATATGCCCTTTTTGGCCAAGCAAGCAAGCGGGCAATGCAAATCTGCACTAAAATGAAGTATCACTTCCCACCGGTCAAAAGGGCCATCCGCAATATGTGTAAAAACCAGAAAGGCAAGATAGGCCCTGGAGAACAGGGAGCCTAGTTATGCTGATGTACAGGATGTATATTGCGAACTACCTCTCTGGAGGAGTGCATTGTGTTCCCTAAAACAAGGAATCAACAGAGCTACAGAGCCAAGGGCACTTCCAGTCTAGGGAATATACCTTGGGAAACCTGAAAATCAATAAGATAGAGCCACCCCAAAATTTAGGGCTGCTTATGTAGATGGTTTACTTATGTAGAGTGGAATATTACTCAACCAGAAATCAATGAAATAAGGCCAGTTGTAACAACTCTGGAGGAGTTACATACGATTATTCTAAGTGACGTATGTCAGAAAGAAAAAGACACATATCATAAGATGTCACTTAAAGGTGGAATAAAAAATGGCTACACATGAAATAAATTACAAAACAGAAACATAGTCAAATATGTAGAAAATAGACATATGGCTGCTAAATGGAAATGTGAGGAAGGGTGAGGTATTATCCAGGAGGTTGAAATTAGCAAAGATACCATTCTAAGTACAAAATTAAATAACTGACAAGTCCTACACGGTACTTCAAAGATCTGCACTCAGCCCACTCAAGTCACTGGAAAATAATACATATGAATGGTAAGCATCTGAAAAAGAATTTATTGTTGTCTCACAGTACATGAATCAAGTGGCTGTACAGCAGCAAAAAACAGAGCTTTGAAAATCAGCTGTAACCAATATAAAAATAAATTAAAAATTATTTAGAAAAACAATGAGACAGACAAAAATTCTTACAACTTTTGTTGAAGGGCTATGATGTAACATGGATTGAACACATGTAGACCCACAGCAGGATGATATATAAGGCTGGAAGCTATGCACGCTAAGACATGTTAGAGAGGCTGGGTGAGGACATGCAGAACTTTAAAAGAAATAGTGCCTGATTCCCATTCCATGGGTCCCAAATCTGCAGGTTCAAGGGAATCTTCTGACAGCGAAAACATGCCTGGGAGACCGAGACGAATGTACACCGCGTGATCAGAAAGAGGTCTAAAATGCACCTCATTTTTGATCTCCTGGTGCTGGGGTTGGCAATTCCAGCCAAATTACTAACAATCTCCCCACTTGGAGAATCAGCACCTTTAACCTCCTGTTTCACACAGTTTGCAATTTCTGCAGAGGATAAACGGGAAGAGGGGGAACCAATGAGAGACTAGCTGTAGGAGTTTTGACAGGCACATGTCACTCTAATTTCCCATTAGGAAGAAAAATTAACCAAAGGCTCAGCCTGCCTCCCCAGAACCAGAATAGGGCCGGAAGCAATACAATGGTTTGGCGGCCAGCTCACAAAAAAAGCGAGTTGCAAAATGGAGCTCAGGAGCAGACAATTAAAAGACCTGCAAAGATAAAAAGGATAACCAACGTCCAAAAATATATTCAGGTAAGGCAAGGAAGAGGATCGGAATGAGAGGCAGAATTGCAGGAAACAGATTTCAAAAGGGAGATTGTACTCACAGTTAAAGCATATGAAAAGCAGCAGAATTTCTAAAATGATGTAGTTGGGCAAAAGGGTGTATGCGTTTTTTTCATGAATAACTTCAGGAAAAAAACACATACAGAGATTTGGCCAACCAAGAAAGCGGGAAATGCAAATCTGCACAACATAAAAGTCTCAATTTCCACTGCTCAGAAAGGCCATCCAAAATATATGTACAAACCAGAAATGCAGGAGAGGCCATGGAGAACAGGGAGCTAGTCACGCTGATGGGTGTGGTATAAATATCCAAGAGCCACTCTGAAGTAGTGTATGCTGTTTCATAAAACATCTAAAATACAAAGCTACCGAGCATAGGGCACTTCCACTCATGGGCATATAACTTGGGAAGACTAAATATCAACAAGACACAGGCACCCCAAAGTTTAGGGCTGCTCTGCATACAAGAACCTCAACATCAGTACAACATAAATATTCCAAGAAAGAGAAAATTGCGTAAAGAACTTGTGGTAATTTTGTACAATTGAATATCACTCAGACATGAAATCAATGTCATAAGGCCAGTAGCAGCAAAATGAGTGGATTTAGGTACGATGATTCTAAGTGAAATAAGTCACACAGAAAAAGAAACTTATCATAAGATATCACTTATGAAGTTCCTGTAATCATGGCTACACATGAACTGAGGAAAGAGAACAGAGTCTCACATTGAGACTCTTATGCCTGCTTAAGGGGGAAGGAGAGTTGGGGTGATGCATTAAACCAGAGTTTGATATTAGCACATGTACCATTCCATGAAGCAAATACAGAATATACAAAACCTACACCTTCCTCAGTGAACGGGACTCAAAACCCCAATTCCCAGCACAGGAATATATCTGACTAGTAAGAAACTTAAAACCTATATATTGATATGTCTCCATAAGGGAATCAAGTGTGTCTAGAACGGCATAAACATGTTGGTGAAAATCAGCTCAACCCCATTATAAAAATGAATTTCAAAAACAAAACAAAAAAAAACAGCAAAATTCTTACACAATTCCTTCAGGGGATCTGATGAAACCTGGAATGACCCCATCTGCAAAGACAGCTAGATGAGACATAAGGCTGGACACTTGGGGCTGAGAGGACTGGTGAGATTGGGTGAGAAAATGCAGACCCTTTAAAGCAGTAATGCATGCCACCCATTCCATGGGTCCCAACTCTCCAGGTAGAAGGGAATATCACTACAGTTATAACATGTATGGAAAACCTAGAGAATGGACACCCTGTGATGGCAAAAGATTTCTAAAAGGCTCCTAATTTTTCCCCTCCTTGTGCTCCAGTTTGGCATTCCAACTGCTTTACTATCAATCTCCCAACTTGGAGAGTCAGCCCCTATAAGCTCCTGCTTCGCAAAGTTTGCAAATTGTGCAGTGGATGAAAGGGAAGAGGGAGAACCAATCAGAGAGTAGCTGTAGGCATTTGGACGGACACATGTCACTCTAATTTCCCGTCTGGAAGGAAGAATTATCCAAAGTGTCAGCCTGCACCCCCGGAACCAGTATTGGTCCTGTAGCAAAATTGTGGATTTGTGGTCAGCTCACAAAAACACGAGTTGAAAATTGGAGCTCAGGGGCACAGCAATTCACAAACCTGCAGAGTTATAAAGGACAACTCTCTTCCAAAAATCTGTTGAGGGAAGGCAACGAAGCAGACTTGAAAATGAGGCAGAATTGCACAAAACATATTTCAAGAGGTAAATTGGAATCGCCTTTAAAGCACAGGGAAAGCGTAACAACTTCGATAATGATGCACTTGGCCAAAAAGGGCGTATGCATTTTCTGCTGAATATATCCAGGAGAAAATGAATACGCCCTTTTTGGCCAATCAAGCAAGCCCGCAATGCAAATCCACACTACAAAGAATTGGCACTTCCCACCGGTCAAAAGGGACATCTGAAAATCTGGAAAAACCAGAAAATAAAGACAGAGATAACAAGAGCATGTTGCAATGTGATCCCAAGGGTCATGGAGGACTGTGATGACAAGGTCATGGAGCATTTTGCTGACAAAGGCATGGAGCATTGTGATGACAAGGGTCACGGAGCACTGTGATGACAAGCATCACGGAGCATTGTGATTACATGGGTCATGGAGCATTGGGATGAAAAGGGCATGGATCATTGTGATGACAAGTGTTATGGAGCATTTTGATGACAAGAGTCCCGGATCACTGTGTTGTCAGGGGTCATGGAGGGCTGTGATGACAGTGGTCATGGAGCATTGTTATGACAAGGGTCATGTAGAAGTGAGATGAGAAGGTCATGGAGCTTTGGGCTGAAAATATTCATGGAGTATTGTGATGACATGAGTCATGGAGCATTGTAATGAGAAGACCATGGAGCCTTGTGATGACAAGTCTCATGGAGCATTCTGATGAAAATGGGCATGGAGAATTGTGATTACAGGGGTCTTGGAGCATTGTGATGACAAGGGCATGGAGCATTTGGATGCGAAGACCATGGAGCGTTCTGATGACATGCGTCATGGAGCTTTGTGATGACAAGGGCATGGAGCATTGTGATTACAGGGGTCTTGGAGCATTGTGATGAAAAGGGAATGGATCATTGTGATGGAAAAGGCATGGAACCTTGTCATGACAGGGTTCAAGGGTCATACTGATTACAAGTGTCAGGGAGCATTGGGATGACAAGTGTATTGAGCATTGTGATGACAAAGGTCATGGAGCATTGTGATGACAGTGGCATTCAAAATTGGTCTAACAAGTTTCATGGATTATTGTGATGACGGTGGACATGGTGCATTTTGATGACAAGGGCATGGAGCATTGTGATTTCAAGGTCATGGAATATTGTGAAGACAGGTGACAGGGAGTGTTGTGATGACATAGGTCATGGTCCATTGAGAGGACAATGTCATGGAGCATTGTGATACCAAGTGTCATGGAAGATTGTGATGACAAAGTAATGGAGCATTTTGATGACAAGGGCTTGGAGCATCGTGACGACAAGGGTCATGGAGCACTGTGATGACAAGATCTTGGAGCATTGTGAGGAGAAGGGCCATTGAGAATTTTGATGAGAAGGTCGTGAAGCATTGTGATGAAAATTGCACCGAGCTTGCTATATGACAGGGGTCAGGGAGCATTGCGATGACAAGTGCATGGAGAATTGTATTGACAAGAGCATGTAACATTGTGATGAGAAGTGTCATGGAGCATTTTGATGATAAGGACATGTAGAATTGTAATGACCAGTGCATGGAGCATTGTGATGGAAAGACCGTGGAGCACTGTGATGAGAAGACCATGGATAATTGTGATGATGAGCATCATGGAGCACTGTAATGACAAGGGGCATAGAGCATTGTGATGACAGGTGTCATGGATCATTGTGATGACAAGCTTGTGGAGTAATGTGATGACAATGGCATGGAGCATTGTGAGGAAAAGGGCATGGAGCATTGTGATGAAAAATGCTTGGATCCTTTTCATGACAGGGTTCAAGGAGCATTCTGACAACAAGTGTCAGGGAACATTGTGATGACAAGTTTATTGAGCATTGTGATGACAAAGGTCATGGAGCATTGTGATGACAGGCATCATGGAGCGTTGTGATGACAAATGTTATGGAACATTGTGATCACAAGGGTTTTGAGCATTGTGATGAAAGAAGTCATGTATCATTTTCATTTTCAGGTGCATGGAGCATTGTGATGACAAGGGCATGGAGCTTGCTGTGATAGGGGTCATAGAGCATTGCGATGACAAGTGCATGGAGAATTGTATTGACAAGAGCATGTAACATTGTGATGAGAAGTGTCATGGAGCATTTTGATGATAAGGACATGTAGAATTTTGATGACCAGTGCATGGAGCATTGTGATGGAAAGACCGTGGAGCACTGTGATGAGAAGACCATGGATAATTGTGATGATGAGCGTCATGGAGCACTGTAATGACAAGGGGCATAGAGCATTGTGATGACAGTTGTCTTGGATCATTGTGATGACAAGTGTCATGGACCATTCTGATGACAAGCTTGTGGAGTAATGTGATGACAATGGCATGGAGCATTGTGATGAAAAATGTTTGGAGCCTTTTCATGACAGGGTTCAAGGAGCATTCTGACAACAAGTGTCAGGGAGCATTGTGATGACAAGTGTATTGAGCATTGTGATGACAAAGGTCATGGAGCATTGTGATGACAGGCATCATGGAGCGTTGTGATGACAAATGTTATGGAACATTGTGATCACAAGGGTTTTGAGCATTGTGATGACAGAAGTCATGTATCATTTTCATTTCAATGTGCATGGAGCATTGTGATGACAAGAGCATGAAGCATTGTGAACCCAAGATTCATGGAGGGTTTTGATGACAATGGGAATGGAGTATTGTGATGACAAGCACATGGAGCATTGTGATGACAAGGTCATGTAGCATTTTGCTGACAAATGCATGGAGCATTTTGATGACAAGTGTCATGGAACACTGTGATGACAATGTCATGGAGCATTGTGATGAAAAGGGCATGGAGCATTGTGATGTAAAAGACATGGAGGCTATTCATGACAGCGTTCAAGCAGCATTCTGACGACAAGTGTCAGGGAGCATTGTGATGACAAGTGTATAGAGCATTGTGATAACAAAGGTCATGGAGCATTGTGATGACAAGGGCATGGAGTATTGTGATGACAGGCATCATGGAGCGTTGTGATGACAAGTGTTGTGGAACAATGTGATCACAAGTGTTTGGAGCATTGTGATGACAGAGGTCATGGATCATTTTGATTTCAAGGAGCACGGAGGGTTGTAATGACAGGGATCATGTAGCATTGTGATGAGAAGATCATGGAGCATTGGGCTGTAAATATTCATGGAGTATTGTGATGACAGGGGTCTTGGAGCACTGTGATAACAAGGGCATGGAACCTTGTGATGAGAAGGCCATGGAGCATTCTGATGACATGTGTCATGGATGTTTGTGATGAAAAGGGGAATGGAGCATTTTGATTAGAGGGGTCTTTGAGCATTGTGATGAAAAGGGCATGGATCATTGTGATGAAAAAGGCATGGAGCCTTGTCAGGGCAGGGTTCAAGGAGCATACCTTTGACAAATGTCAGGGAGCATTGTGATGACAGTTGTATTGAGCATTGTGATGACAAAGTTCATGGAGCATTGTGATGAGAAGACCATGGTTAACTGTGATGAAGAGCGTCATGGGGCATTGTGATGACAAGTGTTATGGAACATTGTGATCACAAGTGTTTGGAGCATTGTGATGACAGAAGTCATGGAGCATATTGATTTCATTGTGATGACAATAGCATGCATCATTATGATGATGGGCATGGTGCATGGGATGACAGGGTTCTTGGAACATTGAGATTAAAAGGGGCATTGAGCATTGTGATTACATGGGTCTTGGATCATTGTGATGACAAGGGCATGGAGCATAGTGAATGAGAAGTCCACGGAGCATTCTGATGACATGCCTCATGGAGCTTTCTGATGACAATTGCATGGAGCATTGTGATTACAGGGTCTTGGAGCATTGTGATGAAAAGGGTCATGGAGTCTTGTGATGACAAGGCTGTGGATCCTTGTGATGGCAGGTGTCATGGAGCATTTTTATGACAGGGGGAATGGTGCATTGTGATGACAAGGGCATGGAGCATTGGTTTGAAACGTTTCATGGATTATTGAGATGAGAGTGGGCAGGGAGCATTGTGATGAAAAGCGTCATGGAGCTTTGTGATGACAACGGCATGGAGCAATGTGATGAGAGGTTTCATGGAGCATTGTGATGACAATGGCATGGAGCACTGTGATGCCCAGGGTTATGGAAATTTGTGATGACAAATGTCATGGAGCATTCTGATGACAAGGGTGACGTGCATTGTGATGAGAAGGGCAGGGAGCATTGTGATGACATGGTCATTGAGTAATTTGGTGAAAAGTGTCATGGAATATTTTGATTACAGTGGTTATGGAATATTGTGACTTCAGGGGTCATGGAGCTTTGTGATGAAAAGTGTCATGGAGCATTTTGATGACAGGGGTTATGGAATATTGTGATGTCAGGAGTCATCGAAAATTATGATGATAAGTGCATGTAGCATTTTAATGACAGGGGTCATGGAACATTGTGATGACAGGGGTGATGGAGTATTGGAATGAATAGTGATGGAACATTGTGATATCAGTGGTGAGAGAGCATTTTGATGAGAAGTGCATGGAGCACTGTAATGACAAGGTTTAAGCAGCTTTGTGATAAAAAGGATGTGGAGCTTTGTGATGACAAGAACATGGCATGTTGTGATGACGTGGGTCATGGAGCCTTGTGATGAGAATGCCGTGGAACATTGTAATGGCAGTTTTTATGGAGCATTGTTATAACAGGGGTAATGGAGCATATTCATGACAAGGGCATGGAGCATTGGTCTGAAAACTTTCATGGATTATTGTGATGAGAGGGCGCATGGAGCATTGTGATGACAAGGGCATGGAACACTGTGATACATGGGTCATGGAGGATTGTAATGACAAGCCTTGGAGCTTTGTGTTAAGAAGAGCATCGAGCATTGTGATGAAAAGCATCATGGAGCCTGTGATGACAAGGACAGGTAACAATGTGTTGAGAGGGTGCATGGAGCATATTGATGACAATGGCATGGCACATTGTGAGGCAAGTGTCACGGAGCTTTGTGATGACAAAGGTCATGGAGGGTTTTGATGACAAGGGTGTGGTGTAATGTGATGACAAGGGCAGTGGGCATTGTGATGAAAGGGTCATGGAGCAATTTGATGAAAAATGTCATGGGACATTTTGATGACAGGGGTTATGGAACATTGTGATGTCAGGGGTCAGGGAGCATTGTGATGAAAAGAGTCATGGAGCATTGTGATGACAGGGGTCATGGAACATTGTGATGACAGGGGTGAGGGAGTATTGTGATGACAAGTGATGGAACATTATGATATCAGTGATGGGAGAGCATTTTGATGGGAAGTGCATGGAGCATTATGACAACAAGGTTTATCGAGAACTGTGATGACAAGGTTGTGGAGCATTGTGATGACAAGCGCATGTCGCATTGCGATGACACAGGTCATGGGGCATTTTGCGGAAAAACGCATGGAGCATTGTGATGACAAGTGTCATGGAGCATTGTGCTGACAAAGGCATTTAGCATAGTTATGACATGAGTAAGAGAACATTGTGATGAAAATTTCATGGAGAATTGTGGTGACAAATGTCACAGAGCCTTTTGATGACGAGCGCATGGACCACTGTGATGATAGGGGTCATGGAGCATTTTGATGACTGTGGTCATGGAGCATTGTGAAGACATGGGTCATGGAGCATTGTAATGAGACGGTCATTGAGCATTGGGCTGAAAATGTACATGTAGCATTGTGATGACAGGGGTCATGGAGCATTGTGATGACAAGGGAATGGAGCACTGTGATGACAAGGTCCTGGAGCATTGTGATGAGAGGACCATGGAGCCTTGTGATGACAAGTGTCATGGAGCATTCTGATGAAAAGGTGCATGGAGCATTGTGATTACAGGGGTTTTGTAGCATTGTGATGACAAGGGCATGGAGCATTGTGATGTGAAGGCCATGGAGCATTCTGATGACATGCGTCATGGAGTTTTGTGATGACTAGGACATGGAGTATTGTGATTACAGGTGTCTTGGAGCATTGTGATGAAAAGTGCATGGATCATTGTGATGAAAATTGCATGGAGCCTTGTCATGACAGGGTTCAAGGAGCATACTTATGAGAAGAGTCAGGGAGCATTGTGATGATAAGTGTATTGAGCATTGTGATGACAAAGATCAAGGAGCATTGTGATAAGAAGACCACTGATAATTGTGATGACCAGCCTCATGGGGCATTGTGATGACAAGAGTTATGGAACATCGTGATCAGAAGGGTTTGGAGCATTGTGATGACAGAGGTCATTGAGCATTTTGATTTCATTGTGATGACAATAGCAAGAAATATTATGGTGTTGGGCATGGTGCATTGAGATGACAGGGTTCACGGAGCATTGAGATGAAAAGGGGCATGGAGCACTGTGATTACAGGGGTCTTGGAGCATTGCGATGACCAGGTCATGGAGCATTGTGATGAGAAGTCGAAGGCGCATTCTGATGACATGCGTCATGGAGCTTTCTGATGATAAATGCATGGATCATTGTGATTACAGGTGTCTTGGAGCATTGTGATGACAAGGTTCATGGAGGCTTGTGATGACAAGGCCGTGGAACTTTGTGATGGCAGGGGTCATGGAGCATTGTTATGACAAGGGCACGGAACACGGTGATAAATAGATCATGCAGGATTGTAATGACAAGGACATGTAGCATTGTGATGAGAAGGGCATCGAGCGTTGTGATGACAAGCCTCATGGAGATTTGTGATGACAAGTGCATGGAGCAATGTGATGAGAGTATTCATGGAGCATTGTGATGACAATGGAATGGAGCACTGTGATGCCAAGTGTCATGGAACTTTGTAATGACAAAGTCATGGAGCATTTTGATAACAAGTGCGTGGTGCATTGTGATGAGAAGTGCAGGGAGCATTGTGATGACATGGGTTATGGAGGATTGTGCTTACACGCGCATCGAGCATTTTGCTGACAACGGTCATGGAGCAGTGTGCTGACAATGGCATGGAGGTTTGTGATGACAAGGGTCACAGAGCACTGTGATGAATAGTTCATGGAGTATTGTGGTGACGAATGTCACAAAGCCTTGTGTGATGAAGTCATGGAACATTGTGATGACAAATGTCATGAAGCACTGTGATGACTGTAGTCACAGAGCATTGTGATTACAGTGTACTTGGAGCATTTTGATGCCAAGGGCATGGAGCATTGTGATGAGAATGCCATGGAGCATTCAGATGACATGTGTCATGGAGCTTTGTGATGACAAGGGCCGGGAGCATTGTGATTACAGGGGTCTTGGAGCATTGTGATGAAAAGGGAAAGGATCATTGTGATGAAAAAGGCATGGAGACTTTTCATGACAGTGTTCATGGAGCATACTGATGACAAGTGTCAGGGAGGCTTGTGGTGATAAGTGTTTTGAGGATTGTGGTGACAAAGGTCATGGAGCATTGTGATGATTAAACCATTCATAATTGTGATGACGAGCATCATGGGGCATTGTGATGACAAGTTCTATGGAACATTGTGATCACAAGGGTATTTAGCATTGTGATGACAGATGTCATGGAGCGTTTTGATTTCATTGTGATGACAATAACTTGAAGCATTATGATGATGTGCATGGTGCATTGTGATGACAGGGTTCATGGAGCATTGATATAAAAAGGGGCATGGAGCACTGTGATTAGAGGGGTCTTGGAGCATTGTGATGACAAGGGCATGGAGCATTGTTTTGAGAAGGCCATGGAGGATAATGATGACATGCGTCATGGATCTTTGTGATGACAAGGGCATGGGGCATTGTGATTACAGGTGTCTTGGAGCATTGTTATGACAAGGGTCATGGAGCCTTGGATGACAAGGCCGTGGAACATTGTGATGGCAGGGATCATGGAGCATTGTTATGTCAGGGGTAATGGAGCATTTTGATGTCAAGGGCACGGAGCATTGGTCTGAATAGCTTCATGGATTATTGTGATGAGAGGGGGCATGGAGCATTGTGATGACAAGGGCACGGATCACTGTGATACATGGGTCATGGCAGATTGTAATGACGAGGGCATGGAGCATTGTGTTAAGAAGAGCATCGAGCATTGTGATGAAAAGCATCACGGAGCCTGTGATGACAAGGGCATGGAACAATGTGATGAGAGTGTTCATGGAGCATTTTGATGACAAGGATATGGAGCAATGTGATGCCAAGTGTCTTGTAGATTTGTGATGACAAAGGTCATGAAGCATTTTGATGACAAGCACGTGGTGAACTGTGTATGAGAAGGTCAGGGATCATTGTGATGAAAGGGTCATGGAGCAATTTAATGAAAATTGTCATGGGACATTTTTATGACAGGGGTTATGGAACATTGTGATGTCAGGGGTCATGGAGGATTATGATGAAAAGGGTCATGGAGCATTTTGATGACAGGGGTCCTGGATCATTGTGATGACAGGGGTGAGGGAGTATTGTGATGACTAGTGATGGAACTTTATGATATCAGTGGTGGAAGAGCATTTTGATGTGAAGTGCATAGAGCATTGTGATGACAAGGTTTATGGAGCTCTGTGATGACACGGTTGTGGAGCATTGTGATGACAAGTGCATGGCGCATTGTGATGACACAGGTCATGGGGCATTGTGCGGACAAGCGCATGGAGCATTGTGGTGAATATTGTCATGGAGCATTGTGCTGACAAAGGCATGGAGTATTGTGATGACAAGGGACACAGAGCATTGTGATGAAAATTTCATGGAGCATTGTGGTGACAAAGATCACAGAGCCTTGTGTGACGAGATCATGGACCATTGTGATGAGAAAGGTCATGAATCATTGTGATGACTGGAGTCAAGGAGCATTGTGATGACAGGGGTCATAGAGCACTGTGATGACAAGGGCATGGAGCAATGTGATGACAGGGGCATGGAACATTGGTCTGACAAGTATCATGGATTATTGTGATGACAGTGGGCATGGAGCATTGAGATGACAAGGGCATGGAGCATTGTGGTGACAAAGGTCACAGAGCCTTGTGTGACGAGGGCTTGGACCATTGTGAGGACAAAGTCATGAAGCATTGTGATGACTGGAGTCACGGAGCATTGTGATGAAAATTTCATGGAGCAATGTGGTGACATAATTCACAGAGCCTTTTGATGACGTGGGCATGGAGCATTGTGATGACAAGGTCCTGGAGCATTGTGATGAGAGGACCATGGAGCCTTGTGATGAAAATTCTCATGGAGCATTCTGATGAATACGTGAATGGAGCATTGAGATTACAGGGGTTTTGAAGCAATGTGATCACAAGGGCATGAAGCATTGTGATGAGAAGGCAATGGAGCATTCTGATGACATGCGTCATGTAGCCTTCTGATGACAAGGACAGGGAACATTGTGATTACAGGGGTCTTGGAGCATTGTGATGAAAAGGGAATGGATCATTGTGATGAAAAATGCATGGAGCCTTGTCATGACAAGGTTCAAGGAACATACTGATGACAACTGTCAGGGAGCACTGTGATGATAAGTGTATTGAGCATTGTGATGACAAAGATCATGGAGCAATGTGATGAGAAGACAATGGATAATAGTGATGACCAGGGTCATGGGGCATTGTGATAACAAGTGTTATGGAACACTGTGATCAGAAGGGTTTGGTGCATTGTGATGACAGAGGTCATGGAGCAATTTGAATAAAAGGGTCATGGAATATTTTGATGACAGGGTTTATGGAACATTGTGATGTCAGGGGTCATGAAGCACGGTGATGAAATGGGTCATGGAGCATTTTGTGACAGGGGTTATGGAACATGGTGATGTCAGGTGTCATGGAGCATTGTGATGAAAAGGGCATGGCACATTGTGATGACATGTGTCATGGAGCATTGTGCTGACAAGCGCATGGAGCATTTTGATGACAAGTGTCATGGAGCATTGTGCTGACAAAGGCATGGAGCATTGTGATTTCAAGGGAAACAGAGCATTGTGATGAAAATTTCATGGAGCATTGTGGTGACACAGATCACAGAGCATTGTGTGACGAAGGCATGGACCATAGTGATGAGAAAGGTCATGAATCATTGTGATGACTGGAGTCACGGAGCACTGTGATGACAGGGGTCATGGAGCATTGTGATGACAAGGGCATGGAGCATTCTGATGAAAAGGTGCATGGAGCATTGAGATTACAGGGGTTTTGAAGCAATGTGATTACAAGGGCATGGAGCATTGTGAAGAGAAGGCAATGGAGCATTCTGATGACATGAATCATGGAGCTTTGTGATGACAAGGACATGGAGCATTGTGATTACAGGGGTCTTGGAGCATTGTGATGAAAAGGGAATGGATCATTGTGATGAAAAATGCATGGAGCCATGTCATGACAGGTTTCAAGGAGCATACTGATGACAACTGTCAGGGAGCACTGTGAGGATAAGTGTACTGAGCATTGTGATGACAAAGATCATGGAGCATGGTGATGAGAAGACCATGGATAATTGTGATGACCAGCGTCATGGGGCATTGTGATGACAAGTGTTATGGAACATTGTGATCAGAAGGATTTGGTGCATTGTGATGACAGAGGTCATTGAGCATTTTGATTTGATTGTGATGACAATAGCATGAAATATTATGGTGATGGGCACGGTGCATTGTGATGACAGGGTTCATGAAGCATTGAGATGAAAAGGTGCATGGAGCTTTTTGACTACAGGGGTGTTGGAGCATTGTGATGACAAGGGCATGGAGCATTGTGATGAGAAGCCCATGGAGCATTCTGTTGACATGCGTCATGGAGATTTGTGATGACAAGGGTCCGGGAGCCTTGTGATGACATGGCCGTGAACATTGTGATGACAGGGGTCATGGAGCATTGTTATGACAGGTGTAATGGAGCATTTTGATGACAAGGGCATGGAGCAATGTGATGAGAGTTTTCATTGAGCATTGTGATGAAAATGGCATGGAGCATTGTGATGCCACGTATCATGGAGCTTTGTGATGACAAATGTCATGGGGCATTTTGATGACAAGGGCGTGGTGCATTGTGATGAGAAGGGCAGGGAGCATTGTGATGACAGGGTCATGGAGCAATTTGAATAAAATTGTCATGGAATATTTTGATGACAGTGGTTATGGAACATTGTGATGTCAGGGGTCATGAAGCATTGTGATGAAATGGGTCATGGAGCATATTGTGACAGGGGTAATGGATCATTGTGATGTCAGGGGTAATGGAGCATTGTGATGATAAGGGCATGTAGCACTGTGATGACAGTGGTCATGGAACATTGTGATGACAGGGGTGAGCGAGTATTGTGATGACTAGTGATGGAACATTGTGATATCAGTGGTGAGAAGGCATTTTAAGGAGAAGTGCATGGAGCATTGTGATGACAAGGTTTATGGAGCATTTTGATGACAAGGATGTGGAGCATTGTGATGACAAGTGCATGGTTCATTGTGATGACATGGGTTATGGAGCATTGTGCTGACACGCGCATCGATCATTGTGATGACAAGGCTCATGGAGCATTGTGCTGACAAAGGCATGGAGCTTTGTGATAACAAGGGTCACAGAGCATTGTGATAAAAATTTCATGGAGCATTGTGGTGACAAAGGTCACAGAGCTTTGTGTGACCAGGTCATGGACCATTGTGATGACAAATGTCATGAAGGATTGTGATGCCTGGAGTCACGGAGCATTGTGATAACAGGGGTCTTGGAGCATTGTGATGAAAAGGGAATGGATCATTGTGATGAAAAAGGCATGGAGCCTTGTCATGACAGTGTTCAAGGAGCATACTGATGACAAGTGTCAGCGAGCATTGTGATGCCAAGTGTATTGAGCATTGTGGTGACAAAGGTCATGGAGCATTGTGATGAGAAGACCTTGCATAATTGTGATGACGAGCGTCATGGGGCATGTGATGACAAGTGTTATGGAACATTGTGATCAGATGGGTTTGGAGTATTGTGATGACAGAGGACATGGAGCATTTTGATTTCATTGTGATGACAATAGCATGAATCATTATGATGATGGGCATGGTGCATTGTGATGACAGTGTTCATGGAGCATTGAGATGAAAAGTGGCATGGAGAATTGTGATTACAGAGGTCTTGGGACACTGTGATGACAGGGCTGAGGGACTATTTTGATGACTAGTGATGTAAAATTGTGATATATGTGGTCAGAGAGCATTTTGATGAGAAGTGCATGGAGCATTGTGATGACCAGGGTTATGGATAATAGCAATGATAAGGATGTGGAGTATTGTGATGACAAGCGCATGGCACGTTTTCATGACATGGGTCATGGAGCATTGTGCTGACAAGCGCATGGATCATTTTGATGACATGTGTCATGGAGCATTGTGCTGACAAAGGCATGGAGCATTTTGATGACAAGGGACACAGAGCATTGTGATGAAATATTCATGGAGCATTGTGGTGAAAATGATCACAGAGCATTGTGTGACGAGTGCATGGAATATTGTGATGAGATAGATCATGAAGCATTGTGATGACAAGGACGTGGAGAATTGTAATGACATGGGACATGGAGCATTGTGATGAACAGGGCATGGGGAATTGTGATAACAAGACCGTGGAGCATTGTGATGAAAAGACCAAGGATAATTATGATGAAGAGCGTCATGCATCATTGTAATGACAAGGGGCATGGAGCATTGTGATGACAGGTGTCATGGAGCATTGTGATGAGAGGGGTCATGGAGAATTGTGATGACAAGGGTCATGGAGCACTGTGATGAGAAGGTAATGGAGCATTGGCCTGAAAATGTTCATGGAGTATTGTGGTGACAGTGGTCAAGGAGCATTGTGATGACAAGGGAATGGGGCATTGTGATGACAAGGTCCTGGAGCAGTGTGATGAGAAGACCATGGAGCCTTGTGATGACAAGTCTCATGGAGCATTCTGATGAATAGGGGCATGGAGCATTGTGATTACAGGGGTCTTGGAATATTCTGATGACAAGGGCATGGAGCATTGTTATGAGAAGGCCTCGGAGGATTCTGATGACATGTGTCATGGATCTTTGTGATGACAAGGGCATGGAGCATTGTGATCACAGGGGTCTTGGAGCATTGTGATGACAAGGGTCAAGGAGCCTTGGATGCCAAGGCGGTGGAACATTGTGATGGCAGGTGTCATGGAGCATTGTTATTACAGGGGTAATGGAGCTTTGTGATGACAAGGGCATGGAACATTGGTCTGAAAATTTAATGGATTATTGTGATGAGATTCGGCATGGAACATTTTGATGACTAGGGCACGGAACACTGTGATACATGTGTCGTGGAGGATTGTAATGACAAGGGATGGAGCATTGTGATGAGAAGAGTATCGAGCATTGTGATGACAAGCGTCATGGAGCATTGTGGTGACAAGGGCATGGAGCAATATGATGAGACGTTTCATGTAGAATTGTGATGAAATGGCATTGAGCATTGTGATGCCAAGGGTCATGGAGCTTTGTGATGACAAACGTCATGGAGCATTTTGATGACAAGGTCGTGGTGCGTTGTGATGAGAAGGGCATGGAGCATTGTGATGACAGGGTCATGGATCAAATTGATGGAAAGTGTCATGGAACATTTTGATGACAGGGGTTTGAAACATTGTGATGTCAGAGGTAATGGAGCATTTTGATGAAAAGGGTCATGTAGCATTTGATGAAAAGGTGCATGGAGCATTGAGATTACAGGGGTTTTGAAGCAATGTGATTACAAGGACAAGGAACAATTTGATGAGAAGGCAATGGAGCATTCTGATGACATGTGTCATGGAGATGTGTGATGACAAGGACATGGAGCATTGTGATTACAGGGATCTTGGAGCATTGTGATGAAAAGTGAATGGATCATTGTGATGAAAAATGCATGGAGCCTTGTCATGACAGGGTTCAAGGAGCATACTGATAACAACTGTCAGGGAGCATTGTGATGATGAGTGTATGGAGCATTGTGATGACAAAGATCATGGAGTACTGTGATGAGAAGACCATGGATAATTGTGAAGACCAGCGTCATGGGGCATTGTGATGGCAAGTGTTATGGAACATTGTGATCAGAAGGGTCTGGTGCATTGTGATGACAGAGGTCATTGAGCATTTTGATTTCATTGTGATGACAATAGCATGATATATTATGGTGATGGGCACGGTGCATTGTGATGACAGGGTTCACAGAGCATTGAGATGAAAAGTGTCATGGCACATTGTGATTACAGGGGTGTTGGAGCATTGTGATGACAAGGGCATGGAGCATTGTGATGAGAAGGCCATGGAGCATTCTGATGACATGCGTCATGGAGCTTTGTGATGACAAGGGCATGGAGCATTGTGATTACAGGGGTCATGGAATATTGTGATGACAGGGGTGAGGGAGTATTGTGATGACTAGTGATGGAACATTGTGATATCAGTGGTGAGAAAGCATTTTGAGGAGAAGTGCATGGAGCATTGTGATGACAAGGTTTATGGAGCATTTTGATTAAAAGGATGTGGAGAATTGTGATGACAAGTGCATGGTGCATTGTGATGACATGGGTTATGGAGCATTGAGATGAAAAGGGGCATGGAGAATTGTGATTACAGAGGTCTTGGTGCATTGTGATGACAAGGGTCATGGAGCCTTGTGATGACAAGGCCGTGGAACATTGTGATGGCAGGGGTCATGGAGCATTGTTATGACAGGTGTAAAGGAGCATTGTGATGACAAGGGCATGGAGCAATGTGATGAGAGATTTCATTGAGCATTGTGATGACAATGGCATGGAGCATTGTGATGCCAAGTGTCATGGAGCATTGTGATGACCAATGTCATGGGGCATTTTGATGACAAGGGCATGGTGCATTGATATGAGAAGGACAGGGAGAATTGTGATGACAGGGTCATGGAGCAATTTGATGAAAAGAGTCATGGAATATTTTGATGAGAGGGGTTATGGAACATTGTGATGTCAGGGTTCATGAAGCATTGTGATGAAATGGGTCATGGAGCATTTTGTGGCAGGGGTTATGGAACATTGTGATGTCAGTGGTCATGGAGCATTGTGATGTTAAGGGCATGTAGCAATGTGATGACAGAGTTCATGGAGCATTTTGATCATAAGGGCATATAGCACTGTGATGACAGTGGTCATGGGACACTGTGATGACAGGGCTGAGGGACTAATGTGATGACTAGTGATGTAACATTGTGATATATGTGGTCAGAGAGAATTTTGATGAGAAGTGCATGGAGCATTGTGATGACCAGGGTTATGGATCATAGCAATGATAAGGATGTGGAGTATTGTGATGACAAGCGCATGACACATTTTCATGACATGGGTCATGGAGCTTTGTGCTGACAAGCGCATGGAGCATTTTGATGACATGTGTCATGGAGCATTGTGCTGACAAAGGCATGGAGCATTTTGATGACAAGGGACACAGAGCATTGTGATGAAATATTCATGGAGCATTGTGGAGAAAATGATCACAGAGCCTTGTGTGACGAGGGCATGGACCATTGTGATGAGATAGGTCATGAAGCATTGTGATGACTGGAGTCACGGAGCATTGTGATGAAAGTGGTCATGGAGCATTGTGATGACAAGGGCATGGAGCAATGTCATGACAGGGGCATGGAACATTGGTCTGACAAGTTTCATGGATTATTTGGATGACAATGGGCATGGAGCATTGTGATGACAAGGGCATGGAGCATTGTGGTGAAAAAGGCATGGATCATTTTGATGAAAAGGGACACAGAGCATTGTGATGAAATATTCATGGAGCATTGTGGTGAAAAAGATCACAGAGCCTTGTGTTAAGAGGGGATGGACCACTGTGATGATAAAGGTCATGAAGCATTGTGATGACTGGTGTCACAGAGCATTGTGATGACAGGGGTCATGGAGCATTGCTCTGACAAGATTTATGGATTATTGTGATGAGAGTGGGCATGGCCCATTGTGATGACAAGGTCTTGGAACATTGTGATGACAAGGTCATGGAGTATTGTGAAGACAGGTGTCAGGGAGCATTGTGATGATATATGTCATTGTCCATTGTGATGACAATGGCATGGAGCATTGTGATACCAAGTGTCATGGAGGATTGTGATGACAAAGGTAATGGAGCATTTTGATGACAAGGGCTTGGAACATTGTTATCACAAGGGTCATGGAGCATTGTAATGACAAGTGTAATGGAGCATTGTGATGACAAGGGCATGGAGCAATGTGATGAGAGATTTCATTGAGCATTGTGATGACAATGGCATGGAGCATTGTGATGCCAAGGGTCATGGAGCTTTGTGATGACAAATGTCATGGGGCATTTTGATGACAAGGGCGTGGTGCATTGTGATGAGAACGGCAGGGAGCATTGTGATGACAGGGTCATGGAGCAATTTGAATAAAAGTGTCATGGAATATTTTGATGACAGGGGTTATGGAACATTGTGATATCAGGGGTCATGGAGCATTGTGATGATAAGGGCATGTAGCACTGCGATGACAGTGGTCATGGAACATTGTGATGACAGGGGTGAGGGAATATTGTGATGACTAGTGATAGAACATTGTGATATATGTGTTGAGAGAGCATTTTGATGAGAAGTGCATGGAGCATTGTGATGACAAATTTTATGGAGCATATCGATGAAAAGGATGTGGAGCATTGTGATGAAAAGTGCATGGCACATTGTGATGACATGTGTCATGGAGCAATGTGCTGACAAGCGTATGTAGCATTTTGATGACAAGTGTCATGGAGCATTGTGCTGACAAAGGCATGGAGCACTGTGATGACAAGGGACACAGAGCATTGTGATGAAAATTTCATGGAGCATTGTGTTGACAAAGATCACAGAGCCTGGTGTGACGAGGGCATAGACCATTGTGATGAGAAATGTCATGAATCATTGTGGTGATGGAGTCATGGAGCACTGTGATGACAGGGGTCATGGAGCATTGTGATGAAAAGGGCATGGAGCAATATGATGACAGGGGCATGGGACATTGGTCTGACAAATTTCATGGATTATTGTGATGACAGTGGGTATGGAGAATTGAGATGACATGGGCATGGAGCATTGTGGTGACAAAGGTCACAGAGCCTTGTGTGACGAGGGCTTGGACAATTGTGAGGACAAAGGTCATGAAGCATTGTGATGACTGGAGTCACGGAGCATTGTGATGACAGGGGTCATGGAGCATTGTGATGACAAGGGCATGGATCTTTGTGATGACAGGGGCATGGAACATTGGTCTGACATGTTTCATGGATTATTGTGATGACAGTGGGCATGGCGCATTGTGATGACAAGGGCATGGCACATTGTGATGACAAGGTCATGGAGTACTGTGAAGAGAGGTGTCAGTGAGCATTGTGATGACATATGTCATTGTCCACTGTGATGACAATGGCATGGAGCATTGTGATACTAAGTGTCATGGAAGATTGTGATGACAAAGGTAATGGAGCATTTTGATGACAAGGGCTTGGAACATTGCTATGACAAGGGTCATGGAGCATTGTGATGACAAGGGCATGGAGCATTCTGATGAAAAGGTGCATGGAGCATTTAGATTACATGGGTTTTGAAGCAATGTGATGACAAGGGCATGGAGTATTGTGATGAGAAGGCAATCGAGCATTCTGATGACATGTGTCATGGAGCTTTGTGATGACAAGGGCATGGAGCATTCTGATGACAAGGGCCATTGATAATTTTGATGACAATGTCGTGAACCATTGTGATCACAAGCACATGGAGCTTGCTATGACAGGGGTCATAGAGCATTGCGATGACAAGTGCATGGAGAATTGTGATGACAAGATCATGTAACATTGTGATGAAAAGTGTCACGAAGCATTGTGATGACAAGGACGTGTAGAATTGTAATGACATGGGACATGGAGCATTGTGATGAACAGGGCATGGGGAATTGTGATAGCAAGACCGTGGAGCATTGTGATGAAAAGACCATGGATAATTATGATGAAGATCGTCATGGATCACTGTAATGACAAGGGGCATGGAGCATTGTGATGACAAGGATCATGGAGCACTGTGATGAGAAGGTCATGGAGCATTGGCCTGAAAATATTCATTGAGTATTGTGATGACAGTGGTCAAGGAGCATTGTGATGACAAGGGAATGGGGCATTGTGATGATAAGGTCCTGGAGCAGTGTGATG
Source organism: Hyperoodon ampullatus (assembly GCF_949752795.1). NCBI lineage: Eukaryota > Metazoa > Chordata > Mammalia > Artiodactyla > Ziphiidae > Hyperoodon > Hyperoodon ampullatus. Next base: position 1,274,021 of record NW_027641092.1, read on the forward strand.
AGAAGACCATGGAGCCTTGTGATGACAAGTCTCATGGAGCATTCTGATGAATAGGGGCATGGAGCATTGTGATTACAGGGGTCTTGGAGCATTCTGATGACAAGGGCATGGAGCATTGTGATTAGAAGGCCTCGGAGGATTCTGATGACATGTGTCATGGATCTTTGTGATGACAAGGGCATGGAGCATTGTGATCACAGGGGTCTTGGAGCATTGTGATGAGAAGGGTCATGGAGCCTTGGATGCCAAGGCGGTGGAACATTGTGATGGCAGGGGTCATGGAGCATTGTTATTACAAGGGTAATGGAGCATTGTGATGACAAGGGCATGGAACATTGGTCTGAAAATTTCATGGATTATTGTGATGAGATTCGGCATGGAACATTATGATGACTAGGGCACGGAACACTGTGATACATGTGTCATGGAGGATTGTAATGACAAGGGATGGAGCATTGTGATGAGAAGAGTATCGAGCATTGTGATGACAAGCGTCATGGAGCATTGTGGTGACAAGTGCATGGAGCAATGTGATGAGAGGTTTCATGTAGCATTGTGGTGAAATGGCATGGAGCACTGTGATGCCAAGGGTCATGGAGCTTTGTGATGACAAACGTCATGGAGCATTTTGATGACAAGGTCGTGGGGCATTGTGATGAGAAGGGCAGGGAGCACTGTGATGACAGGGTCATGGAGCAAATTGATGGAAAGTGTCATGGAACATTTTGATGACAGGGGTTATGGAACATTGTGATGTCAGGGGTAATGGAGCATTTTGATGGAGAGGGTCATGGAGCATTTGATGAAAAGGTGCATGGAGCATTGAGATTACAGGGGTTTTGAAGCAATGTGATTACAAGGGCATGGAGCAAATTGATGAGAAGGCAATGGAGCATTCTGATGACATGCGTCATGGAGCTGTGTGATGACAAGGACATGGAGCATTGTGATTGCAGGGGTCTTGGAGCATTGTGATGAAAAGGGAATGGATCTTTGTGATGAAAAATGCCTGGAGCCTTGTCATGAGAGGTTTCAAGGAGCATACTGATGACAACTGTCAAGGAGCATTGTGATGATGAGTGTATTGAACATTGTGATGAAAAGATCATGAAGCATTGTGATGAGAAAGCCATGGATAATTGTGATGCCCAGCGTCATGGGGCATTGTGATGACAAGTGTTATGTAACATTGTGATCAGAAGGGTTTGGTGCATTGTGATGACAGAGGTCATTGAGCATTTTGATTTCATTGTGATGACAATAGCATGAAATATTATGGTGATGGGCACGGTGCATTGTGATGACAGGGTTCATGGAGCATTGAGATGAAAAGGGGCATGGAGCATTGTGATTACAGGGGTGTTGAAGCATTGTGATGACAAGGGCATGGAGCATTGTGATGAGAAGGCCATGGAGCATTCTGATGACATGCATCATGGAGCTTTGTGATGACAAGGGCATGGATAATTGTGATTACAGGGGTCATGGAATATTGTGATGACAGGGGTGAGGGAGTATTGTGATGACTATTGATGGAACATTGTGATATCAGTGGTGAGAAAGCATTTTGAGGAGAAGTGCATGGAGCATTGTGATGACAAGGTTTATGGAGCATTTTGATGACAAGGATGTGGAGAATTGTGATGACAAGTGCATGGTGCATTGTGATGACATGGGTTATGGAGCACTGAGATGAAAAGGGGCATGGAGAATTGTGATTACAGAGGTCTTGTTGCATTGTGATGACAAGGGTCATGGAGCCTTGTGATGACAAGGCCGTGGAACATTGTGAAGGCATGGGTCATGGAGCATTGTTCTGACAAGATTTATGGATTATTGTGATGAGAGTGGGCATGGCGCCTTGTGATGACAAGGTCGTGGAACATTGTGATGACAAGGTCATGGAGTATTGTGAAGACAGGTGTCAGGGAGCATTGTGATGACATATGTCATTGTCCATTGTGATGACAATGGCATGGAGCATTTTGATACCAAGTGTCATGGAGGATTGTGATGACAAAGGTAATGGAGCATTTTGATGACAAGGGCTTGGAACATTGTTATGACAAGGGTAATGGAGCATTGTGATGAAAAGGGCATGGAGCATTGTGATGACAAGGGCCATTGGGAATTTTGATGACAACGTCCTGAAGCATTGTGATGACAAGCTCATGGAGCTTGCTATGACAGGCGTCATAGAGCATTGCTATGACAAGTGCAAGGAGAATTGTGATGACAAGATCATGGAACATTTTGATGAGAAGTGTCATGAAGCATTGTGATGACAAGTACGTGGAGAATTGTAATGACATGGGACATGGAGCATTGTGATGAACAGGAAATGGAGAATTGTGATACCAATGAGTGGAGCATTATGATGAAAAAACCATGGATAATTATGATGAAGAGCGTCATGGATCTCTGTAACGACAAGGGGCATGGAGCATTGTGATTACAGGTGTCATGGAGCATTGTGATGAGAGGGGTCATGGAGCATTGTGATGACAAGGGAATGGAGCACTGTGATGACAAGGTCCTGGAGCAGTGTGATGAGAAAACCATGGAGCCTTGTGATGACAAGTCTCATGGAGCATTCTGATGAATAGGGGCATGGAGCGCTGTGATTACAGGGGTCTTGGAGCATTGTGATTACAAGGGCATAGAGCATTGTGATGAGAAGGCCATGGAGCATTCTGATGACATGTGTCAAGTATCTTTGTGATTACAAGGGCATGGAGCATTGTGATTAAAGGGGTCTTGGAGCATTGTGATGACAAGGGTCATGGAGCCTTGGATGCCAAGGCGGTGGAACATTGTGATGGCAGGGGTTATGGAGCATTATTATGACAGGGGTAAAGGAGCATTTTGATGACAAGGGCATGGAACATGGGTATGAAAATTTCATGGATTATTTTGATGAGTTTAGGCATGGAACATTGTGATGACTAGGGCACGGAACACTGTGATATATGTGTCATGGAGGATTGTAATGACAAGAGCATGGAACATTGTGATGAGAAGAGTATCGAGGATTGTGATGAGAAGCATCATGGAGCACTGTGGTGACAAGGGCATGGAGCAATGTGATGAGAGATTTCATTGAGCATTGTGATGACAATGGCCTGGAGCATTGTGATGCCAAGGGTAATGGAGCTTTCTGATGACAAAGCTCATGGGGCATTTTGATGACAAGGGCGTGGTGCATTGTGATGAGAAGGGCAGGGAGTATTGTGATGACAGGGTGATGGAGCAAATTGTTGAAAAGTATCATGGAACATTTTGATAACAGGGGTTATGGAACATTGTGATATCAGGGTTAATGGAGCATTTTGATGACAACTGTCATGGAGCATTGTGCTGACAAAGGCATGGAGCTTTGTGATGACAAAGGTTACAGAGCATTGTGATAAAAATTTCATGGAGCATTGTGGTGACAAAGGTCACAGAGCTTTGTGTGACGAGGTCATGGACAATTGTGATGACAAGTGTCATTAAGCATTGTGATGACTGGTGTCACGGAGCATTGTGATAACAGGGGTCTTGGAGCATTGTGATGAAAAGGGAATGGATCATTGTGATGAAAAAGGCATGGAGCCTTGTCATGACAGTGTTCAAGGAGCATACTGATGACAAGTGTCAGCGAGCATTGTGATGCCAAGTGTATTGAGCATTGTGGTGACAAAGGTCATGGAGCATTGTGATGAGAAGACCTTGCATAATTGTGATGATGAGCGTGATGGGGCATGTGATGACAAGTGTTATGGAACATTGTGATCAGAAGAGTTTGGAGCATTGTGATGACAGAGGACATGGAGCATTTTGATTTCATTGTGATGACAATAGCATGAATCATTATGATGATGGGCACGGTGCATTGTGATGACAGGGTTCATGGAGCATTGAGATGAAAAGTGGCATGGAGAATTGTGATTACAGAGGTCTTGGAGCACTGTGATGACAAGGGTCATGGAGCCTTGTGATAACAAGGCCGTGGAACATTATGATGGCAGGGGTCATGGAGCATTGTTATGACAGGTTTAATGGAGCATTGTGATGAAAAGGGCATGGAGCAATATGATGAGAGATTTCATAGAGCATTGTGATGACAATGGCAAGGAACATTGTGATGCCAAGGGTCATGGAACGTTGTGATTACAAATGTCATGGGGCATTTTGATGACAAGGGCGTGGTGCATTGTGATGACAAGGGCATGGAGCATTCTGATGAAAAGGTGCATGGAGCATTGAGATTATAGGGGTTTTGAAGCAATGTGATTACTTGTGCATGGAGCATTGTGATGAGAAGGCAATGGAGCATTCTGATGACATGCGTCATGGAGCTTTTTGATGACAAGGACATGGATCATTGTGATTACAGGGGTCTTGGAGCATTGTGATGAAACGGGAATGGATCATTGTGATGAAAAATGCATGGAGCCTTGTCATGACAGGGTTCAAGGAGCATACTGATGACAACTGTCAGGGAGCATTGTGATGATAGGTGTATTCAGCATTGTGATGACAAAGATCATGGAGCATTGTGATGAGAAGACCATGGATAATTGTGATGACCAGCGTCATGGGGCATTGTGATGACAAGTGTTATGGAACATTGTGATCAGAAGCGTTTGGTGCATTGTGATGACAGAGGTCACTGAGCATTTTGATTTCATTGTGATGACAATAGCATGAAATATTATGGTGATGGGCACGGTGCATTGTGATGATAGGGTTCATGGAGCATTGAAATGAAAAGTGCCATGGAGAATTGTGATTACAGGCGTTGGAGCATTGTGATGACAAGGGCATGGAGCATTGTGATGAGAAGGCCATGGAGCATTTTAATGACATGCGTCATTGAGCTTTGTGATGACAAGGGCATGGAGAATTGTGATTACAGGGGTCATGGAATATTGTGATGACAGGGGTGAGCGAGTATTGTGATGACTAGTGATGGAACATTGTGATATCAGTGGTGAGAAGGCATTTTGAGGAGAAGTGCATGGAGCATTGTGATGAAAATGTTTATGGAGCATTTTGATGACAAGTATGTGGAGCATTGTGATGACAAGTGCATGGTGCATTGTGATGACATGCGTTATGGAGCATTGTGCTGACACGCGCATCGAGCATTGTGATGACAAGTGTCATGGAGCATTGTGCTGAAAAAGGCATGGAGCATTGTGATGACAAGGGACACAGAGCACTGTGATGAAAATTTCATGGAGCATTGTGGTGACAAAGATCACAGAGCCTTGTGTGACGAGGACATGGACCATTGTGATGAGAAAGGTCATGAATCATTGTGATGACTGGAGTCATGGAGCATTGTGATGACAGGGGTCATGGAGCATTGTGATGACAAGGGCATGGAGCAATGTGATGACAGGGGCATGGAACATTGGTCTGACAAGTTTCATGGATTATTGTGATGACAGTGGGCATGGAGCATTGAGATGACAAGGGCATGGAGCATTGTGGTGACAAAGGGCACAGAGCTTTGTGTGACGAGGGCATGGACCATTGTGAGGACAAAGGTCATGAAGCATTGTGATGACTGGAGTCCCGGAGCATTGTGATGACAATGGTCATGGAGCACTGTGATGACAAGGGCATGGAGCATTGTGATGACAGGGGCATGAAACATTGGTCTGACATGTTTAATGGATTATTGTGATGACAGTGGGCATGGCGCATTGTGATGACAAGGGCATGGAACATTATGATGACAAGGTCATGGATTATTGTGAAGACAGGTGTCAGGGACCATTGTGATGACATATGTCATTGTCCATTGTGATGACAATGGCATGGAGCATTGTGATACCAAGTGTCATGGAGGATTGTGATGACAAAGGTAATGGAGCGTTTTGATGACAAAGGCTTGGAACATTGCGATGACAAGTGTTATGGAGCATTGTGATGACAAGGGCATGGAGCATTCTGATGAAAAGATGCACGGAGCATTGAGATTACAGGGGTTTTGAAGCAATGTGATTACAAGGGCATGGAGCATTGTGATGAGAAGGCAATCTAGCATTCTGATGACATGCGTCATGGAGCTCTGTGATGACAAGGACATGGCGCACTGTGATGACATGTGTCATGGAGCATTGTTCTGACAAGTGCATGGAGCATTTTGATGACAAGTGTCATGGAGCATTGTGCTGACGAAGGCATGGAGCATTGTGATGACAAGGGACACAGAGCATTGTGATGAAAATTTCATTGAGCATTGTGGTTACAAAGATCACAGAGCCTTGTGTGACGAGAACATGGACCATTGTGATGAGAAAGGTCATGAATAATTGTGATGACTGGAGTCACGGAGCACTGTGATGACAGGGGTCTTGGAGCACTGTGATGACAAGGGCATGGAGCAATGTGATGACAGGGGCATGGAACATTGGTCTGACAAATTTCATGAATTATTGTGATGACAGTGGGCATGGAGCATTGGGATGACAAGGGCATGGAGCATTGTGGTGACAAAGGTCACAGAGCCTTGTGTGACGAGGGCATGGACCATTGTGAAGACAAATTCATGAAGCATTGTGATGACTAAAGTCACGGAGCATTGTGATGTCAGGGTTCATGGAGCATTGTGATGACAAGGACATGGAGCATTGTAATGAAAAAGGCATGGAGATTTTTGATGACAAGGGTCACAGAGCATTGTGATAAAAATTTCACAGAGCATTGTGGTGACAAAGGTCACAGAGCTTTGTGTGACGAAGTCATGGACCATTGTGATGACAAATGTCATGAAGCATTGTGATGACTGGAGTCATGGAGCATTGTGATAACAGGGGTCTTGGAGCATTTTGATGAAAAGGGAATGGATCATTGTGATGAAAAAGGCATGGAGCCTTGTCATGACAGTGTTCAAGGAGCATACTGATGACAAGTGTCAGCGAGCATTGTGATGCCAAGTGTATTGAGCATTGTGGTGACAAAGGTCATGGAGCATTATGATGAAAAGACCTTGCATAATTGTGATGACGAGCGTCATGGGGCATGTGATGACAAGTGTTATGGTACACTGTGATGAGAAGGGTTTGGAGCATTGTGATGACAGAGGACATGGAGCCTTTTGATTTCAAGGTGATGACAATAGCATGAAATATTATGGTGATGGGCACGGTACATTTTGATGACAGTGTTCATGGAGCATTGAGATGAAAAATGCCATGGAGAATTGTGATTCCAGATGTCTTGGAGCATTGTGATGACAAGGATAATGGAGCCTAGTGATGACACGGCCGTGGAACATTGTTATGGCAGGGGTGAGCGATTTTTGTGATGACTAGGGATGAAACATTGTGATATATGTGGTGAGAGAGAATTTAGATGAGAAGTGCATGGAGCATTGTGATGACAAGTTTTATGGAGCATAGCGATGAAAAGGATGTGGAGCATTGTGATGAAAAGAGCATGGCGCATTGTGATGACATGTGTCATGGAGCATTGTGCTGACAAGTGCATGGAGCATTTTGATGACAAGTGTCATGGAGCATTGTGCTGACAAAGGCATGGAGCATTGTGATGACAAGGGACACAGAGCATTGTGATGAAAATTTCATTGAGCGTTGTGGTGACAAAGATCACAGAGCCTTGTGTGACGAGGGCATGGACCATTGTGATGAGAAATGTCATTAATCATTGTGATGACTGGAGTCACGGAGCACTGTGATGACAGGGGTCATGGAGCATTGTGATGACAAGGGCATGGAGCAATGTGATGACAGGGGCATGGAACATTGGTCTGACAAATTTCATGGATTATTGTGATGACAGTGGGCATGGAGCATTGAGATGACAAGGGCATGGAGCATTGTGGTGACAAAGGGCACAGAGCCTTGTGTGACGAGTGCATGGACCATTGTGAGGACAAAGGTCATGAAGCATTGTGATGACTGGAGTCACGGAGCATTGTGATGACAGGTGTCATGGAGCACTGTGATGACAAGGGCATGGAGCATTCTGATGACAGGGAAATGGAACATTGGTCTGACAAGTTTCATGGATTATTGTGATGACAGTGGGCATGGCTCATTGTGATGACAAGGGCATGGAGCATTGTGATGACAAGGTCATGGAGTATTGTGAAGACAGGTGACTGGGAGCATAGTGATGACATATGTCATGTTCCATTGTGATGACAGTGGCATGGAGCATGGTGATGCCAAGAGTCATGGAGGATAGTGATGACCAAGGTAATGGAGCATTTTGATGACAAGGGTCTGGAGCATCGTGATGACAAGGGTCATGGAGCATTGTGATGACAAGGGTATGGAGCATTGTGATGACAACGGCACGGAACACTGTGATACATAGATCATGCAGGATTGTAATGACAAGGGTATGGAGCATTGTGATGAGAAGTGCATCAATCGTTGTGATGACAAGCCTCATGGAGATTTGTGATGACAAGCGCATGGCACATTGTGATGACATGGGTCATGGAGAACTGTGCTGACAAAGGCATGGTGCATTTTGATGACAAGGGTCAGAGAGTATTGTGATGAAAACTTCATGGAACATTGTGGTGACAAAGGTCACAGAGCCTTGTGTGACAATGGCATGGACAATTGAGATGACAAAGGTCATGAAGTTTTGTGATGACTGGAGTCATGGAGCATTGTGAGGACAGGGGTCATGGGGCATTGTGATGACAGGTGTCATGGAGCACTGTGATGACAAGGGCATGGAGCATTCTGATGACAGGGAAATGGAACATTGGTCTGACAAGTTTCATGGATTATTGTGATGACAGTGGGCATGGCTCATTGTGATGACAAGGGCATGGAGCATTGTGATGACAAGGTCATGGAGTATTGTGAAGACAGGTGACTGGGAGCATAGTGATGACATATGTCATGTTCCATTGTGATGACAGTGGCATGGAGCATGGTGATGCCAAGAGTCATGGAGGATAGTGATGACCAAGGTAATGGAGCATTTTGATGACAAGGGTCTGGAGCATCGTGATGACAAGGGTCATGGAGCATTGTGATGACAAGGGTATGGAGCATTGTGATGACAACGGCACGGAACACTGTGATACATAGATCATGCAGGATTGTAATGACAAGGGTATGGAGCATTGTGATGAGAAGTGCATCAATCGTTGTGATGACAAGCCTCATGGAGATTTGTTATGACAAGCGCATGGCACATTGTGATGACATGGGTCATGGAGAACTGTGCTGACAAAGGCATGGTGCATTTTGATGACAAGGGTCAGAGAGTATTGTGATGAAAACTTCATGGAACATTGTGGTGACAAAGGTCACAGAGCCTTGTGTGACAATGGCATGGACAATTGAGATGACAAAGGTCATGAAGTTTTGTGATGACTGGAGTCATGGAGCATTGTGAGGACAGGGGTCATGGGGCATTGTGATGACAGGTTTCATGGGGCATTGTGATTAGATGGTCATGGAGCATTGGGCTCAAAATGTTCATGGAGTATTGTGATGACAGGAGTCATGGTGTATTTTGATGACATGGGAATGGAGCATTGTGATTAAAAGGGCATGGGACATGGTGATGAGAAGGCCATGGAGCATTCTGAAGCCATGAGTCATGAAGCTTTGTGATGACAATGGCATGGAGCATTGTGATTCCAGGGGTCTTGGAGCATTGTGAGGAAAAGGGCATGGATCATTGTGTTGAAAAATGAATGGAGCTTTGTCATGACAGGGTTCAAGGAGCATACTGACGACAAGTGTCAGGGAGCATTGTGATGACAAGTGTATAGAGCATTGTGATGACAAAGGTAATGGAGTACGGTGAATAGAAGCCCATGGATAACTGTGATGATGAGCGTCATTGGGCGTTGTGATGACAAGTGTTATGCAACATTGTGATCACAAGTGTTTGGAGCATTGTGATGACAGAGGTCATGGAGCATATTGATTTCATTTTGATGACAATAGAATGAAGCATTATGATGATGTGCATGGTTCATTTTGATGACACGGTTCATGGAGCATTGAGATTAAAAGTGGCATGGAGCATTGTGATTACAGGTGTTTTGGACCATTCTGATGACAAGGGCATGGATCATCGTGAATGAGAAGGCCATTGAACATTCTGATGACATGCGTCATGGAGCTTTGTGATGACAAGTGTAGGCAGAATTGTGATTACAGTGTTTGGAGCATTGTGATGACAAGTGTCATGGAGTCTTGTGATGACAAGCCCTTGGAAACTTGTGAAGGCAGGTGTCATGGAGCATTGTTATGACAGGGGTAATGGAGCATTGTGATGAAAAGGGCATGGAGCATTTTTCTGAAATGTTTCATCGATTATTGTGATGAGATTGGGCATGGAGCATTGTGATAACAATGGCACAGAACACTTTGATACATGGGTCATGGAGCATTGTAATGACAAGGACATGGAGCATTGTGATGAGAAGGGCATCGAGCATTGTGATGACAAGCCACATGGAGGTTTGTGATGACAAGGGCATGGAGCAATGTGATGAGAGGCTTCATGGAGCATTGTGATGACAATGGCATGGAGCATTGTGATGCCAAGTGTCATGGAGTTTTGTGATGACAAAGGTCATGGAGCATTTTGATGACAAGGTCGTGGTATGTTGTGATGAGAAGGGCAGGGAACATTGTGCTAACAGGGTCATGGAGCAATTTGGTGAAAAAGTCATGAAATATTTTGATGAGAGTGGTTATGGAAAATTGTGATGTCAGGGTTCATGGAGCATTGTGATGAAAATGGTAATGGAGCATTTTGATGACAGGGATTATGGAGCATTGTGATGTCATTGGTCATGGAGCATTTTGATGATAAGTGCATGTAGCATAGTGATGATAGGGCTCATGGAACATTGTGATGACAGGGGTGAGGGAGTATTGTGAAGACTAGTGATGGAACATTGTGATATCAGTGGTGAGAGAGCATGTTGATGAGAAGTGCATGGAGCATTGTGATGACAAGGTTTATGGAGCATTGTGTTGACAAGGATGTGGAGCATTGTGATGACAAGCGCATGGTGCATTGTGATGACATGTTTCAAGGAGCATTGTGATGAAAAGCACATGGAGCATTGTGATGACAAGTGTCATGGATCATTGTGCTGACAAAGGCATGGTGCATTGTGATGACAAGGGTCACAGGGCATTGTGATGAAAAGGACATTGATCATTGTGATGCAAAATTCATGGAGCCTTGTCATGACAGGGTTCAAGGAGCATACTGATGACAAGTGTCAGCGAGCATTGTGATGACAAGTGTATTGAGCATTGTGATGACAAAGTTCATGGAGTATTGTGAATAGAAGGCCATGGATAATTGTGATGATGAGCATCATGGGGCGTTGTTATGACAAGTGTTATGGAACATTGTGATCACAAGGGTTTGGAACATTGTGATGACAGAGGTCAGGGAGCATTTTGATTTCATTTTGATGACAATAGCATGAAGCATTATGATGATGGGCATGGTGCATTGTGATGACACGGTTCATGGAGATTTGAGATGAAAAGGGACATTGAGCATTGTGATTACAGAGGTCTAGGAGAATTGTGATGACAAGGCCATAGAGCATCGTGAATGAGAAGGCCATGGAGCATTCTGATGACATGCGTCATGGAGCTTTGTGATGACAAGGACATGGAGCATTGTAATGACAAGTGTTATGGAGCCTTGTGATGACAAGGCCGTGGAATATTGTAATGGCAGGTGTCATGGAGCACTGCTATAACAGGGGTAATGGAGCATTTTGATGACAAGGGCATGGAGCATTGGTCTGAAAAGCTTCATGAATTATTGTGATGAGAGGGGGCATGGAGCATTGTGATGACAAGGGCACGGAACACTGTGATACATGGGTCATGGCGGATTGTAATGACAAGGGCATGGAGCATTGTGTTAAGAAGAGCATCGAGCATTGTGAAGAAAAGCATCACAGAGCCTGTGATGACAAGGGCATTGAACAATGTGATGAGAGTGTTCATGGAGCATTTTGATGACAATGGCATGGAGCATTGTGATGCCAAGGGTCATGTAGCTTTGTGATGACAAAGGTCATGGAGCATTTTGATGACAAGCACGTGGTGAACTTTGTTGAGAAGGACAAGGATCATTGTGATGAAAGGGTCATGGAGCAATTTGATGAAAATTGTCATGGGACATTTTGATGACAGGGTTATGGAACATTGTGATGTCAGGGGTCATGGAGGATTATGATGAAAAGGGTCATGGAACATTTTTATGACAGGTGTCCTGGATCATTGTGATGACAGGGGTGAGGGAGTATTGTGATGACTACTGATGGAACATTATGATATCTGTGGGGGGAGAGCATTTTGATGTGAAGTGCATGGAGCATTGTGATGACAAGGTTTATGGAGCACTGTGATGACAAGGTTGTGGAGCATTGTGATTACAAGCACATGGCTCATTGTGATGACACAGGTCATGTGGCATTGTGCGGACAAGCGCATGGAGCATTGTGATGAAAATTGCCATGGAGAATTGTGCTGACAAAGGCATGGAGCATAGTGATGACCTGGGTAAAAGAGCATTGTGATGAAAATTTCATGGAGAATTGTGGTGACAAATTTCCCAGAGCCTTTTGATGACGTGTGCATGGACCATTGTGATGACAAGATCCTGGAGCATTGTGATGAGAGGACCATGGAGCCTTGTGATGACAATTCTCATGGAGCATTCTGATGAAAAGGCGCATGAAGCATTGTGATTACAGTGGTATTGGATCCTTGTGATGACAAGGCCGTAGAACATTGTGATGGCAGCGGTCATGGAGCATGGTTATGACATGGGCAATGGAGCATTGTGATGACAAGGGCATCGAGCATTGGTCTGAAAAGTTTTATGGATTATTGTGATGAGAGTGGGCAAGGAGCATTGTGATGACAAGGGCACGGAACACTGTGATACATGGGTCATGTAGGATTGTAATGACAAGGGCATGGAGCAATGTGATGAGAGGCTTCATGGACCAATGTGCTGACAAGGGCATGGAGCATTTTGATGACAAGGGTCATGGAGCATTTTGATGACAAGATTCCCAGATCATTGTATTGTCAGGGTTCACGGAGCGCTGTGATGACAGTGGTCATGGAGCATTGTGATGACAGGGTCAAGGAGCATTGTGATAAGAAGGTCATGGAGCATTGGGCTGAAAATATTCATGGAGTATTGTGATGAGAGGGGTAATGGGTTATTGTGATGACAAGGGAATGGAGTATTGTGATGACAAGCTCCTGGGGCATTCTGATGAGAAAACCATGGAGCCTTGTGATGACAAGTCTCATGGAGCATTCTGATGAAAACGTGCATGGAGCATTGTGATTACAGGGGTCATGAAGCATTGTGATGAAAATGGCATGGAGCATTGTGATGCCAAGGGTCATGGAGCTTTGTGATGACAAAGTTCATGGAGCATTTTGATGACAAGATTGTGGTGCATTGTGATGAGAAGGGCAGGGAGCATTTTGATGACAGGGTCATGGAGCAATTTGATGAAATGTATCATGGAATATTTTGATGACAGTGGTTATGGAACACTGTTATGTCAGGGGTCATCGAGCATTGTGATGAAAAGGGTCATGGAGGATTTTGATGACAGGGGTTATGGAACATTGTGATGTCAGGGTTCATGGAGCATTGTGATGATAATGTCATGTAGCACTGTAATGACCGGGATCATGGAACATTGTGATGACGGGGGGAGAGAGCATTTTGATGAGAAGTGCATGGAGCACTGTGATTACAAGGTTTTTGGAGCATTGTAATGACAAGAATGTGGAGCATTGTGATGACAAGCGCATGGCGCATTGTGATGACATGGGTTATGGAGCATTGTGCTCACAAGCACATGGAGCATTGTGATGACAAGGCTCATGGAGAATTCTGCTGACAAAGGCATGGAACATGGTGATGACAAGGATCACAGAGCATTGTGATGAAAAGTTCAAGGAGCATCGTGTTCTGAAAGGTTACAGAGCCTTGTGTGACGAGGACATGGACCATTGTGATGACAAATGTCATGAAGCCTTGTGATGACAGGAGTCACAGAGCATTGAGATGACTGGGGTCTTGGAGCACTGTGATGACAAGGACATGGAGAATTGTGATGAGAAAGCCATGGAGCATTCTGATGACATGCATCATGGAGCTTTGTGATTAAAAGTCATGGAGCATTGTGATTACAGGGGTCTTGGAGCATTGTGATGAAAATGGTATGGATCATTGTGATGAAAAAGGCATGGAGCCTTGTCATGACAGGGTTCAATGAGCATACTGATGACAAGTGTCAGGGAGCATGGTGATGACAAGTGTATTGAGCATTGTGATGACAAAGGTCATGGAGCACTGTGATGAGAAGACCATGGATAATTGTGATGATGAGCGTCATGGTGCATTGTGATGACAATGGTTATGGAACATTGTGATCACAAGGGTTTGGAGCATTTTGATGCAAGAGGTCATGGAGCATATTGATTTCATTGTGATGACAATAGCATGAAGCATTATGATGATGGACATGGTGCATTGTGATGACAGGGTCATGGAGCAATTTGATGAAAAGTGTCATGGAACATTTTGATGACAGTGGTTATGGAACATTGTGATGTCAGGGGTCATGGAGCATTTTGATGAAAAGGGTCATGGAGTATTCTGATGAAAAGGTGCATGGAGCATTGTGATTACAGGGGTTTTGAAGCATTGTGATGACAAGGGCATGGAGCATTATGATGAGAAGTTCATGGAGTACTGTGAAGACAGGGGTGTGGGGTCATTGTGATGACATATGTCATGGTCCATTGTGATGACAATGCCCTGGTGTAATGTGATGCCAAGTGTCATGGAGGAATGTGATGACAACGTTAATAGAGCATTGTGATGACAGGGGTTTGGAGCACTGGGATGAAAATGGTCATGGAGCATTTTGATGACAAGGGCATGGAGGATTGTGATGACATGGGCCATTGAGAATTTTGATGAGAAGTTCCTGAAGCATTGTGATTAAAAGCACATGGAGCTTGCTAGGACAGGGGTCATGGAGCATTGCGATGACAAGTGCATGGAGAACTGTGATGACAAGAGCATGTAACATTTTGATGAGTAGTGTTATGGAGCATTGTGATGTCAAGACCGTGGAGCATTGTGATGAGAAGACCATGGATAATTTTGATGACGAGCGTCATGGAGCACTGTAATGACAAGGGGCATGGAGCATTGTGAAGACAGGTGTCATGGAGCATTGTGATGACATGGGTCATGGAGCATTGTGATGACAAGAGTCATGGAGCATTCTGATGACAAGCTTGTGGAGTATTGTGATGACAATGGCATGGAGCATTGTGATGAAAAGGGCATGGAGCATTGTGATGAAAAACTCATGAAGCCTTTTCATGACAGGGTTCAAGGAGCATTCTGACGAAAAGTGTCAGGGAGCATTGTGATGACAAGTGTATTGAGCATTGTGATGACAAAGTTCATGGAGCATTGTAAAGACAAGGGCATGGAGTATTGTGATGACAGGCATCATGGAGCGTTGTGATGACAACTGTTATGGAACATTGTGATCACAAGAGTTTGGAGCATTGTGATGCCACAGGTCATGGAACATTTTGATTTCAATAATCACGAAGCATTGTGATGACAAGGGCATGAAACAATGTGATCCCAAGGTTCACGGAGGATTGTGAAGACACTGGTAATGGAGAAATGTGATGACAATTCCATGGAGCATCGTGATGACAAGGTCATGGAGCATTTTGCTGACAAAGGCATGGAAAATTGTGATGACAAGTGTCATGGAGCTCTGAGACGACAAGCGTCAAGGAGCATTGTGATTACAGGGGTCATGGAGCATTGGGATGAGAAGCACATGGTACATTCTGATGACAAGTGGCATGGATCATTTTGATGACTGTGATCATGTAGCATTGTGATGAGAAGGGAATGGAGCAATGTGATGAGAATGTCCTGGAGCATTGTGATGAGAGGGCCATGGAGCCTTGTGATGACAAGGGTCATGGAGCATACTGATGAAAAGGTGCAAGGAGCATTGAGATTACAGGGGTTTTGAAGCATTGTGATGACAAGCATCATGGAGCATTGTGCTGACAAGGACATGGAGCAATGTGATGAGAGGTTTCCTGTAGCATTGTGATAAAATGGCATGGAGTATTGTGATGCAAAGGGTCATGGAGCAATGTGATGAGAGGTTTCATGTAGCATTGTGATAAAATGGCATGGAGTATTGTGCTGCCAAGGTTCATGGAGATTTGTGATTTCAAAGGTCATGGAGCATTTTGATGACAAGGTCGTGGTGCATTGTGATGAGAAGGGCAGGGAGCATTGTGATGACAGGGTCATGGAGCAAACTGATGAAAAGTGTCAAGGAACATTTTGATGAGAGGGGTTATGGAACATTGTGATGTCAGGGGTCATGGAGCATTTTGATGAAAAGGGTCATGGAGTATTCTGATGAAAAGGTGCATGGAGCATTGTGATTACAGGGGTTTTGAAGCATTGTGATGACAAGGGCATGGAGTATTGTGATGAGAAGGCAATGGAGCATTCTGATGACATGCGTCATGGAGCTTTGTGATGACAAGTACATGGAGCATTGTGATTGCAGGGATCTTGGAGCATTGTGATGAAAAGGGAATGGATCATTGTGATGAAAAATGCATGGAGCCTTGTCATGACAGGGTTCAAGGAGCATACTGATGACAACTGTCAGGGAGCATTGTGATGATAAGTGTATTGAGCATTGTGATGACAAAGATAATGGAGCATTGTGATGAGAAGTCCTTGGATAATTGTGATGACCAGACTCATGGGGAATTGTGATGACAAGTGTTATAGAACATTGTGATCAGAAGGTTTTGGTGCATTGTGATGACAGAGATCATTGAGCAGTTTGATTTCATTGTGATGACAATAACATGAAATATTATGGTGATGGACACGGTGCATTGTGATGAAAGGGTTCATGGAGCATTGAGATAAAAAAGACATGGAGCATTGTGATTACAGGGCTGTTGGAGCATTGTGATGTCAAGGGCATGGAACATTGTGATGATAAGGCCATGGAGCATTTAGATGACATGCGTCATGGAGCTTTGCGATGACAAGGGTATGGAGCATTGTGATTACAGGTGTCTTGGAGCACTGTGATGACAAGGGTCATGGAGGCTTGTGATGAAAAGGGCATGTAGCAATGTGATGAGAGATTTCATGTAGCATTGTGATGAAATGGCATGGAGCATTGTGATGCCAAGTGTCATGGAGCTTTGTGATGACAAAGGTCATGGAGCATTTTGATGACAAAGTCGTGGTGCATTGTGATGAGAAGGGTAGGGAGCATTGTGATGACAGGGTCATGGAGCAAATTGATGAAAAGTGTCATGGAACATTTTGATGACAGGGGTTATGGAAAATTGTGATGTCAGGGGTCATGGAGCATTGTGATGAAAAGGGTCATGGAGCATTCTGATGAAAAGGTGCATGGAGCATTGTGATTACAGGGGTTTTGAAGCATTGTGGTGACAAGGGCATGGATCATTGTGATGAGAGACAATGGAGCATTCTGATGACATGCGTCATGGAGCTTTGAGATGACAAGCACATGGAGCATTGTGATGAAAAGGGCATGCATCATTGTGATGACCAGCATCATGGGGCATTGTGATGAGAAGTGTTATGGAACATTTTGATCAGAAGGGTTTGGTGCATTGTGATGACAGTGGTCATTGAGAATTTTGATTTCATTGTGATGACAATAGCATGAAATATTATGGTGATGGGCACGGTTCATTGTGATGACAGGTTTCATAGAGCATTGAGATGAAAAGGAGCATGGAGCATTGTAATTACAGTGGTGTTGGAACATTGTGATTACAAGGGCAAGGACCATTGTGATGACAAGGCCGTGGAACATTGTGATGGCAGGGGTCATGGAGCATTGTTATGACAGGTGTAATGGAGCATTGTGATGACAAGGGCATGGAGCAATGTGATGAGATATTTGATTGAGCATTGTGCTGGCAATGAGAAGGAGCATTGCGATGCCAAGGGTCATGGAGCTTTGTGATGACAAAGGTCATGGGGCATTTTGAAGACAAGGGTGTGGTGCATTGTGATGAGAAGGGAAGGGAGCATTGTGATGACAGGGTTATGGAGCAATTTGAATAAAAGTGTCATGGAATATTTTGATGACAGGGGTTATGGAACTTTGTGTTGTAAGGGGTCATGAAGCATTGTGATGAAATGGGTCATGGAGCATTTTGTGACAGGGGTTATGGAACATTGTGATCTCAGGGCTCATGGAGCATTGTGATGATAAGGTCATGTAGCAGTGTGAAGACAGGGGTCATGGAACACTGTGGTGACAGGGGTGAGGGAGTATTGTGATAACTAGTGATGGAACAGTGTGATATATATGGTGAGAGAGCATTTTGATGAGAAGTGCATGGATCATTGTGATGACAAATGTTAAGGAGCATAGCAATGATAAGGATATGGAGTATTGTGATGACAAGTGCTTGGCACATTGTGATGACATGTGTCATACAGCATTGTACTGACAAGCGCATGGAGCATTTTGATGAAAAGTGTCATGGAGCATTGTGCTGACAAAGGCATGGAGCATTTTGATGACAAGGTACACAGAGCGTTGTGATGAAATATTCATGGAGCATTGTGGTGACAAAGATCACAGAGCCTTGTGTGACGCGGGCATGGACCATAGTGATGAGATAGGTCATGAAGCATTGTGATGACTGGAGTCATGGAGCATTGTGATGACAGGGTTCATGGAGCATTGTGCTGAAAAGTGCATGGAGCATTTTGATGACAAGTGTCATGGAGCCTTGTGCTGACAAAGGCATGGAGCATTGTGATGACAAGGGACACAGAGCATTGTGATGAAAAGTTCATGGAGCATTGTGGTGACAAAGATCACAGAGCCTTGTGTGACGAGGGCATGGAACATTGGTCTGACAAGTTTCATGGATTATTTTGATGACAGTGAGGATGGATCATTGTGATGACAATGGCATGGAGCATTGTGTTGACAAAGGTGACAGAGCCTTGTGTGACGAGGGCATGGACCATTGTGATGACAAAGGTCATGAAGCATTGTGATGACTGGAGTCACGGAGCATTGTGATAACAGGGTTGATGGAGCATTGTGATGACAAGGGCATGGAGCATTGTGATGACAGTGGCATGGAATATTTGTCTGACAAGTTTCCTGGATTATTGTGATGACAGTGGGCATGGCGCATTGTGATGACAAGGGCATGGAACATTGTGATGACAAGGTCATGGAATATAGTGAAGACAGGTGTCAGGGAGCATTGTGATGACATATGTCATTGTCCATTGTGATGACAATGGCATGGAGCATTGTGATACCAAGTGTCGTGGGGGATTGTGATGACAAAGGTAATGGAACATTTTGATGACAGGGGTTATGGAACATTGTGATGACAGGGGTGAGCCAGTATTGTAATGACTAGTGATGGAACATTGTGATATATGTGGTGAGAGAGCATATTGATGAGAAGTGCATGGAACATTGTGATGACAAGTGTTATGGAGCATAGCAATGATAAGGATGTGGAGTATTGTGATGACAAGCGCAAGGTGCATTGTGATGACTAGGGCATGGAGCATTGTGGTTACAAAGGCCTGGAGCATTTTAATGACAAGGGACCCAGAGCATTGAGATGAAATATTCATGGAGCATTGTGGTGAAAAAGATCACAGAGCCTTGTTTGAAGAGGGCATGGACCACTGTGATGACAAATGTCATGAAGAATTGTGATGACTGGAGTCACGGATCATTGTGATGACAGGAGTCATGGAGCATTGTGATGACAAGATTTATGGATTATTGTGATGAGAGTGGGCATGGCGCATTGTGATGACAAGGACATGGAACATTGTGATGACAAGGTCATGGAGTATTGTGAAGACAGGTGTCAGGGAGCATTGTGATGACATATGTCATTGTCCATTGTGATGACAATGGCATGGAGCATTGTGATACCAAGTGTCATGGAGGATTGTGATGACAAAGGTAATGGAGCATTTTGATGACAAGGGCTTGGAACATTGTGATGACAAGGGTCATGGAGCATTGTGATGAGAAGGTCATGGAGCATTGGCCTGAAAATGTTCATGGAGTATTGAGATTATAGTGGTCAAGGTGCATTGTGATGTCAAGGGAATGGAGCTTTGTGATGACAAGGTCCTGGAGCAGTGTGATGAGAAGACCATGGAGCCTTGTGATTACAAGTCTCATGGAGCATTCTGATGAATAGGGGCATGGAACATTGTGATTACAGGGGTCTTGGAGCATTGTGATGACAAGGGCAAGGAGCATTGTTATGAGAAGGCCATGGAGCATTCTGATGACATGTGTCATGGATCTTTGTGATGACAAGGGCATGGAACATTGTGATAACAGGGGTCTTGGAGCATTGTGATGACAAGGGTCACGGAGCCTTGGATGCCAAGGTGGTGGATGATTTTGATGGCAGGGGTCATGGAACATTGTTATGACAGGGGTAATGGAGCATTGTGATGAAAAGGGCATGGAACATTGGTCTGAAAATTTCATGAATTATTGTGTTGAGATTCGGCATGGAACATTGTGATGACTAGGGCACGGAACACTGTTATACATGTGTCATGGAGGATTGTAATGACAAGGGCATGGAGCATTGTGATGAGAAGTTTATCGAGCAATGTGATGACAAGCGTCATGGAGCATTGTGGTGACAAGGGCATGGAGCAATGTGATGAAAGGTTTCATGTATCATTGTGATGAAATGGCATGGAGTATTGTGATGCCAAGGGTCATGGAGCTTTGTGATGACAAAGGTCGTGGAGCATTGTGATGACAAGGGAATGGAGCTTTGTGATGACAATATCCTGGAGCAGTGTGATGAGAAGACCATGGAGCCTTGTGATTACAAGTCTCATGGAGCATTCTGATGAATAGGGGCATGGAACATTGTGATTACAGGGGTCTTGGAGCATTGTGATGACAAGGGTCATGGAGCCTTGGATGCCAAGGCGGTGGAACATTGTGATGACAGTGTCATGGAGCAAATTGATGAAAAGTGTCATGGAACATTTTGATGACAGGGGTTATGAAACATTGTGATGTCAGGGGTCATGCAGCATTTTGATGAAAAGGGTCATGAAGCATTCTGATGAAAAGGTGCATGGAGCATTGAATTACAGTGGTTTGGAGTAATGTGATTACAAGGGCAAGGAGCATTGTGATGAGAAGGCAATGGAGCATTCTGATGACATGTGTCATAGAGCTTTGTGATGACAAGGAAATGGAACATTGTGATGTCAGGGGTCATGAAACATTGGGATGACAGTGGTGAACAAGTATTGTGATGACTAGTGATGGAACATTGTGATATATGTGGTGAGAGAGCATTTTGATGAGAAGTGCATGGAGCATTGTGATGACAAGTTATATGAAGCATAGCGATGAAAAGGATGTGGAGCATTGTGATGAAAAGAGCATGGCACAGTGTGATGACATGTGTCATGGAGCATTGTGCTGACAAGCGCATGGAGCATTTTGATGACGAGTGTCATGGAGCATTGTGCTGACAAAGGCATGGAGTATTGTGATGACAAGGGACACAGAGCATTGTGATGAAAATTTCATGGAGCATTGTGGTGACAAAGATCACAGAGCCTTGTGTGACGAGGGCATGGACTACGGTGAGGAGAGAGGACATGAATCATTGTGATTACTGGAGTCACCAAACACTGTTATGAGAGTGGAATGGAGCATTGTGATGACAAGGGCATGGAGCAATGTGATGACAGGGGGATGGAATATTGGTCTGACAATTTTCATGAATTATTGTGATGACAGTGGGCATAGAGCATGGAGATGACAAGGGCATGGCACATTGTGGGGACAAAGGTCACAGAGCCTTGTGTGACGAGGGCATGGACCATTGTGAGGATAAACGTCATGAAGCATTGTGATGACTGGAATCACGGAGCATTGTGATGATACGGGTCATGGAGCATTGTGATGACAAGGGCATGGATCATTGTGATGACAGGGGCATGGAACATTGGTCTGACATGTTTCATGGATTATTGTGATGACAGGGGTCATGGAGCATTGTGATGACTAGTTCATGGAGCATTGTGATAACAGGGTCATGGAACATTGGTCTGACATGTTTCAAGGATTATTGTGATGACAGTGGTCATGGAGCATTGAGATGAAAAGTGGCATGGAGAATTGTGATTACAGAGGTCTTGGAGCATTGTGATGACAAGGCCGTGGAACATAGTGATGGCAGGTTTCATGGAGCATTTTTATGACAGGTGTAATGGAGCATTGTGATTACAAGGGAATGGAACAATGTAATGAGAGATTTCATTGAGCATTGTGATGACAATGGCATGGAGCATTCTGATGCCAAGGGTCATGGAACTTTGTGATGACAAATGTCATGGGGCAGTTTGATGACAAGGGCGTGGTGCACTGTGATGAGAAGGGCAGGGAGAATTGTGATGACAAGTTGTATGGAGCATAGCGATGAAAATGATGTGGAGCATTGTGATGAAAAGAGCATGGCACATTGTGATGACATGTGTCATTGAGCATTGTGCTGACAAGGACATGGAGCATTTTTATGACAAGTGTCATGGAGCATTGTGCTGACAAAGGCATGGAGCCTTGTGATGACAAGGGACACAGAGCATTGTGATGAAAATTACATGGAGCATTGTGGTGACAAAGGTCACAGAGCCTTGTGTAACGAGGGCATGGACCATTGTGATGACAAAGGTCATGAATCATTGTGATGACTGGAGTCACGGAACATTGTGATAACAGGGGTGATGGAGCATTGTGATGACAAGGGCATGGAGCAATGTGATGACAGGGGCATGGAACATTGGTCTGACAATTTTCATGGAGCATTGTGATGACAGGGGTCATGGAGCATTGTGATGACAAGGGCATGGAGCAATGTGATGACAGGGGCATGGAACATTGGTCTGACAAGTTTCATGGATTATTGTGATGACAGTGGGCATGGAGCATTGAGATGACAAGGGCATGGAGCATTGTGGTGACAAAGGTCACAGAGCCTTGTGTGACGAGGGCATGGACCATTGTGAGGACAAAGGTCATGAAGCATTGTGATGACTGGAGTCCCGGAGCATTGTGATGACAATGGTCATGGAGCATTGCAATGACCAGGGCATGGAGAATTTTGATGAAAAGAGCATGTAAAATTGTGATGAGATGTGTCAAAGAGCACTGTGATGACAAGGACGTGGAGAATACTGATGACCAGGGCATGGAGCATTGTGATGGCAAGACCGGGGAGCATTGTGATGTGTAGACCATGGATAATTGTGATGACGGGTGTCAGGGAGCACTGTAGTGACAAGGGGCATGGAGCATTGTGATAACTGGTGTCATGGAGCATTGTGATGACAGGGGTCATGGAGCATTGTGATGACAATGTTCATGGAGCATTCGGATGACAAGCTTGTGGAGTATTATGATGACAATTGCATGGAGCTTTGTATGAAAAGGCCATTGAGCATTGTGATGACAAGGGCAAGGAGCAATATGATGAGAGTGTTCATGGAGCATTGTGATGACAATGGCATGGAGTATTGTGATGCCAAGGGTCATGGAGCTTTGTGATGACAAAGGTCATGGAGCATTTTGATGACAAGTGCGTGGTGCATTGTGATGAGAAGGGCAGGGACCATTGTGATGACAGGGTCATGGAGCAATTTGATGAAAAGGGTCAGGGAACATTTTGATGACAGGGGTCATGGAACATTGTGATGTCAGTGGTCATGGAGCATTGTGATGATAAGGGCATGTAGCATTTTGATGACAGGGGTCATGGAACATTGTGATGACAGGGGTGAGGGAGTATTGTGATGACTAGTGATGGAACATTGTGATATCAGTGGTGAGAGAGCATTTAGATGAGAAGTGCATGGAGCATTGTGATAAAAAGGTTTATGGAGCATTTTGATGACAAGATTGTGGAGCATTGTGATGACAAGTGCATGGTACATTGTTATTACATGTGTCTTGGAGCATTGTTTTGAGAAGCACATGGAGCATTGTGATGACAAGGGTCATGGAGCATTGTGCTGACAAAGTCATGGAGCATTGTGATGACAAGTGTTACAGAGCATTGTGATGACGAGGGGATGGACCATTGTGATGACAAAGGTCATAAAGCATTGTGATGACTGGAGTCAAGGAACATTATGATGTGAGGGGTAATGGAGCATTGTGATTACAAGGGCATGGAGCATGGGTCTGACAAGTTTCATGGATTATTGCTATGACAGTGGGCATGGAGCATTGTGATGACAGAGGTCATGGATCATTTTCATTTCAAGGACCATGGTGCATTGTGATGACAAGGGCATCAAGCAATGTGAACCGAAGTTTCATCGAGGATTTTTATGACAATGGGAATGGAGCATTGTGATGACAAGTTCATGAAGCATTTTGCTGACAAATGCATGGAACATTTTGATGACAAGGGTTATGGAGCACTGTGATGAAAAGCGTCACAGAACATTGTGATTACAGGGGTCATGGAGCATTGGGATAACAAGGGCATGGATCATTGTGATGACAAGGGTCATGGAGCATTTTGATGACAAGAGTCCAAGATCATTGTGTTGTCAAGGGTGATGGATCGTTGTGATGACTGTGGTCATGGAGCATTGTGATGACAGGGGTCATGGAGCATTGTGATGACAAGGGCATGGTGCATTTTGAATGAGAAGGCCATGAATCATTCTGATGACATGCGTCATGGAGCTTTGTCATGACAAGGGCATGGAGCATGGTGATTACAGTGTCTTGGAGCATTGTGATGACAAGTGTCATGGAGTCTTGTGATGACAAGGCCGTGGAACCTTGTGATGGCAGGGGTCATGGAGCATTGTTATGACAGGAGTAATGGAGCATTGTGATGACAAGGGCATGGAGCATTGGTCTGAAAAGTTTCATGGATTATTGTGATGAGAGTGTGCATAGAGCATTATGATGACAAGAGCAAGGTACACTTTGATACATGGGTCATAGAGGATTGTAATGACAATGTCATGGAGCATTGTGATGAGAAGGGCATAGAGCATTGTGATGACAAGCGTCTTGGAGATTTGTGCTGACAAGGGCATGGAGCAATATGATGAGAGGCTTCATGGAGCATTGTGATGACAATGGCATGGAGCACTGTGATTCCAAGGGTCATGGAGCTTTGTGATGACAAAGGTCATGTAGCATTTTGATGACAAGTGAGTGGTACATTGTGACGATAAGGGCATGTAGCATTGTGATGACTGGGGTCATGGAACATTGTGATGAAAGGGTTTAGGGAGTATTGTGATGATTAGTGATGGAACATTGTGATATCAGTGGTGAGAGAGCATTTTCTTGAGAAGTGCATGGAGTATTGTGATGTACAAGTTTTATGGTGCATTGTGATGACAAAGATGTGAAGCATTTTATTGACAAGCGCATGGCGCCTTGTGATGACATCGGTCATGGAGCAGTGTGCTGACAAACTCATGGAGCATTGTGAAGACAAGGGTCATGGAGCATTGTGCTGACAAAGGTCACAGAGCTTTGTGTGACGAGGTCATGGACCATTGTGATGACAAATGTCATGAAGCATTGTGATGACTGAAGTCACGGAGCATTGTGATAACAGTGGTCTTGGAGCATTGTGATGAAAAGGGAATGGACCGTTTTGATGAAATAGGCATGGATCCTTGTAATGACAGTGTTCAAGGAGCATAGTGATGACAAGTGTCAGGGAGCTTTGTGATGACAAGTGTATTGAGCATTGTGATGACAAATGTCATGGAGCATTGTGATGAGAAGACCATTGATAATTGTGATGACGAGCGTAATGGGGCATTGTGATGACAACTGTTATGGAACATTGTGATCACAAGGGTTGGGAACATTGTGATGACAGAGGTCATGGAGCATTTTGATTTCATTGTGATGAAAATAGCATGAAGCATTATGATGATGGGCATGGATCATTGTGATGACAGGGTTCATGGAGCATTGAGATGAAAAGGGGCAAGGAGCATTGTGATTAAAGGGATCTTGGAGCATTGTGATGAGAAGGTCATGGAGCATTGGGCTGAAAATATTCATGGAGTATTGTGATGGCAGGGATCATTGAGCATTGTGATGACAAGGGTCATGGAGTTCTGTGATGAAAAGCGTCATGGAGCATTCTGATTACAGGGGTCATGGAGCATTGGGATGACAGGGTTCATGGGGCATTGGTCTGATAAATTTCTTGGATTATTGTGATGACAGTGGGCATTGCGCATTGTGATAAAAAGGGCATGAAGCATTGTTATGACAAGGTCATAGATTATTGTGAAGACAGGTGTCAGGGAGCATTGTGGTGACATATGTCATGATCCATTGTGATGCCAATGGCATGGAGCACTGTGATGCCAAGTGTCATGGAGAAATGTGATGACAAATATAATGGAGCATTTTGATAACAAGGGCTTGGAACCTTGTGATGACAAGGGTTATGGAGCATTGTGATGACAAGGGAATGGATCATTGTGATGACAAGTGTCATGGAGCATTTTGATGACAAGAGTCCAGTATCATTGTGTTGTCAGGAGTAATAGATTGTTGTGATGACCGTGGTCATGGAGCATAGTGATGACTGGGTTCATGGGGCATTGTGAAGAGAAGGTCATGGAGCATTGGGCTGTAATATTCATGGAGAATTTTGATGACATGGGTCATGGAGCATTTTGATGACAAGGGAATAGAGCATTGTGATGAAAAGGGCATGGAGCATGTTGATGAGAAGGCAATGGAGCATTTTGAAGACATGCTTCATTAAGCATTGTGATGACAAGGGCATGGAGCATTGTGATTACAGGGGTCTTGGTGTATTGTGATGAAAAGTGCAAGGATTATTGTGATGAAAAATGCATGGAGCCTTGTCATGACAGGTTTAAAGGAGCATATTGATGACCATTGTCAGGGAGCATTGTGATGACAAGTTTATTGAGCATTGTGATGACAATGGTCATGGAGTATTGTGAATAAAATACCATGAATAATAGTGATGATGAGCGTCATGTGGCCTTGTGATGACAAGTGTTATGGAACATTTTGATCACAAGTGTTTAGAGCATTGTGATCACAGAGGTCATGGAGCATTTTGATTTCATTGTGATGACAATATCATGAAGCATTATGATGATGGGCATGGTGCACTGTGATGACAGGGTTCATGGTGCATTGAGATGAAAAGGGGCATGGAGCATTGTGATTAGAGGTGTCTTGGAGCATTGCGATGACCAGGTCATGGAGCATTGTGATGAGAAGGCGAAGGTGCATCCTGATGACATGCGTCATGGAGCTTTGTGATGACAAAGGCATGGAGCATTGTGATTACAGGTGTCTTGGAGCATTGTGATGACAAGGGTCATGGAGCCTTGTGATGAGAAGGCCGTGGAACATTGTAATGGCAGTTTTTATGGAGCATTGTTATAACAGGGGTAATGGAGCATTTTCATGACAAGGGCATGGAGCATTGGTCTGAAAATTTTCATGGATTATTGTGATGAGAGGGGGCATGGAGCATTGTGATGACAAGGGCACGGAACACTGTGATACATGGGTCATGGAGGATTGTAATGACAAGCCTTGGAGCTTTGTGTTAAGAAGAGCATCGAGCATTGTGATGAAAAGCATCACGGAGCGTGTGATGACTAGGACATGTAACAATGTGATGAGAGGGTTCATGGAGCATTTTGATGACAATGGCATGGAGCATTGTGATGCCAAGGTCACGGAGCTTTGTGATGACAAAGGTCATGGAGGGTTTTGATGACAAGGGCATGGTGTACTGTGATGAGAAGGGCAGTGAGCATTGTGATGAAAGGGTCATGGAGCAATTTGATGAAAAGTGTCATGGGACATTTTGATGACAGGGGTTATGGAACATTGTGATGTCAGGGGTCAGGGAGCATTGTGATGAAAAGGGTCATGGAGCATTGTGATGACAGGTGTCATGGAACATTGTGATGACAGGGGTGAGCGAGTATTGTGATGACAAGTGATGGAACATTATGATATCAGTGATGGGAGAGCATTTTGATGGGAAGTGCATGGAGCATTATGACAACAAGCTTTATCGAGAACTGTGATGACAAGGTTGTGGAGCATTGTGATGACAAGCACATGTCGCATTGTTATGACACAGGTCATGGGGCATTTTGCGGACAAGTGCATGGAGCATTGTGATGACAAGTGTCATGGAGCATTGTGCTGACAAAGGCATGGAGCATAGTTATGACATGAGTAAGAGAACATTGTGAGGAAAATTTCATGGAGAATTGTGGTAACAAATGTCACAGAGCCTTTTGATGACGAGGGCATGGACCATTGTGATGACAGGGGTCATGGAGCATTTTGATGACTGTGGTCATGGAGCATTGTGAAGACATGGGTCATGAAGCATTGTAAAGAGACGGTAATTGAGCATTGGGCTGAAAATATACATGTAGTACTGTGATGACAGGGGTCATGGAGCATTGTGATGACAAGGGAATGGAGCACTGTGATGACAAGTTCCTGGAGCATTGTGATGAGAGGACCATGGAGCCTTGTGATGACAAGTGTCATGGAGCATTCTGATGAAAAGGTGCATGGAGCATTGTGATTACAGGGGTTTTGTAGCATTGTGATGACAAGGGCATATAGCATTGTGATGCGAAGGCCATGGAGCATTCTGATGACATGCGTCATGGAGCTTCGTGATGACAAGGACATGGAGCATTGTGATTACAGGAGTCTTGGAGCATTGTGATGAAATGGGCATGGATTATTGTGATGAAAATTGCATGGAGCCTTGTCATGACAGTGTTCAAGGAGCATACTGATGAGAAGTGTCAGGGAGCATTGTGATGATAAGTGTATTGAGCCTTGTGATCACAAAGATCATGGAGCATTGTGATGAGAAGACCTTTGATAATTGTGATGACCAGCCTCATGGGGCATTGTGATGACAAGAGTTTTGGAACATTGTGATCAGAAGGGTTTGGAGCATTTTGATGACAGAGGTCATTGAGCATTTTGATTTCATAGTGATGACAATAGCATGAAATATTATGGTGATGGGCATGGTGCATTTTGATGACAGGGTTCATGGTGCATTGAGATGAAAATGGGCATGGAGCACTGTGATTACAGTGGTCTTGGAGTATTGTGATCACAAGGCCATGGAGCATTGTGATGAGAAGGCCATGGAGCATTCTGATGACATGCGTCATGGAGCTTTGTGATGACAAGGGCATGGAACATTTGATTAGAGGGGTCTTGGAGCATTGTGATGACAAGGTTCATGGAGGCTTGTGATGACAAGGCCGTGGAACTTTGTGATGGCAGGGGTCATGGAGCATTGTTATGACAAGGGCACGGAACACGGTGATACATAGATCATGCAGGATTGCAATGACAAGGACATGTACCTTTGTGATGAGAAGGGCATCGAGCGTTGTGATGACAAGCCTCATGGAGATTTGTGATGACAAGTGCATGGAGCAATGTGATGAGAGTTTTCATGGAGCATTGTGATGACAATGGAATGGAGCATTGTGATGCCAAGTGTCATGGAACTTTGTTATGACAAAGGTCCTGGAGCATTTTGATAACAAGTGCGTGGTGCATTGTGATGAGAAATGCAGGGAGCATTGTGATGACTTGGGTTATGGAGCATTGTGCTTACACGCGCATCGAGCATTGTGCTGAAAACGGTCATGGAGCATTGTGCTGACAATGGCATGGAGCTTTGTGATGACAAGGGTCACAGAGCACTGTGATGAATAGTTCATGGAGCATTGTGGTGACAAAGGTCACAAAGCCTTGTGTGACGAGGTCATGGAACATTGTAATGACAAATGTCATGAAGCACTGTGATGACTGTAGTCACGGAGCATTGTGATGACAGTGTACTTGGAGCATTGTGATGCCAAGGGCATGGAGCATTGTGATGAGAATGCCATGGAGCATTCAGATGACATGTGTCATGGAGCTTTGTGATGACAAGGGCAGGGAGCATTGTGATTACAGGGGTCTTGCAGCATTGTGATGAAAAGGGAAAGGATCATTGTGATGAAAAAGGCATGGAGCCTTTTCATGACATGGTTCATGGAGCATACGGATGACAAATGTCAGGGAGCATTGTGGTGATAAGTGTATTGAGGATTGTGGTGACAAAGGTCATGCAGCACTGTGATGATTAAACCATTCATAATTG
Source organism: Hyperoodon ampullatus (assembly GCF_949752795.1). NCBI lineage: Eukaryota > Metazoa > Chordata > Mammalia > Artiodactyla > Ziphiidae > Hyperoodon > Hyperoodon ampullatus. Next base: position 1,304,398 of record NW_027641092.1, read on the forward strand.
TGATGATGAGCGTCATGGGGCATTGTGATGACAAGCGTTATGGAACATTCTGATCACAAGGGTTTTTAGCATTGTGATGACAGATGTCATTGAGCATTTTGATTTCATTGTGATGGCAAAAGAATGAAGCATTATGATGATGTGCATGGTGCATTGTGATGACAGGGTTCATGGAGCATTGAGATAAAAAGGGGCATGGAGCACTGTGATTACAGGGGTCTTGGAGCATTGTGATGACAAGGGCATGGAGCATTGTGATGAGAAGGCCATGGAGCATTCTGATGACATGCGTCATAGATCTTTGTGATGATACCGGCATGGAGCATTGTGATTACAGGGGTCTTGGAGCATTGTTATGACAAGGGTCATGGAGCCTTGGATGACAAGGCCGTGGAACATTGTGATGGCAGGGATCATGGAGCATTGTTATGACAGGGGTTATGGAGCATTGTGATGACAAAGGCATGGAGCATTGTGATGACAGGGGCATGGAACTTTGGTCTGACAAGTTTCATGGATTATTGTGATGACAGTGGGCATGACACATTGTGATGACAAGGGCATGGAGCATTGTGATGACAAGGTCAGGGAATATTGTGAAGACAGGTGTCAGGGAGCATTTTGATTAAATATGTCATGGTCCATTGTGATGACAATTGCATGGAGCATTGTAATGCCAAGTGTCATGGAGGATTGTGATGACAAACGTAATGGAGCATTTTGATGACAAGGGTTTAGAGCATCGTGATGACAAGGGTTTTGGAGCATTGTGATGACAAGTGCATGGAGCATTGTTATGACAGGGGCATGGAACATTGGTCTGACAAGTTTCATGGATTATTGTGATGACAGTGGGCATGGCACATTGTGATGACAAGAACATGGAGCATTGTGGTGACAAAGGTCACAGAGCCTTGTGTGACGTGGGCATGGAACATTGTGATGACAAAAGTCATAAAGCATTGTGATGACTGGAGTCACGGAGCATTGTGATGACAGGGTTCATGGAGAATTGTGATGACAAGGCATAGAGCACTGTGATGACAGGGCCATGGAACATTGGTCTGAGAAGTTTCATGGATTATTGTGATGACAGTGGGCATGGCTCATTGTGATGACAAGGGCATGGAGCATTGTGAAAACAAGGTCATGGAGTATTGTGAAGACAGGTGTCAGGGAACATAGTGATGACATATGTCATGGTCCATTGTGATGACAAAGGTAATGGAACATTTTGATGACTAGGGTTTGGAGCACCGTGATGACAAGGGTCATGGAGCATTGTGATGACAAGGGCATGGAGCATTGTAATGAAACTTGTGATGAGAAGTGCATCGTGCGTTGTGATGACAAGCCTCATGGAGATTTGTGATGACAAGCGCATGGTGCATTGTGATGACATGGGTCATGGAGCATTGTGCTGACAAGCGCATGGAGCATTGTGATGACAAGGCTCATGGAGGCTTGTGATGACAAGCGCATGGAGCATTGTGATGACAAGGGTCATGGAGGCTTGTGATGACAAAGCCGTTGAACATTGTGATGGCATTGGTCATGGAGCATTGTTATGATAGGGGTAATGGAGCATTGTGATGACAAGTGCATGGGGCATTGGTGTGAAAATTTTCATGGATTATTGTGATGAGAGTGGTCATGGAACATTGTGATGAAAAGGGCAGGGAACACTGTGATACATAGGTGATGCAGGATTGTAATGACAATGGCATGGAGCATTGTGATGAGAAGGGCATCGAGCATTGTGATGACAAGCGTCATGGAGATGTGGGATGAAAAGTGCATGGAGCGATGTGATGAGAGGGTTCATGGAGCATTGTGATGACAAGGGACACAGAGCATTGTGATGAAAAGTTCATGGAGCATTGTGGTGACAAAGATCACAGAGCCTTGTGTGAAGCGGGCCTGGATCATTGGTCTGAAAAGTTTCATGGATTATTGTGATGACAGTGGGCATGGAAAATTGTGATGACAAGGATATGGAGCATTGTGGTGACAAAGGTCACAGAGCCTTTTGTGACGAAGGCATGGACCATTGTGATGACAAAGGTCATGAAACATTGTGATGATGGCAGTCAGGGAGAATTGTGATGACCGGGGTCATGGAGCATTGTGATGACAAGGGCATGGAGCATTGTGAGGACAGGGGCATGGAACATTGGTCTGACATGTTTCATGGATTATTGTGATGAGAGTGGGCATGGCACATTGTGATGACAAGGGCATGGAACATTGTGGTGACAAGGTCATGGAGTATTGTGAAGACAGGTGTCAGGGAGCACTGTGATGAAATATGTCATTGTCCATTGGGATGACAATGGCATGGAGCATTGTGATACCAAGTGTCATGGAGGATTGTGATGACAAAGGAAATGGAACATTTTGATGACAAATGCTTGGAACATTGTGATGAAAAGGGCCATTGAGAATTTTGATGACCACGTCGTGAAGCATTGTGATGATAAGCGCATGGAGCTTGCTATGACAGGGGTAATAGAGCATTGCGATGACAAGTGCATGGAGAATTTTGATGACAAGATCACGTAACATTGTGATGAGAAGTGTCACGGAGCATTGTGATGACAAGGACGTGGAGAATTGTAATGACATGGGACAGGGAGCATTGTAATCAACAGGGCATGGAAAATTGTGATGGCAAGACCGTGGAACATTGTGATTAAAAGACCATGGATAATTATGATGAAGAGCGTCATGGATCACTGTAATGACAAGGGGCATGGAGCATTGTGATGACAGGTGTCATGGAGCATTGTGATGAGAAGGGTCGTGGAGCATTGTGATGACAAGGGTCATGGAGCATTGTGATGAGAAGGTCATGGAGCATTGGGCTGAAAATGTTCATGGTGTATCGTGACGACAGTGGTCAAGGAGCATTTTGATGACAAGGGAATGGAGCATTGTGATGACAAGGTCCAGGTGCACTATGATGAGAAGACCATGGAGCCTTGTGATGACAAGTCTCATGGAGCATTCTGATGAATAAGGGCATGGAGCATTGTGATTACAGGGGTCTTGGAGCATTGTGATGACAAGGGCATGGAGCATTGTGATGAGAAGGCCATGGAGCATTCTGATGACATGCATCATGGATATTTGTGACGACAAGGGCATGGAGCATTGTGATTAGAGGGGTCTAGGATCACTGTGATTACAAGGGTAATGGAGCCTTGGATGACAAGGCCTTGGAACATATTGATGGCAGGGGTCATGGAGCATTGTTATGACAGGGGTAATGGAGCATTTTTATGAGAGGGGTAATGGAGCATTGTGATGACAAGGGCATGGAACATTGGTCTGAAAATTTCATGGATTTTTGTGATGAGATTCGGCATGGAGCACTGTGATGACTAGGGCACGAAACACTGTGATACATGTGTCATGGAGGATTGTAATGACAAGGGCATGGAGCATTGTGATGAGAAGAGTATTGAGCACTGTGATGACAAGCCTCATGGAGCATTGTGGTGACAAGGGCATGGAGCAATGTGATGAGAGATTTCATGTAGCATTGTGATGAAATGGCATGGAGCATTGTGGTGATAAATGTCACAGAGCCTTGTGTGAAGACGGCATGGACAACAGTGATGACAAAGTCATGACGGATTGTGATGACTGGAGTCAGGGAGCATTGTGATGACAGGGGTCATGGAGCATTGTGCTGACAAGCACATGGAGCATTTTGATGACAAGTGTCATGGAGCATTGTGCTGACAAAGCATGGAGCATTGTGATGACAAGGGACACAAAGCATTGTGATGAAAAGTTCATGGAGCATTGTGGCGACAAAGATCACAGAGCCTTGTGTGACGAGGGCATGGACCATTGGTCAGACAATTTTCATAGATTATTGTGATGACAGTGGGCATGGAGCATTGTGATGACAAGGGCATGAAGCATTTTGGTGACAAAGGTCACAGAGCCTTGTGTGACGACGGCATGGACCATTGTGATGACAAATGTCATGAAGCATTATGATGACTGGAGTCACGGAGCATTGTGATGACAGGGGTCATGGAGCCTTGTGATGACAAGTGCATGGAGCATTGTGATGACAAGGCATGGAGCATTGTGATGACAAGTTCATGGAGTATTGTGATGACAAGTGCATGGAGCATTGTGATGACAAGGCATGGAGCATTGTGATGACAAGTTCATGGAGTATTGTGAAGACAGTTGTCAGGGAGCATTGTGATGACATATGTCATTGTCCATTGTGATGAAAATGGCATGGAACATTGTGATACCAAGTGTCATGGAGGATTGTGATGACAAAGGTAATGGAGCATTTTGAGGACAAGGTTGTGGTGCATTGTGATGAGAAAGGCAAGGAGCATTGTGATGACAGGGTCATGGAGCAAATTTATGAAAAGGGTCATGGAACATTTTGATTACAGGGTTTATGGAACATTGTGATGTCAGGGGTCATAGAGCATTTTGATGAAAAGGGTCATGGAGCATTCTGATGAAAAGTTGCATGGAGCATTGTGATTACAGGGGTTTTGAAGCAATGTGAAGACAAGGGCATGGAGCATTGTGATGAGAAGGCAATGGAGCATTCTGATGACATGCGTCATGGAGCTTTGTGATGACAAAGACATGGAGCCATGTGATTACAGGTGTCTTGGAGCATTGTGATGAAAAGGGAATGGATCATTGTGATGAAAAATGCATGGAGCCTTGTCATGACAGTGTTCAAGGAGCATACTGAGGACAACTGTCAGGGAGCATTGTGATGATAAGTGTATTGAGCATTGTGATGACAAAGATCATGTAGCATTGTGATGAGAAGACTTTGCATAATTGTGATGACCAGCGTCATGGGACTTTGTGATGACAAGTGTTATGGAACATTGTGATCAGAAGGGTTTGGTGCATTGTGATGACAGAGGTCACTGAGCATTTTGATTTCATTGTGATGACAATAGCATGAAAAATTATGGTGATGGGCACGGTGAATTGTGATGACAGTGTTCATGGAGCATTGAGATGAAAAGGGGCATGGAGCACTGTGATTACAGGGGTCTTGGAGCATTGTGATGACAATGGCATGGAGCATTGTGATGAGCAGGCCATGGAGCATTCTGACGACATGCGTCATGGAGCTTTGTGATGCCAAGGTCATGGAGCATTGTGATTAGAGGGGTCTTGGAACATTGTGATGACAAGGGTCATGGAGGCTTGCGATGACAAGGCCGTGGAACCTTGTGATGGCCGGGGTCATGGATCATTGTTATGAGAGGTGTAATGGAGCATTGTGATGACAAGGGCATGGAACACTGTGATATATAGATCATGCAGTATTGTAAAGACAAGGGCATGGAGCACTGTGATGTGAAGTGCATCCAGCGTTGTGATGACAAGCCTCATGGAGATTTGTGATGACAAGCACATGGCGCATTCTGATGACATGGGTCATGGAGCATTGTGCTGACAAAGGCATCGTGCATTTTGATGACAAAGGTCACAGCGCATTGTGATGAAATATTCATGGATCATTCTGGTGACAAAGGTCACAGAGCCTTGTATGACAATGGCATGGACCATTGTGATGACAAAAGTCATGAAGCATTGTGATGACTGGAGTCACGGAGCATTCTGATGACAGGGGTCATGGAGCATTGTGATGACAGGGTTCATGGGGCATTGTGATGAGAAAGTCATGGAGCATTGGGCTGAACATGTTCATGATGTATTATGATGACAGGTGTCATGGGGCATTTTGATGACATGGGAATGGACCATTGTGATGAAAAGGGCATGGAGCATGGTGAAGAGAAAGCCTTGGAGCATTCTGAAGACATGTGTCATGAAGCTTTGTGATCACAATGGCATGGAGCATTGTGATTCCAGGGGTCTTCGAGCATTGTGAGGAAAAGGGCATGGATCATTGTGTTGAAAAATGCATGGAGCCTTGTCATGACATTGTTCAAGGAGCACACTGACGTCCAGTGTCAGGGAGCATTGTGATGACAAGTGTATTGAGCATTGTGATGACAAAGGTAATGGAGTATTGTGAATAGAAGTACATGGATAATTGTGATGATGAGAGTCATGGGGCGTTGTGTTGACAAGTGCTATGGAACATTGTGATCACAAGGGTTTGGAGCATTGTGATGACAGAGGTCATGGAGCATTTGGATTCCATTTTGATGACAATAGCATGAAGCATTTTGATGTTGGGCATGGTGCACTGTGATGACACGGTTCATGGAGCATTGAGATGAAAAGGAGCATAGAGCATTGTGATTACAGGGTCCTTGGAGCATTGTGATGACAAGGGCATGGAGCATTGTGATGAGAAAGACATGGAGCATTCTGATGACATGTGTCATGGAGCTTTGTGATGACAAGTGTATGGGGAATTGTGATTACAGTGTCTTGAAGCATTGTGATGACGAGTGTCATTGAGTCTTGTGATGACAAGGCCGTGGAACCTCGTGAAGGCAGGTGTCATGGAGCATTGTTATGACAGGGGTAATGGAGCATTGTGATGAGAAGGGCATGGAGCACTGGTCTGAAATGTTACATGGATTATTGTGATGAGAGTGGCCAGGGAGCATTGTGATGACAAGGGCACAGAACACTTTGATACATGAGTCATGGAGGATTGTAATGACATGTTCATGGAGCATTGTAATGAGAAGGGCATCGAGCATTGGGAAGACAAGTGTCATGGAGCTTTGTGATGACAAGGACATTGAGCAATGTGATGAGAGGTTTCATGGAGCATTGTGATGACAATGGCATGGAGCATTGTGATGCCAAGGGTCATGGAGCTTTGTGATGACAAAGGTCATGGGGCATTTTGATGACAAGGGCATGGTGCATTGTGATGACAAGGGCAGGGAGCATTGGTCTAACAGGGTCATGGAGCAATTTGGTGAAAAATGTCATGGGATATTTTAATGAGTGGTTATGGAAAATTGTGATATTGGGGTCATGGAGCATTGTGATGAAAAGGGTAATGGAGCATTTTGATGCCAGGGATTATGGAACATTGTGATGTCAGAAGTCATGGAGCATTTTGATGATAAGGGCATGTAGCATAGTGATGATAGGGGTCATGGAATATTGTGATGACAGTGGTGACGGAGTATTGTGAAGACTAGTGGTGGAACATTGTGATATCAGGGGTGAGAGAGCATTTTAATGAGAAGTGCATGGAGCATTGTGATGACAAGGTTTATGGAGCATTGTGATGATAAGGATGTGGAGCACTGTGATGACAAGCGCATGGTGCATTGTGATGACATGGGTCAAGGAGGATTGTGCTGAAAAGCACATGGAGCACTGTGATGACAAGTGTCATGGATCATTGTGCTGACAAAGGCATGGTGCATTGTGATGCCTAGAGTCACGGAGCATTGTGATGAAAAGGGCATGGATCATTGTGATGCAAAATTCATGGAGCCTTGTCATGACAGGTTTCAAGGAGCATACATCTGACAAGTTTCAGGGAGCATTGTGATGACAAGCGTATTGAGCATTGTGATGACAATGGTCATGGAGTATTGTGAATAGAAGGCCATGGATAATTGTGAAGATGAACGTCATGAGGCGTTGTGATGACAAGTGTTATGGAACATTGTGATCACAAGGGTTTGGAGCATTGTGATGACAGAGGTCATGGAGCATTTTGATTTCATTGTGATGACAATAGCATGAAGCATTATGATGATGGGCATGGTGCATTGTGATGACACATTTCATGGAGCATTGAGATGAAAAGGGGCATTGAGCATTGTGATTACAGGGGTCTAGGAAAATTGTGATGACAAGGGCATGGAGCATTGTGAATGAGAAGGCCATGGAGCATTCTGATGACATGCGTCATGGTGCTTTGTGATGACAGGGGCCATGGAGCATTGTGATGACAAGGGCATGAAGCATTGTGATGACAGGGGCATCGAACATTGGTCTGACAAGTTTCATGGATTATTGTGATGAAAAGGGGCATGGAGCATTGTGATTACAGGGGTGTTGGAGCATTGTGATGACAAGGGCATGGGGCATTGTGTAGAGAATGCCATGGAGCATTCTGATGACATGCGTCATGGAGCTTTGTGATGACAAGGGCATGGAGCACTGTGATTACAGGGGTCTTGGAGCATTGTGATGACAAGGGTCATGGAGGCTTGTGATGACAAGGCCGTGGAAACTTGTGATGGCAGGGGTCATGGAGCACTGTTATGACAGGGGTAATGGAGCTTTGTGATGATAATGGTCATGGGGCATTTTGATGACAAGGGCGTGGCGCACTGTGATGAGAAGGGCAGGGCACATTGTGATGACAGCATCATGGAGCAATCTGATGAAAAGTGTCAATGAATAATTTGATCATAGGGGTTATGGAACATTCTGATGTCAGGGGTCCTGAAGCATTGTGATGAAATGGGTCATGGAACATTTTGTGACAGGGGTTATGAAACATTGTGATGTCAGTGGTCATGGAGCATTGTGATGATAAGTGCATGTAGCATTGTAATAACGGTGGTCATGGAACATTGTGATGACAGGTGTGAGCGAGAATTGTGATGACTAGTGATGGAACATTGTGATATATGTGGTGAGAGAGCATTTTGATGAGAAGTGCATGGAGCATTGTGATGACAAGTTTTATGGAGCATAGCGATGAAAAGCATGTGGAGCATTGTGATGAAAAGCGCATGGCGCAATGTGATGATATGGGTCATGGAACATTGTGCTGACAAAGGCATAGAGCATTGGGATGACAAGGTACACAGAGTATTGTGATGAAAAGTTCATGGAGCATTGTGGTGACAAAGATCACAGAGCCTTGTGTGAAGACAGCATGGATCATTGGTCTGACAAGTTTCATGGATTATTGTGATGACAGTGGGCATGGAGTAAATTGATGAAAAGGGTCATGGAACATTTTGATAACAGGGGTTATGGAACATTGTGATATCAGGGGTCATGGAGCATTTTGATGAAAAGGGTCATGGAGCATTCTGATGAAAAGGTGCATGGAGCATTGTGATTACAGGGGTTTTGAAGCATTGTGATGACAAGGGCATGGATCATTGTGATGAGAAGGCAATGGAGCATTCTGATGACATGTGTCATGGAGCTTTGTGATGACAAGGACATGGAGCATTGTGATTACAGGGGTCTTGGAGCATTTTGATGAAAAGTGAATGGATCATTGTGATGAAAAATGCATGGAGCCTTGTCATGACAGGGTTCAAGGAGCATACAGATGACAACAGTCAGGGAGCATTGTGGTGATAAGTGTATTGAGCATTGTGATGACAAAGATCATGGAGCATTGTGATGAGAAGTCCATGGATAATTTTGATGACCAGCGTCATGCGGCATTGTGATGACAAGAGTTATGGAACATTGTGATCACAAGGGTTTGGTGCATTGTGATGACAGAGGTCATGGAGCATTTTGATTTCATTTTTATGACAATAGCATGAAGCATTATGATGATGGGCATGGTACATTGTGATGACACGGTTTATGGAGCATTGAGATGAAAAGGGCCATGGAGCATTGTGATTACAGGGGTCTAGGAGAATTGTGATGACAATGGCATGGAGCATCGAGAATGAGAAGGCCATGGTGCATACTGATGACAGGGGCATGGATCATTAGTCTGACAAGTTTCATGGATTATTGTGATGACTGTGTGCATGGCGCATTGTGATGACAAGGGCATGAAACATTCTGTTGACAAGGTCATGGAGTACTGTGAAGACAGGTGTCAGGGAGCATTGTGATGACATATGTCATTGTCCATTGTGATGACAATGGCATGGAGCATTGTGATACCAAGTGTCATGGAGGATAGTGATGACAAAGTTAATGGAGAATTTTGATGACAAGGGGTTGGGACATTGTGATGACAAGCGTCATGGAGCATTGTGATGACAAGGGTCATTGAGAATTTTGATGACAACGTCGTGAAGCATTGTGATGACAAGCGCATGGAGCCTGCTATGACAGGGGTCATAGGGCATTGCGATGACAATTCCCTGGAGAATTGTGATGAAAAGATCATGTAATATTGTGATAAGAAGTGTCATGGAGCATTGTGATGACAAGGACGTGGAGAATTGTCATGACATGGGACATGGAGCATGGTGATGACCAGGGCATGGAGCATTGTGATGGCAAGACCGTGGAGCATTGTGATGAGAAGATCACGGATAATTGTGATGACGAGCGTCATGGAGCACTGTAATGACAAGGGGCATGGATCATTGTGATTACAGGGGTCTTGGAGCATTGTGATGACAAGGGCATGGAACATTGTGATGGCAGGGGTCATGGAGCATTGTCATGACAGGGGTAATGGAGCATTGTGATGACAAGGGCATGGAACAATAGTCTGAAATTTTCATGGATTCTTGTGTTGAGTTTCGGCATGGAGCATTGTGATGACTAGGGATCGGAACACTGTGATACATGTGTTAGGGGGGATTGTAATGACAAGGGCATGGAGGATTGTGATGAGAAGAGTATCGAGCATTGTGATGACAAGCGTCATGGAGCATTCTGCTGACAAGGGCATGGAGCTATGTGATGAGAGGTTTCATGTAGCATTGTGATGAAATTGCATGGAGCATTGTGATGCCAAGGGTCATGGAGCTTTGTGATGACAAAGGTCATGGAGCATTTTGATGACAAGGTCGTGGTGCATTTTGATGAGAAGGGCAGGGAGCATTGTGATGACAGGGTCATGGAACAAATTGATGAAAAGTGTCATGGAACATTTTAATTACAGGGGTTAGGGAACATTGTGATGTCAGGGGTCATGGAGCATTTTTATGAAAAGTGTCATGGAGCATTCTGATGAAAAGGTGCATGGAGCCTTGTGATTACAGGGGTTTTGAAAAATTGTGATGACAAGGGCAAGGAGCATTTTGATGAGAATGCAAAGGAGCATTCTGATGAAATGCGTCATGGAGCTTTGTGATGAGAAGGACATGGAGCATTGTGGTGTCAAAGGTCACAGAGCATTGGGTGACGAGGGCATGGACCATTGTGATGACAAAGGTCATGAAGCATTCTGATGACTGGTGTCACGGAGCATTGTGATGACAGGGGTCATGGAGCATTGTGATGAAAAGGGCATGGAGCATGGCGATGACAGGGGCATGGAACATTGGTCTGACAAGTTTCATGGATTCTTGTGATGACAGTGGGCATGGCGCATTGTGATGACAGGGGCATGGAACATTGTGATGACAAGGTCATGGAGTATTGTGAAGAGAGGTGTCAGGGATCATTGTAATGACATATGTCAATGCCCATTGTGATGAAAATGGCATGGAGCATTGTGATACTAAGTGTCATGGAGGATTGCGATGACACAGGTAATGTAGCATTTTGATGACAAGAGCTTGGGATATTGTGATGACAAGCGTCATGGAGCATTGTGATGACAAGGGCATGGAGCATTGTGATGACAAGCACATGGAGCATTGTGATTACAGGGGTCTTGGATCATCGTGATGAAAGGGGAATGGATCATTCTGATGAATAATGCATGGAGCCTTGTCATGACATTGTTCAAGTAGCATACTGATGATAAGTGTCCGGGAGCATTGTGATGATAAGTGTATTGAGCATTGTGATGATAAAGGTCATGGAGCATTGTGATGAGAAGACCATGGATAATTGTGAGGACCAGGCTCATGGGGCATTGTGATAACAAGTGTTATGGAACATTGTGATCACAAGCGTTTGGTGCATTGTGATGACAGAGGTCATTGAGCATTTTGATTTCATTCTGATGACAATAGCATGAAATATTATGGTGATGGGCACGATGCATTGTGATGACAGTGTTCATGGAGCATTGAGATGAAAAGGGGCTTTGAGCATTGTGATTACAGGGGTGTTGGGGCACTGTGACGACAAGGGCATGTAGCACTGTGATGTGAAGGCCATAGAGCATTCTGATGACATGCGTCATGGAGCTTTGTGATGACAAGTGAATGGAGCATTGTGATTACAGGGTTCTTGGAGCATGTGATGACAAGTGCATGGAGCATTGTGATGAGAAGGCCATGGAGCATTTTGATGACATGCGTCAAGGATCTTTGTGACGACAAGGGCATAGAGCATTGTGATTACAGGGGTCTTGGAGCAATGTGATGACAAGGGTCATGTAACCTTGGATGACAAGGATGTGGATCACTGTGATGGCAGGGTCATGGAGCATTGTTATGACAGGGGTATGGGAGCATTGTGATGACAAGGGCATGGAACATTGGTCTGAAAATTTCATGGATTATTGTGATGAGATTCGGCATGGAGCATTGTGATGACTAAGGCACGGAACACTGTGATAAATGTGTCATGGAGGACTGTTATGACAAGGGCATGGAGCATTGTGATGAGAAGAGTATCGAGCATTGTGATGACAAGCATCATGGAGCATTGTGCTTACAATGGCATGGGGCAATGTGATGAGATGTTTCATGTAGCATTGTGATGAAATGGCATGGAGCATTGTGATGCCAAAGGTCATGGAGCTTTGTGGTGACAAAGGTCATGGAGCATTTTGATGACAAGTCGTGGTGCATTGTGATGAGAAGGGCAGGGAGCATTGTGATGACAGTGTAATGGAGCAAATTGATGAAAAGTGTCATGGAACATTTTGATAACAAGGGTTATGGAAAATTGTGATGTGAGGGTTAATGGAGCATTTTGATGAAAAGGGTCATGGAGCATTCTGATGAAAAGGTGCATGGAGCATTGTGATTAAAAGGGTTTTGAAGCATTGTCATGACAAGGGCATGGAGTATTGTGATGAGAAGGCAATGGAGCATTCTGATGACATGCGTCATGGAGTTTTGTGATGACAAGGACATGGAGCATTGTGATTACAGGGGTCTTGGAGCATTGTGATGAAAAGGGAATGGATCATTGTGATGAAAAATGCATGGAGCCTTGTCATGACAGGGTTCAAGGAGCATACTGATGATAAGAGTCCGGGAGCATTGTGATGATAAGTGTATTGAGCATTGTAATGACAGAGGTCATGGAGCATTGTGATGAGAAGACCATGGATAATTGTGAGGACCAGGCTCATGGGGCATTGTGATGACAAGTGATATGGAACATTGTGATCACAAGGGTTTGGTGCATTGTGATGACAGAGGTCATTGAGCATTTTAATTTCATTGTGATGACAATAGCATGAAATATTATGGTGATGGGCAAGGTGCATTGTGATGACAGGGTTCATGGAGCATTGAGATGAAAAGGGGCATGGAGCATTGTGATTACAGGGGTGTTGGGGCATTGTGACGACAAGTGCATGGAGCATTGTGATGTAAAGGCCATGGAGCATTCTGATGACATGCGTCATGGAGCTTTGTGATGACAAGTGAATGGATCACTGTGATTACAGGGGTCTTGGAGCATTGTGATGATAAGGGTCATGGAGGCTTGTGATGACAAGGCCGTTGATACTTGTGATGGCATTGGTCATTGAGCATTGTTATGACAGGGGTAATGGAGCATTGTGATGACAAGTGCATGGGGCAATTGTATGAAATTTTTCATGGATTATTGTGATGAGAGTGGGAATGGAGCATTCTGATGACAAGGGCACGGAACACTGTGATGCATAGATCATGCAGGATTGTAATATCAGTCGCATGGAGCATTGTGAGGAGAAGGGCATCGAGCATTGTGATGACAAGCGTCATGGAGATTTGGGATGGAAAGTGCAAGGAGCGTTGTGATGAGGGGGTTCATGGAGCATTGTGATGACAATGGAATGGAGCATTGTGATGCTAGGTCATGGACCTTTGTGATGATAAAGGTCATGGAGAATTTTGATGACAAGGGTGTGGTGCATTGTGATGAGAAGGGCAGGGAGCATTGTGATTACAGGGGTCTTGGAGCATGTGATGACAAGTGCATGGAGCATTGTGGTGAGAAGGCCACGGAGCATTCTGATGACATGCATCATGAATCTTTGTGACGAAAAACGCATGGAGCATTGTGATTACAGGGGTCTTGGAGAACTGTGATGACAAGGGTCATGGAGCCTTGGATGACAAGGCCGTGGAACATTGTGATGAGAAGGCCACGGAGCATTCTGATGACATGCGTCATGAATCTTTGTGACGAAAAAGGCATGGAGCATTTGATTACAGGGGTCTTGGAGAACTGTGATTACAAGGGTCATGGAGCCTTGGATGACAAGGCCGTGGAACATTGTGATGGCAGTGCTCATGGAACATTGTTATGACAGGGGTAATGGAGCATTGTGATGACAAGGGCATGGGACATTAGTCTGTAAATTTCATGGATTATTGTGATTAGATTCGGCATGGAGCATTGTGATGACTAGGTCTACGGAACACTGTGATACCTGTGTCATGGGGGATTGTAGTGACAAGGGCATGGAGCATTGTGATGAGAAGAGTATCGAGCATTGTGATGACAAGCGTCATGGAGCATTGTGCTGACAAGGGCATGGAGCAATGTGATGAGAAGTTTCATGTAGCATTGTGATGAAATGGCATGGAGCATTGTTATGCCAATCGTCATGGAGCTTTGTGATGACAAAGGTCAAGGAGAATTTTGATGACAAGGTCGTGGTGCATTGTGATGAGAAGGGAAGGGAGCATTGTGATGAAAAGGTCATGGAGCAAATTGATGAAAACTGTCATGGATCATTTTGATAACAGGGGTTATGGAACATTGTGATGTCATGGGTCATGGAGTACTTTGATGAAAAGGGTCATGGAGCATTCTGATGAAAAGGTGCATGGAGCATTGTGATTACAGGGGTTTTGAAGCATTGAGATGACAAGGGCAAGGAACATTGTGATGAGAAGGCAATGGAGCTTTCTGATGACATGCGTCATGGAGCTTTGTGATGACAAGGACATGGAGCATTGTGGTGACAAAGGTCACAGAGCCTTGTGTGACGAGGGCATGGAACATTGTGATGACAAAGGTCATGAAGCATTGTGATGACTGGAGTCACGGAGCATTGTGATGACCGTGGTCATTGAGCATTGTGATGACAAGGGCATGGAGCATTGGTCTGACATGTTTCATGGATTATTGTGATGACAGTGGGCATGGTGCATTGTGATGACAAGGGCATGGAACATTGTGATGACGAGGTTATGGAGTATTGTGAAGACATGTGTCAGGGAGCATTGTGATGACATATGTCATGGTCCATTGTGATGACAATGGCATGGAGCATTGTGATACCAAGTGTCATGGAGGATTGCGATGACAAAGGTAATGGAGCATTTTGATGACAAATGCTTGGAACATTGTGATGACAAGGATCATGGAGCATTGTGATGACAAGGGCATGGAGTATTGTGATGACAAGGGCCATTGAGAATTTTGATGACAATGTCGTGAAGCATTGTGATGACAAGCTCATGGAGCTTGCTATGACAGGGATCATAGAGCATTCCGATGACAAGTGCATGGAGAATTGTGATGGCAAGATCATGTAACATTGTGATAAGAAGTGTCATGGCGCATTGTGATGACAAGGACGTGGAGAATTGTGATGACATGGGACATGGAGCATTGTGATGACCAGGGCATGGAGCATTGTGATGGCAAGACCGTGGAGCATTGTGATGAGAAGATCACGGATAATTGTGATGACGAGCGTCATGGAGAACTTTAATGACAAGGGGTATGGAGCATTGTGAATCCAGGGTTCCTGGAGCATTGTGATGACAAGGGAATGGGGCATTTTCATGAGAAGGCCATGGAGCATTCTGATGACATGCATCATGAATCATTGTGACGACAAGGGCATGGAGCATTGTGATTACAGAGGTCTTGGAGCACTATGATGACAAGGGTCATGGAGCTTTGTATGACAAGGCCGTGGATCATTGTGATGGCAGGGGTAATGGAGCATGGTTATGACATGGGCAATGGAGGATTGTGATGACAAGGGCATCGAGCATTGGTCTGAAAACTTTCATGGATTACTGTGATGAGAGTGGGCATAGAGCATTGTGATGACAAGGGCACGGAACACTGTGATACATGGATCATGGAGGTTTGTAATGACAAGGGAATGGAGCAATGTGAATAGAGGCTTCATGGAGCATTGTGATGACAAGGGCATGGAGCATTGTGATGACAAGGGTCATGGAGAATTTTGAATACAAAATTCCCATATCATTGTGTTGTCAGGGGTCATGGAGCTCTGTGATGACAGTGGTCATGGAGCATTGTGATGACAGGTCCTGGAGCATTGTGATAAGAAGGTCATGGAGCATTGGGCTGAAAATGTTCATGGAGTATTGTGATGACAGGGTAATGGTGCACTGTGATGACATGGTCCTGGGGAATTGTGATGAGAAAACCATGGAGCCTTGGGATGACAAGTCTCATGGAGCATTCTGATGAAAATGTGCATGGAGCATTGTGATTACAGGGGTCATGAAACATTGTGATGAAAATGGCATGGAGCATTGTGATGCCAAGGGTCATGGAGTTTGTGATGACAAAGTTCATGGAGCATTTTGATGACAAGGTCGTGGTGCATTGTGATGAGAAGGGCAGGGATCATATTGATGACAGGGTCATGGAGCTATTTGATGAAAAGTATCATGGAATATTTTGATGACAGTGTTTATGGAACATTGTGATGTCAGGGGACATGGAGGATTGTGATGAAAAGGGTCATGGAGCAGTTTGATGACAGGGGTTATGGAACATTGTGATGTCAGGGTTCATGGAGCATTGTGATGATAAGGTCATGTAACATTGTCATGACACGGATCATGGAACATTGAGATGACAGAGGGGAGAGAGCATTTTAATGAGAAGTGCATGGAGCATTGTGATGACAAGGTTTTTGGAGCACTGTAATGACAAGGATGTGGAGCATTGTGATGACAATCGCATGGCGCATTGTGATGACATGGCTTGTGGAGCATTGTGCTCACAAGCACATGGAACATTGTGATGACAAGGGTCATGGAGCATTGTGCTGACAAAGGCATGGAGCATGTTGATGACAAGGATCACAGAGCATTGTGATGAAAAGTTCATGGAGCATTGTGGTGAGAAAGGTCACAGAGCCCTGTGTGACGAGGACATAGACCATTGTGATGACAAATATCATGAAGCCTTGTGATGACTGGAGTCACAGAACATTGAGATGACAGGGGTCTTGGAGCACTGTGATGACAAGGACATGGAGCAATGTGATGAGAAGGCCATGGAGCATTCTGATGACATGCATCATGGAGCTTTGTGATTAAAGGTCATGGAGCATTGTGATTACAGTGGTCTTGGAGCATTGTGATGAAAATGGTATGGATCATTAGTGATGAAAAAGGCATGGAGCCTTGTCATGACAGGGTTCAAGGAGCATACTGATGACAAGTGTCAGGGAGCATTGTGATGACAAGTGTATTGAGCATTGTGATGACAAAGGTCATGGAGCACTGTGATGAGAAGACCATGGATAATTGTTATGATGAGCGTCATGGTGCATTGTGATGACAATGGTAATGGAACATTGTGATCACAAGGGTTTGGTGCATTTTGATGACAGAGGTCATGGAGCGTATTGATTTCATTGTGATGACAATAGCATGAAGCATTATGATGATGGACATGGTGCATTGTGATGACAGGATCATGGAGCAATTTGATGAAAAGGGTCATGGAACATTTTGATGACAGTGGTTATGGAACATTGTGATGTCAGTGGTCTTGGAGCATTGTGATGAAAACGGTGATGGAGCATTCTGATGACAGAGGATATGGAACATTTTGATGTCAGGGGTCAGGGAGCATTGTGATGATATGGCATGTGGCATTGTGATGACAGAGGTCATGGAAAATTGTGATGACAGTGGTGAGGGAGTATTGTGATGACTACTGATGGAACATTGTGATATCAGTGGTGAGAAAGCATTTTGATGAGAAGTGCATGGAGCATTGTGATGACAAGGTTTATGGAGCATTGTGATGACAAGGCTGTGGAGCATTGTGTTGACAATTGCATGGCGCATTTTGATGACATGGGTCATGGAGCATTGTGCTGAGAAGCGCATGGATCATTGTGATGACAAGGGTCATGGAGCATTGTGCTGACAAATTCATGGAACCTTGTGATGACAACGGTCACAGAGCATTGTGATGAAAAGTTCATGGAGCATTGTGGTGACAATGGTCACAGAGCCTTGTGATGACGAGGTTAAGTACCATTGTGATGACAAAGGTCATGAAGCATTGTGATGACAGGAGTCACGGAACATTGTGATGACAAGGGTATGAAGCATTCTGATGACAGGGGCATGGTGCATTGGTCTGACAAGTTTCATTGTTTATTGTGATGACAGTGGGCAAGGCGCATTCTGATGAGAAGAGCATGGAGCATTGTGATGAGAAGGTCATGGAGTACTGTGAAGACAGGGGTCTGGGGGCATTGTGATGACATATGTCATGGTCCATTGTGATCACAATGGCATGGAGTATTGTGATGCCAAGTGTCATGGAGGAATGTGATGACAAAGTTAATGAAGCATTGTGATAACAAGGGCAAGGAGTATTGTGATGACAGACATCATGGAGCGTTGTGATGACAATTGTTATGGAACATTGTGATCACAAGGGTTTGGAGCATTGTGAGGACACAGGTCATGGATCATTGTGATTTCAAGAATCACGGAGCATTGTGATGACAAGGGCATGAAACAATGTGATCCCAAGGGTCACGGAGGATTTTGATGACACTGGTAAAGGAGAATTGTGATGACAATTGCATGGAACATTGTGATGACAAGGTCATGTAGCATTTTGCTGACAAAGGCATGGAGAATTGTGATGACAAGTGTCATGGAGCTCTGTGACGACAAGTGTCAATGAGCATTTTGATTACAGGGGTCATGGAGCATTGGGATGACAAGCACATGGAACATTCTGATGACAAGTGGCATGGATCATTTTGATGACTGTGGTCATGTAGCATTGTGATGACATGGGTCATGGAGCTTTGTGATGAGAATGTCATGGAGCATTTGGCTGAAAATGTTCATGGAGTACTGTGATGACAGGGGTCATGGAGCATTGTCATGAGAAGGGAATGGAGCAATGTGATGAGAAGGTCCTGGAGCATTGTGATGAGAGGGCCATGGAGCCTTGTGATGACAAGGGTCATGTAGCATGCTGATGAAATGGTGCATGGAGCATTGAGATTGCAGGGGTTTTGAAGCATTATGATGACAAGGGCATGGAGCATTGTGATGACAAAGCAATGGAGCATTCTGATGACATGCGTCATGGAGCTTTGTGATGACAAGGACATGGAGCATTGTGATTACAGGGGTCTTGGAGCATTGTGATGAAAAGGGAATGGATCATTGTGATGAAAAATGCATGGAGCCTTGTCATGACAGGGTTGAATGAGCATACTGATGACAACTGTCAGCGAGCATTGTGATGATAAGTGTATTGAGCATTTTGATGACAAAGATCATTGACCATTGTGATAAGAAGTCCATGGATAACTGTAATGACCAGCTTCATGGGGCATTGTGATGACAAGTTGTTATGGAACATTGTGATCAGAAGCGTTTGGTGCATTGTGATGACAGTGGTCATTGAGCGTTTTGATTTCATTGTGATGACAATAGCATGAAATATTATGGTGATGGACACGGTGCATTGTGATGACAGGGTTCATGTAGCATTGAAATGAAAAGGGGCATGGAGAATTGTGATTACAGGGGTGTTGGAGCATTGTGATGACAAGGGTCATGGAGGCTTGTGATGAAAAGGCTGTGGAAACTTGTGATGGCAGGGGTCATGGATCATTGTTATGACAGGGGTAATGGAGCTTTGTGATGACAAAGGTCTTGGGGCCTTTTGATGACAAATGCGTGGAGCATTGTGATGACAAAGGTCATGGAGCATTTTGATGACAGGGTCATTGTGCATTGTGATGAGAAGCTCAGGGAGCATTGTGATGAGAGGGTCTTGGAGAAAATTGATGAAAAATGTCTTGGAACATTTTGATAAGAGGGGTTATGGAACATTGTGATGACAAGGGCATGGAGTATTGTGATGAGGAGGCAATGGAGCATTGTGATGACAAGGGCCACTGAGAATTTTGATGACAACGTTGTGAAGCATTGTGATGACAAACGCATGGAGCTTGCTATAAGATGGGTCATAGAGCATTGCAATGACAAGGGCATGGAGAATTGTGATGACAAGATCATGTAACATTGTGAAAAGAAGTGTCATGGAGCATTGTGATGACAAAGACGTGGAGAATTGTGATGACATGGGACATGGAGCATTGTGATGAGAGGGGTCATGGAGCATTGTGATGACAATGGAATGGAGCATTGTGATGCTATGGTCACGGACCTTTGTGATGATAAAGGTCATGGAGCATTTTGATGACAAGGGCGTGGTGCATTGTGATGAGAAGGGCAGGGAGCATTGTGATTACAGGGTTCTTGGAGCATGTGATGACAAGTGCATTGAGCATTGTGATGAGAAGGCCATGGAGCATTTTGATGACATGCGTCAAGGATCTTTGTGACGACAATGGCATAGAGCATTGTGATTACAGGGGTCTTGGAGCAATGTGATGACAAGGGTCATGTAACCCTGGATGACAAGGCCGTGGATCATTGTGATGGCAAGGGTCATGGAGCATTATTATGACAGGGGTAATGGAGCATTGTGATGACAAGGGCATGGAACATTGGTCTGAAAATTTCATGGATTATTGTGATGATATTCAGCATGGAGCATTGTGATGACTAAGGCACGGAACACTGTGATACATGTGTCATAGAGGATTGTAATGACAAGGGCATGGAGCATTGTGATGAGAAGAGTATCGAGCATTGTGATGACAAGCATCATGGAGCATTGTGCTGACATTGGCATGGAGCAATGTGATGAGAGGTTTCATGTAGCATTGTGATGAAATGGCATGGAGCATTGTGATGCCAAGGGTCATGGATCTTTGTGATGACAAAGGTCATGGAGCATTTTGATGACAAGGTCGTGGTGCATTGTGATGAGAAGGTCAGGGAGCATTGTGATGACAGTGTGATGGAGAAAATTGATGAAAAGTGTCATGGAACATTTTGATAACAGGGGTTATGGAACATTGTGATGTGAGGGCTAATGGAGCATTTTGATGAAAAGGGTCATGGAGCATTCTGATGAAAATGTGCATGGAGCATTGTGATTACAAGGGTTTTGAAGCATTGTGATGACAAGGGCATGGAGCATTGTGATGAGAAGCCAATGGAGCATTCTGATTACATGCGTCATGGAGCTTTGTGATGACAAGGACATGGAGCATTGTGATTACAGGGGTCTTGGAGCATTGTGATGAAAAGGGAATGGATCATTGTGATGAAAAATGCATGGAGCCTTGTCATGACAGGGTTCAAGGAGCATACTGATGACAACTGTCAGGGAGCATTGTGATGATAAGTGTATTGAGCATTGTGATGACAAAGATCATGGAGCATTGTGATGAGAAGTCTATTGATAATTGTGATGACCAGCGTCATAGGGCATTGTGATGACAAGTGTTATGGAACATTGTGATCAGAAGGGTTTGGTGCATTGTGATGACAGAGGTCATTGAGCATTTTGATTTCATTGTGATGACAATAGCATGAAATATTATGGTGATGGGCACGGTGCATTGTGATGACAGTGTTCATGGAGCATTGAGATGAAAAGGGGCATGGAGCATTTTGATTATAGGGCTGTTGGAGCATTGTGATGACAAGGGCATTGAGCATTGTGATGAGAAGGCCATGGAGCATTCAGATGACATGCGTCATGGAGCTTTGAGATGACAAGGGCATGGAGCCTTGTGATTTCAGGGGTCTTGGAGCATTGTGATGACAAGGGTCATCGAGGCTTGTGATGACAAGGCCGCGGAACCTTGTGATGGCAGGGGTCATGGATCATTGTTATGCCAGGGGTAATGGAACTTTGTGATGACAAAGGTCATGGGGCATTTTGATGACAAGGTCGTGGTGCATTGTGATGAGAAGTGCAGGGAGCATTGTGATGACAGCGTCATGGAGCAATTTGATGAAAAGTGTCATGGAATATTTTGATGACAGGGGTTATGGAACATTGTGATGTCTGGGGTCATGAAGCATTGTGATGAAATGGGTCATGGAGAATTTTGTGACAGGGTTTATGGAACATTGTGATGTCAGGGGTCATGGAGCATTGTGATGATAAGGGCCTGTAGCACTGTGATGACAGGGGTCATGGAACATTGTGATGACAGGGGTGAGGGAGTATTGTGATGACTAGTGATGGAACATTGTGTTATATGTGTTGAGAGAGCATTTTGATGAGAAGTGCATGGAGCATTGTGATGACAAGTTTTATGGAGCATAGCCATGAAAATGATGTGGAGCATTGTGATGACAAGCACATGGCACATTATGATGACATAGGTCAAGGAGCATTGTTCTGACAAGCGCATGGAGCATTTTGATGACAAGTGTCATGGAGCATTGTGGTGACAAAGGCATGGAGCATTGTGATGAGTAGGGACAAAGAGCATTGTGATGAAAATTTCATGGAGCATTGTGGTGACAATGATTACAGAGCCTTGTGTGAAGAGGGCATGGATCATTGGTCTGACAAGTTTCATGGAATATTGTGATGACAGTGGGCATGGAGCATTGTGATGACAAGGGCATGGAGCATTGTGGTGACAAAGGTCATGAAGCATTGTGATGACTGGAGTCACGGAGCATTTTGATACCAAGTGTCATTGAGGATTGTGATGACAAAGGTAATGGAGCATTCTGATGACAAGGGATTGGGACGTTGTGATGACAAGTGCCATCGAGGATTATGATGACAACGTCGGGAAGCATTGTGATAAAAAGCGCATGGAGCTTGCTATGAGAGGTGTCATAGAGCATTGCGATGATAAGTGCATGGAGAATTGTGATGAAAATATCATGTAACATTGTGATAAGAAGTGTCATGGAGCATTGTGATGACAAGGACGTGGAGAATTGTGATGACATGAGACATGGAGCATTGTGATGACCGGGGCATGGAGCATTGTAATGGCAAGACCGTGGAGCATTGTGATGAGAAGATCACGGATAATTGTGATGACGAGTGTCATGGAGCACTGTAATGACAAGGGGCATGGAGCATTGTGATTGCAGGGGTCTTGGAGCATTGTGATGAAAAGGGAATGGATCATTGTGGTGAAAAATGCATGGAGCCTTGTCATGACAGGTTTCAAGGAGCATACTGATGACAACAGTCAGGGAGCATTGTGATGATAAGTGTATTGATCATTGTGATGACAAAGATCATGGAGCATTGTGATGAGAAGACCATGGATAATTGTGATGACCAGCGTCATGGGGCATTGTGATGACAAGTGTTATGGAACATTGTGATCAGAAGGGTTTGGTGCATTGTGATGACAGAGGTCATTGAGCATTTTGATTTCATTGTGATGACAATAGCATGAAATATTATGGTGAAGGACACGGTGCATTGCGATGACAGGGTTCATGGAGCATTGAGATTAAAAGGGGCATGGAGCTTTGTGATTACAGAGCTGTTGGAGAATAGTGATGACAAGGGCATGGAGCATTGTGATGAGAAGGCCACGGAGCATTCAGATGACATGCGTCATAGAGCTTTGTGATGACAAGGGCATGGAGCATTGTGATTACAGGGGCCTTCTAGCATTGTGATGACAAGGGTCATGGAGGCTTGTGATGACAAGGCCGCGGAACATTTTGATGGTAGGGGTCATGGATCATTGTTATGACAGGGGTAATGGAGCTTTGTGATGTCAAATGTCATGGGGCATTTTGATGACAAGGGCGTGGTGCATTGTGATGAGAAGGGCAGGGAGCATTGTGATGACAGCATCATGGAGCAATTTGATGAAAATGGTCATGGAATATTTTGATGACAGGGGTTATGGAACATTGTGATGTCAGGGGTCATGGAGCATTGTGATGATAAGGGCATGTAGCACTATGATGACAGGGGCATGGAACATTGGTCTGACAAGTTTCATGGATTATTGTGATGATAGTCGGCATGGCGCATTGTGATGAGAAGGGCATGGAACATTGTGATGACAAGGTCATGGAGTATCGTGAAGACAGTTGTCAGGGAGCATTGTGATGACATATGTCATTGTCCATTGTGATGACAATGGCATGGAGCATTGTGATACCAAGTGTCATGGAGGATTGTGATGACACAGGTAATGGAGCATTTTGATGACAAGTGCTGGGAAGATTGCGATGACAAGGGTCAAGGAGCATTGTGATGACAAGGGCATGGAGCATTCTGATGAAAATTGCATGGAGCATTGGGATTACAGGGGTTTTGAAGCAATGTGATTACAAGGGCTTGGAGCATTGTGATGAGAAGGTAATGGAGCATTCTGATGACATGCTTCATGGAGCTTTGTGATGACAAGGACCTGGAGCATTGTGATTACAGGGGTCTTGGAGCATTGTGATGAAAAGGGAATGGATCATTGTGATGAAAAATGCATGGAGCCTTGTCATGACAGGGTTCAATGAGCATACTGATGACAACTCTCAGGAAGCATTGTGATGATAAGTGTATTGAGCATTGTGATGACAAAGATCATGGAGCATTGTGATGAGAAGACCATGGATAATTGTGATGACCAGCGTCATGGGGCATTGTGATGACAAGTGTTATGGAACATTTTGATCAGAAGGGTTTGGTGCATTGTGATGACAGAGGGCATTGAGCATTTTGATTTCATTGTGATGACAATAGCATGAAATATTATGGTGATGGACACGGTGTATTGTGATGACAGGGTTCATGGAGCATTGAGATGAAAAGTGTCATGGCACATTGTGATTACAGGGGTGTTGGAGCATTGTGATGTCAAGGGCATGGAGCATTGTGATGAGAAGGCCATGGAGCATTCTGGTGACATGCGTCATGGAGCTTTGTGATGACAATGGCATGGAGAATTGTGATTACAGGGGTCAGGGAATATTGAGGTGACAGGGGTGAGGGAGTATTGTGATGACTAGTGATGGAACATTGTGATATCAGTGGTGAGAAAGCATTTTGAGGAGAAGTGCCTGGAGCATTGTGATGACAAGGTTTATGGAGCATTTTGATGACAAGGATGTGGAGCATTGTGATGAAAAGTGCATGGTGCATTGTGATGACATGGGTTATGGAGCATTGTGCTGACACACACATCGAGCATTGTGATGACAAGGTTCATGGAGCATTGTGCTGACAAAGGCATGGAGCTTTGTGATGACAAGAGTCACAGAGCATTGTGATAATATTTCATGGAGCATTGTGATGACAAAGGTCACAGAGCTTTGTATGACGAGGTCATGGACCATTGTGATGACAAATATCATGAAGCATTGTGATGAATGGAGTCACGGAGCTTTGTGATAACAGTGGTCTTGGAGCATTGTGATGAAAATGGAATGGATCATTGTGATGAAAAAGGCATGGAGCCTTGTTATGACAGTGTTCAAGGAGCATACTGATGACAAGTGTCAGCGAGCATTGTGGTGACAAAGGTCATGGAGCATTGTGATGAGAAGACCTTGCATAATTGTGATGACGAGCGTCATGGGGCATGTGATGACAAGTGTTATGGAACATTGTGATCAGAAGGGTTTGGAGCATTGTGATGACAGAGGACATGGAGCATTTTGTTTTCATTGTGATGACAATAGCATGAAGCATTATGATGATGGGCATGGTTCATTGTGATGACAGTGTTCATGGAGCATTGAGATGAAAAGTGGCATGGAGAATTGTGATTACAGAGGTCTTGGTGCATTGTGTTGACAAGGGTCATGGAGCCATGTGATGACAAGGCCGTGGATCATTGTGATGGCAGGGGTCATGGAGCATTGTTATGACAGGTGTAATGGAGCATTGTGATGACAAAGGCATGGAGCAATGTGATGAGAGATTTCATTGAGCATTGTGATGACAATGGCATGGAGCATTGTGATGCTAAGTGTCATGGAACATTGTGATGACAATGGTCATGGGGCATTTTGACGACAAGGGCATAGTGCATTGATATTAGAAGGAGAGGGAGCATTGTGATGACAGGTTCATGGAGCAATTTGATGAAAAGGGTCATGGAATATTTTGATGAGAGGGCTTATGGAACTTTGTGATGTCAGGGGTCATGAAGCATTGTGATGAAATGGGTCATGGAGCATTTTGTGACAGGGGTTATGGAACATTGTGATATCAGGGGTCATGGAGCATTTTGATGATAATGGCATGTAGCACTGTGATGACAGGGGTCATGGAACACTGTGATGACAGGGGTGAAGGAGTATTGTGGTGACTAGTGATGTAACATTGTGACATATGTGGTGAGAGAGCATTTTGATGAGAAGTGCATGGAGCATTAGGATGACAAGTGTTATGGAGCATAGCAATGATAAGGATGTGGAGTATTGTGATGACAAGCGCAAGGCACATTGTGATGACATGGGTCATGGAGCACTGTGCTGACAAGCACATGGAGCATTTTGATGACAAGTGTCATGGAGCATTTTTCTTACAAAGGCATGGAGCATTTTGATGACAAGTGTCACAGAGCATAGTGATGAAATATTCATGGAGCATTGTGGTGAAAAAGATCACAGAGCCTTGTGTGACGAGGGCATGGACCATAGTGATGAGATAGGTCATGAAGCATTGTGACGACTGGAGTCACGGAGCATTGTGATGACAGGGGTCATGGAGCATTGTTATGTCAAGGTCATGGAGCATTGTGATGACAGGGGCATGGAACATTGTGATCAGAAGGGTTTGGTGCATTGTGATGACAGTGGTCATTGAGCGTTTTGATTTCATTGTGATGACAATAGCATGAAATATTATGGTGATGGACACGGTGCATTGTGATGACAGGGTTCATGTAGCATTGAAATGAAAAGGGGCATGGAGAATTGTGATTACAGGGGTGTTGGAGCATTGTGATGACAAGGGTCATGGAGGCTTGTGATGAAAAGGCTGTGGAAACTTGTGATGGCAGGGGTCATGGATCATTGTTATGACAGGGGTAATGGAGCTTTGTGATGACAAAGGTCTTGGGGCCTTTTGATGACAAATGCGTGGAGCATTGTGATGACAAAGGTCATGGAGCATTTTGATGACAGGGTCATTGTGCATTGTGATGAGAAGCTCAGGGAGCATTGTGATGAGAGGGTCTTGGAGAAAATTGATGAAAAATGTCTTGGAACATTTTGATAAGAGGGGTTATGGAACATTGTGATGACAAGGGCATGGAGTATTGTGATGAGGAGGCAATGGAGCATTGTGATGACAAGGGCCACTGAGAATTTTGATGACAACGTTGTGAAGCATTGTGATGACAAACGCATGGAGCTTGCTATAAGATGGGTCATAGAGCATTGCAATGACAAGGGCATGGAGAATTGTGATGACAAGATCATGTAACATTGTGAAAAGAAGTGTCATGGAGCATTGTGATGACAAAGACGTGGAGAATTGTGATGACATGGGACATGGAGCATTGTGATGAGAGGGGTCATGGAGCATTGTGATGACAATGGAATGGAGCATTGTGATGCTATGGTCACGGACCTTTGTGATGATAAAGGTCATGGAGCATTTTGATGACAAGGGCGTGGTGCATTGTGATGAGAAGGGCAGGGAGCATTGTGATTACAGGGTTCTTGGAGCATGTGATGACAAGTGCATTGAGCATTGTGATGAGAAGGCCATGGAGCATTTTGATGACATGCGTCAAGGATCTTTGTGACGACAATGGCATAGAGCATTGTGATTACAGGGGTCTTGGAGCAATGTGATGACAAGGGTCATGTAACCCTGGATGACAAGGCCGTGGATCATTGTGATGGCAAGGGTCATGGAGCATTATTATGACAGGGGTAATGGAGCATTGTGATGACAAGGGCATGGAACATTGGTCTGAAAATTTCATGGATTATTGTGATGATATTCAGCATGGAGCATTGTGATGACTAAGGCACGGAACACTGTGATACATGTGTCATAGAGGATTGTAATGACAAGGGCATGGAGCATTGTGATGAGAAGAGTATCGAGCATTGTGATGACAAGCATCATGGAGCATTGTGCTGACATTGGCATGGAGCAATGTGATGAGAGGTTTCATGTAGCATTGTGATGAAATGGCATGGAGCATTGTGATGCCAAGGGTCATGGATCTTTGTGATGACAAAGGTCATGGAGCATTTTGATGACAAGGTCGTGGTGCATTGTGATGAGAAGGTCAGGGAGCATTGTGATGACAGTGTGATGGAGAAAATTGATGAAAAGTGTCATGGAACATTTTGATAACAGGGGTTATGGAACATTGTGATGTGAGGGCTAATGGAGCATTTTGATGAAAAGGGTCATGGAGCATTCTGATGAAAATGTGCATGGAGCATTGTGATTACAAGGGTTTTGAAGCATTGTGATGACAAGGGCATGGAGCATTGTGATGAGAAGCCAATGGAGCATTCTGATTACATGCGTCATGGAGCTTTGTGATGACAAGGACATGGAGCATTGTGATTACAGGGGTCTTGGAGCATTGTGATGAAAAGGGAATGGATCATTGTGATGAAAAATGCATGGAGCCTTGTCATGACAGGGTTCAAGGAGCATACTGATGACAACTGTCAGGGAGCATTGTGATGATAAGTGTATTGAGCATTGTGATGACAAAGATCATGGAGCATTGTGATGAGAAGTCTATTGATAATTGTGATGACCAGCGTCATAGGGCATTGTGATGACAAGTGTTATGGAACATTGTGATCAGAAGGGTTTGGTGCATTGTGATGACAGAGGTCATTGAGCATTTTGATTTCATTGTGATGACAATAGCATGAAATATTATGGTGATGGGCACGGTGCATTGTGATGACAGTGTTCATGGAGCATTGAGATGAAAAGGGGCATGGAGCATTTTGATTATAGGGCTGTTGGAGCATTGTGATGACAAGGGCATTGAGCATTGTGATGAGAAGGCCATGGAGCATTCAGATGACATGCGTCATGGAGCTTTGAGATGACAAGGGCATGGAGCCTTGTGATTTCAGGGGTCTTGGAGCATTGTGATGACAAGGGTCATCGAGGCTTGTGATGACAAGGCCGCGGAACCTTGTGATGGCAGGGGTCATGGATCATTGTTATGCCAGGGGTAATGGAACTTTGTGATGACAAAGGTCATGGGGCATTTTGATGACAAGGTCGTGGTGCATTGTGATGAGAAGTGCAGGGAGCATTGTGATGACAGCGTCATGGAGCAATTTGATGAAAAGTGTCATGGAATATTTTGATGACAGGGGTTATGGAACATTGTGATGTCTGGGGTCATGAAGCATTGTGATGAAATGGGTCATGGAGAATTTTGTGACAGGGTTTATGGAACATTGTGATGTCAGGGGTCATGGAGCATTGTGATGATAAGGGCCTGTAGCACTGTGATGACAGGGGTCATGGAACATTGTGATGACAGGGGTGAGGGAGTATTGTGATGACTAGTGATGGAACATTGTGTTATATGTGTTGAGAGAGCATTTTGATGAGAAGTGCATGGAGCATTGTGATGACAAGTTTTATGGAGCATAGCCATGAAAATGATGTGGAGCATTGTGATGACAAGCACATGGCACATTATGATGACATAGGTCAAGGAGCATTGTTCTGACAAGCGCATGGAGCATTTTGATGACAAGTGTCATGGAGCATTGTGGTGACAAAGGCATGGAGCATTGTGATGAGTAGGGACAAAGAGCATTGTGATGAAAATTTCATGGAGCATTGTGGTGACAATGATTACAGAGCCTTGTGTGAAGAGGGCATGGATCATTGGTCTGACAAGTTTCATGGAATATTGTGATGACAGTGGGCATGGAGCATTGTGATGACAAGGGCATGGAGCATTGTGGTGACAAAGGTCATGAAGCATTGTGATGACTGGAGTCACGGAGCATTTTGATACCAAGTGTCATTGAGGATTGTGATGACAAAGGTAATGGAGCATTCTGATGACAAGGGATTGGGACGTTGTGATGACAAGTGCCATCGAGGATTATGATGACAACGTCGGGAAGCATTGTGATAAAAAGCGCATGGAGCTTGCTATGAGAGGTGTCATAGAGCATTGCGATGATAAGTGCATGGAGAATTGTGATGAAAATATCATGTAACATTGTGATAAGAAGTGTCATGGAGCATTGTGATGACAAGGACGTGGAGAATTGTGATGACATGAGACATGGAGCATTGTGATGACCGGGGCATGGAGCATTGTAATGGCAAGACCGTGGAGCATTGTGATGAGAAGATCACGGATAATTGTGATGACGAGTGTCATGGAGCACTGTAATGACAAGGGGCATGGAGCATTGTGATTGCAGGGGTCTTGGAGCATTGTGATGAAAAGGGAATGGATCATTGTGGTGAAAAATGCATGGAGCCTTGTCATGACAGGTTTCAAGGAGCATACTGATGACAACAGTCAGGGAGCATTGTGATGATAAGTGTATTGATCATTGTGATGACAAAGATCATGGAGCATTGTGATGAGAAGACCATGGATAATTGTGATGACCAGCGTCATGGGGCATTGTGATGACAAGTGTTATGGAACATTGTGATCAGAAGGGTTTGGTGCATTGTGATGACAGAGGTCATTGAGCATTTTGATTTCATTGTGATGACAATAGCATGAAATATTATGGTGAAGGACACGGTGCATTGCGATGACAGGGTTCATGGAGCATTGAGATTAAAAGGGGCATGGAGCTTTGTGATTACAGAGCTGTTGGAGAATAGTGATGACAAGGGCATGGAGCATTGTGATGAGAAGGCCACGGAGCATTCAGATGACATGCGTCATAGAGCTTTGTGATGACAAGGGCATGGAGCATTGTGATTACAGGGGCCTTCTAGCATTGTGATGACAAGGGTCATGGAGGCTTGTGATGACAAGGCCGCGGAACATTTTGATGGTAGGGGTCATGGATCATTGTTATGACAGGGGTAATGGAGCTTTGTGATGTCAAATGTCATGGGGCATTTTGATGACAAGGGTGTGGTGCATTGTGATGAGAAGGGCAGGGAGCATTGTGATGACAGCATCATGGAGCAATTTGATGAAAATGGTCATGGAATATTTTGATGACAGGGGTTATGGAACATTGTGATGTCAGGGGTCATGGAGCATTGTGATGATAAGGGCATGTAGCACTATGATGACAGGGGCATGGAACATTGGTCTGACAAGTTTCATGGATTATTGTGATGATAGTCGGCATGGCGCATTGTGATGAGAAGGGCATGGAACATTGTGATGACAAGGTCATGGAGTATCGTGAAGACAGTTGTCAGGGAGCATTGTGATGACATATGTCATTGTCCATTGTGATGACAATGGCATGGAGCATTGTGATACCAAGTGTCATGGAGGATTGTGATGACACAGGTAATGGAGCATTTTGATGACAAGTGCTGGGAAGATTGCGATGACAAGGGTCAAGGAGCATTGTGATGACAAGGGCATGGAGCATTCTGATGAAAATTGCATGGAGCATTGGGATTACAGGGGTTTTGAAGCAATGTGATTACAAGGGCTTGGAGCATTGTGATGAGAAGGTAATGGAGCATTCTGATGACATGCTTCATGGAGCTTTGTGATGACAAGGACCTGGAGCATTGTGATTACAGGGGTCTTGGAGCATTGTGATGAAAAGGGAATGGATCATTGTGATGAAAAATGCATGGAGCCTTGTCATGACAGGGTTCAATGAGCATACTGATGACAACTCTCAGGAAGCATTGTGATGATAAGTGTATTGAGCATTGTGATGACAAAGATCATGGAGCATTGTGATGAGAAGACCATGGATAATTGTGATGACCAGCGTCATGGGGCATTGTGATGACAAGTGTTATGGAACATTTTGATCAGAAGGGTTTGGTGCATTGTGATGACAGAGGGCATTGAGCATTTTGATTTCATTGTGATGACAATAGCATGAAATATTATGGTGATGGACACGGTGTATTGTGATGACAGGGTTCATGGAGCATTGAGATGAAAAGTGTCATGGCACATTGTGATTACAGGGGTGTTGGAGCATTGTGATGTCAAGGGCATGGAGCATTGTGATGAGAAGGCCATGGAGCATTCTGGTGACATGCGTCATGGAGCTTTGTGATGACAATGGCATGGAGAATTGTGATTACAGGGGTCAGGGAATATTGAGGTGACAGGGGTGAGGGAGTATTGTGATGACTAGTGATGGAACATTGTGATATCAGTGGTGAGAAAGCATTTTGAGGAGAAGTGCCTGGAGCATTGTGATGACAAGGTTTATGGAGCATTTTGATGACAAGGATGTGGAGCATTGTGATGAAAAGTGCATGGTGCATTGTGATGACATGGGTTATGGAGCATTGTGCTGACACACACATCGAGCATTGTGATGACAAGGTTCATGGAGCATTGTGCTGACAAAGGCATGGAGCTTTGTGATGACAAGAGTCACAGAGCATTGTGATAATATTTCATGGAGCATTGTGATGACAAAGGTCACAGAGCTTTGTATGACGAGGTCATGGACCATTGTGATGACAAATATCATGAAGCATTGTGATGAATGGAGTCACGGAGCTTTGTGATAACAGTGGTCTTGGAGCATTGTGATGAAAATGGAATGGATCATTGTGATGAAAAAGGCATGGAGCCTTGTTATGACAGTGTTCAAGGAGCATACTGATGACAAGTGTCAGCGAGCATTGTGGTGACAAAGGTCATGGAGCATTGTGATGAGAAGACCTTGCATAATTGTGATGACGAGCGTCATGGGGCATGTGATGACAAGTGTTATGGAACATTGTGATCAGAAGGGTTTGGAGCATTGTGATGACAGAGGACATGGAGCATTTTGTTTTCATTGTGATGACAATAGCATGAAGCATTATGATGATGGGCATGGTTCATTGTGATGACAGTGTTCATGGAGCATTGAGATGAAAAGTGGCATGGAGAATTGTGATTACAGAGGTCTTGGTGCATTGTGTTGACAAGGGTCATGGAGCCATGTGATGACAAGGCCGTGGATCATTGTGATGGCAGGGGTCATGGAGCATTGTTATGACAGGTGTAATGGAGCATTGTGATGACAAAGGCATGGAGCAATGTGATGAGAGATTTCATTGAGCATTGTGATGACAATGGCATGGAGCATTGTGATGCTAAGTGTCATGGAACATTGTGATGACAATGGTCATGGGGCATTTTGACGACAAGGGCATAGTGCATTGATATTAGAAGGAGAGGGAGCATTGTGATGACAGGTTCATGGAGCAATTTGATGAAAAGGGTCATGGAATATTTTGATGAGAGGGCTTATGGAACTTTGTGATGTCAGGGGTCATGAAGCATTGTGATGAAATGGGTCATGGAGCATTTTGTGACAGGGGTTATGGAACATTGTGATATCAGGGGTCATGGAGCATTTTGATGATAATGGCATGTAGCACTGTGATGACAGGGGTCATGGAACACTGTGATGACAGGGGTGAAGGAGTATTGTGGTGACTAGTGATGTAACATTGTGACATATGTGGTGAGAGAGCATTTTGATGAGAAGTGCATGGAGCATTAGGATGACAAGTGTTATGGAGCATAGCAATGATAAGGATGTGGAGTATTGTGATGACAAGCGCAAGGCACATTGTGATGACATGGGTCATGGAGCACTGTGCTGACAAGCACATGGAGCATTTTGATGACAAGTGTCATGGAGCATTTTTCTTACAAAGGCATGGAGCATTTTGATGACAAGTGTCACAGAGCATAGTGATGAAATATTCATGGAGCATTGTGGTGAAAAAGATCACAGAGCCTTGTGTGACGAGGGCATGGACCATAGTGATGAGATAGGTCATGAAGCATTGTGACGACTGGAGTCACGGAGCATTGTGATGAAAGGGGTCATGGAGCATTGTGATGACAAGGACATGGAGCAATGTGAAGACAGGGGCATGGAACATTGGTCTGACAAGTTTCATGGATTATTGTGATGACAGTGGTCATGGAGCATTGTGATGACAAGGGCATGGAGCATTGTGGTGACAAAGGCATGGAGCATTTTGAAGACAAGGGACACAGAGCATTGCGACGAAATATTCGTGGAGCATTGTGGTGTAAATGATCACAGAGCCTTGTTTGAAGAGGTCATGGACCACTGTGATGACTAAGGTCATGAAGCATTGTTATGACTGGAGTCACGGAGCATTGTGATGACAGGGGTCATGGAGCATTGCTCTGACAAGATTATGGATTATTGTGATGAGAGTGGGCATGGCGCATTGTGATGACAAGGTCATGGAACATTGTGATGACCAGGTCATGGATTATTGTGAAGACAGTTGTCAGGGAGCATTGTGATGACATATGTCATTGTCCATTGTGATGACAATGGCATGGAGCATTGTGATACCAAGTGTCATGGAGGATTGTGATGACAAAGGTAATGGAGCATTTTGATTAAAAGGGGTGGAACATTGTGATGACTAGGTTCATGGAGCATTGTGATGACCAGGGCATGGAGCATTGTGATGACAAGGGCCATTGAGAATTTTGATGACAACGTCGTGAAGCAATGTGATGACAAGCGCATGGAGCTTGCTATGCCAGTGGTCATAGAGCATTGTGATGACAAGTGCATGGATAATTGTGATGACAAGATCATATAACATTGTGATCAGAAGTGTCACGTAGCATTGTGATGACAAGGACGTGGAGAATTGTAATGACTTGGGATATGGAGCATTGAGATGAACAGGGCAAGGAGAATTGTGATAGCAAGACCGTGGAGCATTGTGATGAAAAGACCATTGATAATTATGACGAAGAACGTCATAAATCACTGTAATGACAAGGGGCATGGAGCATTGTGATGACAGGTGTCATGGAGCATTGTGATGAGAGGGGTCATGCAGCATTGTGATGACAAGTGTAAGGGAGCATTGTGATGAGAGGTGTCATGGAGCATTGTGATGACAAGGGTAATGGAGCATTGTGATGAGAAGGTCATGGAGCATTGGCCTGAAAATGTTCATGGAGTATTGTGATTACAGTGGTCAAGGAGCATTGTGATGACAAGGGAAAAGAGCATTTTGATGACAAGGTCCTGGAGCAGTGTGATGAGAAGACCATGGAGCCATGTGATGACAAGTCTAATGGAGCATTCTGATGAATAGGGGCATGGAGCATTGTGATTAGAGGGGTCTTGGAGAATTGTGACGACAAGTTCAGGGAGCATAATGATGAGAAGGCCATGGAGCATTCTGATGACATGTGTCATGGATCTTTGTGATGACAGGGGCATGGAGCATTGTAATTACAGGGGTCTTGGAGCATTGTGATGACAACGGACATGGAGCTTTGGATGCCAAAGCGGTGGAACACTGTGATGGCAGGGGTCATGGAGCAATGTTATGACAGGGGTAATGGAGCATTGTGATGACTAGGGCACGGAAAACTGTGATACATGTGTCATGGAGTATTGTAATGACAAGGGCATGGAGCATAGTGATGAGAATAGTATCGAGCACTGTGATGACATGTGTCATGTAGCATTGTGGTGACAAGGGCATGGAGCAATATGATGAGAGGTTTCATGCAGCATTGTGATGAAATGACATGGAGCATTGTGATGCAAAGGGTCATGGAGCTTTGTGATGACAAAGGTCATGGAGCATTTTGATGACAAGGTCGTGGTGCATTGTGATGAGAAGGGCAGGGAGCATTGTGATGACAGGGTCATGGAGCAAATTGATGAAAATTGTCATGGAACATTTTGATGACAGGGGTAATGGAACATTGAGATTTCAGGGGTCATGGAGCATTTTAATGAAAAGGGTCATGGAGCATTCTGATGAAAATGTGCATGGAGCATTGAGATTACAGGGGTTTTGAAGCAATCTGATGACCAGGGCATAGAGCATTGTGATGAGAAGGCAATGGATCATTCTGATGACATGCGTCATGGAGCTCTGTGATGACAAGGACATGGAGCATTGCGATTACAGGGGTCTTGGAGCATTGTGATGAAAAGGGAATGGATCATTGTGATGAAAAATGCATGGAGCCTTTTCATGACAGGGTTCAAGGAGCATACTGATGACAACTGTCAGGGAGCATTGTGATGATAAGTGTATTGAGCATTGTGATGACAAAGATCATGGAGCATTGTGATGAGAAGACCATGGAAAATTGTGATGACCAGCGTCATGGGGCATTGTGATGACAAGTGTTATGGAACATTGTGATCAGAAGGGTTTGGTGCATTGTGATGACAGAGGTCATTGAGAATTTTAATTTCATTGTGATGACAATAGCATGACATATTATGGTGATGGGCATGGTGCATTGTGATGACAAGGTTCATGGAGCATTGAGATGAAAAGTGGCATGGAGCATTGTGATTACAAGGGTGTTGGAGCATTGTGATGACAAGGGCATGGAGCATTGTGGTGAGAAGGCCATCGAGCATTCTGATGACATGCGTCATGGAGCTTTGTGAATACAAACGCATGGAGAATTGTGATTACAGGGGTCATGGAATATTGTGATGACATGGGTGAGGGAGTATTGTGATGACTAGTGATGGAATATTGTGATGACATGGGTGAGGGAGTATTGTGATGACTAGTGATGGAACATTGTGATATCAGTGGTGAGAAGGCATTTTGAGGAGAAGTGCATGGAGCATTGTGATGACAAGGTTTATGGAGCATAGCGATGACAAGGATGTGGAGCATTGTGATGAAAAGAGCATGGCACATTGTGATGACATGTGTCATGGAGCATTGTGCTGACAAGCGCATGGAGCATTTTGAAGACAAGTGTCATGGAGCATTGTGCTGACAAAGGCATGGAGCATTGTGATGACAAGGGACACAGAGCATTGTGATGAAAATTTCATGGAGCATTGTGGTGACAAAGATCACAGAGCATTGTGTGACGAGGGCATGGATCATTTTGAGGACAAAGGTCATGAATCATTGTGATGACTGGAGTCACGGAGCATTGTGATGACAGGGGTCTGGGAGCATTGTGATGACTTATGTCATTGTCCATTGTGATGACAATGGCATGGAGCATTGTGATACCAAGTGTCATGGAGGATTGTGATGACAAAGGTAATGGAGCATTTTGATGACAAGGGCTTGGAATATTGCTATGACAAGGGTCATGGAGCATTGTGATGACAAGGGCATGGAGCATTGTGATGACATGGGTTATGGAGCATTGTGCTGACATGCACATCGAGCATTGTGATGACAAAGGTCATGGAGCATTGTGCTGACAAAGGCATGGAGCTTTGTGATGACAAGGGTCAGAGAGCATTGTTATAAAAATTTCATAGAGCATTGTGGTGACAAATGTCACAGAGCTTTGTGTGATGAGGTCATGGACCATTGTGATGACAAATGTCATGAAGCATTGTGATGACTGGAGTCACGGAGCATTGTGATAACAGGGTTCTTGGAGCATTGTGATGGAAAGGGAATGGATCATTGTGATGAAAAAGGCATGGAGCCTTTTCGTGACAGTGTTCAAGGAGCATACTGATGACAAGTGTCAGCGAGCACTGTGATGCCAAGTTTATTGAGCATTGTGGTGACAAAGGTCATGGAGCATTGTGATGAGAAGACCTTGCATAATTGTGATGACGAGCGTCATGGGGCATGTGATGACAAGTGATATGGAACATTGTGATCAGAAGGGTTTGGAGCATTGTGATGACAGAGGACATTGAGCATTTTGATTTCATTGTGATGACAATAGCATGAATCATTATGATGATGGGCATGGTGCTTTGTGATGACAGTGTTCATGGAGCATTGAGATGAAAAGTGGCATGGAGAATTGTGATTACACAGGTCTTGGAGCATTGTGATGACAAGGGTCATGGAGCCTTGTAATGACAAGTCCATGGAACATTGTGATGGCAGGGGTCATGGAGCATTGTTATGACAGGTGTAATGGAGCATTGTGATGACAAGGGCATGGAGCAATGTGATGAGAGATTTCATTGAGCATTGTGATGACAATGGCATGGAGCATTGTGAGGCCAAGGGTCATGGAGCTTTGTGATGACAAATGTCATGGGGCATTTTGATGACAAGGGCGTGGTGCATTGTGATGAGAAGGGCAGGGAGCATTGTGATGACAGTGTCATTGAGCAATTTGAATAAAAGTGTCATGGAATATTTTGATGACCGGGGATATGGAACATTGTGATGTCAGGGGTCATGAAGCATTGTGATGAAATGTGTCATGGAGCATTTTGGGACAGGGGTTATGGAACATTGTGATGTAAGGGGTCATGGAGCATTGTGATGATAGTGGTCATGGAACATTGTGATGACAGGGGTGCGTGAGTATTGTGATGACTAGTAATGGAACATTGTGATATATGTGGTGAGAGAGCATTTTGATGAGAAGTGCATGGAGCATTGTGATGACAAGTTTTATGGAGCATAGCGATGAAAAGGATGTGGAGCTTTGTGATGAAAAGAGCATGGCACATTGTGATGACATGTGTCATGGAGAATTGTGCTGACAAGAGCATGGAGCATTTTGATGACAAGTGTCATGGAGCATTGTGCTGACAAAGCCATGGAGCATTGTGATCACAAGGGACACAGAGGATTGTGATGAAAATTTCATGGAGCATTGTGATGACAATGGCATGGAGCAATATGATGACAGGGACATGGAACATTGGTCTGACAATTTTCGTGGATTATTGTGATGACAGTGGGCATGGAGCATTGAGATGACAAGGGCATGGAGCATTGTGGGCAGAAAGGTCACAGAGCCTTGTGTGACGAGGGCATGGAACATTGTGAGGACAAAGGTCATGAAGCATTGTGATGACTGGAGTCACAGAGCATTGTGATGACAGGGGTCATGGAGCATTGTGATGACAAGGGCATGGAGCATTGTGATGACAGGGGCATGGAACATTGGTCTGACATGTTTCATGGATTATTGTGATGACAGTGGGCATGGCGCATTGTGATGACAAGGGCATGGAACATTGTGATGACAAGGTCATGGAATATTGTGAAGACAGTTGTCAGGGAGCATTGTGATGACATATGTCATTGTTCATTGTGATGACAATGGCATGGAGCATTGTGATACCAAGTGTCATGGAGGATTGTGATGACAAATGTAATGGAGCATTTTGATGACAAGGCCTTGGAACATTGCGATGACAAGGGTCATGGAGCATTGTGATGAAAATATCATGGAGCATGGTGATGAAAAAGCCATGGAGCATTCTGAAGACATTTGTCATGAAGCTGTGTGATGACAACGGCATGGAGCATTGTGATTACAGTGGTCTTGGAGCATTTTGAGGAAAGGGGCATGGATCAGTG
This sequence comes from Hyperoodon ampullatus, assembly GCF_949752795.1. NCBI lineage: Eukaryota > Metazoa > Chordata > Mammalia > Artiodactyla > Ziphiidae > Hyperoodon > Hyperoodon ampullatus. The sequence goes on from NW_027641092.1 coordinate 1,343,941, forward strand.
TGATGAAAAATGCATGGAGCCTTGTGATGCCAGGGTTCAAGGAGCATACTGATGACAAGTGTCAGGGAGCATTGTGATGACAAGTGTATTGAGAATTGTGATGACAAGTGTATTGAGCATTGTGATGACAAGGTCATGGAGTATTGTGAAGACAGGTGTCAAGGAGCATTGTGATGACATATGTCATGTTCCATTGCGATGACAATGGCATGGGGAATTGTGATGCCGAGTGTCATGGAGGATTGTGATGACAAAGATAATGGGGCATTGTGATGATTAGGGCTTGGAACATTATGACGACAAGGGACATTGAGAATTTTGATGAGGAGGTCGTGAAGCATTGTGATGAGAAAGTCCTCGAGAATTGTGATGAGAAGACCATGGAGCCTTGTGAAGACAAGTCTCATGGACCACACTGATGACAAGGGGCATGGAGCATTGTGATTACTGGGGTATTGGACCTTTGTGATGACAAGGGTCATGGAGCCTTGTGATGGCAAGGCCGTGGAACATTGTCATGACAGGGGTGAGGGAGTATTGTAATGACTAGTGATGGAACATTTTGATATCAGTGGTGAAAGAGCATTTTGATGAGAAGTGCATGGAGCTTTGTGATGACAATGTTTACGGAGCATTGTGATGATGAGGTTGTGGAATATTGTGATGACAAGCGCATGGCACATTGTGATGACATGGGTAATGGAGCATTGTTCTGACAAGCGCATGGAGCATTGTGATGCCAAGGGTCATGGAGCACTCTGCTGACAAAGGCATGGAGCATTGTGATGACAAGGGTCAGAGAGCATTGTGAAGAAAATTCCTTGGAGCATTATGGTGACAAATTTCAAAGAACACTGTGATGAGGAGGGCATGGACCATTGTGATGACAAAGGTCATGAAGCAATGTGATGACTGGAGTCACGGAGCACTGTGATGACAATGGCATGGAGCATTGTGATGACACGGGCATGGAGCATTGGTCTGACAAGTTTCATGGATTATTGTGATGATAGTGGGCATGGCACATTGTGATGACAAGGGCATGGAGCATTGTTATGACCAGGTCATGGAATATTGTGAAGACAGGTGTCAGGGAGCATTGTGATGACATATGTCATGGTGCATTGTGATGACAATGACATGGAGCATTGTGAAGCCAAGTGTCATGGAGGAATGTGATGACAACGGTAATGGAGCATTGTGATGACAAGGGCCATTGAGAATTGTGATGACAAGTTCGTGAAGCACTGTGATGAAAAGCACATGGAGCTTCCTATGACAGGGGTCATGGAGCATTGCAATGACAAGTGCATGGAGAATTGTGATGACAAGAGCATGTAACATTGTGATGAGAAGTTTCATGGAGCATTGTGATGGCAAGACCGTGGAGCACTGTGATGAGAAGACCATGGATAATTGTGATGACGAGCGTCATGGAGCATTGTGATGACAAGGGCCATAGAGAATTTTGATGCCAACGTCGTGAAGCAATGTGATGACAAGCGCATGGAGCTTGCTATGACAGGGGACATGGAGCATTGTGATGAAAAGTGCATGGAGAATTGTGATGACAGGGGTCATAGAGCATTGTGATAAAAATGGCATGGAGCATTGTGATGGAAAAGGCATGGATGTCTTCATGAAAGTGTTCAAGGAGCATTCTGACGACAAGTTTCAGTGAGTATTGTGATGACAAGTGTACTGTGCATTGTGATGACAAAGTTCATGGAGCATTGTGATGACACGGGCATGGAGTATTGTGATGACAGGTATCACAGAGCGTTGCAATGACAAGTGTTGTGGAACAATGTGATCACAAGGGTTGGAGCATTGTGATGACAGAGGTCATGGAGCATTTTGATTTCATTTTGATGACAATAGCATGAAGCATTATGATGATGGGCATGGTGCATTGTGATGACACGGTTCATGGAACATTGAGATGAAAAGGGGCATGGAGCATTGTGATTACAGGGGTCTAGGAGAATTGTGATGACAAGGGCATGGAGCATCGTGAGTGAGAAGGCCATGGAGCATTCTGATGACATGCGTCATGGAGCTTTGTGATGACAAGGACATGGAGCATTGTGATGACAAGAGTTATGGAGTCTTGTGATGATAAGGCCGTGGAACATTGTAATGGCAGGTGTCCTGGAGCATTGTTATAACAGGGTAAGGGAGCATTTTGATGACACGGGCATGGAGCATTGTTCTGAAAAGTTTCATGGATTATTGTGATGAGAGGGGGCATGGAGCATTGTGATGACAAGGGCATGGAACACTGTGATACATGGGTCATGGCGGATTGTAATGAAAAGTGCATGGATCATTGTGTTAAGAAGACCATTGAGCATTTTGATGAAAAGCATCATGGAGCCTGTGATGACAACTGCATGGAACAATGTGATGAGAGTTTTCATGGAGCATTTTGATGACAATGGCATGGAGCATTGTGATGCCAAGGGTCATGGAGGAATGTGATGACAAAGTTAATGGAGCATTGTGATGACAGGGGTTTGGAGCATTGTGAGGACAAGGGTCATGGAGCATTTTGATGACAAGGGCATGGAGGATTGTGATGACAAGGGCCATTGAGAATTTTGATGACAATTTCGTGAAGCATTGTGATGAAAAGCACATGGAGCTTGCTATGACAGGTGTCATGGAGCATTGCGATGACAAGTGCATGGAGAATTGTGATGACAAGAGCATGTATCATTGTGATGAGAAGTGTCATGGAGCATTGTGATGGAAAGACCGTGGAGCATTGTGATGAGAAGATCATGGATATTTGTGATGACGAGCGTCATTGAGCACTGTAATGACAAGGGGCATGGAGCATTGTGATGACAGGTGTCATGGAGCCTTGTGATGACAGGGATCATGGAGCATTGTGATGACAAGGGTCTTGGAGCATTCTGATGACAAGCTTGTGGAGTACTGTGATGACAATGGCATGGAGCCTTGTGAGAAAAAGGGCATGGAGCATTGTGATGAAAAAGGCATGGAGCCTTTTCATGACAGGGTTCAAAGAGCATAGGGAGGAAAAGTGTCAGGGAGCATTGTGATGACAGGTGTATTGAGCATTGTGATGACAAAGTTGATGGAGCATTGTGATGACAAGGGCATGGAGTATTGTGATGACAGGCATCATGGAGCGTTGTGATGACAAGTGTAATGGAACATGGTGATCACAAGTGTTTGGAGCATTGTGATGACAGAGGTCATGGATCATTTTGATTTCAAGTATCATGGAGCATTGTGATGACAAGGGCATGAAGCAATGTGATCCCAAGGTTCATGGAGGATTGTGATGACACTGGTAATGGAGAATTGTGATGACAAGTGCATGGAGCATTGTGATGTCAAGGTCATGTAGCACTTTGCTGACAAAGGCATGGAGCACCGTGATGACAAGTGTCATGGAGCTCTGTGACGACAAGCGTCAAGGACCATTGTGATTACAGGGGTCATGGAGCATGGGGATAACAAGCTCATGGAATATTCTGATGACAAGTGGCATGGATCATTTTGATGCCAGTGGTCATGTAGCATTGTGATGACATAGGTCATGGAGCATTGTGATGAGAAAGTCATGGAGCATTGGGCTGAAAATATTCATGGAGTACTGTGATGACAGGTGTCATGGAGCATTGTGATGAGAAGGGAATGGAGCAATGCGATGAGAAGGTCTTGGAGCATTGTGATGAGAGTGCCATGGAGCCTTGTGATGACAAGTGTCATGGATCATACTGATAAAAAGGTTCATGGAACATTGTGAATACAGGGGTTTTGTAGCATTGTGAAGACCAGGGCATGGAGCATTGTGATGAGAAGGCCATGGAGCATTCTGATGACATGCGTCATGGAGTTTTGTGATGACAGGGACATGTAGCATTGTGATTTGTGGGGTCTTGGAGGATTGTGATGAAAAGGGAATGGATCATTGTGATGAAAAATGCATGGAGCCTTGTCATGACAGTGTTCAAGGAGCATACTGATGATAAGTGTCCGGGAGATTTGTGATGACAAAGGTCATGGAGCATTGTGATGAGAAGACCATGGATAATTGTAATGACCAGCGTCATGGGGAATTGTGATGACAAGTGTTATGGAACATTGTGATCACAAGGATTTGGAGCATTGTGATGACAGAGGTCATGGAACATTTTGATTTCATTGTGATGACAATAGCATGAAGCATTATGATGATGGGCATGGTGCATTGTGATGACAGGTTTCATGGAGCATTGAGATGAAAAGGGGCATGGAGCATTGTGATTACAGTGGTGTTGGAGCATTGTGATGACAAGGGCATGGAGCATTGTGATGAGAGTGCCATGGAGCTTTCTGATGACATCCATCATGGAGCTTTGTGATGACAAAGAAATGGAGCATTGTGATTAGAGGGGTCTTGGAGCATTGTGATGACAAAGGTCATGGAGGCTTGTGATGACAAGGCCATGGAACCTTGTGATGGCAAGTGTCATAGAGCATTATTATGACAGGGGTAATGGAGCATTGTGATGACAAGGACATGGAGCACTGGTCTGAAATGTTTCATGGATTATTGTGATGAGAGTGGGCATGGAGCATTGTGATGACAAGGGCACGGAACACTATAATACATGGTTCATGGAGGATTGTAATGATAAGGGCATGGAGCATTCTGATGAGAAGGACATCGAGCACTGTGATGACAAGCGTCATGGAGCTTTGTGATCAGAAGTGCATGGAGCAATGTGATGAGAGGGTTAAAGAAGCATTTGATGATAATGGCATGGAGCACTGTAATGCCAATGGTCATGTAGATTTGTGATGAAAAATGTCATGGAGCATTTTGATGACAAGGCCGTGGTGCATTGTGATGAGAAGTGCAGGGAGCATTGTGATGACAGTGTCATGGAGCAATTTGATGAAAAGGTTCATGGAACATTTTGATGAGAGGGGTTATGGAAAATTTTGATGTCAGGTGTCATGGAGCATTGTGATGAAAAGAGTCATGGAGCATTTTGTGACAGGGATTACTGAACATTCTGATGTCAGGGGGCATGGAGCATTGTGATGAAACGGGTCATTGAGCATTTTGATGACAGATGTCATGGAGCATTGTGATGATAAGTGTATTGAGGATTGTGGTGACAGAGGTCATGGAGCATTGTGATGAGAAAACCATTCATAATAGTGATGACGAGCGTCAAGGGGCATTTTGATGACAACTGTTATGGAACACTGTGATCACAAGGATTTGGAGCATTCTGATGACAGATGTCATGGAGCATTTTGATTTCATTGTGATGACAATAGCATGAAGCATTATGATGATAGGCATGGTGCATTGTGATGACAGGGTTCATGGAGCATTGAGATGAAAAGGGGCATGGAGCATTGTGATTACAGGGGTGTTGGAGCATTCTGATGACAAGGGCATGGAGCATTGTGATGAGAAGGCCATGGAGCATTCTGATGACATGCGTCATGGAGCTTTGTGATGACAAGTCATGGAGAATTGTGATTACAGGGATCATGGAATATTGTGATGACAGGTGTGAGGGAGTATTGTGATGACTAGTGATGGAACATTGTGATATCAGTGGAGAGAAAGCATTCTGAGGAGAAGTGCATGGAGCATTGTGATGACAAGGTTTATGGAGCATTTTGATGACAAGGATGTGGAGCATTGTGATGAAAAGTGCATGGTGCATTGTGATGACATGGGTTATGGAGCATTTTGCTGACACGTGCATCGAGCATTGTGATGACAAGGGTCATGGAGCATTGTGCTGACAAAGGCATGGAGCTTTGTGATGACAAGGGTCACAGAGCATTGTGATAAATATTTCATGGAGCATTGTGGTGACAAAGGTCACAGAGCTTTGTGTGACGAGGTCATGGACCACTGTGATGACAAATGTCATGAAGTATTGTGATGACTGGAGTCACGGAGCATTGTGAAAACAGGGGTCTTGGAGCATTGTGATGAAAAGGGAATGGATCATTGTGATGAAAAAGGCATGGAGCCTTGTCGTGACAGTGTTCAAGGAGCATACTGATGACAAGTGTCAGCGAGCATTGTGATGCCAAGTGTATTGAGCATTGTGGTGACAAAGGTCATGGAGCATTGTGATGAGAAGACCTGGCATAATTGTGATGACGAGCGTCATGGGGTATGTGATGACAAGTATTATGGAACATTGTGATCAGAAGGGTTTGGAGCATTGTGATGAAGAGGACATGGAGAATTTTGATTTCATTGTGATGATAATACCAGAAATCATTATGATGATGTGCATTGTGCATTGTGATGCCAGTGTTCATGGAGCATTGAGATGAAAAGTGGCATGGAGAATTGTGATTACAGAGGTCTTGGAGCATTGTGATGACAAGGGTCATGGAGCCTTGTGATGAGAGATTTCATTGAGCATTGTGATGACAATGGCATGGAGCATTGTGAGGCCAAGGGTCATGGAGCTTTGTGATGACAAATGTCATGGGGCATTTTGATGACAAGGGCGTGGTGCATTGTGATGGGAAGGGCAGAGAGCATTGTGATGACAGTGTCATTGAGCAATTTGAATAAAAGTGTCATGGAATATTTTGATGACCGGGGATATGGAACATTGTGATGTCAGGGGTCATGAAGCATTGTGATGAAATGTGTCATGGAGCATTTTGGGGCAGGGATTATGGAACATTGTGATGTAAGGGGTCATGGAGCATTGTGATGATAAGTGTATTGAGGATTGTGGTGACAGAGGTCATGGAGCATTGTGATGAGAAAACCATTCATAATAGTGATAATGAGCGTCAAGGGGCATTTTGATGACAAGTGTTATGGAACACTGTGATCACAAGGATTTGGAGCATTGTGATGACAGATGTCATGGAGCATTTTGATTTCATTGTGATGACAATAGCATGAAGCATTATGATGATAGGCATTGTGCATTGTGATGACAGGGTTCATGGAGCATTGAGATGAAAAGGGGCATGGAGCATTGTGATTACAGAGGTCTTGGAGCATTGTGATGACAAGGGCATGGAGCATTGTGATTACAGGTGTCTTGGGGCATTGTGATGACAAGGGTCATGGAGCCTTGTGATGACAAGGCCGTGGAACATTGTGATGGCAGGGGTCATGGAGCATTGTATGACAGGTGTAATGGAGCATTGTGATGACAAGGGAATGGAGCAATGTGATTAGAGATTTCATTGATCATTGTGATGACAAAGGCATGGAGCATTGTGATGCAAAGGGTCTTGGAGCTTTGTGATGACAAATTCATGGGCCATTAGGTGACAAGGGCGTGGTGCATTGAGATGAGAAGGGCAGGGAGCATTGTGATGACAGGGTCATGGAGAAATTTGATGAAAAGTGTCATGGAATATTTTGATAACAGGGGTTATGGAACATTGTAATGTCAGGGGTCATGAAGCATTGTGATGAAATGGGTCATGGAGCATTTTCTGACAGGGTTTATGGAACATTGTGATGTCAGTGGTCATGGTGCATTATGAAGATAAGGGCATGTAGCACTCTGATGACAGGGGTCATGGAACACTGTGATGACAGGGGTGAGGGAGTATTGTGATGACTAGTGATAGAACATTGTGATATATGTGGTGAGAGAGCATTTTGATGAGAAGTGCATGGAGAATTGTGATGACAAGGGCAAGGAGCAATGTGATGACAGGGGCATGGAACATTGGTCTGACAAGTTTCATGGATTATTGTGATGACAGTGAGCTTGGAGCATTGTGATGAAAATGGCATGCAGCATTGTGGTGACAAAGGTCACAGAGCGTTGTGTGACGAGGTCATGCACCATTGTGATGACAAAGGTAATGAAGCATTGTGATAACTGGAGTCACAGAGCACTGTGATGACAGGGGTCATGGAGCATTGTGATGACAAGGGCATGGAACATTGTGATGACAAGGTCATGGAGTATTTTGAAGACAGGTGTCAGGGAGCATTGTGATGACATATGTCATTGTCCATTGTGATGACAATGGCATGGAGCATTGTGATACCAAGTGTGCTGGAGGATTGTGATGACAAAGGTACTGGAGCATTTTGATGACAAGGGCTTGGAACATTGTGATGACAATGGTCATGGAGCATTGTGATGGCAAGGGAATGGAGCATTGTGATGACAAGGGCCATTGAGAATTTTGATGAAAACGTCGTGAAGCATTGTGATGAAAACACATGGAGCTTGCTATGACTGTGGTCATAGAGCATTGCGATGACAAGTGCATGGAGAATTGTGAAGACAAGATCATGTAACATTGTTATGAGAAGTGTTAAGGATCATTGTGATGACAAGGACATGGAGTATTGTAATGATAATGCACATGGAGCATTGTGATGGCAAGACCGTGGAACATTGAGATGAGAAGACCATGTATAATTTTGATGATGAGCATCATGGAGCACTGTAATGACAAGGGGCATGGAGCATTGTGATGACAGGGGTTATGGAGCATTTTGATGACAAGTGTCATGGAGGATACTGATGACAAGCTTGTGAAGTATTGTGATGACAATGGCATCGAGCATTGTGATGAAAGGGGCATGGAGCCTTTTCATGACACGGTTCAAGGAGCATTCTGATGAGAAGGGACAGGGAGCATTGTGATGACAAGTGTATTGAGCATTGTGATGACAAATGTCATGGAGCATTGTCATGAGAAGTCCATGGATAATTGTGATGACAGGCATCAAAGTGTGTTGTGATGGCAAGTGTTATAGAACATTGTGATCACAAGTGTTTGGAGCATTGTGATGACAGAGGTCATGGATCATTTTGATTTCAAGGAGCATGGAGTATTATGATGACAAGGGCATGAAGCAATGTGAACCCAAGGTTCATGGAGGATTGTGATGACACAGGTCATGGAGCACTGTGATGCCAGTGGTCATGGAGCTTTGTGATGACAAATGTTATGGAGCATTATGATGACATGTGTTATGGAGCATTGTGAGGTCAGGGTTCATGGTGCATTGTGATGAAAAGGGTCATGGAGCATTTTGATTACATGGGTTATGGAGCATTTTGATGTCAGGGGTCATGGAGCACTGTGATGATAAGGGCATGTAGTATTGTGATGACAGAGGTCAGGGAAAATTGTGATGACAAGGGTGAGGGAGTATTGTTATGACTAGTGATGGAACATTGTGATATCAGTGGTGACGGATCATTTTGATGAGAAGTGCATGCGGCATTGTGATGACAAGCTGGTGGAGCATTTTGCTGACAAGCGCATGGAGCATTGTGATGACAAGGGTCATTGAGTATTGTGCTGAGAAAGGCATGGAGCATTGTGATGAAAAGGGTCATGGAGCATTGTGATGAAAAGTTCATGGAGCATTGTGGTGACACAGGTCACAGAGCCTTGTGATGACGAGGGCATTTACCATTGTGATGACAAAGATCATGAAGCATTGTGGTGAATGGAGTGACGGAGCATTGTGATGACAGAGGTCATGGAGCATAGGGATGTCAAGGGCATGGAGCATTGTGATGAGAAGACCATGGATAATTGTGATGACGAGCATCATGGAGCTTTATGATGAAAAGAGCCATGGAGACTTTTGACATAAGATATCACTTATGAAGGAAATGTAAACATGGCTAAACATGAACTGAATTAGGAAAGAGAACAGAGTCTCACCTTTAGAAAACATACTTATGGCTGCTTAGGGGAAAAAAAGGTGGGAAGATGCACAAAACCAGAATTGGATATTAGCACAGGTACCGTTCAATAATCCAAATACAGAATAGACAAGACCTACTCCTTCCTCAGTGAACGGGACTCAACACCCCTATTCCCCACAGAGGAATATATCTGATTAGTAAGAATCTTTTTTTTTTTTTTTTTTTTTTTTTTTTTTTTTTTTTTTTTTTTTTTTTTTTGCGGTATGTGGGCCTCTCACTGATGTGGCCTCTCCCGTTGCGGAGCACAGGCTCCGAACAAGCAGGCTCAATGGCCATGGCTCATGGGCCAAGCCGCTCCGCGGCATGTGGGATCCTCCCAGACCGGGGCACGAACCCGTGTCCCCTGCATCGGCCGGTGGACTCTCAACCACTGTGCAACCAGGGAAGCCCCTGATTAGTAAGAATCTTAAAACCTATGTATCGATATGTCTCCGTAAGGGAATAAAGTCTGTCTAGACCGGCATAAACACGTCAGTGAAAATCAGCTCAACTTCATTATAAAAATGAATTTCAAAAACAAAACCAAAAAAAAAAGCGAAATTCTAACACAATTCCTTCAGGTGTTATGATAAAACCTGTAATAACCCTATCTAAAACGACAGCTGGATGAGACATAAGGCTGGTCACTTGGGACTGAGAGGACTGGTGAAATTGGGTGAGAAAATGCAGACGCTTTAAAGCAATAATGCATTCCACCAATTCCATGGGTCCCAACTCTCCAGATAGAAGGGAATATCACTACAGTTATAACATGTATGGGAAACGTAGAGAAAGTACACACTGTGAATTCTAAAGGATTCTAAAACTCAACTAATCGTCCCTCTCCTGGTGCTCCAGTTTGACATTCCAACTGCTTTACTATCAATCTCCCAAATTGGAGAGACAGCCCATTTAACCTCCTGATTCGCACTGGTTGCCAATTTGGCAGAGGATGAAAGGGAAGAGGGAGAACCAATGAGAGAGTAGCTGTTAGGCATTTGGATGGGCACATGTCACTCTAATTTCCCGGCAGGAAGAAGAATTAACCAAAGTCTCAGCCAGCCGCCGGCAACAAGTATAGGTCCTGAACCAAAATTTTGGACTTGTGGTCAGCTCACAAAAAAAGAGTTGAAAAATGGAGGTCAGGGGCACAGCAATTCACAAACTGGCAGAGTAATAAAGGACAACTCTCATCCAAAAATCTGTTGCGGGAAGGCAACGAGGCAGACTTGAAAGCGATCCAGAATAGCAGGAAACAGATTTAAAGAGGTACAATGGAATTGCCTTTAAAGCACAGGAAGAGGGGCACAACTTCGACAATGATGCACTTGGCCAAAAAGTGCGTATGCGTTTCCTCCTGAATATATTCAGGAGGAAACGCATACGCCCTGTTTGGCCAAGCAAGCAAGCGGGCAATGCAATTCGGCACTGCAAAGAAGTATCACTTCCCACCGTTCAAAAGTGACATCCGCAAAATGTGGAAAAACAAGAAAGGCAAGAAAGGCCTTGGAGAACAGGGAGCCTCATTATGCTGATGGGCAGGATGTAAATTGAAAACTGCCTCTCTGGAGGAGTGCATTGTGCTCCCTAATACAAGTAAACAACAGAGCTACAGAGCCAAGGGAACTTCCAGTCTAGCGAATATAACTTGGGAAAACTGAAAATCAATAAGAAAGAGCCACCCCAAAATTTAGGGCTGCACTGCTTAGAAGACCCTCAACCTGGATACACATTAAATATCCCAGGAAAGACAAAAATGGTTCAAGAATTCTGTTACTTACGTACGATGGAATATCCCTCATCCATGAAATCAATGTTATAAGGCCAGTAGCAGCAAAATGAGAGGATTCAGGTACGATGACTCTAAGTGAAATAAGTCACAGAGAAAAAGAAACTTATCATAAGATATCACTTATGAAGTTCCTGAAAAACATGGCTACACATGAACTGAGTTAGGAAAGAGAACAGAGTCTCAAATTTAGAAAACACACTTCTGCCTGCTTAAGGGGGAAGGAGAGGTGGGGTGATGCATAAAACCAGAGTTTGATATTAGTACAGGTACCATTCCAAAAACCAACTATGGAATAGACAAGACCTACACCTTCCTCAGTGAAAGGGACTCAAAACCCCATATTTCCCGCAGAGGAATATACCTGACTAGTAAGAAACTTAAAACCTATTTATTGATATTTCTTCATAAGGGAATCAAGTGTGTCTAGAGTGGCATAAACATGGCAGTGAGAATCAGCTCAAACCCAATATAAAAATGAAATTCAAAAACAAAACCAAAAAAAAACAGGGAAATTCTTTAGAATTCCTTCAGGGTCTCTGATGAAACCTGGAATGACTCTATCTACAACGACAGCTGGATGTGGCATAAGGCTGGACATTTGGGACTGAGAGGATTGGTGAGATTGGGTCAGCAAATGCAGACAATTAAAGGCAATAATGCGTGGCACACATTCCAAGGGTCCCAACTCTCCAGGTTGTAGAGAATATTACTACAGCTATAACATATATGGGAAACGTAGAGAATGGACACACTGTGAATATGAAAGATTTCTAAAACTCAACTAATAGGTCCTCTCCTGCTGATCCGTTTTGAATTTCCAACTGCTTTACTATCAACCTCCCAACTTGGAGAGACAGCCCCTTTAAATTCCTGGTTCTCACAGGTTGCCAATTTGGTAGAGGATGAAAGGGAAGAGGGAGAACCAATGAGAGAGTAGCTGTTAGGCATTTGGACGGGCACATGTCACTCAAACTTCCCTTCAGGAAGAAGAATTAACCAAACTCTCAGCCACCCGCCGGGAACCAGTATAGGTCCTGAACCAAAATTTTGGACTTCTGGTCAGCTCACAAAAAACGAGTTGAAAAATGGAGCGCAGGGGCTGAGCAATTCACAAACTAGCAGAGAAATAAAGGACAACTATCGTTCAAAAATCTGTTGACCGAAGCAACGAGGAAGACTTGAAAGCGAACCAGAATAGTAGGAAACAGATTTCAAGAGATACATTGGAATCGCCTTTAAAGCACAGGAAGAGGGGCACAACTTCAACAATGATGCACTTGGCCAAAAGAGGCGTATGCGTTTTCTCTGGAATATATTCAGGAGAAAACACATACGCCCTTTTTGGCCAAGCAAGCATGTGGACAATGCAAATCTGCTCTACAAAGAAGTATCACTTCCCACCGGTCAAAAGGGACATCCGCAATATGTGTAAAAACCAGAAAGACAAGACAGGCCTTGGAGAATGGGGAGCCTAGTTATGCTGATGGGTAGGATGTAAATTGCCTACTGCCTCTTTGGCAGAGTGCATTGTGTTCCCTAAAACAAGTAAAAAACAGAGCTTCAGAGCCAAGCGCACTTCCAGTCTAGAGAAGATACCTTGGGAAAACTGAAAATCAATAAGACAGAGCCACCCCAAAATTTAGGGCTGCACTGCTCACAAGAATCTCAACTTGGGTACACCCTAAATATCCCAGGAAAGACAAAAATGGTTCAAGAAATTGTGTTACTTACATACGATGGAATATCCCTCAGTCATGAAATCATTGTTATAAGACCAGTAGCAGCAAAATGAGTGGATTCATGTACGATGATTCTAAGTGAAATAAGTCACAGAGAAAAACAAACTTATCATAAGATATCACTTATGAAGGTCCTTTAAACATGGCTACACATGAACTGAGTTAGGAAAGAGAACAGAGTCTCACATTTGGAAAACACCCTTATGCTTGCTTAAGGTGGAAGGAGAGGTGGGGTGATGCATAAAACAAGATTTTCATATTAGTACATGTACCGTTCCAAAAACCAAATACGGAATAGACAATACCTACACTTTCCTCAGTGAAAGGGACTCAAAATCCCATATTTCTCGCAGAGCAATATATCTCACTAGTAAGTATCTCAAAACCTATGTATTTATATGTCTCTGTAAGGGAATCAAATGTGTCTAGACTGGCATAAACATGGCAGTGAGAATCAGCTCAAACCCACTATAAAAAGGAATTTCAAAAACAAAAAAAAATAACATGGAAATTTTTACAATTCCTTCAGGGAATCTGATGAAACCTGGAATGACCCTATCTACAACGACACCTAGATGTGGCATAATGCTGGACACTTGGGACTGAGAGGATTGGTGACATTGTGTGAGCAAATGCAGACCCTTTAAAGCAATAATGCGTGGCACACATTCCAAGGGTCCCAACTCTCCAGGTTGAAGGGAATATTACTACAGCTATAATATGTACGGGTAACCTAGATAATGGACACACTGTGAATAAGAAAGGTTTCTAAAACTCAACTAACAGTCCCTCTCCTAGTGCTCCAGTTTGAATTTCCAACTGCTTTACTATGAATCTTCCAACTTGGAGAGGTAGCCTCTTTAATCTCTGGGTTCAAACAGGATGCCGATTTTGCAGAGGATGAAAGGCAAGAGGGAGAACAAATGAGAGAGTAGCTGTTACGCATTTAGACGGCAAATGTCACTCTAATTTCCCGGCAGGAAGAAGAATTAACCAAAGTTCAGCCACCTGCTGGGAACCAGTTTAGGTCCTGGACCAAAATTTTGGACTTGCGGTCAGCTCACAAAATACGAGTTGAAAATGTATCTCAGGGGCTCAGCAATTCACAAACTGGCAGAGTAATGAAGGACAACTATCATCCAAAAATCTGTTGAGGGAAGGCAACGAGGTGGACTTGCAAGGGAGCCGGAATAGCAGGAACCGGATTTCAAGAGGTACATTGGAATTGCCTTCAAACCACAGGAAGAGGGGAACAACTTCGACAATGATGCACTTGGCCAAAAAGGGCGTATGCGTTTTCTCCTGAATATATTCAGGAGAAAATGCATACGCCCTTTTTGGCCAAGCAAGCAAGCGGGAAATGCAAATCTAAACTACAATATGTATCACTTCAAACCGGTCAAAAGGGACATCCGCAAAATGTGTAAAAACCAGAAAGGCAAGACAGGCCCTGGAGAACAGGGAGCCTAGTTATGCTGATGGGCAGAAGGTAAACTGACAACTGCATCTCTGGAGGAGTGCATTGTGTTCTCTCAAACAAGTAAACAACAGAGCTACAGAGCCAAGGGCACTTCCAGTGTAGGGAATATACCTTGGGAAAACTGAAAATCAATAAGACAGAGCCACCCCAAAATTTAGGGCTGCACTGCTTACAAGAACCTCAACTTGGGTACACCTTAAATATCCGAGGAAAGACAAAATTGTTTCAAGAAACTGTGTTACTTATGTACGATGGAATATCCCTCAGCCATGAAATCAATGTCATAAGGCCAGTAGCAGCAAAAAGAGTGGATTCAGGTACGATGTTTCTAAGTGAAATAAGTCACAGAAAAAAAGAAACTTATAATAAGATATCACTTATGAAGGTCCTGTAAACATGGCTACACATGAACTGAGTTAGGAAAGAGAACAGAGTCTCACATTTAGGAACGACACTTATGACTGCTTAAGGGGGAAGGAGAGGTGGGGTGATGCATAAAACCAGAGTTTGATAGTAGTACAGGTACCGTTCCAAAAACCAAATATGGAATAGACAAGACCTACACATTCCTCACTGAAGGGACACAAAACCCCATATTTCCCGCAGAGGAATATATCTGACTAGTAAGAATATTAAAACCTATGTATTGATATGTCCTGTAAGGGAACCAATTGTGACTAGACTGGCATAAACATGGCAGTGAGAATCAGCTCAAACCCACTATAAAAAGGAATTTCAAAAACAAAACACAAAAACAGGGAAATTCTTTACAATTCCTTCAAGGGCTCTAATGAAACCTGGAATGACCCTATCTACAACGACACCTGGATGTGGCATAAGGCTGGATACTTGGGACTGAGAGGATTTGCGAGATTTAGTGAGCAAATGCAGACGATTTAAAGCAATAATGTGTATCAAACATACCAAGGGTCCCAACTCTCCAGGTTGAAGGGAATATTATTACAGCTATAACATGTACGGGAATCCTAGAGAGTGGACACATTGTGAATACGAAAGGTTTCTAAAGCTCAACTAATGTCCCTCTCCTGGTGCTCCGGTTTCTATTTCCAAATGCTTTACTCTCAATCTCCCAAATTGGAGAGACAGCCCCTTTAGCCTCCTGGTTAGCACACGTTGCCAATTTGGGAGAGGATGAAAGGGAAGAGGGAGAACCAATTAGAGAGTAGCTATTAGGCATTTGGACGGGCACATGTCACTCTAATTTCCCGGCAGGAAGAAGAATTAATCAAAGTCTCAGCCAGCCACTGGGAACCTGTATAGTTCCTGAACCAAAATTTTGGACTTGCGGTCAGCGCACAAAAAACGAGTTGAAAAATGGAGCTCAGGGGCACAGAAATTCACAAACTGGCAAAGTGCTAAAGGGCAAGTATCGTCCAAAAATCTGTTGAGGGAAGGCAACGAGGCGGACTTGAAAGGGAGCCAGAATAGCAGGAAACAGATTTAATGAGGTACATTGGAATCGCCTTTAAAGCACAGGAAGAGGGCACAATTTCGACCATGATGCACTTGCACAAAAAGGGCGTATGCGTTTCCTCCTGAATATAATCAGGAGGAAACGCATACGCCCTTTTTGGCCAAGTATGCAAGCGGGCAATGATATTCTGCAGTAAAAAGAAGTATCACTTCCCAGTGGTCAAAAGGGACATCTGCAAAATGCGTAAAAACCAGAAAGGCAAGACAGGCCCTGGAGGACACGGAGCCTAGTTATGCTGATGGGCAGGATGTAAATTGCCAACCACCTCTCTGTAGGAGTGCAATGTGTTCCCTAAAACAATTAAACAACAGAGCTACAGAGCCAAGGGCACTTCCAGTCTAGGGAATATACCTTGGGAAAACTGAAAATCAATAAGCCAGAGCCACCCCAAAATTTAGGGCTGCACTGTTTACAAGAACCTCAACTTGGTTACACCTTAAATATCCCAGGAAAGACAAAATTGGTTCAAGAAATTTTGGTACTTACGTACGATGGATTATCCCTCAGCCATGAAATCAATGTCATAAGGCCAGTAGCAGCAAAATGAGTGGATTCAGGTACGATGATTGTAAGTGAAATAAGTCACAGAGAAAAAGAAACTTATCATAAGATATCACTTATGAAGGTCCTGTAAACATGGCTACACATGAACAGAGTTAGGAAAGAGAAAAGAGCCTCTCATCTAGAAAACATTCTTATGCCTGCTTAAAGGGAAAGGAGAGGAGGGGAGATGCATAAAACCAGAGTTTGATATTCGTACAGGTACCATTCCAAAAACCAAATATGGAATAGACAAGACCTACACCTTCCTCAGGGAAAGGGACTCAAAACACCATATTTCCCGCAGAGGAATATATCTGACTAGTAATAATCTTAAAACATATATATTGATATGTCTCCATAAGGGAATCAAGTGTGTCTAGACTGGCATTAACATGGCAGTGAGAATCACCTCAAACCCACCATAAAAAGGAATTTCAAAAACAAAAACTAAAACAAAAAACCCGGGAAATTCTTTACAATTCCTTCAGGGGTTCAGATGAAACCTAGAATGACAGTATCTACAACGACAGCTGGATGTGGCATAAGGCTGGACACTTGGGACTGAGAGGATTGGTGAGATTGGGTCAGCAAATGCAGACCATTTAAAGCAATAATGCGTGGCACACATTCCACGGGTCCCAACTTTCCAGGTTGAAGGGAATATTACTACAACTATAACATGTACGGGAAACCTATAAAATGGACACAGTGTGAATACGAAAGGTTTCTAGAACTCAACTAATAGTCCCTCTCCTGGTTCTCAACCTAGAATTTCCAACTGCTTTACTATTAATCTCCCAACTTGGAGAGACAGCCCCTTAAGCTCCTGGTTCGCACAGTTGCCAATTTGGCTGAGGATGAAATGGAAGAGGGAGAACCAATGAGAGGATAGCTGTTAGGCATTTGGACGGGCATATGTCACTCTAATTTTCCAGCAGGAAGAAGAATTAACCAAAGTCTCAGCCAACCGCATGGAACCAGTATAGGTCCTGAACCAAAATTTTGGATTTGCGGTCAGCTCATAAAAAAAGAAGGGGAAAAATGGAGCTCAGGGTCACAGCAATTCACAAACTGGCAGAGTAATAAAGGACAACTATAGTTGAAAAACCTGTTGAGGGAAAGCCACCAGGCTGACTTGAAAGCGAGCTAGAAATACAGGAAACAGATTTAAAGAGGTACATTGGAATCGCCTTTAAAACACAGGAAGAGGGGCACAATTTCGACAATGATGCACTTGGCCAAACAGGGCGTATGCATTTTCTCCTATTCAGGAGAAAATGAATATGCCCTATATGGCCAAGCAAGCAAGCGCGCAATGCAAATCTGCACTACAAGAAGTATCAGTACCCACCAGTCAAAACGGACATTGCAAAATGTGTAAAAACCAGAAAGGCAAGACATGCCCTGGAGAACAGGGAGCCTAGGTATGCTGATGGGCTGGATGTAAATTGCCAAATGCCTCTCTGGAGGAGTGCATTGTGTTCGCTAAAACAAGTAAAAAACAGAGCTACAGAGCCGAGGGCACTTCCTGTCTATGGAATATACCTTGGTAGAACTGAAAATCAATAAGACAGAGCCACCCCAAAATTTAGGGCTGCACTGCTTACAAGAACCTCAACTTGGGTACACCTTAAATATCCCAGGAAAGACAAAAATGGTTCAAGAAATTGTCTTACTAACGTACGATGGAATATCTCTAAGCCATGAAATCAATGTCATAGGCCAGTAGCAGCAAAATGAGTGGATTCAGGTACGATGATTCTAAGTGAAATAAGTCACAGAGAAAAAGAAACTTATCATAAGATATCACTTATGAATGTCCTGTAAACATGGCTACACATGAACTGAGTTCGGAAAAAGTACAGAGTAACGAATCTTATCATAAGATATGACTCATAGCTGGAATGTACACATGGCTACACATGAACTGAACTACAAACACAACAGAGTCACACATTTAGAAAACAATCTTCTAACTGCTTAAGGGGAAAGGCGAGGTGGGCTAATGCATAAAACCACAGTTTTAAATTAGCACAGATACCGATACTTAAACCAAGTATGTAATAGACAACACCTACTCCCAGCACAATGAACTGGACTCAACACCCCCTATTCATTGCAGAGGAATATATCTGACTTTAAGAATTTTAAAACATATGTATTCTCATGTCTCCATAAAGGAATCATGTGTGTGTATAACGGCATGAACACTGCATTGAAATTCAGCTAAACCCCCCGTATAAAAATAAATTTGAAAAGCAAAATGCAAAAACAGTGAAACAGAGAAAAATTCTTAAAAATTACGTTCAGGGCCTATAATGCAACGTGGACTGACCAACTTTACACCCACCTCTGGATGAGACAGAAGACTGGACACTTGGAGCTGACAAGATTGCTGAGGTTGTGTGAGCAAAAGAACACCACTTAGAGAAATACTTTGTGCTACCCATTCTAGTGGTCCCAACACACCAGGTTTAAGGAAATCTTCCTACAGTTAAAAATTCATGGGAAACCCAGTGGTTGGTACACTGTGTAATCGGGAAAGTTTTCTAAAAGGTACCTCATTTTTCCTTTCATCGTGCTCGGCTTCGCCATTCCATCTGCATTACTGAAAATCTCCCCACTTGGAGTTTCAGTGGCTTTACCCTCCTGTTATGCACAGTTTGCAAATTGTGCAGAGGATGAACAGGAAGAGGGGAAACAAATGAGAGATTAGCTGTAGGTGTTTGGATGGGCACATGTCTCTCTAGTTTCACCTCAGGAAGGAGAATTAACCAAAGGCTCAGCCTGAAGCCCCAGAACCAGCCTAGGGCCTAAAGCCATCCTGCGGTATTGCAGCCAGCTCACAAATAGGCGAGTTGAAAAATGGAAATCAGGGGCACAGCAATTAACAAACTTGAAGAGTAACAAAGGACAACTATCATCCAGAAATATATTGAGGTAAGGCAGTGAAGAGGATTTGAATGCAAGGCAGAATTTAAGGAAACAGATTTCAAGAGGTAGATTGGAGTCGTCTTTAAAGCACATGAAAAGCGACAGAACTTCGACAATGATGTCCTTGGCCAAAAAGGGAGTATGTGTATTTTCTTGAATATATTCGGGAAAAAATGCATACGCCCTTTTTGGCCAAGCAAGCCATCAGGCATTGCAAATCCACACTACATAGAAGTGTCACTTACCTCCGGTCAAAAGGGCCATCCGCAAATAGTGTAAAAATCACAAATACAAGACAGGCCATGGAGAAAAGGGAGCCTGGTTACACCGATGGACAGAATGTAAATTGTCAACAGCCTCTCTGGAGAAATGTATGTTGTTTTCTAAAACAGAGCTACAGAGCATAGCACACTTCCACTCATGGGCGTGTATTTTGGGAAAACTAAAAATCCACAACACACAGCCACCCCAAAGTTTAGGGCTGCTCTGTTTACAAGAACCTCAACTTCAGTACACTTTAAATACCCAGGAAAGGAAAAAAAAAATAATGGATAAAGATATTGTGGTACTTATATACAATGGAATGTCACTCAGACATAAAATCAATGTCATAAGGCCAATAGCAGCATAATGAGTGGCTTTAGGTATGATGATGCTAATTGAAATGAGCCACAAAGAAAAAGAAACTTACTGTAATATATCACTTATAGAGGGAATGTAAACATGGATACACATGAACTGAATTTCAAAAGAGAACAGAGTTACACATTTAGAAAACACACTTATGCCTCCTTAAGGGGAAATGTGACGTGGGGTGATGTGTAAAAGCAGAGTTTGAAATTAGCACAGATACCATTCCATATACCAAATATGTAGTAGACAAGACCTACTCCTTTCTCAATGAACTGGACACAAAACACCCTATTCACTGAAGAGGAATATATCTGACTGGTAATAATCTTGAAACCGATGAATGTTTATGTCTCCATAATGGAATCAAGTGTATGTAGATTGGCATAAACACAGATCAAAGGAACAGGACAGAAAGCTCAGAGATAAACCTACATACTTATGGCTATCTCATCTATGACAAAGGAGCTAAGGATATACAATGGAGAAAAGACAGTCTCTTCAGTAATTGGTGTTGTGAAAACTGGACCCCTAAACATAAAAGAATGAAATTAGAACACTCCATAACACCATACACAAAAATAAACTCTAAATTGATTAGAGATCTAAATATAAGGACACACACTATAAAACACTTAGAGGAAACCATAGGCAGAACACTCTATGACATAAATCACAGCAAGATCCTTTTTGACCCACCTCCTAGAGAAATGGAAATAAAAACAGAAATCAACAAATGGGACCTAATGAAACTTAAAAGCTTTTACACAGTACAGGAAAACATAAACAAGATGCAAAAACAACCCTCAGAATGGGAGAAAATATTTTCAAATGAAGCAATTGACAAAGGATTAATCTCCAAACTTTACAAGCACCACATGTAGCTCAATATCACAAAAACAAACAACCCAATTCAAAAACGGGCAGAAGACCTAAATATACCTTTCTCCAAAGAAGATATACAGATTAACAAGAAACACATGAAAGGATGCTGAACATCACTAATCATTAGAGAAATGCAAATCAAAACTACCGTGAGGTATCACCTCACAGCACTCAGAGTGGCAATCATCAAAAAAAATCTACAAAACAATAAATTCTGGAGAGGCCTTTATTGGAGAAAAGGGAACACAGTTGCACTGTGTGTGGGAACGTAAATTGATATGGGCACTAGGGAGAACAGTACGGAGGTTCCTTTAAATAACTAACAATAGAAGTACCAAACGACACAACATTCCAACTACTGGGCATTTGCCTTGTGAAAACCATAATTCAAAAAGAGTTATGTACGAAAATGTTCATTTCAGCTCTATTTACAATAGCCAGGACATGGAAGCAACCTAAGTGTCCATCGACAGATGAATGGATAAAGAAGATCTGGCACATATATACAATGGAATATTACTCAGCCATAAAAAGAAGCAAAACTGACTTATTTGTACTGAGGTGGATGGACTTAGAATCTGTCCTACACAGTGAAGTAAGTCAGAAAGGGAAAAACAAATACTGTATATTAACAGAGATATACGGAATCTAATGAAGAAAAAAAAAAAGATTTTGAAGAACTTAGTGGCAGGACAGGATTAAGGACACAGAAGTAGAGAAAGGACTTGAGGACACCGGAAGGGTGATGGGTAAGCTGGGACGAAGTGAGAGAGTGGCATGGACATAAATACATTACCAAATGTAACACTGATAGCTACTGGGAGGCTGCCACATAGAAGAGGGAGATCAGCTCGGTGCTTTGTGACCACCTAAAGGTGTGGGATATGGAGTGTGGGAGGGAGGTTTAAGAGGGAGGGGATCTGGTGACATTTGTATATGTATAGCTGATTCACTTTGTTATACAGCAAAATCAAACACTCCATTGTAAAGCAATTATACTCCAATAAACGTGTAAAAGGAAAAAAAAAAAAAAAGAAAGCCCAGGGATAAACCTACACACCTATGGTCAACTAATCTATGACAAAGGAGGCAAGACTATACAATGGAGATAAGACAGTCTCTTCAATCAGTGGTGCTGGGAAATATGGACAGCTACATGTAAAAGAATGAAATTAGAACACTCCCCAACACCATATATAAAAATATATTCAAAATGGATTAGAGACTTTAATGTAAGACTGGACAGTATAAAACACTGAGAGGAAAACCTACCAAAAATACTCTGACGTAAATCACAGCAAGATCTTTTTTGATCCACCTCCTATACTAATGAAATAAAAAAGAAAACTAAACAGCTGGGACCTAATGAAACGTAAAAGCTTTTGCAAAGCAAAGGAAACTACAAACAAGACGAAAAGACAACCCTCAGAATGGCAGAAAATATTTGCAAAAGAATCAACGGACAATTGCTTAATCTCCAATATATATAAACAGCTCATGCAGCTCAATATTAATAAAACAAACAACCCAATACAAAAATGGAAGAAGATCTAAATAGACATTTATTCCAAGAAGACATAGAGATGGCCAAGACACACATGAAAATCTGCTCAACATCTCTAATTATTAGAGAAATGGAAATCGAAACTACAATGAGGTATCACGTCACACCTGTTAAAATGGGCATCATCAGAAAATCTACAAGCAACAAATGCTGGAGAGGGTGTGGAGATAAGGAACCTTCTTCCACTATTGTTGGGAATGTAAATCAATACAATCTATATGGAGAACAGTATGGAGGTTCCTTTAAAAACTAAAAATAGAATTACCATATAATCCAGGAATCCCACTACTGGGCATATACCCAGAGAAAACCGTAAATCAAAAAGACACATTCACCACAATGTTCATTGCAGCACTATTTACAATAGCCAGGTAATGAAAGCAACCTAAGTGCCCACAGACAGACGAATGGATAAAGATGTGGTACATATATACAATGGAATATTACTCAGCCATACATAGGAATGAAATTGGGTCATTTGTAGAGACCTTGATGGATCTAGAGACTGTCATACAGAGTGAAGTAACTCAGAAAGAGAAAAACAAATATTGTATATTAATGCATATATGTGGAACCTAGAAAAATGGTACAGGTGAACCGGTTTGCAGGGCAGAGATAGAGACACAGATGTAGAGAACAAACATATGGACACCAAGGGGGGAATGCCATGTGAGGGTGGTGGTGGGATGAATTGGGAGACTGGGATTCACATGTGCACATTTATATGTATAAAATAGATGTCCAAAAAGAACCTGCTGTATAAAAGAAATAAATAAATTTTTTAAAAAAATTAAAAATAAATAAATAACATTTATTAAAAAAAAACAGAAAAAAAGTTTTCCTCTTCATATAGACCTCTTTATATTAATGCATTATTTCCATGTTTATATTTGTGAATTTAAAAAAAGAGGAATAAATAAAACGTACCTTGAACCAAAAAGTAAAAAAGAAAAAAAAAAAAAAAACAGAACCTACCAGTTATACAGAGGAAAATTGTATCAGGGCACTTGCTCCAGTGGTAAAAATTCTTAAGTTGGTCAGAGGTGTGAAATCGTCTCCCATGCAGTCAGCAGTGCTCACCCCCACAAGGAGCATCCTCATTGCAAAGCTGGGGGACAGTGTCGAGGAGTCTGTGAGTAAATGTGAGCTGAGCCCCAGTCCTGCTGCAGCTGAACTCTTCCCACCCTTTCCAGGTAAAACACCTGAATATGTACAAGAACTTGCAAGCCTAGAGGAAGGGCTGTGGAGTCACACAAGCGACAGCACGTAGGGGGACTTGGTGCCTGCAGGCCAGCCAGGATGGTCCTGGCAACAGATGCTCTTCTGGAAGCTTTCCATTTCCCTGCCTGAGATACCCCTCCTGCCACGGCCCCCACTGCTTTTTTACTTCCACACCACTGCCTGGGGAGAAATTCCAGCGGCAGGTATGGGTGACACATCCTCTTCTTTAGCAGGTGGCAACCTGGCAACTCCTGCAGAATGTCCATGAGAGCGCCCCTCAAACTGGGCCACCCACAAAGCCACGGACCCTCACTCCCTCCCACCACCCCAGCCCTAGCACTGCTGACGGGGCTGAGAATATGGCGCCAGGCACAGCAACAGGGTCTCTTGCAGACTGGAGAGGTGTTTATATTGACCTCAACCAAGGCACACCTGGGGAGGGCTGGCAGGCAGTGTCAGGCTGCCCAAATCAGCCAATCCTCACCCCTCAGGGGCTCACAGTTGCAGAAAATGAAACTTGCTAAACGGGCCAGGCCCAAGGAACAGGTGTGGGCTCCTGAGAGTCTGGATAGACAAGGGGCTGCAGCTGCGGCTTCTTTTCTTATCATTTTATCTGGTCTATGAGTGGAAAACAACTTCACGAAGACCCTATCCTAATGAGAGGAACTCAGGAGTCAGGGAGAGGAGTGATGATGGGTGGAGACAGTGGCCTGGTGCCCTGGCTGGAGTGGAAGTGTCTGGAAGAACAGGCAGAGAGAGGCTGCACAGAGTGATACCCAGGGTCACAGACCTGTCAGAGCTGCTGTTTGTTAGTTCAAGTCCTGCTCTGAGGTGTTCTGTGTCAGCTGTGAGCGACAGGTGAGCTGGGGGTCCTCTGCAAGGTGGGCTATGTGCACAGTTCCTTTGTGTCCATCCCTGCTGGGGTACCCGCCCAGGGGAGCTCTGTATCCTGGGAAGGGCCTGACTAGGAGAGCCCCATGGGCTGCTGGGTAGCTGCACAGGTGAGCTCCATACCCTGGGAGGGACTTAACCACGAGAGACCCGTGGGCTGTGGGGTGGGCGGCTCAGCCCAGGTGAGCTCCATATCCTGGGATTGGCCTGACCACGAGAGCCCCATGGGCTGCTGGAGACCTGGTAAAGTATATCAGGACAGTCAGTGAACCCACCGAGGATATACATCCAGTAGCTCCTATTTTCTACACCCTGCTGGTCATTCTACCATCCACCAGGCCATGGCATTCTGTATTAGACTTCAATGATACCTTCCTCTGTATTCCATTCATCTCAGAGTCACAAGAACTTTTTGCTTGTGAGTGGCAGGACACAACATGCAACAAAAGCAATAATGCTGGGCCGTCCTGCCCCAATGGTTCAAAAATCCCCACACCATCATTGGGGAAATGTCCTCTAAAGACCTAAAAGTTCTACCTCTGTAAAAGGGAACCCTCCTTCAATATGCAGATGACATTCTGATCGCCAGGCCTACTAAAGACGACTCTGAACTACCTAGCCAAGAAAGGATAGAAGGTGTCCAAGGAAAAGGCTCAAATATCCCAGCCTAAGGTGACATGCCTGGGCTTCATTCTCACAGATATTCGGAGAAACGCATCCCAGGATAGGGAAGAAGCCATTTTCAGCCTTACCTCTTCTAAAACTAGAAGACAGCTTAGGGGTTCCTGGGGAGGCCAAGGTTTTATGCATCTGGATCCCTAACTACAGTCTAATAGCTGGGCCTCTACATGAAACACTGACACGAAATGATGATGAATCTTTTGAATAGAATCCAGAAGCAGCCTTTCAACAATGGACACAGCAGTCAATTCATGCCCTTGCCCAGGAACTCCCTAATTTAGCTAAACCCTATGACCTTTACATACCCGGTCAAAGGTTAATCGCCCTTGGAGTCTTAGTGCAAAAACTGGGACCACTTGAAATGGAGCAACACAAGAATGCCCTTCAGGTTTGATAAACTATGTTCACCAAGGGCTTTGCCCACTGCCCCATCAGGCCAGGATACTGGGGTATCTAAAACGCTGGAAATCAGCAGCCCGCAAGGCCAGCTCCCTCCTAAGGGAAAAGGACCCCACGTGGTGATCCTAACCACCCATCATTCCCTGAAGTTACAGTGGTCGCGCTGCGGACACACTGACGTGGAGTGAGGAGGCCCTCCAACCCCAACCTCCAGAGAGACAAACGGGGGCAATGGGCTCCGAAGATGACGCGTGTGACCATCACTTGACCTGGAGTTTCTCTCAGAAAACAAGTCCGTGCCCCGAAAGAGCAGACTACTGCTTGCAGGACTTACTGCACCCAGACGGGAGCTAACAAGCTTGGCGGAGGAAACATATATCACGATTTCACCATAGAAAACCCTACAGACACCGCGGTGATGGTGGCCAGTATGACCGGCTGGACTTCTGGCTACTTCAAAAGGCCGTTGACTCAGTGGACGTCATGGTCCTGCATCACCACCGACACTGGACTGTCTGGGAGTTGAGCGAGCAGGGCTTTGACACATGGTGCTGTGTGTACATTAATTCAGGGACCTAATTAAAGAAAGCACAGACTACTGGTCAGAGCATCTAGGCTGGCAAATCCGTCAGCCTAAGGTCACCGAACAAATGTGGGGTGGGGTGAAACCTGCCACAGCAGCATCTCTGTGCATCTCTTTCCTGGAACCTTAAAGGTCATTAGAATCTATAACACTTCCAATGCTGGTGCTCAGGTGGACGAGCAGTGAGGCAGGAGGCCTTGGGACAATCAACCTTACCTGGAGGCTGCTGGGGAGAAGTTTTGCCCCTCCCCCCGTGTATGAGGGCTCCCACCTCAGCATGAAGCAGTTACAAAAGAGGGGTCTGCACCCTCTGCACCCCAAGAATGAGGAACGGGACAAAAAGCAGAGGAGGTGTTCGTCTCCGGCAACGTTCATTAAAAATTCCTGGGAGATAAAAAGAGAATCTGGGCAATAAAATAAAGTCTAACCTGTTTTTCCTTTGTGCTTTGTCTAATTTCACGTGCTCCTAGGGTTCCGCATGCAGAGGTCCCACACCCGGCACTTCAGACCCGATTTCCGAGTGCAGAATGGCTGGGTCGACACCTCAGCTAGCGGGGTCCCATGCAGACTCTGCGACATAGAGCCTGAGCTGCAGCCAACCCAGCCCTCGAGAGCTCCAACCCCTCCCTCCCGCTGACGCTGCCGGGATCCCTACACAGCAGCCCAGCCCACAGCCCGCGGGGGAGTGCACGCTCTCACCTCTCCATTCTGTTTTCAAAATATAAAGTTTCCTTTGCTTCTGAACCAAACTCAGTCTTGATCTGTTGGCTCCAATGACACTGGGCACGGGGACTCCTGTTGAGGTCCACTCTGGAGGATCAGTAACAGAAATTGAGAACATTGTAACTTCAATGAACAGATGTGTGAGCCAAACTGTAGTCAACCTAGAGCAGTGTGTAAGGCTCGGGTAAAATAAGATGTTTCTAAGACTTACATTTGATATTTCCATCACTTTATTATAAGTAAGTTTAGTGAAGATGTCTGTCTTATTTGTCAGGTCAACATTAGAGAAATGAAGTGATTTATTCCCAAGGATGTACATCGAATACTCTTGGCTGAAGCTTTAATCTTGTTTTGAATGCTTTTCCATTGAAAATGATACCTCTCTTTCAGCTTCCCCATTTCTGAGAAGTATAAAATCTTATAATTTATTATTACCAAAGGGGAAAGGTAGGAGAAGGCATAAATTAACAGTTTGGGATTAACACATACACACTGCTATGTATAAAACACATCATCAACAAGGAACTACTGTATAGCACAGGGAACTACACTGAATATTTTGCAATAACCTATAAGGGGAAATTATCTGAAAAAGAATAGATATTTTTATTGACATCATCTATTAATGACAGATAAAATGTAACCTAAACAAGGCCGATGGTGAGCACTTCTGACTCTGAAGATTTCAATCATCTAAAGTTTGGACTCTGCCTATTTCCCAAGGCTCTTAATGGACATATATGTAGCCATAGCTTAAAAATTCCTCAGTTTGGGGTTCAGGGAGGCACTGATTTGGAAAAATCCCTGGTGCTCTCCTTACACGCATGGGACCATTCCTACGGCTAAAACATGCCTGTCCCACCTAGAGGATGGTACACCGTTTGATCAGAAACAGTTTGGAAAAGGCACCTCATCTCCTCATCGCCTGGTGCTCGGGTTCACCCCTCCATAATATTTCCTAACAATCTCCTCATTTGGGGATATCAGCACCGTCAACATCCTGTTGAACACAGTTTGGAATTTGTCCAGAGGATGAAGCGGAAGGATGAGAAAAATTTAGAGACAAGTCCTAGGTGTTCGGACAGGCACATGCCACTCTAACTTCCAATCCGGAAGACTAATTCATCAAAGGCTAGAATTGCCCACGGAAACAGAATATGGCTAGAGGAAATCCTGCAGTTTTCTGTCCAGGTTCCAAAAACACAAGTTGAAAAATGGAACTCAGGGGCACTAAAATTCATGAAACTGCAGAGTTGAAAATATCTATTGTCAAAAAATGTCTTGAGGTAAGTCACAGAAAAGGACTTGTAAGCAAGGGAGAGTGGCAGGAAACAGATTTGAAGAGGTGGAAAGGACTCCCCATTAAAGCAAAGAAAAGGGGCTGAACATCGCCAATGATGCAGTTGGCCGAAAAGGGCATATGCATTTTTTCTGAATATATTCAAGTAAAGGCCATACACACTTTTTATCCAACCAAACAGGTGGGCACTGGAAATCAATACTACAAAATGTATCACTTCACATCAGTCAGAAGGGCCATCCACATAAAGTGTAAACACCCGAAATGCAGGACAGAGTGAGGAGAGAAGGGAGCCCTGTGAGGCTGATAGTGGAAATGTAATTTGCCAACGGCCACTCTGGAGAAGTGTATTGTGTTTGCTAAAACATCGAAAAAATGAGCTACAGAGCATAGGGCACTTGCACTCATGGGCGTATACCTTGGGAAAAACAAAAATCGACAGAAAACAGGCACCCCAACGTTTACCACCTCTCTGTTAAAAAGGGCCTCAACTTGGATATAAAATAAATGTCCCTGGAAGGATAAAATGGATAAAAGAGATGGGGTACTTATGTAGAGTGGAATATTACTCATCCAGAAATCAATGAAATAAGGCCAGTTGTAACAATTCTGTAGGAGATACATAAGATCATTCTAAGTGAGGTATATCAGAAAGAAAAAGACACATATCATAAGATGTCACTTAAAGGTGGAATCAAAAATGGCTACAGATGAAATAAATTACAAAACAGAAACATAGTCAAATATGTAGAAAATAGACATAAGGCTGCTAAATGGGAAAGGTGGGGAAGCGTGAGGTATTATCCAGGAGGTTGAAATTAGCAAAGATACCATTACAAGTACCATATTGAATAACTGACAAGGCCTACACGGTACCTCAAAGAACTGCACTCAGCCCACTCAAGTCACTGGAAAATAATACATATGACTGGTAAGCATCTGAAAAAGAATTTATTGTTGTCTCACAGTACATGAATCAAGTGGATGCACAGCAGCAAAAAACAGAGCTTTGAAAATCAGCTGTAACCAATATAAAAATAAATTTAAAAATATGTATAAAAACAGTGAGACAGACAAAAATTCTTACAACTTTTGTTGAAGGGCTACGATGTAACATGGATTGAACACATGTAGACCCACAGCAGGATGATATATAAGGCTGGAAGCTATGCACGCTAAGACATGTTAGAGAGGCTGGGTGAGGAAATGCAGACCTTTTAAAGTAATACTGCCTGGTACCCATTCCATGGGTCCCAAATCTGCAGGTTCAAGGGAATCTTCTGACAGCGAAAACATGCCTGGAAAACCAAGATGAACGTACACCGTGTGCTCAGGAAAGGTGTCTACAATGCACCTCATTTTTGATCTCCTGTTGCTGGGGTTCCCCATTCCAGCCACATTATTAACAATCTCCCCACTTGGAGAATCAGCACCTTTAACCTCCTGTTTCACACAGTTTGCAATTTGTGCAGAGGATAAACGGGAAGATGGGTACACAATGAGAGACTAGCTGTAGGAGTTTTGACAGGCACATGTCACTCTAATTTCCCATTAGGAAGAAGAATTAACCAAAGGCACAGCCTGCCTCCCCAGAACCAAAATAGGGCTGGAAGCAATACAATGGTTTGGCGGCCAGCTCACAAAAAATGCGAGTTGAAAAATGGAGCTCAGGAGCAGACAATTCAAAGACCTGCAAAGATGTAAATGATAACCAACATCCAAAAACATATTCAGGTAAGGCAACGAAGAGGATCTGAATGAGCGGCAGAATTGCAGGAAACAGATTTCAAAAGGTAGATTGTACTCACAGTTAAAGCATATGAAAAGCAGCAGAATTTCTAAAATGATGCAGTTGGGAAAAAGGGTGTATGCGTTTTTTTCGTGAATATCTTCAGGAAAAAAACACATACAGAGTTTTTGGCCAACCAAGCAAGCGGGAAATGCAAGTCCGCTCAACAAAGAAGTCTCAATTTCCACTGCTCAGAAAGGCCATCCAAAAAATGTGTACAAACCAGAAATGCAGGAGAGGCCATGGAGAACCCGGAGCCTGGTCACGCTGATGGGTGGGGTATAAATATCCAAGAGCCACTCTGAAGAAGTGTATGCTGTTTCCTAAAACATCTAAAATACAAAGCCCCCGAGTAAAGGGGACTTCAACTCATGGGCATATGACTTGGGAAGACTAAATATCAACAATACACAGGCACCCCAAAATTTAGGGCTGCTCTGCATACAAGTACCTCCACTTCGGTACACATAAAATATCCCAGGAAAAAGAGAAATGCATAAACAACTTGTGGTAATTTTGTACAACGGAATATCACTCAGACGTGATATCAATGCCATAAGGCCAGTAGCAGCATAATGAGTGGATTAAGATACGATGATTCTAAGTGCAATAAGTCACACAGAAAAAGAATCTAATCATAAGATATCACTTATAGAGGTAATGTCAACATCACAACACAAAAACTGAATAAGGAAAGAGAACAGAGTCTCACATTTAGAAAACACTCTTATGCCTGCTTAAGGGGAAAGTAGAGGTGGGGTGATGCATAAAACCAGAGTTTGATGTTAGCACAGGTACCATTCCATAAACCAAATACAGAATAGACAAGACCTACACTTTCCTCAGTGAACGGGCCTCAACACCCCTATTCCACACAGAGGAATATATCTGACTAGTAAAAAATCTTAAAACCTATGTATTGATATATCTCTGTAAGGGAATCAATTGTATCTAGACCGGCATAAACACGTCCGTGAAAATCAGTTCAACCCCATTATAAAAATGAATTTCAAAAACAAAACAAAATAACAGCGAAATTCTTACACAATTCCTTCAGGTGTTCTGATGAAACCTGGAATGACCCTATCTGCAAAGACAGCTGGATGAGACATAAGGCTGGAATCCGGGGAATGAGAGGACTGGTGAGATTGGGAGAGAAAATGCAGACCCTTTAAAGTAGTAATGCATGCCACCATTCCATGGGTCCCAAATCTCCAGGTAGAAGGGAATATCACTACAGTTATAACATGTATGGGAAACCTAGAGAATGAACACACTGTTTTGGCGAAAGGTTTCTAAACGTCTCAATTTTTCCTCTCCTTGTGCTCCAATTTGGCATTCCAACTTCTTTACTATCAATCTCCCAACTATGGAGAGTCAACCCCTATAACATCCTGGTTCGCACAGTTTGCTAATTGTGCAGAGGATGAAAGGGAAGAGGGAGAACCAATCAGAGAGTAGATGAAGGCATTTGGACAGGCACATGTCACTCTAATGTCCCGTTCAGGAAGAAGAATTAACTAAAGCCTCAGCCAACAGCAGGGAACCAGTATAGCCACCCCTGGAACCAGTATAGGTCCTGAAGCAATAGTGTGGATTTGCGGTCAGCTCACAAAAATGGGATTTCAAAATTGGAGCTCAGGGGCACAGAAATTCACAAACCTGCAGTTATAAAGAACTACTCAATTCCAAGAATCTGTTGAGGAAAGCCAAAGAAGTGGACTTGAAAATGAGGCAGAATTGCACAAAACATATTTCAAGAGGTAAATTAGAATCACATTTAAAGCTCAGGAAAAGCATCACAACTTCGACAATGATGCACTCGGCCAAAAAGGGCGTATGACTTTTCTCCTGAATATATTCAGGAGGAAACACATACGCCCTGTTTGGCCAAGCAAGCAAGCGGGTAATGCAATTCGGCACTGCAAAGAAGTATCACTTCCCACCGTTCAAAAGTGACATCCGCAAAATGTGGAAAAACAAGAAAGGCAAGAAAGGCCCTGGAGAACAGGGAGCCTCATTATGCTGATAGGCAGGATGAAATTTCCAACTGCCTCTCTGGAGGAGTGCATTGTGTTCCCTAAAACAGGTAAACAACAGAGGTACAGAGCCACGGTCACTTCCAGTCTAGGGAATATAACTTGGGAAAATTGAAAAATCAATAAGACAGAGCCACCCCAAAATTTAGGGCTGCACTGCTTACAAGAACCTCAACTTGGGTACACCATATATATGCCAGGAAAGACAAAAATGGTTCAAGAAATTGTGTTCCTTACGTAGGATGGAATATCCCTCAGCCATGAAATCATTGTCATAAGGCCAGTAGCAGCAAAATGAGTGGATTCAGGGAAGATGATTCTAAATGAAATAAGTCACAGAGAAAAAGATACTAATCATAAGATATCACTTATGAAGGTCCTGTAACATGGCTAAACATGAACTGAGTTAGGAAAGAGAGCAGAGTCTCATATTTAGAAAACACACTTATGACTGCTTAAGGGGGAAGGAGAGGAGGGGTGATGCATAAAACCAAAGTTTGATATTAAGTCAGGTACCGTTCCAAAAACCAAATACGTAATAGACAAGACCTACACTTTCCTTAGTGAAAGGAACTCAAAACCACATATTTTGCGCAGAGGAATATATCTGACTAGTAAGAATCTTAAAACCTATGTATTCATATGTCTCCATAAGGGAATCAAGTGTGTCTAGACTGGCATAAACATGGCAATGAGAATCACCTCAAACCCACTATGAAAAGGAATTTCAAAAACAAAACAAAAAAACAGCGAAATTCTTTGCAATTCCTTCACGGGCACTGATGAAACCTTTAATGACCCTATCTACAACGACAGCTGGATGAGGCATAAGCCTGGACACTTGGGACTGAGAGGATTGGTGAGATTGGGTGAGCAAATGCAGACCATTTAAAGCAATAATGTGTGGCACACATTCCAAGGGTCCCAACTCTCCAGGTTGAAGGGAATATTACTACAGCTATAACATGTACGGGAAACCTAGAGAATGGACACACTGTGAATATGAAAGGTTTCTAAAACTCATCAAAAATTCCCTCTCCTCGTGCTCAGGTTTGAGTTTTCAACTGCTTTACTATCAATCTCCCAACGTGGGGAGACAGCCCATTTAACCTCGTAGTTCTCACAGGTTGCCAATTTGGCAGAGGATGAAAGGGAAGATGGAGAACCAATGAGAGAATAGCTGGTACGCCTTTGGATGGGCACATGTCACTCCAATTTCCCGGCAGGAAGAAGAATTAATCAAAGTCACAGCCAACCGCCGGGAACCAGTATTGGTCCTGAACCAAAATTTTGGACTTGCGGTCAGCTCACAAAAAACGAGTTGAAAAATGGAGCTCAGGGGCAGAGCAATTCACAAACTGGCAGAGTAATAAAGGACAAGTATTGACCAAAAAGCTGTTGAGGGAAGGCAACGAGGCAGAATTGAATGCGAGCCAGAATAGCAGGAAACAGATTTCAAGAGGTACATTGGAATTGCCTTCAATGCACAGGAAGAGGGACACAATTTCGACAATGATGCACTTGACCAAAAAGGTCATATGCGTTTTCTCCTGTATATATTCAGGAGAAAATGCATACGCCCTTTTTGGCCAAGCAAGCAAGCAGGCAATGCCAATCTGCTCTGAAAAGAAGTATCACTTCTCACGGGTCAAAAGGGACATCCGCAAAATGTTTAAAAACCAGAAAGGCAAGGCAGGCCTTGGAGAACAGGGAGCCTAGTTATGCTGATTGGCGGGATGTAAATTTCCAACTGCCTGTATGGGGGAGGGCATTGTGTTCCCTAAAACAAGTAAACAACACAGCTACAGTGCCAAGGGCACATCCAGTCTAGGGAATACACCTTGGGAAAACTGAAAATCAATAAGCAGTGCCACCCCAAAATTTACTTCTGCACTGCCTACAAGAACCTCAACTTGGGTACACCTTAAATATCCCAGGAAAGACAAAATTGGTTCAAGAAATTGTACTTACGTATGATGGAATATCCCTCAGCCATGAAATCAATGTCATAAGGCCAGTAGCAGCAAAATGATTGTATTCAGGTACGATGATTCTAAGTGAAATAAGTCACAGAGAAAAAGAAACTTATAATAAGATATCACTTATGAAGTTCCTGTAAACATGGCTACACAGGAACTGAGTTAGGAAAGAGAACAGAGTCTCACGTTTAGAAAACACTCTTATGCCTGCTTAAGGGGAAAGGAGAGGAGGGGTGATGCATAAAACCAGAGTTTGATATTCGTACAGCTACCGTTCCAAAACCCAAATATGGAATAGACAAGACCTACTCCTTCCTCAGTGAAAGGGACACAAAACCCCATATTTTCCGCAGAGGAATATATCTGACTAGTAAGAATCTTAAAACGTATGCATTGATATGTGTCCGTAAGGGAATGAAGTGGGTCAAGACTGGCATAAACATGGCAGTGAGAATCAGCTCAAACCCAGTATAAAAAGGAATTTCAAAAACAAAACAAAAAAACAGGGAAATTCTTTACAATTCCTACAGGGGCTCTGATGAAACCTGGAATGACCCGCTCTACAAGTTCAGCTGGATGTGGCATAAGCCTGGACACCTGGGACTGAGAGGTTTGTTGATATTCAGTGAGCAAATGCAGACCATTTAAAGCAATAATGCGTGGCACACATTCCAAGGGTCCCAGCTCTCCAGGTTGAAGGGAATATTACTACAGCTATAACATGTACGGGAAACCCAGAGAATGGACACACTCTGAATACAAAAGGTTTCTAGAACTCAACTAAGTGTCCCTCTCCTGGTTCTCCAGCTAGAATTTCCAACTGCTTTACTATCAATCTCCCAACTTGGAGAGACAGCCCCTTTAACCTCCTGGTTCGCACAATTTGTCAATTTGGCAGAGGATGAAAGGGAAGAGGGAGAACCAATGAGAGAGTAGCTGTTA